>NC_133457.1:15202500-16427500 GCF_048565385.1 Saimiri boliviensis
CAGAGTCTTTACTCTGTCACCCAGGCTAGAGTACAGTGGAGCTATCTTGGCTCACTGCAACCTCCGCCTCCCAGGTTCAAGCAATTCTTTTGCCTCAGCCTCCTGAGTAGCTGGGATTACAGGCACGTGCCACCATGCCCAGTTAATTGTTGTATTTTTAGTAGAGATGCAGTTTCACTGTGTTGGTCAGGTTGGTCTTGAACTGCTGACCTCGTGATTCACCCACCCTGGCTTCCCAAAGTGCTGGGATTACAGGCGTGAGCCACTGCACCCAGCCTTTAGGATTGCACTTTGTATCAAGTGTATGAATATTCAAATTTGTGACATATCAGTAGTAGATACCTACTGTATGATGAGGATTTGGTTAAGAGAAAAATGCCATGCTATCTGAATCAGTTAGCTGGTTTGAAGCCTTAATTTTCAACAAATCAAGTAAGAGAGACCAGGGCTCTTGGGATTTATGGTAGCAGTGTTCAGGATCCTCTAAGAAACGATCACATTCATGGCCTGAAAGCACTTTGGTTGGCATGGAGAAATCCTTGGAACTGACAACAAATCATTATAATTTTGATTCATGTAATTGTTTTGCTTTATCCTTATAACTACACTGTGAGGTGGACAGGGTTGATATTATTAACACAGTTCGTAAATAAGGATCCCGGGAATTTGAGCTTAGCCAAACAGGCTTCATTCAGGAGTGGAGTACAGAGGGGGTCGTGGCTGGCGTTGGGTAGGTCCTCGTCCCTCAGGCTCATTGCTCTCGTCTTGCTGCGTCATGTTTAATATAGTCTTTGTTCACTGTTTTTCTTCCTTTATAGTCATAAACTTGAAGAGATGATATAGATGAATGGGTTATTCTTAGGATGTTTATGAGGGATACTAGAAGAATGAATTAACTCTTTCAAACCATTCATTGGTACATTGGGATACTAATTTGCTAAATAGTACCTTTGTGGTCTGGAAGACATAATTAACTGCCTCAAGTGCCTAATTTCAACCAGTAAATTAATTACCTAGCTATTTCTGGCTCAGTGTTTATTAGGCAGATTCACTGATCCTCATTCTAGCCTCTCTTTTAAATTTTGGACTAACGTCACTTTTAGAAGCTTTCTGGAAATTGTTACTCTTACGAAATGTTAATCAGAAAGCTTTGTACAAAAAGAAAAGGTCCTGGATAAAATACAGAGTAGGGACAATTTTCACTTGGTCTGTCCCTTCCAATTTGAGATAAATTCTTTGGAGGACTGTCATGAGATTATTTTTCCTTGCTCTGTTAATAAGATGAGTAGCTCTCTGCATCTGGGAATTTGAAAATAACTTATTTTTAAAATAAGCACAACTAATAAAACTTTTATATGGTAGTAAACCTAGTTTTGATTGTGTTTTCTTAAGGAAAATTGGCTTAAAATATTTCTTAAAAAAACAAAAACAAGAACAAAACTGCATGCACTATTTGAAAATCCATCAAGGATATACTTTCTTAGAACCAGCAGGTAACTTACAGCCTCTTTCTTTTGCTTCCCCTTTAGGTTTATCTAGTGATGAACACAGTATGTGATTATTATAAATATACTATGTTATTTCTTTTTAGGTTCCTATCCTTAGTAAAAAAGAGGATGTGTTTGCATATTTAGCTAAATATTCTGTGCCAATGGTTCGAGCAACGTGGCTGATCAAGATGACTTGTGCCTATTATTCTGCTATATCTGAAGCTAAAATTAAGAAACGTCAGCCTACTGATCCGAATTTGGGTAAGTGAGAGAGTACAATACACCTTACATTTCATTATTGATGTTGCAATTAATCGTTGCCTGCACCCTCTGGACACAGCTCAGCATGGTGAGTGTTGAGAAGGTTTGTGGTGGGACTGAGTTACTTGGGTATGGATAGGGCAGCTATTCCTTGTTCACTCAGTTTCAGAATTCTGATTCCATTAGCAAGGGCTGTTGATCTTATTGCCAAGATATATCCTGAATCTGAATACTTTTTACCACCACGGCTATTGAACTGCTGGTTCAAGCCACTGACATCTCTTGACTGGATAGAGTTGCAGCCTTTTAGCAGCTTTCTCTGCTGTTACTTTTGCTCCTTATGTTCTATTCTCTGCGTAACTACCATACTAATCTCCAAGCCTAAATAATATCATACTGTGTTTCTGTTTATAAATTTACAGTAATTTCTTATTGCAGATCCAGAGTCTTCACTGTGGCCAGTGAGGTCATCTCTGGTCTGCCCCCACTTCCTATGATGTTCCAGCCACATTGCCTTCCTCCTGTCCCCCTAATACGCTGAGCTGAGCTCTTTCGCTTTTCAGGGCTTCTGTGTTTCTTGCTCTTTGTACTTGGTTGGTCTTCTCTAGGATATTGGCACGCTTCTGTTTCTTCACTGAAGCTTTGGCTTAAATGTCATTTCTGCAGGAGGCTTTCTCTGGTCACTTACCTAAATTGCATTCCCTCTCTTTCTCTCCTCTCCCTCTACTTCTGGTTATGTCCTTACATGTTATTATTTTATTCAATGTACATCTCAATATCTGAAATTATGTTTAAAATATTTCTATCTGTGACTATGTGCCCCAACTTACCTGCACTAAAATATAAGGCCCGTAAGGGCAGGAATGTCAGTCTTATTCTCACCAAGTCTCCAGTGTCCAGAATTATGCTGGCCATGGTCATTGTTTTGAGTCAGAGCCCTCCCTTTGTTCGTTTCTAGACCATGACTTCTAGAGATGGTGCTAAAACATGCTTTGTAGGAGATAGACTAGACCAGAAATGTACATAAAGAATTATATATAAATGCGACCATTTAGAGATTAGGTTTATAAATACTCTTCATGAAATGAAAACAGCTTATGGTTTTATAAGGGAGAGTCCAATCACGAATCTCTGAGGAGGAGGGACGTAGTACAGACGTCTTCAGATACCAGGTGGTGCCCTCGATAAATGAGTTGGGGTATAAAGTGGTGGGGAGTGGTAGGGGCGCCCTCATGGTGAGTGGAGCTCACTCAAAAGCATGAACACTTAAAATTAAAAACAAAAACATGATCTGAATTCTGCGGCTGCCATCTTTGAGTTTGGCATCATCTTACCCGTGGTAAAACAAATAAGCAAAACAGAACTGTGTTTTAAAAAAGAAATGCCTAGGGAAAAATCCTGGAAGGTAGTAATCTACAAGTTAACAGCGATTGCTTCTGAGTGTTCTTTTCACAGTGGTCCTCTGTTATCTTTATATTTTTCTGAGTTTTTTTTTTCCCCATCAGCATCTTACTTTATTTGACGGAATACAGAAGAAGTACCCTTTTTGTTACTAAAATAATACATTTTCATTACAAAATTTTCAAATGGTGCTGAAGTAGATACAACATGATGTTCAAGTTTCTCTTCTCCCTCCTCTGTGTTATCCTTTTTGAAGTTTCATTCCTTCAGCCTCACACACATACATATTTCTTCATGTATCTGCATTTGTGTGTGGTGTGTGTGTTTGTGTGTGTGTGTGCGTGTGCGTGTGCGTGTATATATATATATATCCCTACTGGATTAACTTATTTATTATTTTTAGAGGTGAGCATCTCTCACTCATGCTAGAGTGCAGTGGCGTGATCATAACTCACTGCTTCCTCAAACTTCTGGGTTTAAGTGATCCTCTTGCCTCAGCCTGTCAAGTAACTGGGACTATAGGAATGTATCACCATGCCTGGCTCATTCTTTAATATTTTGTAGAGATAGGGTCTCACTGTGTTGCCCAGGCTTGTCTTGAATTCCTGGGCTCAAGCGATCCTCTCACGTGCACCACCCAGAGTGCTGGGATTACAGAGTGAGCTACTGTGCCCAGCCAGTCTCCATTGGACTGGACATGGATTTCCAGTTGTTTACTAGCTGCCTTCACTTTGATGACATCTGAGTGTCTGAATTGGCATAGAACATAATGTATATCAAATCAAGGTCTTGATTTCTTGATCCCTTAACTTTTTCCTTCCTGACACTTCTTAGTAAATGTTACATGTAGTTATTGGGTGGGTAAGGGCAATAGCCAAATTGTCAATCCTGGTATTTCTCTTTCTCTCAAAACCCTATATTCATTCCATCAATAATCCTGTCAGCCTTACTTTCAGAATAAAACTACAGTCTGAAAACTTGGTCCTCTGTGTCTACTGCTGCTACTGTGGCCAAACCACCACCCCCTTTGCCTGTCTATTGCAAGGATTTTAGCCAATCTTCTTGTTTTGTTTTGTTTTGTTTTGTTTTTTCCTCTAATGTCAGCTTTCCACTTTGTAGGCAGAAGGATACTGTTAGGGCAGAAATTATGCCACCCTTATGCCCAGAATTCTCGCATGGCCCATTGTCCCACTCAGATAGTGTAACTCGGCGACACTAGCAGCCTGCCTGCGTATTCCGACCTCTGGGCCTTGCTGACCAGTGGGCGTGGCTCTTCCACCACCTGTGGGTATACATGGGTCTGCTATCTTGCTTGACTGTGGTATCTGCTCAGATGTGATTCCTAAGAGAAGCCGCCTCCGACCACTGCAGCCAAAATATCTCCCTGTTACTGTCTTCTTATTCTGCTTTGTGAGAATTTCCTCATTGTTCTTAATAGCACCTCATGTTACATTTTATATGAGTTTTTGATCATCTGTCTCCATCCACTCCCAAGTACAACACAGGTGCCGTGAAGAACTTTGGTAGATTTTTTTCAGTGCTAAGTCTCTGAAGAGTACTTGGCATACAGAAGGTGGTCAGTAATTTTTAAAATAAGTAAATGAATAATTAGACGTGAAACATTTATGTTTTGTGTGTGTGTGATGTGATTACCTATTTCTGCATCTGTGTATGTATGTATTTAAAAAAAAAATCCCAATTTATAATCCTTGAAACTTTCATTATCACCAGCTACAGAAGAGAAACTACTCCGTTTCTTAAGTTCTCTTCATAGATGTTTTTTTGGTAACGTGTTCTTGTCGGTGTTTTTCTTGATGCTGCTTTTAATCTGATTTTGACTGCTACTAAAATGCAAAAAGGAAATGCAGAAATGATTTTCACAACTGAAACTTAAAACAATTTTAGGACAAATAAGAGGTCAAGCCAGGCATGGTGACTCACGTCTATAATCTTACTGCTTTGGGAGGCCAGGGCAGGAAGTTGGCTTGAGCCTGGAAGTTTAAGACCAGTCTAGGCAACATAGTGAGACCTTGTCTCTCCAACCCTTTCCACCAAAAAAATTAGTAAGGTGTGGTGGTGCACACTTGTATTCCCAGCTACTCAGGAGGCTGAGGTGAGAGGATAGCTTGAGCCCAGGAAGTTGATGCTGCAGCGAGCTGGGATTGAGCAGCTGCACTTCAACCTGGGCAACAGAGTAAGACTCTGTCCCTCAAACAAACAAACAAAAAACAGTTTGATAGCCCTTGATAATTTGGAAAGGTTGTATCATTTCTGGGAAATCCCAGATATGAATGTATCACCAGGACCACATGATTTCGCCTACTAGATGGATGGAAGTATAGCTGAAGTTCCTGCTTAAGTATAGTATGGACTTGTTGGATTCATTAGTTTTACCGTTAATTTCCTTATCACTATGGCTGGTTGGACTTGTGGAGGATTATTTTTCTCCCCACCAAAAAGTTAAAACTTTTATTACTTGCTTACCCATAATGGGTGATTACTAGGTTTACACACTAGCTGTGTTTTCTCTTCCTCTGTAAGCCAAATAACACACGATTCTGTTTTTGGTTCCAGTTAATGTACAGTATAATACAGTATATTGCAGTATATTGCAGTTAATGGGTTTTTATGATTATTAATGTATATTTAAAATTCTGAATATTAAAACCATGAAGATTAAGTCCTTATAATAATGTTTCTTATGTTAGAATATCCAGGCTTTGACCTAAGACATGCCAAAGGCTAAAAAGAAAAATATTTGAAAAATATATATAAATTTTAGGAGTTCACCCCTATGTTCCTAGGTCTAGAATCTCAGAAGGATTTGCTTTCGACTTTACGTTTATCAGTGCTGCCACTAAGAGACTAGGTGATCTAATGCAAAGTCCTTAGCCTCTCCAGACATCAGTCTTTTCAGCGTTGATTCAATCGAAGGTCTGTGTTGCCTTTGTCATGCCTTTTTAGTTGTCTTTAATGTAGAACAGTTCTTTAGCCATTCTTTTTTTTTGACCTTGATATTTTTAAAGGAGGCAGACCAGTTATTTTGTAGACTCTCCACTGATTTTCCTTTCTCCAGTTGCTTATTACTAGATTTAGGTTACACGTCTTTGCTTGAAGTATCCTGGAGGTGATGCTGTGAATGTATTAGTGTATCATATCCCAATACTGGTGGTGATAACTTTGATCATTTGGGTAAGGTGGTGTCTACCAGATTTTTCTCCTGCAAAGTTACTATTCTACCCTTTGTAGTTAGTAATTTACCTTTGTAAATATACAGTTCTTCTCTCTATATTCTGACATGTATTTTAATTGAAAATGGCAGGAGTCTATTTATACTATATGAAAAGAGTATGTGTTTCAAATATCTTGTTTTACTATCACTTGGTTACACCTGATACCTCTGACATTCTCCTTTGTCTTTAGCAGCTTTTTCAACTTCTTAAAGCAAATTATACAGTATATTTGAAAGCATTTGGCTGTGTAGACATAGCCATAATGTAGCAAGTTTCACACTCCTAGCAAGGGATACAGCCAAGTGAATACACACATATATATGTGTTGAATTGGATTAAATCGCATACACTTCAGGAGATTAACTTCTAGTATAGATTCTCCGTTCTGGCGTTGATAGCAAAAAGAATCATTCAGCACGTTTGGGGCAAGATTGACTATCAAGTGTCACCCTTTTCTGGCGTTGTGTTGTCTTGATGATTGTTCTTAGGATTTGTAAAGTGTTTTTAGTAGAAATGACTTTTATTCCTTTGTAATAGAAACATATGTTTTATTTTCAGTTCCTACTTTGGGCACTGGAACAGAGCTATAAAGCACTGCTGTTTGATTTTATTGAAGGGAGTTTTTCCAAAGTTAAGTGGGCTCACAGCAACAAGGAAGCAACACAGAGATCCTCACTGTTATTATGCAGAGAGTTACAGATCTCAAATGTAGATTAAATGGGTTGCTGCCCTGGGAAGCTTGCAGTCAGTAAAGACGTACCCAGTATAGTATATACACAAAAGTGAGAGGAGTGAGAAGTGCCTTGGGTTTATGAGTGAGGTCTCATGTGTAACTTCAAAGTGGGTAATGAAATATTTGACTTGGGCAAATATGAACATCAGGACGGAGATTTTAAATAGAGGGGAATTAGGGAAGCCTGAAAGAAGAGTTTGTAATTCTTAGTCCTTGTGAAACCTGGGAAAACAAAAAGATTTAGGTCAACATTGATGTTTAGAAAATGCCATGAAATAGGTTGAGGGAAAGTACACCAGAAATAATGCATGTTTGGTTTCAGATATTTTTAGAATTGAATTAAGTTTCATTGTTAAGAGAACAAGAATGTTTCGCTGCCTTAAATATTTTGAGCTCACCAGAGAAAATTATTTAAAACAGGCTAGCTAATACTTAAAAACGAAAAAGTAAAACTCACATTGAGTTATATAATTAAAGTCTTTGAGCAGATTAGGAAATACGACTTTATAGTAAATAACAGAACTTTGTACATTTATTTTTAGGAATTTTCCCCGTGAGGAGTCTTATTGTTGCTGAACCAACTAATAATAACTACAGCATGTACTGCTGTTATTGCCATCAGTGTTAACAGTTAGCATTTTTTGAGCACTTACGGAATCTCTGGTACTGAGATAAGTAGGGATACGGTGCTCACTGCATTTCTAGGTTGAATCAGCTCCCGATGTGTGCTGGGAAATGGTCTAGGTCAGGCGTCCCCATACTATGGCCTGCGGGCCGCACGCGGCCCCCTGAGGCCATTTATCCGGTCCCCCGCCGCACTTCAGGAAGGGGCACCTCTTTCATTGGTGGTCAGTGAGAGGAGCACAGTATGTGGCGGCCCTCCAATGGTCTGAGGGACAGTGAACTGGCCCCCTGCTTAAAAAGTTTGGGGACGCCTGGTCTAGGTTGTTTGGAGAAACTTTTCAGCCTTGGGAATGTCCCATCCCTTTGCTGGTGTGTGTGTGTGTTTGTGTGTGTGTGTGTGTGTGTGTGTGTGTGTGTGTGTGTTTGGCTTGTTTGGAAATGGTCAGTCCTCACCAGGTCTGTTGGCTGTCTGCCAGGGTTCCTGTGGTGTGCAGGATCCAGTGTTCCCCTTTTCATTAGTAAATGTTTGCTAGGTTCTGTATGTATTTTGTTCATTTTATGACTTATTACTCAGATGGCCTGTGAAAGAGACACTTTATTCTCATTTCATGGATGAGGATGGTGATGTGCAGGTAGTACACAGAGCCTCTCGGTGTAAGTTTCTAAACTTGGCCCCAGAGCCTGTGCTGGACACTGCTGGCCAGTGAGGACAAGAGTGGAGCAATGTAGTCACTGCCCTCTAGCTATTTGCAGTGTGTGTGGGGACATGCAGCCAAATAAGCAAACATTAGAGAACCAAGGAAGAGTTCATAGGGACAGGAAGGAGATACAGAGGGAATCTCAAGGAATAAGCCACTGTGGGAATTTGGGACATCCAAGGTGATTCACAGAGGAAGTGACTTAGGTGTATACTTTTGCAAGAAGAGGCATTTCCCAGGAGGACAGAGCTGAAGAGTGGGCTGTTGTTCAGGGAAGGGCATTTCTGGCAGGAGGATGGTGTCTCCAGAGAAATAGTTTATCAAATTATTCAACTTGTTGCACCTTCGGTATTTAACTTCAGCTTGAGCATCAGTTATCAGGTGGGGAGGTGATGAAAGGCTGTGTGAAGGTTTGCTTGCCGGAGTGGGTTATGTGAGTTCCCTCTGGTGCGTGATGAAAAGCCGTGGAAGGGTTTATTATTACTATTATTGTTACAACTCTTTCCCTCAGTTTCTTGTCTGTAAAAAATTAGGGATAATTGACAGTACTTTCTAATTTTTCCAGATGGAGCCTTGCTCTGTCGCTCCAGGCTGGAGTGCAATGGCGTGATCTCGGTTCACGGCAACCTCTGCCTGTCAGGGTCAAGTGATTCTCCTGCCTCAGCCTCCTGAGTAGCTGGGATTACAGGCACCTGCCATCATGCCCACCTAATTTTTGTATTTTTGTAGAGACGGGGTTTCACCATGTTGGCTAGGCTGGTCTCGAACTCCTGACCTCAGATGATCGCCCTCCTTAGCCTCCCAAAGTGCTGAGGTTACAGGTGTGAGCCACTGCACCTGGCCTGATAGTACTTTTTAAGAATGAAATGAGTCAATACTTTTAAAGTGTTTAGAACAGTGACTGGCACACAGTAAATATAGACCATTGATAATATGCTACTACTTAGAGCTGCTCTTATCAGCCAGTATTTATTATCCTGTGTAATGTATTGGGAACTTTGCAGGCATTATCTGTAACCTTGGAATGTAGGTTTTATTATGCTGTTTTGTGAATGCGGGACCTGACTCTCAGAGAAATTAAGTAACTTGCTGACTTAGATGGAGCTGGAGCCATGCCCAGGCTTCTGCCACTAGAGTGCCTGCTCCTCACTCCTGGCTGTGAGGTGATAGCTGCTGGTGGACTGTGTGTATTGTGGGTCTGGGCATCTGGAGGCAACAAGCATCACTAGGGGGAAAGATGCTGGCAGGAAGCAGGCTGCAGGACTGGTGGCTCTGAGCAGAATCTGAGGAGTAAGAACTCTTGTTCTCATGGGTGCTATGGGGAACAGGAGGAGCAAAGCAAAGTCCAGGGTGCCATGGAAACTAGAGAAGGAAATAAGAAACTGCTTGCAAGATGAGCAGCCTTAATTCTGCCTAGGAATTTTTGGGTATTCAATATGGTGAAAAGTGACAAGACATATCATACGCATGAGGTCTTTTTTGGGGGAACAGATAGATTCAAAGAAGCTTAAAATGCTTCGTGGTTAAACTGCCTGGGGCACTGCTCTATTTACCCCTAGTCATTTCCTCTGTGCCACCTGAGGTTTTGTGGGGATTTCAGTCAGATGAGAGACATTTCTTGGTTGACTATACTCTTGTAACCACTATCCTTATCACTCCCAAAATACAAAGAATAAACAGCTACCCTTCTTCCACAGTGGGTAATTAATTTGTGACATATTCACTGAGCCATTTGGACTGCAAAAATAAGTCCTGCTAAACTCATAATTGACAGTCTGGTTTCTTATCTAAGCCTACCAGCTTACTTGCAGTTTGGGTCTGTGAAGATATTGCATACTAACTTTTTTGATTCCAGGGACAAGCTTTTAGTTTTGTCAAGATTGCCTCCACATTTTCACAGTGTTCCTTCGATCTCATTTGTCATAAAGGAGTTATCTGCCTTGTTTATGCTGAAAGTAATCCTGAAGATTGGACAGAATTGCTTGTATAAGCTTAATTTCACACTTTGCTTAGGCATGAACAATAGGTTTTAACTAGTGAGGTAACTCTGGATGTCTGGTAAAAACTATTCTCCAATAGAAGGTATGGGACTACTGGATGTGAGACTTTGGTACCTAAAGCTATTCCATTCCCCAATAATCTTTTATCTAAAAGTTTTAACATCTCTTGATGAACTGAGCCTGGAATAGTTATATCTTTGGGAATGGCAAGATGTTGGCATTCTTCTGTAAATGAGGGCTTTCTCTCATGTGATAAATTACAGTGCTTTCTAAAAAAGGAAGAATAAATGCCAAACTCTTTTCCTTTGATTTCAGTTTTTGGAGTAGAAATTGTAGTTGCACCTCCACAGTGGTGAAAAACATTTCTCTATTTTTTTTTTTATTTAAAAAGTTTATTTTTGGCCATTGTTATGGGCTCATGGATTTTTATTTAATCTGTGTTTTACAACCAAGTACACTGATGTTAAATTTTGCCAGAATTGTCCCCAAATTGGCCAGAGACCCTTCCAGCTCTTTTGTATCCTTTTGACATGACACCCTTTTCCTTGCTTTCTGGCACAGAAAGATATCCCAGGCTCTTGTAATTTTCCTGCCTCCGATCTGCAAAGAGCCTTTGTTTAAGGAACTCTGCTTCTTTCTAATGGGGAATGGTATTTAGAAAGCAAGATCTGGGTGCTAAAGGTGCTCATTGCTACTGGGATGTTGTGTCTAGGCCCCATCAGTTGGTAGATGGATGGAGACACACATATTTGCATGTGTGCGCATATATGCGGGGGTTTTGTTCCTATTTCCAGTTTATCTTTAGCATGTCCTATTTAACATGAAATAATTTTTATTGCTTCAATTTTATGTTTATTTCACTTCTATTATGTGAACAATTAAAGGATTTATAGTGACATGAACATGGTTACTTGTCTACTTTATCCTGCTACAAACATACTGGCTTGAGAATTATAATCTGATACATTGAACGTAATGTGAAAGTTAATTTTTTTAAACTTGAGACTGTGTTTAACTTAAAAATGATTCCTCTCTGCAGTAAGGTACACTGTTTCAGTTTGTTTTCCATTTTAGGGTTTGATTTTTCTCTTAAGAACTAATTTTATGTTTTGAATATGTAACACCTTGACATATTCAAGAGTAAAAACTATATAAAGACAGGCAGAAGTTATCTCCATCTTTTCACACAATTCTCTTTACCCCATCTTCAGATGTAACCATTTCTTACCAGTTTTTAATCTTCCAGTTTTTATTTTTACAAAAATATGCAAATACTTATATCTTCTTATTTCTTCTTTTTGCTTACATAGAAGTTAGCATACCGTATATACTATTGGATATCTTTGCCTTATTTTTACTTAATGATATGCTAGTGATTGCTTGACATTCCCTGTTCCTTTTTGTGACCTCTTAGTCCTTCATTGTGTGGCTGTACCACAATTTGGCCAGTCCCTTGTTTTTATTTCAAAAATGTTTAAAAATATTTAGATTTACAGAGAAGTTGAGAAGATGGTACAGATCTCCCATGCGCACTTCTCACCCCTGTGCACAGTTTCTCCCATTATTAACATTTGCATTAATGTGATACATTGATTATAATTAATGAGCTAATACTGATTATTATAAAAGTCAGTCCATACTTTATTCAGATTTTCTTAGTTTTAACCTAATGGCTCTTTTCCGTTTCAGGATCCTATTCAGGATATTACATTACATTTAGTTGTCATATCTCCCCTAGACATATCTTGGCAGTGACATTTTCTCAGTTTCAGTGATTTTGGCAGTTTTGAGGAGTACTAGTCAGGTATGTTGTAGGGTGATCTTCTGTTGGAATTTGTCTGATGTTTTCCTTATGGTTAGACTGGGTTACAGAAGTCAAGTGCCCTTCTGATAGTGTTACATCAAGGGTACATGCTATCACCATGACTTACAACTGTTGATGTTAACCTTGATCACCTGGCTGAGGCAGCACTTACCACATTTTACAGTGTAAAGTTATTTCCTTCACATCCCTTTCCACACTGTAGTCTTTGGAAGGAAGTCAGTATGCACAGTCCACACTTAAGATGTGGGGAGTTAGCCATCCTCCTCCTTGAGGGCAGAGTATTCCAATACTTAAAGTCTTGGAAATTCTTCTGCATGGGAGATTTCTCTCTTATCTACCTACCTACCTGCCTACTATCTATTCATTAATTCATTAATGCGTATATTTAAGCATTTCAATCAGTATTGATTCATAGATGTTTACTTTATCTTTTGGATTATCATACTCTATTTTGTTCCATCTTTGCCCATTGAGAGCTCTTCCAGCTGTGTCCTGTGTACATTTGACATACCCATCTTAGTTTGCTTTGTTTCTGTTTTTCTAAGTACTTCCTTATTTTCTGGCACTAGAAGATGCATTCTAGGTTTTTTAGAAGATTCTTTGTTTTTAGAAGGATGCATTCATTGTATATATTTTCTGCCCCAATCCTATAATCAGCTATTTCTCCAAGGAGCCCTGGTTCTCTTTAAAGGAGAATGGTATTAGAAAACAAGAGCTGAGCGCGAAGTGTGCTTATTGCTGCTTGGGGATGTCATTGCTTCTAGGCCCTCTCAGTTGACAGATTAAGGAGATGGATGTGTGTGGACTATCCCATGTATGTACATATATTTATAAATATTTCTATATGAGATTGTGTCTCTTGAGCTAAAAATTAATTCTTATTGATGTCTGTTAAATGCATTTTTCTATTTGGTTAGAATCTGCCAAGTTTTCCTTCATAGTATAAACATGGACTCGACCTATTCAAGTTATGAGAGGAGACTCTTGGTGGGACAGGCAGAGGGGAAATACATAAGTAAGATCCTGATGGGAGGTGAAAGAGAGCTGAATGTTCATCATCTTGCATATTAGGAAGCCAGTAGGTAATGCTTACTAATCAAGAAGTAGGACTATAATTATGTTATTTAGAGATAGAGGCAAATAAAAGACACACAACTGATAAAAGAGTTGAAAATAATTGCTTTTGGAGAATAACTGAGGAGTTTATGGGCAGTCAGCTGTTGTGTTCACAATAAATCTTTTAGAACCACTGGACTCTTATTTAAGACATGTGCAAGAGGAGCTTTCATATAAACAAAAGTTAGCTAAGCCTAATCACAGTCCCAAATTATTACTGCCGTTTTTTTTTGTTGTCATTGGTACTTTCCCTGGAAGATATCTTGCTATAAGAATGTTGTATGAAAAAGATTTGGAGGAAGTTCAAGGAATGCCAGCTTACCCAGTAGCATTACAATTTTAGTTAGATAAATTACAAGAGCTTACTTTTCTCTAAGCTGACTACTTGCTTCCTGGGACCTTAACTAAAATAAAGTAGATGTTCTTTGTAAACATTGGAAGACTTTTAATATTTTCCCAGGTATGTAGCATTTCAGTTAATTGAATATGCAGATTTTCACTATTTACAGACCCTTTATTAAGGTGGTATAACATAAGATTTACCATCGTAACCAGTTATAAGTGTATGGTATAGCAGTATTAACTAAATGCACATTGTTTTAAAACTGGTTTGTAGAACTCTTCCCTCTTGCAAAACTGAAACTGCCCATTGAACAGCTCCCCTTTTTCCCCCTCCACCAGCCTCTGGCTACCACCATCATACTTTGCTGATTTACAGAAACTTTAAAAAGTTCTAATCAAGTTTAATATGCTACACTGTAACTCTGTTTGCCCGATTGTTGCCCTGTGGAAACATTTCAGCTTTTCCAAAGTAAAAATGTTAGACCCTGTTAGAATACTGGTCCCATGTTAGAATATACTGGTGTGTGGTGGTAATCAGGTTGTGTTTTTATGTTTAGTTACTTTTTTTGTAAATATCAAAGAAAATGTCTGCCCATGATAGTTTTGGATTTTTTTTTTTCGGGATGGGAGTCACTCTGTCACCCAGGCTAGAGTGCAATGGCCCGGTCTTGGCTCACTGAACCTCTCCCTCCTGGGTTCAAATGATTCTCCTGCCTCAGCCTCCCAAGTAGTTGGGATTTCAGGCATATGCCACCATACTCAGCTAAATTTTTATTTTTAGTAGAGATGGGGTTTCACTGTGTTGGCCAGTCTGGTCTTGAACTTCTGACCTTGTGTTCCACCTGCCTCAACCTCCCAAAGTGTTGGGATTGCAGGTGTGAGCCACTGTGCTTGGCCAGTTTTGAATTTCTTAGAGAAATGCATTGAAAGAAATTACTATATTTCACTTGAATAAGGAGTGATTTAGTTTAAAAAAGGTTTATCAGGAGTTTGTGCATTGGGGTAGATGCTATGAAGATTTTTAACCAGATGGGGGCTGTGCTCTCTGTCTTTAAGTGGATACCATTTTTTTTTTTTTTTTTTTTTTTTGTGGTTACAAGATGCACACTTAAAGTGGAGCATAATACATAATCATATAGAAAATAATGGGTAGACTGAAAAAATTAGGGAAAGTTTTCTACAGTAGTAAAATATGAACTATGCCTTGAAGAAATCTAGTCTTAAAGTAAAAATTAGAATTTTTTGCCAGGCACGGTGGCTCACGTCTATAATCCTAGCACTTTGGGAGGTTGAGGTGAGTGGATCATGAGGTCAGGAGTTCAAGAGCAGCCTGACCAACATGGTGAGACGCCATCTCTACTAAAAATACAAAAATTAGCTGGGTGTTGTGATGCACACTTGTGATCTTAGTTACTCAGGAGGCTGAGGCAGGAGAATTGGTTGAACCTGGAAGGTAAAGGTTGCAGTGACCTCAGACATGCCACCGCACTCCAGCCTGGGTGACAGAGCAAGACTATCAAAAAAAAAAAAAAAAAAAAGATTTGGGATTTTTCCTTTTTTTTTGTTTGTTTGTTTGCATCTTAAGAAGTAGTTCTTGTTTCTTCAGTTATCTTCCATCTTCCTCTTTGGCAACTTATGAGCACATGAATTAAGTTTCTAGTTATGTATAGTGTATTTGCTGCACTCTTTACTGCTGTCATGTCTTCTGGTCTTGTCACTTTGGGCACATTGTCAAGTCCCGCATTTTCTGTTAAGAATCCATTGCTACTCCAGAGTCCTGCATTTTCTGTTAAGAATCCATTGCTACTCAACAGTTTTTTTCTAGTTAATCCTAATAAATGTTCATTGCCACTTGAATTTGTCATCTATGATAAAACGTTAATAAGAACCTTGATTTAATTGGTAATACCGTGGTTCTCTGCCTTCTGTATGGCTCTTGGTGCATATGTGCATGTCTCATACTTGGAAGATAGTATACTGAAAAAATAAGCTTTTCGAAGTTTTGGCAGTTTACAGGCTTGTTTCATAGCTTCTCATTTGGGCCAGTTTTCTTGAAAATTCTCTGGGGTAGCTGCGTGTCTCCATTTTACAAATTAGGGGAGAGGGTTCATGGCAAGTGGAAGAATAGGTAATTCCATCTTAGACTTCTGTTTCTGGGTCCTGTTAGATTCAGAATTTGCGTGCTGCTCATATCAAATGAGGATCTGTGTGAGGCTGAATGGGAGAGTGGTGTTTGCTTAAGGTATGAAGAATGCTTCCCGAAGCTCAGTGTTTGGTGTGTTTTAATTTGTTGGGCATCTTGCAGACCTGTTGCTTAAAGCATAAACAAGAGAATTTTAAGAAAACATAGCTTCTTGTGTGAGCTACAATTTCTAATAGGTAATACTACAAAATGTAGCACAAAACACAGCATGTTCAAAAAGGGATAGTGAAGTCACCTTTCCACCACACTGTCTTCAGACCCCCACCTCCATTCCAGACCCCTCCTTACATAGTTCAGAGGCAGTAATTCTTACCAGTTCCATGCATATCCTCTGAGATATATTGTATGTATTTTGTCTATTTTTTAATAGTCCTTTAAAAAATTGGTGCTTTTGCCATACTGTACATACAATGGCCTTGGTTTTTAAACGGCTCCAAGCTAACCTTTTAATGACTTACTTATAAAAGTGAGGTTCTTTCTTTTTGCAGTTTGCACTGGAATGTTAATTCTATGATAAATAGAAAGCTTTTTTTTTTTTTAAAAATAAAAAAAGAGGTACATTAGGTTTCAAAGTCATTTTCAAAATGTGTATAAACTTGCAAGTGAAATCCCTGGAATAACATGACTCTAAAGCCTGATTCAGATTTGTCGTTTTGTAGTCAAGGAATTCATAGAGTATGCTGGGTTACTCTATGAGTAACAGTTAAGGATCAATAAATTATAGTAGGAATGTCTTTGTGAGTCTAATACAGCTAAAGCAAATAGCTTTAATTAAATGAACATATCATGCATCATTCTTTAGTCTCCCGAAAAATCACACAGGAGTGAGTTCCAAAGCAGGGAATGAGAGGGATGACAGAGTGGGTCTGGCTGGTCTGTGTACTGTGTAAGCATTTTTGTGGTGTTTTAGAGCTTTTTGCTCTAGGGTTATTTTACATGGTCATCTGGCAGTATGATGTCTGTCGTATTTGTATTTGTGTTCTAATGAAAGACTCCTAGCTGTCTAAAGCTTGTTCAGAAATAGAAATTTTACAGTAATTGCATTTAGGACCTAAATAGTAAGCATAATGCTACTTTCACTATTGAAACATCATTCTAACCACAACTGATCATGGGATTAAATTCCAGTGCAAAAACAGAAAATGTAGTTTATTTTTGCTCCTCAGATGATGGGAAGCTTCCTCCCACTGCCTCTGTAGCAGAAGCTGGGAGAGGAGTGAGGGTCGTGAAATACCTGATGTAATAATTTAAATAACTCCTGTGTCTCCAGTGTGGGGCTAGCAGCAAGGGTCTTTCACCAATGCTGGCCCTCCATTTTTCTTTTTCTTCCTTTCGCCTGGATCTTCAGAAGGGTAGACACCTTCTCTTTCTCTTCCATGTCTCCTCTTCCCCCTTCTAGAGCATCACCCCCGGAGGCCTGGTCAGAGGAGTGCACAGAGGTGTGTTCTCTACACGGAAGCCAAGTGGCGTTCTGTTGCTAAAAGACAAGCCTGTCGTCTTCCTACAGTCTTCCTGTACTGGGCGGTAAAACTCATGGCTTGGTGTCTCATGTAGAAGGTTGTGGGGACATGGCCTAAGTGGTTTATTAAGTGTACCAATTTAATATTTGTAAAAATGCTCTCCGCATTATTTCCAATGATAGGAATATCTAACCACAGCCAAGGCTGTTGCTCACTCAGGTATATATAGAAATCTGAAAAGATTAGAGAAATTTTACCATATGATAATTATAACATGAATTTCAGGCAGCTATCTCATGCCCTGGAGAAGGAGCTGAGCCTGTTGGTGGCAGATGTTCAGTGTGTCCCTCTGTTAGAAGGAAGCCCCCGACGCTGTAGCTGTGGAGGAAGCTGGTGGTGTAACTGATGTGTCGAATAAGAAATTCTTGTTCTAGGGGCTAAAATTGGATTCTGTGGTTGCCACACGCCTTAACTTGAGATGTGTGTACGGGGTTGATAGGGAAAAAGGACTACTGGGGAAAAATTCCCTAAATGCAACAGTTAGCATGTTTGTGTTAAAATGGAAATGAGAATTGGCGACCTGTCAGCGAAGGGAGAATCCAAGAAAGGTATCCAATGTGGTTCTCCTCAGCTATCAGATACTGCCCAGCATCCTCACAGGAAGAAAGATGCAGTCGGGAGTTTCTGCAAAACCTTGCAGTACAAGCTCTTGGTGCTCTCGTCAGGTCGACAATGGGATACTGTGCCCACTTCCCCAGCTGTAACTCACTCCTTAGGTGGAGGGCCCTTTGCTCAGTGTAGCTGGTCACATCTTCACCTCTGTCTTCAGGCTTCCTTCCCTGCTGTCTCCACCTGTCCCTGGAACGTCCCAGAGGAACAGTTCTGTCAGTCACCCTCAGCGACCTGCTCACTCCCTGCCCTGACATACCTGCATCATGCAAACCTACCTGCAGCAGTTGTCCTCGATCTTCCTCCAGTCTTGTTTGGGGAAATGCTCCTTTCACCTAAGGTTACTTCCTCCTTTTTCTGGGTAGCCTTCTCTCTACCCAGCCTTGTAAATCATGTAATTTTGGTTCCTCCTGGGCACTCACTCTGTGCCAGTCACTGCTTTAGCATATTGCATCTCATTTTAATCCTCAAAATAATTATATATAGGCTAAGAACGCTCACTAGTCCTGTTTTACAGGCAAGTAATTGAAGCACCCAGGGGATGACTTGCTCTAAAACTCCAAAGCTGGTAAGTGATTGGAGCCAGGGCGGGAACCAGGCCAGCTGACTCTAGAACCTGAGCCCTTCACCACCCTTAAGCTAGTTAATGCATGTCAGGGACTTAGAAGAGGGCCAGTGCCCAATGAGTGCACAACTGATACTGTCACTCTGCACAGTAAAGTGGTCTGTCCCCAGAATTTTGTCTGTTACGTACTTCTGTGGTCATGAACATGTTCTTTAAGGCATTGCATCCCACATGTATGGTAACAGTCACTACATTTGCGTCTTCCCTCTGACCCTTCTTCTGAGTGTCAGACCTGCATATCCACCTTCTCCTCGACATATTTTCCCATGAATTTCTCCAGCATTTTAAATCCAGTGTGTTCAAAACTAAACTGAAAACTCAGAAACCTGAATAAGATTGGTGAGTTGCTTCAATGTCAGTATACTGGTTGTGATACTGTTTTACAGTTTTGAAAGAAGTTAACATTTGGCGAAACTAGGTAAAGCATGCGTGGGATCTCTCTTCATTTCTTACACTTGCATGTGAATCTACAGTTATCTCAAAATATGAAGTTTAATTAAAACAATTTCATGAAATAACAAACTGAACCCAGCCCTGTCACCCCTCCCCAGCTGTTCTGTGTGATTCCACATCATCTTCGATGGCAGTAGGACCATCCATTTGGAAATGTGTTCGCTGCCCTGCCCTTTCTCTTTCCTTCATCTCCACATTAGGGTGTTTCCTCTTTTGCCTCGCACAGGTGTCTCACCCGCCTCTCTTTTCCCTGCTGTAGGCATATCCCCACTGGAGTGGCAGCCTTGTTTTAAGGGTTTCCCCTCCAACTTCCTGAGAAGTAGTGTTAATTTACATATCTGATCTTGTCTTTGCTGTGTTTAAAATCTTTCAGTTACCTGTTTGTGATAAAAGACCAAACTCCATAGCTTGTCACTGCCTGGGTCAGAGTCATCTGGGCTGCTGATTAAAAATGCAGATTTCTGGACTCCACTCCAAACCTCTGGAGTTGAAATCCTAGAGTTGGAAATAAACCTGTGCGTTTAACCAGCGCCCTCTGGTGAACATTTTGTGCACTAGCATTTGAGGAACTCTGGCCTCTGGGGACCTTCCCTCAGCCTTCCTGAGGTCTGCCTTGCCTGAAATGTCATACGCTGCCGTTTCTGTCTGTGGAACTCTTTTTGTAGCTTCTCCAGGATGTGGATGAACCGCCTCCTTGCTTCCTCTCCTGTGTTCCAGGGTACGCTGGAGCACTTAGTTTGCTGCTGTTTAATTCTGTGTCATGTGCGCCTCAGGTAGGGTCACTTTCTTCTCTTTGTAGCCTCATATTCCAGTTAGAGGGCCGTGGTGGGCATTTTGTGTTTGCTGCTGCATATCGATGGGTTTTATTTTATTTGATCTTGAGCTGCCTTCTTGATCCCTAAGTAATAGTACTTTGCACAGTATCATTGCACGATAAATAAAACCAGAGCGAAATGGCCAGTTTAAAATAACATAATAAAATGAGTCATCCAGACAAAAACAGACACTTGGTATTTGTTGTCTGTGTTCTACAGGTAATTCTTTTAGAGGAAAACTTTTTAAAAGCAAAAGTGTATTTCAGTAATGTACCACACTGTGTCATTTTCACTGTGTACCAACAGTGCATCCCCACCCCTCTTCCTTTTCTCTCTTTTCCTGCTCTCCAGCCAGAGAACTTGATTTAACTATCTGATCGTTCAGCAGAGCCCAGTAGTCTGGGCAGTGGTCTGACTCTGCTGGTCTCATGGCACTGAGTCAGCAGTTTTCATTTGGGCTATTCTTTATCCAGGCAGCCAATCAGTGCTCTGACTACTTTTCATTCCCCAATGAACAGTGGCTGAGTAGGGGATTTTGGAGTATCTGTGGCTCATTTTATAGGGTAGAACTGATTAACTTTATAAATCCTTTTATTATGGGACATCAGACACGTACAAATATAGAAGTGTATAATAACACCCATTTACTGTTCACCCAGCTTTAACCATTAACTCACACTCTTGTTTCTACCCCTTATCCTCCCTGTCTCCCTCAATGTATGAAATTGTATCGTTTCATAGTCGATTACTTTTTCAGTATGGAATAATCTTTTCTTTTACTTCATGAAGAAATGATCTTTTCTTAGACTTCATTTTATTGGTAGCTAAGTATTTCAAGATAACATTTAAAATATTTCAATGTTAAAAAACCAACTTTATTGATAGAATTGACATACTGTATAATTCATCCATTTAAAGTCTATAGTCAGTGTTTTTTTATCGTGTTCACAGAGTTGTGAAGCTATTACCACATTTTAGAACATTTGCACCACCCATAAAAAACCCTGTGCCAATGAACAGTCATTCCCCATTTCCGTTCACTAGCCGCAGGCAACCACTAACCTACTTTCTCTGTAGATTTGCCTATTCTGGACGTTTTATATAAATGGAATTATACAGTATGTGGTCCTTTGAAACTGGCTTTTTCAGTTAGCGTATGTTTTCAGGGTACATCCATGTGGCAGCACGTTTTAGTACTTCCTTTTCTCGTAGGGCTGAATAGTATTCCATTGTATGCATACACCACCTTTTATTTATCCAGCTATCAGTTGATGGATATTCGATTGTTTTCTTTTTTGGTAATAATGAACATTCTGCTACGAACATTTGTTTACAGGTCTTTGTGTGGGCATGTGTTATTTCTCTTAGATATACAGGCTAGTTCTCCTGGGTATGTATAACTTACTGGGTTATGTGATGACGTTATGTTTGACCTTTTGTGGAACTGTCAAACTGTTTTCCACATACTACATTTACCATTTTTCATTCCCACAAGGAACTCCTGAGGATTTCAGTTTCTCTACATCCTTGTCAATACTTGTTATTATCTGTTTTTTTATAGTAGCTGTCCTAGTGGTATTTCATTGTGGTTTTGATTTGCGTTTCTCTAGTGGCTAATGATGTTGAGTATCTTAAATGTGCTTGTTGGCCATTTTTTTTTTTTAAAATCTTTGGAGAAATGTCTGTTTAAATCCTTTGCCTATTTTTTTAACTGGCTTGTCTTTTTATTATTGTTTATAATTGTTCATCATGTATTCTAGACCCAACTCCCTTATATACAATTTGAAAACATTCTCTCCCAATTGGTGCATTATCTTTTTACTCTGTTAATGGGACCTTTGACCAAAAAAGTATTTTAACAACAGAAAATGTAAGAAAAATGGTGGAAAATCTTTCAGTCATTCTTAATGAGGGTTCAGTAATGGTGTATATAATAACTGATATATGCTGAAATTTTTTGTTTTGTATTTTTTCTCTGATTCAGTCTTCACCAACGTCAGGCTGATTAAATCCTCTATGTCCTGCAGCTTTGAGAAGCAGGCTGTTGCCACTCAGAAACGGATACTATTGTACTTAAAGCATAAAGAAGAATTTCCAAGGAAATGAGTTTCTCCATTGAGGAGCCCATCACCTCTGACTTAAAGGGCTGTATCAAGGGCATCACCTTAAAGCAGGGGTCCCCAAACTTTTTACACAGGGGGCCAGTTCACTGTCCCTCAGACCGTTGGAGGGCCGCCACATACTGTGCTCCTCTCACTGACCACCAATGAAAGAGGTGCCCCTTCCTGAAGTGCGGAGGGGGGCCGGATAAATGGCCTCAGGGGGCCGCATGCCATAGTTTGGGGACGCCTGCCTTAAAGATTTGCTCCTTAGTCTCTGGACTTGGTTGGAGTTTTTAAGAAACAATCTCTGTTACATTTCATTTTACATAGTGAATTCTTACTGGCTTTGATGATGGAAAAGGAAGTTGCGAGGAAAACAAGCCTTTCAAAGTTAAAGGTTTTTTCATATATGCTTATACAAAAACCCATACATACACATATATTTACAAGGAAATTTATTGAAAAAGAATGAAAGTCCAGTGTTTGCATGGCCCATTTATAGCCCGTTGATAAACAGGTGCTTCTAATTAGTTATATTAGAGACAGTAGATTAGAGAAGGAATTTGGCATTTTCACTATTGTCATGTATTGTCATGTTTGAAACTTTTTAGGTATGCAGTGGTGAGTTTAAACTGCAGAAGGAAGATGTTTGTATTAAGAAAGAAGGAGACAGAGTAATTGGGAAGGAACTTGATTTGGTAGTTATTTTGGGAGGACCTTAAGGTATCTGGATTGAAATCAATACTTAGGTATTGTCTATGTGCAAGGTATAGTTTTATGGGGATGGAAGATGGAGGAAACTGTGGTATGTCAGAGAAGGGAGACAAATCCCTGCTAGGTGATGAAGTGGCGTTCAGAGCCTAGAGGAAACTAAATGTTAGAATACAGGCAAGTAGAAAAGGTACAGACATTCTTCAGAGGTATTGTGGATTCATTTCCAGACTGCTACAGTAAAGTGATTATTGCAGTAAAGTGAATTGCATGAATATTTTGTTTTCCCAGTGCATATAAGTTATGTTTACACTGTATTATAGTCCATTAAGTGTGCAATCATGTATGTCAAAAAAAGTAACATCATAGTTAAGTAATACTTCATCCCTAAAACTGCTTACAGTCATCTGAGCCTTCATTGAGTTGTAACCTTTTAGCTAGTTGAAGGTCTTGCCTCAGTGTTGATGGCTGCTGACTGATCTTAGGTGGTGGCTTTTGAAGGTTGGGTGGTTGTAGCAATTTAAGTCTTAAAGTAAGACAGTAATGAAGTGTGCCACCTTCATTGACTCTTCATTTTATGAAAGAATTCTGTGTAGCATGTGTTGCTGTTTGGTCACATTTTACAAAATTGCAGTCAATCCTCTCACACCCTGCTACTGAACAAAGTTTATGGAATATTCTAAATCATTTGTTGTCATTTCAACAGTGTTCACAGCATCTTCCCCAGTAGATTCCATCTCAAGAAACCACTTTGTTTGCTCATTTATAAGAAGCAATGCTTCATCCTTCGTTTTACTGTGAGGTTGCAGCAATTCAGTCCCATCTTCAGGCTGCACTTCTAATTCTAGTTCTCTTGCTGTTTCCACCACATCTGTTGCTCTCTCTTCCACTGGAGTCTTGAACCTCTCAAACTCATCTATGAAGATTGGAATCAACTTCTTCCAAACTCCTGTTGAAGTCAATATTTGACCCCCTAGCACATGAATCACAAGTGTTCTTAATGGGACCTAGAATGGTGAATCCTTTCCAGAAGCTTTTCAATTCACTGTGCCCAGATCCATCAGAGGCATCACTATCTATGGCAACTATGGCCTAATGAAATATGTTTCTTAAATAATAAGATTTGAAAGTCAAAATTACTTGGTCATGTGCTACAGAATGGATGTCATGTTAACAGGCATGAAAACAACATTAATCTCCTTGTACATCTCTGCCAGAGTTCTTGGGTAACCAGATGCATTGTCATAGAGCAGTAATGTTTGAAAGTTATCTCTTTTTTTTCTGAGCAGTAGATCTCAAGAGTAGGCTTAAAAATATTCTGTAAGCCATACTGTAAACAAATGTGCTGTCATCTAGGCTTTGTTGTTTTGTTTATAGAAAACAGACGGATTAGATTTAGCATACTTCTTAAAGGCCTTAGGCTTTTCCAAATGGTAATTAGCCTCTGCTTTAGCTTAGTCATCAGCCACATCAGCTCCAAACAAGAGAGTCAGCTTGTGTTTTAAGGCCAGGCCTTGACTTCTCCTTTCTAGCTATGAAGGTCCTAGATGGCATCTTCTTCCAGCAGAAGGCTGTTTTGTCTAACTTGAAAATCTGTTGTTCACTGTAGTCACCTTTGTCAACGATCCCAGCTAGATCTTCTGGATAACTTGCTGTAGCTTCTACATCAGCATTGCTGCTTCACCTTATACTTTAATATTGTGCAATGGCTTCTTTGCTTAAACTGCATGTACTAGCTCCTGCTAGCTTCCAACTTTTCTTTTGCAGCTTCTTCTCTTAGCCTTCCTAGAACTGAAGAGAGTTGAGGCCTTTCCCTGCATTAGGCTTTTGCCTACACAACATGTTGTGGCTGGTTTGATCTTCTGTCAGACCACTGAAACTTGTTCCGTATCAGCAATAAAGTTGTTTTGCTTTCTTATCATTTGTGTGTCCGCTGAAGTAGCACTTTTAATTTCCTTCAAGATCATTTCTTTTGTATCTACAACTTGGCTGTTGGGCATAAGAGACCTTGATTTTGGCATGTTTTGGCTTTTAACATGCCCTCTTCACTGAGCTTAATCATTTCTAGATTTTGATTTACACTGAGCTGTTTGACTCTTCCTTTCGCTTGAACGTTTAAAGGCCATTGTAGGTTCATTCATTGGCCTAATTTCAATATTGTATTTCAGGAAAGAGGGAGGCCTGAGGTGGGATGGGGAGAGAGAGAGAGATGTGGGACAGAGACAGGTTGATGGAACACACACAACCTTTCTCTATTAAGTTTGCTGTCTTACGCGGGAGTGGTTTGTGGCACCTCAAGACATTTATAATAGTCACTCAAAGATCACTGATTACAGATCACCATGACAGATATAATAATGAAGGAAAAGTTTGAAACATTGAGAGAATTACCAAAATGTAACACAGGGTCATGATGTGAGCATATGCTCTTGGGAAAATGGTGCCACAGACCTTCAATTTGTGAAAAAGAAATGCAGTATCTACAAAGCACAGTAAGGCAGAGTTTAATAAAATGAAGTCTGCCTGTATTTTAGATGGATTAAGCACTGCAAACCTGAGAGAAGAAGCAACTGGAGCTAGTATAGTGAGAAATGGTAGTGTTTGAAGTGATTTTCATTCCTAGCCAAGGAGTTTGGCCTTAATTCATTAAGAATTGTGGATCCATTGAAGGTGTTTTTTTTTTTTTTTTTTTTTTTTTTTTTCTTGGAGACAGGGTCTTACTCAGTTGCCCAGGCTGGAGTGTAGTGGAGCAGTCTGGGCTCACTGCAGCTTTTATCTTCTGGGCTCAAGCGGTCCTTTGATTTCAGCCTGCTGAGCAGTTGGGACTACAGGTGTGTGCTACCATGCCCGGCTGATATTGTTTATTTTTTTTGTAACAACGATGTCTCACAATGTTGCCCAAGCTGGTCTTGAATGCCTGGGTTCAAGCAGTCGTCCTGCCTCAGCCTCCCGAAGTGTTTGAGATTACAGGTGTGATCCACCATCCAGCCCAATGAAGGTCCGGAATAGTGAAACTGACATTGATTCCATAAATACTTACCCAGAGCGTTGCCTGGATTATGTTAATCATGGGGCGTTAACTCAGCTGAGACAGAGGTGGGATCTGAGTTAGTGGCAGGAGGTGCTATCCATTGATATTCAAGGTCTGTCAGTTTCCTTTCTAGTTACCTTTTCATCCTGATGATGATAATAGCTACCACTGATTTTGCATTGCATGCTTCATGCTAAGTGACTCATAGTGACTCTGAGGTATATGTATATTATTAATCCCTGTCTTTCAAATGAAGAGATTGAGATTTAGCAGAGGCAAATGCCTTGCTCCAGGTTGCACAACTAATATGTGGCAGATCTTAGATTTGGACCCCAGGACCATTCCTGTTTCAAAGTCCATTCTGCTAATAGCACTAAATCCTGCCCTGTCCTACCTCTCTGATGGTGTAACCCTGCTAGTGACCTTCGTGAGCCTTGCTGCATTTGGCATGCTCTGTATTTGCTTCCATGGTGGGTGTTCCTCCTCTGCTGAGTTCCCAGTTCTCTTTTTAATACTGCAGGTATCCCAGGCCTGGGAGGAGCTGCTTGTATGTAATGTGGCACATTTCTGTTGTCATCCATTATGTGTTTATAATTTACGTGTTTTCATATACTAGGACGAGACACTGTTTTTGTACTACTAACACAAAGCACTCAGTGTACTACTGGTTTAGCTGTGCATCGGTGACTAAGATTACAGTGCCAGTACCTCTAAAATGGTAGGGTGGACTGCATGACCTCTGAAACCCCTTCCAGGTTGCCTTCTGCTCCTAGGGTTAGGCATTAACAAAGACGGAATAGTGGTTCCAGGATTCTGGATGCTAGGGAGAGTATGGTCCAAAAAAGCTGTCATTCTTTTCAATCCTGACCCCTGACACAACTCTCAGTAACATTGATGATCATAAACTTTCTGATTATCTGGCTTCATGGACATGAAGTTCTATTTAACATCAACAACTACACATGTATTCATATCACCTGCATTGCCTGAATTTAGAACTGATCCACTTTAAGAGTAGCTTCCATAGTCACTTTCTTTGTATTTTCTACCTCTGAACATTCCCTGCCCCTCCATCCTTGCTATGATCTGTATCCATTTGTTTTCTTTTTTGAGACAGAGTCTTGCTTTGTCTCCCAGGCTGGAGTGAAGTGGCGCCATTTCTGCTCACCGCAACCTTTGCTTCCTGGGTTCAAGCAGTTCTCCTGCCTCAGCTTCCTGAGTAGCTGTGATTACAGACCCCTACCATCACACCTAATTTTTATATTTTTAAAAAGATGGGGTTTCACCATATTGGCCAGACTGGTCTTGAACTCCTGACCTCAGGTGATCCACCTGCCTCGGCCTCCCAAAGTGCTAGGATTACAGGGGTGAGCCCCTGCACCTAGCCTTCTGTTTTGTTTTTATCACTTGAAGCTGGGGCTCTACTCCAGACTAATTAAATTAGAAACTGATGGGGTGGGGCCTAAGGCACTGGTATTTGTTAAAAGTTCTGGTCACCATTCTGCTGTGCATTCAAGGCTGAAAGCTGAGTTGAAAGTAGGCACATCTGGCCACTGTCCACTCATTGGTGCCCTTTCATTACCATTCCCTAGTCGTGAATAATTATCAACATCATTAATAATTATTAAGGAGTGCAGTACTAGTCACCATGTATTATTTTCTATTTTCTATTTTTTTTTTTTTTTGAGACCGAGTCTCGCTCTGTCACCAGGGGCCAGGCTGGAGTGCAGTGGTGCGATCTCTGCTCACTGCAACCGCCACCTCCCAGGTTCAAGCAATTCTCTTACCTTAGCTTCCTGAGTAGCTGGGACTACAGGTGTGCGCCACTTCACCCAGCTAAATTTTTGTGTTTTTTATTAGAGATGGGGTTTCACCATGTTGGCCAGGATGGTCTCAATCTCTTGACCTTGTGATCTGCCAGCCTCGGCCTCCCAAAGTGCTGGGATTACAGGCGTGAGCCACCGCGCCCGGCCTCTATTTTTAACTTTTAATTGCAGTTTTACCAATCCTTATCCACTCACTTGTCTTATGTCCCAGAGCCCTAAATCTATCTAATTGATAAGAGAACTTTAAGTCCATTAAGTACACTTAAAGCATGGGGTTAAAAGCCTTTATTTATGGACTCCCAAAAGGAGTTCAGATTGTGGAATAGTATATTCAGCAACATTTTAAAAAAAGATATGCGTATGTTTATTAAAACATTAATGCATACTTAGAGTAAAAAGAAAGATATATGTTTAAATATTTCATGATTTTGGATGATGGCATTACAGATGGTTTTTCTTTTCATGTCTACAGTATACATTTTCTATAACGAACCTTTATTTCTCATATATTCAAAAAAATCTTAAGAAGATATACCCGAGACAAAATAGGTGTGTATGAATGTGTGTGTTATTAATATTTTTAGCTCTTGAGGCTAAAATATTCAGTAGGGATATTGAGAATAGTACCATACTGAGAGTGAGTTAATAGCAAGGCTTGGCATACAAAAGCTAGGATTTGGATCCTTGTTATTTTTGTTTTTGCTTATTATAGCTAAGCTAAACTTGTCTCATCTGATGGTTGGTATTTTGTTTTGTTGAACAAGTGAGTGTCATGAGACTGTTAGTCCATAACAGGGCAGAAGAACTTGATGACATAGATAGTGTACTGTTTTTAATGCCAGTGGACTAACTTTGTGATCTGTTATCGGTGCTTTCAGAAAACCTATTAAACTGGGAACAGAATGTCGACCTAGTATCTGTTCATCTTTGGGCATTGGCTTGTTACCGAAGTTTAACAACTCCAGCGTGCGTTTAAATTTTAATTTTAAATAAGACACAATTAAAATAAGTGGTTTAGATGAAAACTTAACAGTAGTTATCTCTGTGTTCTGTTAAATAATTTTAAATGTTTAAAAAGTAAAAACAAAGCACTCAATGACTAACAGAGGTTTAGTTTCTACTCTTTGTTTTGTCAAAATAAAA
Organism: Saimiri boliviensis; assembly: GCF_048565385.1. Taxonomy (NCBI): domain Eukaryota; kingdom Metazoa; phylum Chordata; class Mammalia; order Primates; family Cebidae; genus Saimiri; species Saimiri boliviensis. Next base: position 15,231,262 of record NC_133457.1, read on the forward strand.
GGTGGGAGAACTTACTGCCAAATAATGGGAAAACAGCATTGTGTGGTAATGTTTCAGTAGGATGGTTTCTTCTGAAATGCTGTTTGCTAATCCTTGGGGAAATTTGGCTGTGAGCATGCAATTATTACATTTTTATCCACAGAATGGGCTAAAGTTGGCATCACATCCCTCATGGTTGCCAGAGGCAACACACTGATATAATTTGTGCCCCTATGGCAGACATTTCTGAATAATTTTAGTGATTTTTTTTCCTGATGCTACTTTGGTTGTTTCCTTTCCAGTATCCTACTGTTTGTTGCTCCCCACCCTCTCTGACTTCACCCTCCCTGAGTTTTGAGGCACTTGGTGTTGGTTGAGGAGGGTAGAATAATTGAAGGTCCAGATGATCACCAGGAGGGAAGCCATGCGGGTGTTCCTGACACATCCTGGGGCAATGCGGGTTGGAATGCTTTCATGGTCCAGCTGCAGTGAAAGAATGTCTGTCTTCTTAAAGACTGACAAAAACAAAACAAATCTTAATTAGGCATATTTGAAATTCAACATGGAGCCTGAAAAATTGACCCTAAGAGAGCTGCTTTCAGGGGCGTTTGAATTCTTTTGCTGTAAAATTTGAGATTCCTTCAGGTTTCCCCTTCACCATTCTGTCCTGCTTTGCCCCCCTCCCTGCCTTTTTTTTTTTTTTGGTATACTGATGTTTAACCAGGAGGATCACCAGGTGGACCTAATTCGAGAGTGAACTTCTATTCTCCTAGGTTAAGAGTCACCGAAGCACAAGGGTAGAGCTGCCACAGGGCAGGCCACCTCACACTAGCATGCATTCTGGAAGGACTATGGGGTGGTCATCCTTTTCTGAGCACTGCTTGTACAGGCATAAACCATTTTTAGGGAGCAGATGTTTGTTTTGTCAATACACCCTTGAGATAATCAGAAAGGGGAAGAAAAAGTGTAATTCTTATACCCATTGTGTCTAGAAACTCACGTTTTTCTTCTTTTTTTAATGCAGAGTGGACACAGATATCTACCAGATATCTTCGAGAGCAGTTGGCTAAGATTTCTGACTTTTACCACATGGCCTCCAGCTCTGGTGATGGCCCTGTCCCTGTGCCACCAGAGGTGGAGCAAGCCATGAAGCAGTGGGAATACAACGAAAAGCTAGCATTTCACATGTTCCAGGTAACCTTTCGAAGACATGCAAAATTGTGTGCCATGCTTTTAAGAAGAGAGCAAATTCCTTATAGTTTGGTATTCTGGGGTTAAATCGTATTTTTACCAACCAATATGTTCAAAGAAAGCAGTCTGACATTTCTCACATTGAATTGTATTCAGGGTAATACATCTGCCCTGGGATGACAGCTCATTATACATATTGATCTCCAGCTTTCAATCATGTCAGCTCTTTGAGTGCTATTAATTACTTTGTAATTAGACTATTAAATGTAATCCTTCTAAACCTTTTATTTTGCAAGATTGGATATATTTACTCAAAAACACCTTTGTGCTGATGCCTTCTGTGGTAGCAGACCTCCTTTAGACTCAGGTTGTCCCAGAGAAAGGTCATCTTAATTCAGCTGCAGCTGAAAATGCAAAACGGGGTTGCAGTGGTGGGGGGTGGCGGGGCGGGTAGGGGCGTGGAGGAATGACTGACTCTCACCCAGACAAACTGATGTAAATAATGTTGACCACAAGAGGGAGCTTGGGCTGATAATTGCCTTTTCCGTGGTAAGATAGGAGAGAGAAATTGAGTCCATGTTTTCTTATTAGCAGAGATTTTAGAACCTGTTACCTTGATTAAAGAGGGAGGGGACATGTGGTTTCTAAGTTTTCCCTTTAGAACCTTTATTATAATTTTCAGGCTCTTCTAAGAGCTCAATATAGGATAAAACAAGGTCTTTTTGAGACGTAATATTGTTAGTTAAGTCAGTAAAAACAAATCCTAGTTCCATTTAGAAGAGGGACTACTTCAGTGACTGCCCTGAGCTTTTATGACTTTTACTGAGCTCAGAATTTAGTCTGCATCTTGGAAAAAGTATCTCTCAGCATGCTTAATATTTTTGGAAGAATTATATATTAGGAGTATTGAAATTAGTAGTTTTTAATAGAAAGCAGTTAGGTCCTAAAGGAATGAATATAATTGAAATAGTAATGTTAAAATTTAAAAGTTCATTATATTTCAATTTGCCGTATTCTGAAATGTGAAACAGACCCTAATTCATACACATGAAGACAAATATATGCAGAAACAAGGGCATGGGAATATAAACAAAGCATCTACAGGATGGACTGTTGTTTATGAATATCCTTTTATTTTTTTGAATCTTGAATTTACCATCTCTTATACCTTAATGGAAAATTCCATTTTGTCTCTTCTTAAAAACATTTTAATTAACTTTAAATTGACAAATAAAAACTGTACATATATTTATTATTTTAGAACTCACTTTACTGGTATTAAAATTTTAAATTGTGCTTTTTTGTGACTTTTTAACTGTTTTTGACTCTAAACATTTAAAAAAATTAGAAATTAGCAGGAAGTATACCTTGATGTCATGTCAATGTGGCCTCACTGTAAACCTTGAAATACTCCAAGCTATAATTTATCAGTGTAATATTTTCCTGTGACTCCTTAATAACCGTTAGAGCGGGACACTGGATACCTAACAGTTGATAGGAACAAAGTAAAATTTCGTATGAACTACTAAGTTTGTTACTGGAATGACCGTAAAAGTATGTGTCTTTCCCAGATTTCTATCTCAAAGATTCTTTCATTCTGTGAATTATAATACAAAACTACAATAGGATATTAAATCTATATATGCATAGAATGTCATAAAATAGTGTGTATGTCTGTACATTTGTGTATATGTATATGAAAGCAATAGACAAAAGATGCTTGTAGTGCTTATATCAAGATTAGTAGTCTCACTAGGAGCTGTATCACCCCTGTGGTGCATTTTGGAAATTGTTGGGGGTATTATTTATTTTTTTTATTGTAGTTGTGTTGAAATGCTTATACATGATTTTATCATAAGCTCCTTTCATTTCTGGTATTAGGTCATTATATTGATTTTTAAGGTTATGTTTTATAGATAGGCGGTAGTATCTGACACTAATTTTGGGATAGTGAAAGAAGCTATTAAGGGGGCATTGGATCTGATGGGATTTTCAAACTTTTGTTAAGATGATGGTGTGAGCAGTGCTTATCTTCTTTATAATTGTCACTGATATCCAAGTTTCCTTCTATGAGCATGAGTTCGTACTCCCCCAAAATCTATCCAGGAGCTTGACACACCCTACGGGTGTGAAAGCTTCTGAATTTTTGTTGTTGTTGTTGTTGTTGGAATTGATTTTTCTCAATTTTGAGCAGATTACTAAAAAACAAAAAACTATACAAAACAGTTTAATTCTTTGATTTGTTTAGAATTTGGACTGTGATCATTGAGACTGTGTTTAACAACAGCAACAAAAAAGTAGTAAAATTTGACTTAAGCATAGGAATGAAATGCTTTTTTGTCTTTAACGTTATTAATGTAATTTTTCTTTGTTCATTTAAGGAAGGAATGCTAGAAAAACATGAATATTTGACATGGATCCTGGATGTTTTAGAAAAAATCAGACCAATGGACGATGATCTTCTTAAACTTTTGTTACCACTAATGCTGCAGGTATAGTACATGTCCCCTTGAGGCAGTTGGTTTTATGAGCAAGAAGCGAGTCTGATAAGAATGATTAGGTAAGTGGAGGAGGAAAAGGAAAAAAAAAATACCCTGTTGAAGTGGAAAGAAAAAATGTCTTTGATACTACAACATATGAAGTGATAAAGGCTTCTAATAAGTTTTATCCATCATTGTATTAACCATGTTCATAGTTTTTATCCATGTGTCCTAAGTTTTAAGTAATTTTACCCACATTGATTTCTCCCATCACTGAGCAAAGCAACCAACTTTTAAAATACTGTCTCCCTATAATAACACAGATTTCTGTGAAAACAAAACGAATCATCCCTTTTGAAGATAAAGGAGGATGTTCTACATTCTTTTGACAAGTCTTTGAGACTCTTGGGGAGGAAACTTTTTATTTTGATGACTGGTCTAAAATGTGCTTATATTTGAAGTGTCTGGGTGAGATATATTTAAAAAAAGTTTGTTAAGTGATACATATATTTGATAATTCAAGCAAAGTGAAAGAATATCCAATGAGCAGCAGTTCTCCCTTTCACTCTCATACCCTCCCCACAGACTACACCATAGGGTCCTGTGTCTCTCCCCTGAAATAGTCTGTACCTGCACTGTCCATTACAATAGCCACTAGCCAGACATGGCTACTGAGCTCTTGAAATGTGACCAGTCCAAATTGATGTGTGCTCTAAGTGTAAAATGCACACCAGATTTCAGACTTAGTACGAGAAAATGTGTAACAGTAATACTTTTTATGTTGATTACTGGTTGAAATGATAACATTTTGGATATATTGGGCTAAATAAAATACATTACTCTTCTAATTTTTGCCTGTTTCTTGTTTTTTTCATGGCTCCTAGAAACTTTAAAATTATACCTGTGGCTCGCATTCTATTTCTATTGGACAGCACTTGCTTTATATCTTTGAAGTTTTTTTTTTTTCTTTTTTAAATGAAAAGAAGTCTATGTTAAAATAGTTATTTAACCAAGACGCATAAGACATGACTGAAGTCTGGTGTCCTTCTACTTCTCAGTATTCAGATGAGTTTGTTCAGTCGGCCTACCTGTCTCGTCGTCTTGCCTACTTCTGTGCCCGGCGTCTTTCCTTGCTGCTGAGCGATAGCCCCAACCTCCTTGCTGCCCACTCACCCCACATGATGATAGGACCAAACAACTCGAGTATCGGGGCCCCCAGCCCTGGCCCCCCCGGCCCTGGCATGAGCCCTGTGCAGCTGGCCTTCTCAGATTTTCTTTCCTGTGCACAGCATGGTCCCCTGGTTTATGGACTTAGTTGTATGTTGCAGGTAAGTCCTTGGCCCTTGTTACTTTATGTTAAAATTCAGTGTGGGAAGTGACTGAGTTGGGAATTGCATTTTCAATTCTCTAGTTGAACTTCTACAACTGTTTTTTGTTTTCCTCACCCAAGTAATTTATTGATTGAAATTTTATGTTCTTATTTCCCTGTGATGGACCAAGCTGAGAGAAAATTTCTTGCATTCATCCAGGAGAAAGTTATTGCAGTTGTCCTTTATTAGGTTCATTAAGCAGTTCAATTAAAAATCCTTTGGGGAGCCCACAGAATAAGTTAGTTGTATTATTGTTCTTCTGGAAAGACAGCTTCTCCAGCCAGCATTTTTAATCTTTCCCAGTTCACATCTTGGGCTGGTTGCCTGTCTGTGTTTCTTTGAAGTCCAAATCATGTATCAGGCTCCATTCATCTTCCAAGCATTTTTGGTTGTGTAATCCTTGAACATCCAGTAACATGCTGGTTGCTGGGCTGATACTATCAGGAATATCAGGAATGAGATACAGCCCTGCCCTTGACAAGCTCACAGCTTAGTGTTCAGTTTGTATTTCTTGAGCTCTTACTGTGTTCTGCTGTATACTAAGGAGCTTTGAAACAGAGTTGGCCCTCAAGACATGGTCTCCACTCTGGCAGAGTTTACTGTCTTGTCAGGAAAACAGGATCATAAATGGACAGCTTCCGAATAATATGACAAGGGCCGGTGGGGAGATGCACAGGGGGCCAAGGTAGTTGAAAAGGGGAACTTATAGCCCAACCTAAAATTCACAGAGGCTTTGTGAAAGAAATTTTTTGCTTCTTCTAGTGAGCTGAGAAAGATAAAGTAAAAAGGAGTCAAAGTTTCCTGACAGAGGAAACAGTATGGGAAGAGGCCCAGAGGTTGGTCAGTTATCTTTTCTGTAGGTTGGTATTAGTGGGACATAAATTATCAAATCTGTCGAGGGTCACGGAATAGATGATGCCCTGTGGGCTTTGTGAGTGAGATGTCATCAGAGGGTTTTATGCAGCAAAGTGACACAGGTAGTTGTGTAATGTTGTTGGATTGTATTGGTCATGGTAGAGGGAAGATTTGTGGGAGAGGGGAGGTAGGAAAGAAGGAGGCTTGCAAGGCAAATCAGTTTGGAAGCATTTCAGTGAGTTCAGCTTTGGAGTATTTTGGACTCTTTTGTCCTTTAGAATCTCCAAATGGACATGTTCAAGAGTTGTTACATGTCCAGTTCTTAAGATTTGGGCGGACAGTTGGCTGGTTGTGTGGATTTGATTCCCTTCAAGAACTTTGGCTTTGAAAAACCCAAGAGGGAGTGAGATTGCCTGAAGAATTTTGTAGTGTGAGAGAATCCGTGAGCCCGAAGGACAGGAGTGTTTAAGAGTCAGGCAGAGGGGAAGTCCATGACGAAGACTAGGAAGGTTGGCCAGACTGGAGAGAGAACAGGGAGAGAGTAGTGTTACCCAAAGATGATGAGAATAGCGGTAATATTGTCATAATTATATTAGTATAGGAATAGCATTTACTGTGTTCTAGGCATTGTTCTAAGTTGTAACATATGTTATTAAGTTGTTTAGTTCTTGGAACTAGCCTATGAGATGGGAACCATTATTATTCTTAGAACATTAATAATGTATAGGTTACAGAGCAAGAAAGTGGCCAAGCTGGAATCCAAACTAAAGCAATCAGGATCCAGAGTCCACACTCAACCAGGATGCTAAACTGGGGTCTGCAGAAAGTTTCAAAAAAGAATGAGTAGTGGGCAATGCCTGTAGTATTGGAGGCGTCTGGCAAGAAGATGGTTGAAGTTGTCTTTGACAATATGGTGTTCATTGGTGATCTTCTTAAGAGCTATTTAGTTGAATGGTGGATAAGGACCCAAATTAAGAAATGTCTAGGAGTGACGGAGAATAAGGAGAAATAGTACTAACTGTTCTTTTGGGAAACATGTTTATGAAGGGAAGAGAAGAAAATGGATAGTGGATAAAGATGGCAGCTGAGTGGAGAGTTAAAAAAATTTGGTTTTGATGGGCAGATTTGAGCTTGTCCGTAAGTTAAGAGCAAATAGGAGAAGGAGAAGTATTTGATAGATTAGTGCCCTGGGTATTAGAGGGCTTTGGAATCAAGGACACAGAGAAGGGCTCTGTCAGGAGGAGTTGAGAACTCCACATTGCCACAGGCAGGAGGAAGGCAGTAGGAATGTAGCCGAGTGGAAAAAGATTCTGGGACTTGGCATTCTTTGTATTTGTCATCTGGTTTCCACAAAGGTGACTCCTAGACCTCAGAATTTAGTTTAGTTTTTTTTTTTTTTAATTGATTGATGAATTGATTGAGACAGGGTCTTGCTCTGTCACCCATGCTGGAGTGCAGTGGCACAATCGTCACTCACTGCAGCCTGGACCTCCTGGGCTCAGGCAATCCTCCTTCCTCAAGTAAGTGATCCTCGTGCCTCAGCCTCCTGAGTAGCTGGGACTTCAGGTGTGCATCACCATTACCAGCTAATTTTTAAATTTTTTGTAGAGACGGGGTTTCTCTGTGTCACCCAGGTTGGTTTCAAGCTCCTGGGCTTAAGCGATCCTTCTATCTTGGCTTCCCAGAGTGCTGGGATTATATGTGCAAGCCACTGTGCCTGGCCAGCTTTTTGTATGTATTTTCACATTTAAAAAAAAAAATTGCGTTCTTTCTCTAAGCTTACGTTGTATGCTGTTGAGTGGCACGAGAGCATAATAATGGCTTAGATGTACACTTGAAAGCTATTATAGACCTGATTTTAAGCCTCACTCTGCCACTTGGTAACTGTGACCTTGAGCCTCTGTTTCCCCATGTCTGAGTGGGGAGTAATGACAGTTCTTACTTCATTACCTCATAGAGTTAAGGTTATGATGACAGAAAGCTTCCAAGACAGTGTTCAGCACAGAGTAAGTGTAATTAGCTTAATTAAATGTCAGCTATGATGTTTATGTTTAGGGGGCAACAGGATAACATAGTGGTTCTGAGCATGTGTGCTATTCGTGAAATCAAACTTGGGTTGGTTTCTAATCTCCTATGTGGCTCATATTTATTCCTCTTTGGTAAAGGTGGGGAATAACACTACCTAAATCATCGGGTTGTTATGACCTCTAAGTAAGATGGTCACTTAAAGTACATCTGGTTAAATAAAGAATGTCTGCAAATTTCTAGGGCAAGGGTAGGCAAACTACAGGTTGTGGACTAAATTTGGCCCACAAGGTAAAAACAGATTTTATGTTTTTAATGCATTATTAAAACAAAAAGGAAGAATACATGACAAAAACTGTAGTTAGCCTGCAAAGCTTAAAACATTTACTATCAGGCTTTTTTTTTTTTTTTTTTGAGATGGAGTTTCTCTCTTATTACCCAGGCTGGAGTGCAGTGGCGCCATCTTGGCTCACCACAACCTCCGCCTCCTGGGTTCAGGCAATTCTCCCGCCTCAGCCTCCTGAGTAGCTGGGATTACAGGCACGCGCCACCATGCCCAGCTATTTTTTTTTTTTTTTTTGTATTTTTAGTAAAGACGGGATTTCACCACGTTGACCAGGATGGTCTCGAGCTCTTGACCTCGTGATCCACCCACCTCGGCCTCCCAAAGTGCTGGGATTACAGGCTTGAGCCACCGCACTCGGCACTATCAGGCTTTTTATAGAAAAAGTTTGACAACCCCTTGTCTAGGGTTGCCACCTGCCCAGCATTGAAGCTACTATTACATCATTATTTGATTTTGTTTTTGTTTTTAAATATTTTTTTTTTTAGCTTTTACTGCCTTAGAAATTATATATCCTAATTTCATCTCATGTTTTTAATTGCATGAAAAATTGGTTTAAGTAACGATTTTTAAGTGATGATTACTGCATTTTTTTTAAGTTCCTTCAGTTTCCTGTATTGGAGTATTCACTTATGAATTATTATATAACTTAATTTCTCAATAGCTGTACTTCCTGTCTTGCAACTTTGTAATTTTTAGTTTTTTCTTTTCAATTGCGAAGTTGAGAATGGGGTAAGATGCTCGTATTTTAAACTCACTATGATATAGTAATGACAGGATGTCATTTTTACTGTTGAGCTATTGTTATGCTTTTCTCCTTCCTCTGAATATTCAACATTTCCTGTTTCATTTCCAGACTGTCACTCTCTGTTGCCCAAGTGCCTTGGTGTGGAATTATTCCACAAATGAAAATAAGAGCGCAAACCCAGGCTCGCCCCTGGATCTGTTGCAGGTGGCCCCTTCCAGCCTCCCCATGCCGGGTGGGAACACGGCTTTCAATCAGCAGGTAGGCTTTATGTTTCAGTGACTTGATGGCTGTTTTCATCCTTGAGAGCCATCAGGGTACAGTGGGTCAAGCCCAGGTTTTAGTATCTAGATGCTTGGGTGCTATTCCCAGTTTTGCCTGCTAACACTCTGGGTGACCTTAGAGAATTGTTTAGCCTCTTCAGAACCACAGAAGTTCATGAAGTTGCTCCCTCTCTTTTCACCGTCTCGCTGAACAGTTCTTGCTGAGAGTTCTGCCACCAGACTATAATTATGGTGGTGGTTCTGGTACGTGACCATGACTCCTGTAGTAGTTTGGCTAATTAGTAAGTTTTATATGTTCTTATTAGTACTGGGTTGTTTCAAAATTTTATGTGACTTGAACCATAGGATTGTGATTAATATTTAGAACAAGATCCCTATCTTTTACCAAACAGTTTTCTTAAACTAGTAAAACATTTCAAGTTGCTTTCAGACGTGAAAGAATGGCTTAAAGAGATTATTTATTTGAGACAGAGTCTTGCTCTGTTGCCCAGGCTGGTGTGCAGTGGCGTGATCTCGGCTCACTGCAAACTCTGACTCCCAGGTTCAATCCCAGTAGCTCGGATTACAGGTGTGTGCCACCATGGCCGGCTAATTTTTGTATTTTTAGTAGAGACAAGGTTTCACTATATTGGCCAGGCTGATCAGGAACTCCTGATCTCGTGATCTGCCCACCCCGGCTTCCCAAAGTCATGGGATTACAGGTGTGAACCACTGTGCCTGAGCAAGAGATTATTTTAGAGCGTTCATCTTTCCATGTGGTATCTTGAAAAAGAAATTTCACTGTTAAAACAAATTCTGCAAGCATTTATTATTGTGAGACTTTATTATTGAAAACTGACATTGAATTACCATTTGTAAATTGTAAAAATTCACTTCTTGGGCCACAGGATATGTTTCTTACAATGCAGTCAAGATTATAGTTCGCCATAAGATACTTGACTCACGTAGAAAAGCCTGACGTGATTTAGACAGCCACTGTGGCCTTTCAAGCACAAGTTAATTAGAAGCAATTATCTTTCAGGTTCGGGCAAGGATTTATGAAGTAGAACAACAGATAAAACAAAGAGGCCGTGCAGTGGAAGTTCGGTGGTCATTTGACAAGTGCCAAGAATCCACAGCAGGTACAGAACACCACAGAGGAACGAGTGCTTTTGAATGCTGGAGTTTATGCAGTGTTTCTGCTTCTTGTAAACCACTCCCCATGAATAAGGAAGCTTTTTGACAGAGCCACCTGGTGAATTTTGAGGACATTCTTCAGTTTATGCCTTTTAGATACTGGCTGTCTAGAATGTCAAGTTTGGTTTTGTTGATGATTGTTTGGTAGCATATGCCAAAAATGATGATTTAAAAAATTTCTTTTGCCTTATATAGAATGGTGATTTTGTATTGTGTTATTCTGTTTTTGGCTTCATTAACCACTTTAATTTCTGCCGGTAGGGGTGACTATTAGTCGGGTTTTGCACACATTGGAAGTTTTGGATCGTCATTGTTTTGACCGAACTGATTCCAGCAATTCAATGGAGACACTTTATCATAAGATTTTCTGGCCAAACCAAAACAAAGATAACCAAGAGGTAGTTAATTTTTTTTCTTCTTTTTACCTTTTCCTAGTGTATTTTCTTCTTTCTTATTTAGGAAACTCTGGTGAAACCTTTTCTATGAAGTACAGTATTGTATGAAAACATACACACTTTGAAATCATTTTATTATTGGACTAAGATTACCCACTATTATTAAAATGAAATGTCAGTGGGACTTGTCTACCTAGGAATATTGATTATTGACTGGCAAGATTTTTCTTGGCCCTTTTACCATCATTCTCCAATTTTAGTTTTAGAAGAATAGCTTTCATATAGTGATTGGACTTAATACAATGGGCTAGGCTTAACTTAGGTTGAATGTATTTTAACATTTAGCACAGCAGAGGGCAGTGCATGAATACTTGTGGTCATGATCTTTCAAAATCCTTAGACAATGTATTAGGCAGGGTTCTACAGAGAAATAGAACCAATAGAAAAAAAGTGTATGTTACATGTTTGTATGTATATGGGTGTATACATACATATTTATATCTACGTAGAGAGAGAGAAAGGGAGAAAAAAGAAAGGGATATTTATATTAAGGAATTGGCTCATGTGATTATGGGGCTGGCAAATTGGAGATATTCAGGGCAGGCTGGAGACTCAGGGAAGAACTGATGTTGCAGTCTTGAGTCCGAAGGCAGTCTGGAGTCAGAATTCTTTCTTCTTCTGGGGACCTCAGTCCTTTTTGTTTCTTTGTTTGTTGGAGATGGAGTCTCAGTCTGTTGCCTGGGCTGGAGTGCAGTGGCGCCATCTCGGCTCACCGCAACCTCCGCCTCTTGGGTTCAAGCAATTCTCCTGCTTCAGCCTCCTGAGTAGCTGGGATTACAGGTGCCTGCCACCAAAGCCCAGCTAATTTTTTTTTTTTTTTTTGAGATGGAGTCTCTCTCTTGTTGCCTGGGCTGGAGTACAGTGCCATAGTCTCAGCTCACTGCGGCCTCTGCCCCCCGGGTTCAAGTGATTTTTCTGCCTCAGCCTCCCGAATAGCTGGGATTACAGGCATGTGCCACCATACACATCTAATTTTTGTATTTTTAGTAGAGATGGGGTTTGTCCGTGTTGGTCAGGCTGATCTTGAACTCCCAAATTCAGGTGATCCGCCCACTTCAGCCTCCCAAAGTGCTGGGATTACAGGGATGAGCCACTGTGCCCCGCCAATTTTTTGTATTTTTAGTAGACACGGGTTTCACAATGTTGGCCAGGCTGGTCTCGAACTCTCCTGACCTGGTGATTCTCCCTTCTCTGCCTCCCAACGTGCTGGAATTAGAGGTGTGAGCCACTGCACATGGCTGGGACCTCAGTCTTTTAAGGCTTTTTATTGGCTAGATTAGGCCCACACACATTATAGAATGTAATCTGCTTTACTCAAAGTCTGATTTAAATCTTAATCACATCTTTAAAAAATCTTTTTAGCAACATCTAGACTGGTGTTTGAACAAACAACTGGATACAGTAGCCTAGCCAGTTAATATCTAAAATTAGTAATCATAGGCAACTTTTATCTTATGCTTTTCTAGCAATAGATTGTTTAATGAATGAATTGCCTTAAAAACTAGAATTTTCTATTTTTTTTTTCCCCTCAACCTTGGGGAGAAATAAAATGTTTGTCTTCTTTTCACAATTAAACTGACAATGATATATCCAGCTTGTACTAGGCACCAGGACTGCAGAGGTAAGTTTTAAGACACCTTCATTACTTTAGGTAACTGATGGCAATTATCTTTGATGTTTCATCTAGCTTTTGGGAATGCATAAGTGGAAAGAAAAGGTGAAACAACAGTAACAACCGTCAGAAACCTTTTCTTCTCTTACCTTTATGTGAGCCTGATACATATTCCAGATTATTATTCATTTTGGAATAATTTTTGAGTCATCACCTTGCTTCTCAAAGATATGGTTCAAGACCAGTGGTGCCAGCTAGGATCATTCAGAATGTTGAGAGCAAGGGACTGATTGAGTGTACTTTTTAAATTCATTGTGTCAGTAGCAATGCCTCCGTACTTCAGTAGAGCATGCTGATACAATCCTCTGTTACTGAGGCACGTTAGAGTGGCACGTGCTCTTTTTGGGTGGAAACCTTAAAGTATGTTTTTAGTAAAGACTTTCTTAGATAAAAGGCCTCATGAATAAGATTTTCAATACATATAGGTGAGTTATCTGGAAGGAAGGAAAGTAGGGATACCCAAAATTCAGGAGGTCTTGGATTGTTTAGCTTCCTGCACTAAGTATTGAATAAAAGCTATGTTGTTTCCTGGTAAGGGTTTTACCAAGACCCTCAAAACCAACTTAGTGTTGTGGTTAGCCTGACTATATTCCTTCAGAGTGTGTACACTGGCTAACTTCAGGATTATTGCATCATTCACCCGCAAACACTTAAATTACTCATAGCACTCTCAAGAAAAAAAATTTTTTTTTAAAGGTCAGAAATTATGTTGTGATTTTTCTGAATGAAATCACACTGTGTGGTTCTCTGTGAAGCACAGGTATCCCCAGAGTGGGTGCTTGCAATGAGCCATAAATGATTAGAACTTCTGTTCAGATTGTAATTTTTAAAAGCCTCTTTTGTGTCCGTTTTATAATGAATGTAATTATTATGGTAGTATAGGTATAGAAGTTATAAATAAGTATGTGTTGAAAGTTTTTACTTCAAAAACTCTTTGAGCCGAGAGAAGGTATGTGAGAAATGTTTGGAGATCACTGCTGGAAGCTTCGTCTACCTGAGCGACTTCTCACAGGCTGCAGGGAGGTGCATGCCACTAGAGGGCAACATGTACTCAGGGATGAGAGTCCTGGAGGCTCTGGAAACGCACTTCTCTGGAAGGACCATCAGTGTTGCCCCTTTTAGCAGTAATTGTTTTGAATGTTGACTCAACTTCAGAAATATTTGATGTGAGCAAGTGGTTGCTTTGTGGTTACAATACTGTTTTATGAGTAAGACAGAAACTACATTTTAAGCCTGTAATTCAGATTGGTCACCCTTTCTTAATCTGGCAAAAAGGATAACAGAATAGACAGATCCTTCTATAATACTTAACATTAAATTATTATTATTTTTCCAAGACAGTCTCAGTCTGTCACCCAGGCTAGAGTGCAGTGGTACTATCTTGGCTCACTGCAACTTCCGCCTCTCAGGTTCAAACAATTCTCATGTCTCAGCCTCCTCAGTAGCTGGGATTACAGGTACACACCACTGTGCTTGGCTAATTTTTGTGTTTGTGGCCAGGCTGGTTTTGAACTCCTAGCCTTAAGTGATCCATCTGCCTTGGACTCCCAAAGTGCTAGGATTACAGGCATGAGCCACCATACCCGGCCTAAATTAATTTTTAAAATATGTATTTGGTATCTATATGTATGGTGTATACATCAAGGTATGTATGTATATGTAATCAAGTGACAAAGTTTTTTCTCTCCATTTACTCTTTAACAGGAGTTACTGTTATTTTATTTTATTTTTTTGAGACAGAGTCTTGCTCTGTCACCAGGCTGGAGTACAGTGACGTTACCTTGCCTCACTGCAACCTCTGCCTCTGGGGTTCAAGTGATTCTCCTGCCTCAGCCTCCTAAGTAGCTGGAATTACAGGCGCCTGCCCAGTTAATTATTTTATATTTTTAGTAGAGATGGGATTTCACCATGTTGGCCAGGCTGGTCTCTAACTCCTGGCCTCAAGTGATCCACCCACCTTGGTCTCCCAAAAGTGCTGAGATTACAGGCATGAGCCACTGTGCCCAGCTCTGTTTTCTCGACTGTAGAGTCACTCTGTGTATTTCCGGAATTCGTGCATGCGCCGTAGCACCATGTCAACTGATCAGCTGGTGATCTTGAGTAAGTTCCTCAAAGCTTTGTGCTATAGTGCCCTTCCTGGTTATGTAGGCATAGAGTACTTGCCCTTTTTATCTCTAAGGAAACATGAACACTTTGAGAATTATAAAGCACTATATAAATATGTTTCAAAAATGGTTCACAATAATATAGCAATTATTAGTATTCTACTAGAAGAACTAATGTGATGATGCTGTTCTCTGATGAGTTGCGTGTGGATAGGATTCAGAAATTGGTCTCACTTCTTTAAAATATACTTCCCCTTTTTTGTTTTCATGATTTTTTTCAGGATTAAGGTAACGTGATAGATAAAACATGATCAGCCTCCGTGGTTGCAATAGGTTGGAGGTTTGCTGGTACTGGAAGTCATGTTTAGGTAGGCCCAGGCCCCAGGTTGCATAGCCTGCTTCCTCACATCTGTTAGGAAAGCCTGAATTTCACCCTCCTTGATCCCTTAGTTCACTTTTCTCTGGAACTGTGAAAGTGAAATGCAGTCCCCGCTACTTTCCTGTAGGGAGGGGGAGGACATCTGTCCAAATGGTAGAAGTTCGTGTGTGTAATCAGTTTCAGTATTGGTGAAAGCCTGTTGAAAACTGCAATGCAGCCAGGCGCCGTGGCTCATGCCTGTAATCTCAGCACATTGGGAGGCCGAGGTGGGCGGATCACTTGAGGTTGGGAGTTTGAGACCAGCCTGACCAACATGGTGAAACTCTGTCTCTACTAAAAATACAAAAAAATTAGCTGGGTGTGGTGGTGCATGCCTGTAATCCCAGTTACTCAGGAGGCTGAGGCAGGAGAATCGCTTGAACCTGGGAGGTGGAGGTTGCAGTGAGCTGAGATAGCAACACTGCACTCTAATCTGGGCAACAGAGCAAGACTCCGTCTCAAAAAAAAAAAAAAGAAAAGAAAAAAAAAGAAAACTGCATTGTATGGGATGAAGACATTTGGGGCCTGGGGACTGCCTTGTGGTTAGACTGTGGTCATGGGAGTGGGAGTAGGAGCAGCACTGTGCCCATGTTGGGATGTTCCAGGCTGTGGTATGCTTTCACTGATTCCACATGGAATGCACTATTTACTCTCCCTCCCTCTTGCCCTTTGCCCCCCATTTCCTTGGCTGCTGTTTCTGTGTCTGGGCTTTTGTGTATCATGGCAAGGGAGGTGAAAATTAAAATCTCAGAAACCTGAGCATTTACTTATTCTAGATTTGTGCTGGTTGGTTTTCCATTCAAAGTAGTATGAGATATAAAGATGGTAATACTGAGATCAGGGCTCATGTCCCACAGCGTCTAGGCAGGTAGTGGGAATGAGTTGGGGGCTGCTGTGTATAGGGCAGCCTGGAGGTGGCGGGACTGAGTGTCTGGGAAATGGGCAGACCTGTCTGAAGAGGGAAGCCTTTCGAATTCTTAGGTTCTACTTGGAATCACAGATCCACTGTTGCCTGATTATCCAACATTTCAAGAGAAGCTGGATGTCAAGATCTGTGTAAACTTTCCTGATCTTAAAATACTGTGCAGCCAGGCAGTGTGTCTGTTGGCCATGTTCACTCAGATGCTTGTCAGTTTCCAACTCCTGGTACGTGTCTTCTACAACATTTACTCACTTATTTGCTTGTTTAGTGTTTCAGAGACTTTTCTAGTCTGGGTGATGGAGGTGGCAAATCCTGACATCCATACAAAGGAATCGTTTTGTGGATGGTGGGACCCCTGGTTTCCACATGGTCACTGAGCCTGTCACTTGTGACTTCACCTCTGAGCAGCGGAAGGAGGAGTTACCTCTTTGCTTTTTAGAGGCCTCAGACCACTTCCTTCCTCTTGGCATCTCTCTCTTTGGGATGAATGTGAGGATGAAAGCAGCTGTGTCTTTGGGTTGCCTTGAGGACATGGATAGAAGGGAAAATATAAAGGTGGCAGGAAGAGCTGCCTTTTCACTTCTCTCTTTGGGGGTTCCAGGAAGCTGACTTTGTCCTGAGTAATGAAAAGCTGGAACCAGCTGCACTGGACAGAATGTTCCTGCAGCAGCTTGTCTGTTTCTTCCTTCCCTGATGTTGAAACCACACACCCCAGACCCAGAAACCTAATGTATTGTTTGGATTTGTTTTATGCTTAGACTATTCATGCAGAATTCTTTGAAAGGTTGTGATGAGCTCTTAATGATGTTTTGAATGGCAAAGGCCCTAAGTTTGGAAAATGTTTGCTTTCCTCACCTCTGGTACAGGGCATCCCAGGCCCAGCCAGGTCTATCAGTGCAGCTGGCAAACTCTGCCTCACCACCACTATCCAGCAGACAAAAGCTCACTTTCTGTCAGTGCTATGCTTGTTCTACATTTGTCTTCCTGCAAGCCTTTCCCTGGGGTCTGTTTCCTCTTCTCCTCACCTGATGTACATTATGAGCCCCAAGTACCATGCATGGGGCCCAGGAGACGCTCAGTAGCATTTGTTGAATTTGTTTTTTTGGACCTTATTAAAAAGCTGCTAGGGCAGTAAACTGGATGGGAAGCACCTCTGTAATATTTGGCATGGAAGGGTAGGGAGGAATACAGTCATGGAATCTATATATGTCAGTCTTATGAATACTTCAGATGCGGGAGAGAGTATGTGCAGGTAGAGGTAGGGGTGTGGCTGGCAGAGGAACTCTCTGCTGTGAAATCAGCAGGTTAGTTTATTTCTTTGGGGACACTATGGACAATTCATTTATTATTGATGAGTCTCAGTTTCCTCATTTGTAAAATGGGCATTCTATTTCCTGATGATGTAAAAATGACATGAAATAATATTTGAGTGATAAACCATTCAAATATTTACAGTGTCCAACATGTAAATGGGTACTTAATAAACACTAGCTGCTATTATTACTGACTGATATATTTAGAGTTTAAAAACTCTAGAAATGGAAGGAATATGATCAGAGACTCATAGCGGGTCCTTTGGGGCTGCTGTGGGCACACACAGATACCTATTACGCAGTCTACTAATCATAAGGCACAGCCAGGATCTGTGGGGCTTTTTATATTTGATGGTTTTTGTAAAGTCTTTACTCTCTATAGGGAGGCAGTTGGATGGCATTGACCTACCCAGGATGGTTAGCCGCAGGACCATGTTGTAAAGGAAATCATGCTCATTTAGATGCTTAGGTTTTGTTGTTGTTTAATGGAAAAAGACACTTTCTAAAACCAAGACTGCAGAAGGTCAAATAAGGCAAAAGTCAAGCAAGCAAGGAAAACGTGCGTGGATGCCTTTCTGTTGAGATCCAAGTGTGCTGAATTTATGCTGTTGATGCGGGTCACAGCCCGGCCAGAAGTGTATTGTGCTTTGGAAGCTAACACATTTCCTACTGGACACCCAAAGGAAGCGTTGCTAGTCTTTTACAACTAGTATTTTCTTAATTTTGGAAATGATGTGTTAGTAAAAGGTCAGTTTCTAGGAACATAGCTGGGAAAACAAAATTACATCCAGATATTTAGACTTGCTGTCACTGAGAAGGACCAGTCATGCATTGTTTAGATTGGTGTGGGCCTCTCAGTTTGAATTTGAGTATTAGGACACTTTGTTTTAAACCTTTTTTTTGTGTGTTCTTTTTAAATAACGGGCCCTGTTTTAGTGTTATGTCATCTTATTTAGTTTTTTTCCCTGGCATGTGAGATGCATGTTTTTCTTTTTTTCTCTCTAAGTTCCTTGCTGTTTAGACAAGGCAACCAATGCTAGAGAGGATGAGAAATTGTTGAAGCTGATACCCAGTTCATTGTTGGAAGAATAGGAATTGGAATCCTAAATAGTTCTAATTAACTAGTGCAATCCAAACATCACTCTTAACTAGTACATCCTACTCCTTGTACTGTTTATTTAAAAAATGATTTTATTTCAGGGAACAGTATAGCTGAAGTAACATGTTTCAGATGTAATTTTAGAAAAAGGAAGATAACCTTTGTAATTGCCATAAATAATTTTCATGAACAATATTCAGATGTGAATATTTGAACATTTATGTGGTATAATCTATTAATTTTTAAAAGCTTGCTTGACAATTTTAACAGAGTAAACAATATTTTATTTAGAAAATTCAACTCCTCGAGTTGAGCCCTCTGGCCTTGGTAGGATACCATAGACTTTAGGCTGGTTCAGACCTGATTTTCAATCTTGATTTTGCTGCCAAGTATTTGAGTGGCTTCAGATCTCCCTTATACCCTCCCTTAGTGTCAGTCTCTTTGTACAATGGCCTTACTAATAGAATCCATTTCATGTAGTAGTACATCGTAAGCACTTAGTAAATGCCAATTGTTACGTTCTTGCCTGCACAACTTTTGGTTGTCAAGTGAGTAGAACAAGCACTATGTTCTAGAAATTGGTAATTCCTTTTTGTCTGTGTTTTACCTTGATTTTCATAAAAGGCAAGCAGTAAAGTTTATTGTATAGTGATGAATTTTGAAAATTAAGCAAAATATTTTGATTATAGCTTGATGATCCCTTATCTGAACTATTTGGGAGCAGAAGTGTTTAGGAGTTTAGACTTTTTTTCCCAGATTTTAGAATATTTGCATTATGTATTTACCTGTTGAGCACCCCTAAACTGAAAATCTGAGATGTGAAATACTCCAGTGGGCATTTCCTTTGCGCATCAGGTTGGTGTTAAAAACATTTCAGATTTTGGAGTGTTTTAGATTTCGGATTTTTGGGTTAGGGATGCTCAGTCTGTCTTTTAAATATGAGAGACATCCACTTGTTAAGGACTTTTGGAGAGATTTTACTTTGAAATTATGAGTCAACCCATGCATGACTTTCTGTTATGCAATTATATATTTCTCAGAACTCTGTTTTTTAAAATTTGTATTACTTAAATGTTGACTGAGGATTAAAATATTCTAATTTTGTTAAAATGCAAATGACAAAAAAAACTAAATTAAAAAACAGTTGATTTAATACTCAGAGGGGATTGTCTTATCAATCTTGTTTCTTCCCAGAATTAGATTTGTCCTGTTTTCAACTACTTATTTACAAAAAGGAGGTTCCTTTTACTTGTATGGTATATGTTTTGTTTTTCTGATGTCAGAGGACCTAAAGACTATCAACACTGATTGTAAGCATGTGAAGTCAGGAAACCTTGCCCCTTTCTCAGTCAGAAATCAGCCATCTCAAATATCTTTTAGAAATTTATATATGGAAAATACTTTTTTAATTCAATTTTTTAAAATTTTAATTTTTCTTTTAAGAGACAGGGTCTTGCTCTGTTGCCCAGGCGGAAGTGCAGTAGCACAGTCACAGCTCATTGCAGCCTTGAACTCGTGGGCTCATGTGATCCCCCATGGAGTAGCTGGGACTACAGGCGTGTGCCGCATACCCCGCTAATTAAAGATAAGGTCTCACTATATTGCTCAGTCTGGGCTTGAACTCCCAGGCTCAAGTGATCCTCCCAAGTTGCTGGGATTACAGGTGACCATGTCTGGGCCACCATGCCAGGCTGGGAAATGTTTATATGTATAAAGATTATAAAAAATGAAAACCATTTATGTTTATGCAATAAATCTTGTGAATTTGTGATTAACAGTGTTAGGCTTATTACCTTATATTGATGATTGTGACCAGGTTCAGCAGGCTTATGTTCTTTTAGCAGTTAAGACCAGTTTTTTTGCTTCTGTGACTTGCAATTTGTCCAGCTCCTCACAGTATGCCTTAGCTTGCAAACTATATGACTTGTTAATATAACTACACTATGTATTTTTTTCCATATTATTTATTGGTGCTGTAATATGAATAATGTCTTTCTCCTAATGTGACCATTTTGTTAGACTTTGACTAAGAGTGATTGATTTCATTTATAAACATGTCTTTTTAGTCTAAGATTAAAGTGCCCTCAAGAGATTTATTTAGTATCTTAAGTCCTTTTATTTTTAATTTTAAAAAACTTTTCAACTCCTTTAGTTAGCTGTTGCTTATAGTAGTTAAGTCATTGATTTTTCCCCCACCCCCTTTTATGGTATTTTATAACCTATGTAATATATTAAGAAATTTCTTATTTTAAACTGGCAAAAAAATCTCACCAAGTACCTCCTAATTTCTAAAGGAAGCCTGCCTCTTAGATGTAGTTGTCAGTTATTTTCCCTTCTTTATTTTTTGAGGAAGACCTGTGGTTAGCTTCTACAGTTATTAGGTTATTGAATTACTGAATACACTGAATAACTGAATTGCGAAATAGCCCTAATGTATCAGATTTATGCCTGCTCTACCCCAAGAAAGAAGATTGTGGCAAATCCCCTAATGTGAAGAAAACATTTCTTCATTTGAGATAGCTTTATTACAGATGTAGATAACATCATTCATGATGATTATTTGCTACAGAATTAATACTTTTACTGTTTTGGCACTGTAGATAATGCTCCACGTTCATGAGACCAGATAAACAATGCTGTTATTTGAAGGACTTTACTGATACTTTTGTGTGCATTCATCTTGTTTGTTGTCATTGTAGAACTTTCTTCTTGTGATTGTTATATAGATAATACAGCATTACATTGTTGATCTTAAGTTTTTTTTGGCCCACAGCTTGGACCCCTGCCCCATTCCCCTGCCCAAATGGGAGGTATTAAGAGCTGTCTGTGTGGAGCCTAATAGCTTGAGTTGGACTCTTAGATTTGACCAAGTAGCTTTGAGACATTTGATAGGTTATTTAATCTTTTGACTTTAGTTTGCTCACTTGTAAAATGATAGGACTGTCATTAAAGCATTGGAACAGGGCATACTGTGTAACAACATATATATACCAGCAGTAACCACTGTTAATTTTGGTCCATATTTGGTTCGTTTTCAAGAGTTATGTTGTGGCAAGAGGGCCATTACTTGCCTAGGGAAAAAATATGTTTCAAATATCTTTTGGAAATATAAATATGGAAACTTTTATATACATATATGAACACTTGACTATAAAGGTTGGAGGACACAAATGAAATTACTCTTTGCATATTCTATGGGACACTCTACATAATATTCTACAGGATTTTTTTTTCTTCTGCTTAATACTGTAGTTTTCCAGTTACTTCTCTGGCTTGGTGGTAGAGGAGGCATAATCATTTTATGCAAACTGTAGTGACACGTTGCCACATCCTTTCACGTATTTATTCCTGTCTCTTCTCATTGGTTAATGCTTTCAAAATGATGCCAAGTGATATTGTTGAGGTCAGTGTCCTGGACTCATTAAATTAGGAATGGGAATGCTTCTAGTGTGTTACACTTAGTCAACTGCCGAATTGAGTCAGATACTTTTCATATTAATTAAGCGCATCTCTAAACTTTCTCCCCATCTACCTTGTTTATTCCTTTGGTTTAATGTAACACAGTGTATTGCTTTTATTCTTTGATTTAAAAACATCGATCTTATCTACTCTGCACCAGGCACCGTGGAAGGTGCCGAAAAATAAAACCGTGAAAATGACATTGAGTCTAGCATGCATTAGAGGCAGCATAAATGGGACTGTGCTCTACATAATATTATGTGAGCATCTGGAGGCAGAATAAAGTCTTTGGTAGTTCACTCCTGTGCTTTTATTTTCTGTGTATCAATTAGATGAAAAGTTTACCTTGTCCCTAGAGGAGCAGAAGTCAGGGCTGGAACAGGGAGTGACAATGGCTGGCTGGAGTGAGTTGGGCAGCAGGCATCCTGGGGTCCATTCGAGCCACTCAGGAGATTTCCATGTAACTGTAACCCTCCTTTCATAAGTAATCTTATTCACCCATGATGCAAGTAGCAGCATGGTGTAGCAGAATATTGTGAGGGCTTCGGAATTAGGACAGCCTAATGCTGCTCTGTAGCTCTGTCCCTGTGACCATCTTAACTTTTTTAAAACCTCAATTTTTTTTTTTTTTTTTTTTTTTTTGGAGCTGGAGTCTCACTCTGTTGCCCAGGCTGGACTGCAGTGGTGCAATCTTGGCTCACTGCAGCCTCCTCCTCCCAGGTTCAACCAATTCTCCTGCCTCAGCCTTGTGAGTAGCTGGAATTACAGGTGCATGCCACTACACCTAGCTGATTTTTGTATTTTTAGTAGAGACAGGGTTTCACCATGTTGGCCAGGCTGGTCTTGAATTTCTGACCTCAGGAGGTTCGCCTGCTTCGGCTTCCCAAAGTGCTGGGATTACAGGCATGAGCCACCATGCCTGGCTGGACCTCAGTTTTCTTATCTTTGAAATGGGAATAGCAATACCTGCTTTCAAGTTTATTAAGATTAGACATGATGTTTATAAAATTTCCAGTACTTGCTCAATAATAATAATTTTTTTTTTGAGACAGGGTCTCACTCTGTCACCTACTATCATATCTCACTGTAGCCTTGAACTTCTAGGCTCAAGCCATCCTCCATCTCAGCCTCCTGAGTAGCTGGGACTACAGGTATATACCACCATGCCTGGCTTTTTTTTTCTTTTAAATGGGGTGTCACTTTGTCGCTCAGGCTGATGGTGAACTCCTGGCCTCAAGCCATTGTTGCTGCTCAGCTTACCAAAGTATTGGGATTACAGGCGTGAACCGCTGCACTTGGCCAGTAAATATTTTTTTTATTACTACTGCTGCTACCTGTGGTTGGAGATTTAAAACTGTTAATGTTATTATTGCCATGATTATGTGTTTTAATTTATGCCAGGGCTAGACCTATAGTTTGTTATTTTTTCTTTGACCTTAATTAACTTTATATGGGGGGGCTCAATTATTCCCTCCATTCAGCCTACCTCTTGTTCTTTTGTGTGTGTGTGTGTGTGTGTGTGTGTGTGTGTGTGTGTGACATAGTCTCTCTCTGTCACCAGGCTGGAGTGCAGTGGCGCGATCTCGGCACACTGCAACCTCTTCCTCTTGGGTTCAAGTGAGTCCCCTGCCTCAGCCCCCCAGGTAGCTGGGATTACAGGTGTGTGCCACCACAACCGGCTAGTTTTTTTTTTTTTTTCATTTTAGTAGAGATGTGGTTTCACCGTATTGGTCAGGATGATCTCAATCTCCTGACCTTGTGATCTGTCTCCCTTGGCCTCCCAAAATGCTGGGATTACAGGTATAAGCCACCCTGCCCGGCCCCTCTTGTTTATGTATTTAATCATATATAAAAATATATGATTCACCTGTTACTTAAAGCTAGGAAGGCACACTTATGTTGTTCAGCTTCTTACTATTCATTAGAGAGTGCCAATATGAAAAGCTGCCTGTTACTGCCCTAGGAAGACCCCAACCTTCCTTTGTAGTGTTTGGAATGATGTACTTTCTTTTGGTTATTCTCAGCGGTGTGCTTCCAGGGTGGTACCTGAGCCTTCCTAATGTATATTTAAAGCCAATAGCTGGAGATCTAGTAGCCACAAAGCTGTATTGTGAAATGTGCATATTACTTAGAAGTAAATATTCCAGCACAAGGGAGTAGAATACTCTGAGGCTGTAAGCACTGAGGAGGTGGAGTCAGGAGAAGCCAGAGACCCTGGGGCTCATACAAAAGGCCACTGTGTACTGTGTACCCTAGATGGCAGGACAGAGTTACCTACGCAGGTTCTTTTGACACACAGGCTTTGCTTTACCTGCTTGGTTCGTTTCCCAGAGTTATATTGTGGCAAGAGCTCTATTACTTCGCTGAGTGACCTTGGATAAGTTATTTGCCATCTTTCTACCTTGAAGTTTCCTTATTTGTAAACTGGGGATAATAATAACCAGCTTATAGATTGTGAAGATTAAAAGAAATAATTCCTGAAACACATTTATTGCAATGTCTGTAAATTGGGTAGGCATTCAGTACACGTTAATTATCTTGATTACTACTACCTGTAAATTTGGTAATCTATCATCATTATTGATTTTCAGAGTGATTAAATCCATAACTTAACAAGATGTTTTATATTAAATTTTCATTAGAAGCAATTGAAAAGATATACATATAACATTAAGAGTTTTCAATTTTTTATTTTAATTGTGTCTGCTATGGTCTGCTATAAATCCTATGACTTTAGTCATGACTAGAATAAGCAACAAATACTATAGAAAACCTGTTCTAAAACATGGGTTTCTGTCTGGGCGGGGTGGCTCATGCCTGTAATCCCAGCACTTTGGGAGGCTGAGGTGGGCAGATCACCTAAGGTCAGGAGTTTGAGACTAGTCTGGCCAACATGTAAAACCTCATCTCTGCTAAAAATATAGCAATTAGCTGGACAAGGTGGCACCCACCTATAATTCCAGCTACTTGGGAGACTGAGGCAGGAGAATTGTTTGAACCTAGGAGGCAGAGGTTGCAGTGAGCTGAGATTGCACCACTGCATACAGCCTGGGCAACGGAGTGAGACCAAAAAAAAAATAAAGGGGTGGGGGTTTAATCAAAAAAGGAACATATACTTTATTTGGTCAGGGCTGTTCTCCTTTGTCATCTGAAATGCTTTACAGAATTGAGCACAGGACACTGCACTTAATGAGTATCTGGTGGAGTGATTTTTTTTTCTTATGTCCAAAGAATTGCCTGAAATTGTCACTGCCTCTCACAGTTACAAATGCAGACTATAAAAATAAAGCTGAGAGGATGGGGTACTATCATTACCCCTAGAAAGGGATGGAGCAGTACGCCAGAAGCAGTAGGGGTGCTGCTCTTGGAAGAAGGAAAGACTGGTGAAAGACACTGTGCGAGGGCTGAGAACGACCCCTCTTGGGTAGGACTTGGGATTTCCTGCTGGCCGTGCACCATTGACCTCCCCTTTCCTGTGTTCCACTGGAAGCCTCTCCCATCTGCCCTTCCTATTTATATATCTTTAATCAGACATTGAAATATGGCCCATTTGCCTGCAGAAAAACTGGAAATAAAAACAAACCAAAAATTCCATAGTTCCATTGCTGAAGACATTCTGAGAAGTTAGTGTAAGTTATTGTAAAACTTCTTTGATAATGTCTTATTATTTCTTTTAAAGTAGGTGTGCAACCTATTTCTTTATTCCCACCACTCTAATATCTAATATCTTAAGGAAAGGATGGCATCACTTGGCAGATTTTATGATATTTAAGAAATAGTGGACATTGTACTCTTGGTATCTAGCTAGTATTGGAAAACA
This sequence comes from Saimiri boliviensis, assembly GCF_048565385.1. Lineage (NCBI taxonomy): Eukaryota > Metazoa > Chordata > Mammalia > Primates > Cebidae > Saimiri > Saimiri boliviensis. The sequence goes on from NC_133457.1 coordinate 15,256,973, forward strand.
TTGGTTAAATATAGATTTTGAAATTAATAACTTTTTATAGGCATAATTGATAAAAGAAAATTTGTGTGCTGAAATTTTATATTTTAAAAAGCTCAATCTTTTCAGCATTTTCCTCAAGGTTTTAATTTCTGTTTTCTTAATTCACTTAATTTCTACAAGTCAGAAATTGAGACTATACCTACAGCAGGTAGCCCACAGAATTTTCTTCAGGTTGAGATCTCATCTGAGATGTCAGTAAGTTGGGACAGATGTCTGCTCACTTCTCGGGAGATACTGAAGGTATTGACCTCCCTTCCAACCTTCCTTCCTTCTGATCTTCTGTCCATCCGTCCGTCCGTCCGTCCGTCCGTCCTTCCTTCCTTCCTTCCTTCCTTCCTTCCTTCCTTCCTCCCCCCCTCCCTTCCTCCCTTCCTCCCCCTCCCTCCCCCCTCCCCCTTCCCTCTTCCCTTCCCCCTCCCCCTTCCCCCCTCCTCTCTCCCTCCCCTCTCTCCCTCCCCTCTCTCCCTCCCCCACCTCCCCTCCCTCTCTCCCCCTCCCCTCCCTCTCTCCCTTCCTCCCCTCCCTCTCTCCCTCCCTCCGTCTATTGAAATGTCTTATAACCTTACGATTACTTGTCTTTTATACTTTTCTTTCTAGAAGGTAAGCGTTTTGAGGATAGGGACAAGATATTTAAAATTTTTGTTTCCTCAGTGCCCACCATATTATGGTTACTTAAAAAGAAAGCACTTGATGGGTACCTTTGGAATTGAATTGACTCCCTCTTGGAACTTGTTTTCTAGTGCATTACCCCAAGCCCCAGTGGTGACATCTGGATGTGTTCGAAAGAACCCTTTTCTTTATGTGTTCTTTTCTATGAATCTCTAGGTGAAGACACTTCCGTTACTTAAATTGGGTGAGTCAAATCATTGAAAGACAAATGTACCTTTCCATATTAATTGTTTATTAATCTATTTTAGGAAATTATCAAGGACTCAAAGTCTTCTGCACACATTTGGAATTTCAGTGGACGTTTTGTAAATTTAATTTTCTGCAGTGCACAGTATACACATAGTTACACAATGTTCGCTTTGTTTCACTACATTATTTAACATGTAAGCAACTACCCTATTCTTCCAAAGAGTCAACCAATTTCTCTAGTAAATTGTTTTCTTTTCAACTTCTTTTTTATGATTTTAAGTTATAAAATGATTTTAAATTCTTTCTAAATAATTTTAAATTCTTAGGTGATTCTACTTTTAAAAGATTAAAAACAAAAACTTCTATTTTCTCGGTGGTTAAGTTTGCTGGTAATTTTTTAAAAAAGTCATTTGGAGATCTGTCAAAATCCTAGGCTTATTTAGTATTCTGAATCAGTATCTAAGGATATTATGTCATAGATATTCTTAAAATACGTATTTGATTTCTTTGGTATTAAAAATATATGTTCATTCAAAATTTGGAATTTATGCAAAAGTTTAAGTAAAATAAAAGTCACATTAATGGGTATTTTATCTCAAGCATATATTCTTTAAAAATAAAAATTGGGAGTTGTAATTTCAGCTTGTCATTAGTGCTTTTATATAAATGTAGAAATCATTGCCATTTGTTCCTTTGTTTTCATTTTGTTTTCTTAAGACACAGGGTCTGACTGTGTTGCCCAGGCTAGCCTCTAGCTTCCCCAGTGGCTAGGACTATAGGTGCATGCCACTGTACCCGACTCAGCTCACTGTCATTTCTTTTTTTTTTTTTTTCTTAAGATGGAGTCTCGCTCTGTTGCCCAGGTTGGAGTGCAGTGGCACCATCTCAGCTCACTGCAACCTCCACCTCCTAGATTCAAGTGATTGTCCTGCCTCAGCCTCCTGAGTGGCTGGGACTACAGACATGTGCCACCATACCTGACTAATTTTTGTATTTTTAGTAGAGACAGGGTTTCACCATGTTGGTCAGTCTGGTCTTGAACTCCTAACCTCAGGTGATCTGCCCACCTCTGCCTCCCAAAGTGCTGTGAGCCACCATGCCTGGCCTGTCATTTGTAATAACCATTTCTAGCAGTTTTAAAGGAATAATTTTGCTTGTTTTATGTGGCATTGTGACCTTGTAATAATAACTCAATGGAGTAAGGACATGAAAATGTAAAAAGAACATTTTAATTTAGCGACATGATTTTTTAAAAAAATGAGGTAAGTTAAAATTGCTTGAAATGACAAGATACCTAAAGGAGTAAAGATTATATGAATTAGAAGAGAGAAAATGTCTCTGTATATATCCTTTGAATCTCTAGGAGCATAATTTAGAGATTAGAGCAAGCTGATTGAAAATGACTGTGAATACTCTAGACATTACAATAGTGCTTCTTTATTTTACTTTTTAAAATTTGTTTTGACTGCTGTTGGATTTATGCCATAAGATTAACCCCATATTTGCCTTAAATTAGAATGAGATTTTTTTTGTCTTTCATAGGATTTCTGTAAGTGGGCCTGTTGAGTAGCTTTATTCATGGTGCTGCCACCTAAAATCCTTGTTTACTAGTGAGGGAATACAGACAGTAAAATCATAAATAAGTGAAGAAAACAATTTCGGATAATGACATTCACCGCTAAGCCAATGAAATAGCATGGTGTTTGCAAGGGTGGCCAGGGAGCCTCTGGTCAGCCTGAATCCTCAAGATCTTAGTGAGAGAAGGGGCTGCTTTGTGAAACTCCAGAATAAGGAACTCACTGGAGGGAAGGGGCTGCCAGCACTGAGGCCCGAGATGCAGGTGGGCTTAGTGTGTCTGAGGGGCTCAAAATGGAGTATAGCTGGATGTGGCTGGGGAGAGACAAGGACTCTTAGCTTTCTGGCTTGAATGGTGATGCCATTTTCTAAGAGAAAGTACACAGGACAAGAAATGTATTTGAGGGGTAGGTTGAGCTTAGTTTGGGATCAGTGTCAGGTGATCATGGTCAGCAGGTGGAGGTGCCCAGGAAGCCGATGGGTTTTAGTAGCTTAGGGGTGAGTTTGGGGCTGGAGGCATGGGTTTAGTTTTGACTCTCATCTCAGTTGGAATAGCTACCTTCAAATTTCTGTAAGGATGAAATGAGATCATATATATATATATATATAAATAAGGCAGAACACAATGCCAGGCACATAGTCATGTAAGTGGAGGTTATACCCCAAGGCTGCAGGAGACTATTTGATTTCCACTATGTCTAGATAGGGCTTTTCTGTCCTTTATATTTTTTCTATTTATCAAACATCTTATATTTTTCCTCCAAGGCCCATTTACTTTTTTTTTTTTTTTTCCAAAATAGAAACAGTGATTTTCTTTTGCATGATAAAAAGAGAAAATAAAAATCCTCTGTAATCCTGTCTCTGGATAAAACCATGGTTAACAGTGTAACTATACGAAGGTTCAAGACCACATCTCTCATAAAATCTTCCCTGGATTCCCTGTGGATGTGCAGTGTGTAGGGCCTCTTATTCTGCTCTGTGTTTGCTGTTTGGTTCTTAACTCTTGAGGAGTGTAAGTTTCTTGAGCAAGAAAATGTGCCTTCCTATCCCTAACAGCACCTAACACTCATGCACGTTACGGGTACCCAGATCGGATTTGTCTTTTGCCTGCCTTTTCAGAATTGTGTATGCTGTGTGTACACTGCGCTCGGTTTGTTGTTCTTCAGAGTGTCAAGTGTGATGAGTTTGTGTTTCTATTTCCTCAGAGATGATGTGGGCACACTGGCTGTTGCTTTGGTTTATAAAGGGGATGTGGTAATGTGATTTGTTTTGACTTCTCTTTTGTTGTAGTTCATCCAATAGATCTGAAGAAATCTGTTCTCCCACCTAGTTGAGGCATTACTGATTACATGCATTTCCTGTATATGTCTCACTAATTCCACTAACTCACATAAAATTTTTACTGGGAAAATAAATTTTTAAATTTGGAAATCACCTGTTTCTTTTGTTGTGGCACATTTTAGTTTTGAAGATGCAGGAGAAAAAAGTCTTTATAAATGTGAATATGATGCATATTATAGCTTAGATTAATAAAAACTGAAAGCATTTTTAGGGTAACTCTTTTTGTTAACTTTAATGTTCTAAACATATAAACGTGGTCCTTCACTGGATTGACTTTTGTATTTTTACCTTTGCGTAGGTTAGAGTGAATCTGGGCAGAAAATCCTCTCAGTTAATTTCTTTTTGAAATGTTGTGTTCAAACATTTCTTTAAATTGAGTTACTTTTCTTGTTTTAAATTAGAAAAACAGAGCTCCCTTTGAGGTATCTGCCTCAGGTAACTCATTTCTTTGGTTTGAGTCTGCATATGTTTAAATGACAACATTTAGGGTATGATGAGTAAAAATCTTGGAGTAAACTGATTTTCATGATCTGAATTGTTTGCTAGTTTAGATCTAAAGCGGATCCGGGATATTTACTTTGCTAGTATCTAAAGCTGATCTGGAATTCTTGGATGGCTTTTCAGACTGCACAAACCTTCCAAAATGTTGTGCTAAATTCATGCGTTTATGTATGTATGTTCTTCTGTGGAGTGTGCTCATAGCCATATCGTAATCTTAATTGAGTTTATGGATTCTAAAATACTAACTTTTCACATAGCCTATAGTGCTAATGCTGCAGTTACCTCGTTTTTCTGGCATAATGTTTATACCCATCGTCACATATTAAAAGCTTGTAGTCAATGTCTTATTGGTCGGTGTAGATCCTCTGAAAGGAAAGGACAGATCACACAAAAGTACCATCTCTCGGCTCACGACTCCCCACACTGCCATCCTGCGATTCATGTCACTTGGGCCCCCAACATCCTGTCATCCTCAGTCACTGGTGGCCATTTCTAGGCCATGGCAACTGTGGCTGACAGTTCTGGTGACCATGCTGAACCATACCTAGACCCCCTCCCCGGGCTGCTGTCCTTTGTTGACTGTGTTTGCTCTTAATTGTTGGTTCATTTTGGTGCTGGGCTGTCACTTTTTGTGTTTGTTATTTCCATGGGATGGGTCTTATACCAGCATTCCAGCCTACCCTCTGGTTTGTTCCTTCAAATTTTGTATTGGAGTGGGTCACTGGATAACCTGGCTTGCTAGAATTACATACAGTATTGTGGCCAGGTGCAGTGGCTCACGCTTGTAGCAGCACTTTGGGAGGCCAGGGCTGGTGGATCACGAGATCAGGAGATCAAGACCATCCTGGCTAACATGGTGAAAGCCCATCTAAATATTCAAAAATATAAAAAATTAGCCTGGCATGGTGGCGCACACATGTAGTCCCAGCTACTTGGGAGGCTGAGGCAGGAGAATCTCTTGAACCTGGGAGGTGGAGGTTGCAGTGAGCCAAGATCGCACTACTGCACTCCAGCCTGGGTGACGGAGTGAGACTTCACCTCAAAAAAAAAAAATATACGTATTGAATGAGGCAGTGAGTGAGTGGGGGCCTGAGGGTGCCAACAGTAGAGTGATGTACTTTGACTTTGTGACAGCTGTTCTTGGCAGTCAGTGATTGTCTTTTCCCTTACCGTTTGGTTTTCAAATTTGAGTTCTAGAGAGTCGATAGGGCTAGGCTATGTCCCTGGGTAAGTGAAGGGATCTACAGGGAAGCCCTAATTCTTTTGGAACTGTCACAGATTCAGCATAAGTGATTTCTTAAATAAGTTTTATTCTTTGTATTTCAATTAAAAATGATTTGGAAGAACTTTCTAAAAGCTACTATAATAAAAAGCTTTAAAGCGTTAGATATTCCCTTGCTTGCTTCCTGACTCTTGCTAGGTGAATGTTTACTTTGATGTGGCTGGTACCCCTTTCTGTTGGTCATTAGGTTGCGCCCAACGATGAAGCTGTGGTGACGCTGTTATGTGAATGGGCCGTGAGCTGCAAACGGTCTGGCAAGCACAGGGCCATGGCTGTGGCAAAACTCCTGGAGAAGAGGCAAGCAGAAATTGAGGCAGAGGTAGGTTCCGTTTTCCTTCTGCTTGTTGAATGCCCTAATGTAAAAATATTCTTTTGGGGAAGATAATTTTCTGTTACCCTCCTTATGCTACTCTTTTCTTCTTGAGGAGAAGAGGAATGATGTAAAAATTTACATGAGGAAGATTCCCGTAGTGGAATCTCTCTAAATTGATGTGGCCATTTATGTTCTGGACTAATGTAAAACTGGTATCTTTTGAAATAAAACTTTAGGCTGGGCACAATGACTTACACCTTTTGTACTCCCAGTGCTTTGGGAGGAGAAGGCAGGAGAATCTCTTGGGCCCAGGAGTTTGAGGCTATAGTGAGCTATGATGTTGCCACTGCACTCTAGCCTGGGTGATAGAGTGAGACTCTGTCTCTAAAAAAGTAAATAAATTTAAAGGATAAAATAATAAAATTTTAGCATTTGACATAGAACAAAGAAATTTCTTTACTAAGTTGAAATACGCATACACATATACATGTGCAAATGTGTATAAGATACACCAACTTTTATGAAATTTACAACTACATAATATTTTGGTGGATTTGGATATATTTTCATGAGGCAGTTATGATTATGAGATTATAAATACCAATTTGTATTGCTTTTGAGATTATGTTCTGGCCCCAGAGAGATCAGTTAAAGGCTTGGAAGTAAATTATAAGGGAAAAAGCAAAACTGACTTTGTCAACATTAGCTTTTGCTGAGGGAACTTTTCTTAGCAGGCCTTCTTTTCTGCCTGCGAATGTTAGTAGGGATGGCTACAGGGAATGTATGTATGTCATCCGACCAGGTCCTTGTCATCTCTCACCTGGCAACTTTGAGGCATCTTAACCTAATTTCTCTGCTTCCTCTACACAGCAGCTGCTGATCTTTTCAAAATGTAAATGGATCACATTGTCCCCTTGCTGATACTCTCTGTGGCTCCTGACTGTGGCCTTTGCAGCATCTCCTGAGCTGCCAGCCTGCCTTTTCCACCTCATCTTGTGCTCTTCTCCCCAAGGTCACAGTTCCAGTCACCTTGGTACTTCTATCCCTTCCATACACAAAACACACTGCAACCTTGAGGCCTGTGCCCTTGTTGCTCCTTTTGGACGGCAGACTTTGTTCCCCAGTCTCCGCATGGCCAGCTTCTTCCTGGCATTCCCATTTCAAGAAGTGTCGCTTCCTTTCCAGCATTCCCAGCTCAACATGTGTCATCTCGGGAGGGTCTTCTGTCACCACGTGATCAAAGTTAATAGCGTTCTATCCCTCAGGCACTCTTTCTCACCTGACTGTTTTACTTTCCTTGTACATTCATCTAGTTAATCTGCTGATTATTTAATACCTTCCCCCTCTAGAAGGTGAGCTGGACAGCAGAAAGCTCACTCATCTTCTTGTTCCGTGTGTGTCCTTGGCACAGAATAGTGCTCATTGCGTAGTAGATGCTCAGAAGGTGTTTGTTGCATGACTGGATGAGCCTTAGCTGGCTCTCCGTGTTGCTGATAATACATCTCCTTCTTGTGAAAGTGAAATAGGAAGTAAAATGAATTAGGAAGAACATTTTAAAGACATTTTTCTCTTCCCGTTAGTAAAGTTGTATTTACCAAAAATGAGAGATAACTGAAACTGGGGCTTGAAGATATTGATGTAAGGTGTAAACTAAATGGCCCATTGCATAGTGGGCAAATTAGGAGAAGCCTTTCATTGCTTTTCTTCCGTGTATTATAAATAGTTGGACTATTCTATGGTGAATTGCAATCCATAAACTTCAGTAGCTAACATGGAATTTCTCAAATATTTCACCGCTCCTTCCGTATTGCGTTTTTTTTTTTTTTTTACACCACTTTTCTCTTGCCTTTATTCCAGAACAGGCAAACATACACATTTCACTTTCAGAAGAGGTTCACATATAGATTACCTTGTAATTTTAATAGCCTAAATCTGTCTATATCTAAAAATGTATTCTCTCAGAGGTATTTAAGATAATTAACTTTTTGTTAAACATCACTATCTTTTTGACTTTCACAAAGAGATAATAGATTGGAGAAATATCTTAATATGATATTTTAATATAATGAATATCTTGATATTAAAGAGTAACAAAATGGGAATAAGCAAAGGAATACAACAAAGAATAGAAAACAAGGTTCTTTTTAGGAAAATAGAAGTAAACAACTTCTGTAGAAAATAGAAGTTAAATAACTTCCGTAGAAAATAGAAGTTAAGGCCAGGCGTGGTGGCTCAAGCCTGTAATCCCAGCACTTTGGCAGGCTGAGGCGGGTGGATCACGAGGTCAGGAGATCGAGACCATCCTGGTCAACATGGTGAAACCGCGTCTCTACTAAAAATACAAAAAGTTAGCTGGGCATGGTGGCGCGTGCCTGTAATCCCAGCTACTCAGGAGGCTGAGGCAGGAGAATTGCCTGAACCCAGGAGGCGGAGGTTGTGGTGAGCCGAGATCACGCCATTGCACTCCAGCCTGGGTAACAACAGCGAAAACTCAGTCTCAAAAGAAAAAAAAAAAAAGAAAATAGAAGTTAGGTAACTTCCATGTTTCATCAACTGTGGACATTCATAGAGGTTCTGAGTGATCTTATTGGTGGAGTGTGATGAATAAGTGAAAGAATGTTATTAGGGGAATTATGTTAGCATTCTCTGTTGATACCATGTTTCTCCAAACATACTAATAAATAAACCCTCCTGACCAAAAAAAAAAAAAAATCAATAATATATCCCCCAATATTTTTCAGGGAAGATACAGTTAAACATGAACTATTTAAAAATGAAGATGATCAAATTATATTTAGCAATTTTGCATAGGGCTAATGAATAGTTTGTTGTACTATAATATATTTACTGGACACTCAGACGATAATGTGCAGAGTTTATAAGTCACATGAATAATGTTTTTCATGGGTGGTTTTTGAAATCATTTCAATTGTTCTGGGGAAGTTGCTTCTAACTTTTAGAAATTTGATTTCACCTGTGATGCATGGTCCTTAAATAAGTACAGACATGTCAGTTAATTTTACATGTTTTATCTGGGCAGTTAAATGTTGATTTAAAAAATTAACAAATTCATGATCCATTATGACTATACTTACCTTCCGTAATTAACTTTGCTTATTTATTTTTAATCTGCAGAGATGTGGTGAATCTGAAGTCTTAGATGAGAAGGAGTCTATTTCTTCATCGTCTCTTGCTGGATCCAGTTTGCCTGTTTTCCAGAATGTGCTGCTAAGGTTTTTAGATACACAGGCCCCCTCTTTGTGTAAGTAGGGAAAGCTCTTTGCCCATAGGTCTTAAATAAGGGATTGATCGTTTTCTTTTTTGAAGCTGATTCCATTTTAAAAAATTTGTGTCTTATTTAACACTCTTGGCACTGAATATATGTTTTACTGAGCACAATTTTGTGACATGTTTTTTAATGGAGACTTTTAGGCAATTTAAAAATTGATCAAGCTTCAAAGACTTAAAATAATTTTTAAAAGTCACCTCTTTCATGTAAGGAAGTAAGGTCCTGTGACATTTGTCTGTATATTGATTGTGATTTGGAATTTTCTCTTTATTAGGAGTTTTCTAAATTTCTTATTTTCTGGTTTTTGCTCTTAAACATGGAGGTGGGGGGGGAAGGAAGCAACAGTACTCTATAGGCAGAGACATGGTACAAGGAGGTAATTTATAGATGACTGGCTGCTTCATTACATTCTCTGGGATGTTTATGTCATCTCAGCTCTTTTTCTGCCTTTTTAGTGAAGAGTTGAGGGTTTCTGGAATAAACAGCCACCCCGTGGGTTCAGACTGTGGGTGAACACTTTTGAAATACTGTCTGAGCTAGGTATTATAGCTCACTGTAGGCTTAATATTATTCTGAGATTTTCCTATGACAAAATGCAGCAGGGAGAATCTTACGATAGACAACAGAAAAATGGCAAAAGGTAAAAAGCAATAGAAAGGGGAGAAAAAGGTTGGGGAGGAGGGAGACTTCTAAAGAAAGAGGTAAAGCAACAAGAAACAGTAATCTTCTGAGTCCTCTGAGGAGGGGCCTCATTTCGGGTTGAGTTTGCCGGTGAGTTTCTTTGAGACAAGGGGCTTTCTCAGTTATTTGGTGGCTTCTAGGCTGGAAGGAGAGCAGCCACTGGAGCTAATCTAGTGGTTGGAATATAGGGAGGAGTAATTCATGGAGAAGAAAGGACTTCAAAGAAACGTGAAAGGACAGAAGAAATCCCTGATAGCAGAAAATCGATTGTCAGACATGAAGTTTAGCAGTTTTAACTTACCTTGCCTCCTGGGGGAGACAACATTTGCCCTTTGCTTCTCCTTTCTTTCCCATTCTTGTTTTCTCTTTAGGAAAAACTCCTTCCTCCTGTGCCTTTGCTAGTTCATCTCATTTACTGTCTGTGAGAAAAAGGTAATCTGTTTTCTGAGAGAGGCTGCTTCTCACTGAGTTTGGTAGTGAGCAAGAGGAAACATTTAGGTTCAAGGTTTAGGAAACTGAGCTTTAATGTTCCTTGGGCAAATGTGTCTCCTATTGGTGTTTTGTGATATGTGATGGTACCAAGGATTGAACTTTGCAGGTTAGTCTTAAAAATTTTGAATCTTACCTCAAAAGTAGAGACACAAAACTTCAGAGTGCAGTGACAATATTGAAAGTCGTAATATGAGTTAAATAGGATAGTTATGAATAAAACTCTGCAGAGCTCCATCTTTGTGTCCTTTTTATTGAGTTGTTTCTTTTTCTTTTCAGTGGATCCTGCTTACATTTGTTTCAAACACCATTTAAATTGTGATTCTGTTGTAAAATCTCCTTTGAAAATGTTCACCCATGTTCCCACAACTGCACAGACACACTCAAGCTAGAAAAAGTAGTCATGAACTGTTAGTAAAACTCTGTTTTATTAGTAAAACAGAGGACAGCAGTCTAGTCCTACTGTCTTTTTTTCTGATCCTGAAATTTTGCTTGTTTATGTTAGTACTTGAATGGCTACTAAGGACTACTATCTTTTTTTTGTTTGTTTGTTTGTTTTGAGACAGAGTCTCACTCCGTCACCAGGCGCCAGACAGGAGTGCAGTGGCTCGATCTTGGCTCACTGCAACCTCCGCCTCCTGGGTTCAAGCAATTCTCCTGCCTCAGCCTCCCGAGTAGCTGGGATTACAGGCACGTGCCACCATGCCCAGCTAATTTTTGTATTTTTAGTTGAGATGGAGTTTCACCATGTTGGCCAGGATGGTCTTGATCTCTTGATCTCATGATCCACCTGCCTCGGCCTCCCAAAGTGCTGGGATTACAGGCGTGAGCCACCGCATCCAGCCAAGGACTACTGTCTTTAAACTTGTAATCGTGTTCACCATACTGGATATTTTTCAGTTACAGTGGGACAGTCAAAACCTGCCTGTCAGTTCTGCCCAAAATGCTAGTGCCTCAGTAAATCTTCCAATATATCTTTTTTTTGAAAGATTGATTGTGAAAAGTAATGAACATATTAAGCCTTAGTAATTAGGTTTTTTCTACCACTCGGTCAAGGAATTCTTGATTGAATTTGTTTCTCTATAGCGGACCCAAACAGTGAATGTGAAAAGGTGGAATTTGTGAACCTGGTGCTGCTCTTCTGCGAGTTCATCCGCCATGATGTCTTCTCCCATGATGCATACATGTGTACCCTCATATCTCGAGGAGATTTGTCAGTCACTGCCTCGACCCGACCACGGTCACCAGCAGGGGAAAATGTAGATGAACACTATTCCAAGGACCATGACGTGAAAATGGAGGTATGGCCCTGGATACAGTGCCTCATTCCCACAGAAACTAGCCTCTGGTGGGAACCACGTTCAGATAGGTTATGTAGTGGTAGAAGAGTGATGGGTTTTTTTGGGCATTCTTTTGCTCCAGAGATGATTTATCTCTGCTTTTCAAGTGGGAAAGACATTTACACTATAGCTTATCATGTCTTACAGAATTTCCCTTTGGATACTATACAACTGTGATGAAAATATTTGACAGGCCATAACATTTTTCATAGGATTGGAATTACATGCTTTCAGTTCTAAATGTTTCTAATTTCTAGTTTTTCTTTAACATTCCATCTCAAAACTGGACTTGTTTTGACCTTTGTCAGCTGAGTTTTCATTCTAAGAATCGTCTTTTCCCTAGTTTATCATTCATTACTTTTATCACTCTTTCATACATAATGGGAAATTCTGTGTTAGTCATAACACATCATATTTTCATTTCAGTTAATTAAAAATTTAGTCTCTATTTCTCAAATGTTATGAAGTGTTGTTTTCAACCAATTATTTTATGCTACGAGTGTGACTGTATAATTTTCTGCCAAATTCTGATATTTTGGATATTATTCCAGATACTTACTGAAATTTTCAAGACAAAAAAGATGGAGGTGGTGATGGGAAATTGTAGAAAATGACGAGAACTTGTGGTGATTACTTAAAAACTGACAAGTTTAGGTCAGGCTTGGTGGCTCACACCTGTAATCCCAGGACTTTGGGAGGCCAAGGTGGGTGGATCACCTTAGATCCAGAGTTTGAGACCATCCTGACCAACATGGAGAAACCTCATCTCTACTAAAAATACAAAATTAGCTAGGCATGGCGGGGCATGCCTGTAATCCCAGCTACTTGGGAAGCTGAGGCAGGAGAATCGCATGAACCCGGGAGGTGGAAGTTGCGGTGAGCCAAGATTGCCTCATTGCACTCCAGCCTGGGCAACAAGAGCCAAACTCTTGTCTCAGAAACAAAACAAAACAAAACAAAACAAAAACCTGACAGTTTAGGCAATATACCATTATGTTTTAAAGCAGTAGCTATACTTGTAATTAAAAACCTGATAGTAGAATTGCAAGCATGGATTCATAGTTCATACTGTTACGGTTTGTTTTAAAAATGGTGTAGGGTTAAAAATGTTTTTTATATAAATGCTTTTCTTAATTTATTGACAGTAGAAATTACAAGGCTAAAAACTGAAGTTTCTTTACCTATTTACATGTTTTTATCCTCCTGCTTTTTCTTTCCTATTTTATAGATAGTTAGGTATCTTATATCTCAGATATAGTCTTACATTTTTCTTAATAAGAAGAGTTGGTTAGTATGTGATGGGAAATAGTCCAATGAAGAAATTGTGGATGCTTTGTTTTTAATCAGGATGCTCGTGTGCTCTTCTCTTAAAATATCACAGAAGTTAATTTTTCTCATCATGAGGAAAAAGAATGTGACTGTTCAAAGCAAGGCATTTCTTAAAGCTTCCTTCAGTTTGCGGAGAAGAAAACAGTATGGGGAGCAAAAGACAGAGATGGTTAAAAATACCACTGTCAGGTTTTAGCTTCAGTTTCTTGATGAACTCCGAAACTCACAATGTTACTTTCTTTCTCTGGCAATTATCAGGAACAGAGTATTATGGCGCATATGGGCATTGACTCAGGAACCACTAACATTTTTGATGAAGTAGACAAGAGTGACTTTAAAACTGACTTTGGTTCGGAATTTCCAGTAGGTTCAACCTTCGATTCTTATTAACAATTAAGAATTAACCCGCTCCCATCCCAGCCTGTCTCCATCCTTCTGTTTCTCAGAATGACTTGTGCATTTGTGATGTGTAATCTTGCCATATTCCTCCTTTGGTACAATTGTCATCTCACACAGTTGGGTCATCCTCAGTTTTGGTTGCATGGCCTACCCTAAATTATAATACTCCTGCCCTCCTAATTGGCTGTCTGACTCTCTTATTCATTTTGGGATCATCATCATCTCAGTAATGCGTGAATGTAGTTTCACCATGACAGTCCATGTTGATTTGCTATGTATGTCTTCAGCTTCTATATAATAGCTTTTGTGACTCTAGGCTTATTGTACATTCCTCTATTTTATTTCAGTATAGTTATAATGTGTTCTTCCTTGTGAATCATAATATATAACTTTAAAAAATATTTTTTGGAGTACAGACTGAAACATTTATGTCTATTATTCATTAGTCTTACTAGTTTATTATTACGTATATGTTTCTATAGGAAATGTTGTCCTATGAGGAAAACACTTACCCATAACTCTGCTTTTATCTTTAGCTTTCCAGGGTAGTGTAGACATATTTCTTACGTGTATGGTTGTCATGTTCTCATCTACAAAATAGAGGGTCATGTTCACATATTCGTACTGATCTGAATATGAATTTTGTGGAAATTAACACAATTTCTTCATTTTTTTGCTCAATGTTTAAGTAGGAAAATGTATATAAGTGTCTGATGTCTGTGTTTTGGTATGTAGAGCACTGTGGTTTGGTTTTGCTTACTTTCATTTACAATCTCCAACATTTGTTTTACATGACTTAGATTTTTTCTCCTATGCCTGGAGAGTCCTGTGAGAATGCCAACACTTCCTTGGGCAGAAGAATGTCGGTTAATTGTGAGAAGTTGGTGAAGAGAGAAAAACCAAGGGAATTAATTTTTCCGTCTAATTACGACCTCCTTCGCCACTTACAGTATGCAACACATTTTCCTATACCTCTGGTAAGTCATTGCTTCAATTAGTCCACACCGTGATATAAGATCAATAACAGTTGAGTGTCAGATTATTCAACTATCTTCTTGACTAATACATATTTATAGCAGATGAGTTTTTGCTTTTGCTCCTGCCTCTGTTCTGATTCTGGTCTTAACGCTTATACACTGATGTAGTTCAAATTTGTAGTGATATCAGTGGCTAATTAGTTTTAGAAAATGAAATTTTCTATATTAGTATCCTTTTATTGAAGAGCATTTGAGTCACTGCAGGTGATGTCTAAATGTGTTTTGTTTTTCTTTATTATTTTTTTGAGGTGGACTGTACCTCTTGTTGCCAAAGCTGGAGTGCAGTGCCGTGATCTCGGCTCACTGCAACCTCTCCCTCCTGGGTTCAAGCGATTCTCCTCCCTCAGCCTACCTAGTAGCTGGGATTACAGGAGCCTGCCACCATGTCCAGCTAATTTTTTGTAATTTTAATAGAGACGAGATTTCACCATGTTGGACAGGCTGGTCTTGAACTCCTGACCTTACGTGATCTGCCTGCCTCGGCCTCCCAAAGTGCTGGGATTACAGGTGTGAGCCACTCTGCCCAGCCTAAATATGCTTTCTTTAATTTGAAAGTAAATTTGCTTAGTAGCTTTTATGGGCACTGTATTATGGTAGGTAGTTCCAGTCAGTAAGAATTTTGAGGCATAAGAAAAATGGGAGACAAACATCAAATGGCAAGCACTCAAATATGTGTATAATTGAGTAGAAACTCAAATTTCCGCTGGAAGATGAGTCAGTTGACATTTCTGGGCCCCTTCCACTCTCAAAGAATGAGTATTGGAGAGAACAAGAGCATTTTACTTTAAAAATTGGGTAAGACTTCACAGAGGTTATTTACTAGATAGGCTCGGCTTTGAACTGTTTCAATTTTAAGAATTGAATAACAAATATGAAATTCTTGGCAGAAAATTTACTGCTTGAGTCTTAGCAGAGTGATATGCTTTATTCTGAAGGGTAACAAAATTGGTTTCTTAATATTAGAAATAAAAATTCGGCCAAAATTTGAAAAAAAAGTTTATTCTTGGATTCACTAGTTTTTTTTCTGGATTTTTATTTTCTAGGCATTTTTTTTTTTTTTTAAATTGTACCTTAGGTTCTGGGGTATATGTGCAGATCATGCAAGATTGTTGCATAGGTACATGCGTGGCAATGTGGTTTGCTGCTTCCATCCCCCCCATCACCTATATCTGACATTTCTCCCCATGTTATCCCTCCCCAACCTCCCCACCCCATGTTGCCCCTCCTCTATCCCCCTAATGGCCCCCATTGTGTGATGCTCCCTCCCTGTGTCCATGTGTTCTCATTGTTCAGCACCCACCTATGAGTGAGAACATATGGTGTTTGATTTTCTGTTCTTGTGTCAGTTTGCTGAGAATGATGATTTCCAGATTCATCCATGTCCCTACAAAGGACACGAACTCATTGTTTTTTATGGCTGCATAGTATTCCATGGTATATATATGCCACATTTTGCTTGTCCAGTCTGTCATTGATGGGCATTTGAGTTGGTTCCACGTCTTTGCTATTGTAAACAGTGCCGCAGTGAACACACATGTGCATGTGTCTTTATAACAGAATGATTTATAATCCTTTGGATATATACCCAGTAATGGGATTGCTGGGCCAAATGGGATTTCTATTTCTAGATCCTTCAGGAATCGCCACACTGACTTCCACAATGGTTGCACTAGTTTACACTCCCATCAACAGTGTAAAACTGTTCCTATTTATCCACATCCTCTCCAGCATCTATTGTCTCCAGATTTTTTAATGATCACCATTCTAATTGGCTTGAGATCATATCTCAATGCGATTTTGATTTGCATTTCTCTAATGACCAGTGATGATGAGCGTTTTTTCATATATTTGTTGACCTAATATGTGTCGTCTTTTGAAAAGTGTCAGTTCATATTCTTCATCCACTTTTGATTGGGGTTGTTTGTTTTTTTCTTGTAAATCTGTTTTAGTTGTTTGTAGATTCTGGATATTAGCCCTTTGTCAGATAGATTGCAAAAGTTTTTTCCTATTCTGTTGGTTGCTAGTTCACTGTAGTGATTGTTTCTTTTGCTGTAGAGAAGCTCTGGAATTTAATTAGGTCCCATTTGTCTGTTTTGGCTTTTGTTGCCAGTGCTTTTGGTGTTTTAGTCATGAAGTCCTTGCCTATGCCTGAGTCCTGAATGGTTTTGCCTAGGTTTTCTTCTAGGGTTTTTATGGTGTTAGGTCTTATGTTTAAGTCTTTAATCCATCTGGAGTTAATTTTACTGTATGGTTTCAGGAAGGGGTCCAGTTTCTGCTTTCTGCACATGGCTAGCCAGTTTTCCCAACACCATTTATTAAGCAGGAAACCCTTTCCCCTTTGCTTGTTTTTGTCAGGTTTGTCAAAGATCAGATGGTCATAGATGTATGGCATTACTTCCGAGGCCTCTGTTCCGTTCAATTGGTCTATATCTCTGTTTTGGTACCAGTACCATGCTGTTTTGATTACTGTAGCCTTGTACTACAGTTGGAAGTCAGGTAGGGTGATGCCTCCGGCTTTGTTCTTTTTGCTTAGAATTGTCTTGGTTATGTGGGCTCTCTTTTGGTTCCATGTGAAGTTTAAGGTGATTTTTTCCAGTTCTGTGAAGAAGGTCATTGGTAGCTTGATGGGGATAGTGTTGAATTTATAAATTACTTTGGGCAGTATGGCATTTTCACGATATTGATTCTTCCTAACAATGAGCATGGAATGTTTTTCCATCTGTTTGTGTCCTCTTTTATTTCCTTGAGCAGTGGTTTGTAGTTCTCCTTGAAAAGGTCCTTTACACCTTTTGTTATTTGTATTCCTAGATATTTTATTCTCTTTGTAGCAATTGAGAATGGGTGTTCGCTCCTGATTTGGCTCTCTGTTAGTCTGTTATTGGTATATAGGAATGCTTGTGATTTCTGCACATTGATTTTGTATCCTGAGACTTTGCTGAAGTTGCTTATCAGTTTAAAGACATTTGGGGCTGAGACAATGCAGTCTTCTAAACATACAATCATGTTGTCTGCAAACAGAGACAATTTGACTTCCTCCTTTTCTAATTGATTACCGTTTATTTCTTCTTCTTGCCTGATTGCTCTGGCTGGAACTTCCAATCCTATATTGAATAGGAGTGATGAGAGAGGGCATCCTGGTCTAGGGCCAGATTTCAAAGAGAATGCTTCCAGTTTTTGTCCATTCAGTATGATACTGGCTGTGAGTTTGCCATAAATAGCTTTTATTATTTTGAGATACCTTCCATCAATACCTAGTTTATTGAGAGTTTTTAGCATAAAGCATTGTTGAATTTTGTCAAAGGCTTTCTCTGCATCTATTGAGATAATCATTGATTTTTGTCTTTCGTTCTGTTTATGTGGTGGATTACGTTAGACTTGTGTATGTTGAACCAGGCTTTCATCCCTGGGATGAAGCCTACTTGAAGCTTTTTGATGTGCTGTTGTATTTGGTTTGCCAGTATTTTATTGAGGATTTTTGCATCAGTGTTCATAATGGAAATTGGCCTGAAGTTTTCTTTCTTGGTCGAGTCTCTGCCAGGTGTTGGTATCAGAATGATGTTGGTCTCGTAAAATGATTCGGAAAGGATTCCCTCTTTTTGTATTGTTTGAAATAGTTTCAGAAGGTGTAGTACCAGCTCCTCTTTGTACTTCTGGTAGAATTTGGCTGTGGACCCATCTGGACCTGGACGTTTTTGGTTAGTAGGCCATTAATCGCTGCCTGAACTTCAGCCATTGTTGTTCATCTATTCAGGGTTTCAACTTCATCCTGGTTTATGCTTGGGAGGGTACCAGTGTCCAGGAATTTATCCATTTCTTCCAGGTTTACTCGTTTATGTGCTTAGAGTTGTTTGTAGTAATCTCTGATGGTAGTTTGTATTTCTGTGGAATTGGTGGTGATATCCCCTTTACCATTTTTTATTGCATCTATTTGATTCTTCTCTCCTTTCTTTTTTATTAATGTGGCTTGTGGTCTATTTTGTTGATCTTTTCAAAAAACCAGCTCCTGGATTGATTGATTTTTTTGAAGGGTTTTTGGTGTCTCTATCTCCTTCAGTTCTCCTCTGATCTTAGTTATTTCTTGTCTTCTAGCTTTTGCGTTTTTTTCAGCTTGCTCCTCTAGCTGTTTCAACTTTGATGATAGGGTGTCAATTGTAGATCTTTCCTTGCTTCTCATGTGGGCATTTATTGCTGTAAGTTTCCCTCTAGACCCTGCTTTAAATGTGTCCCCGAGATTCTGGTACATTGTGTCTTTGTTCTCATTGGTTTTGAAGAACATCTTTATTTCTGCCTTTATTTCATTGTTTATCCAGTCGACATTCAGGAGCCAGTTCTTCAGTTTCCATGAAGTTGTGTGGTTCTGAGTTAGTTTCTTAATCTGGAATGCTAATTTGATTACACTGTGGTCTGAGAGACTGGTTGTTACGATTTCCATTTTTTTGCATTTGCTGAGAAGTGATTTACTTCCAATTATGTGGTCAGTTTTAGAATAGGTGTGTTGTGGGGCTGAGAAGAATGTATGTTCTGTGGATTTGGGGTGGAGAGTTCTCTAGATGTCTGTTAGGTTTGCTTGGTCCAGATCTGGGTTCAAGTCCTGGATATCCTTGTTAATTTTCTGTCTTGTTGATCTGTCTAATATTGACAGTGGAGTGTTAAAGTCTCCCACTATTATTGTGTGGGAGTCTTAGTCTTTTCAAGAACTTGCTTTATGTGTCTGGGTACTCCTGTATTGGGTGTGTATATGTTTAGGATTGTTAGCTCTTGTTGCATTGATCCTTTTACCATTACATAGTGCCCTTCTTTGTCTCTTTTGATCTTTGTTCGTTTAAAGTCTATTTTATCAGGGACTGGGATTGCAACTCCTGGGTTTTTTTTTTTTTTTTTTTTTAACTCTCCATTTGCTTGGTAAATACTCCTCCATCCCTTTATTTCAAACCTGTGTGTGTCCTTGCATGTGAGATGGGTCTTCTGAATACAGCACACAAAACATCTTGACTTTTTATCCAATTTGCCAGTCTGTGTCTTTTGATTGGGACATTTAGTCCATTTACATTTAAGGTTAATATTGTTATGTGTGAATTTGATCCTGCCTTTTGGATGCTAGCTGTGTGTTTTGCCCATTAGTAGATGCAGTTTCTTCATGGTGTCAATGGTCTATACCATTTGGTACGTTTTTGGAGTGGCTGGTACTTGTTGTTCCTTTCCATGTTTAGTGCTTCTTTTAGGAGCTTTTGTAAGGCAGGCCTGGTGGTGACAAAAATCTCTGAGCAATTGCTTGTCTATAAAGGATTTTATTTCTCCTTCACTTATGAAGCTTAGTTTGGCTGGATATGAGATTCTAGGTTGAAAGTTGTTTTCTTTAAGGATGTTGAATATTGGCCTCCACTCTCTTCTGGCTTGCAGGGTTTTTGCCCAGAGATCCACTCTGAGTCTGAAGGACTTCTCTTTATGAGTAACCTGACCTTTCTCTCTGGCGTCTTTAGCATTTTTTCCTTCATTTGAATCCTGGTGAATCTGACAGTTATGTGCCTTGGGGTGGTCTTCTTGAGGAATATCTTTGTGGTGTTCTCTGTATTTCCTGGGGTTGAATATTGGCCTGGCTTGCTAGGTTGGGGAAGTTTTCCTCGATAATACCCTGAAGAGTGTTTTCCAGCTTGGATTCATTCTCTCTGTCACATTCAGGTACGCCTATCAAAGGTAGATGAGGACTTTTCACATAATCCCATATTTCTTGGAGGCTTTGTTCATTTCTTTTCACTCTTTTTTCTCTAATCTTGCCTTCTTGTTTTATTTCATTGAGTTAATATTCAATCTCTGATATCCTTTCTTCTGCTTGGTCAATTCAGCTATTGAAACTTGTGTATGCTTTGTGAAGTTCCTGTGTTGTGTTTTTCAGCTCCGTCAGGCCATTTATATTCTTCTCTAAGTTGTTTATTCTAGTTAGCATTTCGTGTAACCTTATTTCAAAGTTCTTAGTTTCTTTGCTTTGGGTTAGAACATGTTCTTTAAGCTCAGAGAAGTTTGTTATTACCCACCTTCTGAAGCCTGTTTTTGCCAATTCATCAGACTCATTCTTCATCCAACTTTGTTCCCTTACTTGTGAGGAGTTCTGATCCCTTGGAGGATGAGAGGCATTCTGGTTTTTGGTGTTTTCATCCTTTTTGTGCTGGTTTCTTCCCATCTTCATGGATTTATTTACCTGTGTTCTTTGTAGTTGGTGACTTTTAGATGGGGTCTCTGAGTGGTCGTCTTTTTTGTTGATGTTGAAGCTATTTCTTTCTGTTTTTTAGTTTTCCTTCTAATAGTCAGGCCACTCTGCTGTAGAACTACTGGAAGTCCACTCTAGACCCTGCTTGCCTGGGGATCACCTGCGGGGGCTGCGGAATAGTAAGGGTTGCTGCTGGTTTCTTCTTCTGATATGTTTGTCCTAGAAGGATGCCCGCCAGAGTCAGCCTGAGCTCTTTTTTATGAGGTGTCTCTTTGGATATATGGGGATTGGGGATCTGTTTGAGGAGCCAGTGTGTCCCTTATAGGAGCTCAAGTGCTATGCTGTGAGCTCTGTTGTTCAATTCAGAGTTGCTAGGCAGGTACATTTAAGTCTACTGCAGTAGAACTCATAACTGCCTCTTTTCCCAGGTGGTCAATCCTAGGAAGGTAGGGCTTTATTTATAAGTTTTTGATGTGTTGCTGCGTTTTTTCTGAGATGCCCTGCCCCTAAGGAGGTAGTCTAGTCACAGTCTGCCAGCAGAGATGTTTCTGAGCTGCCTCGGGCTCTGCCCAACTGCTGTGTTAACTTCCTTGTGGTTTTGTTTACAGAGCTGTAGTTAGAACTGCCTCTGTAATGGTGGTCTGCCTCTATAATGGTGGACTGCTTCTGTAATTGCTGACTGCCTCAGTAATGGAGGATGCCTTTCCCCCCACTGAGCTGGACTGTCCCGGGTCCAGCTGTGCTTGCTGCAGAAGTCTCAATCCAGAGCATTTCAGATTGCTGGTGTTTATGGGGGTGGGACCTGCCGAGCCAGATCACCTGGCTCCCTGTTTCAGCCCCCTCTTTTTCAGTTGAATGGGTGGCTCTCTCCCAGGCCTTCCAGGTGCCAGTTGAAATGGCCGCCCAGATTTGTGTGAGTTTTTGTGCGGAAACCTGCGGCACTGGCTGAAACAGCTGTGTTGGAGACTCTTGGTACTTTTCAGTCTGGGAATCTCCCAGTCTGTGGGTTGTAAAAACTCATTTGGGAATTTGGTGATCACTTATCCTCTGCATTGTTCTTGCTGGGAACTGCACTCCAGAGCTGTTCCTATTCAGCCATCTTGGATCTCCTATCCTGGATTTTTATTTGAAGTACAATTTCAGTGAGTCATTTTTTCATTGGGTGTACTTTTACATATAAAAAACGTAATTGTAGGTGTATTATGTTACTTCCTGGGTGTCTTCTAGGAATTTTGATCTGCAAAACTGAATATTCTGTTAAAGTTATTTCTTGATTTAGTTGGTATTTTGGAATATCTCCTGAAATGACTTTCAAAATGACCAAACCTATGTATTTTTTTCTTATTACAGTTAAAAGTCTGTTTTTTTTCATATTTTTTCTATGTCCAGGGCCATTTCAAAACTTGCCAAATTACCAAACCCACATTTTTTTTCCTTATTACAATTAAAAATCTATTTTTTTGTTAATTTTTCTATGTCCAGGGCTATGTCAAACTTTCCATAGTTTGTTCTTATTTATCACTGTCTGAATGATATCTACAATTTTCAACTCTTACCTATAGACATTATTCTTTTACCATATAATGGAATAATTTCACAGTTTATTTAGGGGAGCTGAGAGGGTAGCCTTATATTTTAGAGATGTAGCCTGATGAATTTACAGATGAACTGTCATGATGTTTGGGATGTGTTTTTAAAATACTCAGTTTAAAAAAAGGAAGACAGTATTAACGTCCGGAGTTTATTTAATAGTAATGTACCACTGTTAACTTCTTAGTTTCAGCAAATGTACTGTGGTTCTCTTAAGTCATTTATATTAGAGGAAACTGTCTGAATGGCATATGGAACTCTGTGTACTATTTTGCAGCTTCTCTGTAAATTGGAAATTACCCTAATAAAAAGTTTATTTAAAAGAAAGAATAAAAGGGTGGTGATAAATAAAGCAAAGATGGAAAAATGTTGAAAGTGGTTGAAACTGGTTGAATGGTTGAGGGTTATGTGTTCCTTTCTTGGGTAAGCAGAGCTTTGCAGATCTTTTTTCCAGGTGCCTGGGTGTCAGAGCACGACACTAAGCCTCAGCTTCTTTACTCTGTTGTTCCTGTGACCTTGGTTTCACAGTTCTTCCCTGCATTTAACGTTCTGCTTCCTTGGAAGAAAGAGCTTAAATTATTTTCAGTGACCAAGTGTCATAATGAATCATGAGATAATTTAACTGTAATGTCTCATGAAAGAATTCCTAGTAGGATACATTTATTTAATAGCTTTGTATCACAAGTTGCACTAAACTCTATTACCATGAGTGCAATTCAGAAGAAGCCAAAGGATATGCTACTATAACACTGACATTAGGAATGCTACTAAGAGTCTGTTTTTTTTTTCCCCTTAATAAAAAGAAAACATCTGTCTAGCTTGTCATGTATGTGAGAAGACTATAAAAATATGGTTAAGAAAAATGTTGTCTGTCTCCCCATCTCTCCTATGGGGCCCTACTAAGTGAAGAGTAAGGAAAAGAGGAATAAAGGGGGCTTGACCAAAGATTCAGAAAAATAGTCTCATGATGCTATTCTATGAATAATATCTTGATTTGCCCATTAGTGAAGCATGTTTCTTAGACTACCAACAAACACAGGTTCTAATGGATAGGCATTCTACAAGCCTCCAACTGAGGTAAGTCATTTACACTGTGTCAGATGTGTGAGGCTGCTGGAGTTTCTGTCATTACCATTAGCTAGCTAGAATTGTATAGCATTACCTTGTACATTTTTTAATAGGCACTTTATGCATTTTCTCATTTATTAGTCACTTCAGAGTCAAAGTATATTTATGAAATTTTAGATAGGATTTTCAAGCTTCAGAAAGTAATTTGTGAAATAGAAAAATGAGTTTGGAATTCAACTTGTTTCCTAGCTTCCAGGAACACCATTTCTTAATCATTGCAGCTAATACAAATGGATTTACCAGCTGTTTTTTTTTTTTTTTTTTTTTTTTGTGATAGAGTTTCACTCTTGTTGCCCAGGCTGGAGTGTAATGGTGCAATCTTGGCTCACTGCAACCTTCACCTGCTGTGTTCAAGCAGTTCTCCTCCCTCAGCCTCCCAAGTAGCTGAGATTACAGGCATGCGCCACCACACCTGGCTAAATTTGTATTTTTAGTAAAGACAGGCTTTCTCCGTGTTGGTCAGTCTGGTCTCGAACTCCCAACCTCAGGTGATCTACCCACCTCTGCCTCCCAAAGTGCTGGGAGGTGAACTACTGTGCCCAGCCACTAGCTGTTTTTATATGGCTTTTTTTAACTAATTAAATAAAAAAAACACAAAGTCATCATGTATGCTTATCTAAATTTTTCCAATGTTCCTTTTCCTAATAAGTCTTTTATTTAATGAATGCTGTGTATTCTTTCTGCATCACCAGCAGTGGAAAGAATTTGATCAGAGATAGGCCTCTGAGAGCTGAAGTCACCTATACTTGTTTTTGTTTGTTTGTTTTTGAGACAGAGCCTCACTCTTTTTTCCCAGGCTGGAATCCAGTGGTGCATTCTCAGCTCAGTGCAACCTCCACCTCCCAGGTTCAAGCTGTTCTTCTGCCTCAGCCTCCCAAGTAGCTGAGATTATAGGTGTGCAGTAGCACATCTGGCAGAGTTTTGTGTTTTTAGTAGAGATGGGGTTTCACCATGTTGGCCAGGCTGATCTCTAACTCTTGACTTCAACCTTGGACTTTCAGAGTGCTGGGATTACAGGCATGAGCAACCATGCCCAGCTGGAGTTACCTATACTTTAAACTGGGGCACTGCGTGGAGTCAGGCTCATCTTTCTGGACCTGGCCAGCGCTAAGCAGCCCAGGCTATGCTACATTTCTAGCACAGCCTTGCTATGTGAAATCAGTGTGTCTGTTCTATAAAGACCACCTGACTGGTGCTGTTTTACCATTGATGTGCTATTGATGTGGTTTTCTAGTACCAAAACACTAGTTTCAGTAGTTAGTATAACTTAACAACTTCCTCTGAAATGTTAAAGGGCCTGTGTGTTTCATATTACTTCAAAATAGAAATGAGAAGTCACTAAATTTATTATTACAAACATTAGGAACCCTTTATTTATAACCTACAGGTAGAATATAAGTACATATAACACTTTAAAGGTTGTCTGTGGTCTTCAAGCCTTTTTATAAATAAAAGATTTTGGTTATTGTGTTAGAAAAAAATTAGACGTTAAAAATTAGAGGAGTAATGAGCTGAAAAGTTACCATCTTTTGAACTGATGGATTAAAAATAAATCAGGCACAAGTATTTTTATGTAAGCTGCATTCAAAAAAAGTAATCTGAAAGTCTTTAAAATTATGTTGCTGGTGGGCTTTCTGGTAACTTACATGGAAATGATTTTTCATATTTTTATCAAGAAGTCAGTTCTAGACATTTAAATGAATAACTCATGAATATCTTTGGGTTTCTATCATGGACCTATTGGATTTCAAGGATATTGCAGGATTTTATATTGGTTCAATGAGACTCTTTAGTTTTTTGTACAGATATTTGTGTTAATGAGTATCAACAAGCATAACAGTACAAGCTTGACTTGCATTTGGTAACAGGATTTCTAAGTAAACCAGTACATATTTGCTAATTACCTGTATTTTTTCATACTGAGTTTTTTTTTTCTCTTTCAAAACCATAAATTTATGATCCAGTAAGTCCAGAATTGGTAGCACAAAAAAATTCCTATGTTTTATGCATTATTTTCACATCTTAATTTTTCTTTCTGAGCCTTGGTCCCTTTAGGTGAGGCAAAAGTCTCAGTGACCTTTAAACGGAATGCTTTTGAGAGATGATAGTACAGGATAGGATCAAAGCACAGATTTGACACAGCCAGAAGCAGTGTGGCCTCTTTGGCTTTGAAGAGTGAAATCCTGGTTGAGCAATCAGTTATGACTTCTGTCTGGCTGAGGGTATATGGGATGCGGACAATATGATAAGGAACAAAGCATATGATGTAGCCTGTGGTCACTAAAAGTATGTTGATGAGGGCCTTTTTCACATTTGGGTAATTTTCATTATCTCTGTTTCTGTAGAGCTGTCGAATTACAAGGCAGTTGGATATTAAAATAATGGCTGAAAAATTTAAAAATATTGCTACACATATGAAATTGGTTAGCAAATGCCAGTTTCTTCCAAATTCGTTTTTAAACTCCATACAACCCACATTGGACTTTTCCTTGATGTCTTTGATGGGAATCATCATATTTGGCACCATTATGAGAAGGACCATTAGCCACACAACGGTTGATACCATTTTGGCAAATCCAGGTTCTTGTATTCGGTAGATCTTGCAGCTGTGTATCAACTGAAGACAGCGATCAATGCTGACAAATGCCAAGAAGATAATTGATAAGTACATATTGATATAGATGAGGCAGGCTGTTACTTGGCAGTGGAATATCTTCAGCTTCCAAGGTGCGACACCCAAGTCAACAACAATTTTCACCGGTAATGCCAGAGTAAGCAGGAAATCGGCTGTAAGCAAATTAATTAAGTAGATGCTCACACACCTGTGATTAGTATTCTTCTGTAGAAAAGCCCAGGTTGCAAAACAACTTCCGATAATTCCAACAAGGAAAACTAAATAAAAAAAATATGTGAATGGCTCCAGATCTTTATAAACTGGGCAGAAGAACGAACTATTTGTCATCTTGAGGGAAAGTAAGGATGACAGCTGATTGAAAAGAAAAATTTCTAAGACTCTGTAAAAGAAATAAGAGAAGGGAGGTTAGTAATTAAAATTAGCAGCTAGTTTGTTTAAAAGACATTTGTCCTCACAATGCCATTATCTTTCTAGTTCTTAGATATAATTTTATTGGTGAACTTACTAGACCATGTAGCCTGGTGAGAACACACTAGATTATGAAGAAGCCTGGGTTTTCCATTGTCTGGTTTTGTGACTTTCAGGAAATCCCATGCAGGTTTGCTTTTAGTAGGGATATTTTCAACCTCGGGTTTTTCCATTCAGGTAGTTCTTTTGTTACCAGTTGGTTTGGAAGTTAGTTTGCAGAGGAGATAAGTGAACTGAAATTCTGAGAAGTAGAAAGAGGAAACTACGTTTGTGGTTGAGCCTGAAGAGCCTTCAGTGAGGCCTTCTGTTTTTTTTTTCTTGTTCTGTTTTTTGTTTTCCATAGATTCATGTAGCTCCTCAGGCTAGGAGAACCCTGGCTGACAGGGGAGGTAAGGAGTTCATGGAAAATTGTAGTACAATTTTAAAAGTATTATTTAAAAATAGGTGTTTCATTGTGTAACCTATTGGAAGGTTTTCAAAAACAAAATTTACTTCGTTTTTCTTTTTAGCAAAAGGAGTTGAAGGGTTAGAATATGATCTTAAATTGATGCTTATTTCCTTCCTTTTCATTTCTTCAGTTTCTTAATGGCCTAGACCTCTTACAGCCAGTAATGTGGCCTCTACCAAGTGCAGCTATTGAACATTTGAAATACGTGCAGTCCAAAGCAACTTGTGCTGTAAATGCAAAATACAGGCTGAATTTTGAAGATTTAGTGTAAAATATTATAAAAAATAGTACAAGTAGTACAAATTATACTGTTTTATATAAGCAGTACAAAATTAAGTATCTTTAATATCTTACTAATATTTTTTATATTGAGCACATGTTGAAATGTTTTTTGGTATATTAGGTTAAATATGTTATTGACATAAATCTCTCTTGTTTACTTTTACTTTTAAAATACATTTGTTAGAAAAAAATTAAATTACCTTTGTAATTTGCATTATATTTCTATTGAACAGTACTGGTATAGATGTTTCTGTCAGTGCTTTTGAGTATTTTCATAAAAAATGTATTTTAAAAGCTACTAGAACATGGATGTATGTTCATTGATTACAAAATCCTTGGATAAAGATTTAGTTATATTAGTGTCAAAACATCTAACAATTGAATTGTTTTTTTTTTTTTTCTTTCATTCTGGGCTTTGAAGCAGTTAAAAGCCGGGAAACATAAGACATTCCCCTTAGAATTCTATTTTAGCATGAAAAAATTTTATAGTACAATCTTTTTAAAGGTAGCAAATAGTAAGTTATGGTGACCAACATAGAAGGCCAAATCAGCTACTCTGAAAGCTTCCTTTAATAAGAGAGTAAAACTTCTGTCTTTCTAAAAATTCTCCCAACTATTTAATGAAGCTTTGTGTGCATTTGTAATGAAACAATATATGCAGATTATTAAGGCAGATGTACACAAAGCTTTCTAAATTCAAGTGCTACTTAAAGGCTACATGCCCTTTCTCTTTCACTACCTGAGTTAGCACCTTAGAGTTCATGAATAATGTCATCCTTTACCAAACTGAATGAAAATATTTAAGCACTTGCTTTGTATCTGACATTATGCTAAGTACTTTATGTGTACTTAACTTCTTTTCATTTCCATAAGGTAGGTGTTGTTATTGTCCCTGCTTTACAGATGAGGAAACTGAGGCATAATGGGGTTACATATCCAAAGTTATGTAGCTGGTAGGATACAAAGCCAGGATTCCACCTGAATCAGTCTGATCTCAGAACCACATTCAAAACCACTCCAAAACACTGCCTCAATAATAATAATAATAGTAGGTGATAGTAGTAATGATAATGGTGATGATGATGATGATGATGATGATGATGATGATGATTATATCTGCCAATCTTTATTAAGGGCTTACTGTGTGGGCAGGAATTATATTCTAATCAAGTTTTACATAATAAAGCTGAAATAAACGATTCATTTTTAACTTTTTACCAAAATACTAAGGAAATAAGTATAGGCTTTTCATGTATTTTGATGTTTTATGCATACATCCACACACACGCGCACGCGTGCGCGCACACACACACACACGTGCGTGTGAATGCACATTTAAAAACAAACCATAGGTCCTTTCCAATAAGTTTAAACCAGCTTTACTCTCAAAGCTCCCATAAACTAGTTTCTCTCTACCATCTTGACTATCTCTTAATCCCAGATTAAGATTGGGATTGGTAGGGTCTCTACTGTTCTGTGTACGGTTCCTTGCTGCTTTTATACTTTTACATGTGATAGAAATTTTGGGATCATAGGATTTTAAAAATGGATAGGATCTTTATAAATAGCTTCTAGTGGAATCCCCAAGTTAGTTGAGGAGATGGAGGGCTGGCTGTGGCTCCTCAACCTTTCGCAGAATGTTCAAGCAGGACTAGGATCTGCTCTTATTGATCATCATCTGAGCTCTCTGCCTTTATCCTGCCTATTCCTGAATCCTGCTTATTTCAGGGCTTTAAGGAAGCTCCTCATATCTGAAAACTACTCTAGGCTTTACCGATGTCCTTGGTGACCATGAATTTTGGTAGTTACCATTTATTTGAACCTTGGAATTTTGAACATACTTTATGTGAAAAACTAGTGTTGGTGTGCATTGATCATGTGTCACATCTTTGTTTACTGTTACTTTCTAAGGCCCTAGGATTTTGGCTTATGATTTTTCTTTTTCTTTTTTTTTAAATTTGAGACCAAGTCTTGATGCGTCACCAGGCTGGAGTACGGTAGTGTGATCTTGGCTCATTGCAACCTCTGCCTTCCAGGTTCAAGTGATCCTCCTGCCTCAGCCTCCTGAGTAGCTGGGACTACAGGCATGCACCACCACACCCAGCTAATTTTTTGTATTTTGAGTAGAGGCCGGGTTTCACCTAGTTGGCCAAGATGGTCTTGATCTCTTGACCTCATGATCTGCTGACTTCGGCCTCACAAAGTGTTAGGATTACAGGCATGAGCCACCGGGCCTGGCTTTGGCTTATGCTCTTTTATTTCAAATATTACATAATAATAGTGACATAATAATGTGTTACTTTAAGTGCTCCATTGCTTGCACAACTATAAAATAAGACTGTTATATCAATGAGGCTTATATGATAAAGAGAAGAATTAGAATAATTTCTTTTAATTTTCTCTGTAACTAGAACTGATGATATATACCATACATGAATAATTTATTGAAAAGGAATGGTTCAGTATTTCTTAAGAATCATGGAGCATCTCCCATTTCTCACATTTGCATTTATGAACTTTTGTTTAAATTACAGTGAAAAACAATTCTGTTTAAAATTTTTGCTTATGTAAATTTGAGGTTAAACAATCATATAATAACATCCTGTGTTCTGTGTCATGAGTTTGAGAACTGAGTGCTTAATAAATATTTTACTAGACAGTTATTTGCCAGTGAAAATGCGAGATACCCGGAAGTAGCCAGCAACATAAAAGATTTTAAGTGTCTCTGTATTTTGGATAGAGTGCCCATTGATTAGCAAATAAATAAACTGGGCACAGTGGCTCACGCCTGTAATCTCCACATTTTAGGAGGCTGAGGTGGGTGGATCACTTGAGGTCAGGAGTTCAAGACCAGCCTGGCCAAGATGGTAAAACCCTGTCTCTACTAAAAATACAAAAATTAGCTGGGTGTGGTAGCACACATCTGTAATCCCAGCTATTTGGGAGGCTGAGGCAGGTGAATTTCTTGAACCCAGGAGGTAGAGGTTACAGTGAGCTGAGATCTCACCACTGCGCTCTAGCCTGGGTGAAAAAGTGAGACTCCTTTTCGAAGAAAAAAAAAAGAAAATAAATAAACTTATTAGATGTTCTATGGGAGTCACAGTGGAATTTTCTTGAAATTATCTTTTGTAATGTTTATAGAGGAAAGTCATCTTAAGGGCTGCTGTTCCCTGTTGTGAAGATTTACAACATGGCCTCTATCTACCCAGTTATAACATTGAGTTACTGAATAGTTATGCTCACCCAGGTATTCAGTCTGGTGTCAGTTATGCTGTCTTTTGGAGACAGATGAATGGGTTCATTAGAGAAAAGAAAATATCATTCACAGCTAGGACCTATTTAGAGTTTAAAAATTGATGCTTTCTTATACAGCCTGACCTTTTCTATTTATAAGCTTTAAATACTAAAAATCACAAATTTGTTTTTCATGGAAAAGCATTTGAACATATTAAGTATTTAAAAAGACATACCTGGGGCTGTCTTCCGTGAGCCTCAGCAGGCCTTGCTGTACGTCTTCAGAGAAGCATGAGCTGTTTGGTTAGCCACAGCAGTAGCAGCCGCATTGCCGGCTGCTGGCTTTACTAAAAATTTCCTTTTCTTTTTGTGTGGTTTTAAAATGTTGCATATTGACGTAGATGAAACTGTGGTTTGCAAGTAGTTTAACTGTATTAAAGTCTCCTAAAGAAGTATTTTTTTTTGAATATATACAATTGTATATGTGCTTTCTTAAGCAATTCACTTGTCATAATTTTTAGAGAAAAGATCTTCGTTTGTGTATTTTAGTACCTAACCTTTTTTTTTAAAGTATCCAAGATATGTTCTATGTCATAATGATTTCAAAGATTATCACTCTTTATGCTTTGACAGGGATTAATAGTTAAAGATATAAGGTGTTTAAGCAAATGTTTCTTCAGTATACTAAAGTATACTTCATACATAGTAATGAAGCTTTTCAAAGTTAGAATTTAAAAAATAGTTGCAGTTTGTATCCTTGCTGAGACATGTATTATTAAAAAAACAAACAAAAAGATGTGTTTTACAGAGTCTGCTAGTGTATATGTTTTATTTATCTTCTTTTGTGTTCATTATAGAAAAATCTGGAAATAGAAATAAAAAAGGAACATCATTATGCAGAGAGATAATTACTGTTAATATTTTTGGTACATAAGTTTTAAATTTTTTCTATGCTTATATATATACCCACTTAAGTGTTATTCATACTATTTTATAGTTTATAATTTTTCGCTGAAGAATGTATTATATATTTTCAATTTATGAGACAACTTGTTATAAGTATTTGTCTATTTGACTCAAACAGCGTAATAAATTGAAATAGTATTTAGTAATTAATAAATTGTATATAAAGGAACCCTCTCGTATATTTAAATTGTTTGGTTAAATGTTCGTTGTGTTTTTTGCTGAACAAATGTTTATTGAATGTCTGAAAGGTGACTAGCATAGTGGGGGACCTAACAAACTTATTTTCAAGAGTTCTAAATTTTCTGATTCGAAGTTGATGTGTATAAATGCAAAGTTATTTCCTGGTTAGTTAGGGTCTGGTTTCTTCTAATGCTTCAGTGGCTTGGTAGGTGCTTTGATTTCTTTTAATAATACTTGGTCAGTTTTCTAGGTAAGAAAAATAAGATACCTTTCCAGGATCTAAAATGGATCCCTTGGTATTAGTTTTTAAAAAGAAAACTCTCTCAAAAGATGAAATGAGAAGTATCTAGCTAGGGAGAATTTAGAGAAAGTCTAAGGAGACTTTTGCAAAAAATGTAAGGATGCTTACGATGATATTGGTCATGTTTCAGGTATTCTGACATTCTCCTAAATTCATATGATTATTATTTGCCAGTGAGGACTATAAATTATAATCATGGAGGGAAAAAGCAAATATTTCTCCAACTTTTAATGTTAAGAACCAGTGTTAACTTTATCATCATAGGCTAGGAAAGGATCTTTCTTTTAAGATATGTATGCTTCATTGATGTACAGGACTCACTGAAGAACATGCTTGCAGAAAAGGCAAATTGCAGACAAGTAAGTGAGAAGTGACAAAACTGAAAAGTACAAGCAATTGCGCTTAAAAGTCCACTCAAGCCACAGTTTCTGTGTCTGGATTGCCAAATGTGAAAGCACTAAAGTGCCCTAGTTCTCAGAGCTCTATTTAATTTTTAGAATAATGGCAATTAATCTTTTAATAGAGAGATGAATCATATTCCTCCTTTTGAGAATGAGCTTAGCTAACCTGGCTTTGTGTGGAAGTTTATTCATAGTGGAAATATGTGTATTTTTCATTTTTTTTAATACAAGTTCCATTTGATTTTCTACAAGCCACTTTTTTCTGTCTGTTTCATTGAGGACAAGTATTTGTAACTATACTTAGTGTTCCAGGAAGTTGCATGTCATCACTAACATACCCAAGTGGGAAGAAGTGAGGTGAAGTTATTTTTCTCTTATTTTGGTCATGGCAGTACTTTTTGTTTAAGAAATAATTTCTTCATAACTTAAGAGTATTTCATGGATATTTTGTATGTGTAAAATAAAAATTAGAGCTAAATTGTCCCCCAAGTTATGACTTGAGAAAGAAAATATTTTCTATAGTCAACTCAACCTATCCATACAAAAGGTGCTTTTGATTTTATTGAACACAAATACCAAACAACAGTATTTCAGTAGAAATATTTGCTTTGAATGTTTAATGTTTTTAAAATTTGCTTTTGTGATATAGCATGGAAGCCATTTGGAACTAATAGGAAGGGGAAAGCGAATGTTGGAGTGGGTGGCCACTGCCAAAGCCAGGCACAAGTGTGAGGACCTGTTTTTTTTTTTTTTTTTTTTTTTTTTTGAGACTGAGTTTCGCCCTTGTTACCCAGGCTGGAGTGCAATGGCGCGATCTCGGCTCACCGCAACCTCCGCCTCCTGGGCTCAGGCAATTCTCCTGCCTCAGCCTCCTGAGTAGCTGGGATTACAGGCACGTGCCACCATGCCCAGTTAATTTTTTGCACTTTTAGTAGAGACGGGGTTTCACCATGTTGACCAGGATGGTCTCGATCTCTCGACCTCGTGATCCACCCGCCTCGGCCTCCCAAAGTGCTGGGATTACAGGCTTGAGCCACCGCGCCCGGCTGAGGACCTGTTTTTTTAAAAGAAACTGAGATACAGGAGTTTCTGCCTCTTACAGATGGGGAAACTGAGGTACAAAGAAATTAAGGCCCACCCAAACCTGCACAGTTAGACCCTGGCTTCTCAGCTCTTAATTATGCTTCTTACAATGAAAGTGTTGGGGACAGTGATTACAGTGAAGGCCATCAAGTCACTCCAGGCCCCCTTCCGATTTAGTATTTGTAAGCATTTGAATTTGCGTGCCATTGGCTGGTGGAACAGTGTCCCACTGTTGTCACCTTACTCATGGAGTTTTCAATCTCCAGAATGTGAATTTAGGATGCTCTTAGATCAAAATAGTTTATGTCTGTATGATTTTTATGATCAGACACTTCTGCCACAACCTGTGCAACTTCAGAAGTCAGCCCTCTCTGTGGAGCCACTGTGTTTCAGGGTTATGTTTTGAAAGAAAATAATTTGTTTTTTGCACCTAATTCTCTTTCCCACCTGGATTAGCTCAGAGATTTTTTTCCGTGCTCTGAGATTGGTAGTTTTAAATCTGAGAGTGACAGATATGATTAGGCAGTGTAGTTTTAAAGTGAAATGCAGACATACAGTTTCCATGTTACTGTTTCTCTGTTATTTAAATTCTGCCTTGTTTTTTTCTCTTTAATGAAATGGAGAATACATATGTGGAAATGATTTGAAGGCAAAGGTTGTTTTTACACATTCTTGGAACGTGAACTCAGTTAAAAGAATGACTACGTACATTCCCCTGTCATTTCCCCTTGACAGTCCTTTGGTTGTCTGCCTTTTTAATTGACTCTGTCGTGTTACTGCATCAACATTTTACCTTTTGGTTGTGAGGTGTGACTGCTGGTTGGTCCATGGTTATAAAATAATTTATGGTGGGGAAGTTCATAATAAAGAACTTTTAAAGATTATCTTGTTTCTTTTTCATCACTGAATTTCATGCTTTTTTTTCCATTTTTGATTGTATATGGTCTGTTTCTAATGAACTTAAGAATAACATATCTTCAAAGCACAGAACACATTTTAAAAACTCTTCAATTACTTTCCAGGTGAATGTTCTTTGGAGAACATCTCCCTTTTCCTAGTCATTTGATTTTTATTTTATTTTTTTTAAAGACAGAGTCTTCTTATGTTGCCCAGGCTGTTATTCACAGGTCTGATCATAGCCTGCTACGATCAGGCTATGATCAGGCTGTGATCCCAAACTCCTTAGCTCAAAGCAGTCCTCTTGCATCAGCTTCCTGAGTAACTGGGACCACAGGTGCACAGCACTGGACCCAACCATGTGAATATTTCTTGACCAAGTATTTCTGAAAAATTATAACAGCAAATATTTATTGATTGCAGGCTGCCTCCTTAGCTCTTCTAGAGGATATTTTATACTTTGTGAAGGAGTAATAAGGAAATCTTATTAACTGCTATGTGCTGTTAGAACCTGTGGGAATCCAGGAAGTGTAGTGCTCCTGACCGAGGTGGGGTGGACGGGTGCTTCTTCAGATTGAGCTACAAGATAGTATGCTTGGGGGATGACACAGATGATTGGAGTATGAGAAATTTTGTGGGGGACTGTCAGACAATTTGGGGGTTTAGATGTCTCTGTGAGGAAAAGACTGAGACCAAATCTTGGATGGTCCCTGCGATTTTAATAAAGTAAGCGTTGGAGAGCTCATGGTTATACAAGGGAAGGAGCTGTCCATTCAGCTGTATTAGGTATATCTGCCAACATTGGAGTTTGCTTGGTTAGAGGAGAAAGTGGAAAATAAGAAACCAGTTAGGGAATGACTAGTTATTTTAAGTGAGAAGCAATAAGGGATGTGAAATTACATGGGAGGGTAGCAATAGCTGAGGACCACTGTGGAGGTGAAATCACTGTGTGGTGCAGTGGAGAGGGAGGAGAGGAGACTGAGCTTTCATTCCTGGGAAGGGAAGTCTGAGGAGAAAGGCAGGTTGGGCAGATAGAAAGGTGAATTTGGCTTATTGGGTTACAAATTTTTTATTTGAGATTTTAATTTTATTTTTCATTTAAGTTTTAAATATTTCTCATAGTTTTATCTGTCATTGACCAGAACATTCTGAATATGCTTTGTAAACACTTGAGCTCTTATTTTGAATAGCATTGACGGAAATGCTGGTTTTCTTGTTTAAAAAGAGCATTTTTCTTATTTTGCACCTGCTTTCATACTATTAGTCAGATAAAAACTACAGTTGGCCATGACTTTTTTTTTTTTTTTAATAGTTGCATGTTTTTCTTAACAAGAAAGTGAATTTGATGTGGATTGAAATTGGTTTTTATAAGGATTGCCTTCTCATGCAGTCAATATGGTATCAGAGCTAGTATTCCTTTAGAAAGATAGTGGTTAAAAGTAGAACATAACTAATAGCTTGAAAAAAGCTGCAACTTAAATGTAGAGACTCTTTTAGCTTAGAAAACAACATTGAGGCTGGGCGTGGTGGCTCATGCCTTTAATCCCAGCACTTTGGGAGGCTGAAGTGGGCGGATCACCAGAGGTCCGGAGTTTGACACCAGCCTAGCCAACATGGTGAAACTCTGTCTTTACTAAAAATAAAAAAATTAGCCAGGTGTGCTGGCGGGTTCCTGTTATCTCAGCTACTCGGGAGTCTGAGGCAGGAGAATCACTTAAACCCTGGAGGTGGAGGTTGCAGTGAGCTGAGATCACGCCACTGCACTCCAGCCTGGGTGACAAGAACAAGACTGTCTCAAACAAAACAAAACAAAACAAAAAACAGAACAGAACAGAACATCAAGCATTTAAGTAATATGTCATATTGTATGGATATGATGAGGGCCATGTTTCTGGGTGTTCATTTGTGTCAGGAAATGGAATGATAGGAAAGTAATCCCTTTGTCACGTACTTTCAGGGCAGGTGTAGCAGGTCCTCAAATGATGGGGGATTTGGGAGAGAAGGGAGAAGTAGTGCAGGTGTGAGCCTCCCTTTCATGCTGATACGACGGGGATTAAGGCTGGCGAGGCTGATAAAGAACAAATTTACTCCCTGGTCTTAAGTCCTGTGTCATAGGTCCCCAAAACATGATACAGTGTTTGGGAATTGGAGTGAAGTGCCTAGTGGCCATGACTGTGACCATGAGAGAAGCCATGGAATCATACAGTGAACACCTTCATAAAGGAACAAGTAGTCTCATAAGCATTATCGGTAAGAACACCTGTCATAAATTTTGCTGTTTATTGAGGTGGGCCTGTTTTTATAACACGTGTTTCATACTTGTACCCAACTTTTATTGAAGCAGGGGGAGATAGGAATGCAGTAACATCTTGTATTTCCTGAAAATCTTGAAACTGCTTTGGGGAGCACTTTTTTGTTTCTTTTCTGTAGCTGGTTTACATGTAATATTTATAAGATACATTTACTGCTGAGAAATTAATATGGCACTTATCATTTTGTACAAGCAGTACTATAAAGTGGTTAAAACATTTTGAAAAGTGACCTGTGGGAAAGGAAAGCTACATTTTGTAAAAGTGGTTTTTTTGATGGGGATGTCTTGTCATGAAACAGTAATCCACATGCCATTAGAGTCTTGTGGAAAATATGTGACCAAAAGTAAGTAATGGCTTTTACTGCTGCAGACTGCACAGTAGCAAACACACAGACCCTCACAGTGCTGCTTACCCAGAGGAAATCCCATGTCATTTTTGGGGGCTGATCTGTTACATTTGTAATTTGTATAATGTTATCTCTTGATGTTACAGGTATTTTTTATGCTTATTGATACTTTTTCTCCAGAGTTAGTTAAAAGGTACAGATGGCAGCAATAGGGTTAGGGATAGAACACAGAACTAATGACACATAGTTTACTAACATTCATCAAGTAGAAGCACAGCTTTGTGTGACGGTGTTTTCTAGAATTTCTGAATTCTTTAGATTGTTAGATAAATCCAATGTATCGTAAGTTTCTCATTTGTAGTTGCCCAAAGAAAGAGAAAAGAAACCATTAAAATTGGGCTTATTCAATAAAAGGCTTATTGGCTATGGGATGGTTTTAGATGAGAACTGATACAGGCACTCAGCTTTGTAACCAGGACTGGGTTTGTACCATGTCTTCAGTGTGTCTTCCATAGTGTCAATTTCAACTCATAGGGTGCTCTAGGCTCTCTTCCTATGAGAGCCAGATGAAAGAAGTGCTTCTAGACTTTAAATCTTCATGGTATACCCTCCAGATAATGTTTTC
Organism: Saimiri boliviensis; assembly: GCF_048565385.1. Taxonomy (NCBI): domain Eukaryota; kingdom Metazoa; phylum Chordata; class Mammalia; order Primates; family Cebidae; genus Saimiri; species Saimiri boliviensis. Next base: position 15,294,547 of record NC_133457.1, read on the forward strand.
AGAAGCTGAGAACTTGCTCTCATTTGGTCAAATTGGATCATATTCCATCTCAATTTGGGGCCAGTGGAATCGGACTTGCTGATTGCCTAGAGTCAATTATGGCTGGTCTGTTATGTGGAGGATGGGGTCAGCTGCATATGATAGCTGCATGGTTGAGAATAGGACAGAATGAGTTTCCCAAAGGAAAAGTTTTGCTTCTGTTTCTGGGAAAAAGGATGGAGGCTGAAGATGACAAATGAATGAGCACTAGTGATGACAGTATTTTGTAAAAGACCATTGCAGGTTTCACCCATCTCAGCGGGTAGATGTCAGTGTTTTGTTTTTTTGAAATGGAGTCTCACTGTTGCCCAGGCTGGAGTACAGTTCACAGATCTTGGTTCACTGCAACCCCCGCTTCCTGGGTTCAAGCGATTCTCCTGCGTCAGCCTCCCGAATAGCTGGTACTAAAGGCATATGCCACCATGCCCAGCTCATTTTTTTATTTTTGTTTTTGTTTATTTAGTAGAAACGGGGTTTCACCACATTGGACAGGCTGGTCTCAAACTCCTGACCTTGTGATCTGCCTGCCTTGGCCTCCCAAAGTGCTGGGATTACAAGTGTGCGCCACTGCGCCTGGCCGTGTGATCTTTTTATATGATTATGCTCTTTTTATGACTTGTTTCTTGATTACTCTTATCTCAAATATTCCTTTTATAAAAACACTTTAAACCATTTTGTATAGGTAGTTGAATCATGTATGCATCAAAATGGAATGTAAGGATTCCTGTTAAAGGGAGATTTTTTAGTCGTTGTCATGAGTCACTTTTGATTACCTTTCTGTGAGATTGCTGCATTCCACATATTACAGAGTAGCCACTGGCATATTCTATCCACAAGCATATTTTCTTTTCACTCGTGGCCCAGCAATGTAAAAATTTTGTGACTTTTTGTTTCTTGAAAAGTAAGGAAATAATTGACTAGAGCTAAGAGTCCTTTGGCCTCTCTTGGTTAGGCATAGGCTCTCAGCACACCATTGTCATTAGCTTCCCCTGTTCTTCACAGTTGTGTTCACAGTGCCTTCTGCAGGCCCCTGAGTTGTAAGCCTTGATGGGCACCCTGAACACTGGTGTGCCTGCACCATTGCTTTATCTACAAAAGGAGGTGGAAAGTCCTTTTAGGAGGTGATCTGTTATAGTTGTAATTTGTATAATGTTATCTCTTGATGTTAAAGGTGTTTTTCATATTGATTGATACTTTTTCTCCAGAGTTAGTTAAAAGCTATAGATGGCAGCCATAGGTTTAAGGATAGAACACAGAACTAATGACACATACTTGACTAACATCATCAGGTATAAGCACAGCTTTGTGTGAGGGTGTTTTCTAGAATTTCTGAATTCTTTAGATTACACTGTTAGAATAATCTAAAGATTACTGTTGCCCACCTACACTACTGCTAGTGATCTCTGGGAAGTTTCTGCGTTAATTTATTATTGCCAGTGGTCTGCCACTTGGTTTTTAGTTATTATTCTGGACCTGAAAGTTCTAATAGGCAGTAACTGTTACTCAACTCTTGCTTCACAATATCTTTATCGACATTACATGTTGTTTCCTGAAAAATCTTTTGCGTTGCTATTCTGCTTTAGCACAGGTTTACAAAGGCATTTCTTGGTGCTACTCACTTCTCTTTTTTATTTTCATTTTTTAAGGGGGCCCAGTCGGGGACATTTAAAACCCTAGTATTTACTCATTTGTCCTGGCCAATGTAAGTTGTAAAGAATAAACACAGCCTTTTTTTTTTTTTTTTTTTTTTTTTTTTTAAACAAGCACATTTGTGATAGCAGAGCAATTTTCGTTTTTTACTTTTTGAGAGAGGCCAATTGATCCAGAATTGGAAACTGTTAGTGCAGTGGAAAGTAGATATTGAGGGGGAACAAACCTGTTTAGCTCTTCCTCAATTTAGGGTATTTTTTGGTGAGTTTTGCCTAAAATATTGATGAGGGTATAGAGCATATGAAGTACTTTTGTTTCTTTTCTTTTTCTTTTTTCTTTCTTTCTTTTTTTTTTTTTTTTCGACACAGGGTCTTGCTCTATTGCTTAGGCTGGAGTGCAGTAGCACAATCATGGCTCAGTGCAACCTCTGCCTCTTGGGCTCAGGTGATCATTCCACCTCAGCCTCCCCAGTAACTGGGACTATATTTGTATGCCACCATGCCTGGGTAATTTTATTTTTGGTGGAGGCAGAGTTTCACCGTGTTGCCTGGGCTGGTCTTGAACTCCTGAACTTAAGTGATCTGCCCACCTTTGCCTCCAAAAGTATTGGGATTATAGGTGTGAGCCACCATGCCCGATCTGCAGTACTTATTCTGAAAAGTCATTAGCAGATAGAATTTTTTAATTCTCTATGTAACTGTCTCCCTTGTATTAGCATGGATAATTGAGCACAGAAAGAAACCACCTATGTCTTGGCTGTGAGGAAATCTGGTAATGTTTTCTCATATGTTGATTATTAAGAAAAAATAGTATTACAAAATTTCTTTATTAGTATATAGACAGTAAAGAATGAAATAGATACAAACGTTACTTATAAAAATATTTTGAAAGAATGTTTGAAAAATGGATGAGTGTCTTCTAGCCAGTTAATAGCAGAGAAATAGTTTAGTTTGAGCAGCTCATAAGCCAGTAACCATATGTCATGTCTCTAGATGTAAAATTCACCTGTTTTTCCAGAAAAGATGATGTGTGAATTTTTGAATTTTCATTTTATGTGTTATTTTGCACAAATTAAATTTTACATTAGAAAAATCAAGTTCATTTGCTTTCTAAGAAAGTGGTCTCCTTTCCTCTTCCCCAGTAGAATAATATATGTTCTAGGGTGCGGGTGTGACTTTTTCACAATCATCTTTTTCCCATACTGTTGAACAGGGGAAGTTGCTAATAACATATGCCAATATTTAGTTTCTCTCAGTAGAGCCTACTTAAAACTATTCTAACACCAGAACCCCAGGCTCATTAAATGGCATAATAAATCTTTGTAGAAGACATATTTAGCATATATCTAGTATCCTCAAAGCGCATCAGAAAAAATTTTTTTCTTGCAAAGTATACAATTAATATCCCTTTTCCTTTGCAGTGCTGTGAAATAAACCAATAAGGGGTTTCTTAAGTGATTTTCTGGGTGTCTGCTTATCTTGCTCTTCAAATCAAGAGAAAACTTGACTTTTTTTTGTTGCAAATAGCCCTCTAGCCCTTCATCAATCTGTGCCTGCTTTTAAGATGGTTTTTAAGGACAGTGTCGAAAACAATTACAGACTAGATTCTTGTGTTTAGAGAAAGATGACGCCTGAGTGAATTGTCTTTGATTACATCCTATTTATTTACTATTTAAATTTCTACATTAACTGATCACACTAGTGGTTATAAACTTAAACTTATTTTAATGGAATAGAATTGAATAATTGTTATGTATTTTTTTATTAACAGAATAGAAAGGTCAGTATTAGGAGAGAAATTACTGATGGATATGTTTTCTTTAATGTTACAAAAAAGGATGGAAACTTACATGAATTTTATTGAACTAAATTGGATAGTAATGATAGAGACGCTACTTATGATGAGGCACATATTTCTTCATTTCTGTTATGTAATTGATGACAACATGCACACATGGTCTTTATTTGGAAGAAGGTAGGAACTCACAAAGTCTCTGTGCTTTCAAGCATTGTATTTCCTCTTTTGGTTTTGGAAGTGTCTAGTTCATTCTGAGCTTTTAATGGGATGTGCAATTTCTTACATAAGATTTCCCTAAATGGCTGGCATAGAAAGAAATAAATAATAGGGTCCAGGCATACATTTGCAGCAGAGAGTAACAGAGTGAATTCTTTCATATACAGCAAGATTTCTTTTGACTGGCAGCTGTAATGATCTTCGGTCTGACTCTTTGTGTAGGGGATTCTGGCAATGTGGTAAGGTACAAAACAGACAAAAAACACGAACACGATGCTGAATATGTTGCGGCTGGATTTCTTTTTGACTGAAGTGGAATTCCGTCTTGACTTAAGGTGGGACTTAAAGATTTTCCTCGTGATAGCAGTATAGAAAATGATTAACAAAAGAAACACAATCCAGAAAGTCCCCACGAAGATGTAGTTTGATGCTTTGTGCCACTTCCGTCCCAGTTCATTTTTCAGTTCTATACATTTTATACGTGTAACCTCCCTAACACTCTGATTGGTCAGAATAATATTTGGAACAGCAAGGAGGAGCATGAGCATCCATACTATCACTGACAGGAGTTTGCTGTAACTCACTGACTGGATGAAAGAAGTCCAAAGAGGCTTTACAATTTTGTAATATCTGTCAAAGCTGATGAGCCCAAAGAACACAATGCTGACATACATGTTGACGTAGAAGAGCACGGCAGAGACCCTGCACACAAATACGTTCAGCTGCCAGGGGCCAAGGCCCGAGTCGCCAAGGATCTTGAAAGGAAAAGTCAGGCTCATTACAAAGTCAGCAATAACAATGTTCTTGAGATAGACAATGAAACTCTTAGAGCTGGGCACGTAAAAGAATATCCATCCTGACACTCCATTGAGTAGGATTCCCGCAATGAAGACCACACAGTACAGCACAGGAATGATCTGCTGAGTGATCAGGATGTTCTGAGAGCAGGATTCATTTGGAGGCTGTGTGGAGGTCGAATTGATCATCTTGTAACTTCTGAAAGCAGAGGCCTGAAAAGATATGTGAACTAGTCACTCACAGGGCACTTATGGCCTCCAAGATACTTCCTGAATAGTAAGGCAGAGAACAATGAATATGTCAAATCTACCAATTTTTGGAGCCAACTTTTTACTCTGTGTAAGTTGGACACTCCTCCCTCCTTCCACCTCTGCTTTTCCCTTTCTTTTGATCTTCCTTTCCTCCCTTCCCTCTCTCTTTCTCCCTTTACCCCCTTCCCCCTTCCTCCTCCTTTCTTTCCCCCTTCTCCCCCCTCCCCTTTCCCTGCCTCTTCCTTCCTTTTCTTCTTCCTTTTTTTTGGGCAATGGAGAGGGAAGAATGGAGCAGACAGGTGGCAGTAAAGAGAAACTGAAGCAGCAGGGCAGTGTGAGAACTTCTAGGTAATGTGGAGAACAGCATGTCCCTAAAATAATAATGGTTCCCTGTAAAACTCCAGAGTTCTAGGAAACTCATTTCGGTATAATCTTAAAAGGTAGTAACTGTAAAAGCAGTATTAATGTCTTATTTTATTCAGAATTCCATGTATCATGTATTTTTTTAAACCTATGTTAGAAATACGATTTTTTTTCTAAAAAGTTTTTATAGATTCATAAAAATCATTCTAAACATTTACATATTAAGTGCTATTCAGACAGATTTTACTTTTTAAAAAGCATACTCTTCATATATGTTGGACATAATTCTGTAACAAGCATACACATTCAAATGTTAACTGATATTATGGGCACCTTTTAAATATTGAGCTTTTCTGTTTTTTTTTTTTCCCATTGAAAAACTGATTTCCATTATTTTTATAAATTAGAAAACAAATAATAAAAAGTGCTTTAAACATCTGAAACATGCTTCCCAAAGTACATTCTACATCTTTACTGTTCAATGTGGTAGCCACTAGCCATGTGTGAGTATTGAGCACTTGAAATATGGCCAGTCCAGATTGAGATGTTCTGTAAGTATAATGTACACTAGACTTTGCAGACTTGGCATGAAAATAATGAAAAATATCTCAATAATTTTAATATTGACCACCTGTTGAAGTAGTATTTTAGAAAAACTATATTAAATATATTGTTAATCTTAAATTTCACCTAATTTTCCTTTTTAAAACTCTGGCTACTAGAAAATTTTAAATTACATATGTGGTTCACATTATGTTTTTATTGGACAGTGCTGTGCTAGGTGTTGTCCAGAAGTTCTATTGTTTAGGAATCCTGTATATTGTTCACTGATATCGGAAGTGTTGATTTAGGGCAGAGGGAAGACTAGAATTAAATTCAAAAGGTTATTTGATACATTGGAACAAATGTTTACTGCCCATCTTATATGTGAGTAATACCAGTATCCTGCCTAAAACCCTTTAGGAGTCTGTCCTTTCCCTTAGCAGCACGTCCTAAGTCCGTAATGTTGAAGTCCCTTCTTGGTCTGCCTCCTGCTTCCTCCACCACCAGCACTGAGTTTCTTCCTTCCTGGGCCCTCCTACCTTCTTTTAGGTTCTGTGATTTCTCTCAGCTTGGATCTTTGCACAGACTTTGATTTGTGTGGAAAACTGTTTCCATACATTCTTGGCTGGCTAACTTCTCTTCCTCCTCAAGGCCTCAGCTTAGCTGTCACCTTCCTTAGGAAACCTCCTCTTTCCAAGACTTGTTTGGGGTGGATTGGGTGTGTGCTTATCATACTGCGTCTTCCTCCTATCATAACACTCCTCTCTCCAGCTGTTTGTCTCTTCCTCTACTACAAACTCCTTCAGAGGAGAAAGAACATGTCATTTTTTTTTTAACCATTGTATTCTTTGCATAATATTTAGGACATTAGATAGTTAAAATATTTGCGAAATAAATGAATATGTGCTCTGGCAATACAAGGCATGAATCCTTCCTCTTAAGATTTATTTAGGGATCATGGGAAAGAAAGATTGTGGAGATAGTGGGTACCTTGATGTCAGAGAATGCATCTTTTTCGTCTGTATTTGTGGTGCCAGCACAGTGCTTATCACAGTGAATGACAAACTAGGTCAATAAATGTAAGCGTGACAAAGGGATGTTTGGAAACACGGAATATGAAATACAGTCATGTTCCACACAAAATTATTACATCCATGTAAACTTGTGTGCTACTTCCTACACAAGAATATCTTCTTTCTGCATATTTTCCTTTCCCGTATGCTTCCCTTTTGCTTTATGGCAAAACTGGCAATATTGATAGCCACTTGATTTTGTCAGTTCTATGGACTTGCTGTAGAAGGAACGAGTACCCCAGATCACTTGCTCCACAAAACCTTTCACTGGCACTATTCTTCCTCTTCCCTCTAGCCTTGTGTGATTGGCTCTGGGCATAGTGGGTTTGTACTCATTTGCTTCTTTGTAGGTCTTCTGTGGCCTTTCTGCTTATCAGCCTGTTTCATATTTTAAATAAGGGAGAGGGAGCACATTTTTTATTTTTAACTGTCTACTGTGACTAAGAGTTTGTGTCTGGTAACTAATTTCTCTGGTAACTGCCTCCTGACAGTTAGATGCATTTTGGTTTAAATGCCAGTCTTGCAGGGCTTGAGAGAATGCATGCTGCTGTATTCCCAGGTCTAATTTGGTTTCCCAGTCCTAGGCACACAACCCTCCAGTGTCTTGTCATTGGTAGACTCTGGTTACTTGTGCGATTCACTTTAGTTTAAAATATAAAATAAACTGTAGATGTTATTTTGAGGAATAGAAATACTAACTGTGTAATATACAATTATATAGTGAAATAGTGAATAATTTCCCAGAAATAATTTATTGAGAGCCAAATTCCTTTCCTTTTAGAAATATAGAAACCACTATTTATAGAAATAGCCAAGAATCCCAGAAATGATTTAATGAGAGACATAATTCCTTTTCTTATAGAAACCCTTATAAAATTATTTCCTCAGAGTCTTGTGTCTTTAATATTTTTGAGGTGCAATATTGCTGCATGTGGCCTGATGCTACAGGTCCAGAACTCTGCTCTCCAATTCCTCAGGGTGCTGGGAATCTGCATGCATATGCCCTGGCCATATACACCATTTCCCTTCACTGCTCCCACCACTTTGAGTTGGATGGAAGGGGCTGGCTGACCTAGGTAAACTTCTAAAGCAGCTTTGCCTCCTGAATGGAGTGAATGCACACAGCTTACCTGGATCCTTTCCCCAGACACTTTACTGTTATTTTGGCAGCTTTGATGCAATTGCAGATGGGACTCCATTTTAGGATGAAAGGTTTAGATATGCTGGTTGGGTGCATCTGCTACGCTGTGCCACTGTCTGGTTTGATACAGCAGAGGCTCAGACCTGGACAAATTTATTCATCTTAAAGGAAAAAACTAAAGATAAATTTGAAGATACTCTTGGTAGTAATTTTTGAACTCTTAAATATTGCTTTTCCTTTTTCTTTTTCTTTTCTTTTCTTTTCTTTTTTTTTTTTTTTAAAGCAGTGGTGTTAATGGTAAGGGCATTCTATCCTATGGGTTCATTCCCAGTAGCCTTTTCTGTAGGGCAGATCAGACCAGTAATAGACTGAGAGATGTGTGGAAAAAGAGCTCTCTTAAGGCAAGTGAGACCAAATTATATATTCAGACCAAAAGGCAGGAATATGTGTTGTATGACAATCAGGGCAAAACCATTCAAAAAGACATGCATCATTTTGACCTTGTAATATCTGCTCAGTCTCCTCTCCTTACCTTCCGTATAGATAGAGATGGTTTAATGTCCTGATATAGGAACCTAAAGAAACTTCAAATCTTTTCACTGATGAAGGAAATAGTTTTATCCTCATGTTGATACAAACAGTGTAAAAATAAATAAGAATCAAAAGAATCAGAAAAGAAGCTCTTGGCGTGCTCAGTAACCTTCCTTTCCCTGCCCACTTCTCACTCAGTTGATTCACTGTTTCTTACCAGCTCATGCCAGTCCATTAAAAATGAGAGGTAGGCAACAGCAAAAATATTAAGAGATGAACAAGACTTCTGGATGATGATTAACTGGATTACTGGGTAAGCAGGCATTCTGGTGAGCCAGTTTGTGTAGGTGTCTGTCTGTGGAGCCCTGCTCATTGATAGTTACTTCTGATGTTATCATTGAATTTCTTTAGTGAAAGTTGTCATTATGTTAACCTTGAAGCTTTAGAAATATAAACAATGCTTCAAAATTCTAGAGATCACATTTAAGAAAGATTTATATATATAGCTAAACTTTTTAAAAAGGGTTACTGTAACAGTGTAAGTCTTAAAATTTTCTTAGGTGAAACTCTGCCTTGTTTCACAAATCTAGATACATGAGAATGAAGTGGTCTGAAATGTCTTAGCCTATATTGTCTACTAACACTTTTGTAACATACTATCGTCTTTGGTAACATAATTAAAGAACATAGCAGAATGAGATTTATGAGGCCAAAAGACAGTTATTAAAGTGTAGTAGGAGCATTTTGTAGATTGCTTTCCTTCTACCAATTTTTATTTGCACAGCTAGAAAGAATGTCAGTGCCAAGATTCAATCTGATTTAGATGGTGGGTGCGCTTGTCCCTTAGCACAGTGTAATACCTTAAGATTGTGCTGCATGAGGTGTTTTCAAGTTGTCATGTATTACTTATAACCTCAGGGTTCTCACTTTGGACAGAAGTTAATTGATACAAGGCTATGCAAAGCAGTGCTCACTCCAGAAATACATTAATCTTAATGAAAGCATGCTTAGTCAGCTCTGGGTTCATTAATCATCTGTGTAATTGTATACCATGACCTATTTTCCTCTTGTATTAGACCACCTCCTACCATTCTAATTGTGAGCTGTAAGTTCTTCTCTAAAGAAAAGAATTATTCCTTCATAGCACTTTGATGAAATCAATAACGCTCTTGATAGTACTTGAGAGATTTAAAAAATTACCTTTTTAAATTTTTTTGCATAATATGAAGTCTTTTTTCAATGAAGTAATTTTGCCCAGTGAGTGCTTGTCGTCTTGAAGTGGCCAAAGTGATTTTTCTTTGAAGATCCTGCATTACAGGAAAGGAAAAAACCAACAAACAAGAATTAAGTGAGCACCAGACTTTCTATTGGGGAAATATGTCTGTACTTCTTAAATTCCAACTTGTATAATTGTGAAATATTTCAACATGTGCATTTGTTGTTTCATTGTACTTGTTATTTGTTGTCAGTATTGATAATTATTGATTTGGTTGCAGCCTCTTGTGGGAACTTAAACCCTTTGAGAGCTTGGACATGAAGTGGTTTTGGTTATTGGTTTATATTTCACCCCTCCCTTGGATATGGATGCTCAAATCAGTTTATTAAATGACTGAATATAACAATCCATAATCTTGGCCAAGAAATCATAGGTCTGATTGCAGGTGGGTTTTTCCATTGTTTGTTTTTTAAAAACCTTTGTCTTATTGACATTTTGGGCCAGCTAATTATTTGTTTTGGGGAGCTGTCCTCTGCATTGTAAGGTGTTTAGCAGCATTTCTGACTTCTGCCTACTAGACACCAGAAACCCCCTGCCTAAGTTCGGGTAATCAAAAATGTTTCTAGACTTTGCCAGATGTCCTCTGAGGGACAAAATTGCCCTCACTTGATTACCACCAGTCTAGTGAGACTAACGTGTGGACTTTACAGAGATAACACCTGAAAGCCATGTGGTCTGCTAGGAAGAAGATAGGTTTAAGCAAAAGCATGATTGGATTTGGTTCTATCTTGGTCTAGGTTTTCATATTTCTGAATTCTTTAAATCAGTGCTCTTCAAACTTTAATGTGCATACACATTACCTGAGATCTTGCTAAAATGAGGACTGAGATTCCTTATGTCTGGAGTTTAGCATGTGTTATGGTTTGGCTCTGTGTCCTCACCCAAATCTGATTTTGTAGCTCCCATATTTCCCATGTGTTGTGGGAGGGACCCAGTGGGAGATGATAGAATTATGGGGGTGGGTATATCTGTGCTGTTCTCATGATAGTGAATGGGTCTCACGAGATCTGATGGTTTTTAAAAATGGGAGTTGCCCCGCACAAGCTCTCTTCTCTTGGCTGCTGCCATGTGAGACGTACTCTTCACCTTCCACCATGATTGTGAGGCCTCCTGCCACATGGAATGGTAAGTCCCATAAACCTCTTTTATTTGTAAATTGTCCTGTTTCAGGTATGTCTTTATCCGCAGCATGAAAATGGACTAATACAATAAATTGGTACCAGTAGAGTGAGATGTTGCTGAAAAGATACCTGAAAATGTGGAAGTGTCTTTGGAACTGGGTAACAGGCAGAGGCTGGAACAGTTTGGAGGGCATAGAAGAAGACAGGAAAATGTGGGAAAGTTTGAAACTTCCTAGAGACTTGTTGAATGGCTTTGCCCAAAATGTTGATAGTGATAGGGACTATAAAGTTCAGGCTGAAGTGGTCTCAGGTGGAAATGAGGAACTTCTTGGGAACTGGAGCAAAAGTCACTCTTAATATGTCTTAGCAAAGAGACTGGTGGCATTTTGCCCTTACCCTAGAGATTGTGGAACTTTAAACTTGAGGGAGGTGATTTAGGGTATCTAGTGGAAGAAATTTCTAAGCAGCAAAGCATTCAAGAGGTGACTTGGGTGCTGTTAAAGGCATTCGGTTTTATAAGGGAAGCCGAGCATAAATGTTCAGAAAATTTTCAGCCTGACAATGTGAAAGAAAAGAAAATCCCATTTTCTGATGAGAAATTCAAGCTGGGTATGCAACAATGAGCTGAAAGTTAATCCCCAAGACAATGGAAAAATGTATCCAGGGCATGTCAGAGGTCTTCATGGCAGCCCATTCTTCTAGGCCCAGAGGCCTAGAAGAAAAAGGCGACTTTGTGGGCCCCAGCTTGGGTCTCTGTGCTGTGTGCAGCCTAGGGACTTGGTGTGCTGTGTCCCTTGGTGTGCTGTGTCCCTTGGTGTGCTGTGTCCCTTGGTGTGCTGCTCTAGTGTGGCTGAAAGGGGCCGACATAGGGCTTGAGCCATGGCTTCAAAGGATGCAAGCCTCAAGCCTTGGCAGCCTCCATGTGGTGTTGAGCCTGCGATTGCACAGAAGTCAAGAAATTGGGTTTGACGACCTCCACCTAGATTTCAGAAGATGTGTGGAAATGCCTGGATGTCTGGGCAGAGGTTTGCTGCGGGGGCAGGGCTCTTATGGAGAACCTCTGCTAGGGCAGTATGGAAGGGAAATGTGGGGCCAGAGCCCCCACACAGAGTTCCTACTGGGGCACCATCTAGTGGAGCTGTGAGAGGAGGGCCACCATCTTCCGGACTCCAGAATGGTAGACCCACCGACAGCTTGCACCATTGGCCTGAAAAAACTGCATATACACTCAGTGCCAGGCCATGAAACAGCCAGGAAGGTGGCTGTATCCTGCAAAGCCACAGGAGTGGAGCTGCCCAAGACCATGGGAACCCACCTCTTGCATTGTGTGACCTGTGTGTGAGACATGGTGTCAAAGGAGACCATTTTGGAGCTTTAAGATTTGACTACCCTGCCAGATTTTGGATTTAGGTGGGGCTTGTAGCCTCGTTGTGTTGGCCAGTTCCTCTCATTTAGAATGGCTGTATTTACCCAATGCCTGTACCCCCATTGTATCTAGGACGTAACTAACTTGCTTTTGATTTTGCAGGCTCATAGGCAGAAGGGACTTGCCTTGTCTCAGATGATACTTTGGACTGTGGACTTGTGAGTTAATGCTGAAATGAATTGAGACATTGGGGAACTGTTGGGAAGACATGATTCGTTTTGAAATGTAAAGATGTGAGATTTGGGAGGGGCCAGGGATGGAAGATATGGTTTGGCTCTGTGTCCCCACTCAACTCTCATCTTGTGTCTCCCATAACTGCCATGTGTTATGGGAGGGACCTGGTGGGAGATGATTGAATAATGGGAGTAGGTCTTTCTGTGCTGTTCTTGTGATAGTGAATGGGTCTCATGAGATCTGATGGTTTTAAAAATGGGAGTTGTCCTGAACAAGCTCTCTTTCCTTATCTGCTGCCATGTGAGATGTGCCTTTCACCTTCTACCATGATTGTGAGGCCTCCTCAGCCATGTGGAACTGTAAGTCCAGTCAACCTCTTTCTTTTGTAAATTTCCCAGTCTCAAGTATGTCTTTATCAGCAGTGTGAAAATAGCTAATACAGCATCATATGCTGCTGTCCCATGTACTACTCTGTGAGTTAGCTAAATGGTGATGAGAGTGAAATATTTTTGTTGTAGTTGGGACTTTAGACAAAAATTATATTCCAGGTAGCCCTGAAATCTAGGATCTTTGACCAAGTTTATTCATTACATTTCATCATAATCTTCCAATCCTTATAGTCTCTTGGAAATATAAATAAGTATTTTATACCTATTTGAGAGGTGGTGATTGTGATCATCTTATATTTACTTAGAATGTTTCTAAAAGATCATGAAGTTTTCTTTGGAACAAAGGAGATTAAGTTCTGCATGGAGTAATAATCTCAGTGGCCTAGGGCAGTAGGGAACATGTGCTGATTGTAAATGATATACTCTAATCTCACAACATTGATGCTTTTATTGAAAAGTCAAAAAAAAAAAAGATGTCAGCGAGATTGTAGAAAAAGAACACTTATATACGTGGGACTGTAAATTAGTTCAGTCCCTATTGAAAGCAGTATAGTGATTTCTCAAAGAACTAAACATAAAATTACCATTTCACCCAGCAGTTCCATTACTGGGTATACACTCAAAGGAAGACAAATTGTTTTACCAAAAAGACAGCTTCACTCACATGTTTATTGTAGCACTATTCACAATAGCAAAGCCATAGAATCAACCTAAGTGCCCCATCAGTGGTGATTGGATAAAGAAAATATAGTACATATACACCATGGAATACTATGCAGCCATGCAAAATAAATCATGTCCTTTGCAGCAACTTGAATGTAGCTAGAGGCCTAAGTGAATTATCCTAAGTGAATTAACACAGATACGAAAAACAAAATACTGCGTATTTTCACTTATAAGTGGGAGCTAAACACTGGATACACATGGACACAAAGGTGGGAACAGTAGACGATGGAGACTCCAAAAGCAGGAAGGTAGGAAGGGGGAAAATGGTAGAAAAACTTACTGTTGGGTTCTGTGTTAACTATTTGGGTGTTAGGTTCAATAGAAGCCCAAAAGGATAGTGTCACACAATATACCCAAGTAACAAATTTGCACATGTAACTGCTAAACCTAAAAGAGAAAAAAGAATATTGCTTACTTCCAGGGAGAGAAGTAGAAGCAAGTGCAGCCTCCTTATACCCAACCAAATACCACGTTTTAACTTACAATTGGGAGTTTGTAAGTGGTAGGGTGGTTGGATTTTGCTGTATCTGTGATATTTTATTTCTTAAATTCTGATTCAAATATGCCTAATGTTACTGTCTGTTAACACTGGTGACTCGTACATTGGTGTTACCAACATTAGTGTCTGCACTTTTGTTTTTGTATATTTAAATTATTTCATAATTAGAAATAAAAGTATCTGTGAAGAATGGATGGCCTTCAAAAAATCCTTTTATCAGTACCCACTTATGATGTGCATTTTTCTTCCTGTTCTTTGTTCAGTTCCTATAAAGGCACAACTTTTATATTCTTTTTCCTTCCTCTCAGTCCAGACATCAAAAGCTTTAATACATGATGCTCCGGACCTTTTTCTGTGAGATAAATACTTGATTTCTAGCTGATTGTTTGTCAGTAGAAAATAGGATAGGTGTATGTAATCATTGTATACATTTCTAAACTTACTAAAGCCATTTTCTTGCCACTTTAATCTCTCTTGCCCTAATGTGTAACACTTTTTTTTTTGATGCCTGTGTGATCTCCTACATAGTTTTCATAGTATTTATGTGTCATATATTTATAGTCATGTTATTACATCTTATGTTGTTAAAATAACTTACAGCATTTTATATATTTAAAATATTTTATATCTTTAAAATATTTCATATTATTTACTAGAGTTACTTAATTCTGTCTGTCACAAGACTCCTAGCCTTGTCCCACGGAAAGCTGAATGTTTTAGAACTTCTTTCACCCTGCCTGTTAGCCCTGGCTTTCTCCCCCAGCACTGTGACTCCTTAGGGCTGGGTAAACAATGTCCTGTGCTTCTAAGTCATAGACCTGTCCACGATGCCAATCAATTTCACAGAAGTTACTGTTCTTTCTCTGTAATTGGTTACATTCCCCTTATTTCTCAGAAATCCTCCTTCTTCTTAGCTCCTGTGTTAGTCTGTTGTCTGCTGCTGTAACAGAATACTACAGATCGAGTCATTTATAAAGAAATGAAATGAATTTGGCTCACGGTTCTGGATTCTGTGAAGCCCAGGATGGAGGGGAGGAATCTGGCGAGTCTTCCTGCTGCGTCATGGTGGAAGGGCAAGTGAGCATGCAAGACTGAGAGAAAAAGAGGGCCAGCTTCTGTGATAGTATCATTAATTTGTTCATGAGGCCTTTGCCCTCGTGACTGAATCATCTCTTAAAGGTCCTGCCTCTTAATGCCATCACAGTGGCAAATCAGTTTCAAGTGGATTTTGAAAGGGACACTGAAACCATTGCAGCTTTCTGTCAGATCCTGCCAGTGGCTGTCTCATCCCTGGGCACTCTTGCCTGTGCATTCCTGGGCACTCTTGCCTGTGCCCTCTCTAGGCTCAATCAAGGAGAATCTCACTTTCTCCTTCACCCAGAAGAAGGACCCCTCCCACCCCTTATCTTTTTTCATCACCCAGAGCATTAAATGTTTGACACTCACCACACTTCTCAGAAGCTGTCAGGGACCTAATTTCTAAGTCTGTTGTCTTTTTCTCAGTTATCCTGTTTCGTGACCTCTTTGCAGCATTAGATATCATTGATTTCCCCTTGTCGAAATCTTCTATTTCTAAAGTACATTGTAACCTTTGGCTCCTCTTTATCCCTGATATTTCTTCCTTTGCCAAGGCTTTTTTTCATTTTCTCACTAAAGCCATCAGAACTTGCTTGCCGTGACCTGTGGAAACATATCAGGGAACTCTCAGGAAGATTCCAGTCTAGGGGGAGGCTGAACAGAGGGACCATCATTGAAGGAAGCAGCACAGTAACAGAGTGAGCACATATCTAGCTTCAGGAATGGTGGCATCAGGTCAGCCTTCCCGGAGCATGTGATAATGAATACTGACAAATCAGCTGGTTTTAGCTAGGCTAAGAGGGAAGTTGTTTTGGGGTGAGAGAGCTATAGGAACAGGCATCAAGACTGCCACGAGATGCTATCACGGTGGGGGAACATGGATGGCCTAAGATCTTGGGTAATGTGATGAAGCGTTGCCAATGAGTAACCTTTACCACCATTTTGCAGATGAGGAAACGGATGCTTAAAATGGTTACATAACTGATCAAAGGGCAGCTAGCTCGTAGCCGGATAGTATTCAGGCTAATGTCTGCTTGACTTCAAGCCAGGTCTCCCTTGCTCCTAAAAGAACGTGGAGGCAGCATGTTTTATATGAATGTGATCCTGTACACAGGCCCTTCAGCATTTTCCTGGAGTCGCATCTTGAGGAGTCAGCTAGTATTTTCTATTTTTTCAGGAAAGGAATGTGCATGTGTGTACGCTTGAGAGTATATATTATTATTTTTTTTTTATCTGAGTTTAAGGTTCTGCACGATGTGCATGCCTTCAGTTTCTTCAGTTATCTTGCAGAAACTGCAGCATAGAGAACCTTCTTTTTATTTGCCAGTTTCTAAAAGTGTTTAAAATGAGTTTCTGATTTTAACTTTGACCCAGCTTTTTATCTCCACTGACATAAAGAGAGCTATAGAGTCGGACTATCATGAATGCTGATTACAACAAGTAACAGTAACCTATAAATGGTGGAAACTCTTCTGCAGAGAAAAACCCAGATTTGCTGCATCTGGTTTGGATGACACAGGTGGATCCCCTGGGACTCCTGGCACTGCTTGCTGCTCTGCTAGCTGTTATCTGTTACCTTCAGCCAGTTTTCTGTGACATTAGATGTGAGCTCTTGATCAGGTCACTTGATCCTAACTCCTGCTGCTATGACCCATTGACTTTACCTTCAGTTAGAATCCAGGTCAGTGACCAACATGTGCTAATATAATTTAAAATTGGCTGAATGCTGTGGTCACATACTTTCAGTGAGGAGCTGTGCTAAAGTTTTTACATTTAGAAGTATCTGAATGTTCTTAGGCCAAATTGCAGATACCCAAGAACTTCCTCTTCCACCAAAGCATAAACTCAGCCCTCTGTTGATTCCCTCTTGATCTTCCTATTCACAAACTTTACAACCCATGAAGATAAAAGAAATCTGAATTTCTGCTACAAATAGATCCAACTCTCGATTATGCATAGACTAGGGGCTGGATTAGGATGGATTATAAACTGATAATGTCCAAACATAGTCTTTGTTTTCTAACCACTTCCCTCAAAACACTTTTAGCAGAGCTTGTGGCAGAATTGGAGTCTGGCATATTGGGCGTGTCTGAGAACTCCAAACTGTCTTCACTTTGTGATTATGCAGGTGAATCATGGGAGCTGCCAGTGGAGGGTGAGATGTGGCATAGGCACCTCGTGACCTCCGATGGATACGTGGTCATACAGTCTTGCCTAATGCCAAACTTTGGGGGCCAAGAAAATGGCCACCCACTATTAGCCTTTACCCTAGGGACTGTATCTGGGTAGTCAGGATGGACTTGCAAGTTTTCACCTGTAATGTTTGGAATAGTCCAGGGTTTCTCAACTTGGCACTCACTGTTGACTGTGTTTTGGGTTTCAGTTTCATGTGGATAGGCTGTCTTGTGCATTGTTGGTTGTTTAGCCGCATCCCTGGCCTGTATCCACTAGGTGCCAGTAGAACCCCATGATTTGTACAACCAGACTTGTCCCCAGACATTTCTAAATTTTCTTGAGAACCACTGGAATGGCCCCTTAATCATAGGTATATTTGAGATTGTTTTGATACAGGAAGAGAATTTAGCTTTCTTGTTGGGATCAAACCTTAACTGTAATTGAATAACTCATCAGCAATAAGTAATCCATATGCTAAGATCTAGGAATGTGAAGTAGGCTTTATTTACTGCTCTGCTGGAACAGTTTGTAGCATAATGATTACCTGCATACTTGTGGGATGCGGTGGGCCTTGGCTACATGCATGGCTCAATTTCTTAAAAGCTAGGATATTGCAATAATTACTGACTGCCTTTGTGTATCAGTTTTTACATGTCTAAAATGAAGGGGAAGTAGTAGCTACCTCCAGGGTTTCTGTTCCCTTAAGAATCAAATACCTGGTGTGAGGCAGGGTGTGACTCAGTGGGAACACTGCGCATATAGGGAGTGACTCAGCTGATAACAGAATAAACAAATGCCTTTGGGACTCAGTCTCCTAGTCCTTCCCCCAGGGCAGGCTCCTGACAGTTTCCCCTGCTTCTCCAAGTTTATTTAAGTCTCTTCTGTACTGAAATGCAGGGCTGCAGCAGGCACAGTAGACCCTTTGCGGAGTGCTCTGAGCTTCCTCAAGTGTGTGGCCCAGCGGGGCTTGCACACGGGACAAATTGGGAGAGGTTTTGTTTCTGATGACCCCTCTGTTGTGGTCACAGGAAGTGGCACTCAGCAATAGAGCGTATATGGGAAGCACAGAGTGTTTCAGTTCTTATTTAGCAGTCCATACACAAGGCTAATCTTTCATGAGAGTGGCACAAAGCTCTGCATAACTCAAGTTCCTTTTTCTCCTGGAAGGAGGTTGAGCTGCCTGAATTACTGAATTTTTTTCCAGGCTGTTCTTCTGCAGCATTGTTTTGGAATATGTGGTCCTATTCCCTGGGGCCAGGCAAGGAAATGAATCCTTGACCTCTTTTTGCCTCACTGAGATGGTGTTTGCATTTCTCAGGCAAGCAGTACTCAGATCTGCAGATCAAGGGGCTTTTAGACCATTAGTAGTTATTCTTTGCTGTGAAGATGGATACAGATTCCCATTTGTGAGAAAACAACAGCTTTAACTGCTTAGCGAAATATCAACCACTTGTATGTTTGTTCAAGATTAGGCTTATGTAGCCAAAGGAAAAGAATATAAATATCCAGAATTTTAAGTGGGAGTAGAAATACTGGATAGAAGTGATTCCCACACACTTTCTAACCCAAAGTGTTGTTATGTTTCCTCCCATTTTTGTTTATTAATTAATCCCTCTTAGAAGGAACTTTGATTTTAGTAAAACACACTGTGGTAATAACTTATGAGTTGAGCAGTTAAACGATTTTATGTTTCATTAAATAGAGCATACAACAATGGAGCAACTGTTTTAGTTGCAAACTTAGTAGGACTTAAGGGTGAAAGGTGCATTTTTATGTAGCTTGAAGATGGTGTTCAAGTTGTATTTGAAATCAAAGACCTTTACATGAGTCCTAGGCTCACACATTGGGATCTGTTGTTGAATGTACATGTCTTTTTTAGACCTTTGGTGATGTTTCACCTGTCTGATGGATTTCAATAGGAGTCACTTAGGTACAGTGTAAGAAAATAGTCTTATGTCTTGCCCTGCCCCAGGGGGGCTGTTAGATGCCATTTCATTATTGTCTTGGATATAATATCTGTATGTAAAAAAATCTGTTAAACACTTGTTTCTAGTTATACTATACACTGTACTTTGATGCTCATGATGTCCTTGGATTGTGTGAAACATGCCAGGACTTGTTTTGTTTTACTCCATGCTTTTTATTTTTTAAATGCAGCCTTACACCTGCTCCCTTCTAATCTTTCTTTGAACTCTATGTGTTACTGCTTTTCTCTTTAGTATTTTCAGCTTCTCTTTCTGTCTAGAGGCTACTTCCCTTCAAACTTTAAACCTGCTCAAAGTTCTTTTAAAACAAAGTAAAAAATCTGTATGCCCGAAAGTTAGACACCCCAGTAGCTATAAACTTGATCAAGCCATTTTTTTAAAATAACAAAAGTAAAAACCCCCATGCTAATGCAGAAGTGGTGACTTCCCAGTTTCAGTGAGCTCATCTTGTTTTGAACTCTCACTATCCCCTGAAAGGAACCAGCGCTCCTTAAGAGAAATAACTGATTTCAGATCAGACACAGGGAAAGTATAAGCTGAGTTGTGACATCTTTGGGTCAGAAAGCGAGGAAGTGCTCAGACCAATTGGGAAATGCTAAAAAAGGACACAGAAGCCCACTTGAGGGCACTCTTAGATCTGGGGCAATTTGGGTATTAATGAAAATGATAGTAACAGATGAAAATACATTGAAAACCAAAGCAAATTCAGGAGTTTATAGTGACATTAAATGTACAGATTACAAAAAGGTAGGATGCAAATGAGAAAGCTCTTGTTTACAGAAGAATGCTGAATAGTAAAGGTAGAAGAAGGGTAGAATTTAGGACATCACCATTTTGCAACCTCAATGTGATAACTGATTCAGGCAACAATTTTCAATTGTGGCCAAAAGCCACTGGGTGAATGGGTGTGGGAGAATAGGGTCTTTCAGTCCGAAAGCATACTCCCTCGTCATTTAGAGTAATAAAAGGTATACCTCTCAGCAAGGAGATCTGGTGGTCGCTGAATGATGAAACTTACCAAAAATGAGATAATTTGACATTGTGTGCCTCCTGATATGATGCAATTAGATGTATACAGCATAGCTTTGTAATAAACTGTATCAAAAATCTTCAGTGAGCAATCAGACAAATTTAGAACATGGAACATTTGATAAAATAACCAGCCTAGATTCTTTTAAATAAATAAATAAATAAATAAATGCCATGAGAAACAAACAAACATGATGGGCTGGAAGCAGATAGTCCTACATTAAAAGAAACCAAAGAGAAATAACACCATGAATGAGTGGTGATTGTTGATTATGGGGAAAGAGCCATATAAATTGTTTTGAGATAGTTGTGTAAATCTGAATACAGATTCTAGATTAGGTGATATTACTGAATAATAATCTTCCCAGAAATATTAACTGTGTGAGCAAGTAAGAGAATATTTAGAGATGCATATTGAAGTATTTAGAAGGGAAGGTTCATGATTACCTGCAGTTTATTTTCAAGTGCTTCGGTACAAGAAAACAAAGTGTTATGTTGTATGTGTATATAAACTTGTGTATTTATGTACTTTTTTGCTGATATATGCATATATGCATACATATGTGTGTATTAGTTTTGAGGGAATGGTTCTGAGCTCAGAGCCCGATAGGTAATAAATGGCTAATAACAGTCTCCCGGATGTCTCTGCTTTTTCTCACTTTTCCTTCTTACTTTCCTGTGGGGTCTCCTCTGTCCATTCTTAGAATTGGTGTTTCTTGTTCTATTTTGGGCCATTTTCTTTTCTCTTTCTCTCTACTCTTCTATGCCAAAGTAGTCATTATTTAAAATATCGTTTGTAGCTCTTGGAGCATTCACAACATTGCTTTCCACAATGGTTGAACTAATTTACACTCCAACCAGTGTGTATAAGTGTTCTCTTTTCTCTGCAACCTTGCCAGCATCTGTTATTGTTTGCCTTTTTAATAATAGTCATTCTGATTGGTGTGAAAACAGAACTACTATTTGACCCAGCAACCCCATTACTGGGTATATATATACACACACAGAGGAATATAAATCATTCTGTCATAAAGATACATGTACATGAATGTTCATTTCAGCACTATTTCACAATAGCAAAGGCATGGGATCAACCTAAATGCCCATCAATGACAGATTGGATAAAGAAAATATGGCACATATACACCATGGAATACTATGCAGCCATAAAAAAGAATGAGATCATGTCTTTTGTAGGAATATGGATGGAGCTCGAAACCATTATCCTTAGCAAACTAACACAGGAATGGAAAACCAGATACTGTGTCTTCTGTCTTCTAAGTGGGAGCTAAATAGCGAGAACTCATGGACACGAAGGGAACAATAGATACTGGGGCCTGCTTTAGGGTGGAGGGGGGTAAGAGGGAAAGGAGTAGAAAAGATAACTATTGGGTACTAGGCTTAGTACCTGACAAATCTGCAACAAGCCCCTGTGACATGAGTTTACCTATGTAATAAACCTTTGCATGTACCCCTGAACCTAGAAGTTTGTTTGTTTGTTTGTTTGTTTGTTTTACAAAAAAAAAAAAAAAATGTTGGCCAGTGGTGGTGGCTCACGTCTGTAATCCTAGCACTTTCTGAGGCCAAGGTGGGCGGATCACAAGGTCAGGAGATCGAGACCATCCTGGCTAACACGGTGAAACCTCGTTTCTACTAAAAATACAAAAAAAATTAGCCGGGCATGGTGGCACATGCCTGTGGTCCCAGCTATTCGGGAGGCTGGGGCAGGAGAATCGCTTGAACCTGGGAGGCAGGGATTGTGTTGAGCTGAGATCGCGCCACTGCACTCCAGCCTGGGCGACAAACCCAGACGCCATCTCAACAACAACAACAGAAAAACAAAAGGAAAAACAAAACATTGTTTAAAACCATCATCTATAAAACAAAATTTTCTTTTCACCTATCAAATATTTTTTTAACACCTGTTACCAAATAGTGTGTATGCTATTGGTGATAAAGCAGTGAAAAACACCAACATTGTCCCTGCCCTCTTTGAGCTCATAGCCTGTTGTTTTGGCATCTGAGCAGCCCCATTTCTTTCCCCTCCTTCCCTGAACATCTCTAGTTTCTGCAGATCTGGGTCATTTGCAGCTGTGGATATTGACGAGCCCAGCTGCTTCACCTCCACAGGGAAGCACACTCATATCTGCTGAGTTCAGTCTTGCCTCACCATAAGCTACACTACCTTGTCATCTCTTATTCTCATCACATTCTGTAGCAATAGCTGCCATTCATTTTGAGCTTTGTGTTGTACCAAACACAGACAGTCCTAATTGCTTTTAAAAATAGTCTTTCTTTTCAATGGAATGTTTGATACTTTGAAAAGACTATATGTAGTATAAGTTAAAGCACAACAAAAGGAACACAGCACCGGCTTGAGAGCAGGCGCTCTTGGATCATTCCTGCTCTTCCTCTGCCATCTGCCTTTCTCTGCCCTGAGGTAACTGTCCTGAATTGTGTTTCTTTTTTCCTCCCTTTTAAAACTAATGATTTTAATCCATATGTACATACATTCCTTTGTAAAAATTATTCGTGCTATATGTAGTCATTTAGGACTTTAAAAACATAATGCTGAGTAGAGAAATTTAAAAAGTGTATCACTTTGGAAAGGAATTGGAAATATTTGGTGAAGATGAGCGTTCACTCACCCTATAGCTAAGCATTTTCACTTTTAGTTGTATGTCCTAGAAAACTCTTGCAGATGCATGCCAGGAAATGTGTACAATAATGCTCATAGAAGCACTGTTAATAACAGCAAAAATGTGGAAATAACCTAGATGATTATTGACAGGAGAATGGGTAAAAAAAAAAAAACATTATTTGCCTAGTGAAATTTTATGCAGCAGTGAAACTGAATAACTACAGTTAGTAACTTTTAAAGCTTCAAGTGGTCCTGACAAGATAGAAGTAATCCTGTTTTATGTTTGAGGATACCAATGCCTAGAGAGCTTGGATAATCTGTCTTAAATATTGCAGATAGTATGTGGTAGAGCTGAGATTTAAATCGAGGTCATTGCCAATTTACAGACTTAATCAATAGAGAATATTGCATTCTGTTGAAAGTATTTTTTTTTACTAGCTTGTCTGTTATACTGTATGGGGAGAGAGCTTTGCATTTTCACTTAACCCAGCAAATGGTTCATAGTAGGTGCAGTATAAACTTTCTGATGAATGACCAAAAATCTTATTTTACACAGGAAGAAAGATGAAGGGACTTAATGGGTTAAGTTCCCAGATACGGTAACCAGAGCACCTGCAACTGGGACCCAACCCTTTGAAGACTCAGTGACTGTAATATCCAACCTGTATGTTAACTTGGTTGCATGTCTCTCTAGTAAATGTCTGGGAGGAGCCTGGCAGAAGTGATGCCCTTACAATGTGGACTGTCATTGACCCTGCTCTCAGGTTCCTTAGCCAGGGGTCACCATCACTCTCCTGGTGGGTAGCAGAGGCCTCTGCTCAGCTCTGTGACTCTCTTACGTATAATGTGAATCTATCTAGCCTGCAGCAGCAAAAGTTCCAGTGAATTTTCTTCCATCTCTTCTGTTTCTAACCACATCATGGTCATGGTTAACTTGTGAAAAAAGTTCAGGTGTGTTTTTTTGTATGTGGTAGAGGTTGCGAAGAAAGAGGGTAGCACTTAGTGCCTTTGGCAAGCAAACCAATATTTCCTGTAGATGTAGATTATTAAGCTACTTAGGTACTTTGGTCCAGTGAAACAAAAATTCAAGATAAAAAGTAAAGCTTAACCTACCCACTTGAGCTTTTAGGTCATCCAGTGCCTGGCAGAACTCTGAGCAGGTACAGGTTTTCGTTAGTTTTATTAAATTGTGAAAGGTTTCTGGACCTTTGCAAACTGATGGGGGGCAGGTCCCTGCAAGCATGACCAGCTGAATTTTGTCAAGCTCTGCATAGAGTAGCAGGAATGTTCAAGTATATTTGAATATTCCTTATAGTGGGATTAAAGTTTGATTCTGTAAAGATCTAAAAGCAACTAACTCACTTAGGCAGACGTCCTTGGAGCTGGCTCTGCCTGTGATTGTCTCTGGTACCTTTGTGTGGCTGCCACATGCTGCTCTCTACCTTCTCAGCAAGGCCTTTCCGGTTCACAGCATCTAACACAGCCAATACCCCTATGTGGCATTCTGTAGTCTTTTACCGTGGTTTGTTTTCTCTTTGTCTTCCTTTGTTGTTTAAAATATTAGGTTGGTGTAAAAGTAATCATGGTTTTTGTGATTACTTAAAATGGCAAAAACAGCAATTACTTTTGCACCAACCTAATATTTTTTTAACTTATTTCTTCTCCTCTCCCCCTATTCTTACATACAGCCCTTCTTAAAGGTAAGCTTTGCCAGACCAGAATTTATTTCTCTTGTTCATGGCAAAATTAGGAGGTCCCAGAATAGAGCCTGCCCTACAGTAGAAGCCCAATGAATATTTATGGAATTTCGGAATGAACTTACTCATACAACTTTGGTCAAATTAAGAATTTCCTTAACTGTCAAATGACGAATTTGTTCAGCACTTCTCGAGTTTGAAAATGTACTTTTATATTTTGAATTGTCACTTTGTGCATAATAGATTAACATATGGAGATATCCTTTTAAATCTCTGGATCACAAAATTAGAATAGTCATAATTCTTGATTCATGGCACATTCTTGTTATGTAGCATTCAGGCAAGGATGGCTTTTTACAGATTTATTTTGTTATTCTTAATGATAATCTCCTTCAGACTCAGTAACCAAAATGAAAGCCAAGACCTTGACAATAAGCAGCTGCTCTTGTCTAGATGCCATCCCCCATGCCATCTCACTGGATACTTTTATTCCATATTAACTGAATCCTGTGTTCTTCAGTCTTTCACTTTCCTGTTTTATGTATTTTTGTAACATCTATATGAATTCCTAAAAGTGTGTGTGCATGTGTGTATGAAGTACGATTTTAAAACTGTAATCTTTTTAATGATTTTTCTATATATTTTATTGACATATAAATATATAAAATTTGATTTAATATATATAATTTTGCCATCATTAATTTTGTTTTGATCACAGTATAGCATTCTGCTATGTGACTGTATCATAGTTAATTCAATTCCCTGTATTTGGGGTATTTCCCCAAATACAGATTTTTGCCCTTGTGAGTCATGCCGAGATGCCTATCTTTGTTGCCAATTGATGGACATTTGGAAGTTTCTCGTGGATGCACACCTAGGAGTTAAATTGCTGAGTCATAGACAATATGAATGTTAAACTTTAGGAAATGATGCCAAATTGTTTATTTTTTTTGAAGATGGAGTCTCTCTCTGTCGTTCAGGCTGGAGTACAGTGGCACGATGTTGGCTCACTGCAACCTCCACCTCTTGGGTTCAAGCGATTTTCCTGCCTCAACCTTTCAAGTAGCTGGAACTACAGGTGCCAGCCACCATGCCCGGCTAATGTTTTGTATTTTTAGTAGAAATAGGTTTCACTGTGTTGGCCAGGCTTGTTTCGAATTCCTGACCTCAGGTAATCCACCCATCTCGGCCTCCCAAAGTGCTGGGCTTGGCTGCCAAACTATTTCTATGAAATGTCTAGTCATGTTTTCTGCTAATTTTTCTGTTGGGTTGTTTATGCTCTTATTGATTTGTAGGACTTCTTTGAATATCATTGATATCTTATTTGGTGTCTCTACTGTAAATAGGGTTTCTAGATTGTGACTTGTCTTTTTTACTTTTATAGTTATATTTCAAGAAGCAAAATTTACCAATTTTAATGATAAAATTATAATTTTCTTCTTTTCTCAATAATGTTTTTTTTAATCTTAAAACTTTTCTGTCCTAACGTCTAGAACAGTGGATTTTAAAGTGTGGTCTGCAGAACCATAGTGGTTCCTAACACCCTTTCAGGGACACTGTGAAGACAAATCCATCTTTATAAGAGTACTGAGATGTTATTTGCCATTTTTGTTGTGCTGAAATTTGCACTGATGGTACAAAAGCCATGATGTATAAAATGTTCAGGTGTTTTAGCACAAATCAAGGCAGTGCACTTAGCTGTTTATCACATTTTATACCTTACTGACGTACAATCTTAAACAATAAAAAGAAAAACCAGAGTTACCAATTGCTTAATAAAGCAATACTAATTATTTTATTAAATCTCAACCATAAGATATGTATCTTTTTAATATTTTGTATGCCAAAATAGTAATTATGTAAAAAGTACATTTGCTACTTAAGGTGATTGGCTGGAGGAATGAACACTTGCATAATTGAGTTATAAGCTGAATTAGATGCATTTTTCATGGAGCACCATTTTTACTTGATAGAATGATAAAGTATAATAATTTGACTTGGGTGTCAGGCAAACATTTTCTCAGAACTGAATGAACTGAGAGACAATTTTCGACAATGATAAAATTCGAGCTTCCAATCTGAAAGCAGAATTTTGGAAAGCTTCTGTCTGCTGTTGTGAGTTTCGTAGCTTTCTGGTATTGACACTGAGAGGAGGGGCAATATTAGTATGATTTTTTTGGTACTGTAGAATAAAAAGTGTTTATAGTTATCAATTTCTGCATGAATGTATTTTCTCTGCATGACCAATACATGATATTATAAAATTAAGCCTAAGTAAAACATCTACTTAAAGGTCAAGACAGACCAAAAGAGTTCAGTGTTATGACATATAAAATATTCATTGATGTGGTTTTAGATCCAAAATTACAGTCATGCTTTAAAGAACCACCTGTTGAGTTTTGTGCTATTAAAGAAGAAAATCCAGAAGGCCATTATTTATATGTATGAGATTGGTGTTTCTTCAACATACTTTTAACCTAAACATTTTGGAAGAGATTGGACATGGAAGTGGATATGAGAATCCAGCTGTCTTCTCTAGGCCAGATGTTGAGGAGATTTGCAAAAATGTAGAATAATGCCACTGCTTGACATAAATTTTTTTGGAAACATTAAAATGTTATTTATGTTAACATATGCTATTTAAAGGTTTTATAACTGTTATAATTTTGATTTCTAATATAATAAATTTGGATAGGTATACACACACAAAAAAAAGCTCTTTGAGGTCCTCAGTAATTTTTTTTTTTTTTTTTGAGACGGAGTTTCACTCTTGTTACCCAGGCTGGAGTGCAATGGCGCGATCTCGGCTCACCACAACCTCTGCCTCCTGGGTTCAGGCAATTCTCCTGCCTCAGCCTCCTGAGTAGCTAGGATTATAGGCACGTGCTACCATGCCCAGCTAATTTTTTGTATTTTTAGTAGAGACGGGGTTTCACCATGTTGACCAGGATGGTCTCGATCTCTTGACCTCGTGATCCACCCGCCTCGGCCTCCCAAAGTGCTGGGATTACAGGCTTGAGCCACTGGGCCCAGCCCCTCAGTAATTTTTTAAGAGTAAAAAGGATCCTGAGACCGAAAATTTCAGAATTCTCGACTAAAATATATTTAGCTATATTTTCTAATAAGAGATTTCGTAATTGTTATTTGCTTATTTTAACATTTCAGCTTTTAAGCTATTAAATATATGTATTATAGTGAACTGTCTATAAATATCAAAAAAGGACACCACATTTTATGAAGAGTAAATAAATTTAAAAATATTCAAAACTTCCCAATTTCATCTTTTTCACTTGTATAGAACACATGTATT
This sequence comes from Saimiri boliviensis, assembly GCF_048565385.1. Lineage (NCBI taxonomy): Eukaryota > Metazoa > Chordata > Mammalia > Primates > Cebidae > Saimiri > Saimiri boliviensis. The sequence continues at coordinate 15,322,474 of NC_133457.1, forward strand.
TCACTTTGTTTTCTTGAGATTTTTTTTAAGGTTATTTGTTTATCCACCCACCAAATGTGTGAATCACACAAGTAGTAATCCTCATGTCTTTCTCCCACCAGTTTTTTTGTAATGGCCGCCGCCTGTGGCTCTCATAACCCCTGACCCAGAACTCCAGGCTCCATAATTGTCAGGCCCACTGTTCTGGTCTGGAAGGAATTCCCCCATTGTTTAAAGTGTAGGTTACTTATGGTAGTAGGTAGTTAGTGGGCGTGTGTTGATAGATGCTCACTACATCTGTACTGACACAATGCATGATGCCCAGTTTTTTGTGGGAGTGATAGCAGGTAAATTGGGAGAGGTACTCATTTTCCTTTATTTCTATGATCTCTTTTTTGGTCCTCTGACTCTCAGATTACAGCTAAAGCAATTTCCAGTGGGATTTTACACTATTGACCTAATAAATTATTAGCAATGACGGGAAGGGAACTCCATTTTTATTGAATAGCTGCTGTGTGCCAGGTACTTACATGTCTTGTTTAGTTTCTCAGCAGCTGTTTGGCTTTATCTTTTTTAAAATCTATTTAATAGGAAGTGGCACAGAAGAGGGTCACAGGTGAAAAGAGCTAAGAAACAAAACAAAAGGTGTAGCTCAAGATCATGGCAGATTCAAACCTAGTTGTTTATCTGTAAGCATCTCCTTTATCCACCATGCAAGATTGCTTCTATAAAAAGCTGAGTCCCAATAATATTGACTATTTTATACAGTGTGATTACTGCCATTGTTTTGTAAATATGCAGTCAAGGGACTGACCAGTGTTGTACACTCTTGCATCTTTAACTTGTATTTATATATAAATCCTGGTATTTATTGGACCTGGTCATTTCCTTAGGTCAGAGACAAGGAGCAATAGGTGAAAGGGCAGTGGATGTGAAGCCAGATGATTTTATTCTTAAAATACCATGCTTGGTCTTGATAAGCTGTGTCATCTTGCCTGAGTCACTGAGCCTCTCTAGAACCTCATTTATTAATTGGTAAAACAGGGGCAAGAATAGAAGGCCTTTCCCAGTGGCTCCTTGTTGCTGAAAACTTCCAATGAGATGAGAGTTTCTGTGTAAAGCCTTTAAAAACAGGGTACTATACTTATGGGAGTTCAGTACTTGTGTTAGTTAGAAGTCTTAGATCTTGCTATCATGTAAAAATTATGTAAAATATCATTAGTGGTTTTCTCCTTACCCCTTGGCATCTGGCATTGCCTTTTGAGACTGTATCTCTTTATTAGGTTGAGTCATCAGATTGCTGATATTTTACTATTTTTTATCTCAAAAAGTGGCAATACCAAAGTTATTAGTAAAATTACAAATGTTAAAATACATGAATTTGTATCAGTATAGAAGAGAGTATGGGAAAAAGCAAGTAAACCTACATTTTATTGTATTTTTCAAAACAAAACTTTCACTCTAGATTTGTTCCTGTTAATCTCTAGCAACCTGTAAAATATTTTGTGTTGAAGAAATACTAAAGGCAATGAAGCATCTTCCCTATAATGGATGGGACTGATGGACTGATGTGGAGTCAGTTTAATTATGTTAACTGGGATACACACACACACACACACACACACACACCCCTTCACAGTGGGTTATGTAAATGTGTATATATACACACACAGTGGGATATTTTATGTGTGTACACACACACACACACACACACACACACACATATACCCATACACACAATTTTTTTTTTTCATTTCTCTTGTGAATTCTTTCTTTGTGTGGAATACTGGCAAGAAAGTTGTGAGGTATAAAAGTGAATTAGGACTTAAGAAGTTGCATTTTCTTCATTTAGAGAGTCATTTGTTGACAAGAGTCACAGGTTTTAAAAAAGCTCTGCCTTCCCTTAGTTGCAGTGTTGTTATAATTTCTTCAGAAGACAGAACTCCTTTTAAAAAGATTTTCTTTTGTTTACTTTCTTTTTTGGTGGGGGGAGTCTAGGAAATAATCTGGAGCAGATTCTAAGAATGTATTAAGTTTCTGAATTATTAGTCTAGATTTTTAGAAATTACTACATAATTTATAGAAAAACAGTCAATTTAATATTCCTTGTCCTTGCCATTCAGAAATTAAAACAAAAAATGCTCTGAATGTTTGTTATTTAAATGTTTAATGCTCAGAGGGAGGAATCAAGAATTAAGTCAAGGAAAATTAAAACCTAAGACACTAATAAAAAATAAAATAGTAAGTATGAAACCTATTTAATTCCTGTTTATTTCCTTTGAAAATAAATTGTGACTCACCATTAAATCCGTACTAGTGACCTGTGCATTTAATATTTCAGGGAAGACTTCACAGCTGCCTTGCATGAAGTATTTCACCTTTGGTTTCAGTTTTTGTGGAGTTTTAGCATTTTGTGCTTTTAAACCAAACCATCTAGTTTTTGTTTTCTTTCTTCAGTATCTTCGTTCTTTATTAGACTGCCTTTGCTGTGAGGATTACATACATCATAACCCAGCTGCACTGGTTTACTTTCTCATATCAAATACTAACTTTTCTCACTACCCACATACCCATCTGACTGTTTCCTAAAGTAAGTTTACAAATTTTTTAAAATAGGAATTTCCTAATGCCTAATACAAGAACCCCATGAAAGGAAATCATGCCTTATCAAATTAAAAAAGGATATTTACCTGGAAAAGTTAACTAGACTTGGTTTATTACTTGAATTTGGAAAAGTCTTGCTTAGCCGATAACTCTGTGACTCCATCCATTTAAAAAAGAAGAATTTAGGATGTCAACACCACACAAAGCCACTTTCTATAGGAATTGCAAATATTATTTAACTGTATTCGGCATTAAATGGAATTTTCTTACTTACCAATTTTTCCAGTCTCTTAGGTTCTCTGTAGGCAAGATAGGATCAGCAACTGAGTGTGGCATTTGATGTTGAAGGAAATAGATTTTGCTTTCTGCCCGGACTGCTCGTGTTGACCAGTGGGAAGCACTGCATTAGCTCTCAAATCAAAACATTTAAAGTGCTCTCTGAAATATTGACATCTTGCCAAATGCTTGAATGTCAGGTACTACAGATGTCTAGGGTTCTTTGGAGCCCAGTTCTAATATGTGCTTGTATAACTTGGATGTGATTTGGATTTGCTTAGGGTTATAGATTACCAAGGCCTGACTAAATAGTAAATTGTATGAAACCAGCTGTGGAAAGAGACCCAGCAAGTGAGAACTCCAGCCAGCAGGAGGCTACATCTTTCCCATGCTTGTTTATGACCTTTTCCTGTGAAGCTGTTGTAATAATAGCTTCTGTATTTATTGGGAAGTATTTTTAAGTTGTAATTCACATGGCTTCAAACTAACTTTTTGAAAGTTGTTCAAAACCAAAAAATATTTGAGAGGAAAGCATTTGCACGTTTTCTTCTTTCAGTGCCAGGGAAGGAGGCGGGAAAGCTGTTTAAGTAGGTGTTAACCTGAGGGTCTTGATTGGTGCAGGGCAAGATAACTGTCTAATGAGAAGAGATATTGAAAGGACTATACTATCTCCTCTGGGACTTGGGGGATTTGCTCCTCTAGACTTATCCTGTTCTAGGGATGGACTTGATGCATGACAGTGCCTCCTCGACTTCATCTGTTGTCCTGACACATTTCCAGCCTTGAATTGGGGCTTTGGGGTCTCTAATCTTTCTTCACATTACTCTCTTGACTTAAATCTGGTTTCATAACATTCTGTTTCTGTCCTGGGTTGACTCCAATGTCAAGATATTTCCTTCTTTAACATATTCTTTCTGGGGCTCTCTGAAATTATGCTCTGGATTAATACAATCATAATACATCTTTAAGGAGGAAAGACCTGGGTCTCCTATACTCCATCTACTTGAATTCATCCAGTTTAGGGCCTATAACATCGACATTACCCATTTTACCAGTTTCTTTCCCGCTGTCCTAGGGAGGCATGCTCATGATCAATCATGCCTGTTATCATTGTCAAATAATACGAAAACCCTCACAGATCTCCCTTAAGTGTGAGTTCTCCTTATTAGCAGTCATGCAAGTGATACCTTTATCTTCTTATCCAAACTTGTTGGAAATGGTCTGCATTTGCTCTCTACTTTCCCATTCACTCTGTAATCCAGTTCATCCACTCTGCCCTCTGTCCTCAGCACTTCTTCAGAACTGCCAAAGACCTTCTCACTGTGAATTGCTCAATCCAAGTGGACATTTTGAAAGATTATTTTTAGTCTTTGAGGTAGCTTTTTGGGGATTGTGGTAAAATACACATAACATTGACAAACTTAACTCTTTTCAAATGTTCAGTGATGTTAATTACATTCACATTATTGTGCAGCCATCATCACCATCCATCAGCCATCATCACCATCCATCTCTAGAACTCTTTTCATCTTGTAAAACGAAAATTCCATAGTCATTAAATAATAATTCCCCATTTTCTCTTGCCTCTAGTTCCTGGTAACTACCATTCTTCTCTACGAAGCTGACTATTCTAGCTATCTCATAGAAGTGAGATCATATAGTATTTGTCCTTTTGTGACTGGCTTAATTCACCTGGCATAATGTCTTTCAGGTTCATCCATGTTGTAGCATGTGACAGAAATCATTTCTTTTTAAGACTGCATGCTTCGTTGTATGTATGTATATACCACATTTTGTTCACCTGTCCAGTGTCCCTTGGGTAGCCTCCACCTTTTGGCTATTGTGGACAGTGCTGCTGTGAAAGTAGGTGTGCAAATACCTTTTTAAGACCCTGCTTTCAATTCTTTTGGTTATATGCCCAGAAGCAAAATTGCTGGATCGTATGGTAGTCCTTTGTTAGTTTTCTAAAGGAATTGCTGTAGTGTTTTTCCATAGAGGCTGAACAATTTTAGGTTCCCACCAACAGTGCACAAGAGTGCCAGTTTCCCCACATCTTTGCTAACACTTGTTTTCCATTTGTGTGTTGTGTTCTTTTTCTAGTAGTAGCCATTTTAATGGATATGAGGCATTAAGGCAGCTTTTGATGATTCTTTCCTTGGTACTTTGGCATATGGTTCTTGTACCTTTCTGACACTGTTCCTCCATGACTAAGGGCTTGCCCTTAAATGTTGATGTTTTTATTATTATTATTATTATTATTATTTTTTTAAATGTTGATGTTTTATGGATTCCACCCTCTGCCCCATGCTTTTTTGCCTTTCTCTGCTGTTTTCCTGCCCTGTTAGCACTTGTGACATCTCTGCCAGCCTCTCTCACTACCTTGCGCCTCTGTACACTGTTGTTCCTTGCACCTTTCTACCCAGATGCTCCTTGGGTTTTTCCTACTCAGTATGTCCTCCTCTCTGAATTTGTGATAACACCATCTAGCCAGCACCCAGGCTGTCAACCATTAAACACTCTGTCTCATCCATTCCCAGCCAGTCAGTCACCAGAGCCTGGTGATTTTTTTTTTTTTTTTTTTTTTTAAATGCTTAAGTATTTCTTGACTGTTATTACCACCAAACCTCAGGTCATTTTTTGTTTGTGTTCCCTGCCTTCAGTCTGCCTCCCACCCACAGGGTCTGTCCTCTGCTCAACCGTGAGAGGAATCCCTCAAAATACAAGCAGAGCTATGTCCCTTTTGTGGGTCTCTAACTCTTACAAGATAAGTTCATGGTGTTTAATTCGGTACTGATTTCTCTGTAATTTGACACCTCTTCTTCAGCCATTATTTGCCTTGGTCTGTATATCACAGCAACACTCACCTGTTTGAACGTTCTGTGGGTATCTGTGGCTCTTGCTCCCTTGCTTGGGCCTAAGATCTTTCCTCTGGCTAGAATAGCTCTCTGGAATAATTATCTTCTCCTTTCACCTGGCTTATCCTGAATTTGAATTGCATTTTAAAAAATTTCAGCTATTTGTGTACTTCTCAGTCTTTTTTATATCCACATGCCACCTGATCTGTGTATATCTGATATTTATGTACATGGAATCACCTTAAAAATTAAATGTTTACCCTCATCCTAAGTAAAAATAGCTTTCAAGTCACAGATTTTGTGGTTCTTTTAACAAAACTTGAAATAATTACATAGCTGTGTAATAAATTTGTCTGAATTTTGTTTATCCTGAGTGTTTATCATCCCTGTGGAAACACTACTTTCAGATGCAGTTGGCTCACCCTTTCCTATGGGAGGTTTTTCCTGAACTACCCATCCCCTCCCTCCCTGTGCAGGATAAACTCACCTTCCTCTCTATTACCAAGAAGTACTAGTCGTATCTCCATTCATTCTTCTATGCATCTCTTTATCCAGTCAACCAATTAATCATATATTAGTAACCTTCCGTATTAAATACTGTGTGAGGTACACCCAGGAGTAGTGCTTAACCTATTTATGCCTAGTGTTCCATTATTGGAGTGTTAAGCTTTCGGAGTTATTTATATCCTGCTGCTCAAGGTCATTGCCGAGGTCTGATTTTTCACACACAAAATTGCAAGCTGTGGCATCAGTACTGATTTTTGGTTGTCTGTCAGTTGTTTCTGCCAACTAGATTGTGAGCTGTTAAGAGCCAGGGCAGTGTCTTCATTTTGTGTCTTTCGGCACCTGATATTTTTATTCATTGAATTAAAGGAATATAAAAGTAAAGATGTGTTCCTTCCTTAATTTCGTCTTTCTTTCAAGTTTTACTTATACTTGTGTTTAGTAAATGATACTTCTAAACCTTCATAAAGGCCAGAATAAAAGTAAAAAGGTAAAAGTTAATATGTTCTTTTTTATTTTTGAAGGCTTATGATGTGTAAAAATAGACTGTCTTTTATACATACTCAGTTTGCTGTGAAGGAATAGGTTTGTTCATACGTAATCTACTAACTGTTAGAACTTGTCCAGAAAACCTTGAGTAAAATGTGTGTATTTTAACCCAAAACTGCTATTTGGGGTTGTGCAGATCAAACCTGGTCCCATTTTATTGATTTAAAACAATGATTATAGTGTTAGAAGGAGCATGTACTACATTAAAATGACATCGGGAATGTGTATATATTTAAGGGAATATTTATTTTAAGGAGACTTACCCCTAAAATAAATACTGCATTTTGTTAGCTAAAGGGAGAACGGATACTGCCTGAAACTAAAGTCCCTTTCTTTTCGGGTTAACATTCTTGGGAAATTGTAAGGAAAATGTATTGACAGAATCAACTAGCACACAGCTAAGGACTTTTGGTGATCTGGGGTCATGACAGGCACCCTGTATAATGAGATAAATGTCAGTTTCTGGGATTTAAGAGCCTGTTCCAAGAAAAAGAAGCCAAGTTAAATATGGAGAGTATATTCCTATAAATGAGTTAATTTGAGAGGCCCATACACTGCACTCAAGTTGATCGTGTCTACAGTTTCACACTGTGCAGGAAACCATTGACAGTCCCAGGGGCCTTCCGCTCTTACCCCTTGCTCCAGTTTTGAGTGGAGCATCAGCAGCATAAGATGTACACTTTAATATGGCTTAGATCGTGTTCATTTCCAAACACACCATCTGTTCTGTCACCTTTGGCCTTTGTTAGGCTGTTTCCTCATCCTCGCCAGGGCCCTCTTAAATTCCACTTTTGTGGAGCTTTCCTTTATCTTCTTACTGAGAATGAATGTTTTCTTCTCTCTGAATTCCTATAGTGCTTAATTTCATTCTGCTTAGGCCACCCCTCAGGCCTTGTATAGTATCACAGATGGTGATGGCTGTGTCTTCTGATTTTTTTCTTTTTTTGTGGGGGTGAGGGTTTGGGGAGGTGGTATTTTGTTGATGTTGCTTCAGTCTCATTCATGGAGTCATTTGGCTTGCCTGGGGAGTGGAGTGGGCAATTGACTTTTCTGCAGCCTCTGTCATCCATATTGCCAGGCTGTCCAGGATGACTTTTTGAGCTTGGAACATCATCCTTTTGCTGAGAGCAATCTGTGGACACTTGACTCCTAAGACTTAGCTCCACTGAAAAAAGTCTTTTATATCCAAGGTGATTGTATTTCATCAGTGGGGACTCCATTGCTTTTCTTTTTTTCTTCTTCTTATCCAAGAAATGTATATATTTGATAGATCTTTTTAAAAATTTTTCTTGTTAATTTAAACTTTTAAGATTTATCAAAGTTATAAGAAACAATTTTTTAAAACTTAGAAATATAGCAGTCTATAACCTTTTCTTATGCCCTAATAGCTACCTCTTTCTCCTTTCAGCTATTTTTAGATAATAGTGCCTGTATTTCCTGTGTAACTGTAAGTTCTTGGCTTTTGAAAGTATCCGTCGACTTCTTTATGTGGAAGATGAGGATTTAGCTAGCTCACCCTGCATGTTTCCCTTTTATAATTATGTACGTAATTTTTTGGATAAATCAGCATCTTTTATTCACATAACTAGAGCCATGTGAGTTTTATTTGTAGCAGAGGCTTACATTTAGTTTCATCTAGTGACCAGGAGAAACCTTGCTGTCTTGTTGTGTCTAATGAGGGCAGGCTTCCCTCTGGGTTTTGTCTGCCCATTTTCCCATTTATAATTAGTTCTATATAAATGTTATATAAATGTTAGCTATATGTAAACATGCTATATAAATGTTAGCTCTTATGGCCGGGCGCGGTGGCTCAGGTCTGTAATCCCTGCACTTTGGGAGGCCGAGGCAGGTGGATCACGAGGTCAAGAGATCGAGACCATCCTGGTCAACATGGTGAAACGCCGTCTCTACTAAAAATGCAAAAAATTAGCTGGGCATGGTGGCGCGTGCCTGTAATCCCAGCTACTCAGGAGGCTGAGGCAGGAGAATTGCCTGAACCTAGGAGGCGGAGGTTGCGGTGAGCCGAGATCGCGCCATTGCACTCTAGCCTGGGTAACAAGAGTGAAACTCCGTCTCAAAAAAAATAAAATAAAATAAAATAAGTTAGCTCTTATTATTTCTATATTATATATTGAACCAAACCTTATTTAATCTAGCTCTTAGGTAGGCGTGTATGTATAAGCTTAAAAGTACTTTTGTGAACAGCTGCATTTAGAGAAATATGTCAAGTTCAAGTATATGTTTATGTAGATGTTAAAACTTTTACAGCATAGATGCTTCTTAGCACAACTCAACAGGCAGAGGAGATTTGTGCTGATAAGTGTGCTCGTTTTTAATAACTTTGTGTTATATTTCACTGGAGAGACCTTCTAGCTTACCAGTTTTAGGCATTTTGTTTTTGGCAGGTTGCAATTATTGCTGTCTTGTTAATGTCACATACATGATATATATACAACTTCCAAAACTGTGTTTTTCATTCTTGCCTTCCTAGTTGAGATTTATCTGCTACCAAAAGTCTAAATCAGATTCTGATACTTTGCCTTGCTGCTCTTTTTTTGCGGTTTTCCCAGAAACCTTATATTATACTTAACATAAATATAGTATCATAATAAGAAAGGTCTTTGCTTGTATTCGTTTAAAAATGTAGAGAAGGACTTAAAAGATAGGAACTTTCGATTCACAAATAGGCAGGCTGAGGATTGGCTTATGGAACGGATGAAACTGTTTGGAGACCAGTTTCATGTAAGAATTAGCAACCTGAGGATAGAACTAATAGCCAAACAAAAGGGAATGTGAGAGGGATACAGTGACGTCCATTTGTTTGTAAAAAGGCTGTTTTGGGATTTATACTAATGGCTACCCTTCATGTGTGACATACGGTGTGACTTAAATGTCTACCTCAACTTTTGCTATAGTTCAAAAGTTGGGAAAGGGTGTGTGTAGATAATGAACATACAGTAGAGTAGACAGAAAGTCCATGACAGTTAAATTACTCAGCAGAAAAGGCAGTTGCGTGGGTGGACAGTGTGAGGTTGGGGAGGCGTTGGGGTGTAAATACCCACCAGCTGTGGCTCTGCAATGGCTGAGGAAGAGGGTCTGTGCTGTTGTGGGCCTTTGCAGACATCTCTAACTGAGCACACGCCTTTTTTCCTGCAGCTTTCCAGTCCTTCTATAGGGGAGCACAGAAAGTCTATCAGAACTGGTCCCTGAGATGAAACCTTTGGCCATAGCTAGTGTTTTATCCAGGACAAATGAAGTAAAAATAGTGAACTTGTTTACTCCAGCATGGAGACAAAGTCAGGATTTGATTAATTGTAATTCTTTGCAGTTAATGCTACATATGTGATATATTGAGTTAAAACTGGATATAAAAGCCAGCAGCTCTGCCTCTTGTAAACCAGGGACCTTGGGCTAGTTGTATAATCTCTCTCAGTTTGTTTCCTCATCTGCAAAAAGAGTCTAGTACTACCTTCGTCATTAAAGTTGTTGGAAAGTTTAAATCACATAAGGTGTATTTTCTTACTATAATGCCCAGCTCTAAGGTTAGTAAATGGTAGGGGCTCTTTTTACCAAGACAGGCTAATTGTTGCTTTACGGTGTTTTCAAAACTGCATTGTTGAACATGTGGTAGATGGAAATAGAATGCTATGCTTTGTGTTTTTAATGAATGTTAATTGTTACGGAAAGATCCAAATTTGACTAGGTCTTTGACCCAGCCACTGTGGTTATGGGAAAGTTCTTTTAGATATACAGCCATACATAACTCACAGAAAGTATTTCCAAACTATAATAAAAGAAGAAATAAGATCTCATATGCAGTAGCCTGGTGAACTCAAACCATTGAGGATGGGGCAGCCATGGTGGAGTGCTTCTCAGAGCTTTACATTTTTGCCTCAACATGCCTGAGGTAATAGGATATATTCTTGTCTGTGCTTTACTCTGTGGTTTCAGTAAGGAAGGGACGAAGACACATCCAGGATCAACCAGAGCTGATGGTCTTTCTGTTGCCCCCATTGCCATTCCCACTCTGTCTCCACAGGGAGTGCGAATAAGCATGGCTCCATCTTTCTTCCCTTCTTGTCAACTGCAGAAATTTCTTAGGGGTTTGCTATTTTTTTCCTAATACAGGCAAAACATGTGGTCCCAAAGTACCTTCCCATTGGCAGAAATCACAACAGAATGCCGCCGTACCGGAAAGACAAAAACTTATTAAAGTGATTATATTATTTAGCAATGTCAAGATGAGTTTCTCTTATTTTAAGACCTGAGAGATGCTAAATAATAGTAAAGGCAGGAAACATTTATTTTTCTTTGGTAGAGAGAACAAAAACTCAAATGAGCAGAGCATTTTGTTAGTATTTTGTTAGTTCAGCTGACTGGTTATTAATCCATTCTGGGTTTTTTTTTTTTTTTTTTTTTTGGTGGGAAATGACAGAGGGCTTTTTTTTTTTTTTTCTAATGAGTCATAGGGAAAAATAATGTTTGAATTTGCTAAATAATCTCTTGCCGTTTGCCAAATCAAATATCACTTATCAAGTCCACATATGAAGTATGTGTGGTTTGCCAGGAGTTAGGATACTTAACCCTGTATTAGAAGGATATAGATTTAAAAACAGTAGAAAAGCAGCACATGATACAGCTGCTTCTGAGATATAAGAAATGGTATAGTTTTTAAAAGAAATGCTTATGAGAAATTTTAGACATTTTTGATCTGTTTTCTCAGAACCATTTGGAATGATTTTGAGGTGACCTTGTCTGGAAAGCAACTTCATGTAGTTTCTTTTGTATCATTTATGCTTCAACTTCAATTTAATTCTTAGTTTACCGTTTGCCAATTGGCATGTTGTAGTTTAAATATTTACAGAACCTTTCCACTGCATATTAATCTCTTAGACAGTTAAAACATTTGTTGACCTGTAGTCCTGTTTTAAAAATTTTTATGTGAGAGGCAGTATGTCTGAATGATTTTATTTATTTATTTATTTATTTATTTATATTGTACTTTAGGTTCTGGGGTACATGTGCACATCATGCAGGATTGTTGCATAGGTACACACATGGCAATGTGGTTTGCTGCCTCCGTCCCCCATCACCTACATCTGGCATTTTTCCCCATGTTATCCCTCTCCAACCTCCCCACCCGCATCCGTCATCATGGATATTGGTCTGAAGTTTTCTTTTTTTGTTGAGTCTCTGCCGGGTTTTGGTATCAGGATGATGTTAGTCTCATGAAATGATTTGGGAAGGATTCCCTCTTTCTGTATTGTTTGGAATAGTTTCAGAAGGAATGGTACCAGCTTCTCTTTGTTCATCTGGTAGAATTCAGCTGTGAACCGTCTGGACCTGGACTTTTTTTTTGTTTGGTAGGCTATTAATTGCTGCCTCAACTTCAGCCCTTGTTATTGATCTGTTTCAAGGTTTCAGCTTCTTCCTGGTTTAGGCTTGGGAGTGTGCAAGTGTCCAGGAATTTATCCATTTCTTCCAGGTTTACTGGTTTATGTGCATAGAGTTGTTTGTAGTAATCTCTGATCATAGTTTGTATTTCTGTGGAATCAATGGTGATATCCCCTTTATCGTTTTTTATTGCATCTATTTGATTCTTCTCTCTTTTCCTTTTTATTAATCTGGCTGACCGTCTGTCTATTTTGTTGATCTTTTCAAAAAACCAGCTCCTGGATTGTTGATTTTTTTGAAGGGTTTTTTTTTGTGTCTCTGTCTCCTTCAGTTCTGTTCTGATCTTAGTTATTTCTTGTCTTCTGCTAGTTTTTGAGTTTTTTTGATCTTGCCCCTCTAGCTCTTTCAATTTTGACAATAGGGTGTTGATTTTAGATCTTTTCTCACTTCTCATGTGGGCATTTATTGCTATAAATTTCTCCCTAGATACTGCTTTAAATGTGTCCCAGAGATTCTGGTATGTTGTGCCTTTGTTCTCATTGGTTTCAAGAACATCTTTTTTTCTGCCTTCATTTAGTTGTTTATCAGTTGACATTCAGGAGCCAGTTCAGTTTCCATGAAGCTGTGCAGTTCTGAGTTAGTTTCTTAATTCTGAGTTCTAATCTGATTGCCCTGTGGTCTGAGAGACTGTTATGATTTCCTTTCTTTTGCATTTGCTGAGGAGTGATTTACTTCCAGTTACATAGTCAATTTTAGAGTAGGTGCAATGCGGTGCTGAGAAGAATGTATATTCTGTGGATTTGGGGTGGAGACTTCTGTGGACGTCTATTATGTCTGCTTGCTCCAGATCTGAGTTCAAGTCCTGGATATCTTTGTTAATTTTCTATCTCATTGATCTGTCTGATTTTGACAGGGAAGTGTTAAAGTCTCCCACTATTATTGTGTAAGAGTCTAAGTCTCTTTGTAGATCATTAAGAACTTGATTTACGTATCTGGGTGCTCCTGTATTGGGTGCGTATATATTTAGTATCATTAGCTCTTCTTGATGCATTGATCCTTTTACCATTATGTAATGCCCTTATTTGTCTCTTTTGATCTTTGTTGGTTTAAAGTCCATTTTATCAGAAATTAGGATTGCAACTCCTGCTTTTTTTTTTTTTTTTGCTCTCTATTTGCTTGATAAATCTTCCTCCATCCCTTTATTTTGAGCCTATGTGTGTCCTTGCATGTGAGATGGGTGATAGGGCGTTGACTTTTATTGATGGGTCTTGACTATACAATTTGCCAGTCTTTGGATTGGGGCATTTAGCCCATTTACATTTAAGGTTAACGTTGTTATGTGTGAATTTGATCCTGCCATTTTGTTGCTAGCTGGATATTTTGCCTGTTAGTTGACACATTTTTTTCATTGTGTCAATGGTCTTTACCATTTGTTACGTTTTTGGAGTGGCTGGTACTGGTTGTTCCTTTCCTTGTTTAGTGCTTCTTTCAGGAGCTCTTGTAAGGCAGGCCTGGTGGTGATGAAATCTCTCAGCATTTGCTTGTCCATAAAGGATTTTCTTTCTCCGTCTCTTAGGAAGCTTAGTTTGGCTGGATATGAAATTCTGGGTCGAAAGTTCTTTTCTTTAAGGATGTTGAATATTGGCCCCCACTCTCTTCTGGCTTGTAGGGTTTCTGCAGAGAGATCTGCTGTGAGTCTGAGGGACTTCCCTTTGTGGGTAACCCGACCTTTCTCTCTGGCTGCCCCGAGCATTTTTTCCTTCGTTTCAACCCTGGTGAATCTGATGATTATGTGCCTTGGGGTTGCTCTTCTTGAGGAATATCCTTGTGGTGGTCTCTGTATTTCCTGGACTTGAATGGTGGCCTGGCTTGCTAGGTTGGGGAAGTTCTCCTGGATAATATCCTGAAGAGTGTTTTCCAGCTTGGTTTTATTCTCTCCATCACATTCAGGTATACCTATCAAACGTAGATTAGGTCTTTTTACGTAATTCCATATTTCTTGGAGGCTTTGTTCATTTCTTTTCACTAGTCTTGCCTTTTCATTTTATTTCATTGAGTTGATATTCAGTCTCTGATATCCTTTCTTCTGCTTGATCAGTCGGCTATTAAAATTTGTGTATGCTTCACGAAGTATTCGTGCTGTGTTTTTCAGCTCCATCAAATCATTTATATTCATATTCTTCTCTAAGCTGTTTATTCTAGGTAGCATCTATTCTAATGTTTTTTCAAGGTTCTTAGTTTCTTTGCATTGGGCTAGAAAGAAAGCTGTTTTTTTTTTTTTTTTTAGCTCTGAGAAGTTTGTTATTACCTACCTTCTGAAGCCTGTTTCTGCCAATTCATCAGATTCATTCTCCATCCATCTTTGAAACCTAGCTGGTGAGGAGTTGTGATCCTTTGGAGGAGGAGAGGTGTTCTGGTTTTTGGTGTTTCCATCCTTTTTGTGCTGGTTTCTTCCCATCTTTGTGGCCTTATCTACCTGTGGTCTTTGTAGTTGGTGACTTTTGGATGGGGTCTCTGAGTGGATGTCCTTTTTGTTGATGATGAAGTTATTTCTTTCTGTTTCTTAGTGTTCCTTCTTAACAGTCAGGCTCCTCTGCTGTACGACTGCTGGAGGTCCACTCCATACCCTGCTTTCCTGGGGATCACCCATGGGGGCTGCAGAACAGTAAGGGTTGCTGCCAGTTTCTTCTTCTTTTATCTTCATTCCACAAGGGTACCTGCCAGATGTTGGCCTGAGCTTGTCTTTATGAGGTGTCTCTTTGGGTATACGGGGTTTGGGGAGCTGCTTGAGGAGATGGTCTGTCCCTTATAGGAGCTCAAGCGCTGTGCTAGGAACGCTGTTGTTCCATGCAGAGCTGTTGGGCAGGTACTTTTAAGTCTGCTGCAGGGGAACTTATAACCACCTCTTTTCCCAGGTGCTCTGTCCTAGGAAGGTCGGCTTTATTTATAAGTTCCTGTCATGCTGCTGCCTTTTTTCAGAGATGCCCTGCCCCACGCTGAGTAGTCTAGTCACAGTCTGCCAGCAGAGGTGTTGCTGAGCTGCTGCAGGCTCTGCCCAGCTGCTATGTGAACTGCCTGGGTAGTGGTGGACTGCCTGGGTAGTGGTGGTCGCCCTTTCCTGCACTGAGCTGGACCATCCTGGGTTCAGCTGTGCTTGCTGCAAAACTTGAATCCAGAGCGTTTCAGATTGCTTGTTTTGTGGGGGTAGTACCCACAAAGCCAGATAGACTGGCTCCCTGTCTCTGCCCACTCCCTTTCAATTGAATGGGCAGCTCTGTTTCCCATGTGTTACAGGTGCCAGTTGAAACGGCAACCCAGATTTGTGTGAGTTTCTGTGTGCCAACCTGGTACCAGCTGAAACCGCCATGCTGAAAACTCGTGGGGCTTTTCGGCCCGGGAATCTCCTGGTCTGTGGGCAGTAAAAATTTGTTGGGAAATGCAGTGGGCACTCACCCTCTGCATTGTTCTTTATGGGAACTGCACTCTGGAGCTGTTCCTTTTCGGCCATCTGGATCACACCTGTCTGAAGGATTAAGAGCATTGTGTCCAGAACAGATTGCCTTAGTTATAGTACTGGCTCAGTTACGTATTAGCTGTGTGTCCTGGGGCACACTGTTTAACCTCTCTGTGCTTCAGCAGCCTCATTTTTAGGAGGATCTATACAAAAGCGATTATAATATCTAATTCAGAATACTGTTGTGAGGAATATTGTATGTGCCTGGCACATAGAAAAGTAAGTATTGTCTGTCATCAGTATTATTTCCTATATGGAGAGCTGAAAGAAGCTTCAAGATTTGCATTGTGTGGGTTTTTATACCATCTTTAAAAGATGATTGCTTGGAGAAAACATGCTTTTGAAATGCAGTTTACACATGGTATTTATGGAACTGTATATTATAACAATTTTCCTTTGACTTACATTTTAGACCACCTTTTGTTCAAGTGTCATGTGGACCACTTGGCTTAGATGGGATTCACAGAAGTTTTTATATTCCACGTTCCTCCTCCTCTCTCCCTACTGCAGCCTTTGAATGGCAATTCATATTTGCTGCTTCCTTCCCTCTCCAGCTTCTTTTAGGCATTTTGTAAATAGACAGCATAAGAATGAATTCATTTTGGCCACAAGTTCAATTTTTGTGGCATAAAGCTCTGTTTATTTTTGATGTTCGTAATTAGTGAAGGTACAGGCCCAGTATCTATACCATCCCAATCTATAGGTCCTTGCATCCCAAACTCTTGGGATTCATTTTCAACCAGAGGCTGAAAGTGGGAGTTTTGATATGGCATGAGGCCACTCTGAGATGGATTAGAAAGATCTTGAAGCTAGATGGGAAGTAGCTCAGGCATAATCAGGTACTCTGGACCCTCACAATTGTTGCTTTCTAATATAATTTCACTAGTTCTTCTCACTTTCTTTAATTCCGTTTGTTGGCTTGTTGCTGACAAAAGAATTTTCAGTACATTCTAATGTGGTCAGTGCATATAAACCATGTGAAGAAAACTTTCTGCTATTTTATTGAGAAATAAAATGACTGATTCATGAAATCACAAGATTGAGTTATGAAATGCTATCTGAGGCTGGCCTGAGTTAAATTCCAGGGTACCCCTTGCAATAGGACAGTGAGAATTTTCATATTCTTAGCTGATTTTTTTTGAGTGACTGCTAAATCTATAGAGCTGTGGTGCATCCTAAGGAACTTGGGGATTTTCTCTTTCTACCTTTTCACTTTAGATCTAGCCTCAAAAAATGAATGTTCTTGGGCTTTTTAAGAGTCCAGCATGACCAACATGGTGAAACCCCATCTCTATTAAAAAGACAGAAGAAATTGGCGAGGTGTGGTGGCACGAGCCTATAGTCCCAGCTACTTGGGAGGCTGAGGCAGGAGAATCGTTTGAACTCAGGAGGCAGAGGTTGCGGTGAGCTGAGATATTGCCACTGCACTCCAGCCTGGACGAGAGAGTGAGACTCTGTCTCATTTAATTTAAAAAAGTCTTTTAGGGTCAGATCTTTGCCTACTCTAAGGTAGGGGAGGCTTTGCAGACAGGAGCTGTGGATTAAGGTGTGTATGTACTGTTAGCTTCTGCAGGCTTTGCCTTTGCCACCTATTTAATGGTGCTGATAATGTGGTGCTGCGCACACATATCTAATACGTATGTAATTATCTGCAAAAAATAAAATTTAATTTTTAAAAGCATTTGGGAAATGACGTAAATATACTGGAATAAGGAGAACCTTTTTTTAACAAATGTACTGAGAGGTTCACCTAAGGTGGTGCCTCTGCATGTTTCAACTCTTTGTGTTTGATTAGTTATCTTGCTGTAGAATTATGGCCACACAACTCTCTGAGAACAATGCTTTCTGTGAGGTGCTGTCAGCCTCTGGCTTTCCTTCAGAAACATACACTGCTTTTGAACTATGCTATATTTTTCTTAATGCCTTTAAGATTTAGGGAGGAATTTTCTTATCTGAGTAACAGAGCCCCAGGAAATACTTTCAGTGAGATTTTATTCATCCAAGGCTTAACCAAGACTGATTTGGATAGGGTGGTCGTCTTCTTATTAGTCAAACTGGTATACTTTTGAGAGTGAGCAGAGGACTTAATTATAAGTCTGGGTCTGTCTCAGGGAAACCGGGGTATGTGGGTCTGTCTCAGGCAAACTGAGGTATGTGTTCACCCTAAGAATAGGTAGACACTGGATAATCAGAATTTTCAAACACTCAAAATTTTTTGCAAGCTCAGTTCTTCATAAATATCTCAAGATGAGCCTCAAGGCAGATAGGTTTTACTTTATCTCTCTTTGTAGTGAATGCTACTATGTGCAAATTTATTGAGCATCTACTGTGTATAAATATTCTGTTTTAATCTTTAGGGGAATTCTTCCATCAACCACTTAAAAGAGATCATAGCGTTTCCAAACAAAAGCTTAAAGAGTCCTTCCTGGTTTATAGTTCTTGCTCCAGTGCATTCTTTTTCCACTCTGTTTATTCTGTTTTAAAGCTGATTCCTTCATGACGTCTCTGACTGTGTTAGTTCATCCTGTTCTGTCCCTTCTGTAATCCCTGTATTTTAATTCTAAGCTTGGAAACAAATCCCTTTTTGGTATGTGATAAATATTTTTTCATGGGATATATAAAAGATTTGTAGGCACTGTGAAAGGGGGAGGTTGGGTTATTTTCTGTTTTGTTTTTGTCAACCACAGCATTCAACTCACTGCCGGAGATACGGTGATGGGTGGGACGCGGGACACTATTGGTGGGGTTGGGGTAGCAGATCATGAGTGTGTTTCAGTTGTGAAAAGAATGAGGGCCTAGTACACTTAATAGACACAGTGTTTTAAAAATAAAGAGCCCCAAAGTCACCTTATCTAGCCTAATGAAATTGTATGGGCTCTTTGTTAAGAGTTGGTATAGCCAAAATGCAATATGAACTTAGGTTAACCTCTCATTTCCTTCTTAAATCTAGGTCTGCTAGGATCTTTTTAAATTCAGTTTTTGTTGTTGTTTGTTTTCTGAGACAGCGTCTTGTCCTGTCGTCTAGGCTGGAGTGAGGTGGCTTGATCATGGCTCACTGCAGCCTTGAATTCCTGGGCCCAAGCAGTCCTCTCATATTAGCCTCCCAAGTAGCTGGGACTACAGGCACATACCACTGTGTCCAGCTAATTTTTAAATTTTTCACAGAGATGGGGGTTTCACTATGTTGTCCTAGCTGGTCTTGAACTCCTCAACTCAAGTGATCGTCCTACCCCAGTCTGCCAATGTACTGGGATTATATGCCTGAGGCACTACACCTGGCCCTAAAGCCAATTTATAATGACATTTCACATAAGTACAGCTCAATGCTGACCAGCTTTGTTTCCCAGTGATCACTTTCCTGAGGTTTGTATGTATTTGGACCTAGTCTTTTAAAAAGTAATAACCTTCTTATTCTTGTAAATAACTGTAATCTTTTTTTTTTTCTATTCAGAATACTGTTCCTGCCTTAGATCTACTAATACTAAATTATACTCAAAGCCGAGACATCTCCAGTAAAGTCAACATTTATCTTTATCTTGAGGGCATCACATCCATTATTCTGGCCTTCCAGTTTTCATCTCCCCAGACTGATTTCTTGGATGGTACAGATGTGTCTGGCTTCTTTCATTCTGTGTATTGCAGGGCAAGCATGGTCCCTTGTGTGTTAAACAATGGAATCTCATAGTATTTGCTTTTTTTTTTTTGGAGTGGAAGCATCTTGATCTTCAGGGCCATGTTTTATTTAATTTTGAAATAAGAAAAGGTGCAATTTTAGAAACTAAATTATGCTTTTCCCCATTCTCTTTTGGAAATGCCTATGTATGAGACAGATTAGAGAGATGTTTTGCATGAATAAGTGATGGAGAGACCAAAAACCCCAAAAGGCAGAGGTGGAGATACATTCACAGCCACTGTTTTATACTAATATCAAAGCTAGTTTCTAATCTAATAGGACATAAGGAATGTGATAAATATTTGCAGGATTAAACTGGTAGTCAAGTGTAGCCTATCTTGAATTGTGGAGAGTTGGTGGCCGTGACTTGCTAGGTAATTCACTTTAAGTAATGGAGAAACAGCCATTAGTTTTCATACATTACTTCTGTTAGGGAGGTTGGTTGCTTATCTTCATAATAAGGGAAAAATGCCCACATAATTCCTTAAGCTGGTGGTTCTCAAAGTGTGGTTCCTGGACCTGGATCAGCATTATCTGAGAACTTGCTGGAAATGCAAGTTACCCAAGACTCCCAGATACTTCCATTCCTGAAACGCAAACTATGGGGAGGGGTCCAGGGGTACATGGTTTTGTTGTTGTTGTTGTTGTTGTTGTTGTTGTTTGTTTGTTTGTTTTGAGACAGAGTCTCACTTTGTCACCCATGTCTGAGTGCAGTGGTGTGATCTCGATTCACTATAACCTTCACCTCCTGGGTTCAAGCGATTTTTGTGCCTCAGCCTCCTGAGTAACTGGGACTACAGGCTTTCGCCATCACACCTGGCTAATTTTTTTTTGTATTTTTAGTAGAGACAGGGTTTCACCAGGTTGGCCAGGCTGGTCTTGAACTCCTGACCTCAAGTGATTCACCCACCTTGGCCTCCCCGAGTGCTGGGATTACAGGTGTGAACCACTGCATTCAGTTGAAGGGGTACATGTTTTAACATGTTAAAGTTTGAGGATCACTGTTAAACCAACAATTTTTAATAGCTTTGGGTTGGAATACCTTTCAGAATTTGATGAAAGTTAGAAAGCTAAAAAAATGTACAGACACGTTTTATATACCAGCAGGGAATTCATGAACTCCCCTGATTAAGTACCCTGATAAGAACAAAATGTTTTGGTTTCAGAATGTATCCCATTAGAAGTGTTAGATTTTAAGTCACACTAGTGATAGTTTGGATTGGAGAATTCAATTATTGTTCATCTCCAGTAGCATGAGTGGCCCTGGACTGGTTTTTGTGCGAATTTGCACACTGAGGTATCTCCAGGCATTAATGCTGTGCCCCATGGTGAATGTATACATGGTACCTGTGGCGTGGCCCTGACACCTGGCAGCAGTGGGTGCCTGTTTGCTTAGCCATAGACTTTACATAGTGGAGCCTTTTGGAGGTCCCCATGTCAGCCACTGTGAAGGGAATTTGGTAAAGCCTACTTTAAAAACTTAGTGTGTATATATGCTTTTCAAATTTACTGAGGGATGCATAGGCAATGTAAATGCATTAGAAAATACAGAAAAGGCCGGGTACAGTGGCTCATGCCTGTAATCCAGCACTATGGGATGCCGAGGTGGTTGGATCATGAGGTCAGGAGTTCGAGACCAGCCTGACAAACGTGGTGAAACCTCATCTCTACTAAAAATACAAAAATTATCTGGGTGTGGTGGTGTGTAACTGTAGTCCCAGCTACTCAGGAGGCTGAGGCAGGAGAACTGCTTGAACTTGGGAGGTGCAAGTTGCAGTGAGCTGAGATCGTGCCACTGCACTCCAGCGTGGGCAGGAAAGTTAGACTTCATCTCAAAAAAAAAAAAAAAAAAAAAGAAAAAACTACGGAAAAGCAGAAAGCAGAAAATTAAAATCACTGACAGATTTATTCTTGGGTAACCAGTTATTTTGTTGCAAATGGTAATATACTGCTAGGAAAATAACAGGAATAGCAACAATAATACCTAAGACTTACTGAGTTTTTGTTGTATGTCAGATATTGTTCTAAATTCCTTATTTATATTAACTCATTAAAACCTGATAGCTTCTATATAAAGTAAGTCCTGTTAATATCTCCTCAGTTAAATGATGGAGGGCAGTGAGGCTTGGTAAGGTGAAGCATTTTGCTTGAGGACAGGTAGCTGGTAAGGATTTGAGTTGAGGCAGGGGAAGCCATAGTTCTCTAGGGTGTCTTAAACATGTACCCTCTGCCAGTCCTTAGGAGGAAGAGAAAACACTGCAGTGAATAACTTGTGTGGGGTGGCAATGGGGAGGAGACTGATATAGGTGTACGTGGGGTTGACAAGTGAGGATTAGGACATTTTTTCATGGGCCAAGTGAATGCAGAGATGGATCAACAGCTGAGGAGTGTGCACAGGTCCTGTGCTTTTAGGATGACCCAGCACCCTTTAGTGATTTGGCTAATCAGCCTAACCTTCAACTATCTTTCACTTCCTTGTCATCAGCATGTGAAACTGCTGAAATAATGCCAGCTGAGTGGACCTTCCCAGCATGCCTTAAAATTATGGGCATCTGTTTTCATTTTAAACTGGTTAACATTACATTATGCTGAACACTTCTAAACATCTGGAACTAGAGGAAATGTACAAATATGGTGTCCACAATTTGCTATCATTGAGACTTTAAATAACATTTGTTTGTAAAGTTGTTCTGTTCTTTGCTTTTGAATTTAATGCCAACTTGGGTCACATCAATTTTCCAAAATGTCATGAGCTTTGCGTGTTTTATTGTTAATTTAATTTTCTATGAAGTTATTTCCCAGAACACCAAATGGAAATCTTAAATCTTTAAAAAGTGTTATTTGAAAGAAAATTCAAGAACAAATTGATTTAACATATTCCGTAAATAAGGACTCATCTCTAAGGGATTAATGTAATATAAAGATTAAGCATGCAGGCTATAGGGTTGGAATTCCTGGATTCACATACTACTACCCCCACTTATCAGCTCTGTGACTCTTAGTAAAATACCCAACTCATCTGTTAAATGGTAATAATTCTCCATATCCCATAGGATTGTGGTAAGAATTCAGCCAGACAATACAAAGTAATGTTGAAGTCAGCTCAGGGCTAACTAAAGTATGGCGCAGCCTTCAGTTAATGTTAGGAATTACAGAAAGGCAGATAGCGGTGGACAGAGGTCGATATCCCTTAACCACCACTCCTTCCTTCTCCCCCACCCACTTAACAGTATATCATGGTGACTTTTCCATTTCAGTTTTCAAAGTTCTACCTTTTACTTTTGAGTAATTCGACTTCATTTCATTGAAGAAAAGAATCATAGTATAACCATTTTTCTATTAATGGACATTTGGGTTATTTTATTGTTTTCTTTACTGTTTAAAGTACTTTCTTTGGAGGTTGTGTTTTGAGGTTGGTCTTCAGTATAACTGCTGTAATTAATTTCATTATTTTGTAAGTACTTGTTTGCTGTGACATCAGACAGAGTTTGTGCTCACTTAGCATAAAATTAAGTAGTTGTTGGACATGCTGTCTTCTAAATGGAACAACTGAATTCTTCTCACGAGGGCAGTAGGAGTGTATTTTGTCAGTTAGGAAAGAGAAACTGCTTAAGAGTTTTCATTGAAAATGCCTTAATGGCCTTTCTCAGAAATTCAAACTTAAGCTCTAAAAACACAAATTGAGTCTTGCTTCTCCCTTGCTCAAACGTGTGTGTGTATGTGTGTGTGTGTGTGTGTGTGTGTGTGTGTGTGTAGTATGTATTTATGTATGTATGGTCTCATCATACTTCGAAAGCATCCAGAGTTTGGTCACGGCCTGCATGGCCCTACATGACCAGCTGACCTTGCCTAATTCTCTGACGGCACCTCCCATGGCCACTGCCTTGTCCTTCTCTTGCAGCCGCACTGGCCTGCTTGCTCTTGCTCTTCTACTTCAAATATATCACACCCATCTTTTCCGTGTTCTCTTTCTCCCTCTTTGTGTCCCTTATTTCTGTTTTGATCTCTCATCTTCATGATGACTTCTTCCTCCTATCCTATTTCACGGCACTCCCCGTTATATCCTGCCTGCAGCCAGCTAGGTAATTCTTCAGTGCAGAACCACTTGTTAAGCTGTGTGTCGCCAGTGCCTAGAGCAGTATCTGGTACAGTGGAAGTATTAGATTAATAATGGTTGAGCTAATGAAGGAATAAGCAAAGGGGAGCTACTTGTAGAATATAATGTACAATGCTGTGTTTTGAGACTTTAAATAGTCATCATGGAAACTGAGATCTTTTAGCCTTTAAAGTTAAAGAGATCAGAAAATGGAAGCCATTCAGTTTATGTTTCCCAGCACAGATGTGGAATTTCTGAGAATTTTTTAAAAAGCAGAAGTTTCACAGACTGATTTCTCTTTTTTGTGTATCATTATCTTCTGCTTCTTTACTCTTATATTTGTATCTTACATCATGAGAGCCTTTTTGAGTCTTTATTCTCATCTCAGTTGTCCACTTGCTGGCCAGTGCCATCATCTCCTTATCTCAAATCGCTGATGATAGTTTTTCAGTATATTCAAGGTTTCTCCCTAAGAAAATAGGCAACATACAGCTGGCTCATCATAAGAATATTCCTTTTTATAAGGAGGAGTATGATTGGGTTTCAAATATTTCTTGGCTGGCTTCTGGCTTCTGGCTCCTGATCTTTCT
Source organism: Saimiri boliviensis (assembly GCF_048565385.1). NCBI lineage: Eukaryota > Metazoa > Chordata > Mammalia > Primates > Cebidae > Saimiri > Saimiri boliviensis. Next base: position 15,346,508 of record NC_133457.1, read on the forward strand.
AGGGGTTCTAGGGAGACTGATGGAGTCTCCATCTCGGCCTCACCAAGAGCATTTCTGGTTCTGTCTTATGTATTGGTAAGATTGTGTTTGTATAAAAAATTTCTCCCTGTAAATTAAAGTCTGAACACCTGTGAACTGGAAGGGTCTCTTGGTCCTTTTCACGGAATCATGGAAATGCTTGGAACAGGGTCTTGTGGCCCAGAGAATTGAAGATGGCAAGCAAAGGGCATCAGTGCTGGGCAAGTCTGACTAGTTTTGGTCCAAAGAGGCATTTTGCTGTCTGTGCCTTCAAGTTACTCAGATACAAGAGTTCCTGAGCTACTGGCATAGATTCTACTTGGCAGCGTGCGCAGGTGCCCTTCGCTTTGGTGCCATCTTATGTTCCTCTCTTTCAGTTCCCCCCTTCTCCTTAGTGCTTTTGCTTACAGCCCACATTGTTATGTCAACTTTATGCTAATGATGCTCCTGCCACTGTTAAGTCTGAGGAAAGCTCATCTGATTTCTGTTGAATAAGGAGGTTTCCCTTCATGATCTCAGTTTTCAAGGTATTCAGAATCTTATCTTGAAATGAGAACATGAACTTACCAAAGCCAAAATGTGAACAAATTTGTGAAATATTTGAACCCTATCACTACATGTGTTTGGAAATCCCAAACAGAAGAAACTTTTAGGTTCATATTTATAGTACCATCCAGATAGAAAGCAGTTTATTGTTGAGTGAATGAACTTAACATTAAACGCAGGTTGCCTAGACTCTAGACATTTTTTAAATTATATTTTCACTGAAGCAATTGTATAATAGTGCAATCCTTTTTTAAAAATCGTGTTTCAATTTTGACTTCCACCTTAACGTTAGCTATTAAAGTTGGGGGTTGCTGTGTTATTTCCCTTAAATATTCTTTTCTATTCTAGTACCTTGAAGATTTTAAGTAAATTAAGGAGTGGATGAGCAGGTGATATGAACATATTAGTGGAAAGGAACTCCAGCCATGGGAGGAAAGCTTTGGGACTTGGTGGCTTGGCACAGGGAAAAATAAAGCATATATGCAGGAAACAGTTGGCTGCCTGGCAAGAAGAAAGACACAACAGAAAAGTGCTATAGATGTCTTATGGAGGGAAAACTTCCTTCTCCTGGGAAGGAATTGGTATGCTGTCATGCCCAGCATATTGTAGGATTCTGCAACTCTTATAAACCCCCAGCTTCACATGAAGTCAATACAGGCTCTCCTTGGGTGTTTTCAGTATGGCGTAAAGTGGATTTTATGGGATATTTGGATTTACTTTATAGATAACGTTGACAAATTACATCTATGCTGTAAAGTACAAAAGAATTTTTCCTATTTTAAAATTCTCTGGGCAGCTTATTCTAGAGTACATTTCTTGCATGGTAGAATTTCTTACATTCTTTAAATGAAGTCTTTTGACTGTTACAGGAACCATTAACTAAATGTGTCATAGAAGATGTGACTTAAGACACTATTTCTTACTGGGAGGTTTTTGCCTTTTTTTTTTTTTGAGATGGAGTCTCACTCTGTCTCCCAGGCTGGAGTGCAGTGGCACGATCTTGGCTCACTGCAACCACTGCCTCCCGAGTTCAAGTGATTCTCCTGCCTCAGCCTCCTGAGTAGCTGTGATTACAGGTGCATGACACCACTCCTGGCTAATTTTTGTATTTTTAGTAGAGACGGGTTTCATCATGTTGGTCATGCTAGTCTCAAACTCCTGACCTCATAATCCACCCACCTCAGCCTCCTCAAGTGGTGGGATTACAGGCGTGAGCCACTGTGCCCAGCCACTTTCTTTATTCTTTTTGACCTTTGTATGTGAAATGGATTGTACATTGTACATTTAGAAAGGCATAACAGTAATGAACTGCTAGTAAGGAAATGGTAGTCATTGAAATACTTCATGAGAAAAGGAATTTAAGTGTATAACATAATCAAATTTAAGTACCCTAATCACAAATCCCCTTTTCTCTTTAAAAAGAAACAATATCAGTCATATAATACTTTCTCTTTTTTATCCTAAATTCTAAGCCACGATTGATTATCTCCAAAATCTTGTGAATCTGGGTAATTGTTAAAAACAGAAAAGAGTGCAAGCTACAAATGAGAGCCTAGGTCCTTGCTTAGATGTAAGTAGTTCTCCTGTGACAGTCACTTATTTGTGGTGTAGAAACTTAGGCACTAAGGCAGAGTTATAAGAAAGGAACCTTTGCTAAACATTGAGTGTGTTTTGGCTGAATACTATTAAGGAAACAGCTGTCAAAATATAGTGCTTCAGGATATCTTTTTAAAATTTCTTTGTACATATTTTATCAATTGCTAAGTACTTAAGAAATGCTCTATTGTCCTAGTTAATTTATGAATTTCTCGAAATGCCAGTAAAATGGACAAGGGTAATTTTGTTCTTTTCAGTCTTATGCCTTCTTAGTAAAGTCTCAAGGAAATAGCTGGAAATGCTTCTGGCTTTATCTAAACAGTAGGAATAATTCTTTTTATGTTTTGAGTTGACATGTTTTCAATAAGAAATGTTAGTAAAACGTTTTTTAAGGATGCCTAAATCCTATAAAATAATGCCAGTGTTTTAGGCTCTAGAAAATGTCTCTTGAGAGTAATATCTTCTAACATTTATTTACTTATACCTAAGTCAGTTTTCAGTTGCTGTGAATCACTGTTTTATGCCCTAATTCATTAAAAAGAATTCAATTGATGCTAATGACATGGTAATTTTCTAACGTATACAAAGAAGAAGAAAATATGTTGAGCATACTGCTCTCCATTTTCTGTACTGAGTTAAGCTGCTGTTTGTACGGAAATGAAACTGGATTATCCATGCCTTAGGCAAGGTATACCCTAGGACAGGAGCATAACATCAGTTCTAAATGGAAGCTTCCAGGTTGCTCCATTGGGTCTCATTTATGAGTTCATTCCTATTAGTAGTTTTTAAAATCTAGAATGTTACTGAGGCTGAGCATAGACCCTTTAATAGGCTTTGAAAACACATTTCTTCTAACCTATAGGACATTTATAAGTGAGTCAGCAGTGTTTACAAAGTACTTGTTCTCTGCAGAGAGCTATTAACAGATGAAATGGAGGAATCAAGGGAGCAATTCAAGATGTTTCATAGACCTAAAGGTAAAACTAAGAGCATAAAGCTTCTAGAGGAAAATGTAAAGTGCTTTCCCAGCCTTGGGTTGGCTTCTTAGTATATGAAATATATTAGCCATGAAACAAAAAAATTTACGTTTTCTGAGCTTCTTCCTGACAAGTAAGACAAATTGTGGCCTGGTTCTTGGACTTTCCTAGCAGCGTGCCCCTAAAAACCAAGACCGCTTCCTGACCGGAGGAGACACTGGCCTCTCTGGGCTTGCCAAAGAAGGGAGAAAAAGAACAGCAAGAAGTAATTGAATATATTGATGAAGTGCAAAAGGAAATACAGAGACTTAATGAACAAGCCAGTCAGGATATTTTGAAAGCAGAACAGAAATATAACAAATTTTGCCAACTATTTTCAGAAGAGGTCAGAACTGATCACCCAAATCTCAAATTTTTGGGTAACAGCATTTGTCAAACTATCCACAAGTATTTCCGTTACTTGAGGGGTAAGACAAAGAGGCATTGTATTAGTTGAAGTATTGACGTGACAGAATTTGAAGGTATTAAATTAGGTTACAGGAAGATTGTTATTTTGATGAAAATCCTTAGTTTGAAAATGAAGTTCTCTCCAACGAATTTCATCTGAATGAGAGTAGTGATCCATTTTCAGAGTCCACTGAAATCAAATGGAAATCTGGAAAGAATATGATGAGAACGTTCAAGTCAAATACAGAGTAAAGTCAGCAGGAAGAGGTAGCATGAAGAACCAGAGAGCTTTTTACCTGGTTTGCTGACTGTTCTGATGCAGATCCTGATGAGTTAGGAAAGGTCATTAAAGATAATACTTGGCCAAATCCATTACAGTACTACTTGGTTTTTCAGTACGGATAATGAAGAAAGGGAAGGACATGATAATGATTAAGGATGGGAAGTATTGATAAAAGGGATAAGGATGAAGGTGAAGATGAAGATGATGATGAAAGGGAGGAAGAAAGAGGGATGAAGAGAAAATGATAGGTTTTTATCAGAACACTGATAGGTTCCAACTTTTCTTTCTAAAAATTTTCTCCAGTTCCTGGGAGCAAGTTGTCATGATGTGTGTGTGTGTGTGTGTGTGTGTGTGTGTGTGTGTGTGTGTGTGTGTGTTCTCTTGTGTTCGGTTGCCTTGTTCTTGAGGTCTTTTTTTATCTATACTATGGTTCTCAGCTTATTTTGGGGAAAAATAACTTGAGCAGAATACAATGGGAAAAGGATCTCTACCACTTTCTGTTCCAAATTCATTTTTATCCCTTCTTGTCTGAACAAAAACTGTATGGAATCAATACCATTGAGCTCTGCGGGAAGAAAGAAAAACCTCCCTCCGCTCTGCTGGAAGTTGGATGGCTGTAGGCCCCTGTGTAGTAGTGCATAGAATTTTAGCGTTTCTCTCCCTTTCTCTGTGTTTTAGGCTCAGAACACTGTGTCTTTATGGGAATATGAACAGTTAGCATTTACCAACATGTATCTGTCTACTTTCTCTTGTTTTTGCCCTGCCACTTGATGGGACAGTCAGCAGAACCTGCAGGATATTATTTAGAATTCACATTCTCTATTGTACTTTTGTTCCTGTGTATTTTAAATTTTTCTTTTTGTTTCACTGGAAAGGGAAGGTGACGCTCAGTTTTAAATGTTAAAAGTTGTACAAGTTGCTTTGTTAGAAAAAAGCTAAATGTGTACACATACCCAAAACTCAAAAAACCCTAAAATTTAAAACTCATTTTTTTGTAGACACCATTGATAAAATGAAGGCAAGCCATAGATTAGGGGGTGAATATTCAGAAAAATATCTCTGTTAAAGGCTCAGACTATTTAAAGAATTTTTATTACTCTGTAATACAAAGACAAATTCAGTTTCTCTAAAAAAAATGGCAAAAAGACGTGAACAAATAATTCACAAAGGAAGCCGTTTGATCAAGGAGCACATCAAAAGATGCTCAGTCTCATTTGTCCATGGGGAAATGCAAATTAAAATGACAATAAGGTATTAGTTTCACCCATTAGAATGAAAAAAAAAATTGACAGTGTCAAGAATGGACAAGGAAGTAGAGTAATTGAAACTTTAATATATTTTTGGTTGGATTGTAAAATAGTAAATCTACTTTGAATAACAGGTCACTTCTTATCAAGTTAAATATTGCTTCCTTGTGACTTAGTTATTTCACTCCTAGGTGTTTACCCTGGAGAAATGAAAGTGTATGTCCATAGAAAGATTTACATTAGAATATTCATAGCAGCTTTATTCACAACAGCCAAAAATTGGGAACAACCCAAATGCTCATGAACAGGTTAAAATGGGTAAAAAAATTGTGATATCCTCATAGAATAGACTACCATGCAGTAATACAGAGGGTGATACATGCAAACAATATAGATAAATCTCAAAACATGTTGAGCAAAACAAGTCAGACACGAAGGACTATGTACCTTGTGATTCCATTTCAGTGTAGTTCTAATACTGGTAAAGCAAAGCTCTAATGAAAGAAATTAGGAACGTAGTTACCTATGACTAGAAAAGAGAATAATTAAATTTCTGCGACGGCAATATTGTTTATCTTAAGTGGGGTATTGATTATATGGTGTCAAACTTTGTTGAATTGTAAACTTAAAATCTAATTTTCATTTACTGTATATGGTTGATACCCCAGTATAAATTAGTGATGGGAAAAAGGCAAAGGCATAAAACTTGCTCTTGAAGCAATAAGGATGTTGAGCATACATGGAGTAGATTGTAATGTGTGTGTAAATGGCACAAGGTGCTTGAAACAGGGCAGAAATAGCAGCATAAACAAAAGGCTTTCTGGACAATAGATGGTTTGTGCTGTGTTTTGAAGATGCAAAGAGGTAAATGTTTTTAGGACTTGGAGGGAAGATTTCTCAAACAGGGTCAAGGTTTCTCAAGAGGTCAAGATAAAAATAAAACAGGACATGTTTTTGGGTCAATAAACATAAATTGAAGTTGTTTTTCCACTCAGTGTATCATTCCCATAGAATCAGTCTGTCATTTCCCATATATATGTATCCTTTTCCTCTTTCAGGACTCATCTATTCTGCTGCTTCTGTTCTCCAGATGCACCAGCACACAGTGTGTGTTTTCTTTCTCCTGAATTCCCGCTTTTAACGTACAAATTAAAAGCACCATTTAATTTTTCCCAGATTATATCCTGTTTTTCAGTGTATCTTCTTACAAAGTGCATATTTGGGGAAGGTATTTTGGCCTCTGCCCCAAGTAAAATATTGAGTACACAACCAAATGCTGGTTAATTAAGATTGGGTGGGTAGAGGTTGATAGATGTTCAGGAGGTGGAGGCATTGTGTATGTAGGGACTGGTTGTCTTCCTTAGAACAATGCATATACTGTTTCTTCATTGGGGTAGGAGTGGATTTAAATAAAAATTGGTGATGCAGACTGTTGTTTTCAAATCACATTTAGTTTGTTATTTAAGACCCTCATGTTTTCCATTCGTATAACATTTATCACTGTGTTTTGAGGCTGAGACAGAGTCTATTCTTTTGAGGGACTTGAAAGTCTAGGACTAGGTCTGGATTTTTAGAATCATGTGGCTTCTAAAGTAATTTAAAATTCTCACACTACTTGAACTAAACTGAGAAATTTGATCTGATTGGCCTTGTGCTAAAGTTGTGGCTCATGAAAGAAAATCAGGGCACATCTCTAATGAACCAACCATACTCAGAAAAAAGACCTTGTTGCCATAACACGAAAAGATTAAGCAATAAATGTGCATTTTGTATTTCAAATTAAAATAATGTGTTTAAGGGAGAGGTTTATCCTTTTCTAAAAATAATTCCTACTTAAACTGTTATTTTGGGTAACCTGTATTTTTGCTTAACCAACTTGCCTCAGTGGTACCAGTTATGAGGACAGCTGCTGTGTTTCAAACTCAGTGATAACAGGGACAGCTGGTCTGATGTGTTAGGTTTTCTTTTTTATCTCAGACCATATCCTCTCTCTTCCTTTTTTCACTTCTATAAAGATAGTGCTTATAGGCATATTTATAGTGGGGAAAGAGGCAGTGAAATCCTTGTGCAGAAACATAGGCAGTTTTGGAGGTCAGGAGAGAAAGTACATTCAATACTAAAGGCCACCTCCCAGGACATTTAACTGAACTAAGTATTGTATTTTGTATTCTATTTTTTTTCAATCTGTACATGAAGGGCTATCAGCTTCCGGCTGGATTAAGGTTAGGGATTTGGATCCAGTCAGTAAATGACTTCTGATGAGATTAGAATCATCTCCAAATCCCCATTAAAAAAATTAAAATGTAATCTAATAAATTATAATATGCCCAAAGATTGTTGTCATAACTGAGTGACTGTCAGTTCTTAGGAGAGAGTGCTGATGTTAAGGTTTGTCGCCACAAGAGGCCTAGAACCTCTTCATCACACCATCCCTACCATCCTAGAGTGCTGGCTTCCTCGTGGAAAGAATCATGTAAGGAATCAGTGTTGAATGAATGAATGGCTGAAATATCCCTAGAGTGAGACAGGGATTTCATTTATCATCTGTAGCAGGATGGAAATGTTCTTCGAATGAAGCGTTGTATGAGCTCTCTTACCAACCTTTGACCTTAGGGCTGGATTCACTGGGAAGATTGCATCAGCAACAGGTGAGTTATTTCCAGCCAGGTATCTGTCCCGCTGCAGAAGGTGGCACACTTCCCCTCTGCTTGGTATAAATTGCTCCCAGAGTGTGGAGGCTCTGAGTGATGTGATGAAAGTAAATGTGTGTGATCCTGGAAAGCTTTGAGGATCAGATTATTTTTCCAAGTGATCACACCACAATCGTACAGATCCCTTTGGGTTAAACCTCAGAAGCCAAATAACTGATCTTTTCTTCTTTTCTTTGATATATTAACTTCAACAGCAGATGTCATATAATTGGGTAGAAGCCACCACCCCTCTCTGGCTGTTCTCTTATCTGAATGATGTGGGGTCAGAACATGATATCTAAAGCCTTTGATGCTTTTCAAAAACAACAGATGGGAGATTTCAGTGAAGAATAAAAAGCTAGCAATTTAATTTACACCGAGTAAAGACAAAAATTTCAAAGGAATCTAATCAGATCTAAAAACATATGCCTAATATATCACTTTGACTTTAAAAGAACAGGTGGATTGAGAAGCTTTGCTGTGGTAGACTTGGTTTTTCAGTGAATTAATAGAACCAAATAATTACTATAAAGATAGCATTTATTAATTGCTAGATTTATTCTTTTTAAGGGTGCTAGGGAGGAAAAGAAAATTCCCTTTAAAGAGGAGCCAGAAAATTTAGTAAAGACGGTTTCGGAGACCTGATGGAGACTTGATTCCTCACGCTACTTAGGAAGCTGGGAATTTAAAATAGATTTTACATAGTTTGGTTGTAGGTATTTTTCCTTATCAAGATAGAATATTTATACTGAAATATATATTTATATTTACATAAATATATTTATATAGCTGTGCTGCTCAGACTTTAGGAGGCGATGTGTCTTTTAGCATTGTGGGGTGATAGTGGGGAGGCTATGGGTGTAGCACCAGAATATAGCAGCAGACGAAGCTAATTTGAAATCCCAAGCAGTAGACAGCATCTGACCAATGAAACCCCTTCTTAGCATCCAGTATGAACTGGCACGGTGATCATACAGTTTATGGTACAATCAGGGACACTTTCGAGATAGAAAGGGGTACTATTTTCAATTATGCCAGAACAGTTGAAAACTGGAGCTCTCCTAGTACATGGAGTCACCCAAAACAGTGTGCAACAAATTACCTGGAGTGCTTGTTAAAACAGAATGCTAGGCTCCACCCCCATTGTTTCTGATTCAGTAGGTTTGGGGTTAATAATTGGCATGTCTAACAAGCTCACTGGTAATATTGATTTAGCTGGTCTAGGACCTACACTTTGAGATCCACTGCTCTACCCAAACAAACTTGGCATTCTTGTCCTGATAATGTAATTTTCCGTTGAAGGAAACTCTCCCTATTGTCCATCCGCCTCCACTAGACAGCCCTCTGCAGGTGAGGATTCTCATGGTGGGATATGCTTGTCTTGGCATCAGCCTATCTCCTAGACTGGTCTGTTTTTGGTATTATAGAGACTGCTCCCACTGGGAGGCTAAAACAGCTCACCTGTTTCTGAATTAACTTCTAAGGAAATGCTGGAGCCAAATGGAATAAACCTGATGAATTCTGAGTTCTCAGCGCCTTAGGCTTAGGGGTGCCTCAACATCTAAATTCACTCTAGAAGCATTTTATATAGTGAATGTCCCTCTGGGGAACCGTACTCTTCTGTTCAGCACTTTAGAGGCATCGTAGATATAGTAGGAAATATCTTGTGATCTTCCCTTTTTTTTTCTTTTAGTCATATGCTTAATCATGGGGATAATACGGTGTTTTTTTATTTTCAGGCATTTATTCATTACTTTGCTCACTAATTAACTAGCTTAGATTGAATGAGGAACTTGTAGACGGTTTTATTGGTAAGGCAAATGTGAGTGTGGAATTCACCAGTAGGTAAGTGGGTCTCAAAGAGTGTCTCAGGCCAGCAGCATTCAGCCTCATCTGAGAATTTGCTAGAAATGCAAACTATTAAGCCCCAGCCGAGGCACACTGAATCAGAAGCTCTAGGGCAGGCTGCATGCGGCCCCCTGAGGTCATTTATTCGGCCCCCCGCCGCACTTCAGGAAGGGGCATCTCTTTCATTGGTGGTCAGTGAGAGGAGCACAGTATGTAGCGGCCCTCCAACGGTCTGAGGGACAGTGAACTGGCCCCCTGTGTAAAAAGTTTAGGGACGCCTGCTCTAGGGGGATAAGGCCTAGGGAACTGTGTTTTAACAAGCCTTCCTGGTGATTCTGATGTGGGTTAAAGTTTGAAAAGTAATATTGTAGCCAGTTTTATGTTATATTTTGCCTGTTTTGATCTACAACAGTATTGAAATATCTGTATTATGTTTCTAAATAGTATGATATCTAATTACATATACATTTACCTTGATACAGTTTTTATAATAGTGAAAACAATAATGATGTCAGACCTCATTTACTGCATACTTTCTATACATACAGTCATGCACTGCATAATTACAGCTTGGTCATTTGCACCTGTGGGCCCATACGATTATAATGAGTTACGTAGTGGCATACACTATATCATCTAGGTTTATGTAAGTATAATCTATGATGTGTGCACAACAATGAAGTCACCTCATGATGTATTTCTCAGAATGTGTCTCTGTTGTTAAGCAATACATGGCGTATCACTGTGTTAAAGACTTTACAAATACTATCTGATTTAATCCTTACAGTGCTGTTTTACAGATAAGGAAATGGGGAGGAGGGGCACTCCTGACGTGGAGAGGCTCCCCCGCCACTTCCCAGTTGTATTCTGTTTAAAGATGTTAGCAGTAATTACAATCATGTTTTTAGCTGTAACTTTTTCTCAAATTAAATGTGCATAATGCTAGATAAAACATTTTTATAGTAGGAAATTTTAAATAGTATTCTAAAATACATGGTGGAAGAGGATTGAAGATTGAAGGACATAGTGATGGTGATTGGGTGGAAGGGCAGGGAGTGGATATACTTATGGTGAGGCTGGGCTGATTGGAATCCTGTGGGCTGCAGGAGCCAGCCACGATAAATGGTGTGAAGGCATCCTCCCTGTGCTGAGAGGATTCAGGCTCCTGGGTAGATAAGCTGGGTGGCCTTGCTCAGGATAGTCACACCCTCTGTACCTGCTTCAACTGTGAAGTGGGCACTGTTAACACCTCAGCAAATTATGCTTCTTTTTTCACACCCTACCCACTTCCCCTGAGTCTTCATGCTTTGAATACCCTGAAATCTCCCCATTTGTGTTTTGTTTTTTATTTTTTGAGATAGGGTCTCAATTTCTCACCCAGACTGGAGTGCAGTGGCCCAGTCTAGGCTCACTGCACCCTCCACCTCCTGGGCTCAAGCTATTCTCCTGCTTCAGCCTCCTCAGTAGCTGGAATGATAGGCGTATGCCACTACTGCCCAGCTAATTTTTGTATTTTTAGTAGGAATGGTGTTTCACCATGTTGGCCAGGCTGGTCTCGAAGTCCTGACGTTAAATGATCCACCCACCTCTGCCTCCTAAAGTGCTAGGATTACAGACATGAGCCACCATGCCCAGCCTCCCCGCCTTTTTGTGCCAGACATGGCAATATATAGTTCATGCATATATGCCAGTGTGTAATTGTGTGTGCACAATTGTATGCATGTTTGTAAATATGGTATTTATAAGTTTTATAGAAATATAAAATTTATTGCATGTTGACAAATCATAAAATTTGCCGTTTTGATATTTTTTGAGTGCATTGTTTTCTTTTTAACTTAATTGCTAGGTTTCTCTTTTAATGCTAAAACTGATTATCAAGTTTGTATGTTTTAGAAAGATGAATATGCAAACTACAATTTATTTTTTTTGCTAGCACGATCTTTGATTCATTTTCTCCATAGGATTGTCATTGGTTAAAAAATATATATTTATAGACAAGATGGAGTGCATGGGCTTGATTGAATATGCTGACATTGTGGGCCTGTGCTACCTCTCCTGAATGTAATTTAATTTATAATGTTTAAAGTATTATAAGTAATTTAGTTGGTTAGTCATAGACTATAAGTAAGTAGCATATGAACTCAAATATTTGCTATGCATAGGACGGACATTTTTGTGATTTAGAATTTAAAGGCATTTTATTAGGTGTTAATGGGGTAATTTATCCCAATAATGACAAAGATAAAAGCTTTTACCTATATAAGTGTATGTACAAATAAATGTAACTGGAGGGCGCAGTGGCTCATGCATGTAATCCCAGCACTTTGGGAAGCTGAGGTGGGTGGATCATAAGATCAGGAGTTTGAGACCAGCCTGGCTAACATGATGAAACCCCGTCTCTGCTAAAAATACAAAAATTAGCCAGGCATGGTGGCACGTGCGTCTAATCCCAGCTACTCAGGAGGCTGAAGTAGGAGAATTGCTTGAACCAGGGAGTGGAGATTGCAGTGAGTCGAGATCGTGCCACTGCACCCCAGCTTGGGTAACAGAGCAAGACTCTGTCTCCAAAAAAAAAAAAAAAAAAAAAAAAAATTAAATGCAAGTGTGTATCTGTATACATATGCAATTACAAACAAAAACATTCATATTAACATAAGTATTACTCTAATTGATTTTATAGTTCAGAGAAGCAAGTTTAATACACATTTATGAGCTTTTGAAATGTTTGTCCTGGATGAATACCTTTTAAACATTTTCTTTATAAATATGTTTATATTTATATATAATCTTTGTAAATATTTATATTTGTATATATGTTTGTTTATATTCTTTATACATATATTTGTATATATTTATATATTTGATAAGTAAATATATTGTCTTTATAAATGTATTTTATGTTTCTTCATCAGAAGTGTATTTTGACAGTCACGATTGGAAATTCTAAATAATCATAAATGATAATATTTCAGAATTGGATCCCCATATTAACATGCCAATTACAGTTGTCAAACCAAAAGCAACCTACTGAGAAAAATATGAGTGGCAATGGCCCAGCGTTTCCCAGCCTTGTTGCTGCCCAGCTCTGAAATCTTTTCTGTTCCCATGCACCTTTCACATACACACAAGTCATTGCATGGAAAAGCTGTTTCTTACCTGCGTCTAGGCCTTCATCGGTGAGAGTCACAAACCACTCATTTTGAAATACTCCCAATGCAGGCTCCAAGGTAACACTGTTACAGAGTTCTTGCTCATCTTCAACTATGGATGAAAATCAGGAACTTGACAGAAACCACGAGATAGTGAGTCTCTCTGCAGCTGTGGTCAGATAGAGCTTATTGAAGACTAGGATGGGGAAACAGAGAGAAAGGAAAAGATGTTTTAATCTCTGCGGGTATCAGGCTGACTTCTGAGCTAGTTCCTTTCCTCCAGTAATGCAAAAACAATCCTCCTTTTTTATTTCCCCTCCTACTTTTCCCCACATCATCTGGTGCACAACCAGGCAACAACCTGTTTTCTAACCTTTGCCATTGTCAAATTCAACATGTGATAGGAGGTGGAGAACTGATGTGTAAGAACTGTGTAAGATACGGTTCTTTCTGAAGCACCCGCAGAGGAAATTGTTAGCAGCTTCACAGTTTAACATGCAGAGATGTGGGTGGTTGGAGCTACCTGGAAATGCGGAATTAACAGAATAAAGCAGCATTTCGACACCAGCGTCTTTTAGATAAGAGGTGTTGCACTGTCATTTTTTTCACACTAATTTTCCCATATTTGAACACTGCTGATAAATAGATCTCAAGTAGGACTTCAGATAAACTCCTCATGTGTTAAGATTTTGCTGCTGGTGCTGTCTGTGTTACTATTTTGAAACTCTTCATATTCTGACTTCCTTCAGGCTCTGTAATGTAGTTGGTGATGTCCTGCAGTGCTCCACTGTCTTTCCCAGTGGCTATTACTGCCATTAGATTTGGAAGTCCTCAGAAGATGGCTAAAAAGTCCTCTTCAAAGTGTGTAACTCTGAACCAGAAAGAAAGAAAACAAGGGGCTGAAAAGCTTACTTTATAAGGCTTCTGCATTTTAAGTGTGTTTACTTAGGCTGTTTGATTGCAAATTATGGGTAACAACTTGTAAAGTTCAGCTTGCCTTAAAAACATAACAATACGTTCGCAGTTGTAATAATTATCACTGGCTTATGACATGCCAGCTACTATTCTAGTTGTTTGACATGTACTTGCTATGTAGGAGGCAGTGTTCTGGACATTGGAGATGGAGTAGGGACTAACACATACCCAAAATGTTATTTCCTGTATGAAGAGTATTTTCTTACTTTCTGTCTCACAAACTGACTAGTCACTGTTGATCACTGGCAAAGACCAGTGAGACACAGAGCTTGTTTAGAGAAGTTCCCCATTTCTCCCTAACAGAGAGACGACTCTTCAGCTCTCCCGAGGGTCCCGATAGTCCTCACTGATGCTTTGATTGAGGGGCTAATAATACTGACGTGCACAGAGAGGCTTGTTAGCTTCAGCTGCAGTGAGTTCTGGTGGGTAATAAACTTAAGGACAAGTGTGGAAAAAGGGGGAGCCGCTAGAGCCTGGTTATTACCAGGGTGCATTGTAGAGTCCTCCAGATGTAAACATTTTGCTGATTAAATGGATGATTTGGCATGAACAGTATCTCTAAGCTGCAACTCTCAAGACTTTCCTGATTTATTGCAGGAGATGCTGTTTACTCTGACAGTCTCAGAAACACCCATTAATTGTTCCAGGTCTCTTTTGTGCTTCTTGACTTCTCCATGGGGTGTTCCACATACCTGTTATTGAGTATGACTGGGGAGAACATTGTAATTTCTTTGACTGGAGCTGCTTGCTTTCCTTTTAATGCCAGGAATTGCAAAGTCCAAGGCCAAAAGGATAGCCCTACTGGTGGTCCCCTAATGGCAGGTGGTACAAATGGGGTGGATTCTATGTAAGACGCTTGGGAGTAGAGGGATTATGAAGTGGGGCGCTAAAGGGGGTCAGCTGTGTCTGGAAGCTTGCCAGAGTCATGGCCTCATCTTGGGATAAGCCAGTGTCTTCAAAACATTCAATGCTGATTTGCATGTTTTGTTCTGAACACTGTGTTTTAACTTGAGTACTCCAATGACCCCATGAGTGCTATAGGTTTGTCTACTTCCTCTTCCCCACCTTTTTCTTAATAGACAAGGAAACTGAGGCATGGAGATGTTACATCAGATCTCACAGCCTCTGGGGCTGAGATTTAAACCCTGGCAGAGCCTGGATCCTGTGCACTGGTACTGTGCTTTTTTGTTTTGTTTTGTTTTTGTTTTTGAGACAGAGTCACTCTTTTTGCCTAGGTTGCAGTACAGTGGTGTAATCTCAGCTCACCAGCAACCTCTGCCTCCCAGGTTCCTGTGATTGACGCTGAGGGATGGGGAGGGGGCAGACAGCGGGACACTTTTCTGTTCATCTGCAAAGATTGGATTAAGTCCCAGCTGCACATACTCATACCCTTGATTGAAGCATCCTCTCTCCTTACTAGATCCTTTCACAGCCAAAACACATGGCAATCCTTAGACAAGTAACCTTTTTTTTTACAGGTGAGAAAACAGAGCCTCAGAAAATTTAACTAAGGGTTATCTAAGCCCGAAAGTCACAGTACTAGACTTAGTAGTCTTTAGGTTGTGCTGGACATTTTGTGGAAATGCTTAAATAAAAGTTTAGCTTGTTCACATTTTATTAGAATTGGAAGCAAGTGTTAATGTTTGAAAAAAATATTTGATCCTGACAATATTTATTTTCACATATTTTTAAAGTTAGATATTTCATTATGACTTTTAGCATCACAGGCAACTTGACTCTCCAACACTAGACACAGGCATAATACAACATAGCTCATAACAAAATTATAATTAAAACAAGAGAGGGCCTGATACTTGTGTGCAAGAGTCTTTTAGAAAACAAAATCTAAAATAGTCAATATTTCTGTGGTGTTCTGATTTACATGAAATAGTTCTGAGTTCCCCTTTCCTTTTGGGGAATACTTGAAAGTACTGTGGGGGCCGAGCGCGGTGGTTCACACCTGTAATCCCAGCACTTTAGGAGGCTGAGGCGGGTGGATCATGAGGTCAAGAGATCGAGACCATCCTGGTCAACATGGTGAAACCCTGTCTCTACTAAAAAATATATATATAAAAAAATTAGCTGGGCATGGTGGTGCGTGCCTGTAATCCCAACCACTCAGGAGGCTGAGGCAGGAGAATTGTCTGAACCCAGGAGGCGGAGGTTGTGGTGAGCCGAGATCACGCCATTGCACTCCAGCCTGGGTAACAAGAGCCAAACTCCATCTCAAAAAATAATAATAATAATAATAATAAAGTACTGTGGATATCCTCCTAATTTTTTTCTCAAAGCCCTCCATATACCTCTGATATTACTAGCACCCGTAGCCCATCCTGTGTGCTCACACATTCTTCAATACCATTTCCAGGCAGGACTCTGCCTTATTAGTAATAGGACTAGTTATATAAAAACATCCCTTGTGTATTCATACTACAAATAGAGTGAGTTTAACACACGTAATCCCCAAATATGTCCCCAAATATGTTTCCAGTCAGTTTCTATCCAGCCTGTCATCAACGGCCCATAAATAGCTGGCTGGCTTACATCTTGATTCCATAAATGTCCTGTTTTGCTCCTTACCCCAGAATTCAAACATGCATAATTCTTACTGTTATGTCTTTTGAAATTGCTTTTCCTTAAAGTAAGTACCCAGACAACTTTTTCGTTACTGCCCTTCCCCAACTTTTCCCCCAGTTGCTTTATTGAGCACAGCGAGCAAGACACCAGCACACCTAGCCTCGTCACCACTGGCTGTCTTGGAGACTTGTTCATGTGAGCCTTATTCTTTCTTGTAGCTTTGTAGTATTCCATAATTTATTTATTCAGTACCTATCGATGGATTTTCAGATAAATATGAACACTTTTAATGAATTTATTTTAACCACAGCAGGTATTTGCTGGGTTACATAATTCAGTTTAGTTTTTTTTTTTTGGCTGGCAAGTGATTTATAATTGTGTGTGTTTTGTATGTGTTGAGGGGTATGGCTGCTGAAAGGACTCCACTCGATGTTGAGAAAGAGATTGGGATAAGAATACAGAGGATTTTGGTAAAGCCCAGGGTAAACATTTTATGAAAGCACAATGTACAAGGACACTTAAAGGAAGTGTGTTTGGAAATTGTCCTCTGTGGGATCCCTGAACTGGCATCCAAAATGCTTCTTCCTGGATGGCTCTTTTACTTGTAGAATAGGGATGAAAGTCAACTTAGTGCTGTATTAAAAGAATGATGGGAGCCGAGCTTTAATGTTAGGAAAGCCAGGGAAGGTGGAGCAGTGTGTAATGTGGGGGGTCTGAAATGTCATGTTCAGGACTTCATAATTCTGTGTGCCATAAAGTTTTTGAGCTTTGTATTAAAATAATTGAAAAAGTGTTTTTGAAAAGTGTAGTCTGATAGGAAAACGTTGAATGCAGACATGGTTTTTTATGTTTCTCTGTGTGAAGCATTCAGTTTTGCCAGCTTGTTGATTTAGAGAGGTGAAGAAGGGCAGGGGGCAGAAATTTTATCATTAAAATGTGATATAAGTCACTGCGTTATAAAATAATGCCGTCTTGTTAACCCTCTATCAATGAGTGACAGGACATGGGGCTTCATTGGCAATTGCGTATTTGCCTTCATCTGAGAATTATAAGGGAGAAACAAATGTCTGGTACAATATCACCCTCTTGTGGTAGACTGAAAGAAGTAACAGTTTAGAAAACAAATAGGTGCAATTTGTACATATTTTATGGGCATTTCACAAAACCTCACTTTGGTATGGGTGCTAACATTGAGTCATGGTTGATTAATCCCAATTAATTGAAGTGTGCAAACAGATTTTTTGTATTGCTAGTGTTAGATTGGATTTAAATCTTGAAAATCAAAAGGACTGAATCTCAGTTGATGCTAGCAAAGAATTAGAATTTAGAACTTTGTTACAAAAACAAAAACTTGTATGTGTATTTTCTCTTTTTGATATATATATATATTTTTTGGAAAGATGCTGAGGAAGCAGAAGAAAGCCTTTTCTTTTACTACTTCAGATCTCAGAAATGTGTCATTTCTCATTATCTTCCTTTTGCTCCCATTTGCTTGCAAGACTCACTGTGTCTTTGGACATGTCCCTGATATCTCAGTATTGTCATTATTTGTCTGATGCGGCCCGTGTGTCCGTATCATGCCTAGCTGTCCTTGCTGGCTTTGTTTTGTACTCGTGGTATTCAGTACCATAGTAGGTAATCAGAAGTATTTATTAATTGAGTATCTCTTATCAAAATATGGGGAGACAGAGGATATTCCCCAACTCCGTGCTCTGGTTCTGCAAGTAAAGATAAATGAGATAATGGAAATTATCTGAAAACCATGACTGTGAATATTTTAAATAATATCCCAAGTGTATTAAATCATCTAATCACTTGTACACTTTTGAGCCCCCTTTGTGGGTGTCTGAACATGACATGCATAATGATTCAACCTAGGACAGGTAACTAAGAGGATGGCATTGGCTTTATCAGGCAGTTTACTCAGCACCCTAACTGCTGGGCTTTTCAGTACAGTGATAGAACAAGTTAGGAAGCAGGCCTTGGGAAGTCACTGAGAGAGCTGGAGTGAAGCTTGTGAATGTAGGGACATACTTCGTTTGTATCAGATAAACTTTCCCACAGTTGTTCTGATGAAGAATGCTACTTGTTCATCTGCCATAATGTGTGGGAGGATGGGCTTAGCAGGTTTAAGGAAAGATTTGTGGTATTGACTTTTCAGGGAACTTGACTGAGAGTTAATTGAAGTCAAAGAAAGTGCTGTGGTGATCACATGTAGAGTTTGGTTTTTTCCACCCAAAGAATAAGCCACACCTGAAATTATGTAGAGCAGTTATCTCTGCTCAGCAAACGATTATTAATTAAGCACACTTGTTTTTAATTCTGGGTTCTGTGAAGGTTGTGTGATTATCTTGGTAATTTAATTTCCTTGGTGGCCTGACTAGAATTGTGGTTTTAGGCAATTAATGCTGTAGAGATCTGCATATCTTTATTAATAATCTTTATTAATCATAATTAATAATTTGAGCACAACAGTTAGTCTTACACTTTTCTGTATGAACAAGTTAATCAGAATGAAGAATCAGGCCAAATTGTTATATTTAGTCTTTGGAATGGGCCATTTAAGGAACAGCTTTACCCTTGTCTGATTCTCAGTGGTCATGAGGTAGTGCTATGGTCTGAATGTTTGTGTCCCTCCAGTGTTTATGTGTTGATAAAAAGAAATGAAATAATGGCATTTGCAGTAAACTTGATGGAGCTGGAGATCATTATTCTAAATGAAGTAACTCAGGAATGGAAAACCAAGCATCATAGATTCTCACTTATAAGTGGGAGCTTATCTATGACGATGCAAAGGCATAAGAATAATACAGTGGATTTTGAGGACTCGGGGGGAAGGATGGGAGGGGATCGAGGGATAAAAGACTGACTACACCTTGGGGACTTGGAGGCGTGGCTCAGACCTATAATCCCAGTACTTTGAGAGGCTGAGGCGGGCAGATAATGAGGTCAGGAGATCGCGACCATCCTGGCCAACATGGTGAACCCTGTCTCTACTAAAGTACAAAATTTAGCCAGATCCTGTGGCACAGATCTGTAGTCCCAGCTACTCAGGAGGCTGAGGCAGTGGAATCGCTTGAACGTGGGAGCGGGAGGTTGCAGTGAATTGAGATTGCACCGTTGCTCTCCAGCCTAGGTGACAGAGCAAGACTCTGTCTCCAAAAAAAGACTATGCATTGGGTATATGGTACACTGCTTGGGTGATGGGTGCACCAGCATCT
The DNA here is from genome assembly GCF_048565385.1 of Saimiri boliviensis. Lineage (NCBI taxonomy): Eukaryota > Metazoa > Chordata > Mammalia > Primates > Cebidae > Saimiri > Saimiri boliviensis. The sequence continues at coordinate 15,366,082 of NC_133457.1, forward strand.
CAGAAGTCACCACTAAAGAACTTATCCGTGTAACCAAACACCACCTGTTCCTCAAAAACCTATTGAAATAATAAATAAATATGTTGAAATCTAATCCCCAGTGTGTTGGTATTAAGAGGTGGGTCTTTGGGAGGTGACTAGGCCATGAGGGTAGAGCCCTGTGAACGGGACCAGTGCTTGCATAAAAGCTCACCTTCCACCATGTGAGGACACTGGGCACCATCCATGAGGAACAGGTCCTCACCTCACGGAATTCATTGGCTCCTTGACCTTGGACTTCCCGTCTTTCAGGTCTGTGAACAAGACATTTTTGTTGTTCATAAATTACCCAGTTTAAAGTATTTTGTTACGGCAGCAGGAATGAACTAAGAGAAGTGAGTTGTATGACGGTGTGTGGTTACACTTTTGTCAATTATGGTAGGAGGATTTACTCAGAGCCCACATTCTACATGATTGGGTTTTACAATCGGCAGTGTCTCTCAGGAGAATCACAGACTTGCTGTGATCCCGCTGTTGTAGTTAGAATACACTGTGTCCTCACATGGCTCTACCTCCTGGTCAGCTTTTCATTGAGTTGTGGTCTGCAGGGAGGCCAGTGCCTTAGAAAGGCAAATGTAGTGTCTGTCTCTAATGATCTCTTGAAATCTATACAAAACATACATTTTTGTACCTACCAGTCAATAGTATTAAGAAAGATTCGTGATAGTTTTGCTTTGGAGGAGAGAAAAAATATAAATTAGAATCTAGATTATTTATTCCTTCTGGAAGCAAAAGCAAGCAAATATTCAACTTGGGTGGGCTGTGTTCCTTCTTGTGGTGTCTGTAAAGATCTCTTGAAATCAGTACGGAGCATAAATTCTGTACCTACCAGCCAATAGTATTAAGAAAGATTTGTGATCGTTTTGCTTTGGAGGAGAGAAAAAATACAAACTAGAATTTAGATGATACATTCCTTCTGGAAGCAAAAGCAAGCAAATACTCAACTTGGGTGGGCTATGTTCCTTCTTGTGGTATTAAGCAAAAGTGCAAGCAACAGGCACTAACTCAGAAAACCATTTCCATGCTCCTCGGAAGCATCCATGAGAGACTTTTGTTGAATAGCTGCTAATCCAGCATCCAGGGGTTCACAGTTTGTGTTAGCTCCATGGAAGAAGCTTCACAGGAGGCGGAGCTTCTCATTGATAGATGGCTAGATTCATGGCGTTCTTTTTCCTTATTTTCAGCTGCTTGTTTTACTAGGTTATGTTATCCTAACATAGACATATATTTTCATATGTATTGCTAACATAGGGACATATATTCTTGTTTGCCCACATAGTCCAAGTTGAAACCTGCTGTGCCAGCTCCATGAGTAACACTTTCACTCACAAGTGTCCCGGTTTTGACAATAAATTACATGAGCCATTCTAATTTATAATTATAAGGGAATAAAATGCTCAAAAGTGTATGATTGATTGACTGGCTTAAAATAATGTTGTCTTAGTTCTATGTGATGTTATATTTATTAAGCAATTTTTTCAGGCTTTAGTTGAGAGGGCTTCCTAGCTTCAACCCTAGCCTTAGAAAGTTACTTCTTCATCTCTAATTAGGGGCAATGCTAGTATTTCCTTATGGGCCTTATGGGTTTGTTTTGGGGATTAAATCTGTTAATACAGGTCAGGTGCTGAAAACAATGCCTGGTATGTAGGGAGTGCTCAATAAACATTAGTTATTTTAATGTTATTGGAAAATAATCATTCAATGTTAAAAGTTCTAGAAAAGAGTATGTAAAAGACTGGGAAGGAGCAGAAAAGTCAAGGCCTCAAGTAGTATTGCCATCAGTGTAAAATCATGACAGTTGATTTATTTTTTCTCTCTCAGCATGGCACACAGTAAGAGGTGGGATCCAGGTCTGCCCATCTCCCAAATCCTTTCTCATCCATGAGACCAGACCTACTCCCATTGGGGCTGAGCTACAGTGGGTACCAGGCCAGGCAGGGCAGAGACCTGGCTTGTCTTTTTCTGGGGGTGGAGTGGCAGGATTTGGTAGAAGACTGTTAGTGGGAAGGAGGAAAAGAGGGCACTCAGATTTTCAGTTCAGGGGCCTGGGTATATGATGATATTGTAAAATGAGTTCAGGGCTAAGGGGCCTTCTTGAATGGGGTGGAGACAGAAAGTATTGCAGTCTCGGTGACTGCAATACTTTCTTGGACTTTGTAGTCAGACCCCTCAGCTTCAAAACCTGCCATCATCACTTCACTTCTTAGCCAGGTGTGCCTCAGTTTCTTCATCTGTTATAGGACATTTTTATTAAAAGTAAAGCATGTAGTGACTGATGAGCACTATGTAAGAATTGATCATTATTATCACTATTTTTAACTTGCCACTTTAAGGGTTTCTGTGGGAAGTATATATGGTTGTCTTTGAAATAGCATTTGTAGAAAACTTCAAAGCAGGCATCTATTGAAACTTTTTAATAAACTTTATAGAAATCATTGCTTTCTTTTTACCATTTTTGTGATTAATAGAAGTGGCCATGGAAAAGTTTACCCTGTATTTGCCATTTATTTATTAAGACTGTATCCCTTCCCAAATTTGGTTGGTACCTACTGGTATCTAGAGGTCTGGGTTTCTATATTGCTTGAAACCTTGGTCATATTTTTCTCTCTGTCCACAGATGGCTCAAGAATTCAAATCAGCATTCTCAATGTAGGCATTACTGCCCCAGAGATTATTTGTCAATTTCAGTGTATTTTTTTGTTATCCCTATGTTAAGTGGCTGGGGCCATGAATACTTGATAGCAAGCAAAGTATGAGACACAATTCTTACACAGTGAAGAACTGTCCCATGCTGCTTTTGGGAGTGACTTATTAACTTTCCCATGGGTGAAAAGCTTGTTCATCAATATTTGAGTTTATAATTTAAGTCTATTTACATATAAACAAATTTTGTCTGGTTTAATATACATAATATACATCAGCCAAATTTTTCCAAGAATTTAGCTACTATCTACTTTCTATTTGGAATCTTGTTAAGAATTATTTATTTTGGAAAGCCCCATCAATAATAGTAATAATGTAAGTTGTGTTTGAGTCAGAAATATTTGTGTCTGTTAAATCCACATAATTAAATGTATAGATCCAAGCATCTGAGCACTTCATGTTGAATGAATGACATTATTTCAAATAGCTGTGCTTAAGCATTTACATATTACATGTCATTATAAATTTTTCTCGCTGTTTTCCCTTTGAATTACGATCATGGTTACATATACACTTATAGGCAGGCAGTCTTTGATTTCACAATTCTGACACATATTTGAATTATTATGATTTAGTTCAATAATAGCAGTCTCCTTACAACAGTCCAAATTTTAGTTACCACAGTATATTAACTCTAAGTAGTTTCATAAAGTACAAACTTAATTGCTAGCTCTCCAGTTCACAGATTAATACGTAAATAACATACAGGAGTGCCAATCATCTCACTTCTTTCAAAGTCTGTTGGTGATTGGTCACTGCACATCTGTTATTCAATTCATGCACACTCAGCAAAGTGTGTAGTGTTGCCTCCTTGTTTGCCAGTAATAAACCCCATGACATTTTACGAACAGTGATATTTGAAAGAGAGTATGCCAACAAAAATGAAAGTTCCAGAGAGAAATGACAAGTGATAATAAGGAAGTAAAATTTGAATCACAGGCATATGGAATTACAAAAGAAATAGTTAACCAGAGGAAGGTTAAATCTCTACAATATGCTATTAGATGAAGTTAGTCCAGGCAAAGTTATTAATATCTGCAATGAATAGATCAGATGTTCTAGAGAAAGTGATGCTTACAAGAAACTTTACAGTTAAGGAATTCTTGAAATATTTCACAACATTGAAAGCACAAAGGATAAAATGTTGGAATTTGGCTCAAACTTACAAAGGAACATGACAATTCTATAAGGCATAGAAAAAGATACTCACTCTGTATTATAAGTTATATACTGAGATGAAGTCAAGAACTATTCAAAGACCATGGTATGGTGTTCAGGCTTTTTGAAAAATACGTAGAGGTAATTCATTGCTGGATATAACTGACACACAGCTTTCTATGTTAGAAAAGATGTTTTGCTTTAAGCTAGCAGTAACCATCTTAAGCATTGGATACAGTTTCTTAAGACTGTTTAAAAGCTATAATAGGTTAAGGGGCTGATTTACATTCTTTATGCTAAACTTGTTAGCCCCAGTTATACATGCTATGTGTTTGTCTGCATATGTATTTATGTAAATATATCCAGAATGTTGGAAATGTTAACATTTAAACTTACACATAGACTTGGAGACTTGGGGAATCTGGTATCTATTTGTAGATTCTTGTTCATAGGCTGATTAAAGCAGATGTATGGGCCAATTCTAGGAGTTGCTGGGGAGTCTGCCCAGACTACAACCTCTGAATATTCTGAAACATAATAATAATTATTATTATTTTTGAGACAGAGTTTTGCTCTGTCACCAGGCTGGAGGCTGGAGTGTAGTGGCATGATCTCAACTCACTGCAGCCTCTGCCTCCGCCTCCCAGATTCAAGCATTTCTCCTGTCTCAGTCTCCCGAGTAGCTGGAATTACAGGCACATGCCACCATGCCCAACTAATTTTTTATTCTTTTAGTAGAGATGGAGTTTCACCATGTTGACCAGGCTGTTCTCGAACTCCTGACTTTGTAATCTGCCCACCTTGGCCTCCCAAAGTGCTGGGATTACAGGCATGAGCCACTGCGCCCACCTGTACTGAAACATAATTCAAAGAGAAGTTGGCTAGTTTACTTTGATTAAGAATGTTTGCATTAACTGTTTGAGGCCAGTTTGCTTTTATTAAGAATGTTTGCCTAAAGTAAAATAAAAGGAATTTCCAATTTAGTTCTGTATCTTGAGTTTCCAGTTAAGGATAAAAAGAGATGTGTGTGTCTCAGGGTCATATCATTTTTTCATTTTTATAATTTTAGATGATTTCTTATCATTGTGGCTTATAAGAAGACTTTTAAAATTATTCAGAATGAAAGTTTTATTCAAAATGAATCTCATGAGTTTCTTAATAAGTTGATGGAAAATTATTTTTAACACACTGAGTTTTTTTCTCCCTGTTCAATTCTAGTGATGATTTTGTATACTTTTGAAACCATAAATTATACATTTCTAAAATTTTTCTAAAGTTAATTTAGAAAGAGCAGTCATTATTTGTAGCATTTTCTTATGAAATTCATGTTTTAGTCTTTTTAGTTTTAGTTTTTTTTTTAACATCTGTAACAAAACTCCTTGATGACATTAACCATTCTTGTCAATAATTTCCATATTACATTAAACTAGGCAGCTGTAGAATACACATCTGTATACATTAGCATTAATAAGGATATTTAAAGGAAAACTGTAACGAAGTGCTAGATTGTGTTACTGTGTATTCAAATGCTGTAAATAGGACAAAAATTGAATTTTCTTTGCCTATTTTGTGAATTTTACCACTAGATGGTGATAGAGGACTGGGGAGTGTGCTGAATTCGGCATCTGCTATGATACTTGTATTATGTTGAAAATCGAAAATGTTTGTTCTTAAGTATTTAATTTTAGAAGTCATTTAGGGGTATCCAGAGATTCTTTTATATATCATGCTGAGCACAATATCTTTTTATATGGCATGTGCTTAGTGTTTTATTGATTTGTTACTTGGCTTCTTGTGGTGTTGAGTCTGGGGATAATCTTTATAAGATTTAAATGGTCCCTAAGCTTTATTTTATCCTTGTTTTCTTAATTTATTTTTTTTCTAGTATATCATATTTCCTCATGGTGTTTATGAAATTTCTTGATGTTTAAGCTGTATTCATTCTCTTGTTTGTATGTTTACACAGACACAAAAATTTTGATGTAAGTATTTAAATTTATACATTCCCCTAGGCACCATTCTCTTGAAACTTTGGTTGAGAAACAAAATACTATCATACTATTTCAAATTGAGAATAAAATATTTATGAAGTGGTTTAATGAATATAACAATAACACACACATTGAAGATTTTCTACAAGATCAGTTTCTCTGAATGTCAGTTTTATGAAGAAGAAAAAAATTTCCTTTTGGAAATTCTCTGAATATGTTCCTCTTCTGCATAAAAGGAAGAATAAATACACTATTTATTGCTTTCTGGGAGGATTGGGAAATACTGAATGTAATTCAAAAGCCCTAGGTAAGAAATTTTGGATTTCAAAAAAATTCCCAAATGCTAATTTTGAAGAAGGAATCAAATATAATTATTTTCTTCAACTTTAATAGAGTATCATGTTATTTCTGACACTAACCTCATATATTATTCCTATTGATGTTATTTTGCTCATGTAAATGATTCATTCTTGATTAGCCTGTATAAATATTTTTCATGCCACAGCATGGGAACTAGTATGAAATATAAGCAGTGTGATATTGATGGGTTTTTTTAATATGATTTTTTTAATGGGATGATAATGTTCTCTGTGTTTTTAGGCAATGTTTCAAGATATTCCATTGATGTGATAATGTCATGTAAGAGAAATAAAGCTACCATCATATTAAATGTGCCCACTAACTATATAGCAGTCTAATTTTAGAAACATTAAAGTGGGATTTAAATGTTTTGAAGACCTCTTAGAATTAAGGTCTGAATAAAAGGGTTAAATGAGATATGGGGTAGAGAGTCCCAAAGTACTTGGATTATAGACGTGAGCCACTGTGCCCAGCCTGCTCCTCCTTTTTATATAGGGAAGCTATAATTTACCTGTGGCTTTATGGGGAAAATGGAGAAAAGAATTGGCTTTTCAAACTGCCCTTTCTTAATTAGCTGATCTAGAACTCCAGAGCTGAACTCCAGTGCTGAATGGAGCCAGTTGAGTTAAAGAGATCATATATTTAATAGCATATGTAAGTAGAGAAGCAGATAATAGTATTTTTGAGATTATTGACTGGGATCTGTGGTGTGGTAGGGACAGAGGATGGAGAGGATAGGACATGTTGTACTGAAGGTATTTTCCCAGCCACAATATTGCTCCTCCTTTTGTTTTTTTTTTAAATGCAGTTTTGCTTTTTTGCCCAGGCTGGAGTGCAGTGGCGTGATCTCGGCTCACTGTAACGTCCACCTGCCGAGTTCAAGAGATTCTTTTATCTCAGTCTTCCAAGTAGCTGGGATTACAGGCATGTGCCACCACACTCGGCTAATTTTTGTATTTTTAGGAAAGACAGGGTTTCACCATGTTGGCCAGGCTGGTGTCCAGCTCCCGGCTTCAGGTGATCCACCCACCTTGGCCTCCCAAAGTGCTGGGATTACAGGCATGAGCCACTGCGGGCCTGGCTTACTCTTCTCCTTTTTATATAGGGAAGCTGTAATTTACCCATGCCTTTTTGGGGAAAGTGGAAAAAGGAACTGGCCTTTCACACTGTCTTTTCTTAATTAGCTGATCTAAAATATGACTATCTTAATCTAGCTAATGACACACAATTGAGGGCAGGGTTAGCTATGCAACTGACCAAGTGAGGTATATATAAATTTATGCACTTAGGTATCCATTGCGTTTATAGAGTTGGAATCTTGGTGGAGAGACAGATATTTTGATAGAAGTCCTCAGATAATCCTTTTAACGCCTTTGCCTCTCTGCCAAGCCTGATTGACTTAGAGTAACATACTAGACACAGAGTAAGATACTTTGTAGTCCCTGAGTCCTTTTCCTGTACTTGGCCATGATAGTCATTGTTGAACTAAGTTATTCTTGTGCTCTCATTTTTGCTTATTTGGGCTTCTTAGAACTTTGCGGTTTATTCACGTATGTTTGACTGTTAACCATAATAATCTTCTTTTAGTCAGCAAACATGCCTTCACTCCTCTTCTGTTAATGTGTCCCCGAGGAGGTATTTACATTGCTGGAGGATAGTCTCTTACCATAGGAATGAAAGGTAGTATCACAGGAGCATCACAGGAGTGGGGGTAAGGCATGAAGCAGGGAGAGGAGGCAGAAGCATTTCCAAAGCCCATTCCTATTTGCTTTGGGAGCCCTGAAGGTGGGCTCTGACCTGGACACAGAGGGTCCTAAAACTGAAGCACTTACATACACACACACACACACACACACACACACACACACACCCCATCCATCCTCATTTCTATAGTGGTAAGTAAAGGAAAAAAAAATTAAAAAAAAAACAACCCACCAAGAGAATGAGGAGATGATCGCCAAAGATCTTCGTTCATAGACGGAAAGATGGAAGGCTTAGTAACTGATGTTTACTAAGTTATATTTGCAGTAAATGAACAGTGTTGAAAGTAGTATTTTCTTTCCCTATCCTTCAACATCAACGATAGATAGAATTCTCTTTTCTATACTTTTTATTCTCTGCGAAAGTGGCTTCCGAGCAGCACCTTTTCCTGGAGGATGACCACAGTCCAGGGACATTGTTGTGGCTCTTTCAGCCCTTTCACTCTGCTCTTCAGACTTCCAGCCATTAGCCCTTTCATTCAGCTGTGCACTACCTCCTGTTCATCTCTTTTTGCTATGCCTTAATGCTTTCTTTAGTTCCAAATAATGACCCCATTTCACATCATTTTAATTCTTTGAATTCATATTTTTAAGGGGCTCAAACAAGGATAATGAAAAGAAACATGTATTTACACTTTGTACATATTGATTCCATCAAGCAGTAGGCGGCCTACACATCAGTATAATCATAATATATGCGAACTTCTGATCTTCTGACACTTTGCAGTGATCTGATGCTTTCACTCCTGGTTCTGATATTTGATTTTTTGAACAGTCTTCTTGAAAATGACCTACACATGAAAAAGTAAATTATTGGATCTAGGCACACATTACACGCAGACAAGAAAAGTGTCATTTCTTTGCAGTAGTAGAGGATTTTATGTGCAGATTCATCTAAAAGCCTGTCTAAGTGACTAAAAGTAAAAGGAATTCTGCACAAGTGATATGGAAGAAAGCAGGTAAAAAACACAGCCACAACTACCCTGATGCTCTGGTTATGTTTTCGCTTTCGGCTTGACTGACTTATGAATTGCCTGCTCGATTTGTGGATGTACCTGGATATGGCTATGTAACATCCGATTAGAATCACCAGCACAGCCACAAACAAGCAGCTATTCACATAGGTGACTGCCTTATGCCATTTGACCCCCAAAGGACTTTTAAGTTTCATGCAGTCATGGATGTTGTCCTCTGTTGGTTGACTATTTGTTAGGATGATGTTTGGCAAAGACAAAACAGCCATGATCACCCAAACACAAATAGATAAAACCTTTGTAAAGGTTATGCTGTACATCCGAGAGTCCCCAAATGGCTTGACCACCTTCAGATAGCGATCAATGCTTATCAGCCCAAGGAACACAATGGAAGTATACATGTTTGCATAAAACAAAACTGAAGTGTATCTGCAGAGAATAAACTTGAAGTACCAAGGTCCAAATCCTGCATCGTGGACTATTCGAAATGGAAATGTCAGCGTCATTATGAGGTCTGCAACTACTATGTTTTTGAGATAGAATATGAAGCTGGTTTTATTCCTAATGTGGAAGAAGATCCACACTGCTAAACCATTCAGCAAGATGCTTGCCACAAATATAATGAGATAAAGCACCGGCAAGACAATTGTGTCAAATTCATTGTGAAGGGTGGTGTTCTTTCCTGGTCCATCGCTCCTGTTGCCTGAGTTGTGACTCTCTTGGCCGTGCAGCTCGTTATCTGTAGGAGAAGTGGGGAGATGGGACTTCAGTGCTTGGCAAGTGTGCCCACAGGCCGCTAGGCTCCCTTATAGACCCAACTTTTTGTTATTTCAGGTGAACTTAAAGATGTCATCAATGATTTAAAGAGTGAAGTTAGCACGTTGTTAATGTTTTGAGTGGCCAAAGAATTGGTGACCTCTTCTTACTATCCTGCCTCCCTTGTATCAGGACCCTTGAGTAAAAAGTCCCATTTCTGATTCCCTACGCCAGCCTTTTGAAAATAAACATACCATTGTAAATTATCCTGATACTTCCACGTTCAATGTCATTACAAATATAATCAACAAAATATGGACAGAAAATTGAATTTTTTTATAACAAGAAAATAAAATAGCCAGCACATGTTTCTGTGTATTCTTTGGCACTCTCTTCGAATATATCTTCTCCTCCACCCATGACTGCCACATAAATCAAATGCTCATAACCCATTTCACTGATTATATGATGCAGTGATATGGTGTAGGTCTGAAGCTGTTTAATCATTAAGAATTAAGAAGGTGTAACCGGGCGCGGTGGCTCAAGCCTGTAATCCCAGCACTTTGGGAGGCAGAGGCGGGTGGATCACGAGGTCAAGAGATTGAGACCATCCTGGTCAACATGGTGAAACCCTATGTCTACTAAAAATACAAAAAATTAGCTGGGCATGGTGGTGTGTGCCTGTAATCCCAGCTACTCAGGAGGCTGAGGCAGGAGAATTGCCTGAACCCAGGAGGCAGGGGTTGCGGTGAGCCGAGATCGCGCCATTGCACTCCAGTCTGGGTAACAAGAGTGAAACTCCGTCTCAAAAAAAAAAAAAAAAATAGAATTAAGAAGGTGTAAAACTAGTGGATCATATTTAAGCTGTTTAATCTTTGAAAATTAAGAAAGTATAAAATTAGTGGGTCATTTTGAATTTTTTGCCTATGACTTTCTTACAGTACTTTTAAGATATTATAGGGACCATTGATAGGAATAGAAAGAAAATGTCTAGGCATTTTTGTAAATAAAAAGAAAATCTGTCTTCTAAAGTGAACAAAGAAAGTCCTGGATAGGTATAGATCTGACTTGCTGATTCTCTGAAATCTGTTTTCACCTTAGTAGAATTTAAGTTTTAGGCTAGCTTGAAGTTACTGCTGATTATTATAAATATTTATACATGATCTAGTAAATTTTTGATTAAAATGCATTTGTATAGTCAAGAATATTCACAAATATGTTTTTGTATGGTCCAGTGAGAAATGCTGATTTTGTTTTCTCATTCGTACTATGTTTTGCCATTTTACAGTTGATTGCCAAGGAGGACAACTTGTTAAAAATAATTGCATCCTGGCATAATTTTCTTGTTTACAAGGCTAGGTTATATCGATTGTATTTATTATAGGAATTTTTAAACCTTTTTTTTAGAATTTTTAGTTTCTGTTGTTAAAGACCTGTACCATGTCACTGCATCATGTAATCAGTGAAATGGGTTATAAGCGTTTGACTTATGTGGCAGCCGTGGAAATGAGCCTCTCACGTCTCCTACTGTGGGGAGCATGACGGACAGGCAGCTCCTGCTGTGGATCCACTGCCACATGCCTGCGGCTGCCATGCTTCCCATGGACCGCTCCCGGCCTGTAACTGAGCATGGCAGGGATACCAAGACATACTGTTTTTGCAAGAGAGGGGTTTCTCTGACAAAAGACTTTGGCCGGAGGAGTACTTACCAGTCTTCAAACCTTTTCTTTGAGCTTTCTTCAAACCATACTGTTCCTACTAAGCATTTCTTCCTTCTTTCTCCCACAAGTAGTTGGAAGGCTTTGCCAGCCTTCTGCTTGTCCCCATTTGCCTTGGTAGCCATTTTCCCCAATAAATCTCTTGACCCTTTAAGCACATTTTATCATCATTATTTTTGGAGAACCTGAACTAATGGAATTAATTTATAAATTCACCTTTTGGATGTAAGGTTAGAAGGAAAGTCATTTCTGAATTTTTTACTTCCCTCTAATTAATATTTACTATAGTTATAACTATGTTTTGGAATGGTTTTGTTACAGAGGTAACACCATGAATTTAAGCCTTCCCTGCCCTGCACACAGGCAGTTTAGTATCTGTTTTGGTTCCCTTCTTTGAGGAGAGAAACAGGAAAATTTTGATGATTAAAATCCAAAAACAAATTTCTGAATTGCTGCTTGACGTCTAAGTGCAGGCTCTTCTTAAGTAACCTTGCCCTCTTCCTAATTCTTTCCCTTTTATTCTTTGCTATGAGTGTTTTTAAAAACTGGTTTCCCTGGCCCAACTATCTTTACACAGGCTAGTAATTTATATCTGGACTAGCCTGTTATGAGACCCATAGTATTACTAAGCTTTACAAGTTAAAATGCCTGATTCAGCAGCCATCTCTATTACTGCTGCCACTTTCTAATATTTCCTTGTATAGTATCATTCAAGCCTATTTTGATATAATGATATGTTATAGTCTTGTTTGTTTTTGCATCATAAGATCCAAATCAGTATCAGTGACATTAGGAGCTTCTTAAGATGTGTGGCTTTAACTGAGTTAAGATGTCTGCTTGAATTAATTTACCCAATTAAACTATTAGCAGTCACTTTCGTCTAACCTAGGATAGAACCATTAGGGAAATAGAGGACTTGTGAGTTTACATCAGAATAAAGAGTCCAGCTGAGGAACACAGCCTGAAAAGGAGCAGCCATGTCATATCCTGTAGTGATGGCTGTGCTTTGTAACAATGACTCATGAATTGCTTTCCAAAATCATTTTAAATACAAATATAAATAGTTGACGAGCTACAGCACACATGGCAGGGAACATTTCAACTGCTGGTGTTGGCTCCCTGGAGAGCTGCTGTGCATGTCTGTCGTGGAGTGCAGGAACCCCTGCTCCACAGTGTTGCTTAGGGATTGCCTATCAGTTCAGTGTATCCTAATATTTTAAAGTTTAATTATATGAGCACACATTCTTATTAAATGAAGCTTTATATGTTAAAATGATTTGCCTAACAATTGTAGTTATTATGAGAGTCTCAAATCAGAATGTCAAAAAAGTGTGTGTGTGTGTGTGTGTGTGTGTGTGTGTGTGTGTGTTTGTAAAGTAGAAAGATCAAGTAGGATTGGCCTCTTTCCACAGTGGTTATTGAACTGTTTTGTGGCTTTGAGACACTCCAGTGTTGAACTTCTTGGCTGTGCAATCTCATTGTATTGCTTCCTTAGTTTATGTGTAGGATTAACATTTAAAACTATGGACTTCTTAATTCAATGATAAAGCCCTAGGTCTGTTTATTACCTTATTCACAAATTACACATTTGCTGCGCAGCTCAAACAAATCAGTGGTTAAAGCCTGTTATGGGTTATTTGGTGAAACAATATGGTAGTAGAGACAAAAAATGATTTCTAAGAAGCAGATGAGCCATTGCTCAACTGATTGGAAGTCTCAAAATTTAACTTTGAGAGTTTCATGTGATTAATTTGGTTTTTGGAATTAAGTCTGTATCATATTATTTTTTGCCAGCTATGCCTATCATTTATTCTCTTCTCTATTATTGCCACAAATATTTCTAAAACTTACGAGTGTACTCAGAAGCATTTCTCTATATGATGTTTTTGCTCAGGAACGTTGACCACTAAAAGTAAATGACTTTCTTCACCTAGGCATTTTTTTCATGTTGTTCTTACCTGCCAGTAATGAACTTTGCCACGTTAGGGAACTCTTTAGTTGATAGTAGCTTGGTAATTCATTTAAGAAAAATTGGAAGCAGTGTAAAGGCTATTTTCTCACAATGTGTGCGTGCAATGTTGGATATTATCAAACGTGATTTCCCCATCCCTTCTTGTTTACTAGGGTGGTATTCCCTGGATTGTATAGTGCAGGGCTTGACACAGTGATAATTGAGAGTAAAACCTCCTTTGTTATTCTCTCCCACTCTCACTTCAGTTCCTTTTAAATTAACAAATGCAGTGACATAAGAACTCAATTTACTAGTTCCATAGCAAATTATTTTGTGCCATGTGTGAGGGTGTATCTGTGCCATGTGTATTTTGTGCCATGTGTGAGGGTGTATATGTTTGGGACATAAGGGAACTGTGGCTGTCTTTGTAGGGGAAACAGGTTTGTGTATGTGTGTGTGCAGGAGTAAGTGTGTATTGGGGGAAGGCTTGGGCTTTATAGCCAGATAGAGCACAAACCACGTGTGTCTTTAAAAATTTAAATTTAATAATTAAGCATAATTTAAAAAATTAATTTCCTCAGTAATACTAGCTATGTTCAAATTTCCCAGTAACCACATATGGCTACTGGATTGGCCAGTGCAGATATAGGGAATTTTCATCAATGCAGAAAGTTCTATTTGACAGTGCTGGTTTAGCCTGTTAATAACTGTAAAATGGAACTCATAGTTAATTTTGCTGGATCTTCTGAGAGACAAATACATTGTAAACATTATTTTGAGTACAGTGTGTAGTACTTAGTAGATGTTCATTCTATAATGTAAAGCTTAATCATCATTTATTGTATTAATAGAGTCATACTGTGAATGAAGAAAGAGTGGGGAAGAATCTGCCACTTTGGCCTTTGGTGAAGCGACACCATTGCTCACTAGGATGTGTCATTTGGCACAAAATGTGAAAGTATCAACATATGTCATTGCTCTACCTGCCAGGTGGGAATGAAATAATAAAAGGCATTCAAATTATAGGGTGTCACTACCATGGCACAGCTGTCTAGGTATGATCATTTTCTTTTTTTTTTTTTTTTGATATGGAGTCTTGCTCTGTCACCCAGGCTGGAGTGCAGTAGTGTGATCTTGTTCCACTGCAACCTCTGCCTGCTGGGTTCAAGCGATTCTTGTGCCTCAGCCTCCCGAGTAGCTGGGACTACAGATATGCGCCACCATACCTGGCTAATTTTTTATATTTAGGTGTGATTATTTTCTAAATAGTTACCCAGTAGACTAGGTAGATGTTGTCTCTGGCCGCTTGGGGAACCTTGTGAACCTTGGTTTAGACTATTAAATCTGGAAAGTAATATGTAATTTTAGTTTGTGTTTGAAAATATTCCACAAATATTAATTTAATCCTACTTGTCATTTTAGAGATGTCTAGATGAAACAAAGTTTAAAACGAAATGATAGCAAGCTGCATTTATCTCAGCAATGCCATCCTGCATGTTTGCTCTTTTATACCTAGGGAAATGCTTAGCTAACTACTGGTTTATTTTGTTCATTGGTTCTCTGACCATTAAACTCCGCAAATTGCCACACAGTATAAATAATATTCATTGATAAAGTAAGATTTTCTTTGCATCTCTTCTGATGGCTTACTTGGTAATTTTGCAAGTGTCCAGTTGAGCCCCATTCTTCAGTCGTGATGCACTGTAAGCAAAGATGCGTGTCAGGAAACACTTGGGGATGACTGAGGCGTGGGTTCAGCATAGGTTATTCCTGGTTTGATTTCTAGAGAGAGAAAGAAAAATGGGGGAAAAATCATTTGGGAAGGAATTTGAACATACAACATTTTAGTCTTTTCAGTTCAAGAAACTGCTTCACGATTCAGAAAGCATGTGTCCTTTGCATATGAACACCTGGGCCCCACAAGAGTTGCCCTGTTTCATAATTCCCTTCTGGGAATTATGTCTGGTGGGTGACTTTGGCTACATACCTTAACTTTTCTGAGCTTTACATGCCTCACCACATCTTAATAAAGATTGGCTGAGACCCTATGTGCTTGTGATGTTGGATATTATCAAGTATGATTTCCCCCACCCCTTCCCCTGCACCTGGATCTGTTCTCTGTTCTCTGGCTTCCATCCAGTAGTGACCATAGAAAACAGAAATCCTGGGAACTGTTCTGGAAAGTGCAGCTGAAGTAAAATGTGCTTATGGAACAGTTTACTATTAGGGGAAGTCACACTGTTTCTCATGAAATAAAACCATGTGGGACTGATGTTGCTTAAAGAGACCCCAAATAACCTCATTCTGTCCAAGAACAAAGCAAACTTGTGGCTGGTATGAGCAGTTACTTTTGTCCCTGCAAATGTGCTGAGACAGCAGGGAAAGGGCACGTGGAAGGCAGGAGTATGTGTAAGAGTTCACAGTAAGTGGAGAGGCGCTTCTCTTCTGTTTGCAAATATCACATGTAGCTAAGGTACTTGATTTGGTAGGAGGTAGAAAAAATGGTTTTGAATTTTTCAGTGATTCTCTCCATGCAAAATCCATTCTTTTGAGAGTTTAGACAGTCTATCCTCACCTCACCTTGAACAGCTTCAGTATGTGGTACACAGCAGCATTTAGAAGGTGTTTTTTGGTTAATGGAGCATAGGCAATGATTAAGGTTCTTAGGGTCCCTCCTTTTTGGGTGCCAGCATTACCTTATTTTTAATGTAAGGCAAAAAGGTAAAACTCTGCTTTCTTTTTATTTATTAAAGCTTACTGGGGAGAATGACTGAAGCATTTAATTTTCTAGGCTTTATAATAATCTTTGGATTTCAGTAAGCTTAAAAAGTTTGAATCCAGTTTCTCAAAAAAAAAAAAAAAACATTTCGAGGAAATTACCTGATAAACACATTTTTAGTTTTATGTTTCTCTGTTTCCAAGTTGTATGGTTGTTCTTTTCAGATGGCTTCATGTATACCTTACTCACTACAACTGACAGTTGCAGTGAGAGAGAGAGAGAGAGAGCAGTTGGCCAATAAGGAGGACATAGAAGAGACTGGGAGAAAATATTTGCATATTACATTTCTGATAAATTTCTATTTAGAATATGCAAAGAACTTTTACAACTTCTTAATAAGAAGAACACAACCCAATTAAAAAAGGTCAAAAGATTTGTCTAGACATTTCACCAAGAGCACATGGAAAGACACTGAACATCATTAGTTGGTAGGGAAATTCAAATGAGAACCACAGTGCCATACCATCTGGCATCTACCAGAATGGCTGTGTCTGGAAGAGACAGTAGCAAGTGCTGCTGAGGGTGTAGAAAGATAGGACCCCTCATACACTGCTGATAAGAATTTAAAACAGCTACTCTGGAACAAATTTGGCAGTTTCTTAAAAAGTTAATGTATGATATGATCCAGTAGTTCTACATCTAGGTATCTAGCCAAGAGAAATGAAAGCATATGCCCATGCAAAGACTTGTATGCGATTGTTTATAATAGCATTATTCATGAGAGTTAAGAGCAGGAAGGAGCCAAGTGCCAACTGGAGAGCAGATGAGTAAACTGTGGTATAGGAATAGGATGGAATAGTACGCAATAAAAAGAAATGAAATACAGCTATCGTATAGATGAACCTCAAAAATGTTTTGCGTGAGAAGACAGACAGACACAAAAGATTACATAGCCTTTAGGTGAAATGTCCAGAACAGGCAAATCTGTAGAGGCGGAAAGTAGATGAGTGTCTGCTGGTGTTGGGGGTGGAGTGGAGGGTATGAGAGATCCTGCTCATGTGATGAAAACTGGATAGTGGTCATGGTTGCGCAAATCTTCAAATTTACTAAACATAATTGTATAAATAAAATAATTGTATACTTGAAATGGATGAGAACTATGTTATATATACATTATGTCTCAATAAAGTTAATAACTAAAGAGCACAGATGAAAGAAAAGGAATAAAACGGGCTACTGCCAATAATGGCTGAGTTTTAAAAACCATGGAAAACGTGTCTAAAAAGTACATTCTCTAATCCTTTGAGAAGACAGTGAAATGCAGAGTACATTTAGCAAAAGTTCTACCTTTTCAAGCAGGTGGGGGGTCCCTGTTATGTGATTTATAGAATTCATTTATGAGTCCCTTTTGGAATTGGATCCATAATCTACAAACACTGGATGTGGCTGATAATTTGTGCTTTTGGGTGATCCATATTCCTATTTTCTTAATAATTCCTGTTGAAATTATATGGAAAAATCAGGATTTTAATTCATTCAGACATGATCCTTGGGTTTTCTAAAATCAAATTTGTTATCTAGCTTTGGGAAATATGTTTTATTGTTCTGTATTGGCTTCTGAGAGTTTCTTCCTTTTTCCTCTCCCTTATTACCTTCTCTAAATGAAGTCCTCCTTCTAAATTCAGGTCACAGGCCCTCATTTTTCTGTTTCTTTTTCTCTGGAGAACCCATGTCTACACCAATGCATGGACCTCACCTCTGCGATGGCACCATAGTCTCTCACTTTCCCTAAACTCCAGCTTATTGTTGACATCGGAGTGTGTTGTATGTCTGTGTTGTCAAACTTGCATATCTAAACTTTACCTGTTTTTCCTTTTTTCAAAAGAAACTTTTTCTTTTATTCTATCTATGAATATTTGCTTTATCTGTTGGTCAGTAGAGTGTAAAAGCTCAGTACTCTATTTGTTGCTTCTCTCTTTTTTCCCTCTCAGGTAGCTAGCCACTTATTTCTTTCTATTTATTTTGATATTTCTATTTATTACATTATACCTCTCCTTTGCTTCTGCCTGCTTGCTACCCAACAGGCCTCTTCTGGATGGAGGTGCTCCACTGTCCTTCCCCTCTGGTCAATCTGCTTCTTGCTTCATTCCTCTTAAATAAATCTCTTGCTTTTCGTTGCCAGATTCATCTTTCTGATTTAGAAAGATGTCATGTCTTTCTTTTGCTCCTTAATCCTGTGTTTCTGTACAGTAGGCAATTCTTGAATTATAATTACTCACTAAAGATAAGGAGTTATTTTTGTACTGTTAAAGATCATGAAATGTGGAAGTCAGAACATGCTAGATTCTGGTAACTAAGAGCTCGCAACAAACTTTGGAGATATCTGTTTGCCCCATAATCTTTTGAGTCATGGGAACAACAATACCTACTTTCTGGCATCTAGCATCCCTCCTTCTTGTGGTTAAATTGAATATATATTTATAAATTAAGTGCTTTATAAATGCTAGTTTCTACTGTTATTTCCATTAACCTTGGCCTAATTCAATTCAAGATCATGTTCCTCTTATTGGAACTCTCTGGTTTAACCAAACTGCAGACTCTCAGCGATATGCCTGAGTTTAGTTCTCTGCTTTTCTTCATAACTATTCCTGCCCTGTGAATGGCCTCCTTTCTTCCTTGTCTCCCTACCTTGGAAATTTCTACTACTTCTCCAGCCATAACCTGATCTCTTTCATAACATCATTTACTAAGAGTCTGCTTGTATTTCAGGCCCTGGGATTTATAAAGATGAGAAAGGTACATTTCTGTCTTCAAGTTGAAAGTCTAGTTGAGAATCCAGAAGTCAACAGACCATTTTAGTATTGAATGAGAGGTTTGGGATGCTGTGAAGATACAGAGGTGTACCCAAACTGAGGAGAAGCAAGAATTAGAGAGGTTCCATGGCAACTATGATGCCCAAGTTGTGGCAGGTTTGCCCAAGGTCTAATCAGAAAGGAACACATGGAAATGCTGAGTGTAGCCAAAGATAAGGTATAATAATCTACTGGGGAACTGGTGATGGTATGTAGAGATGGAGAAATATGACAAATGTGAGGCATCTTAAAGAATTTGTGGCTGAATGACGCTGGTGAAAAGGGTTAGAAGAGTGTTGGAGGCCTCTCAGGTATTTGGCTGTAGATTTTAGTCTCTTTTGCTGATGTAGGACCTATGAAAGGACAAGCATGTATTGGGATGGGTGGAGTTTAGTTTTGGATTAGTTGATTTCATGATGCATGTGGAGATGTCTACTGGATGATTAAAGAGACAGGTTTGGAGCCTGGAGCCTGGAGACGTGCTCCTGACTGGTGTTGTCAATGGAAGGTCAACAGAAAATCAGTGGTAGAAGAAGCTGTGGGAATCGATGAGATTGTCCAAGATGAAACTGCACAGTTAGCCATGCATGGTGGCTCACGCCTGTAACCTCAGCACTTTGGGATGCCATGGTGGGCAGATTACCTGAGGTCAGGAGTTTGAGACCAGCCTGGAAAACATGGTGAAACCCCATCTTTACTAAAAATAGAAAAATTAGCTGGGTGACATAGCATGCGCTTGTAATCCCAGCTACTCGGCAGGCTGAGGTAGGAGAATCGCTTGAACCCATGAGGCGGAGGTTGCAGTGAGCTGAGATGGCACCATTGCACTCCATCCTGGATGACAGAATGAGACTGTCCCAGTAAACAAATAGAAAACTAAAAGTACACAGTGGAGTGAGAATAGCAGAGAGCTAATGCCGTAGTCTTAGGGTGCGGGGAGTGCCTAAAGGAAAGGCCAGAGAGTTGGGAGGATTACCCAAAAAGAATAATGTCATGTGAACCAAAAAGAGAGTGAGAAATGAGGAATTGTGACTAGTTGTATCCTGTGGGGGAGGCCAAATGACATAGGACAGCAAAGTACCATTGGATGGGACTCAGCAACAAAAAGGCCATTGTTCATCTTTACCAGTGCTCCATGTGCCGGGGGGCCCGGGGTGTTTTGAGGTGAGAAGCCTAATGACAGAGGTTTAGTAACAATTGTAAGGTGAGGAAGTGGAGGCAACAATCTCAGACAACTCTTTCAGAAAAAGAACATGCCTGTGATGAGAAGGAGACGGAGAAGGTGGGAGGTAGAGATACATAAAGATTTGATGGAGGGTTTTCTTAAGCATATCATTTAATGTCTGGCATTTAAAAATTTTCCCAGCTTGGATTTAAAAAAAAATCCTGCCTTGCCTTGTAGTCAAGTATGGCGGCACCATGGTGGAGTGCAAAGAGAGAGGATTTGGCTCTCTGATTCTCTGGATTACAACCGCAGCTCTGTTCCTTTTAGCTTCTAATCCTCCATTTCTGCATATGTAAAATGGGTATGATAACTCGTCCATTATAGGATGACTGTGAGGTACAATGATTAACATTTACAAAGCAGCCTGTGTACTTGCACGGGGTGGGGCTGAAGTCATTTCAGTCTCCGCTGTATATCATAGGTACACAGTTGAATTTATTTAGTGCTTCTTAGGTTGGACAAGGGGGTTGATGAGGGTGAATGCTTGCACCTTGTTTATGCTGAGCTGGCTGTGTGGCTGGTGGCCTCAGCTGTCCTCTCAGGAGTCATTTGACTGATACTTTTGCTCCAAGAGCTTGCCCTTCCTTTAAGTTGTCTCAGAGCCTCACCCGCCTGCTGTCTTTCTGAACAATCAGCACCTCAGCTTCCGGGCTCCTTGTGTGCTTTTACTGCAGTGGCTCTGAATTGTCTGCATGTCCCAGCACTTGCAGGGTGTTGCAAGGAAGATTGCTTCAGTGGTAGTAAAGGGCTCCGTTCCAGAACCTGGATCCTGGGTGGGAATCCTGCCCCGCCACCTACTGCTCCTTCAGCTGAGAGCTGATGAAACCACTCAAGAATGTGATGTTTGTGGTAGGCCCAGGTTTCACAGGCATTCCTGAGGTTAGATGGTATCGCTGCTTAGAGATCTGTTTTTTTCCAGCCACCCATTGATACTGTCCTTTGGCTATTTTACTAACCATGTTTCTTTGTTGTTGGTTGTAAGCTATTCTTTTAAAATGAGGGTGGTGGAAAAGGATTAACATGTTCTCAATTTCTCCTTGCCTTTAGACCCTAAACTTGGTGGTTGATATCTCAAGCAATCTTCAGAGCAACCCTAGGACCTAGATATATTTCCACCCACCCCCCTCCCCCGGGTAGGAAGATACAAGATTCAGACAGTTTAATTAACTTGCCCTGACTCACATCGTGAGTAATGGGTAGAGCTGGGATTCATATAGAATCCAGTAGAAACTGAAGTTGCAGTTCTGTCTATTACACTCCTGTGGAATAAAAATGAAGAATGATTCTGGGGGTTTATTTTGGAGGACAGGAAGTGGGAGGAGGGCAGTATTGGGCAGAGGTAGGAGTTTGTTTTCCCCATCAAGCTTGTGAAGGAACTGCTAATCTTCCAAACTAAAGATCTAGTTTTATTTGGCCTGAACAATGTTGACAACATCAGGAAATGTCACATAAAAATCCAGAGTTGGATCCCGTCTTGAAAGATGAAAAGATGGGCCAATATCCAGCATGAGCAGTCCAGCAGTATGAGTTGCCCCTTCCTGTTGGGGAAGTGAGCTCTCTCCACTTCTCCGGCTCACAGCATTCTCCTTGACATCCCTGGGCTGCCTCTTTGGGGAGCATTACCTGCCGGGTCCCACAGCCACTTGATTTTGCAACCCTGATTCTGCTTATCATTTAGTCTTACATGGCTATACTTAACCTCCTTAGATCCCCAATTGTTCTACTTTAATTATAAATATATTTTTCTCTTCTTCTGTCTCTCCTCCTTGCAAATGCCTGATTTTTCTTGTATTACTGACCATCGCTTAGCCTTTCTTTTCAAACGGTTTTTCTTATACCTCTGAGCAACCCAGAAAAAGTAGTGACAGGAGGTCATGTTGTTTAGTTCACCCCTGAGAATGAATTAATTGTCATAGTTGAGCTTTTCTCTGTGCCACCCCTCTACTGGGGCCTTTAAGTGAAAACCCTACTGACTGCGTGATAAAATTGCTTTTGATGGGGGAAAAACTGAGATTTCTGGTGTCAAGAAAAGCTTCCCAGTAGTGGAGTAGGGACTTGACCCCAGTTGTGTTGGATGCCCAAACCTTTGCTCTCTCTCCCTAGAAGGGTTATGGGAGGACAACATCCAGGACTACTGAATAGCTACTTTGGGCACCTAGCCTTGTGGTCCACACACAGCCAGCCTGCTGTTGCAGTTCACTGGATTGGATCTCGGTGTGGGTGGGGAGTCATTTGTACTAGGCCGGGGGAAACTCCTTCCGCAGGCAGAGCCGGCGGTGTGCCCTGCCATGCCATAGCAATGCTTTAACTCTCCCTGGGCTTCATCTCTCTTGTTATAGCCCTCTGATCAGGATCTTGAAAGATAAATGCCCGTTAAATGCTGGCTCCCTACATGCAGTTGCTCATGATTAATTGTTTTTACTTAGTGTTTGGGAAACAGTGGTTCGGAAATGACAGAGTTGTAATATCAATACTTTTCCTATTGTTCTCTACTCTCCAGTTTTCCCTCTGAAAGCTCACATCTGAAATTGTAAGAATTTGAGATATGAAGGTTTGTTTCGTCACTTTGCTTCTGAAAAGCTATACTGAACTGATGGATTATATAGAGAGAGTTTTGTGGTGAAGATATAATCGTCGCAAAAGCCATCTGATAGAAAGTTTCTGTTGAAAGATACAGGATATCTTCTATTTTGGTATCACCTATTGTCTAAGAATCTTTCTCAGTTTAAACCTGACTTTATATGTATGTGTGTCTGAAAATTTATGTGTATTTTTCATGCTAAGATTATAGCTCTGCCAAAGGCCTGGGGAAAGAGGCAGGTTACCTCACCGGTTATGAGTTACCTTTTTCTGCAATGGAATTAGGTCACTTTATTCATAGCACATTTCATAAATGCATGCATGGAGCTAGTCTTCCAAAGGTGTTGGAATGCAGAGCACAGCAACCCTTCATTCAGGTTTTTCAGGTGCTACACTGATGTTCTCTTCTCATAGTTTTGCTTGATACATGTAGTTTACAGTTAGGACTGTTTTGGTTAACAGTATAGTCATTTTCTTTCAGGTGACCTCAGGTAACTCGCTCTGTGTGTGTGTGTGTGTGTGTGTGTGTGTGTGTGTGTGTGTGTGTGTTTGTGTGTGTATTTAGAGGGGATGAGGGGGTTGATGTAAACTCCCTAAGTTGTAAAGTTATTGTAAACTCCCTAAAGACAAGGTTTGTGTCTAATGGTTCTTTATAACCTTAACCTCAAACTTGACTATTCTCTCTAGACAAGTGAGGGAACTGAGCAAGACACAACAACCTGCCCAATAGTACACAGATGGTGAGAGGCAAAGCCAGGAAATGAGCTCTAGGTTTTATTACCCCAGAACAGGCTGCCTCTGTGGTGTTGCTGTGCTGACCTAGCTGAGTGTCAGAAGTAGCTTCTCTGGTAGAAAGTGTTCTAGACTGACATTCCCTAACCGGTGCAAAGTATCCTAGACCTGGATTCAGTGGGCAGGTGTTAAATTTTTGTTGTTGTTGTTGTGTTGGGAGATGGAGTCTCATCCTGTCTCTCAGGCTGGAGTGCAGTGGCGCAATCTCAGCTTACTACAACCTCTGCTTCCTGGGTTCAAACAATTCTGCTGCCTCAGCCTCCCAGGTAGCTGGGACTACAGGTGCGTGTCACCCAGCTAATGTTTTGTATTTTTAGTGGAGATGGGGTTTCACTGTGTTAGCCATGATGGTCTCAATCTCCTGACGTTGTGATCTGCTCGCCTTGGCCTCTCAAAGTCCTGGGATTACAGGTGTGAGCCACTGCGCCCAGTTAAGTTTTTGACTCACAATATCTTTGGCTCTGTGACCCGGAGTAAAGCATTATATCTCACAGAGCTTGAGCCTCCTTATGTATGAAACAGGAAGAATAACAAATACTTGACTTACTTTCCAAGGGTGTTGTGTTAATCTGGTAAGAGAACATATGCTAAGTCAATTTTGTATTGTAAGTGCAATAGTGATATAAAGGTGTAATTCATGGCAAATATGCTTTGCTTAAACAGTAAATGCTTTTCTTAAATAGAAAATAAAAATTTGTTTTAACTCAGTAAATAATAAAATTTGAGTAAAATTCCTACTCACATTACTATGTGGCTATTGTGAGTCAGATCAGGAAATCTGTATCACATTACTGTGTGGTTATTGTGTGTAATAAGAATTTTGCTCAAATTTTACAACTTACTGAGCTGAAACATGTATTTTTATTTTCTGTTTAAGCAAAGTATAATTTCCACATAGGTAACTTCTGCATCATTTATGTAAGAGGCTGGTCTGGTTAGGGACTACCATCCCAGTAGCCAGCATAGTGGTTTTAAATGAGTATGTTCTAAACTAAATACATTTCAAGTGACTCTGCCCCTTAAAAATATTCTTAGAATTCAAGACTCCGGGTTAAGTCTCTAGTTGTTTGATTACCATTTACTAGCCTATTAAAAGATGCCGAATACTTTTCACAAGTTCGTGTAGATGCTGTTTCTTGTTTTGGAATAGCACCTTGTGGCTTAAGCATTATACTTAAGAGTTATAATTATTCTTCATGGCAGTGGTGGTGGTGTCACCTTGACATTTTAATACGGCCATCATTATAGTTTTCTGGGCTGTG
Source organism: Saimiri boliviensis (assembly GCF_048565385.1). NCBI lineage: Eukaryota > Metazoa > Chordata > Mammalia > Primates > Cebidae > Saimiri > Saimiri boliviensis. The sequence continues at coordinate 15,390,922 of NC_133457.1, forward strand.
GGATGTGGTGGCAGGTGTTCCCCAGGCTTCTCCCAGTAGAACTGTTGTCAGGTTACCTACCCTAATTCTTCCAATCACAGCTTAAGCAAACCTTAATGCTATTTAAGTTAATGGATTCAGACAGTTACCTAAGAGAGCATTTTTCCTTCCGTTTTATCACTTGCCTTCATTGACAATTGTAAAATTCTCAAGTGAAGTCTTTAACATGAGTGGATATTTCACATTTTTTAATCAGCATCAAATACACTCTCTCGTTCTCTTCTCATGAATACAAATAACCCACTCTCACCCATATATAGTAAAAGGATCTGGGATCACATATAACTCATTTCATGAAATACACACCCACATATAACAGTTCTTCAAAGTCATTCCTACTTCAGTAAATTTATCAACTTCTGGCATTAAGCATTTTTTTTTTTAAACAATGCCTCTTAAACTAGTAGGAATATTTGAATAAAGTGATTTTCTCTGGCTTGATTTATTAAGGTGATAACTCCCCCACTAGGAGAAATAGTAACCTATATATTTGTATTATCTTAAGATTTCCCATACGCATTTTCCTGCTGTTTGCATTTCTTTGCTTGATGTCCTCCTCTGTCGCAGTCCTCACTGGCTTACTGTCTTGTACAGGATACAACTCAGGCTCCTTTGCAGGTGATGAGGACCTCCTGACCTGACCCGTATACCTGCCCACTTTATAGCTCCCATGCTCCTGCCCCAGGCCCTTCTTACCTTGCGTGCATTTTATCCTGGAAATCTTTTCTCCCCCTTGTCTACTAAGCTGCCTATGCCACCTTCAGGTCTAATTCATCTGCCTCCTCTTCTCAAAGCCTTCCATGTTATCCCCATGTGCCACGTGAGTGCTGCTCAACCCTATGGCTTCCCATACCTCTAGCTGTTGTATTCTCTTTTTGTTGTTTGCTTGACTGCCAGAGTGTCCTTGCATCCTTTTATCTTCAGTGTCTAGCAGAGTACCTGTGGGCACAGAGTCAGAGTTCAAAAATACCTTTGACTTACTATTTGGCTGTGATGGAATTTGGCCCCCCTCTCTGACCTAATTTCATTTTGGCAGCCATATGTCAGTTTTTTTATTTTTTATTTTTGACAAATACTTTGTTTTCTGCCTTATGAGTGAAAGAGTACAACCCAGGGAGGGTGGAGACAAGAGTAAGAATTGGCAGTTGACCTGTGTAAGGCATGGCTGAAGACCAGGAAGAAGGTCCGATCAAACCAGCTAATCAAACACTGGGCCTGCTGACTGTAAAGTCAAGGAAGCTAAAGTGGAGGGCTGCGAATTCACATGCCAGCAGCAGCCTCATGGGTTGTGTCAGTGAGGAAAGTGAGCCAGGTATAAGAGAAACAACAATACCAGAATGCTAATAAAAGACAGCTAGTATGTCCAACACTTGTGAAATTTTCATAATTAGAATAAAGTACACTGGGAGAAGGACCAGAAAGTTTCCTTAGAACAATTATGAAGAAACAGCAGTAAGATGAATATATTTAAAGTGAGCCACATGCCTGGACCCCATTATGTCTCATCCTGCCCCTATAAAATGGCTTTGCCTGAATTGAGCTTTGAGTTGGTATATTTAAGCATTCAACCCTTTTCACTGTGCCTACTCTTTGGGTATTCAATACTACATTGGTTCTTTATGTTAAGATTCATGGGAGATTTTCTAGTCTACATATTAAGAATGGTGTTCCTGTAGGCCAGTTGTGAATTTGTCAGTACGAAATCATTATGCTTTCTTGTTTTTCTGTTGGAGTTGAGAACCACCTTAAGGCCCAACAGTATCAGATAGGAATGAATGCATTTGGTGAACTAATTTCTCATATGGTTTTTGATTTCCCACCATTCTTATTCCCAAGCCTCATTTGTTTAAATTTTTAAGTTCATTTGAATTAACTTCATGTAAAATACTTGGTTTTTGTTGTTGTTGTTGGAACCAGGAAGATTATAAATAAATAAAATAATTATATAAATACATTGGAAGGAGAGCTTAGTTGGCATGGAGTTAATCGGGTTCTGATTGACAGAAGAGGAAAGGGAGGCAGCATGGGAAATGTACCATCTCCAGATAGGAGCCTGGGTGGGGAAAAACATTAAGGGTAGAGATGTTTGGCTGTGCCACCCTGGCTGTGAGACAGTTACGTCGCTGAGAGCATCTTGTAGCATGGGGACGCCATCAGACAAGAAGTAGTGTACCATGGCATTTATATTTCAGGTGCCTGCAATTTTGAGCACACAAACTGAGTTCCACACTGGCCAATTATTTAGTGCCTGTCTTATTTGCAATTTCATATGGGCTGTAAACTGGATATAAACAGACCATGCTATGATCCAGCATGACTTTGTGAAGGATTGGGTACATATTAGCATTTCTGGGTCTTAGGATGAAAAACAGAGATAAAAATTGAGGTACTGTACTGTTGGCTCTAGGCATAGAATGAATAGTTTTTAAAATTATATATTTAAAACTCTGTGTGTGTGTATGTGTATGTACATATATATAGTGTTGTTGTTTACAACATGAAATTAGAATGAATGTTTTAGGGTAAAGGGAGTATTGATATTTAACAGATATTATAGTTTTACTTTTCCAGCAGCCATTATGACTTATGCTGACACATTGATGTAGTAGTTACCTTTTAGATATTGGCAGTTGACCTGTGTAAGGCATGGCTGAAAACCAGGCATTTACTATTCTTCTATTAATTTGTTTTGCTATACATAATATAAGCATATACCATTTTGACCTAGTGCAAGCCATTATCCTCTAAAAGTTTTCATTTTTTAGGTTTTCAAAATGCCTGGGTGAGACAACTAGAATACAGTTGTAGCTGTGATATTTAAGAATTGCATATTACTGTGAGCCACACTCTACCTCATCTTTATATGTAGCACTATTTTCTATGTACACATATCCAGTAAACAATTTTAGGCTGTGTGCGGTGGCTCATGCTTGCCATCCCAGCACTTTAGGAGGCTGAGGTGGGCAGATCACAAAGTCAGGAGTTTGAGACCAGCCTGATCAACATGGTGAAACCTCATTTCTACCAAAAATACAAAAATTAGCTGAATGTGGTGGCGCGCCCCTGTAATCCCAGCTACTCAGGAGGCACTCCAGCCTGGGCAACAGAGCGTGACTCCATCTCAAAACAAAACAACAACAAAAATTAATTTTGCAGTTTTTCCAGTTTGTCTTGGAGCCAATTTATCTAAAAATTTTTAAAAGGCTCAGTTATTTATTTTCAGTTTTATTTATAATTTTGGGGTTTAGCAGGTCTGAGGAGGAAGAAGTTTGGACAGGTAGGTCATCCACCCCCACAAAAGAGTGTAACAAATCCTCAATTGGCTACAATCTAGAGGCAACAGATATTTATGCATTGTTTTTTTGGTTCTCTCTTGTCAGTTCTCAGCCTGAGAGCCACTGAGCTTAGTACTCTAATATGTGCAAACAGTCCAAGTATTCTGTTAACGTATTTCTTTCTTCAACTAGATCATAAGCTCCTTTAGTGCAGGGACCTCAGATCATTTTGTTTCTGCTGCTCTTTTGGTATACTGGCCTCTGCTTTGGAGGCATTCCGAATCTTGATATATTCACTAAACTCAAGGACTTGGAAAACAAAGTTTCACTGTGTTCTGTGTCCTCCAGAGAGTTGCTCTGGTGGTCGAGAGCCCGGAGTATCTTCAACCTGGGAGCCTGTTCAGGTTACAGGGCAAAACCCTTCTCTGGGAGCTTGAGAAGTCTAAGTGTTTATCATGTTAGGTACAACAACAGCAAAAGAGCTCAGCAAATGCTGGCTAGTATTATTCTATGCCCGGGAGTGTTCTAAATTATCTGTGTATATTGTAATTTATTAAAAGGACTTTGGATTCACATTACAGATTTGCCACTTACTTGGGCAAGTTATCCAACACCTCTTTGCCTGTTTCTTCTTCCGTAAAACAGTCCTCATAAGATTCTTTTGAATGAAGAATTACCACAGCATAGACCTTTTATTCAAACTTGGCATGTAGTAATAACTCAGTAGTAACTCAGTTGCTTGAGTGAGTAGTAAGAATTAGTACTCTAATTTTTCAGATGAAAAAAACCTGAGGCCTAGAAAGAATGCTTGTAATACAGTATACTTGGGCTGTTTGCACATATTATTTGTTCTTTGAGCAGATACATGCTGTCTGTTGCTGCATTGCTAGAGCTTGCCCTCATTAATACCACTAATGAGGGGCAGGGCCTGGATTTGAACAGAACATAAGTTCATCTCAGTGCGGTGCTCCTAACTACCGCTCTGCTACTGCCTGCACAAAAACTTGGTATTCTGTGCTGATTAGCATCTTGATGTCTCCTTTGGGAAAACTAGCAAGTAAAATAGCTCCAACTTGATTGCAGGTGGTCATGCACCCAACATGGTCATTTATCTGCTGTAGTCTGTACTGTGGTACTAGTGTATGGTAAATATACAATAAATCTGTATCATTTTACGTGTGAAACTACCCACAAAAAGAGATAACAGCAAATAGAGCATGGTTGACTGTAAGCAGTGGTTCAGGGTCAGAGCTCTGCTCCCTACTGGTATGCTCGTTAAGCCTCAGTTTGCTCAGCTGTAAAAGTGGATAATAGTAATTTATACCATACGGTTTTCTGAGTTAAAAAACAAGTATGATAAAATATGCAGTAATCTTTTCACATATTAAGCTATCAGCATATGCTAATTATTATTGTTTTAGTATTAAGAATAGAAGGACAGTTTGTGCCATACAGATCCTAGATCCTATCTTGTACATTAGAAAAGGTCATTTAAGGAGTTTTGCTCTTCTTTTAAAATGATGGAAATGATTAGAAATTACTATATAGAGTGGGCGCGGTGGCTCAGGCCTGTAATCCCAGCACTCTGGGAGGCCGAGGTAGGCGGATCATGAGGTCAAGAGATCAAGACCACCCTGGCCAATACGGTGAAACCCCATGTCTACTAAAAATACAAAAATTAGCTGCGTATGGTGGCACGTGCCTGTGGTCCCAGCTACTCGGGAGGCTGAGGCGGAAGAATTGATTGAGCCCAGGAGGCGGAGGTTGCAGTGAGCCAAGATTGCGCCACTGCACTCCAGCCTGGCAACAGAGCAAGACTCTATCGCAAAAAGAAAAAAAAAAAAAAAAAAAAAAAAAGAAGAAGAAGAAAGAAATTACTGTTTAAGAGAAACTGTATAACCAATGTTATGAATGACTTAATGTCATGACTTTGACTTATACTAAATGGAACTTAATCAGTGCTCTTCCTTAAATGTATTTTAGTGTAATATTTTTTATATTTGGCCAGTAAGAAAGTTAATGAAACAAAATATGATAGTTAGGTATAGGATAGAGGACAAATATTCTATTCTGCCTGTGTTTGCCATATAAGGAGGTAGAGGGTTTGGAAATCTTTGTAAGGTCAGATAGAACCTGTCTTTCACCACTGGCCTGAAGCAGAAGATGTGAGGGGTGGTGCATCTCATCTAGTTTTTAACAGCAGGGTCACATCACGTTTGCTTTTACTCTTGCCTCTTTGCTTTAGGTCGTTATGAGTATAAGAACTGCAGCTGGCTCTTGTATTAATATTTGTATTAATGCAAAACTTTCCAACAAGATAGGAAGAGCAAATTGATCTTCCTACATTCATCTCCACCTTGCAGAGGAAGAATCTGAGACCTAGAGAAGTCGAAATTTGATTAACGTCATGTAGTTGGCAAGGGGAAGAATTGGGAAAGACGTAGTTTGGGGCTCTCCCCTGTTTCTTCTCAAGCATACCTGTGTGCTTGGTCCAAGCCTTAGGTTCTTTGATTACCAACCCCAGCATCTTAGCATATCACCTGGATCGTGGGAATCTAGAGATGCAAGGGACCTCTAATGACCATCTGATCTAATCCCCACATTTTACCTGTGAGGGAGGCAAGTGAGCTCCTGTGGAATTCAGAGACTTGCCTAAGTCACACTGATATTACTGGTATAATCAGCCCTTAAACCCAGGTCATTTTCCTGTGAGTCCTGGGCTTTCTACTTTAAACCCAAACTACTCCCTCATACCTGTGTAGAGAACATCTTCCCTGGAGACTGGGGGATTCTTCTAGGGAGGTGACTTTACCTAGATTTCACCTCACTTCAGTCCTGTCCTCACAACCCTACCCTTAATTGGGCTTTGAGGGATTTTTATGGGTTTTCCTTATTTTAGGAGCATACGAAGAACTAATAGCCATTGTGGTCTCCTCTAAACTTTCTGTGGCATTTTCTCAGAGTAAAGAACTAAGCATGAAATATCTTTTTTTTTTTTTTTTTGTTACTGTTCTTAAATGGAGTCAAATGCCAAGATATTAAGGAAAAAAAGCAGTCAGACTCTGAAGAGCACAAACAGCACAGCTCTAAATAAGAACATTCCTTTTAACTTAGTCTTCCTTTTCCCACCCACGTGTCTGAATGCAGTAATCCTCTTCACATGTTATCTCGGATTAGGGCATTTTCTCAGTGTCTTCATGAAATAGTGAAGATTTACTGGCTGGATGCTTTCATTCTATAGGCTGTATCCTTAAATATGAAATTCACCCATCTATCTGCTCTTCTAGGCCCTTGTCCTTAACCCACATATACCTGCAACACTTTTCACATAGATGTCAGAGACAAGAGTCTGAGGAGTTGCTGAAGGACTAAGAGAACATGCCTCTTTGATCACTAACTTCATAGAGACAGTTAATCTCAATTGGCTGAAATAATATCAACAGGGTGTCTGACTTTTTTCTTCCTCCCAATATGTATTCCCCCAATATGAATATAACAAATATATAGAACCAGATTCATTGCTCTTCATATTGCTTGTAAATTGGAGAACAGTTATGAAAGAAAACTCTTGTTAAAATGTTAATATTAGCTAACATAAAAGCAGATTCAACTTGAGAATGTGATGCACAATTCTATAGCAGATAAATATTAAAATCAGAAATCAAAAAGTCACTCTACTTTAGGCTCACCTGTCTTTTAAAAGTCCATATTAAAATTTAAAACAAGAAGCATGCTTGCTTCTTGTTTTCCTCAATGCAGTGAAAACTTCCCCAACAGTTTGAATGTGGAACAAAACTAAGCTGTTCCTAACCTGTTTGTCAGTCACTGGGCAGTTTTCTCCATGCCTTTCCTGACGTGTTTCAACATGATGTCTCCAGGGATCAGAATGAGGATTGCCCTGTTCTTTATGGTACAATGAAAAGACTGAGTTTTTTTTTGTTTTTTTTTTTTTTATCAAAACGAGGCAGTCGGGAAAGAGAAAAATCATTTTTTTTTTTTTTTTTTTGGTCTCGCTCTTTTTAAAAAAAATTCAGATAAACGATTATGAAACAAATTTAAGTGTGGGAAACAATTATAAGAGACTTTGGCTTTCACTCATCTAATAAAGTAAATGTGGTTAAAAAAAAGTACTAAATAGAAGTGATTGCCAACATTGTTTCTACTTTTGAAGACACAATATGTTGTTTATGTTTCTGCCTGCCTGAGCTGGAAACAGTTGAAGCTTCCTGGCTCACCGTGGTGCCTTGTATCTTATTGTCAGCATTCTAATTTCTACTTTTTCTTCAAACCTCAGAGTTAAGTAGAAGTATGATTACAGTTTTGATCATTGCTGTGTCCAAAATAAAAAAATTTTCGCTTACCTTTCATTGTGGTGGCTGGCTGTCCATTCACCTCATAAGGTGTCTTCGAGTTGAAACAGGCTTCTTGTCTCTAATTAAGAATAAGCTTTGAAACTAAGGTCGTCAGGGAAGTGGATTTTCTGGTAAAGCATAAAAACTAAACATTTTCTCCCCAACGAGACGAAGTCGGTTATCTCCCCTACCCCTTTAGAGATTGTCCTGTGGGGCACCCTTTCAAATTCTCCTGCCCGGCAACTACTGGAACAACTTGCTCTCTTGCTAATGTAAATGACTCACAACTAAGAGTAGGTGAGATTTGTTGACTGGGGAAGAGTATTTCCTGAACCTGCAGGAATCAGATGGTGATTCACCTGAAGGAAACCCAGGGCTGGAGCTTAGATGGCCAGAAGTCTGCTTAAGGAGTGGGGGATGAAGTCTCAGGTTGGGGCCTACTAACTCATCAGATCCAATTTTTAGGTCTTTGTTTTTGTTGATTTCCTAGCTTCCTATTGCTATCTAGAAAACATATATTGGCAGCTTTCCTGCCAATTAAATTGTGGATTAAAAGGAATAAGAATATGCTTTATTTCTTTGAAAATATTATTCTACATATTATTAAAAAACTAAAATTAAAATGTGTTTATTGTTGCAATTGATAACTCTGGAAACCTGTAGTCTTATTCATGAAACTAATGAAATCTATAGACATATACAATGACGAATATTCAAAATACGTTAAATTATTCAGGGACTGGATTCACTGACTCCTTTGAATGCTGACCTTATAACATAAAACAATTTGTTTTATTGCTTTAAAAAAGCATCCAACAATGACAGATTTATATAATCAGATAACTTTTTTTTTTTTTTGAGATGGAGTCTGAAACTGTCCCCTAGGCTGATGTGCAGTGTCAGAATGCTGGCTCTCTGCAACTTCCACCTCCCGGGTTCAAGCGATTCTCCTGCCTCAGCATCCTGAATAGCTAGGATTACAGGTGCTCATCACCATCCCCAGCTAACTTTTTGTATTTTTAGTAGAGATGGGTTTCACTATGTTAGCCAGGCCGGTCTTGAACTCCTGACCTCATGATCCGCCCTCCTTGGCCTCTCAAAGTGTTGGGATTACAGCCCTAAGCCACTGCGCCCGTCCACTTTTACTTAGTTGTAAATAATTTTCATGCTTTCAGATAAGTATCTCAGAGATGCTGATATTTTCTTGAATGCAGCATTAAAATTTTTAAAAAATAACATTTCATGAAATGGAATCAAAACTTGTTATGGATGAAGATAAATGAAAATAATCAAAGGTGAAAACTTTTTGAAGTTAGTTAATCTATAATAGGTATTACTTAGTGTTTACTTATGCCTTCTTCAGGAAATAATGTGTACATACTAGTTGGTTTTCCTTTTGTTTTTACAGAAAAACAAATGGGTGTTTAACTTAAAGATCAAGAGTTGCCTTTCAGAATTATATTTCTTGTATTATTTTTTTTCTAAGTTAAACCAAATGTGTGTTTAACTTAAATATCAAGAATTTGGTATCAAAATTATATTTTTTGTATTATCTTTTCCTATCTGCTTCCTAACCATACAAAAACAGATAACCACAATTTTAATTTTTTTTAAATTATTCTGCTTTGAGTGGATTAAGTGTGTTATGGATAAGTAGCTAGTCCCAGGGAAGGTGTTTGAATAACAACTTAATAATGGCCCAATCTTATAAGAATTTGCAGATTTACAAACAATCCTTCCTTTAGGTTTGTCTGTCTCTCCGCTATTTGTACTTCCCCATGGATTTCACTTTTAGCATTTGAATCCAGTTTCTTTTCTTTTTCTTTCTTTTTTTGATGCCAGTTTGTTGCATTTTGAGTAGAAGAGTTATGCTATGCAGACTTTAGTTTGGGAGACTAGTCCTTCTTATGTTGACCTTTTTGCCATTTTTCATTAGGATTCACAAATTATAAATGAGGGAGGTACTGCTCATAATTTGACATTTTACTGCCAGAACAACTAACCATCAGGTACTAAAAGCATCAGTCAAAGGAAAAAGTATCTCTTGTGGCCCCCTTTAAAAGTATGTTGAGCAAAGAACTTTGCTGCAAGTTCTGAGGATTATCACCCCACATTTCCAGTGATGTGTATAAAATCATAGAAGGGAGCTTATTCTGACAGATATTTGACAGGCTTCTGTTATAAGAATAAAGCCCTTTTAAAAAAAAGGGAGGGGCGTACTGTGAAAGGGTTATTACCAACCTTTCCAAGTGTGAAGAAGGACCTGTGAAATTTTCCGGCATAATGAAGCATCTTTAACTTTGTGTGTGATGGTTTTAAGTAGGAAATAAGGTGATGTCCCTTCACTACAGTAGGTGGCCCCTTTTTCTCCTGAGGTGGGCTTGGGATAGAATGCACTTTTTCCTTTCTCAATACCTCTGTAAGCAACATGTCCCGGGGACAGTAGCGTAACAGCTAGCTTGGTGTGTTTCAGTGTTTCGTTGGCTGGCAGTGCAAATTTAGTATAGTAACGAAAAAGTTAACATGAGACAGCCTTTTTGCTTTAGTCTGAAAGTATATTATGCCAGTCTCAAGTTGGGACTTGTGAAAGCTGGTCTTATTTAACATTCAAAAAGGGGAATAATACATGTTTAGTCATGAAAAAAATGTAACACTTTGATGAAAAGAGCAGGTAACAGCCAGCCCATAACTTTGTTATTATTCACATAATCGAAAGGTAAACCTGCATAATTTTTTTCCTGCTGGTTTTTATAGCAAGTCTCACATTTCATAAAAGCCCCAGGGGTCTTTATAGCAATAATTTAGTTTACACTTCATTGGAAAATCTTGTTAGTTGTGGGGCACTCTTTTAATACTTTTGTTTAGCCATTATAAACCTCCAGTTTATTTTAAATACAGAACATCTTTTGTGTGTGTGTGTGTGAGTGTGTGTGTGTCTGTGTGTGTTTGCGTGTCTGTGTCTGTCTGCCACCACAAAATTTTAAAAAATCTTGTTTTGTTTTTAAAATAGGGTGATTTTTTTCCTTTTAACATTATTTTTAAAGAAACTAAGCCTATGAACAAATTGAAAGAATTGTTCAACTAGGTTTCATCTAGATTTATAAATTGTTGCTGTTTTCACATATACTCTTCCCCACCCCAGCACATCTGCTTTTGGGGGGATGTATTTGAAGTTGCCTGCCATTGTTGGGACAAATATATCACCCTTAACTACTTCAACATATTATACGTTTCCCAAGAACAAGGATATTCTCTTACCTAATCACAATATTATTATCAGTCAAGAGATTATCATTGAAACAATATTTTAAAATACTTAGCCTGCATTAAAATTTTGACAATTTCCCAATATTTTAGAAATTTTTTTGATGTGGAATTCTTTAATGAACACACACTGAATTCAGTTTGACTGTCTTGTTAGAATATTTTGTTCTTTACTGAGTCCCTCTTTTTTACTTTGATCTCCTTGGTTTTTGAAAATTGATTCATTCTGTGTTTGCTAGGTCCCTCCTGTGGGACATGTAGCAAGGGGATACTTAAATGTTTCTGAGACAATTTGGACATATTAGCCCAAAGTCTGTAGTGGAGTTTGAAATTATGAAGTAAAATAACAGTATCTATAATCTTGTTTTTGGACATAGGCCTGGTTCATATATTACTAATTGCAAAGTTGATAGAACCAAACTCACTTTTTCTTTGGGATATAGGTTGACTCAATTGACTTCTCTTGACCTCATGGTCTGTAAAATGGCGAGTCTTGGTTTAGTCACAGAAATTCAAATGAGAATTCCCTCAACCTTTATGATTTTTCAAAATATATTCTTAAAGAGACAAGGTGCTCAAGGGAAAGAGCGTCACATCTTTGAAGAAATTAAAATGCGGTAAGATTACTCATAAGCCTTTCTCAGTCCTGAAATGAACTCTTTAATCTGAATTCTCATTTTTTTGGCATGAGACATTGGGCAAATGTATTACCAAGGCTTACCTTGGTCTTCTAGTGGTTTCTCCATGGCACGTGACTTTTTCCTCCCCTTGGCTTTTCTGCATTGGTGTGGACCTAGGGACAGTGTTTCTTCCCAGTGTTGGTAGGCATAGTATTTGTGTTATAATCTCATTTTTCTTTATCACTAATCTCAGATGTATCTATTTCTTCTTCAGGGAAAATGCACATATACAGGGCATCATAGTCACGTATAGTATACTAACTCATTATTACAAAAGAAAGACAAGCAGGGATCTAATTGCAAGATAGCTCAAGCTGATCTCTCTTGAATGCTCATGTTGGTGTTTTCCATGTCGCTGAACACACAACAAGAATTATAGTAAAACCTTTGCCCAGAATCTTAATGTTTCATCTCTGTACACAAGTCATTCTAATTGTGGCTCAGCATCCAGTAGCTGAGAATTTGTGCTAAGTATAATTATTACAAACCCTTTAATAGTCAGTCCTTTGACAAGATTGGTATCATTGGGTCCTTATGCTTGAATTACTGTATTTAATCTGTCATTTGAAATGATTTGTATCTATCAGGACTGCTTTATGTGAAAAACACTTACCTTTCTCTGGTATGAGAACTTCATTTGATTAAAGGGAAGGGGGATGGTTTGGAGATTGAGTCTGGAGATAAGGCTGCATCTCTGACTATTGCCCTCTTATTGATACTCCTTCCTATGCTGGGCAACTTAATCTGTCTCCTTGCTTTGTAAATCTTGAGTGAGAGGCAGTGTCCAGCTGTGACGGGACTAGTGACTGGGGTCAGGTAAACTCCGATTTGGAGCATATCCACTTAGTAGCTTTTTTACTTTGGGTAAGGCATTTCTTCTTCTGAAAATGAGCATGGGAATGCCTGCCATGTAGGGATGTAAAGCTTAAATGAGTTAATCTACTCAGGGTAAATATATACAGGGCAATTTCACAGTGTTTGGAAGTTGGTTGGCATTTGAGGGAACAGGAGCACTTTGTCTTTTGTCAGAAGGTAAAGGGAGAGCAAGTGAATGAATGGGGAAGTCTCTATGCATGGTAGACTTGGAATGATATACCTCAACTCAGAAGTTAAGATACATCCATAATTTTGGTTGCTTTTAGAAAGCTCCTGGTTTTCCTGTTAGTGACAAATTGATGATCACTTGAAACACATTTTATAATCTTTTTTGAAAGTTATTTCTCCTGTAAAGGAGGAAATTTGGACTTCTTTATTCCAGATTATCTGAGATTGTGGGAGTCTATAAAAGCTGAGGTTAGCATATATGAGGATAGAAGGGAGGTTGTCTCAGTAGAGTTATTGTGTTCAGGTTAAAGCTTCATTCACTCATAATTTGGGCATTTTTGGACTTAGGAAACTCAGTTGTACAGTTAAATAGAATAAAAAGACAAAGATTTAAAGACCAGTGACATGATATGTATATACAATATAAAGTCAATACATAAAGCTAATATTTAAAAACCCCAAAGTTATAAAAGCCTTCAGAAATACATTAGGTATAGTTGCTTAAGATGGACACCAGTAAGTAAAGTCATATACAAGCATGTAACATTTAAACTAAAGCTCAAAAATAAAGGTGAATATTCTGTTATTATGCCTCAGGATGTTATATTTGTCGGTTTGAGTTGTATTACAAGAGTGGCAAAAGTTCACATGCTGAGGAAGTTATGTAATTTTTGTTTTAAAGAACTGATTTACCTCTTTAGGTCTTAAATTTAATTTCCTTTCTCTTTCATATTATCTTGCCTTTTTCCTTCTCTTTTATCACTCCTCCCAGTTGTCTCAACTTCCATTTCTGCCATTTTCTTAGTATCCCCATCTCTCATTTTCTCCCTGCTTCCTTTCTTCCCCATTCTTATTTTTTTCTATGAGGACTTCATAATCAGATGAGAATGGAGGCAAGGAAGCCGAAACCCAGGTTACGTGGCTATCCAAAATATTGGTACACCCAATTTCTGACCAACGCTGGGTTCTCTTGCCTGTGTGGTTACACCCAATCATTTGATTTGTACTTCTTTGTTTGCTATTTCACATGGAGCATGTTCACTGTGCACATCATAGCATAGGAAGGAACTATTCTACATGCTCACAGAAATCCCTGGGAAAAGCCTGGCTAATATTAAAGCTGTTTTGTTTTTCCACAGAATTCTTTTGAGACAGGGTCTTGCTCTGTTATCCAGGCTGGAGTGCAGTGGGTTTTTTTTTTTTTTTTTTTTTTTTTGGTGCTTTTTGTAGAGTTGAGGTTTCACCATTTTGCCCAGGCTGGTCTCAAACTCCTGGGCTCAAGCAATCCACCCACCTTGGCCTCCCAAAGTACTGGGATTATAGGTGTGAGCCACTGCATCTGTCCCCATGGAACTCTTTTAAACTGACTTGCCCATTATGGGAAGTTAAGAGTTGCTTCTATGTCCTCACTTCCCATTCACAAACTGGAGCTCACCCCCACCTCCTTCTCAGAGCTACCATTGATCTTATAGTTGTAGATTCATCACTTTAGACTTCTTCAGAGTGTATGATTCTGTTGACCATCACTTCCTCCTTGAATCTCTCTTGTTCCTTGGTATGCAGTACACTAGACTTCCTGTTTCTCCTTTTAATTCACTAACACTACTCCTCCCAATTCCAAGGCGTCATCCCTGCTCCTTGTCTTCTGTGTTCTGATCATGAGACTTTTGCAGTATGACCTCTGGGGTTCTCATCTCATTTCTCTCCCTGTCTCAAAAAAGATTACTCCCTCTGCCTCTAACCTAGGCAAATTTTTGGAGCCTTGGTCCATGTTTTCACCCAGCTGTGGGCTCTTTGATCCTAGCTCTCTCACTGATGCCTCAAGTGGAACATACCCCAAATCTGCTTCTGTGATGATGACCTAGGAAATCATTCAACTAATAATCCTGAAAGCAGTCAGCCCTCAATTGGAGAAGGGGATGGAGGCATTATGGGTCCCATTGCTAATATATCTTACATATTAACCATATGTTTTACGTAAAGTCCTCCATGTTTAGTGGTCTTGGACTCTGAACTTAAAACTCCTCTTCCTGAGAATGTCTAGAAGGTCCATGTCACATGTTTTCCCGATGGCTCTTTCCTGCATAGATGGAAGACCTCTTTAATTGACCTGGCCTTACTGGCTCTTCCTTCAGTCTAGAGTCATCCTGTAGTTGGCCAATTGATTTTCCTAATGCACAGCCTGGAATATGTGGTTCTTCATCTTAGAAACCTTCAGTGACTCATTAGTGATGACTAGATGCCCCAATACAGTGCTTGGCTCTACAATCTTGCGTCTCTGTCCCAAATGTATTTCCTGTGCCATGCACTGTAGGCTCAGGTCCCCTGCAACCTTCACGCTCCAACCACAGCACAGTTCCACTCCTACCTGAGCCTGCCTTTAAACTGCTAATTCTGCTGCAGGGTTTCCTTTTGAATGTTGTTTTCTTAAAGTTCCAGTTCAAATTTCCATCTCCTGTGAGCCCGTCTTCGTTTTTTCCGTGTGGCATTAATTGCCTGTTCCTTTGAACTTCAGTGGTGTGTCTCTCACACCTCTTATCATGTCTCCAGTCATTATAATCTGTGTTCCTTACCAGTGTACACCTTCTAGAGAGACAAAAGGCCCTGTACCCAAGTTGATGATGAAGGAATGACTGGCTAAATGAACAAGTGAATTCAGTCTTGGGGATTTTACTCCCCCTGAGCTCTCAAGTGCTGGAGGGACCCCTGAAGTAGTCATAGGTGCCACGATGGCACCATTCATACCCCTAAGGTTGTTAAAGCCCATTCATGTGAGACTTCTCTCTTCCCCTCTAAGAAGCCGCCTCCTTATTCTCCCTAAGTGGGGCCTTTGAGGAATTCTGCTCAGTCTGACTGACATGACAGAGAGATGGTGACCAGAGCAGTTGAGTTGCTGGTCTTGAGACCATCTGCCTGGGTGTCAGTCCCAGCTCTGCCCCATTTGTCGGTGAGTGATGTGCACCATGGGCAAGGTGTATGTTTGCTTTGTGCTTCAGTTTGTTCCCATTTTTAACTAGAGAGCCATGTAGTATCTGTCTCATAAGATTGTAGTAAGAATTAGAAAGATCATGATCTTTGTAAAGAGCCTGGCACACAGCAGGCATTCAGGAAATGAGTGTGAGCTGCCTGGGTAGGGTCCTGGGAGGTTCTTGTTAGCCTCTAGGTCAGGGCTTATTACCTATTACCTGGCAGCATCTGGGCTGGTTACTACCTACACAGAAATGTATTGTTTTTGTGGGGTCAGGGAGCATGGGGGTGGCTACGGAAGTTTTATAAATAACAGGAAATATAGTATGGGAGACTAGAATTGTGACTTCTCTTGAGAACATTAAATCTGAGGTTGTAAATGCAGTGGTTAAGAATATGGGCTTAGAAGCCATAGTTTGAATTAGCCCCATTCCTGCAGATGGCAAGCTCTGTGACCTCATACAAGTTACTTAGCCTTTCTGTTTCTCAACTTCTTATCTCTAATATAAAGATAATAAGCATTTCATAGCCTTCCAGGGATTGTTAAAAGACATAGATGTGTTGCTTTTGTCTTTTAGATGGATCTAGAAATCTTTTTTTGTTTTGTTTTGTTTTTTTAAAAAAAAAAGATAGAGTCTCGCTCTGTCACCCATGCTGGAAGTGCAGTGGCATGATTTTGGCTCACTATAACCTCTGCCTCCCAGGTTCAAGTGATTCTCCTGCCTCAGCCTCCCAAGTAGCTGGGACTACAGGCATGTGCCACCACACCTGGCTAGTTTTTTGTATTTTTAGTAGAGCCAGGGTTTCACCATGTTAGCCAGGATGGTCTCGATCTCCTGACCTCATGATCCACCTGCCTTGGCCTCCCAAAGTACTGGGATTACCGGTGTGAGCCACTGTGCCCTGCCAGGAATCTGTATTTTAAGAATCCCTCCAGCTGACTCTGGTAGCCACTAAAATTTGCTTACTAATACAGTTGATGTGTTCTGTATTCATATTACCTACATTTGGTTTCTATGTAAAATTTAAATATTGAGATGTGTTTCTAGGTACTTCAAATGATTTGTAAATTCTACACTTTGCTTAGTAGGGCTACTGTCTTCTAAGTATGTTTTCTTAAATAATAGATAATACTTGCTTTGGGTTTTGTTTTGTTTTTTTTTTTTTTGCTCTGGATATTCTGTTAAGATCCATGTGAACTTTGATCTATTAACTTGCTGGAGGAATACAGTTGATGTTGGGGTAAGGCTTAAGTATTTTTAGGAAAAATACCTTGGAAAGTTATGAAAGGTATAACTTTTATAACTTGGAAAGTTATAAAAAGCTTTTAAATGGATATGAAATAATGGGATTAATAAGATTGAATAATTATTTTGTAGTTTATGATATAATGACTTTATCTGCCTTTGGCTTCCATGATTTGAGAATCTCACTGTTTCTCTGCCTCATCCTTCCCCTTTACTGGGCTCCTCCTTGGTTTCTCAAGAATTTTTCTGTGTGTGGGAACTGTACTCCCTTCAGCCCCCCTGTTTTCCTTAAGGTTATTGGGAAGATCTTACCCTATTTATTTGTACAGATGATTACATTTTAACATTTGACAGAAGCCTTTGTATTCTAAGCTCACATATTCTGTCAGTCAAAGCTGCTGTTTTCTTTTATTCTTTTTGGTGTATCATTTATGGCTATATTGTGGCATCTTGTTTTTAAAAATACTTTGGACCTGAGTATTGATGATGACTGGCTTCAGAAGTTTTTCATCTTTTGAATGTTATTTTAGGGTATCTCTAATATGTCTTTTCACCAAGTTCTTGATAAAAGAGATTATTTTATTCTACAGGTCAGGCACTCTGCCTTTGAGTGGAATATTATAATGGAATGAAGTATTTGTATTTATGGAAGACAGATTTACTCTTTGAATTTTATCTTGAAAGGTTGTTTTTAAAAATTGTATACTTCAGGTGTACCCACATTAAATAGAGATTGAAAATGTCATTAGAGGCAAAATACATAGGTTATGTCGCTAAAGATACCTGGTATTTAACAAGGGTAGCTTGGATGCAGTTACTTACAAGATTATAGTCTACTTGTAATTGTGTAATGTACTCAGTCAAGATAATACAGATTTAGTGACATCCCTAATGGTGATGATTATTTAATTCCGTTATTGGAAAGAATGAAGATCAGACATCAAGAGTACTTTCTAAAGAAGAGTTTTTATGATTGCTATATGCTGTAGTTACAAATTTTACTTAACCATTATCAACATGCATAGCTAAAGGATTTCATCAATAGCTTTAAAACTTTGGATGTGGGCCGGGCGCGGTGGCTCAAGCCTGTAATCCCAGTACTTTGGGAGGCCGAGGCGGGTGGATCACGAGGTCGAAAGATCGAGACCATCCTGGTCAATACGGTGAAACCCCGTCTCTACTAAAAATACAAAAAAAAAAAATTAGCTGGGCATGGTGGCACGTGCCTGTAATCCCAGCTACTCAGGAAGCTGAGGCAGGAGAATTGCCTGAACCCAGGAGGCGGAGGTTGCGGTGAGCCGAGATCGCGCCATTGCACTCCAGCCTGGGTAACAAGAGCGAAACTCCGTCTCAAAAAAAAAAAAAAAAAACTTTGGATGTGGTTATTCCATGATCCTGTTGTTTTCATGATCATTCACTAGTGAACCCAAGAGCAGCACAATTTTCAGGCCCTACATACATGTTATAGGAGAGCAGCTGGAGAGAGCCTGAGCTTTCATTTCAGGAAATTTATATTGTCTTTGGATAATAAAAACATCAATGAGAATTGGCTCCCCTTTTGCTTCTCTAGTACATAAAATAAACCAAATGGGCTTTATTTTATCAAACATTTATTGATTGCACAATGAAACAGTTTCTGCTTTCAATAATAAACATAGGTTATTAAAAGAGTAGATACAAATGTCAGGAAGTAATTACAGTGCAGTGTGATAAGTTTAACAATATAGTTGTGGCAGCATGCAGAGGAGGGAGTGACTGGGTTTCAGGTGATGGTGGAATGTTGGCCAGGTAAGATTTTATGGACTATGTGATGGCAACATAGGGTTTCACAATGGATAAGAGGCTTCCAAGTGTACCAGAGGGAAATATACATATGCAGGGGCAAAAATGGAGCATGGCATATTCTAACAGTTAGAAATTTATATAAGAGTGTAAAGTTCAAGAGATGGGTAAGTAGTTAGGAGGTGAGGCCAGAAAGGTAGGCAAGTTCTAGGGCCTTTGAGGCCATGGAAGAAAATGTTGGCTTTACCTTATGATGGTTGTGTTGGAGCTCGTGGCACGTTTACAGAGCTTGACTACTCCTTTGTGTATTTTCTCTAGAAGATATAGATTATTTTTTTTTGAAGATATAGACTCTTATCCATCATTTCAGAAAATTACATTTTATTTTTTGAATCACAAAAGATGTAAGAAAAAATACCATGTTAAATAAGTATAAGCAGATCATCATCCTTTGAAAAATCTCCCAATATGGATGTTACTGATTATGGGTCAGCAATTACATCTTTGTATGTATCAAGAATAGCAATTCTATTTAAAACATCTGTAGACCATAGACTGTAGGGTGTATTGTGGGAGATACCAAGAAAACCTGGCATGTCTGCCTCTCAAGAAGCTTTAACATTTTTTAGGGGTGTTAACTAGAAAAGGGGAGTCTGCATTGAGAACCCTATCACACACCCAAACAGAAGAAGTAATTATTTTTAACCGGAGGGAGGGGCAGGGGTGTAGGGATTGTGGCCCAGGAAGGCTTTGGTGAGTAGGTGGCATGTTTAACCATCATCAGAGTATTTGCTGGACAGAAGCAGAATTCCAAAGAATAGTAACATAGCATTCTCATACTTGAATTATATACACCTAAGGGATAAGAAAAGTGGTTTAATAATGGTGCTTGTCCCTGCGATGGTGTATTGTTGTAATGTGAAAGAAGCTGTTTGTAATGGTAAGGAGAAAATTCTTTACCCAGGATTTCAGAGGACTTGCTGACCCAGTTCAGTTCCTCAGACTCTTCAAATTTGCCCTTTGAACCCCTGGCTGCAGTTTTCAACAGTGAACTTCAGGAGTTGGCCTTTTTTTTTTTTTTTTTTTTTTTTAAATCAGCACATATCTACATTTAAGGGGCACAAAAGCAGTAGTGTTGTGTGAATTGTGTAAAAGAATGTGAGAAGGTGTTTGGAGGGGAGGTTTGCAGGGATATGCACATCTCTTTAATCTTTTCCAGTGTTAGTGAATGCTCTTGAAGTAGTGACCTCTAGTGGCCATTTGTATCCTGTTGCTTTTTCTTAGTAATGGTTCATTCAGCTTATGAATACATCTATGTGGAGTTAAAATTTATATAATCTTTTCTTTATACCAGGATGGTAAAATGCAAGAGGGCATTTGTCCCAATCTTTTTTATTGGTTAAATTTGATTTCCACATTATCTACTGAAGTCTCAGCAATAAATATAAGTTAACCATATGTACAGTTGTTAGCCTAAGGTTATATTGTCTGTCTGACTGCTCTGATTCTCTTGGCTTGATGCTATGGTCTTTCTCTCTCGCATACATGGTAGTCTTTCTGTGAATTTTTTACATAAGAATATGTATATTAAGGGATCCATACAAATGTTAGTTGCTGCCAAAAAGAGAGTTGTTTCTTTAGCAATAAACAGTTGATTTTGCATTCTGCAGTCAGTCTTATTGTTGGTTTGACTGTGAGTATATGGAACTCTGGCAAAATGAAATGGAGCAAAACACACAAAGAAGACAGCCACGACAACAAATACTTTGCCTTCCACCTTTTTGTTGTGTTTTCTGTCCTTACTTTTGGACTTTTTATAAGAATCGTATACTTTTTTTGCAATAACCACATAAAACACCAGCATTAGGACGAAAACAGTCCAGAAAATAAACTGGGATATGTTATTTACCATTTGATGCCATTTCAGCCCCAGAGGCCCCTTTAAGGAGGCACACTTTTTCACAGACGATGGTGTTGCTTCCTTGTTGCTCAAGATAATATTTGGCAGAGAGATGAGGAACAAAGAACACCAGGTGAAGATTGAGACAGTTTTTGCAAAAACAGTTTTTTTAAGGAAAACATTTCTCAAAGGTCTACTGATCTTGAGGAATCTGTCAAAGGCTATGAAACCTAACAGCACGATGCCCACATACATGGTCTCATAAAATATCACCGAAGAGAAACGACACACAAAACCTCTGAGCTGCCAGGGTGCCAGGTGTGAGTCAGAGAGGATTTTGAAAGGAAGCATGAGTGTCATTATCAAGTCAGCCACCAAAGTGTTTTTGAGGTAGACGATGAAGGTGGAGGAGCTGGGGATGTGGACAAACACCCACAGAGCCAAAGTGTTCAACAGGATGCCGGTGAAGAAAACCACTGTATAGAGAGCTGGAAATACCAGCCGTACTATCCGAGTGTCTCTGGGGCACCGCTCAGACCCGTTGAAGCCTTGCATCACTGTGGTGTTCATTGTTTCCAATGTCACCTGTTACAAACAAACATTTATACAAACAAAGGAAAACAAAAAACCCTTCATGATTTGCAAATGCTTTTTTTTAAAAACAGACTTTATGTTCATAACATATTAACATGCTGCATTTATCCAACACTTTGAATAGATGTGTTGAGAAGGAAAATACTGTTTCTGGCTAGAATTTTTACAGCATACAATATATTTTTGGTACTTTTAACAGCACCATTACTTTCACATCCTTGTGAAATCCAAAGAACAGGTTCTACTCTTAGCCATAGAAGAAAACTGTTTAAGAGACAGTAATACATAATTATTACTAATACGTCAGATTGCTGTGAATTATGTAATTCCTTATGCTCATAAACTATGGTTTGAAGATTATTAACTTTAAAGCACTGTTTTTCCCCTTAAGCATATTCTACCTTTTATATAAGCAAACACACTCATAATAAAAAATTAAAATTCACCTTCGGGAAGATACTCAGTTCTCTGTGTCGTCTTATTGCAGCAGTCATTAGTTCAGCTCACAAAAGAGAGTGTGAAGCAAGTGTTCTGCTTTCTTATAGTGGATTTCCTTCCTTATTTTTACTTTTGTAATGTGACCCATTAGAACATCTTCATATTCAAACCTTTGGGGGATTTGCTAATACGCTCTTTTAGTCCAGACTTTCATACTGTAAATCTGTGACTTGAATAAAGAAGCTTATTTGAAATTATCTTTAAATTTTCTCATCATAACTTTCTTGAAGTTTATCTTCTTGATCTGCATGTTTAGTGAACTTTTTGAGTGCTTCTTGTATATAGTGGGAGACAGAAAGATGAAGAAAGTAGTCCCAAATTACAATCAAGCAGGAGAGTAAGACTTTAAAATTGCACAGAATCATCTTCTGCATCCTCGTAAACTGGATTTTCCAGTGATTTGTGTTGAGGGGGATGATATGTTTATTTTTGTAGATATTTGTCTTAGTCTTCTGGTTTTGGGATCTGAGAGTTAACATGATGTTTTCTAACAGTTGAAGACTATTGGACCCAGCTGTTTGGAGTTAAAATCCCATTCCACCAATTAATTGAGATTAGATTATAGACAAATGATTAAACAGCTCTGTGTCTCAATTTCCTCATCTGTGTAATGGGTTTGAAAATAGAATCTATCTCACCCTGTTATTAAGAATGAATTGATTGCCTGGAGTAGTGCTTGACATATAGGAAGTATTAAAAACTGTTAGCCACTCATTGCCATGGGAGTGATTGCAAATCCAGATACTATGCTCTTTCACTTGTTAGAGAGCCATTTTTGGAAATCTTTTCTGTATATGGTGTATTTTGGTGCAAAAGACTTAAGGAATTTCATCAATCAACATTGGGCCAATATCTATAAATTTTTTTTTCTTTAACTCTCTTCAAGTTTGAAAATATGTAATGCTGCTTTTGCATAGAGAAAGTTGTTGTCCATGGCAGACATCTGCTTGCCAGGTAGGCATAGGAAAAGCAGAAATTAGGAGATCTTTTGGAGGATGTGGAGTTCTCCATGGTGAGTTTCATTTCATGTTTTGTGCCACAATGTTACCATAGAGTTAGACGAGACTGTAGTGTTGGTTGATCATGAAGTTTTTGGGTGACTTGGCTTTGGATTCTGAGAGTAAAAATGTAATGCCCCTGGACATTTTAAAATATGAGGCAATACGATGTCTGATAGTTTTGATTAGACTACCCAATGATGGCACAGTTTGAAAAATTACTCTTTGACAAATAAATTAATCCTGGGAGTATAGATTTAAGATTTCATTAAGGTAACGGAGCATACATGTATATCTTATAAACATATATCTTTTTGTTTGCTCAGCAGAGGCAAACAAAAATGCTTTATTTCTTAAGTAGAGAAATTTAATCTATAAAATTAATTGTAAATTTCTCTGTAGCCCCAAATTTGTAATCTAAAGGAAGATCTAGAATAGTTTTCCTTTAAACAAGAGAAATTCTCTGCAGGATAATTTCATAATCTGAAAACTGGAAATCACTCAGATTTCAAAACAGTAAAGTGTGGGAAACTTTCCAAAGAGGAACTGACTTATGGTGCCTGTTTCTAGAGTTTTGAAAATATATTCCTTTAAATGTGGTAGATGTCAAAGTGTTCAATCATAGTAAATATCCAATAGATCATTCATTTCTGTATGCTCATCGCTTCTTATGTGTTAGCTGATTTTTCCTTAGTTCACAGCAGTACTAGTGCCTGCCAGGGAGGGCATAGCAGAGAAGCTGCTCAGCAGAATGGTGAGAAGCCAGAGTGCCTGGGCGCATTTCCTTTTTCCAATTATTTATTTTCTTGTGACCTTAGGCAGGCTGCATATGCTCACTATGAAATGGTTGCCCTACTTTTACAATAAAAATAATAGTATTTGCTTCACAGTGTTGTTACAAGAATAAAATGAATGAACATTCAACAGTGCTTAGAATAATGTCTGTCATATGGTAGGTATCATGTAAGTTTCTTGTTAAAATGAAATTGAAAGAAAATTGGAATGTTGTGCATACATATGGTGATGTCTCACAAAAGGAGAGAAGAATCAAAGAAGTTACAGTGAAAGATCCCAGAAGTTAGGAGCCTATCAAGTGGGAATAAACTAAACATTTAAAATCCTGTGGGACTCTAAGAAAATGTAGTTAAAATCAGTAAAGTCACACCAACTATACTGTTTTAAGTGATTATTTAATCCTTACAACAATCCCCAGGGATTGGTCCTATTTTTAGAGTCGAGAAAAATTGAAATGCAGACATTAAGCCATTTTGCCAAAATCATGCAACCTAAACCTGCTGCAAAGTCACACACTTTGTCTGGTTTCAGAGCCCATGGTTGGAACCTGCCTCACTCTCCTGCCTCCCAGTAAGCCCTAGATAGGGTGACAGTAGAATTGTTTGGCAAATTCTGGAGTTCGTGAGCTGGAAGTTCCTGATGTCGGAGAAGGGAACAGTCAGCCACAAAGTTTAGCGGACTTTTGAAACTTTCTGCCCATGTAAATTGGATCAAAGCAGAGTGATCAGAAAGGAACCAAAGAAGATAAAATGCAAGGTCACAGAAACCAGTCTCTAGCCATAGGAAGAAACTGCTATTTCCATTTGTCGTCTCCTTTGGGATTTCTCAGTTGGATCAAAATTGACCATCCAGTGCCCAGTGCCAATAAATAATATGTGAAAAGATGAGGAAGTATTTGCCTTCATTTAGGATGAAAATTGAAGTGGGAACTCCTATACTTCTTTATTCATAGAAAAGACTTTTACTTCCCATCAAAGTATACCACAGTACTTTCTCAGATTATGTGAAAATTCTATACAAGACTAAAAGTGGTAATAAGAAGCTAAAATAAGTTACACTTTTTATTAATAAATGTAGCAATCTGTTTTTCCTAAATAATATTAGAAAATCTCTAAATGTAACTAGAAATAGGCAATAAATTCACTGCTATTTGAAACGTTTACCATTTCACATTTTTATTATAAAAGGAAATCATATGCTTAAAAATTGAAATACAAACATATAGTAGAAAGTGAAAGTTAATATTCTTATATGTACATACCAATGTGTATGTGTACAAATATATTTACATTTATTTATATATTGGATTTTTGTTTCATTCCATGTTAGTACATGTAGACTGACCTGATTTTTTTTTTAACTTTATTTTAGTTTTAGGGGTACATGTGCTGATTTGCTATGTAGGTAGATTGTGTGTTGTAGGGGTTTGGTGTACAGATTATTTTGTCACCCAAGTAATAAGCATAGTACTGGATAGGTAGCATTTCAGTCCTTACCCTCTCCCACCCACCACCCTCAGCGTAGGCCCTGATGTATGTTGTTTCCTTCTTTGTGTCCCTATGAATTCAATGTTTAGCTCCCACTTAGAGGTGACAACATGTGGTATTTGGTTTCCTGTTCCTGTGTTAGTTTGCTTAGAATAATGGCTTCCAGGTTTATCCATGTTGTTGCAAAGGACACAATCTCTTTCTTTTGCTTGGCTGCATAGTATTCCATGGTGTATATGTACCACATTTTCTTTATCCAGTCTATCAATCATGGGAATGTAGGATGATTCCATGTCTTTGCTGTTTTGAATAGTGCTGTGATGCACATACACATGCATGTGTCTCTATGATAGGACGATGTCTATTCTTTTATGTATATACCCAAACATGTGATGACTGGGTCAAATGGTAATTCTGTTTTAAGTCCTTTGAGAAAAGCCAGACTGCTTTCCTCAGTGGCTGAACCGATTTACTTTCCTACCAGTAGTGTGTAAGTGTTCCCTTCTGTCCACAACCTCACCAGTATTTGTTATTTTTTAACTTTACATAGTAGCCATTCTTACTGGTGTGAGATGGCATCTCATTGTGGTGTTGATCTGTATTTCTCTAGTGACATGCCAATCAAATTTAAAATCAGTTATGCTACACAAATTTACCATAGTTAAGCTGCTACTGATGGGTGTGTAGTTTGTTTGCAATAGTAGTTTTTCTCTATTAAAAACAATGCTATAAGCCAGGTGTGGTGGCTCACACCTATAATCCCAGCACTTTGGGAGGCTGAGGTGTGTGGTCACAAGGTCAGGAGATTGAGACCATCCTGGCCAACATAGTGAAACCCTGTCTACTAAAAATACAAAAATTAGCTGGGAATGGTGGTGCGCACCTGTAGTCCTAGCTACTTGGGAGGCTGAGGAAGGAGAATCGCTTGAACCCGGGAGCTGGAGGTTGCAGTGAGCTGAGATTGTGCCCCTGCACTCCAGCCTGGTGACAGAGCAAGACTCCTTCTCAAACAAACAAACAAACAAACAAGTCGGGTGTGGTGACTTATACCTATAATCCCAGCACTTTGGGAGGCCGATGCGGGTGAATCACAAGGTCAGGAGTTTGAGACCAGCCTGGCCAAGATGGTGAAACCCTATTTCTACTAAAAATACAAAAATTAGCCAGGCATGGTGGTGGGTGCCTGTAATCCTAGCTATTCAGGAGGCTGAGGCAGAGAATTGCTTGAATGCTGGAGGCAGATGTGGCAGTGAGTCAAGATTGTGCCACTTCACTCCAGTCTGGGTGACAGAGTGAGACTCTGTATCAAAAAAACAAAAAAAAACAAAAAACAAACAACAAAAAAAAAACGCCACAAAAACCTTTTAAATTAATTTGTAAGCCTATAGGTGAAAAAGCCATGTCACATAAATATAAATTTATTTGCTTATTGCTGATGTCATATGTTCTTTCATATTTTTTTGCCATTTGTACTTCTCCTGGAAATTGCTTTTTCATGCTCTTGCCCCTTTAAAAGAAAAACAGGCGATTTCTCACTACCTGTTGATTATTAGGTGTGTTTACACATCTTCAGTTCCCACTGGCAGCAGTGTAATCACACCTTTGTTGGCAGTGAACAGTGATCAGCTATTTTCAGTGCAAAGTGGCTGAAATACCTGGATACAAAAAAAAGGGTTAGTTTTTTTACAAAAGGTCCCCCCACCCCCTGTTTTTAAAGTAGTCCAGGGAGAGGGAGATTGATTGATTGATCGATTGATTGATTTATGAGATGGAGTCTCACTATGTCGCCTGGGCTGGAGTGCAGTGGCATGATCTCACCTCACTGTAACCTCCAGGCTCAGGCAATTTTCCTGCCTCAGCCTCCCGAGTTGCTGGGATCACAAGTGTCCGCCACTATGCCCAGCTAATTTTTATATTTTTAGTAGAGTCAGGGCTTCACCATGTTGGCCAGGCTGGTCTCAAACTCCTGGCATCAGGTGATCCACCTGCTTTGGCCTCCCAAAGTGTTGGGATTACAGGCGTGGGCCACTGTGTCAGGCCCCCCTCCCCCTCCTCTTCCTCTCCCCTCCCCCTCCTTCCCCTCCCCCTCCCCCTCCCCCTCCCTTTCCCTCTTCCCCTCCCTCTTCTCCTCCCCTTCCCCCTCCTCTTCCCCTTCCCCTCCCCCTCCTTCTTTCTTCTTTCTTTTCTTCTTTCTACTTTTTTCTTCTTTTTTTTAAAGAATCAGTTAGAAAATACTTAGGTTTTTGTGAGCCATGCAGTCTCCATCATAGCAACTCAGCTCTGTCATAGCATGAAAGCAGCCGTGGATAAAACCCACATAGTTTTGTTCTAATAAAACCTTATTTATGGACATTGCAACTTGAATTTCATATAAATTTCATTTGGCGTGAAATTCTATTCTTTTGATTTTTTTTCTTTACAAACATTTGAAAAGGGGTATACGTGATATTTGATACAAGTATAAAATGTGTAATGATCAAATCAGGGTAATTGGGCATCCCTCACTGCAGGCATTCTTTTCTTTCTGTTAGGAACCACTCTTTGAGTTACTTTGAAATATACAATACATAATTTTAAACTGTAGTCATCCTGCTGTGCTATTGAACAGTAGGTCTTAATCCTTCTTGCTAACTGTATTTTTGTACTCATTTACCAGCCACTCTTTATCCTCTCTTTCCCCATGACTCTCTGGTAACCATCGTTCTACTCCCATAAATATGTACAATTATTATGTATCCATAACAATTACAAACCAAAAAAATGAAAACAAAAGATTTCTAAATCTCAAGCTGTACAAAAATAGGCAGTGGGCTGGGAATTGGTCTGTGGGCTATAGTTTGCCAACACCCTGCTTTAGACCTTTTGTGTAAGAAACCACTGAGAAAAACTGCCAGTAACTGATACCTTTAAGACCTGTAAGCCACTAAGGCTTTGGGCAAGACTACATTTTATTGTCTCATCTTTTGAACTCTTCACATCTTGACCTGAGTCTGCAGAATTTGGCTTCATTTAAAAAAAATAAAGCACCATGAAATGTGGGGTTATGATGTATATTTATATGCCAAAAACTAGAGATAATGGCATGTTTTATGTATAATGAGCATTCCATAAATACTAACTCTCAGACTGTCTTGAATGGGTTTAGTTTGATGTAAGAATATATGATGTCTAAGGTTCTTCAATAAAGAAATCCCAGCAAAGCATGATTTTAGAGTTTTATGTAAAATTTTCATGTATACACACACAAACACACTCACACACACACACACACACACACAGATATATATGTGTATATATGTATATATATATGTGTGTGTGTGTGTGTGTATATATATATTCCCATAAAACAGATAATTCCAAATACTTTGCAGTTATTTTTACTAAAATACCATATTACTATTAGCATTTCTGTTTATTTCCTCTCTTTTGGAAATTGCCATCTCAGTGACAAAGATTTTTTGGGTAGTTGGTGTCCACTCTGCAGTCTCCCAACATCTGCCCTTCAAGACACTGTGAAGTAGTCAGTTTCAATGCATGCTGTACCACTGACTTAGTTGGGTGAAGGGACGAGTCTGCCTTTTATTTTTGTTACATGCAAATTAAGAAGGTTAGATTAGTTGATCTTTAGATTATCTTTCTACCCCAAATATCCTGGTATTCTTATAGAACATACAAATTTATGCATATGATTTTAGAGTGAACTGTATTAGTCTACATAGCAAAGCAAAAATTGCTATTGCTGTTTATCCCAGCAGTGTATAGGGTATATACTGTATGAACTATCTCTGCCTCTCCATTGACACTAAGTGCTTACTTTTAGTGGTGTTAGAGAAGGAAATGTGGCTGCTTGGAAGTAAATAACACTTAGTAGTTAACTGAGTTCAGCTTCGTACTGAAATAGAACTCAGCAGAGGTTGTAGAGGATTTGGAGAAAAGTGATTATTATTAAAATTCAGTGAGCTTTATACAACAATATACCCTTTTATTTCTTCTGGCATTATATTTTGGTATTGATCTCTGTTTCTCCTTCTGTTTGAGAATCACCTCTGTGGATCATATAAGATTGAGATAAGTAATGTAAACTTATTATATGTTTTGTTTACATTAAAATAGCAAATATGCCTTGTGTAGAATTAGACTGCATGTTATAAGTCTGACCTCTTACATTTGA
Source organism: Saimiri boliviensis (assembly GCF_048565385.1). Classification (NCBI taxonomy): domain Eukaryota; kingdom Metazoa; phylum Chordata; class Mammalia; order Primates; family Cebidae; genus Saimiri; species Saimiri boliviensis. The sequence continues at coordinate 15,420,015 of NC_133457.1, forward strand.
ACTTACTGAAATGAGATGTCATCTTCAGAAGAGACTGCACAATAACATGTAATAAAAGTGTTGGCATTAATTCTTTCTTAAATGGATTTGATGTACTTGTATATGGTGAGTCATGGTATCTAATATCTTTGAACAAAGAAATTACAACAAAGAGTGATTTAGAGTTTAATGTAAATTTTTTATACACACCAATACAAGCAAGTAATTGCAAACAGTTCATTCACTTTCTTCTAAGTAGTTACGTTGTGCAATTTTGTAATCATATTTAATTTTTTTCAATAAGGTAAAATGTTCATTAACCCAATTAGCAGCTATTTTCTTGAAGCTAGTTAATAAAGGTAAGTGTCAGTGATGGTATTATTGAAGTTGTAAAAAATTAGTAAAACCAGTTTCTCTAGAATTAAGGAAATGTTTAGTGTTAGAATATCATAAAAGTAACTCTCCTTATTTTAATGACTGATATTTCTTATCTTTATTGTAAAGATCTTCTTTAGATATCTTCTTAATAAACATAAAATTAAGTCCAATCAAATACAGTTTCAGTTAGTTTAAATCCCTTATGTTTTTGTTAAGAATTAAAAGTTAATAGTTACTATTCTTTGTGTATCGCACTTACTTAAATTTTTATAAATATCCCAGTAGGTCATGATTTGGTTAGGGGACTAGAATATATATGTACATTTTAAGTAATCATTTTTGGTAACAAGATTATATCCAATTGATCATTCTCCCTTAGTTGATTATGAAAAAATAAAATTATGAGTATTAATATATTTAAAAAATTACAGAAGATACTATATGATTACTCATTTTGGCAAAACTCTTCAAAACATGAATACTGCATAGTTTTGCATGCCGCATGGCAATTGGATGCCATTTGTTTTACTACTGTACAGCTACAGTTTAGATTATTTTTCTGTATTTTAAGATAGCTTTTCATACTGGAAAGGTAAATGAAAATTGCTTTTGTAATCCTCTGTTACTTGTTTTAAGAGTCATTGTTATTAACTCAGTTGCTTCTTCGTCAGTTAATATTTTTACATAGCGCTTTGCTTTAATGAGTTCTGAACACCGAGAGATTGAAATATTTTCTCAGTTAATTTGTTTACATTGGAGTCTCTTCATTTAGGTCACCACCATGCTGGTTTTTTTCCCTGTTGTTCTGGGATAAAGATGCTGGTGAATTGGGGCACTTCAGCATACTTGTCAAGGAATTTCTGAAGGACTTGCAAAGGAAAAAATAGATGAATGGATCCAGGCATGCATTTAAGGAAGTTAACCACAGAGTGCTCTCTTTCACATAGAACAGAGTATTTTCAGCGGCGCAGTCAAAGACATCCCGGGTTTGGCTCAGGGTGTAAGGAATTCGGGCAAAATGGAAAGGAACGAAACAAATAAAGAATACAGCAATGATAATGAAAACTTTAACGTTCACCTTTTTCCTGGGGACTTTACCTACACCCCTTGTTCTTACATATGACCGGTATAGTTCGTTTGTAATGAGTGTATAACATACAATGACAATTAAGAAATTAATCCAGAAAATGACTTGACAGATGTAATTGACTATTTCATGCCAGACTAGACCAAACTCTGATTTAAGGAAAGAGCATTTCTGCACATTCTTGTCTCTTGGCCGCCTGTTGGTCAGAATCATGTTAGGCAAAGAGAGTAAGAACATGAATGCCCAGATGACAACAGAGAGAATCTTAGCCCCCAAGAGATTTTTGGGGTTGGATGTTTTAAATGGCCTGGTGGTCTTCTGGTAGCGATCGATGGTTATCAGTCCTAGGAATGAAATGCTGATATACATTGTAAAATAAAATATGACGGAGGTAACTTGACACACAAAGGTTCTCAGTGGTCCTGTTCCCAGTTTGGCATCACTAAGAATTTTGAAGGGAAAAGTCAGAATCATAAGAAGATCAGAAATAACTGTGTTCTTGAGAAAAATAATAAAGTTTGATTTACTCCGGATTTGAAAGAAAATCCTCATCGCTAGGCTATTTGTGATGAGTCCGACAAAAAACAGGACGGTGTAGAGCAGTGGGAAGAGGACCTGGGTGATTTTGTAATCTCTGGTGCACAGACTGGTGTTCCCAGGCACAGAGGTGAGGTTGTCGATGGCTTGCATTTCTTCTTTGTTACCTAAAGAACAAGAGAGAGGATGGTTATTTTCAGCCTGAGGTAGTTATTTTTACTGTTATCTCTGTGTGTAATTTTTTGGACATGGCCTTCTCTAAAAGTTGAGGTTTTTCATCTTCATTGTAGTGGTTAGTAGGAACACAGAAAACCGAATCCTAAAATATTCATTGCAGCAAATACTGCATCTCTGCTGAAGAGAAATGATCTGAAGTACAATATGCGAAGTTATGGATGCTTTGTATTTTTTATTTGTTGAATGCTTGCCTCTTAAAGCATATTTTGACTTATGGCTTACTCATATTTATATACAAAAGCTAGAAGAGAAATAATGGGGTTGCGCTTTACTCTTCTCCATCTTCCCCTCCATGCCTTTTAGCTTTTTGGTTTCTATTCACGTTCCCTTTCCCCCACCGTACTTATTCCTGAGCTTCTTTTACTGTAGTACCATCAAAGCATTTGAAAGAGAAATGATAGATAATTGCCTGTTAGAATTATAGAGAAATGATGGATAGTTGTCTAACGTAATAAATAGAGAAATGATAGATAATTGCCTGTTAGAGTTATAGAGGAATGATAGATAGTTGCCTAAAGTAATAAATAGAGAACTGATAGATAATTGCCTAAAGTAATAAAAAGGAGGAATAAATTGGTATCAATTACTCTTGGGAAACTTATTAAATGAATAAAAGACTGAATCAGTAAAAAAACAAACAAAAACCCCTGAACCTTTTATTTTTATATTTGGAAGATATTCCTGTTTCTGTATTGCTTAGTCAGTCATTCAAAAACTGGCCTCACAGAGATTCATTATTCTCCTTCAAATACTTTAACCTATGTATATCTTATTTCTAACTTTGCTCAGTGTGTTTGAAGTTACTGCATACATTTTCTTGAATATCATTCAGTATAAATTTTAAAATAGTAAAAATGTAAGAGACAGAGAGAAATGGCTTATGTATATATGGTCATGAGTTGGCATTCCTCAAAACAGGACATACTTACTAGATTTATGGAGTGTGTAATGGTAGCTAAAATAAAATATATGTTATTACCACAATAGGCAGCTATAAAGAAAACTAACAAGTGACTCGAATATGCTATATGGCATCTACATCTTAGAAATTTGAAGTGACGTTTGTAATCCTTTTATTTCATCAGAGATAAATGAAATTGGTTCTATATAAAATATTCTTAATAATTATGATATATTGAAAGTACAAATAACACATTAAAACAACTTTCATGTAAAATCTATTTAGATAAATGAATGTAGCACTTACATTCCCCAAAATGTCTGCACAATTCTTTTCTGTCTTTAATTACGGAAAGAAAATAATTAAGAATCATGTTGTTACAGTATGGCTTTAATTTTCAACACCTCTCCACCTACTTAGTGCTTTAAAATAATACTAAACAAAACCTAATGTTTTATAATACAAGATCACTGATTTTAACCTTCCTTGCTACTGCTGCAAGGTCTTAGTTCATCCCTCACAGTTTTGGAAATTCAATTTTGTGAATATACATTTTGTATAGTATGTAGGTTATTTAACAAGTATTCTTAACATTGAGAATTTCAGCTCCCTTTATCTGTATTCAAATCTCATTTTATACTTGAGGCAAAGTAACTAAGACCATTTGTATTTTATTCCTACGGTTTGTATAATTTTTCTTAAGAGCTTAACAATTGTCTCTGACATCATTAAATAGACTTGTATTTTAATTTTTATTCCAAATACATGCTTGCATTGATAGTTACTAAGGTTTACAATTTTAAGAGAAACTTGCAAAAATGTACACACACATCAGAGGGTAAATACATCTATTTGTCAAGTACTTAAAGAAATAACATTACCTGATTACTGTGTTATTCTGGAGGATTTGAATGTATCCAGTAAAATAGTAGTTATTGCAGCCTGCAGAGTGGCATCTGGTATTTTCCTTTTAATGTCTTAGTTTAGTTGCCAGACCTTTTTGTGACAGAGAATTTCCTGAGTTTTCATCAGTAAAGTCTTGAGTGTTCTAGAGAGAAATAGAAGGAGAGAAAGAGAGGGCTTCCCAGTCAGAGATTGTCTTCATAGCTGGACTCAAAGCTATGCAGACACTGAATTTCTGTCTGTCCTCTTTTAGGACTTCTGCTTTTATTTCCCGGGAAATGTGGGATGAGGGTGGCTGAGAAGTCACCTTTTAAAAAGCAATTTAAAATCTTGCAGCTTTTTACTGAAACCTTCCGTAGATGATTTATAACTTCAAGTTATGGTTATTTCCTATGCAAATGATAAATCCAACTTGAGATCAAGCCTTGGAAGTCTGCTTCCTGGAGAAGATTTTAAGCTTGCTTTCTTGGGTGGTTAATTTATCTGAAATATATTGTGTACAACACTGTGTGATGTATTTTCTTTTAACAAGTAATTGTGTTAACTCAAAATGCGTGCTGGTTAAGGATGTTAAGTCTCTGGCTCTTTGTTTTTGCCTTGGTTAATAATGTCATTATTTTAAATCTGTGTTTGATTAACTCCTTTGTAGATGAAACAGTTTCCTTCTATTATAAATTAGCAGATTCCAAAATTACATTAGAAAAGCAGTTGTAGCCATTGCCGGGCTTATTATATACAGTGCCCTTCATGCTTTTCTTGAATAGAATTTTAATATAAACAAACTATATTTGTTTCTTTACCTAACTTTGAGTTTTGGGGAAAATATAACATTAAGGCATCCTTGTATCACAAATATATACAGTTCTTTAACTTTGAAACCAAAAGGGCAAATGATACATTCGGGGTGAGATTGAAGGGCAAAGTGTTTTGCTGCTTTAACTTTATGTAACTATTGCTTTGCAGAAACACACACTGCTGGTATCTCAAACTGTGGTGTCCTTCTGTTATGAGTAGAAATCATTTGGGTTGGTACCTTTGCTGTGAATATGTTTTGGTTGTTTCTATTTTGAGTATTTGTGTATCTCTTTACATGTTAAATATCTTCACTGGTTTTCGAAGTGCAGAGCAGCAGCTCAGCATCACTTGGGAACTTGCTAGAAATGCACATTTTGGGGCATCAGCCTAGCTGAGTGAATAAAAAACTCTGGGGTACCCACCCCGCATCTATATTTTAGTGAGCCTTCTGTCGATGGTCAAATATGAGGGCACTCAAATGTGAGGACCACCGATTTAAATGGACATAAGAATTTTATTGCTATTTAGAACTTGAAATGAAGCTATTAATTTCAGTCATTTCAGACATAATCCCCACCTGTTGGTCATCTTTGAGGAATTAGTTTGATATTAAACTCTTAGAAATGATTGTATTGTTATTTTTAAATATGACTGTTGTAAACAGATCTTAGCCTTCCTTATTTGTTGTAGACTCAAAATTATACTTGCTTTTATGCTTATATACTTCAAATAATAATTGTCAAAGTTTAATTAATTTCTTATACTGTTATGAATTACGTCAATTTATTATCTCAACTATTCTCTGAAATAGTGTATCATCCTCATTCTCTGGATGAGGGGAACTGAGGAGCAGAGCAGTGAAGTTAAATGGAGACTCCATTCTGACCTGTGCTGTCTAGTTCTAGCATCTATATTTGTGAATTTTTGTGCCTGAGAATCTTCCCTGTCACATCCTCTCCTCAATTCCTCTCCCATTAAGAGGCCCAGGAGTGAGAGGTGAATTTCATGTGTGGGAGGGCTGTACCTCTTTCAATAAAATAAAGACCATTCTTGCCTTTACAACAAATTGTAAATGCTAAAGCATATTTTTGATGCTTTTTCTAAGACCATCAGATGAAACAAGGCTTATACAAGAAAATCGTGATTATTTTCGACAAATCTACCTGCCATATTAAAGGAAAACTAATTCAAGATACTTAAATCATACTACCTTATTGAGAATTTATATTTCCAAACCTCTAGAAGGGCTATCAGTAGGGATTTGAGGGATGAAAGGAGGGCTTCAGTTCTTGATCTAAATTAACTTGATCTTTTCTCTGATTTTTAACTCACAACCACATACCTATGTACGAACCACCTCTGATAACAGTTTTCCATTGGAGGAAGGCTGCCAGTTAGGCCACTTAATGCTGAATGTGACTAAAATCTTTAAGTGAAAAGTATCTCGGGGTACAGAAGCATATTTTCATATGAATAGAAGCAGAGCAAGTTGATATACTTTAATCTCTCACTTGTAAATAATATCAACACATGTAGTTTGTAGTTGTTTGTGTTACTATTGGGAGCATAGCTAACTTTGGTTGATTTGGTTATTTTGTGTGATTGAGATGAGTTTGAAAAATGAACAGAGTTTTTACTCTTAAGTGGTTTAATTCATTTGTTTATTTTACCAAGTCTGCTAAAGGTAGTAGTCTGCTCATATGAAAAATGTTTGCTTCAAATGAGTTTACTTTGAACCCTGTAGTCTTTTGGAACTGGGCAGGGAAGTAGAGATATAATTATGACATTTGATTAGCTCTTAGGCTGCTTTAGTTCCAGTGGTCTGTGGTTCTAAATGTGGTCATTTCGACGTTAAGGAATATTTTGTTTGAGGGCACGTGTTTTAAAGCAGTGCATAGTTATGGCTGCTACCTTGGCTTTATGCATCGGAATATAGAAATTTAGGTTAGATATACAACAGGTTCCAAAAATAACGAGTCTTGGGCATTGAGGTATTTTGCAAAAAAGAATGCTGTCTTTTGTGACCCAGTTATCTGACATCCCAGTCTTGAGTATTTTGCTTGTAAGTAGAGGACAAGTATATATAAGTATTAGTCATACCGTGGACTATAAGCTGTGTAGAACAAAGATTTCATATACAAATCTAGTTAAAACGGTCTCCTATTTTCTTGATTTACAGAAAATATACTCCACTTTATGTATAGTTACTAATGATTAAAAAAAAAAAGAAACCTCTTAATGTCTTCATTCCTGTAACAGTTTCTTCATCCATGTGCACACCGATTCTTCCTCCCCAGCTCAGAGGCTTATTCCTGATGGCACATTTGTATGAATTTGTTTTATCCCTCCCCAAAAAATGGTCTATTGAAAGATTCAGCTGAAAGAAACGGTGTTATAAGGCATCCTTTAAGAGTTATTTAATAAGCTAAAATTTTTAACTAAATGCATTTATCTCTAAAGACTAGTTTTTATTGCTTTTCTTAGAGACGTGGTAGGTTGCTATGTGAGATTTACTTCAAGATATAGACTGGATTTGCGTTTGAATTAGAGCACACAAAATTAGAGAGTACTGGGAAGTATGAAGTGCCTTATTTTGTTTTATCAGAAAGACAATTACATCTACTTAATCTGTCTTTTATTAGTGTTTGGAAGAAAGGAAGCACATTGAGAGTGAGATCTTTATTCATTTTTCTTTAAGGACATTAGTAATTTTAAAATTCTATGATTATTGGATTATTGCTGAAATATCAGAAAATATGAATAAGATGAAGTGAGAACACCCAGCTCTGCTCATCTCACCATCATTATCACATCTTTATCAACACACACACATTTTGGCAAAATTTCTAATTAGTTATTTTAAATAAATAAACATGAATTAGAGCAGACCTCAGTTCCATTAACTCCATTTCTTCTTTCTAAGGACATTTGGCTCAAGGGACATATTTTAATTTGTGTAGTACAACAAGCCTTCCAGGGTTTTTGGCGTGCATCCTTCTAGTTTCTTCATCTGTTAAGTCTCTGTGAGTGTGAGATAGTATCTGGAGAAAGAAAGTAATTGATCTAAAGGACGAGATCCTTAGGACTCATTTTACAGGGGAGATGACCCATTCAATTCAACAGCAGCAGGTGGACTAGAATAAAAGAGGTAGCCTGACATCTTCTATAATAGACTATCCAGTTGTGCTTTTCGTTGTCAAACAACTGTATCCTTGAGGGAATAAACAAGAGAGTAATTTTTGGATGCTTATCTCAGATTGTTAATATTACTTAAAACTATTAACTTGAGGGTGTTTAAACACCAAGTTGAAAGAGCAGAAATCATTGATACTTTTGAAAATAGCTGGTAAATTTTCTTAGGTTGACTTTATTCTCATTTGCTATAAATTGTTATTTGAAGGCTTATACATTTTCTACTTGTACAAAATACTGATGTAAACAGATCTTGTAGGCTCTTGAAAAATAATACCTTCTGAAGTGCCTCTTCCTGTCCTCTTTGAAGGCTAGTTTAGTAACAGCTATCATGAGTTCCCTGAAAATATTAATGCTAAGAAAGATCTGTCTTTACACCCCATATAGAGCTTGAGCAGTTACTGTTTTCCAGCCAGCTGCATGCTGCTTTTGCTTTTCAGTTTTATCCCCTCATTCTCAACTCATGACTATTTCTTGGCTGAACTCCCTGTGCATATCAAGGCCGATGAACAATTTAAGTTTCTTTAAGTTTCTTCTTCACCTCAAAATTTCTTTGTATTTTCACTAATTTTCCTTTTTTCCTATGGTTAAGTCGAAAGATGTTCCATTCTTTCCTTATTAATCCAGATAAGAGGCCATTGTCTCTTACATCCTTTTTCAGTGATCTATTCTCCAATCTTGATTTCCTCCATGGAAGTTTGTTTATTTGAAAGATAGGTCTGAAACAAGAGTTTGTTGATGATCTTTCATAACTCTCTCTTTCCTCTCAAGCTGCTGTTCTTCATGCCCAACTCCTGGTAAATGTGGGTCACTTCCTTACCCTCACCATTTCATCATCACCTCTTAATTCAACCCCTTGTTTCCTATTGAGCCCCTACCACTTTAGGGAAACTTCTTTTTGGAGGATCTTTTTAGTAAACAAGTCAGAAGTCACGTCCACTGTGATTTCTTGACTTCATTGGACATTGTCAATGGCCCTCTTTCTTATGTGTCCCGTCTCCTGACTTGTGTGACTCCACATTATCATATTATCTTATTAATTATGGAGAATGCACCTGCACTGTTTGATGGCTTATTTACCCCCTTCACCATCTCAGCTCTCTTGGCTCTTCTTTCCTAAACATAACATGGAGGTTTTGCACCCCTCGCAGGACTTGACATATTGTTCTTATCTCTGAGCTGTCATCTCTGTGTTAGGACCTGTATCAAACCAACTACTGCACATTTGCACACTTTTACCTACTCTTCAAATTACTTGAAATTATAGGTAAATTCAAAAGTACCCTGCCCTTATAAAGGATTAATATGTTTTTTTCCCCTCCAGCAGATTTTAACTAGTGGGTGAATCTTGAAGTCCAGTGAGATGCGCATTGACTCCTTGGATTCAGCCCCCTGATCCTTTCCTAACTTCTTAGGTACCTCTTCATTTTGCTTCTTAGGCTTCAGTCACACCACTAAAACTTAGTTCACCCTACAGACTCTTTTACTTTAGCTTTGTCTCTCACATCTCCCCTTCGTTTTTCTCAGCACTTAATCATCAGGTAAAGTTTCGTACAAAACTAATTTTTGTTCTTATCATCATGTCTGCCCTATTCCTTTAGCTATCTGTTCGTTTATTAGTCCACTTATTCTGTATTTAGCGTGTTCAACAAATATGAAATGCTAACTCATTGGCCATTAAGGAGATTATAAAAATGAAACAAAACAGACATGGAGTCTTGCACAAAATTTACACACTAATGAGGAAGACAGACATTAAACAAATACCTAGAAAATAAGTGAATTACACTGTAATAAACCCTCCAGAGTCTACTTCCCCTCCCTACTCCTTCCGTGGGGAGGGTTTCAATAAACCGGAGTGATAGCGTGAGGGAACTGACACGGTATTTATACATAGCATTTCAGCAAGTGAAATTGCAGCTATGAGAGTATTTTAGGTGCAAGGATGAGCAACAGCAAAGGGAAGAAGTGCCCTAGAGTCTTTGTGAAATGCTGAGTAATGCAGCTCGGTGTGGGTGTGGGGGACGTGCAGCAGAGGACTGGAAGCCTAGCATGTGAATGAACAGCAGTGAACACTGTCCAGTATGCTCCTAAGCATTTTGCATACTTTATCTCAGGTTTTCTCACAAAAACCTTACAAGGAAGGGATGTTTCCCCATTTTTCAGAAGAATCGGAGGTTTAGGAAGGTTCATTATTCCAGATCATGGACTTGGCAAGTGGCACAACCAACATGCAGTCAGAGCTCTCCTACCCCAAGCATGGGCTATTACGGATAAATTTGGGGCCATGGTGATCCTGTGCAATTGTGAGGAGCATGTGGCTCTTTCCAGGATGCTTTCTTTCACCACCCCTCTTTGGACTTCTAGGTCTGTAAATACTACTTTTATGACATTGAATTTGTGCTCCTTGAAGACAGGAATCATTCATCCTTGTATTTTCTCAGGGTTCCTAGCATTCTGTCTTGCCTTAAGTAGATATTCTATAAACAGTTATTGAATAAGTTTGCTGAAGTCATCACACTTCTCATAAACATTTACATTAGAACCATTTCATATATGCCTTAACTGAAAACAATTGCCAAAGCATGTGACTGGCACTGCCTTCATGTTTTATAATTTTCTTAGTGCCCTTCTTTTTCCTTCCTAAGGTTTATATGTACACAACCCACCAAACAACAGAAAAAGAAATATACCAGTAATTCTCTGTAGCAACAACGAAAATGAAAAATTAGCAAGCAGCTCAGCTCATTCAGATGTGCAGCCAGCTGTAGGGATATCACTGCTTACATCAGTTGTATCCTATGATTAGGAATATCTTTTGAAAATTTGGAAGAGGTACCAGGATATTAGGTAAGAACAGCTTCTAAAAGAAACTTGCTCCTTGCTGCTGCTTTTTTTTTTTTTTTTTTTTTTTTTTTTTTTTTTTTTTTTTTTTTTAGGCTAGTTTGAACACCTGAAACATTAAGAATCATTTGGGAGTAGGGGATGGAAAGATAGATTGGCAGGGTATATAAATGCTTATTTCTGGTAGTATATAATAAAAAAGGAACTAGTACATTGGGAAGCAGTGGCAAGTGTGTGCCTGAGAAAGACTGACGAAAAGACTGAGAGCCAAGTAACAGAGTTGGAAAACAGGCTCTTTGTTTAAGGCTGCAGAAGCAATATGCTACTTTGTGCAGAGTACACATGTGAAGTACTCCAGATCAAACACTGGACTTCTCCTAGTTTTTGCTCTTTGTTGCCGCCACTACTAATTAGGAACACAGTGCAGTTTGTTTTCTCTGGGAGGAGTTCTTTTCTCATATAAGTGCCTTAGGATAAGATGGATGCTGTTGGGAAGGCCAAGTGCTTGCCACGGGCAAAAATATACAAAGAGTAAGAAAAGGAGGTTTACCAAAGGATAGATCTGGGCATTTTCTAAAAAAATGGAAGATGATAAAATCCAAGAGAGATACTGCCATAGAAAAATTCAGAGCCAGGTACAAGAGAGGGCACATCCTGGACTCTAACTTTGGCTGAAGAATGTGTTCAGTTGTGTGCATATGCTTTCCTTAGGCTGTGACTAAATTTCTTTCCCATGTGTGGAAAAAAAATAGTGCTTGGATTTATTGTGCCTGGGGCGGGGAGTGGGGGGGGTAGCAGTGAGAAGATGGTCCAGAAGGAAAGAGTGGTGATGTCAGAACATGTTTGCATTTTCAGCTCTTTGTCTCACACCTAATGACACTTAGACACCTTATTGTTTTGTCATTTGGAAATAAATATACATGTATCTCACACAGTCATGTTGGAAGTAAATGAAATATATATAGTTTTGTAGAGACGAAGTCTCTCTTTTCCAGGCTGTTCTTGAGCTCCTGTCCTCAGGCGATCCTCCCACAGTGCTGGGATTACAGACATGAGCCACTGCACCCTGTCCAGGAATATTTTTTATAAATATTTTGAGGATCCTAGCAAGATTTTTTTCCCGAAGTGTAAATATTTACTATTGCTATATGTAAAACCAAGCTTATGAAGAAATAACATTTTCCTTAAGGGAAAAATATGACTAGACATTATGTTACATGATGTGAAATTAATACCATGTTCAATTTTAAACAATGAAAAGTTTTTCAATAGCCAAAACTTACTCTGTAGGGTACGCCCACATCAAGTGCTTCTATTAAGACTTCAGGTCAGTTGACACTTTTTAAAAAAAATAATGTTAGCAGGTTCCAAACTGGAAAGACAAGGGTGTTGCCAGTGGAGGTTGAGGTGAATTGAAGGGAGGGCGGGATGCCATCACAGCAAGCCAGCATGGAGGTACTGTGGTTAGTGCATTTCAGGGATATGAAATGCAGCCCCAACCCTGCAGACAAGAGTTTCAGAATGCATTTTCTGTTTTTCAGGATGAATCTTCAAGTCATGAATGTAACCAGCGCACAATCCTTCTCTATGGAGTCGGCAAAGAGCGTGATGAAGCAAGGCATCAGCTGAAGAAGATTACCAAAGATATCCTGAAAATTCTAAATAAGAAGAGCACCACAGAGACAGGGGGTAACGAACCATAATGCATTTGCTCCCATCATGTTGCCTTTTGCCTTCCCTCTAAGCACAGTCTTTATCAAAGTGGTCTATGTCACTGTCGCCAGAGCGTTTCCTCTCCTGAATGACTGTCACATTGAAATGTGAACAAGCACATTTAAGTTGTAAAGCCTTGTTTCCATTTATAGTAATACTTGTATTAAAATATTGTATTCCATAGGTAGGTGTAGGTAATTTATTATTCTTTTTGTTATACTTCTCAAATTTTCTTTAGTAGTAATAAATGAAGTACCGAAGAATGAGTTGAAAACGCTTAGTCTGGAAGAGATCCATTTCTCTATTTTTTCACCGTAATTTTCCAAGCTTGTGGCTAGCTTTTGTTTTGGGGCACTCACATTTACATGTTAATTGAAAATCAGGACAGTATATTTGCTCGTCTTTTCTTACATTATTCAGAAAAATAATTGCAATAGGTAGTGATGACTATATCGCCAAATAATTGCAAATAAAAAAGAAAATTTGATCTTTGCTCTATAATGTCTTCTTTAGTTGGAGTGCTCTTTCCCAATCCTTTTGAAATAGTTTTTACAAAAACTATGTGCCTCTATGTTGTATCACCACATTGCATAATTGGAATTTTATAATTAACCACTTCACGTTTGCCTAATTAGTCTTTTCAAGGCTTGTTCATTTCATTAGGCAATCAGATTATTTTAAATATGATATCATTATGTATCCTGCCACCACCACTGGTGTTTATTTCTCTAATACTTAAATCACAGAAGGAAAAAGAAAGTTTGTGTTTATCCTGTGTAAACAACATTCTTCCTACACATGGTATAAACCACCTCTAGGAGCCCTACTGTGTTCTGTAGTACATAATAACTTTTTTATGGACTCTCCCCAGGAGATCCAGTTCTTAGACTTTAGCAGGTTAAATTGCTAGAGCTTGCCCACCCTAGATCTTTACTAGAGAAAAATGCAGATTTTAATAATGCAGATATGTTCTCTCTCTTTTTGGTCAGTAATGGTGCACATGCAGAAACATGGTACAAGGGCCAGTGTGTTTCAGTCTGCATATGGTGTTCTGGATATCAAGGTGACAGTCCTCAGAACACAGTGGGGAAGTTATCCTTCCTGTTAGTCACATCACATTCCCTAACTCCCTTGTGTTGCCGGTTAAGGACTTTGAAATACCTCAGCTCTCTGAGGGGACAACCAAGAGTAATGGAAGGGAAATGAAACCCTCTTGTTGACTTGTCGTTATTGAGCTTGAAAAAAGCAAGTGCTCTGGCTGAAAAAACTGTTTATCTGTTGTTTTGCTGTTTTCTCTTAGAGAAAACAGGAAACAGTTGCATTTAGAAGATTGAATTTAGAAGCCCTGAAACTAGCTAGCAAAGAAACTTTAAAACTACTTTTGGAATACTTGGAAAGGAGGGGACAGTAGTTCCTTCAGGAGATTCGGTAATACATATTTTATCTAAATTATTTTTAGAGGGTCTTTCCAGATCTTATGAAACTTTTGTTTTTAAAAGGCTGAGGGGAATGAGACAGGGAAGGAAGCAATGCTGTATCCTTTCCTTCTGAGCCGACTAACTTCCTTCACAGCTCTTTAATGCCACACTACACTTTGTCCTGTCTTTGTACCAGTCCCTCAAATAGGCAATTCCAGCATATGAGCTCACAAAGAGAAAAATGTTGTTATGTGCTGCTTTTTTTTTTTTTAAAAAAAAAGACAGAATCTCACTCTGGTGCCCAGGCTGGAGTGCAATCTCAGCTCACTGCAACCTCCACCTCCCCAGTTCAAGCGATTCTCCTGCCTCAGCCTCCTGAGTAGCTGGGAATACAGGTGTGCCACCAGGCCCAGCTAATTTTGTGTTTTTAGTAGAGATAGGGTTTCTCCATGTTGGTCAGGCTGGTCTTGAACTCCCGACCTCATGGTGATCTGCCTGCCTCGGCCTCCCAAAGTGCTGAGATTACAGGCGTGAGGCACTGTGCCCGGCCACTGTGCTGCCTTATTGAGAAACAGGTTAAGTATTCCTTATATGAAGTGCTTGGGACCAGAGTGTTTTGGATTTTGGATATTTTCACATTTTTAATATTTGCATATATAATGAAAAATCTTGGGGATGAGACCCAAGTCTAAACATGAAACTCATTTATGTTTCGTGTACACTTTATACACATATCCTGAAAATTATTTTTCTCTTGGGGATGCTGAATAAGCTGTGTTGTGTGCCTTCATTTTGACTGTGACCTGTCACATGAGATCAAGTGTGGAATTTTCCAATGTGACGTTATGTCTGCACTCAAAGTTTCAGATTTGGGAGCATTTCAGATTTTGGAGTCTCAGAACAGGAATGCTCAACCTGTATCAGTAAACAGAAATACCACCTGTGGAACCACATTTTTGGGAGGGGATTTTTGTCTTTCTTTCATTTTAGATAAAGATCCTTAACCAGAAAGCTGTTAATTTGGGATGTAGTGAGCTGCTGTCTTGTAAATAATCTTAATTTTAAGAAATTAACTAACCATACTTCAGATTATTGGAAATATGCCCACTTTTTTAAGCAAAATGAGTGCTGGTAAGGAAAACAGAGCTTGTGTTCACATGTATTTGATTTCTGGGAACACATGAAAATAATATTTTGAGGAACCAATTCATTAGGAGTGTTTCAGATCAGCCAGGTCTTGCCTAGGGGAATTTATGATATAAAGTTTAGATAACATTTCCAGTCGAATGATGAAAGTTCATTTTCCATTTGCATTGACCAGTTATCTCTTTTGGTTGACAAGGCTGTATCTCTTGAAAATATTAGAGAAGTTTACTTTGACAACCTTTAAAAGGCTAAAGTTTCAGGACTTAAAGATTTTTAAAAATGAAAATCAAAATAAGCAACAAAAGAGCAATAATGTGTTATAAAAGCAAATTAACAAAGACAAGGAAAAATATATATTGACTATATTGTTACTCATGTAAATATCATTAAAATAAAGTATTTCATTGAGAACCACCACTAATTTCTTCCATTTTGCTTTTAAAGTATAAATTTCCAAGAACCAATTACATTCTTTTAGATAAGGTTTTAAGAAGTTAGTGATGTGTAGGTAAATTGAATCTACTAGCACAAACAAGTAAAAAGGTGCACTTGGGAGTCTTTAGTAGGATCTATTTCATTAAGTCTGTTGTTATTGTTTACTTGTTTTGTTCCAGGAAGAACTGAATACATTAATTTCACTTTTTTCCCCCTGAATCCCTCCCCAACCCCCATTAATTTCACTTTTAAGGCATTTTGTGCACAAAATGTATTAGCTCTGAACTTCAGCCTTGGATCAGAGATGTTAGTAAATGAAAAATTCAAAATGTGGATATTTTAAACACGCTTATGACATGTGAACAGGTATAATGAAGGCAAAATTCCATATATAATTTGTACTTTTGAGAGTAGATATTGAAAAAAGAAGCAGGTTTAATGAATTTGTTAGTTTGTATTCTTTGCATTATATTTGATGTTACTGGCCAAAAGTGGCACAAGCTTGCAGCTTATGTTACCCCTGCACATTTAAATTCTGATGTACTCTGCTATCAAAGTTTGTTTGTTTAGGGAATTAGAAAAGAACCAGCCTTGTGGTATTTTGTTTTATTTTGTTTTTGACTCTAACAACTAGTTACTCATTGTTGGAAGAGAAGCCTCTGTTATTTTAATGTTATTCTTTAAAGACCATTACATTTGCCATTAGCAAAATATTTTTGAGTTCAGTAAAATCTTTTTCATTTCTTGTGTCTTTAATAGAGAAATCTGTAAAGTCACATTTGTTCTCTGAAATTAAACTTTCCTAAATAAGAGGCGACACTGTGAGGAGTAGAACTCTTGTCTCGGGGGCCTTTAGCTACTTAGAATCACAGTGTTAGTAATGACATTATCAATCATATATCCAACTTTTCCTTTTTGTTTTTTGATATGTCTTTGTAAATACAAAATATTAAAGTATTTAAAAACAGGATTGAATCTATTTTTGGATCTTATTCTTTGAAGTGTTAAGATTACCCCTAGAATAAGCAATGTTTATTTTTTTAATTGAAATTTTCTTCAAACCTCTTTATGATAATTTGATAAATGTAGCATTTCTTCATTAATGTGGAGTGATTTAATTTTTTGCTGCCATTAAAAAAGGAATTATGTAATTTCTTGTTAAAAAATATATTAAACTATTACAGAAAAGTAACAAGGTGAGTTACCAAAGAAGATGCCAAGGAAGTATGTGTTTGTGTCAAAGTGAGCCCAGGAGATCTCCTCACCTTCATTGTTGATATCACTGTAATTAAAAAGTCATTTAGGCCGGGCGCGGTGGCTCAAGCCTGTAATCCCAGCACTTTGGGAGGCCGAGGCGGGTGGATCACAAAGTCAACAGATCAAGACCATCCTGGTCAACATGGTGAAACCCCATCTCTACTAAAAATACAAAAAATTAGCTGGGCATGGTGGCGTGTGCCTGTAATCCTAGCTACTCAAGAGGCTGAGGCAGGAGAATTGCCTGAACCCAGGAGGCGGAGGTTGTGGTGAGCTGAGATCACGCCATTGCACTCCAGCCTGGGCAACAAGAGCGAAACTCCATCTCAAAAAAAAAAAAAAAAAGTCATTTAGTGAGAAATGTTCATAAAGGCACTTTTTATGATAGCTAAAATCTGGAAACTACTCACTGGAATGGTTAAGTAAATAATGGTATAGTCACACTTTCAAATACTGTAAATAAGTGAGAATATTAATTTTTACAACAAATTAAAATTGCCTCAGTAATGTGAATCAATCTTAAAAACATACTGTTGATTGAAAGATGCCAGATGTGAAAAGCAGATACTATATGATTTCCTTTATGTAAAGTTCCAGAGTAGGCAGTAACAATCAGTTGTTAGATATCAGGATTGTGTTCTCCTAGGGACGGAGACATATCTAGAGAGGACTGAGGGAGTTTCCAAGAGTCCATTCTGTGATACTGTGATTCGAGTCTTATGTGAGTGTATTTATTTTGTAGAAATTCATAGAATTTGTGTACTTCTCTGTATGTGTGCTATGCTTTAAAAAAAGTATCCATTAAAAATGTCAAGAGCTTCTATTAAAATGATGGATCTGCTTTATGTTTATGTAGGTGGGGATGAAGGACAAAAAGCCAGGAAGAATAAACAAGAGACATTCCCAACCCTGGAGACTGTGTTCACAAAACTTCAGCTCCTTTCGTATTTTGATCAACATCAAGTGACATCCCAGGTAGCCATTTAAAGCTGTTTTGTTGTGCATTTGCAGTATTCTAATTCCCTTAAAATTTTTTTTCATGCAGTATATTTTCTCAGCCTTAATGGTTTTATACATATATTTTATAAACATGCTTGGAAGTATCTCAGACTATTCAGTAGTGTCAGGTTGCCTTCCTCAGAAGGATTAATCTTTATTATCTACATTGTTTTTGTCCTTATAATAATCAGTGACATACAAAGTAGTAGCTAATGGAATACTTAGGTTATTAGAGTTTGGTCCTATATTGCGATTGATAAGGAGAAATCTGTTGATGATTGAAATAAAATCCTATGAAATTGAGAAGAAAACACATCTGTTTTGCTTTACAAATCCATTGATATTCAAATGGATCCATCTAAAAAATAACATTTGTAGTTATTCTACCACTAGGATACTTAAGATTTAGGTCTTAATGACAGCTTTCCATATTTTTTAAAATTATAGTTATGAAAAAGTTGTCTTATTTGTACATAGTTTTAGTTTCTGTAAAAATATGTTTTACTTTTGTCAAAGTAGAGTCATGTATAAATTCAACTGTCTTAAAGAGTAAAAATATTTTATCTTAGTAAAAGATTATTTCCAATATTGATCTTACAATATTTTCGCTTTTGTTTGCCCAGATTTCTAACAATGTGCTAGAACAAATCACAAGCTTCGCGTCAGGAACATCCTATCATCTCCCTTTGGCTCACCACATTCAGCTCATCTTTGATCTCATGGAGCCAGCACTGAACATCAATGGACTAATTGACTTTGCAATACAGGTGTCAAAGAGACCATGTTTCTCTTATTTTTAGGAATGCAAATCCACCAGGCATTGTACAGTTTAAAGTGAGCCAATTAGCTGGGCACAGTGACTTGTGCTTATAATCCCAGCACTATGGGAGGCTTGCTTGAATATAGGAGGATTG
Organism: Saimiri boliviensis; assembly: GCF_048565385.1. NCBI lineage: Eukaryota > Metazoa > Chordata > Mammalia > Primates > Cebidae > Saimiri > Saimiri boliviensis. Next base: position 15,438,750 of record NC_133457.1, read on the forward strand.
CTTGAATTGAGGAGTTTTTACCCCTGGGCAGCATAGTGAGTCACCATCTCCACAAAAAATTTAAAAATTAGCTGGATGCATGCCTGTAGTCCCAGCTACTTGGAAGGCTAAGGCAGGAGGCTCACTTAAGCCCAGGAGGTCAAAGATGCAGTGAGCCATGATCACACAACTGCGCTGAAGGCTGTGGGACAGAGCAAGGCCCTGTCTCAAAAAAAAATTAAATTCAAAAAAATAAAATGAACCAATTGCTGTGCATTAACATTATTTTAGGGACATAGTACATCTGTATAATTTAGACATTGTGAATTAACAGTCTTAAACTAACATTTTATTTATAATTGTGATCATGGTTTTCAATTCAATAATTATCATGGTGCCAAAATACCTACCATTTAAAAATGTGAACGTTTTTAATATTTCTTCTGTTTCTTTTGTTATTTTGCTTAATGAAAGATGAAAGTTTATTTGCTGTTTATAATAGAGCATGTTTTAGGTTAAGAGCCAAAACAAACCTTATAATTTGACTTGCTATACTGTGTTATTTCTTGTAAACATTTGAGTTCATTAGTTGTCTTCTGTTATTAGTAAACAGAAATAAGACTTGGTTTCCTTTGTTGATTATATAGGAAATACTAAGGAGATACTAACTTTGTTAACAAAAAGAAAAGAAAGCCAAATAACTTTCATTTTATTAAAAAGAAGGAGAAAGGGGAGAAAAGTGAGGGGTGAGATTTTCTAAAATTATACAGTCCAGAACCTTGTGCTGCCATAAAGTTTCAGTACCTTATTTCAGCACTGGGTACTTCCTGATTGTATACATCCTGATGTCTAGACAGAAGAACAACTCTGTAAATTGGAAAAGGCTTAAAAATTTTAAAAAAAGTTAAATTCAGGGAATGTATTTGTGTGGAATGGCTCAGTATATTTATGGTTTGTAAAAATAAATGTTTTTTTCTATTTGTTTTGGCACCTACATTTTTATTCAGTCTTTTCTCCTGTTGTAGTTACTAAATGAACTGAGTGTTGTGGAAGCTGAACTGCTCCTAAAATCCTCAAGCCTGGCAGGAAGTTATACAACAGGACTGTGTGTCTGCATCGTGGCTGTTCTGAGGCGCTATCACAGTTGTCTGATCCTGAATCCTGATCAGACAGCCCAGGTGTTTGAAGGGTTGGTATATAGCATGTCATTGTTGTTTTTCCAATCTTGTAATGCATAATTGGTGATGGAATATTATAGTGGTTTTGAAAGAAAAATAGTACTGATATCTGTTTTAATTAAAATAGTTAAAGAACACTCTTGCCAGAAAATGTTGATCAGAAAAAGAGATCTCAGCATGTAAAGTATGTTCTTTCTAATAACGCGTGATTCCTCCCTCCCTTCCTGCTTACCTTTCTTTCCTCTCCCTGGTTTCTAAGAGTACAAAGCCAGTCATTTACAGTACTTTATGGTTAATATTACCCAGCATCCTGGCATATTATGAATAGTGAATAGTGTAACTTCTTTATTCGTGTAATTTCAGTTTATATTTGCAGACTGCAACACCAAATAAGCTTTGCATACGTTATCATCTTATAAATTTGGTTCTTCAATTTTATTTGATTAAAGGTGTCTTTTGATAAGAATTAACCTAGAACAAATGACTTCATTCTTGGTTGTAGGCTGGGACTTAACTCTACTAGTGAAGTTGGGCTACGGAATTAGCTAATATCACCCCCATTAAAGACTGAGGCTAAGGGCACCAAATTAGTGTAATGAGCTCTCAAAACCTACATAAGCTGCTTTTTATCCACTCTCCACTCCTTTGTCCAGGGCTTTTTATTTAAACACAAAAAGACAACCTGTTATTTCTTTCTCTTCGGTTTTTTCCTTGTGAACTCAAAAGAATCATGGAGTTCTTTGGTTTCATAGTACCTTTTTTTTTTCTTTTTATCTAGCACATGTAATTAATTTATATGCTATTCTAGAATGATGTCAGTTTACCAGTAGCTCTTCTGGGGAAGAGGAAATGCTACCTTTTATTTGTATTAATTACATGTTATGAAATGAAATCTGAAACATCCTAGAAACTTTAGAATGTAAGAACATTTACATATTAGAATTAAGGAACTAGAGAATTATTCAGTAACTGCTCTATAAAGTTGGAATTTAGTATCGTTTTACAGTCCAAGAAATTGAGTTTCAGGCCTGTTAAGTGTTTGGTGAAGTGATGGACCCTACATCATACAGCTAATGAATATCACAGATTTTAATAAAAATCTTTCAAACTGGAAGCTTATGCTGTTTAATCTGTGTTCTACTTTTAAAATAGTGTATTGAAACCCATTAGTTGGTCATGAAATGAGCTTAATGGGTTGTGACAATTTTTTGTTTTTTTGTTTTTGTATTGATATTTTGAAATTGATTTCAGTATCATTTAGTTTGGCATTTAAAATTTTTATCCTGTTAAATATTTATAAAATTGTATTTGACATTAACTTTGTTGTATTTTTACTTTACATTAGTAAAAAAGTTTTTTATTCCTAAAACTATTATTTCACTTTTGTGCTTCTGCGAATACATACACTGGGTCACAATGTGAAATGTTTTCCTTATTGCTGGCAAATCAAAGAAGTTGAGGAAACTCTGACTACTATATGATAGATACCTAACAGACTCCCAATAAATATTTATTTACTTTAGTCACAAAATAATTCTTGGCTTTATAGATTGTATCAGGATTTTTTAAACTTTTATTTTAGAATAAGAGGGTGCATGTACAGATTCATTACAAAGGTATATTGCAGGGTGCTGAGGTGTGTCTGTTGTTCCCATCCTTATGTCCACATGTGCCTCATGTTTAGCTCCCACTTAAAGTGAGAATGTGTGATATTTGGCTTTCTGTTTCTGCATTAGTTTGTTTATGATAATGGCCTGCCGCTGCATCTATGTTGCTGCAAAGGGCATGATTTTGTTCTATTTTATGGCTGCTTAGTTTTTTGTTTGTTTATGTAGTTAACAAGTTGAATCATTACTTTTCTTCTTAATTGTGCGACACTTTTGTTCTAATTGGCAGCTTTTACCTGCTGCCAGGTAGTCCCATCCATTGATGTCAGTTCACAGAGTTTGGGATACTACATTGCCGTTTCTTCAAGAAGTCTCCTTGGTCCCACTCATGGTATCTGTGATTACATTGTCGTTCTTGGCCTAGACATCCTGTGCCCTCTCTACTTTGCCCTTTCCCCTGAACAGTGGAGAGGGGTTTGATCTGGGAGTCTGGAAACATAAACTGTCTTCTTGGTTCTGCTAGAACTAGCTCTTTGTCTTTGAGCAAGTCACCCCACCTTTTTGCCTCTCACAGCCTTCCTTATGCAATAAGGATGGTGAATCAGATAATTTCTAAAGATTTTTTCAGCTTTAATAATCTGTCTTCTGTGACTCCGTTAGTGCAGTATAATGGCTCAGCCCTGTAAAAATATACAGCCCTGTAAAAATATCACAAAAGACAAGGGGCTTTTGTGATATTCTCTGTACCTCCTGTAGTAATAGGCCTCTTTGTCTACAGTTCATACAACATTCTCTGTAACTCCTGTAGTTACAGACCTCTTTTAGATAAGATAAACTAAAGTAAATGTCTTCCTAGTTTGTATACATAAGGGGAATGTGACTCCAAACCATGAACTGCTTGTGCACTTGAAAATAGGTTTACCAGATTAATTGCTTTGAAGAATTGCTCCTTTACAAAGGGGCAAACTTGGGAATCTTTGCACTCTGACTGAATTTGTAAATCTTTTTACTGAGGAGGCGAGGGGTCTCTCTACAACACCTTTCCTTTTGTGTCTCAGTCACAGCAACTTAATTGGTGGATTCCTTCATACATACCCTCTTTATGGAGGAATTTCTTTCATTGCTTTTGTTTTTTGTCATCAGTGACATTTCTGAAGTTTTTTTTTAATATCTACTATTTTATTGTCATGTTAGAAAACTTACATTGTGCTCAGTTATTTACTCTTTGTTCTAGTTATTTGTTTCAACAATCTGATATCTTTTTTCTTACCCAAGTATACATATTTTCACTCTAAGAGAGTCAAATGATAACCCATAGAGTAGCAAATATGTGTCTCATTTCTTTGTTTATTTTTCTCCTCAGGTTGTGTGGTGTGGTCAAGCATGTTGTAAACCCCTCAGAATGTTCTTCCCCTGAAAGATGCATCTTAGCCTACCTCTATGATCTCTATGTGTCATGTAGCCACCTCAGAAGTAAATTTGGAGACCTCTTCAGGTGGGTAGAAGAGACTCAAAAGGACAGAAATAGGATCATGCCTATGTTTGTTGGTGACCCTGGCAATATTGTCATCCTTTTGAATAATGAAAGCTAATTGCAATTATGTATCTATTAGGCAATAATTTTGTCAAGGTTTGTTTAAACTGAATATTAAAATACGCAGGGGCAATACAAGGCAGACTATTATACAATATAGGTGTGTGATCATAGGTTTTTTTCCCCAGTAGTGAAATAATGTTAGGTCATAAACTAACTTTGGTTTTTTTTTCTTTAATAAATAAAGTATTTCTTAAGATTTTACATTCTCTATACGTTGTATAGACAGTGCATTTTGGGGAGTTATACTGAAGTAATGATTATTTGATATATCTTTCCATTTAAAATTTAAAATTTAATTTGAATCATAAATCAGATAGAGGCGGCTTTTTATATCTTGCTTTATTTGTATCCCTTTTGGTTTTGATATCCGCATTTTCTGAGCTGACTTTTTGCGTTACTTAGGTTAACTTTCATATCATTTGGACATCACAGTGTTTCATTTTTTATTTCCTGGTGACTCCTAGAAGATTCTGTAGCCCCATTCACGTTTCTAGAACTTTTCCAGACTGTTTTTTATTCTTTTTTTCACAAAAACAATTTGCTGTTTAGCAGATAACTTTTTCATGTGTTAATAATAAAAAAAAACCGAGAAGTACCCTCACTGAATAACATTAAATCAATGTGCATTAAAAGTAGTAAACCTGCTCTCTGTTACAGACTGTATTTGATTCAGGTTCAACTTGATAAATGCTATCTAATGTTTCCTGGTATGAAAAAAATAGCTGAATTAATCATAAAAAGATACTGTAAAATTCTGCAGTTAACCTGCTTGCTATCTTAGACTTAAAATTCATGACCTGATAATGATAGTAGTATTTGATTCCTATCAGTGCATCTTATTGCTTAAAGAATATTTTAGTGTTTAACGAGTCCAGAAAATTGTATTTCTGTAAATATTTTTATTTTCTCAATACTGTTATCCATAATTCATATTGAATTTTTTTTCTGTAGCTATAACCTCCAATTACAAATTACTGTGTCAGAGAAAATATTCTGTGCTTTGCTCTTGAAATCACCTCACTCAGAACATTCTTTCAGAGCTACTTTCATGCTGACTTCTTCACTCCGTTTGTCTGTCTGCTTCCATGGCCAATCCTATTTTAAATAGCATCCCCAGCTTCCTGTCATCTGTTGTATCTTAGCACTTGCTACCCCCACAGGCAGCACTAGTGCTGGAAAGTAAATGCTTATTTAATGTTATGCTGAGGACAGTTATTAACTATATATAGGTAGAGGGAGAGTGGTAGAAGGTAATAGCCCACAAAACAGATTTGGAATCCAGAAGGAAGTAGGGAAAGAATGATCAATTAACATTTTCTTTTCTTTCTCATACCTCGTATCCAGTTTGTTTGTAAATTCTGTGAGCTCTGCCTTCCAAGTATCTCTAGAACTTGCCCTCTCTTCACCTTCTCTTCACCCTCTCTTTACTGCCACAGACCCCTCTTGCTTTGACCATGGCAGAGTTCTTTTAACTGGTTTCCTTGCTTGCAACCCTTGACTCTTAAACACATTCTCAACATATCCACTAAAGTGATCCTTTTAATACATGAATGACTCACAGGCTTTCAGTGACTTTTCACCCACTTAGAATAAAATTCACCATCCCTACCTGGCCTTCAGTATCTGCAGGGTCCCGTCTTCTGTTCTACCCCTTTCCCTCTGTTTATTCTGGCCACACAGACCTCCTTACTGATCATACACTCTTAAGAACGACCCACGGTAGGGCTTTTGCACTTTCTGTTACGTTATTTGTAATGCTTGTCCTCAGTTACATGAGTGCCTCACACTCTACTCCTGACTGCCTTCCTTAGCACACCATTTTAAATAGTACCCCCATCTCATCATTCTGAGCCTCAGCACTACTTTCTACCCCCGCAATATATTCTATATTTATTTATGGTCTGTCTCCTCCTTGGAATGTATGCTTGGTGAGAGCAGGAGCTTTTTCTGTTTTTTTCGGTGCTGTATCCCAGTGCCTTGAAGAGTATGTGGTTCTTAGTAGGCACTGGGGAAAAAAGCTGTTGAATGGTATTGATAAAGTGTGGAAATGTGTTATGAAATGGGGTAGGCTTCAGAATAATCCTTTGTGAAATATTTGAGTAGATCTTAGGAAATACCTTTCTACAGAAATTATATCACAATTAAAAATCCTTACGTTCTTCCCTTACTTTACATTGAGCTTTTTGTGTCAGCTTACATTTTTTCAAAGAGCTTTCTCTTACATGATTTAGTTCTTACAACAGACCTTTTTAATAGTGAACTTCCTCAGGCAGCCACAATAGCTCATTTGACCCTTACTACTCCTGCTGCAGTGTGGTTCAAATAGGTTAAATGAGGTAATTCAGGTAACATGCGCTGGGTGTGGGGTGTGTGGAGATTTAGGGTACCGGCACACAGTGAATAGAGAAGTTATTTAGAGGTCTACGGAGCGGCACATCATGGTGATTGACACTATCTAAAGTTTTCTGTATTTAAAAAAAATGACATTGTCAAAAAACCAGCTCCTGGATTTATTGATTTTTTTGAAGGGTTGTTTGTGTCTCTGTCTCCTTCAGTTCTGCTCTGATCTTAGTTATTTCTTGTCTTCTGCTAGGTTTTAAATTTTTTTGATCTTGCTCCTCTAGCTTTTTCAATTTTGATGATAGGGTGTCAATTTTAGATCTCTCGTGTCCTTTGTAGGGACATGGATGAACCTGGAAACCATCATTTTCAGCAAACTGACACAAGAACAGAAAATCAAACACCGATGTTCTCACTCATAGGCGGGTGTTGAACAATGAGAACACATTGACACAGGGAGGGGAACATCACACACTATGGTCTGTTGGGGGGAAATAGGGGAGGGACAGCAGGGAGTGGAGAGCTGGGGAGAGATAGCATGGGGAGAAATGCCAGATAGAGGTGAAGGGGAGGAAGGCAGCAAATCACGCTGCCATGTGTGTACCTATGCAACAATCTTGCATGTTCTTCACATGTACCCCAAAACCTAAAATGCAATTAAAAAAAAAAGAGAAATACAGCTTTCTTGGGATATCTTGAAGTCAGAGATTTGTTTGTAGTTTAAGAAAACCGGGCAAACAAAAGCTAGATACACAGAGATTTCTGTCAGTGTACTGATAAACAACTTTAGTAATTTTACTAAAGCACTATTCATAAAGTTGTGTGAGAGAAATATTTTTTTCTGAAACAACATTCATACAGTTGTATGAGAGGAGTATTTGGGGAGATATAACACTGGTCACCTCTACCACTGATCGAGCTACTGCCAAGTACTATGCTGGATTATTTCCATCAACAGCTTTAACTTTGACATCAGCCTCAAGAAACTGAAAAATGTCATGACTCTGAACTGCAAACTTGTGTCATTCAGTGACAGCCAACGTATTTTTTAAAATACAAGTTGTCTGCACAGAAAGAGAATACAGAAGATTGTAATTGCTGCCATTTAGTAGATGACTTTAGCCCTGTCTGTTAGCCTAGTGCTTCCCAAGTATTATTTGGCACTTGATTTGTGTGGGAGATCTTGTTACACATACAGACTATACAGTGGAGGCCCAGGATCCTGTATTTTTAACAAACACCTCAAAAGTGATTCTGAAGGAGTAGAGCTGATGCTACATTTTATGATTTGAATAATCTCTGTTTTCTTAAAGCTGTTGACCATGACAGTGGTTTAGAATAGAGAGTCTTTATGACTTTTCGTTTTTGAGGGATTCATTCCTGGCTACTGTTTATGCAGGTGTATAAGAATATGGGGTTTAAAAAAAAGCCGCATGTCACCACAAACCACGAATACACTTGCTGCCAAATGTATTAATCTGTAATTTCTGCTGCATAAAAGAGCACTTGAGTAGAGAAGGTGAATGTTGTTTATAGATTTGCTGTTTACAGAAAGTAAGCACAAACAGCTAAGTTTATGTGGAATCTGAGCATTTACATCAGATCATTTTCTCAGTCTCATTCACAGAGCAGGTTTAGAGGAGATAAAGTCTAATTCCTTTTATACTTCCAATAGTCTATATCTGATTCAGATGTAACTCACCGAAACATGAGCTGTTTTCATATGATAGACCAGTCTTTTAAAAAAATCTCTTAATGCCTCTGAGAAATACAACATGATAAGTTTTAAGGAATGACATAGTGGTTTTTTCACTTCTATAGAATTTGTGTGTTATCCATATCCCCTTACTAGCATATAAGTCCCTTGAAGGCAGGGAATGTGCCTCTCTTTTTCACAGCTGTGCCACAGTGTCCCAAGTAGTCTTGGCACATGAACTTCTAGTGCGTACACTATACTAGAGGAGTAGTTTTGTAGGATTTGTAATTAGGAGTAACATAAAATTTCCCTTATGTGTAATGGAATCCTTTTTTGTTTTCAAGTAATAACATTTTTCAACAATTGTTAAGACACAGTTGTTGGAAGCCGTAGGAATTTCTTTGATTTTATAAACATGTAAAATGTAGACAATATTTAGGAGATAATGAAGATTTGTAACCAAATACCTCATTTCTGTTTTGTTCTCCTACTCATTTAGAAAATATTTATTGAGCAATTTCTACATTCCAGGTACTCTGATTAGCACCAACTAGTAAGAAGTTCAAATTAAGGACTTATAATGTGAATCTTCTCTAGAAATGCATTACATTTGCTGCCATTTAATATGTCCTTAAGTGGAATAGTTTTCTAGTTATTCTAGTTTTATTTTTCTGTTTTAACTTTTTTTCTTATAACCTCAGTAGTGCCTGTTCAAAAGTAAAGCAAACCATATATAATAATGTGATGCCTGCAAATTCGAACTTGCGATGGGATCCGGACTTCATGATGGATTTTATTGAGAATCCCTCAGCCCGCAGCATCAACTACTCAATGCTGGGCAAGATCCTCAGTGACAATGCAGCCAATCGCTACAGCTTTGTCTGCAATACACTCATGAATGTATGTATGGGCCATCAGGACGCTGGCAGGTGAGATGGGTTACCCTGGAATTCATGTTTAACCAAAGAGCTATGGCCTTGGTGCTTCTTTGAAATTGATGTCGTTTGTAATTGTCTAGACTCACATTTGGCTATCATTGCTTTTTCTGAATCTTCTTTTATTCTGGAATTTACCTCTGCACTATCTTTTAATTTCCTGAACCTGAACGACAGTGCTTTCTGACTGCTTGCTCTGGCATAGATGTTTTCAATATGGCCAAAAATTACATGATTCATTTTCAAAAACATAATAAAAATCCAAATTAAAATACCTATATTTAGAAAAAAACTGTATATGGACCCACCTAAATTACTTAAATTTAGTCTATAAATTTTTTGATGCCCTTAAAAGTGTAAATCACAGCTCAGATTTATTCATGAAATTATCTCATATATGTAGTGATTATTGTTTGTTGCTTAACAGAATTAATTGTCAAAACATTTGAAGCCGTTTACTTTTATCTTCTCGAGGTTCTAAGTTATTTGACAAATGAGTATTTTTATCTGCAAATCTAAGAAAATGAATAACTTGTTTGATTATAGTGAAATTTATGTTAAGTATATCACATGTGAGTATTTCTGTTTTGTACAAGATTACTTTCTATGTTTTATTTTTCTTTTCTAGAATTAATGACATAGCCAATTTCTCCTCTGAGCTTACGGCTTGCTGCACTGTTCTTAGTTCAGAATGGCTGGGGGTTCTGAAGGCTCTTTGTTGTTCTTCAAATCACGTGTGGGGGTTTAATGATGTGCTTTGCACTGTAGATGTAAGTAGTTTTCTTTTTCATTTAAAAATTCAACTGTGCAATTAAATATTTATTGAGCGGGCAATCTTTTTGCTTTTGGCTTCTATGTAATTGATTCAACTGAAATGTTATATTTTTTCTTTCTCTGTCCAAAAGCAATAAGCCACAATGATATTGCCAAGGATTGAATACTTGAAAAAAAAATAAATAGAATGCATATTTTAATCTGTAGCAGAGGTGCCAAGAATTTCTTTGTTTCCTGAAATTTCCATTTAGTTGAGATTTCTCCAGTATGGATGGTCTCTTCAGAGCTGTTTTTTTCTTACTGTTTATATCCCATGTGCCCTCGGTTCCTCATAGCATGGAATATAATCTAACCAAAGCAACTCACATTCTAAAGAGAGCCACTTTGATATTTTTAAGTTTAAGGTGCACCATACAAAAAAGGTTTTGTTGGCTTACATAAGAATACCCAGGTCTAGATTCAGAGGGTGTCCAGTGTTTTTTGGCAATTATGACTGGAAGATGATGAAGAGATACCCCTTGTATATATTGCTGACTTCCTTGGATATCATGTTGTATCCATGATGTGTGTATTTCTTTAAAAATCTGTCTTGATTCTTTACTTCTTCCTGTTACCACTCATTGGAGTAGCCTTTGTCATACATTAGTATCTCTTACACAGTTTTACACCTGCCTCTCAGCTGAAGGTTTACTTCTGAATTCTGCTAACCAGGACGGGTTGGACAATCCTATCTCTATGTCTTCATTAGATGAGGACTTATGAATTTATGTATATAAAATTCATAGATATGGCCTGCTTTTCTGGAAAGAAGAGACTTAAGTTTTTTATCTTTAATAGTTTCTTAAACTTTTGGTTGCTTTTTTAAAGTTACACTTTACCTTCTGCTTCAATTCCTCATCTAAAAAAGTTGGAATTAATAATAGTGTGAACCTTATGATGATGTGCTAATAAATAAGGTGATTTTTGCAAATTAACCATAGTCCTTGGCATATGGTATGAATCAATATGAAGGTTGCCATTGTAGTTGTTTTTCTTATTATTTTCTGCCAAGATCGTGTGAGATCTAGAAAGGTAAAGATTTCACTGTGACGGAATTAATTTCCCCCTCTGTCTCTTGTTCTTATTTCTTTTTTATTTATTTACTTTTTTTGAGACGGAGTTTCACTCTTGTTACTCAGGCTGGAGTGCAATGGCGCGGTCTCGGCTCACCGCCACCTCCGCCTCCTGGGTTCAGGCAATTCTCCTGCCTCAGCTTTCCTGAGTAGCTGGGATTACAGGCACGCGCCACCATGCCCAGCTGATTTTTTGTGTTTTTAGTAGAGACGGGGTTTCACCATGTTGACCAGGATGGTCTCGATCTCTTGACCTCGTGATCCACCTGCCTCGGCCTCCCAAAGTGCTGGGATTACAGGCTTGAGCCACCGCACCCGGCCTCTTATTTCTCTTTAAATTTAAGAGTCGATTAGAAACTTTCAGAGTTGTTTTTAAAATGACTTTAATCATATTAAAGAATCCTTAGTAGCTGTCACTGAAAGGAACTCCAAAACCTTAGTGAGTCTTGTTTTTCAACTAAGAGGAGCCCCCTGGTTTTTCCTTGCCTCCTGTTGGTCTGACTCTTAAATGATACTGTCTTGTACTCTGCCAAAATGTTTTAATGATGCTACATCTTGTAGTGATTTCCTGATTTTGCATTTTTGTTGTTTTGTTTTTCATTTGCATGTGTGCAAGTCAAAGCTCAATATTTTCTTATAGTATTGGAATGTGGGTAAACCTCATTCATTGTTTTATAAAATAGAAATAGGCCTAGAGGATAATCATCATGATATGTTATCATTTCTCTCTGTTGGTTTATGTTGGGATTTGAGATCTTATTGGCATTGCCTACATTCTCTTAGTTATTAATCTTAGATACTGCTTAAAAGGTTGTTAAGTATTAAAACCTGTCAATGTTTTTCTTGAAGGTGAGTGACCTTTCATTCCATGATTCATTAGCTACTTTCATTGCTATTCTGATAGCACGACAGTGTTTTTCCCTGGAGGACGTCGTGCAGCATGTCGCACTTCCCTCTCTTCTAGCAGCAGGTAAGGCAGCATCCAGGAACATCAGTTGCTATTTCATTGTTGTCTTGATGGAGTTGTTTCTAACATTAAAACACAGGGAAGGGCTGGGCTCGGTGGCTTATGCTGGTAAGCCTACCACTTTTGGAGCTGAGGTGGTTGGATCACAAGGTCAAGAGTTTGAGACCAGCCTGGCCAACATGGTGAAAGGCTGTCTCTACTTAAGAAAAATACAAAAATTAGCTGGACATGATGGTGTGCGCCTGTAATTCCAGTTACTTGGGAGGCTGAGGCAGGAGAATTGCTTGAACCTGGGAGGTGGAGGTTGCAGTGAGCTGAGATTGCACCACTGCCCTCCAGCCTGGGCGACAGATCAAGACTCTGTCTTAAAAACAAACAAACAACAACAAAAACAAAAGCACAGGGAAAGGAGTATTTGAGGATATGTATATTGGGAAATGGTATAGTATCAAGGTAGATACGATATAATTGTAATAGTTGTTTTATACGAAGTAACATGGATCCCCATGAAAACAATGGGAAACGGCTTATGTTATAGTCTGTTCTAAGGAAGCACTAAGATTTCTCAGAAAAATAGCCAGGGCCTTACTTTCTTACTATAAGGTCAGTTTATTTAAATTATTCCAGGAAATTTAGGTGAAGGACTTGTTCCTGAGTGTGTTAGAAAACTTGCTTTTCCAATCCTCCATTCCTAGCTTGTGGAGATGCGGACGCCGAGCCTGGGGCGCGAATGACATGCCGACTCCTGCTTCATCTCTTCAGAGCTCCCCAGGCCTGCTTCTTACCTCAAGCAACGGGTGAGCTGACTGCCGAAGAATCTCATTACCTTTTCGTTGGTAGCTAAAGGGTCCAAAATGACCAAATAGGCTGTCCCTTTCTGTAATTTCTTTCCTAATTTTTTGGGCTTGCCCTGGGGGTAATGAAGGGGTGACATAATACCATTCAGTGAGAAGGCTGTCAGCACTTTCTATCCATGTAATATCAGGATGTATTGAGAAATACAAATCAAGAGTTAATAAGCAATTAAAATACCTCTGCTCTTAGGCCAAACCATGCTGGTGGGCAGCATGGTCCTCTCACGTACTGTGCAGCAGCTTAGGGCAATGGTGATTCATTTATTCTTTTACTCAGTAAAAGGAATAAGGTAACAATTTCGGAGGTGTTGGTCAAGTCTGTTCCTAAAAATCATTTCCATATAGATACACATGTGTCTGTGTGAGAATCAACACAAGTATGTGAAGGTCCTACTAATCTTGTTGATGTGTCTCTCTCAGAAGGAAGGACAGTGATTTAGTTAATAAAAAGAAAAGGGTAAGTGGGGAGGAGTCCTGGCAGTGTTTCTTAGTGAATCCATGAAGCTTCAATTAAAGCAAGCTAATGGCAATTAAGCACTCACAGTCTAACAATGAAAGGCTGACTGCCTGTAAATAATTATAAAACATTGTTAATGACCGGGATGAGACTATTAAAAATTTGTTGTTTTTGTAGGCAAACCTTTCCCTGGAATAAGATCATCTTGTGATAGACACCTCTTAGCTGCTGCTCACAACAGCATTGAAGTGGGAGCTGTGTTTGCTGTCTTAAAAGCAATTATGATGCTTGGTAAGATTATTCTGACCCTAAGCGTCTTGGTTAATCACAAGAAATGAAGGCAAAATAATTTATTCTCAGGTTTAAATCTAGTAATATTATTGGAAACATGATATTGTTTGATTGCTTATTCTCCTGGAAAAATTAGTTGGTTTCTCCCAGACCAAATACATGTCTGTCCCTTATCTACAGTGCCTCTGGGGGAACTTACATATAATATTTTTTATGGTATTTTGGTTGCATAATGCCTCATTCTGATAGAAAATAGGTTCTCAGACCCACAGGGTTGTTTTGCCTTCTTTGGTGGCAGAAATCACACTTTGTGAGAGACAGGGGTGACTTAGTCATCTAACTAAATGTTTACATTTTATCCAGATTATATTTCAGGAGCAGAACACCAGAAAATCTGAGTTTTAATCTTAGTGTTTCTGCTTCTGTTATGACCCTGAACGAGTATATTTCCTTCTAACTTTGCTTTTTGATGACACAGGCAATAGTTGCAATGATGTTGATATTATTGATAAATCAATATTAGATTTCACAATAATATTTTTCATTTAATTCATAATGTCCAAGATGTTCTTTGCCTTCTTATTTGTAAGTATTCTCCTGGACTAGTAGCACTGCCTTTTCAGTTCGTATATAGGGTAATACATTAAAACATTATTCTATAAATCACAAAGGATTTGAATGATTAGAAAGTCTTAAAATCAGACTGCCTAATTCCAGCCTTGGGTACCTTCCTTTTGGCCTTGACTCTTGTGTTCAGAAGGAGCTTACCTTCGTTAGAACAGGAGTTACTGAGTGGATAGGAATTGCTTTAGATGAGTTCTAAATAACATGTTTCGTGCTATAATCTTGCCCTGCTTGGGAAATGTTATTTGGCGATGATGAGGTAGGATAACAGAATTTTCATAGAGCAAACTATTGAAACTTCACCTTAAGAAAGGATACACACACAGGCCTGTGAATTTTGTGGTAAAACGGGAAGGTAGAGCCACATTGAGGACCGTAGCCGCCTCTGAGTGTAGGAGCTTATAGATTTATACAGCCAACATTGAATGCTCATTTCAGTGAGTAAAATTTCCCTACTGTGATCATATCTGAAAGAAAGTCAGCTGGTCAGTTTTACTTGATAAATAAATGTAGAGACCATGAAGATAGGGACTGGCTTTTTTACCTCTGTTATTTCTAGTGCTCATCAGAGAAACTAGCAAAGAATCAGTTTTCAATAAAATTATGTTGAAAGTGTGAATCCATAAGGGACAAATATATTAAAGGCAGAAACCAAGATGAGTACCTTCTAGACATTGGCCCCTTGATTTGTAGGATTGATCTAATCTCAAGTAAAATTTTGCCCACCTCTTTAAATATCCACATAATTTGGAGGATTCCCCGGGTCTAAGAAGTCAGGATCAGGCCAGTTTAATGTCACCAGAGCTTGGAGCCAGGTAGGCACTGAACACTCAATGTGTTCTGTTGTCTATGCAGTTGCGGAAGGTCTGGCACAGACTCTCATTCCTTCTCTGTCATCTTAATATCTAACCTAAGTGAGGCTCTCCTAGTATGGGACTAGTGAAGGTGGCTTTTTCTCTTTCTTTTCTTTTCCTTTATTCTTTTTTCTTACTTGTAGAAGTTCTAATTTATCCACCCCACCATGCCCTAACCAACTCTTTCAATTCCTATCCACCAGGATATATTTTGAGGTAGGGGGTTGGGACTGTTATATCAAATTTGGTTTTTAATTTCTATAATTTAACTCCAGGTACAGAGGTAGTTATTTATATCACCTAACGATAGTGAAACATACTAAATTTTGGTACTTTTAGAATTTAGTCTTTCAACTCCTGAAGTGATCTATTGAATTAAATTAAATCCTGTGGGTAAAGTGAAGTTAGTACTCTGTGTTTATGTTTTAATGAGAGACATATGATTATATCTTGATAAATTGAAATACATTATTTACTCCTCTCCTCCACTTACGATTCTGTAAGTAAATACTCTAAGCCATTCTGATTTTTCAAAATATTTTCAGCAAAGTCAAAACTTTTTCTTGGTTGACTTGTGGGTTTTAAAAGGCCTTTTGCATTAACCTGGGCATCGTTTTGCCCACTTACAGCAGGCAGTGAAGGCCTACTGTAAAATCATTTGTTGGTTCCGGGAAATTTTTTTGTCCAGGCCTCTGATCCTGTGAGTAAACAGGCAATTGCTGTCATTTGGCAATACTTATTTTAAATTTTTATTGCTCTCTCAGTTTTAAAATGTGATAGTTATTTGTCTTTCATGGCTAGAGATTTCTTATTTCTATCTATTCAAACATTCAGTTTAGTTTCTTTCCCAGAACTTTGTTACGAGGAAAATACTTTCCTTAGTTTCATTTCACTAAGTATATTAGAGATTTATCAGGTAAGGTTTTCTAATTTGTAAGATACAGAGAGGAAGGTGAAAAACAGGGGTTATTCAATGAATGCCCTACTTTTCAGGGCTTCCTTAGTATGCATTGCCCTTTTCCATTCCCAGGGAAATAAATCTCTCTTGTCAAGAAGTTGATAGTAAGGTGGGCTAAGGCAAAACTTTTCTCTTGACCTATGGATAGAAACTAAGTCATTGTAAGAGAAGAAATGGAAAAGGGACATCTAGAAGGGTGAGTAACCCATTTTTTCCTTGTCTATAAGTCAAATGAATTTGAATACATTCGTGCTTGAAATATGGTGAAACCAGTGTTATGTGATTATTCAGTGTGATTCATAATGACCTTTCCAAGTTTGGTGAAAATATAATTATACAAACAAAATGAGGACCGAGTCTCAAACTTGCTTTTTCTCCATTTCTGATAGAAACTACTCTGGGTTCATGCATTTATTCTCTTGATCCATTCTTTCTATTCCTGAACAACTGGCTATTCAATAATAATACTATTCACACATTTTAAATCTCTGAAAGCTATCCTCATTTGCTCCTCAAATATTTGGCAATATTTTGAACTTCTGTGATTTTGCTTTTGTGATTCTATTACTTAGGAGATGCCAAAATTGGCAATAACAGTGTCAGCTCTTTAAAGAATGACGACTTCACTATGAGAGGTTTACGATGTGATGGGAATGCTGATGATATCTGGACTGCCTCACAAAATCCAAAATCCTGTGGGAAAAGCATTTCCATAGAAACTGCCAATTTAAGAGAATACGCTAGATATGTGCTGAGGACTATCTGTCAACAGGTATTCTGATTTAATTTGCCTTTTACTATGAATATGTAACTCTTCTTTTGGAGAAAGCTACTTACACTTGTAGGAAACTTGTGCGTACGTGGAGTCCTTTTTTTCTTGCTCACTTTATTTTGAAATAATTTTAAGTTTGCTGAAGAGTTGCAAGAATTATTTTTTAAAAACTTATGTCCATCCTTTACGCAGATTTACTAATTTTTACGTTTTGCTACATGTGCTTTGTAATTTGTATGTGGAAATGTGGGTGCATATACCTATTTTTTTCTCAGCCATTCATTTAAGAGTAGGTGCTACATTTCTTTACTTTTGAATACTGCATTATTTCATAACATAACCAAAATATAGCTATTAAACATCAGAAAATTTAGCTTTTGGTACAGTAATTTTTTCTCATCTATAGGCCACAGTTCGATTTTGTTATTTGTCCCAGTATTGTTGGATTTGTCTGAGGGTTCCTGTAGATTAGCTTCAGATTATGCATCCCTGGCCAAGATACCACAGAAGTAATCTTGAGTTCTTTCAGGTAATCATGTCCAAAGGCATGTGATGTCTATTTGCACCTCAAGGATGATGATACTTTTGATTACGTTGTTTCCATTGCACAGTTTCAAGATTTCTCCACCGTATAGTTACTGATTTTCCCCTTGCAATAAACAGTCTTTGAGGAGATACTTCGAGACAGTGCAGATTTTCTTCTCCTCGTCTAACTCCCCCACACCTCATAAGCATTCATTTTCATCTTGCCCAATCTCGTCTTTACTATGGTTGCAAAATTTTATTTTTTCCCCCAACTCGTACTCTCCCTCCACAATAGCAATTTGTGTCCTAATTTAAGGGGGTTTCAGACAATTCTCATGCCTCAGACTCCCAAGTAGTGGGGATAACAGGCATGTGCCACCTAGAGCCTGCCCTTCTGCCCTATTCATCTATTATTATAATATACTGTACTTAATTATTTTCATGTTTAGACTGTCCCAGATTTGTCCAGCAGAAATCTATTCATCCTGTCACATTATTTGACATTTAAAAATTATATAGTATTTTCATATTTTCTGGCCCATGTAGTACTTTCTCTGCCTTGGGCCTGGAATCACCTGTTCCTCCAAGGAGACCCTGGTTCTTTTTAGCAGAGAATGGTAGTTAGAAACCGAGGAATTTTGGGTACTCTGTGTGCTCATGGCTATGGAGTGTTATTAATTCTAGGACCCATCAGCAGACAAAGCAAGGAAGAAAATGACATCCATATACATAAATATGTGTAAATACCTATATTTATCAGTTCCTACTGATACCTTCAATCCCAATCCAACCTCACAAAGTTGTTCTACACTTTTGCCTATTTCATGTTAGTATCACCTTCTTCTGTGTTTCCCAATGCTGATTCCCAAAACCGTCATCTTACTTGTTTGTTTAATTCTATAATACATCTGAAATACTTTTAGAAATGTTACTCATGGCTGGGTATGTTAAATGTGCCATCCAATGCTTTGTGAAACAATGATTAATTAAAATACAGTATCAAAAATGTACACTAGGCCAGGGCGCGATGGCTCATGCCTATAATCCCAACACTTTGGTAGGCCAAGACAGGCGGTTCATGTGAGGCCAGGAGTTTGAGACCAGCCTGGCCAGCATGGTGAAACCCCATCTCTACTAAAAATACAAAAATTAGACAGGCATGGTGGTACATGCCTGTTATCCCAGCTACTTGGGAGGCTGAGGCATGAGAATTGCTTGAACGTGAGAGGTGGAGGTTGCAGTGAGTTGAGATTGTGTCATTCCACTTCAGCCTGGGTAAGAGAACGAGACTCTTGTCTCAAAAAAAAAAGGACATGTTTTAGTTCCATTTTCTCTAAGGATTTAAAATATTGTGTCTAAAAATGATCTGAACTTTTCCCATCCCTGTGAATATATTCTTCATCTGAAATAGAACTAGGTTCATTTAGTTTTGCATTGTTTAAATTCCTTTCTTGCCCCTAGCTCTGTCTATAAGATAGCTTACTTAAGTCAAACTATACAAATAAGTATACTCAGAGATGTGTTCTTCCGTATCTCTCTTACCAGATGATCCAGTTTTATTACTTTTTGGTTTATTCTCACCCCTATGTTTTTTTTTTTTAATTCTCTTTTCTTATTAAAAGAAGTGACATACATTATATATTAATTTGTACTTGGCTATAGATGTCATGTCGACTGGGTCATGTTTTTGTATTTTACAGGCATGTTGTAACTGTGGTAAAAATTAGCTACACAGTCATATTGGTGTGGAGAGGCAGTTGTGCATTGGTTTCTAACTATGAGTTCATATTGGAATCACCTGGGGCATTTATAAGAATTTGGATGCCTAAAAAATTACTGATATCTGGGTGCCACCACCTGAGTTTGATTTAATTAGTCTGATGTGGGCCCTGGGCATAGACCCCAGGTCGTTTTAGTGGGCAGCCATACCACTGGTGTGGTGTTTAAGAAACAGACTTCATCCAAAATAGATCAGGGTTCAAATTGGGCTCTGTTATTGCTGGTGATTTCTTATCTTATTTAGTAAAATAGTTTGCCTTTGAAAAAATGGTAAAGAAAAGATAATAGGAGTTTAAATTGGTAGAAACTCTTCAAAGGGTAATTAGTCACATACATCTATAGCCCCCACTCCTGCTCACACTGGACCCAGCAATTGCACTTCTATGATATTACCCTAAGAAAATTATTGTATAGAAAAGAGATGTGCATGAATACTTATAATGATAACATTTATAATAAGTATCAAAAAGGAAGATAGTTCTCTAAATATTTATTATACTGTGTTCTGTCCAGTGGGATAGTACAATGTATTCCATAAAAATTGAAGAATATATATCTGATAGAATCATTACATAACAAGTTAGAAAAAAACTGACACAAAATAGTACCTAGAGCAATACCTCACTTTCAAGTTAAAAACACACTAATATTCCCTTTATTGTCTTTCCTTTTCTTTTCTCCCTTTAAAAATTTTTTTTAAGCAAGGTTCTACTTTTTATTTTTTAGAAGTCAAAATGCTAGAAATTTTGTTTTTAAAACTTTTCTACCTACTTTATTCATATAGTTTGTTAAATTGGAAAATTCCTGTCAGTTTTATATTCAATTATGCATTGTGGATTTAGTGCATATTGCATACATATACTGAAAGCCAGTGCCTGTCAATCTAATTGCCATATTATTTTTAGGAATGGGTAGGAGAGCATTGCTTAAAAGAACCTGAAAGATTATGTACAGACAAAGAACTTATATTGGACCCAGTGCTTTCAAATATGCAAGCACAGAAATTACTGCAGCTTATCTGTTATCCTCATGGCATTAAAGAATGTGCTGAGGGGGACAACCTGCAAAGACAGCACATTAAGCGTATTCTTCAGGTAAGTGGCATGAAGAGTGTGTTTCTGTCATTTGGCAAATTCTTTGTGATTATAAAAAGAGTTACTGTCTTTTTTTGTACTTGCTAATTCCTGACTTAAATTAATTCTGATTTTTATTCCCCACCTTTCTGTGGAATTGCCATACTTTATTTCTGGGTGGATGTACATGCTGCAAATTGTATATAATCATCAAACAAATATTGATATTTTAAGTCGGTATTGTATTTACACGAGAAATATGCTTCAGATAAGAGCTGTGTTAAATATCTTATTAAAGAAATATTGGCCGGGCGCGGTGGCTCAAGCCTGTAATCCCAGCACTTTGGGAGGCCGAGGCGGGTGGATCACGAGGTCAAGAGATCGAGACCATCCTGGTCAACATGGTGAAACCCCGTCTCTACTAAAAATATAAAAAATTAGCTGGGCATGGTGGCGCGTGACTGTAATCCCAGCTACTCAGGAGGCTGAGGCAGGAGAATTGCCTGAACCCAGGAGGCGGAGGTTGCGGTGAGCCGAGATCGCGCCATTGCACTCCAGCCTGGGTAACAAGAGCGAAACTCCGTCTCAAAAAAAAAAAAAAAAAAAAGAAAAAGAAATATTGAGGCCGGTTGCAGTGGCTCATGCCTGTAATCCTAGCTAGCACTTTTGGAGGCCGAGGCAGGTGGATTGCCTGAGCTCAGGAGTTTGAGGCCAACCTGGGTAACATGGTGAAACCCCGTCTCTACTAAAATACAAAAAGTAGCCGGGCATAGTGGCATGCACCTGTAGTTCCAGCTATTCGCGAGGCTGAGGCAGGAGAATGGCTAGAACTTGGGAGGTAGAAGTTGCGGTGAGTTAAGATCACACTACTGCACTCTAGCCTGGGCAACAAAGTGAGACTCTGTCTCTTTAAAAAAAAAAAAAAAAAGAAAGAAATATTGAAATCATTTTGGAATGGGATTGGTTAAATATATTTTGAAAGGAAAAATGCCTATTTAGTTTCAGTGCATAGCTGAGTCAGGCACAGTTTTAACTGTTTATTTAATAATTAGTGTTTCTATTTATTTGTTTGTATCTCTACTTAATAGATATGCTACAAGATTTAGAACCTTTGGACCCATATAAATTATTTTATTGTGTATGGTTATTCTGCTCTTTCTTCACAAAATAAGTAATATAAGGAATTACTGTATTTTAACACATTTGGTGTCTATTATTCTTTCGATTTTTTCCCAGAATCTTGAGCAGTGGACACTGAGGCAATCCTGGCTAGAACTCCAGCTAATGATCAAACAGTGCTTGAAGGACCCTGTGAGTTTATATTGAAAGCTTATCTATGTATACAATTTTATGAAAAGCAAAAAAAACACATTGATGTTTGAGGATAAAGGAATACACATATGTGCCAGTGTTCTTATATCTAACTCTAGGGCTCTGGTTCTGTGGCTGAAATGAACAACTTACTGGACAATATTGCAAAGGCAACAATAGAGGTATTCCAGCAGTCTGCAGAGCTAAATAATAATTCCTCTAATTCTGGCATGAGCCTCTTCAACCCAAACAGTATTGGAAGTGCTGATACAAGTAGCACAAGACAGAATGGAATAAAGACGTTCCTAAGGTATTTTTGTCTGTTGTTTTATTGATCTATCATGATTTTTTCACAAGTAACAGTAATTTTGTGTAGCACAGTGATTTTTCTTTAAGTCACAGGAATGTGAAGAATATAGTTACTTGTAACTGATGATTATCATTATTTTAATAAGTCAGTGAGTAAGGCTAGAGTGGATGATACGTTCATATTTGGAATATTTGATTGAGTTGGCGTAGACACCTTAAAACTGCAGGTGAACTCAGGTTTGGTTCATGCCTTCCGTGTCCCTTCGTCTACTATGTTACATAGTATTCATCATATGGGACATGCTTTTTTCTACCATTTTTATTAATTTACCATTTTGCACATATATATTCTAGTAATTTCTGTTCAGAATTAGAACCAGTAGGCATATGAAATCTTAAAGTAATTATTTAATCATGAAAGGCAGATTGATTTGTATTTCAGCATTTTGGTATAAAGTATATCTAGCAAATTTTAAACTTTAAAAATTAGCTATTAGTATGCTTCATATAAAAACATTTCATATTGTAATGTGACAGAAAGTACATTGCTTGTTGGACAAAATGATTGTTTTTAATCAGAGACAGAGGGTCCTAGGAAAACATTACATAACAGTTTCATTACACTAGCCTTCCAGAACTGCATGCTTTATTGCTTTCTGTAAGCATAGGTGGAAGCCTCATGCAAATGCCTGGTGTTTGGAAAAAGGAAAGATAATATACAAATAAAAGGGAAATTTTAGCACAGTCTGTGTGTCTTGTACATCAAAGTCTGGCTTTGGAGTTTCTTTTGTAACTGTGGGAGAGGAGGAAAGGTTGTTTTCTCTGATGTAACACCTGTTTCTGATTTTAGTTCCTCTGAACGAAGGGGCGTATGGTTGGTGGCCCCTCTCATTGCCAGGCTGCCAACTTCTGTGCAAGGAAGAGTGCTCAAAGCTGCTGGGGAAGAGCTGGAGAAGGGGCAGCACTTGGGTTCTTCTTCCAAGAAGGAAAGGGACAGACAGAAACAGAAAAGGTACGGCTGGAAGATGTGCGTTTGTGTGAGCGTTTAAAGAATGATTGAGAACATCTCTCTTCCTGTAAACCTGTGTGGTCATTGCACCCACAGTCCACTGAAATTTAGTTTTTAAATGGAACTGGAAATACTCTGTTAGGCCAGGCTGTCTTATTCCCAGGAAGTTTCAGGTTGTAATCCTTAATACGTTAGTTCTCAACTCTGCCTTTATATCCGAATCACTGCTGAACTGTTAAAAATAGTGACTCTGAAACCTGCTTTAGACCAACTGAATCAGATCTGGATAGCTACGTGATCCCTGTATTTTATTTTTAATTATTTCTAATTTTTTCTATTATTTACATATTTATGTGTAAAATATATGTAATTTATAATTCTGGCATGCTGATATCTGAAATAGTTGATCATATTTTTAATATTTAGGGCTCCTGTTCTAGACTAGACATTAAAACTCCTAAGCCACCACAACCGTTTTCTTAATTTATTTTATGCCCAAGAAAAGGTTTCAAGTAATTATATTTGAAAACCTTGTCACTGAGAAAGAAGGAAACCTCACCCTAATATGAAAATGCCATGAAACCTAGGAATTAAGAGGAAAAAATTGATAATTTCTTCCATTAAAATAATATTTTAAGCCTGTAGGTTTCTTATCCCCTAATGAATAATACCATAGTAACCACCATTTATTGACCTCTTACAAAATGGCACCTTCTCTATAAAACTCATTATGTATGGGACCTTTTAAGATTCTCATTACAATCATGTGGCAATTACTCTCATTATCTTCTTTATATCACGTTGAAACGGAGGTACTTAAATGTTACATGAGGCCGGGCGCGGTGGCTCAAGCCTGTAATCCCAGCACTTTGGGAGGCCGAGACGGGTGGATCACGAGGTCAAGAGATCGAGACCATCCTGGTCAACATGGTGAAACCCCGTCTCTACTAAAAATACTAAAAAAATTAGCTGGGCATGGTGGCGTGTGCCTGTAATCCCAGCTACTCAAGAGGCTGAGGCAGGAGAATTGCCTGAACCCAGGAGGCGGAGGTTGCGGTGAGCCGAGATCGTGCCATTGCACTCCAGCCTGGGCAACAAGAGCGAAACTCCGTCTCAAACAAAACAAAACAAAACAAAACAAAACAAAAAAAATGTTACGTGAGTTGCTCCAGGACACACAGCGAAGGACATAAAGCCTGGGTTGCAATCCAGGAGGTCTGGCTGCTGAGCCTGTGCTCTTAACTGCAGTACATTTTGGTAGAGACCCAGCATTGTATGTACTTTATTTGTTTTTCATCTGGTTGTTTTTACCATCTTTGCCAGGATTAATTAACCAACAAGAAGGCATAATTTTAATTTTCAAATCATATTTGCTAGTAAGCGAGTTTGCATTGCCTTACATCCCACAGGCAGGACAGATGGTATTGAAGAAACTTGAAAGAAAGCTCTTCCCATGTCAGGGGCTCTCCATTCTGCCCATGTAGGATGACACTTACTGAAATATTTTGGCCTAGGTCTCGTTTTAAGAAATTTTTCTTTCCAACATGGCATTTCATTTGTCAGTATGATTTGTTGATTGCTCTCTAATTGAAGACGTTTTGTTAAAATGCCAATTTAAAACAGAACTTTTAACCAGATGCCTCGACACACCTCTACCAGTGGAGGCTGGCTGGGGGCTGTGGTGGAGCACCCAAACCCACTGTTTTTTGGCATCAGTCCTGGCTGCTAAATTAGCTCTACTAACACTAGAGGTCGCCAGCAAGCACACCGATTTTGGAGTCAGTCCTGGCTGCTAAATTAGCTCTACTAACACCCTGCTTTTTGGTCTTGGGAAATGTGCTGAAAAACAAAATCAAACCCCAAAACAAGCTCAGTAGATGTATAGGCCTATTTTCTCAGACTCGAAAACAAGTTTTAATATGAGAACTTTAAAAATTTTTGATTTTATCCTGTGTATAAATTGATATTCTTGCTGATATATATTTTAAAATTCTGCGTATTATTGTAGAACATGAATTCACTGTCTTCTACTCTCACTGCCTGGCATGCTCACATACAGTATGGATTGATGCTGGTTTGAAAATGGCCTCGAGGGCAATTAGAGCATACTAAGTGATTTAGAAGCATTACTGTGGCTTTTCATCTTATAAGTAGAGGGATGATTTAAATTTTCAAGCAGTCTTTGGCTGTTTACCACCACCCTTATTTATCTAATAGTGAAATAAATAAGAACAAATAATCTGAGGCAAAGAAATGAATGTTGCCAGAGGAAGTAATGCATTATTTCTAACTAGATCTGCTGTTACTGCTTCCTTTGTAGTATGTCTCTTTTGAGTCAACAACCCTTCCTCTCACTGGTACTTACCTGCCTTAAGGGACAAGATGAACAAAGGGAAGGCCTCCTAACATCTCTCCAGAATCAAGTTAACCAGGTAAAGTATAGTATAATATTAAGCCAGACAAATATCTTTCTAATGACATTCATTTATTTGCCTTTCAAATACTGAGATTAAACTTTAAGGGCCAGGCGCAGTGGCTCACGCCTGTAATCCCAGCACTTTGGGAGGCCAAAGCTGGCGAATCACCTTAGGCCAGAAGTTTGAAGCCAGCCTGACAACATGGTGAAACCCCATCTCTACTAAAAATACAAAAATTAGCCAGGCATGGTGGCGTGTGCCTGTGATCCCAGCTACTCAGGGGGGCTGAGGCGGGAGGATTGCTTGAACCCAGGAGGCAGAGGCTGTAGTTAGCTGAGATCATGCCACTGCACTCCAGTCTGGGCAAAAAGAGTGAAACTCCATCTCAGAAAAAACTCACAACTAATAAGGGTACAAAATATTTTGATTAGACGCTAAGAACAATCCATGTCCTATTCTTCTACCTGGCATTTTAGATACCACAAGATGAACAACTTTATGTTACTGATACGTACAATAAATGTGTACAGCCTAGAAGAGTAAAACTTTACACATTACATATGACTTTGAAGTACCTGCTCCTTTCCTAACCCTGCCTCATCGGAGAGGATCTGGAGTCATCTGTGCTGTAGCAGGCAAGGCAGTGAGTCCAGCTCCTCAAGCTTGGAAGCCATGTTATCAGGCACAGTCCCAGCTTGAAGTCTGTAGGTTCAGGAACTGAGTTTTATTGATGGCAGCCAAGTACACAAGAAATAATCAGAAGGCGTATTGATTTATTTAGAAATAATTTGGACGTTGCCTTTTCACCAGACACAGTTCTCCTGGTTGCTGTTTGGGACTCTTGCATCTATGTACTGTAAGAAAACTGAGCTTGCACAGTAGAAATTGGAGAGCATGGAATCAAGCAAAGTGGATAGCTTGGCCTTGTGAGGTGTTTTATCCTGATGCAGAGCCTGATCGACCCCTTGTTGTGGTGCTGTGTTTCCGTGATACCATGTCTTTCCCTTGAATGGTGCTGGATGGACATGGACAAGGACACGTGTTTGATCCTCTTGTTATTTCTCGCCATTTAGATAGGAGAGATCTAGCAGAGCTCTACAGAGAGCAGTTGTAGTGAACCTTTTCTTTTTCCCATTTGCCTCCCCTTTTCCTTCCCTTTGTCCCTCCCCTTTGCCTTTATTCCTTCCCGTTTCCTCCCGTGTATCCTCTTTTCCTTGCCCTTTCGTTCTCCCCGTTTTTCCCCTTTTCCCTTTTCGTTTCACTCTCCTTTCCCCCTTCCCGTTATTTTACCCTTTCCTCCCCTTTCCCTCCCCTCTCCCTCCCCTTTTTCCCGTTCACCTCCCCTTTCACCTCCTTTTCCTTTCCCTCCCATTTTCCCTTTCCCTCTTTTCTTCTCTTTCCTCTCCTTTTTTTCCTCCCTTTTCACTCCCCTTTGCTCTTCTTTTTCCTCCCCTTTTTTCTTTTTTTACTCCCCTTTCTCATATCGTTTCCTTTTCCTCCCCTTTTTCCTTCCCTTTTTCATCTTTTCCCTCCCCTTTTGCTCCCTCTCCCCATACTTTTCCTTTCCCTCTCCCTTTTCCTCCCCTTTCCCCTCCCCTTTCCTCCCTTTTCTCTCCGTTTTGTCCCCTTTACCACCTTTTTCCTCCCTTTTTAAATGTAAGTCATATATGACCTCTGTATATCTAGCATAAAAATTCTGGCTTACAAGGCTAGACACGATTTGACACCGGCTGTCCCTCCTACCTTGTCTCCTACCAATCGTGACCCTCCTTGCTTCACTGTTGTTACACTGGCCATGTTACTTTTCCTCGAACTTGCTGAGCAACTGCTCCTTTCAGCGCCTGTGCATCTTTTCTTCCCTTTAGGTGGAAAGATACCCTCCCAGATACTAGCTTGACCTGCTCCTTTACTTCATGTCTCTGTTAAGATGCTACCTCCTTTGGGAAGCCTTCATCACCCTCTAAAAATAAGACCACAGCCATTCTTTATACCATTGCCCTGCCTCATACCACTTGTTACACTTAGTTTTATTTGTCCCACTACTATTATTTGAACTCCATGAGAGCTTGTTGTTTAGTTAACTGCCTTGCCCCCTTAAGACACCCTTGAGGAGAGGTCCATTTCTTTTGATGAGATTTGGGAAGTGCTTTCATCTCACCAGGCAGGGTATTTACAGGTTATCTGTTGACATGGAGTACTTCTGCATGTGACTCATTTCAGCTCTTTTGAGATGACTCTCATTAACAACCGTATTTCAGAGCATGGAAGGGTTTTTGTTGTTGGTTTTTTTTGTTTTGGTTTGCACTTTTTTTTGCTCATGTCATCTGATTCTAGGATGTTGCCCACTTGTGGCTCCCTTTTCTAAGCAAATTTTTTCTTTTCCAGCATTTGTATGAGTCAGTGAGGAAATGAAGAAATAGCCCACTTTAAAAACTGATAAGCCAGTTGACTGAGGACTACAATCCCATATTTTTCAAAATACTGTACCTTCTGTTTATGAAGGAAGACAAATCCATAAGATAGCAGACATCCTCTTCTATAAAACATCAAAATAATGCATTTCCTAGGGTTCACAGCATGTCCCCAGAAATATAATACAGGACTGATACAAAATGTAATTCTTTCTCTCCAGTATTTTTCTTCATAAGACCAATGAAGTAATGTATTTTTTAAAGTTTTTATTAATGCTTAATTTGATGACACTCTAACGCATTTTCCCAGGCCTAATCATAGTCTATATAATTAAATAAGATTTTTTTCTTCCACCTAGAAAGGCAGATGCACAAATAAATAGCCAGATTTCTGTCTACGTGGAGATAGAAGAAAGCTAAAATTTTATTTAGCTTCATTTGTTAATTTGTTAAAGAAGTTGTTTTTTGCTATCAGTATAAAAGCTCAATTCATCTTTAAATGAGAGAAAAATTCAACTTTAATGGGGAGAAAAATATTTGTTTTTCCTGATCCTAGATTTTAAGTAACTGGAGAGAAGAACGATACCAAGATGACATAAAAGCACGACAGATGATGCATGAAGCATTACAACTTCGCCTAAATTTGGTAAGAAATATTTTTAGTATTTTCCCTCCATTAAACACATCTACATGTGAAAGTAACTCCAGCTTTCAACTTCTTCTAAGTGCAAAGTCTGCATTACAAGGTGAGGCCTTCCGTTCTTTGTTCTCTGTAACTACTTCCCTGTTTCTAAAGCCTTCTGTTTCCTTTGCTACTTTCCTTCCTGTCTGGTCATACTTCTAGACAGTGCTAGTTATTTTAAGCATTGATTTGCCTTCTATACCTCCTACCCCAATGAATCTCTCCTTTTCTTCAGTTTGCACTAAGGGTAGGTCTGAGAAGACTATTTTAAGATAAGTGTTAGCTTCTAATTTAAAACCATTTAAAACATCCTTTAACTCAAAGTTTTGTCCCATCAAATTAATTATAAAGGCAAATCCCACAGAGAAATTGTATAGAAATTTAAAATTTCTCACATGTTGTGCATTCCTTTGAGTTTTTCTTTTCTCATCAGGCAGGCCCAAGTGCAGGCCCCTCTAGAGGATGGCCTGCCTGATACTTGTGTAGTTATTTCTAACCTGGTCCCGACATGTGAACTGGTAGGACTGCGTATCAGGCCTCCTGCCCATCACTGCTGTAATAGTGGATGTTTCCATATGGTATTACCATAGCAGGCTTAGATTCAATAGTAATTGTACAGCAAACACAAAGTTGCAGATAATTGGATCACATAATTTTGACACTATTCAGGTTTAATTCAACTATAATTGCATCATAAAAATGGACATCATAAAAGATTAGGAACAAAAGTTACTTTAAATTTTGCCTACTTCCCTTCTTCATTTTATTTAATTTTTGAATGACTGAACCGTGCTGAAAGAACTAAAAATAGTGATAAACATGTAGTTATATGAGAGAAAAGATAGGATAATCCATAAATTAGAGCATCCCTTCTTGTTGTTGCTGTTGTTTAAAAAACAAAAACGAATTTAAATTTGGCCACATAAAGCAATGGGGTGTTATTTTCTGTTTTACAGAATGCACATGTTTTACTGTATTTTGTCTGCTAGGTAGGAGGAATGTTTGACACGGTACAGAAGAGCACCCAGTGGACTACAGATTGGGCCCTCCTTCTCCTTCAGATCATTACTTCAGGAACTGTTGACATGCACACTAACAAGTATGGCTTTATCATTTCACATTTTGCTACATGTATGCATGGTATAAGCTTTGATATACTGATGACAGTTTCTGTCACATCTTATTTACTTGGGTACTATTAAAAATTCTGTGCTTTTAATACAAATGCTCAGTTTCGCTTTAAGATGAAAATAATTGTTTTCTTTCTTTTCTCAGTGAATTATTCACAACGGTTCTTGACATGCTGGGTGTTCTCATCAATGGAACATTAGCCTCTGACCTATCAAATGCATCCCCAGGGGGATCTGAAGAGAACAAGCGTGCATACATGAATTTAGTAAAGAAACTGAAAGTAAGTTTGAGATAAGCCTTTATTATGAGCTCAAGTTGTTTATGAATTTATTATCTAGTGCATTTTAATCTACTCATTAAATTAAATGTTAACGATTGTATTCAACTTAATTTAATGTGATTATTTGCTGTTTGTTTCATCTAACCTTATCGGTACCCAGAAGTTAACAAGCACATAACCTTGATTATTTTTTATTTAAAAATTATGATATATGTTTAATTTTTTAAAGAACTTTAGAAATCCACTGTTAAATATATAACCAAAATATTAACATTAGATAGATTTATCATAACTCTATGCTTGGACTGGCATGTGCCAGTCCAGCCATAGCCATTTGCATTGAAATTTGTAAATCTATTCATTTGACCGCGGACAGAATCTTTGAAACAAACTTTAAGAAAACAGTGCAAAAAAGAAAACAAACAAATCTGATGCATTAACAATCAAATAAATCAATGGTTACCTTGTAATCTGACCCTGGACATGAGAAAGTGTTCTGTTCTGCAGCTCCTGCCTTCTGATTGTGATCGCTATCCTGGATTGTTGTCATTTCAGCACTATGATGTTTGTTGTGTAACAACAGTGGCTTTGTATGTATTCTGTTTTCTATTTAAATAGAAGAAATGAAACACTCAGTACTCTATTTGGAACTGCCTCAAAGACCATGTTCAGGGTTAAAGAACATGTGCTGAACTATAAAAAGGGAAATGTTTCATAGGGGAACTTCCTTCTGGTTAACTTTTGCCTTTATTGTAATTTCTGTCCCATTTTTCACTCACTCTCTCTCTTTTTTCTTTAGAAAGAGCTCGGAGACAAGCGATCAGAAAGTATTGACAAAGTTCAACAGTTACTACCTTTGCCGAAACAGACATGTGATGTCATCACTTGTGAACCTATGGGTTCCTTGATTGACACCAAAGGAAACAAAATTGCTGGTTTTGACTCTATAGATAAAAAACAGGCAAGAGTAAATGTTTTTTTCTCCTATATAAATTTATTTACACAAAAATCAAATACTTTTTCTGGTCTTACCGTAGGCTATATAAAATATCTCAGCTTCACTGTTGATTTTTAAAGGCGTATTCTTGTCTTCGAAGTGCACTTAGTCATTGGCATTATCATATAATGAGGTCATATCTTTGAAGATCTTCGATTTAAATGTTTTTAGGACTTAAGATGTTTCCCTGAATTTAAGCAAATTTCTGAAATCTACCAAGAGAAAACTCAGTAAAGCTTAGTGTAAAAAGAAAAAAGCTAAAATAAGTTCTGATTTTACTTCAAATTTAGAAGTGGAATATATTTATCAATAAAAATTTTTTTGTAAGCTGTGCATGGTGGCACATGTCTTTAGTCCCAGCTACTTGGGAGGCTGAGGCAAGAGGATTGTTTGAACTCAAGAGTTTAAGGCTGCAGTGGGCTATGATCATGCCTATTAATAGCCACTGCACCCCAGCCTGGGCAACAAAGTAAGACCCTGTCTCTGGGGAAAAAGAAAATTCTTCATGTAGTAAGCTATTTCAAATAAAAATTATTAGGATATTCTCTATTCTTATCAAAAGTATTTAATAGACGTATTTTATGTAAGAAGATATTAAAGAAGGTTCTCTAACATATGAGAAGAGTGGTCAGATATTCTTTTAATGAACATTGAGCAACCACAGACATTCCACAGTCACCAAGATGGAAGACAGAGTTCTTACCCTCAAGGGGAAGGTAGACAATTACAGTATAATGAGATTTGTGTGTCATGGTACAGAGAGAGTATTAGGTGATAGAATAGGGTCCCCAGGAAAATGGACATGAGTCATTTTGAAGGATTAAAAGTTAGCTGGGAGGTAGGGAAAATTGTGGTACAAATAAAGGGAGAGTTTTTATGAAGACATGAAAGAAGGAGACATACCAGGGAATTTAGAGTAGCCTGAGAATCTAGTACCAATTTGTGGAAAGAAAAAAAGCTAAAGTCATGGTCAAGTTGAGTTTGTAGTGTCAGTGGACTTCCTGGTAGTAAAACGTGGAATCCGTGTGGATGTGTGTGTTTTAAACTAAGGAGAAAGTTCTCATCTCAAGAGAAATATTAGGAAACATTCAATTTACAGGTGTTAATTGAACCTTGGTTTTATTTTATTTTATTTTGTTTTTTATTTACTTATTTATTTATTTTTGAACTGGAGTCTTGCTCTGTTGCCCAGGCTGGAGTGCAGTGGCATGATCTTGGCTCCCTGTGACCTGCATCTCTTGGATTCAAGACATTCTCTTGTCTCAGCCTCATGAGTAGCTGGGATTACAGGCACATGCCACCACACCTAGCTTATTTATTTATTTATTTATTTATTTATTTATTTATATTTTTAATAGAGACAGGGTTTCACCACATTGGCTAGGCTGGTCTAGAACTCTTAACCTCAGGTGATCCACCTGCCTCGGCCTCCCAAAGTGTTGGGATTGCAGGTGTGAGCCACTATGCCCGGCCTGAACCCTAATTTTAGATGAAACTACTCATAAGAATTAAGTATAGATGACAATAGTAACACGAATGACTGAGTAGTTATTTGCGGGGACACTTAAAGGAAAAATATTTTTAAATTTGCATTTTAAGGAAAGTGCCAAGAGATGGCACCCATCAATGTTAAGAATAAAAACAGAGTAAGAGTTGTTTTTTCTAGAGTCAGTAAAGATAAGCTTTGAGAAGTGAAAGACTTTACTTACGCCTGCTGCTATAATTTAATTCTCTAATAATAATAATATATTCAGAGATTGGCTTATTAAGTTCAGAACCCCCATATTGAGCCAAGTTCATACAGATTTGTATTGAAGTTGATACAAACCCAATTAGAGGTTGACTATAACTTCACTCTTAAATTTGATATTATCTTAAAAAGTATAAATAGATAACAGAGATTTAGAACTGCTTATAATTTAGTAAGATTAACTTTGCAGTGTTAGAATTTTTTGCAAAACTTTTTAGAATTTTTTATTAGCAAAAATAGGAAATATACATTCACAGTAAAATATCCTAGATTGTCTTGTGTTGCCTAAACAGCATCATGTGGTATAAAAGACTTTAGAACTGTGCTTCTAGGTCTGAATCTAGCCACTGCTCTCCAGTGACATCGCTGTGTAACCCTCTCTGCTGTATTCTTGGGTTCTCTATGGCTCATGCCAGCTAAAATGTTCTCTGAATCCATGACCTATACAAGCCTGGCCTATGAATCAGGAAAAGATCGGAGTGTGCTGTCATAGAGCGCTGTTTTCCTACAGGGTCTCCAGGTCTCTACGAAGCAGAAGGTGTCCCCGTGGGACTTGTTTGAGGGTCAGAAGAACCCAGCTCCTCTGTCGTGGGCCTGGTTCGGGACAGTCCGAGTAGACCGAAGAGTGATCAAGTATGAGGAGCAGCATCACCTCCTGCTGTATCACACACACCCCAAACCCAAGCCCCGCAGCTACTACCTCGAGCCACTGCCCCTGCCTCCTGAGGAGGAAGAGGAAGAGCCTACATCTCCAGTTTCTCAGGAACCAGAAAGGAAGTCAGCTGAGTTATCAGATCAGGGAAAAACCACAACAGATGAAGAAAAGAAAACAAAGGGAAGGAAGCGCAAGACGAAATCCAGCTCGAGAGTTGATGTAAGTGGGGGAGGAACCTTGGCTCTTTAGCATTTAACATGAGATTTACTTGTGCCCAAATCATATCCCTAGAAATGTTACCAAGGGCAGGATAAGTTTTGTTATGACAGTTCTCCTAACAGGTTTCTGCAGTAATTAACTGAATGGCACACAATGACTTGTCACAGACAGTCAGATTAAAGCTTTTGATTTTCCTCACTTTTAATTATTTTATTTTATTTTAGGCTTCCATTGTGATGTTTAGTTAATATTTCAGTGCCTCCCAATTTCCTCAGGTTTGAAACTTGAATTTTTTAGAACAATGCAATCCCAAGCTCTCACATATTTTTAATATGTCCAAAATGTTTATTTTGAGTGGTTGTAAATCAATATAAAAAGCTCTATTTGCTTTTTCTTTGCTAAAAGTTGCAGTTAGCATATCCAATAGGATGTTTCTGAGATTTGATATTTTACTATTCCCTCTTACTCTCCTACATATTGTACTTCTTCTTTACCATGTTTTCAGACTTTATAAAAGACAAAAATAAACCTAATTTAGTAGTTTTATTTCTTCTCTATTAGTGTTCCCCACCTATAACAATGTTTTCATTACAACAGAAATCTATTTGATGGTGATTTAGAAATAATTTTATAAACCTTGAGAAGTAATGCATAAAATATCTTTCTATTTAAATTCATTTGGGAAATGCTTGATAGAGGATTTGAGACATTTTTTAATGAAATTCCACAGTGTTTTCACTGCACAGTGGAAGAAATATTCACCATTTAGTTCAGACATTCATGATTGGTTATTGTTTACCTGTGTGAGAACTAAAATCCATCTGCCTGGTGGTGATTAATGCCATTCTGGAAATGACCACCACCACTTTTGGATGCTCGAGCATCAGTGCCCCCTTCTCTATCTTCCTATCAGTATTCCTTTGTCTTGAAGGGATGTTTAACATGGTCCAGACTGACACTCCCTCAAATTTGGGGTTTCTAGCCTGTGAGTCCACATGGATGGGCTTTTGTTCTTTTCAGATAGCAAAAGCCCTGAAACCCATGCTGTTCCCCAAGTCAGTCTGATCATGTCCCCTCTTCCTCTCTTCTTCCTGAAGCTCCCTCTTTTCAGTGAGATATATTCTTTGGTAAGATTGCAGGGAAATGAGGCTTTGTTTCCCTTTCATCATCTAGCACTCGACTAGAGGAGGGAAATTGAGGCCTTCAGGTGTGATCCTTAGAGATTTTGGAGCTACTATAAGGAAGAAGAAGTGTGGGGGGTTGAGCGGGTGTCTACTTCTTTAGAATGATGTCTGGAAAATTGCAAGTGAAATACCATCTTGGCCAAGGAATGGTTCTGAAGCACTGCAAGGCTCTCTGGCATAATTCTCCAGACCCAAGGTATCAGAAAGGTCTTCTAAGATTAAATGATCAAGAGTCTTAGCAACTGAAGGTGCTTCTTCAGTGATGAGTGTTGTTCAGTTGGTATTCCCAACACACTTGGAGTTTTTTGAAATAGAATTAAGAGATCCTTTTTCGTCTCTGCCCTCTGCAAACCAAGTACTTTTTAAGTCAAGGAAAAGTTTAACACGGATGAATATTTTCCAGGGCATTTATTAACGCTCTTCCTTCCATCTTCTCCTTTAGAAAAAACAGCTTTGTACATTGGGATAGGTAGTATCTCAGACAGCTTACTGAAGTTATTTGCATTAATTAGCTGTGTGATATGTGGAGTTAAGTAACTTTTAAAAAAATTTTATGTTGAAGGAGT
The DNA here is from genome assembly GCF_048565385.1 of Saimiri boliviensis. Taxonomy (NCBI): domain Eukaryota; kingdom Metazoa; phylum Chordata; class Mammalia; order Primates; family Cebidae; genus Saimiri; species Saimiri boliviensis. The sequence goes on from NC_133457.1 coordinate 15,474,043, forward strand.
ATCCGCAGAGCAACATATACCGAGTGCCTCCTAATTACTCGCCCATCTCCTCCCAAATGATGCACCATCCACAGTCCACCTTGTGGGGTTACAACCTTGTGGGCCAGCCCCAGCAGCCTGGCTTTTTCCTTCAGAATCAATCTCTTACTCCAGGTATGTGACAAGAAAGCACAGATTACTCAGGGATGAGAAAGAGCGTGTGGTTCTCTTTGCTTTTAACCTGAAACCTCCACAAAACTTGGACATTTCAGGAACTAAGTGCTCAGCTGACATTTCTGTAATTCCCTTCACACAGATTTTTTTTTTTTCCTAAAATAAGGTTAAATTACCAGTTTATGTATTGATTTTGGGACTTTCATTCAGTGTTAAAGGAAATTAGCTACTGATTAAAACTAAGCTATAAGATATAAAAGTTGATAAAGATTTTGTGTTGTAAAATTTGTATTTTTTGGTCAGCTATAATTCTTACTAGCACAGTGTTGCACAGTCTCTTTTATTGTTCCTAATTATCATGGCAACTAAGAAAATTGGTTCAGCAAGATTTAGATAACAAGGAAAACTACCATAGTAAATGTTCCTGAATTTAGTATTGCTATGGTTTGAGCCCAAGTAGATTTCTCGTCCCAAATCAAGATTGTCTAAATGAAGACATCTCTTAATTAGGAATGAATTCAGTTTTCTTTCTGTATGAAACATTGCATGTTTAAGCATATTTAAATTATTTGAAATCTGTTAGCATTGTTAAGATGTGCCATTTTAACAAATAATTTTTTTAAATTGTGATTTTTATTATAACTTGAATGTGACATTTGGAGGTCTGTGGAAGAAAATGTTTTATTTGTGGCTTATAGCAGGGGAAAATCCTATTTTATCTTCTAAATTAGTGGTTAAAGGAACTGGTCTGATAGTTAAGAGTTTTAGGTTCAAATCTGGTTCTGCCACTCTCTTGCTATATAATATTGGCCAAATCTTAATTTTTCTGTGCCTCATTTTCATCATCTGTAAAATGAATATGCTAGTATCTATTCCCATAGGGTGGGGGATTCAGTTATTTCTTCAAGATTGTATGAGCTTCATGATATACTGGACCCCGTTTTGGATGCTAGGATATTACAGTGAATAAAATATGCATAATACCTACTTTTTAAAAGATGAAATATAAAGTTTATGTTACACACACATACATATGTAAGATTTAAAAGTAAATTTTACTAATTATCTAGCCTTTTGAAGGTAGCCTGACCCCAGACATGTTCAATAAGTGATCTTCACACGTTCCTAGCTCAGGGCATTTGCACTTGCTGGCCCCTGTCCTACGGTGCTCTCCCTCAGATATCTACATGACGTCCTGCCTGTCTCCACTGGGCTTGGTCACAGATTACTTTCTCACTGAGACCTTCGCTAACCACCCTGTCTTAAACTGTAAACCCACACCCCTTCCCTTTACCCTCTGTTTCTCTCTTTTTTCTGTTTCTCTGTTGCAGGGATGTCCAATCTTTTGGCTTCTTTGGGCCACATTGGAAGAAGAATTGTCTTGGGCCACACATAAAATACACTAAAAATAGGTGATGAACGACAAACAAACAAAAAAAGCACAAAACTCATCATGTTTTAAGAATGTTTACGAATTTTTGTTGGGCTGCATTCAAAGTCACCCTGGGCCACATGCAGCCCACAGGCCCTGAGTTGGACAAGCTTGCTCTACAGCATCAGACTTGCTTGTATCTTTACTTTCTTATTGATTTATTATCTTACCAGAATATAAGCCTCATGGCAGATATTTTTTTCTGTTATGTGCACTGCAGTATCACCAGAAATTAGAAGAACCTCTGGCTTTATAGTAGACCCTTAAGAATAGATTGTTGAGTGAATGAATGTAGACTGCAAAGAGCAAACTAGACTCAGTGTGGAAAAGAATAATGCAATCATCTTTTTAAACTTCCTCTTTTTAATCCCAAGGTCCTTGTGAATTTTTGGCTGTTTTAAACTTTGGAGATCTAGAACTTTCTTTGTAGATACTGACACACAAGGACTGTCTGTGAATTGAAAGCTAACTACTTTATAAAAGCACATAATCTCTCCCTGTAGAATACTATAGAAAGGTTTTTATAAATTGAGGAACTTTAGGTATGAGATGGCATTTAAAAAATACATTTTGGGCTGGGCACAGTAGTTCATGCCTGTAATCCCAGCACTTTGGGAGGTCGAAGCGGGCAGATCACCTGAGGTCAGGAGTTCAAGACCAGCCTGGCCAATGGTGAAGCCCCCTATCTACTAAAAATGCGAAAACAAAATTAGCCAGGCATTACTGTGGGTGTCTGAAATCCCAGCTTCTTGGGAGGCTAAGGGAGAATCACTTGAACCTGGGAGGTGAAGGTTGCTTGAGCCGAAATCATGTCGTTGTACTCCAGCCTGGGTGACAGAGTGAGACTCCATCTCAAAAAAAAAAAAAAAGTAAAAATTAATAAATTAATTTGGAAAAAAATTATTATTGAGAATTTTAAATGAGTGAATTTATTTTCATTTAAAAAAGCATCATCTAAAGTTGCAGAACAGTATGTACAGCATGACAGCATGATTCCATCCATATACGTTTTAAATGCAGAACAGTCCCCCTCTATTACTCACATACAAATACATAGGTATCTTTCCTAATCTTTCTTATATATACACAGCAGTATGATAAAGTTATAAGAAAATGCATAGGATAATAAACTCCAAATTCAGAATAGCATTTGGTAGGAGTAAGTGAGGAAAGTAATTAGGTATACAAAGAGCTTCAGCCGTATTTTGTTTCATTAGTTTCTCAGAGGTACAAGATCATAGAGTTAGGAAAATTTTTAAAAAGTAGATTATATTTTAATCTTTAAAGAGAATTTTTCCTTTCTATGAATGAGTCTGTTTTTACATACTAATATATGTAATTTTTAACACATAATATATGTTCTGATTGTTGCTTCAACAAAAGTTACCCTGCCATGTGTTACTTAGATTGATCTTTCGTTTTTGCAAATGTTCGTCAAATGCTGCTGAATAACTTTGTAAATAAAAGAAAATGACTGAGACAAATCTCAGTCATTTTAGAGGTTTATTGTGCCAAGGTTGAGGACATGCCTGGGAAAAAGGAACACAATTATCACAGGAATAGCTGTGCTTTTTCCACAGAGGGTTTGGGGACTTGAGTATTTGAAGGGGAAAGAGTAGCCAGTAGGAGAAAGAAGAAAGAAAAGGAAGGGGAAAGTAGATAAAAGGAGTAAGCAGTTTCATTCTTTGGAGGCTTTGATCAGCATTCCCTGAATCTACATTGTACAGCAGGTTAAAGGTTTAGTTATGGTGGTGAATCTGCATTTTAACATAAGATTAAGTAAACATAGAGTAGAGGAAGAGGTCAAATACGTGTTTGTCTCTGTTAAGTGGAGGGAAGACATCTAGTTCTGTCCTGCTTCCCCACACTGCCCCCATCCCACCATAAAGATAAACTGTTATTTTTAGGGTAAATCTCTTGGAGACCATGAGGAATTTCCTTGTGAGCAAATAATGAGGGAGGTCCCCTGGGGAGGTATGTAGCCTTCTGTCTTTCAGCTATCTATTTAGGAAACAAAATGAGAGATTGTTTTGCATGACTCAGTTCCCAACATTGACTTTTACCTTTGTCACAGTGAGTTTGGCGTCTCAACATTTTTAGTTTCCTTTCACAACTTCATAAATTGTATTGCTGATTGTCATACTGAGTCTTTAAAAAAAATGTGGGTTTGTCAAAAATGAAAACAGCTTTATAATGTTTGTTTTCATCATACAGCTTGCTTTATACAAAAGATGAAACAACATTTGTGAGGGGCTTATGTAGAGGTTTTTTTCATTTATATGTATCAAAGACTGTTTTTGGCAAATGAAGAATTGACATTTATTGTGAAGGCAGCAAATGTTGACCTTTTTATCCCTAACTTTTAAAGGCATATGACAAATTAAATATACAAATATGTTAAGGCTTCCTGTGGTTTCTTTAGCATCAATATAATAGTTGTTTGTTTGATTTTTAGCCTTCAAAAAACATGTGTTCTGTCATTACCGTTATGGTATTTGAAGTTTGCAAGCATTTCAAGATTTTAAAGTATTGTCATGCTCTGCTACAAAACAGACGTTTTCCTTTTGCCCTGGTGAAAAGGCGTCAATGACATGAGCTTCAGATTTGATGAAAAGTACGAAAGGACTTATATGGATGGCTTAAGAACTTGGCAAAATGCATCACAAAGGCAATGTGTTTTATACAAGTAATATGTTCCTGAGGGCCTTGCCTAATTTAAAACCCATGTAATTATGAAATTATGCCAACAACTGTGTGTTTTACTCATTTCAATTTATGAACTGAAGACCTCCATGAAGTTACGTCAAAGTAGTATAATTCACTCCTACATCACTCCTGCATCTTTTGTAAATTACTCAGTAGGCCTTCAATGTTTGTGGCAAGTGGGACAGTGCATTGTTTTCCACTTTGCTCATAAAGTGAGACTTAGAAGGTGAAAACTTCCGTGTTTCGATAAAATACGAAGACCTGTTACATTAACATAGTTAGAAAGCCTTTCCTTTTGGTTGCTTTCATAGGTGGCTCCAGGTTGGACCCTGCAGGCTCCTTTGTCCCAACCAACACCAAACAAGCTCTGTCCAACATGCTACAGCGACGCTCAGGTGCCATGATGCAGCCGCCTTCTCTTCATGCAATCACATCACAGCAGCAGTTGATACAGATGAAGCTTCTCCAGCAGCAGCAGCAACAGCGGCTTCTCAGGCAAGCCCAGACTCGGCCTTTCCAACAGGTTTGTCCAGACCCAGCAATGGAGTCCTTTGCATTTCATTACCTCCGCTAGCTTGGGATGAGTTTGGGGTATGTGGCATATTCTTCCTGTGTTCATATCCCTATATCTTTGTGTGAGTGCAGATGTCTCTCTCTCTCTCTCTGTTACAGGCTTATAAATACCTCTGTTGTATTTTACTGTTATCATTGATCAAATAAGAATTTGGTATGTCTTAGGTTTATTAAAAGCATGCCTCAAAACAAAAAGAAGGGCTGATAACTTTCTGGTTAATTAGAAGAGGCAGGCCTTTTATCCTTGAGGTGACCTTCTCTGAGTGCTCATTTTCTATTATAATTACCACCATATTCTGTACTACCTTTACCTCTTGTTTCAGATATTATTTTTAAACTTATTACTGTGAGGGAGCCCTGATGTTTCTTAGGTTTTCTCCGATAGTGCCCTGCCTTTACTCTTTAAGTGTATATTTAATAAAGCCTAGAGCAGATAATACATTATAAACAACAGTCAGGATCTGAATGCATACAATTTAATTTTTGATTTTTATTTCTATTTTTGTGCCCTGTAACCCAATTTTCTTTATAAAAGACAGTAATCATGTTTAAGAAAACATCAGCATTTAGTATAAACTCCTGAAAACCTATGCGTCTTTATAAATACATTAAAGTGTAAGGTGAGAATGGAGATTTCTTTTTCTGGTTTCTGTATAGTTGTATTTTCTAGCTTTTCTGAAATGGTTATGCACTATTTTAGATAATAATAGCTAACACGAATGGAGCACTTACTATATGCCAAAACATTTCTAGGCATTTTAAATGTATTAGCTATCTTAGATCCCAGGGTAACTCTATGAATAAGGTACTTTCCTGATCCTCAAATGGAAATAGTCAATCTATAAGGGTATCCTGCTCTGAGAAAAACCACAGTGTTTTCAACATAGCAAGAAATTCAAATGCTTTAAAAAATATTCTTTGTCTTTTGGATAACTTTCTAGGCATATCTCCATTGCGTAACTTACAGCAGTCCTGCGTTTGGGCCACTTAGTGATTTTGGTGTGTGGTGATGGTGAGATTAGTCATTCATTCTTAAAAATGGTTCTTTTTTTTACCTAAATTATAAGGACAAGAGAGAAGAAACTAATTGAACTGTGTGATAATGCAGGCAACAGTCATCACGTACTTGTCTCTCCCTGACCTCTAGCAATTGCTTTAGCTCCCTGAGTGTCAGAAAAGATGGGCCTAAGCTGCTGTTTGTGCATAAATGACGAAAACATTGATTAAAATATCAAATTAATTTGCCTAAATAAGCAACATGTTTGGAGCCATTTAAAACCACATTGGGATTTTTAGCTCTTTTTGGGAATGAGCAAAAATAGAATTATACTATTGCTTCAGATCATTTTTGAGTTAAAAAATTTCACTAGCAGTTTAAAAACCGTCCCACAAGAATGAATTTAGCCTTCTTTTAAAGTGATAAAGCCTAGGGCCAGATGCGGTAGCTTATGCCTATAATCCTAGCACTTTGGGAGGCTGAGGTGGGTGGATCACTTGAGGCAAGGAGTTCAAGATCAGCCTAGCCAACATGGTAAAACCTTGCCTCTACTTAAAAAGAAAAAAAAAAAAAATACAAAAAATTAGTCAAGCATGGTGGAGCATGCCTGTAGTCCCAGCTACTTTGGAGGCTGAGGCAGGGGAATCGCTCGAACCCGGGAGGTGGAGGTTGCAGTGTGCTGGGATCACACCACTGCACTCCAGCCTGGGCTACAGAGTGAGACATCATCTCAAGAAAAATAAATAAATTAAGTAAGTAAAGTAAAACTTGCCACTTTATTTTTTCATATCTACTTTTTTATCACAAGGCCTAGTTTTTCCTATTTATAGCCCACTTTCAAACTGTTACTGCCAAATTTACCTTTGAATTACTGTTAAGTGGTTCCTAGCATTGAGGGAAAGCCCACTGGATCATTTATGGGTAAAATATACCTGTCCTTAAAAGGTTCACTTCCCGATAGAAGCCATGACAAAGCATTTCAGCAAGGATTTAAATGAATAATCGACATGTAACCAAAGATATCCTTGCATATTTGGAGAAGTGTACCCAGGTGACACTATCGCTTTGCTTTCTCCTACCTTGAAAGTACCTGGCTCTGTACTTCTGTACCACCTGTTGTTGCACTGCTTGTACCAATGGGAATTAATTGTTAGTTCATTCTTTTTCTGATTCTTTTGTGCTAATTCCATCACAGTGCTGGATTTTTTCTTTATTCTTCTGTTTTTAAACTTTTAAGACCAGAAATGCCTTCTTCAAATAGTAAAAGCTCAACTGCGTAACTGTGATTGTACAGTATTCAACTCCTTGTCTCAGACTCAATTCAGATTGTTTTTAAGTGTTGAAACTTAACTTTGGAGTCTCTGAAGGGCTTTCACAAGTAGGATATGTCTTTTTCTCTCTTATCTTTCTTCAAGTGTTAGATAATTGAGGAAAATAGTATTCTTAAGGGAAGATAAATGCATACATTATACAGTCACAGGTACAGTGATCCTGTAATACATGGAGCTAATGCAGATTGTTTTTAAGTGTTGAAACTTAACTTTGGAGTCTCTGAAGGGCTTTCACAAGTAGGATATGTCTTTTTCTCTCTTATCTTTCTTCAAGTGTTAGATAATTGAGGAAAATAGTATTCTTAAGGGAAGATAAATGCATACATTATACAGTCACAGGTACAGTGATCCTGTAATACATGGAGCTAATGAGATTTGCATGTAACATCTGCCATAGTACATCTACTTAGGAGGGTCTGAGGAAATGTTAGTGCCTTTCTTCTCTCTTAGTAGATCATGTATAAACGATTAATATACCTGGAATTTAGCTAAATGCTGTGTTATGGCAGAAAAAATTTCTCCTTGTGATAATCCTTCAAAATCTAGAGACAGAATTATATGGAATGTAAACAACATTGATCAATTGTCTATGTTACTGGGCATAACTATTTGCTTTTCTAGTAAGTACTGACCGTTTCATGGTATGGCAGGAAAATTTTCTCAGGTCACTCACCTACATATGATATGAATTTCTCTAGATACGTAACAATTAGTAATATAGTTATTTTTTCATTTTTTGGTTTCTTATAGAGAAAAGTAAGTAGATATATTTTTACCCATAACCTAGTAATTTTCTTATTTCAGAGGTCCATTTTCTTAAACATAACAAACATATTAGAGAATTTCCATTTATCATAACCTTCGAAACTGATTTTGGAACTCAGCAGGTGCTTTTACAGGTTGATGAGTTTCTCCAGATTTTGGATGTGACTGCTTCCTAGGACAGTTGTCTAGTAACCCATTGGTTACCCCTTTTTCTTAGGAGGTCATACACTAGGATGTATACTATTTTGTATCATCCTTTCATCTGCTAAGCACACGGCACAAATCTGTGAGCTGTGTATCAAATAAATAATGCAAGATTTGAGCAGTGGTTTTCAGGAGGCTAAAGTTTCTTAGTAGCCTTAATTCTCAGCAGTCTGCTTTCTATCCACACACCCATCCCATAGCTTTCTTTCCCAGTGCTTCCAGAAACTGACCCTTCCAGTGATGTCTGCTATGGTTGGTTTGGAAACCTAAATGGAAAAGGTAAACATAAATTCCTGAACTCTGGTTATGTCTAAGACCTTACATAGTCCCCTTACTCTCTTCCCTTCTAGTTGGGAGAAATTGGCATATGCAGAAACCATCCGGCCTTCAATGATACATAGTGAAAACTAGAATTCCATAAATAACCCTCTAGTTCCACTGCAGAGATCATACATGAGCTTCAGTCAGTCATGGAATTTTCTGTCGTGGATTGTTTTTTATTTCTCCAGGAATGTGTTAATACAGTGTTTAACACAGTACCTAGACAACAAGTGCTAAATGGCATGGATATTAAGTATTCTTAATGAGATTATTTGATGTAATGATTGTTATAATTGAGTATATTTTCCTATAGCTTTAGTGCATATGGACATGCAGAAAGATGTTTTGGCAAGAAACCTGTTTTCATTATTCTTAGTTACAGTCTTCATCTAGGAAAGTACAGTAGTCCCATCACCCTGCTTACCCACAGGGAATATGTTCCAAGACCTTCAGTGGTTGCTGAAACTATAGAGAACCAAACCTGATATGGACCATGTTTTTTCCTATGTATAGGTAACTATATGATAAAGTTCAATTGATAAATTAGGCTCAGTAAGATAATAACAATAACTAATAGTAAAATAAAACAATTATAATAATATACTATAACAAACATGTAAATGTCGTCTTTTTCAAAATCCCTTATTGTGCTATACTCACCTGTTTTTGGCCTGTGGTTTTCTATAGGTAATTGAAACTGTGGGAAGTGAAACCACAGAGAAGTGGTGACTACCGTAAAAAACAAAATGAAACTAAATCCATTTCTGTTTCTTATCTAATGTCCTATATTTAGATGGTACTCAGGATAGTGGTTACACTGCCTTTCTGTGCCTCAGAGTATCATCTATAAAATGGAGCTAATACAAAATTGTACTTAGTTTATAGGGTAGTTGTAAAGTTAATGGTTTAGTATGTGTAAAATGGCCCTTAGAACAGCCCTTAGAGGATGGCTCATAGTAAGTGCTCAAAAAGTGTTAGCTGTCATACTTATTGTTGCTGCTTATTAGTATTTTTATGGTTTATTTGAAAAGAAATTCAATTCCCATAAAAATATTATTTTCTTAAATATGTTAAGCTTTAAAATAAAAGCATATCAAATGATTTACTTGTACAATTACATAAATTGCCATTAATAGAATTGATTTAATCCTCATTTGCTTAGTGGTCACTGATAGAACAAACTCATAAAAAGGAATGTTGTTTTCTTATCCTAATTGTCATTTTAGCTTCTTGGAGTGGTGTGTTTTTGTTCTTTAAATTCTGTGATACTTGAGAGGCTTATTCCAATTTCAGTGTTAAAAGTATCACTTTATTTTATTTTTCACATATTCTGTTAGAACTATCACAGAATATAGAATATTGATTATAATACAATATAACCAATATTTAATTATTTCACACTTAATCCTTTCTTATTATACTTGGTATTTTTCTTTTGACAGCAGGAACTTTCTTTCATCTCACCTCACCATACCCGGTACCATATCAATCATCCAGTGAAGGGGCTTACAGAAGGAATCTTAAGGAACTTTCTTTTTTCTTTTTTTTTTTTTTGAGACAGGATCTCACTTTGTTGCCCAGACTGGGGTGCAGTGACGCAAATCTCGGCTCACTGCAACCTCTGCCTCCAGTTCAAGCGGTTCTTTTGCCTCAGCCTCCCAAGTAGCTGGGGCTACAGTTACTCACCACCACGCCCAGCTAATTTTTGTATTTGTACTAGAGACAGAGTTTCACTATGTTGGCCAGGCTCATCTCCTGACCTTAGGTGATCTGCCCACCTGGGCCTCCCAAAGTGCTGGGATTACAGGCATGAGCCACTGCGCCCAGCCTTAAGGAACTTTCATGCCCCTCACAATATCAATTATCTAGAGAAGGGGCCTGCAGAAGGAATCTTAAGTTTTGACCCAGGAAAAAAACTTTATGCCTCGATTCATGGTGTTGCTTTATCCTGATTTTTCTCTTTCAATATACTAAATGATTTTATTGTTCTTTGTAATAATTCCAGACAGCATATTTTCAAGAGCCCAAAGAAGGAGAGACAGAAGATATGTTTAACTTGAATTGATTCAGACAAATTGGTTAAAAAATGGTTATAGGCTCCATCCAGGATTTTGTAAGGATTTGTCATGACAGAAAAGAGGAAGATTTCTGACAGAGGACAGAAATGTGTGCCCAGTTATAGCTAGTACATGTAGCGACTTGTAAAGAGGTTAGGTTATCTAGTATGGAGCAGGCCCCATCATTTGTGTATACAAATCAAAGAAATAGGTAATTTTAGAAAGGAAGGATGACTAAGTTAGAATCTCCCAGAGCTCTTAGTTCTTTGGCAAAATGAATCTGTGACTTCATGGGAACGGGCTCTTGGATTAAGGAGGCCTGGTTAAGTCCAGCAATTACCCTTTGTTTGGTAATTGATCTCCGACCCTAAGGATATGGTATTACCTTGGAATATGTTTATTTTATCTCTCCCTCCCACTCACTTTTTAATGGTCTATGTATTTCAAACATATAGACAAGAATAGAAAATAATGTAATGATCACTAGTGTACTACCACCTAGCTTTTTAAAATAATGTTCTTTCATAATATTCTAGATTATTTTTTAAATAAGAAAGACATTGCAAATGTGGATGAATCCTCTTGTATCTTCTTTCATTTCCCTTTCTTCCTCTAAAGTAGAAATCCCCATTATGAATTTAGTGTTTTACTTTATTATGCAGGTTTTTATGTTTTTAATATATATGCTTGCATCTATCAGCATACACATTGTACAGTATTACGCAACGATTTGCAATGTGATGTAAATGCTCTCACACATGTGTTGTATTGTTTTGCACCTTACTTTTTTGTAGCTAATATTTTAATTATTTTTACTTTGTTTCACGTAGTTATATTCATTCATTTATCCTTTTGGATGCTATTTCATTATGAATATTAATATGTTATTTATTCACTCTCCTATTGACAATCATTTAAGTTATTCAAGTTTTTTTTTTAACTGTTAACAGTGCTACAGTAAACATTCTTGTACATTTCTTCTATACATGTGGAAAGTTTTAGGATATATGCACCAGAACATGGAAATGTTGATTCAATTTTGGAAGTGCTAGTGATTCCTCTTAGAATAGTAATGAGCATTTTTCTTTTTCCACATTCTCACCAATCCTTGGTATTATCAGGCCTTATTTGTCTCAATCAGGGTAGGTGAAATGTTATTATATTGTGACATCTTAATTTGCATTTACCTGATTACCTGTGAGTTTATCCATTTTTCATAACTTTACTAGCTATTCAAGTTTTCCAAATTTCCTGATCATATCAGTATAGCATATTTCAAATTATATTCTCATTTTTAAATGGTAGGGAAAATAGTCTTGTTAAAACATACCTTGAGTATTGATAATTAATATGTTTATTCAAAGAGTGTAATTAATATACATTTCAATGACAAAAATGGACTTAGGAGAAGAAAATCACTGTAGTGGTAAAGATGTCCTAAACCCCATCATTTTGGTTTTTGGGTAGAAAGCATGTCCAGGAAGGTGAGTGCTTCACTTATTATTTATATCTGGTATTTCTCTGTTTATTTGAATGATGAGGAAGATGCTGAGTTTATATGCTAAAATAATGATTAGGCAAATATGAATAGCTAGGAGATGGTGCATGCAGCTTGATTTTTATGAGAGAGGGCAGAAGATTGGATAGAGGAGTGAGGAAATGAATCACTAATACTAGCATGGCAATTGTATCTGAAGACCTATGTACCAATGCATTGAATTACGTACCTATTCGTAAAATTGTGAGAATAGATATTATTTTCCTGGGAAATTCCTCCTATACTTTCTAATCCTCAGTATAGTAAAATGCTTTTTCTATTATTGGTGAAATTCTTTGCTTCATCTCTATCTCCAGAACTCAGTGAGCTCAGGGAAATTTTTAACATCTCAGTAATACATCCCTTGGAATTCGATTATATAAATGATTAAACAAGGGATTCGTTTAGTTGAGAAATAGCAATTTTCCCCAGGTGTTCCGTTGACTTTTCCTAAATCAGATTCTCTCTTAGTGTACAAACAGTGGTGGCGCTATAAATTTTGGTTGTCTACCATGACTGGTTGAATGTGTGGTTAACCTGATGTTCTCTTTTTACTTCGATTTACTGGGGATAGGGCTAACTACATCCTTCAATAACTGGCCTACTAACTTCTTCACTAAAAGTCTTTTCTGTTTAATGTGACCCACATGTCCTGAGCTCCCCCACTGGCTTAGGGTGGGAAGAACTCTAGCCTTCTGTTGCTCACATGGAGGTTCCAAAGTCCCTTAGTTGCAGCACATTTTGGTGTCTGATATCTCCTCTACCTTTATGTCGCCATTTAACCTCCATGTTGTTCTATTCTGTTATGTGAATATTACCATATTGTTTATCAGTGTTGCAGTCTGTAGTGAGGTTGTTTGACTCATTAATTAATAAAACCCTTATAAGGCCTATGTTTTAAAGTCTTGACTTCCTGCAACATTGTTTTAAATGAAATATTTCATATGTATTTTCGCTATCTACGTCATCAGGCTAAAAAATCTTATCTGTATTGTCTGCCATTTTCTTGCTGTCCCCTTTCTGTAGGACTTCTGTAACTCTGCTGTCTCCCTTCTGGAAGACTTTGACAACATAATGGTAACACCCCTGCTGTCATTCCTTTTTCTTTCTTTTCTATTTTTTTTAAATAAACTTTTATAGCATTGCCCTTTGAACGTCAAAATGAGAAGCAGGTTTTTCCTATAGCTGGCAAAAATTATAGTCTTCATTTCACTGTTACTCACTTGGTTTATGTTTGAGACTGTAACACAGAATCATGAATGCATTGACCATGTTTAATTTAGTGGATTTTTTTTTTTTTCTGAAAGTGCCCCTCTTTGATCGCCTCATGATTTCCATCATATACATGTATGGTGTAGAAACCAATAGACATTCATGGCCTGGGCTTGGGAGCATAGACCAGTTTGTGCACCTTCATCTCAGTCCCAATTTTGAACCTGTCTATTCCTGAGCTCTTGCTTCTCTCTGTGGTAATTTATATCATTAGTAGAGGAACGCATGGCATGCTATTCATAGGCCAATGCAAGATAATGAAACTGTGGTTATGACTCTTACCCTCTCATCACATCCCACTCACTGGCTATTCCGAAAATCTCAACAGAATGCATCATCTCTGTTTTCTTTCCAGTATCGAGAAGATTTTTTTGAGCATAGGTCTTGTGCATGCATGTCATAAGACTTCATCACTACTGCTTTGCCTGGGCTAGCTAAGAATGCATGTTTTGCATTAAATTACTTATAGGTTTCTGTATCAGGTAGCCAACCCACAACATAAACCCAAGAAGCATTAGAATAAAAAAGAGCACACATCTTAGATGTGACTGTAAGTTAACTTGTTTCAGTGCCAATTTAATGGGTAACATTATACATTGATACAAATATCCTTAACTGCATATTCAAACTTTGAAAATATTGAGGTTATTTAATACCTGGTATACAGGGATTTTCTCCAGTAGTTATTTCAGCAAAGGAAAGCTTGGAAACTTTTCTGAAAACACTCAACATTTCTTGACATTTTATGGTATTCAGGGAGCAGGTGAGGACTTAACTGAAAAACTATCAATTTCAAAAATGTTTTGGAGATAGCTTTTGTTTGCTATAGGGCATTTTTAATTATTCAGGTGATAATGTAATTCAGATAGAAAACAATTTGCATCAATCACTGGCTTTACTTTTATAAAAATATTTTTATTGACAACTATTTTGTTTACAAGTAAAGTCAAAAGAAGGTTCTGTGATTTCTTTATTAATTCAAATTAATGAAAATGTGTATTTTTGCTATCCATTTTACCACTCTTATTTTTCTATAGTATTTTGCTTTCTTAGGAAATTAATGAATGTATACTCAATCAGTTGTTATATTTGTAATTTATGGACATGCTGATATCATAAAGTTTTATTACTGTATGGGATGTTTTTGTTTTGGAATGAATCAGACTATTCTGGCAATTAGTTACTGTTCATTGATTTCCAACCAAGTTGTATTTGAGGTGAAACTTTTTTTTTTTTTTTTTGAAATGGAGTCTCACACTGTTGCCCATGCTGGAGTGCAATGACACAATCTTGGCTCACTGTAACCTCCGCCTCCCGGATTAACACGATTCTCCTGCCTCAGCCTCCTGAGTAGCTGGCATTATAGGTGCACACCACCCCACCTGGTTAATTTTTTGTATTTTTAGTTGAGACCAGGTTTCATTACATTGGCCAGACTGGTCTTGAAATCCTGACCTCTTGATCCTCCTGCATCAGCCTCCCAAAGTGCTGGGATTATAGGTGTGAGCCATCACACCTGGCCTAGGTGAAACTTTTAAAACTATCAAGCATAACTAGTCAACAAAACCTTTTATAATTACAGAATTTTCTCTCTTTGTTGTCTGCAATCAAAATAAACCAGTATGATGTGATGAACACAACTTCTGGCTCGTACCATGTGTTGTTTTAGCCTAAGGCACTCAGTAACTTCCAAACTAGGAGTTACAAATGAAACCCTTTCTGCTAGGTGACTTGTAAAACATTACCACTGGTTTTTGTTATGTGCCTTTTATTACTTCTTTCAAAATCAGTATTTCCGGACACACAGTCACAAAATCTGACAGTGGTTTTTATAGATACAACTTGTTTCTCTACTTGTTATCCTTAAACACTGCTGAAAAATTATTCAATAAATATTTGCATCATTACTAATAAGTTGAGTGGATAGGAAACTCCTGATTCTGAAATGCTCTGATTATAATCCTTACTGATTGCTAATTGGAGGTATAACCAGTCCTGCTTGAGAAGGAGATATTCACATTTTCTCATTTGACTGAGGGTGTAAGTTGCTAATACAGAAGAGGTTAAAGCACAGAAGATTTTGTTTGAGGATCATTTACCAAAAATTTAAAACTTAATCAGATGCATTAATTTCAAGTTATACAAAAAGCCTTTGAGGCAACATCTCTTGGAGCTCAAATACTTGTGTCTCGTTAAATACACAGCAATAAGAGAGAAAATTCTTCTCATAAAGGTTAGGCAGATAGGTCAATATTGAACAGCACAGCTTCTTTAGAAGTTTTTTAAAAATGGAAATTTTAGAAAGTATTTATTTAATGTTATATATTATTTATAGAGGTAAGCCCAAATCAAAGTACATAAAAATGAAGTAAAGAGACCATGTGTAGGAATTTACCTCAGGTAGCAATGTAGAGATGGACATATAATTATTCGGCTGTCCCAGTTCTCTGTAGATCATTCCCTTTCACATACAAGTCAGGTATCTGAGCCATGGAAGCTTAAGCAGGGAACAAGTATCTACTCTCTTACTGATAAGCTTAAAGTCACGTAGCACCTGGCTAGATACAACTATGCCATCAAAAACCATCTTCCTGCAGGCTGGATGCAGTAGCTCATACCCGTAATCCCAACACTTATAGGAGGCCAAGATGGGAGGATCTCTTGAGTCCAGGAATTTGAGGCCAAAGTGAGGTATGATCTCCCCACTGCATTCCAGCCTTGGCAACAAAGTGAGGTGCTGTGTCTTTAAAAAAAAAAAAACTGAAAAAACAAATAATGTTCCCAGACAGTCCTTTCCATGCATTAAAAAATATGAAGTTGGCCAGGCTTGGTGGCTCACGTGTGTAATCCCAGCACTTTGGGAGGCCAAGGTGGGCTGATTATAAGGTCAAGATATCATCTTGGCCAACATGGTAAAACCCTGTCTCTACTAAAACACAAAAGTTACCTGGGCGTGGTGGCATATGCCTGTAGTCCCAGCTACTCAGAAGGCTGAGGCAGGAGAATCACTTGAACCCGGAGGCAGAGGTTGCAGTGAGCTAAGATCACATCACTGCACTCCAGCCTGGTGACAGAGTGAGACTCAGTCCAAAAAAAAAAAAAAGAAGTTAAAGTGGCCTCAATTGTTTTGGTTGAGCAGAATGAATAGGGAGAAACTAAGTTACTCTTCAGATACTAATGCTGGCAGGAAGAAGAAATCATTAGAATGGTAGATGCCAAACATTAAATTAAATTTGAGTTTTCAAAAGATGGTACTGACAACTGTGAGGCAATTAGAAAGCACTTGGTAAAGTAATTGATGCTGAAATAGAAATCCTAATTTACCTCTGGGTTTCCTGGTTAACAGATAAACTCAATTAAATCTTAGTTATTCTGAACAGATATTTACTGAGCACTTACTATATGTGCTAGGCACTAATTAAAAATAAAATAAAGCTTGAAAATTTTCAGAAATTAACAGATAACTAAAGTGACCAGATGTCCTGACTTGCCAGCCATGGTCTCACTTTGCCCTCTTGTCCTGGCTTGTCCTAGTTTGGATGACACGTTAGATAGTCTCTTCTTGGTTTAATGTGGCCAAACCCATGCCCACCAATATTTAAAGATGTTACTAATTCTCAGTCTCTAGTTTCCTTGATTATTCCCAGATTGTGATTCTTGTTCAATATTTGTAAAGTATTTCAAGTTATTAAAGAACTTATTCTGTTCTCAACTGATTGAACTATTTCTACAAATTGAAATAATGTGTTTCTGGCATTATTCTGGGAAAAACAAAGAAAAGTAGGAATCCATTTCAATCTGGTAGGAGAGATTAGGGTGTTTTCTTTTTAGAGCCACATGATGATACAACTATGCACAGCAAACTTGGGGAGTGCTAGTCAAATAGGAGTGTTCGTGATTTTCTCAGGGAAAATATTGCATATCTGAATTATTTTCTATACTTGAGTAGTATGTTGGGACAAACTGGTGGTCAGGAGGGAACATCATATATTTACATGTAAATAGTTCACCTTTAGACATAAATGGTTGACATGAATTTCAGAGTGTCAAAACTGTATTTCAGATTGTATTCCTTTCTCATTTTAAAAGTATAGCACTTTTTTCCTGAATGTTTTGTGATATTTTAAAATGTAGAATATTAGTTTTCAGCTTCTGTTTCTTTTTTTGTGTGATAGGGTCTCACTCTGGTGCCCAGGCTGGAGTGCAGTGGCATGATCTTGGCTCACTGCAACCTCTGCCTGTCAAGCTCAAGCAATCCTCTCACTTCAGCCTTCCAAGTAGCTGAGACTACAGGCACATGCCCCCACACCCAGCTAATTTTTTCTTTCTTTTTCTGTGTGTGTGTGTGTGTGTGTGTGTGTGTGTGTGTGTGGAGATGGAGTTTCACCATGTTGCCCCGGCTGGTTTCAAGCTCCTGTACTCAAGTGATTCAGCCACCTCAGCCTCCCAAAGTGCTGAGATTACAGGCATGAGCCACCACACCTGCCTAGTTTCTATTTCTTAAATTCCCATGATCTCAACTAATATTTGTCAGTAAGAGTGTCGCCCAATAACTCAGACATATACCTCATTAGTGTTCTAGTTCCCCCATCCTATATGTCGTAATGTGTTTCATAAAGTTCTTCAATAAAAGCAAAGGAAGAGCAAAGAATTAGAAAAGATCTGCTTTATGCATGCAGCTGTCACAGATCACATCCTGCTTCCCACAAAGCCGAAAGAGGGCATGAGTGTTATAAGCTACCTGTTGATCCCTAGATTCTAACTCACATTTAATTAGTTGATTTTTCTGTTTTGTGAAAATGGTAACATACATGTATTTGTCTCCACAAAGAAGAAGCACAGCAGTGTGTCTCGGGCCTCGTACGATGCTAATGTCCACTAGTGGTCTGTAAGGATCTGGTTGGTTTAATGATTCCTTGGCATAGTATTTGGAGGATAAAGATCCAGTTGGATTCTTTGGGAAGAACAGTTTTAGGCTCCTGATGCTCATACTACCATGGTATGGGTTCTCACAGAGGAAGTTTGGGCTATTTTTCTTTAAGACAAGCAAATGGAGATACAGTTTTGTTTTTTTTTTTCACAGATTAAAATTAGTGTCTTCATGATAGCCTCCTCTGAAAATAAGATTCTTGTTGAAGCTTTTGTGTATATGTACCCTCAGAGGTACACTAAAAATTTATGTTTCATTCATGTATAGATGGATTGTCACCTAAAGAGATGATGAAGCTTCATAAATGGCCCCATGATTGTTTATGGGGATCAGAGAAAGGATTCAACTGTCTCATGTATGCATTTGGTTTTGGTATCTCATTAAAAAGATTAATGGAGATTGTCCTTTTGGTTTCTTATTGGGATGATTTTAAAAGGCTATATGTTGTTACAGAATAAGCACCAAATAAGTATTTTCATCCTTGATGTCACACATGGAGGCATCTCATGATAATGGAAAGAGCCCTAGGCTTTCAAGTCAGACTTACTAGAGTCTTGCTGGGCAAGCTTGCTAAGTTGCTTAAGCTCTTTGAGTCTGGCTTGAGGATGATGCTTCTTTCCTATAGGGTTCTTGTGAGGAACTGGGAGTAAGAACCAGAAGCCCATCTCCAAAATATGGTAGATTCTTAATAATCATTGGTGTCCTTCCTCTTAAGCTACATGTTTATCCCTTTCTCCCTGTTAGAATTATCTACACTACTTTCCAAGCACATTAAAATCATTTTGTGTAACTGTAATTCAGTACTTTTAAAAATGAGAATCTCTAATAAAGATAGTAGTAAAATAATCCTACAATAAATCTCATTCTTTACAATCAGTGAGTCCTGAAAAAAAAAAACAAAAAACAGAGTGGTAGGAAACTAGCCTTCTTATTATGATTATTACTGCACCCTTCCATGAAGTAACTTCTGCCACCAGAACGTAAAGCACACATATAACTGCTCTTGTGAATGTTTGCTTTCCTATGGCCAAAACATAGATTAGATTAAGATCGGTGAACAGATGTTAATTGGTTTTATTTTGCATTGTAGTTGGTTAGAATTGTATTTGCGATTAACTTACAAAATTTGTTGACTATATTCTCACTGATTTTTAGAGTGATGGGAAGTATTAAATGTATTCCTTGAATATCTGGCTAAATAGGCAATTAGTAGGTCACTGTGAAGAAGCTTCATTAAAAAGTCATAAAAATTTTATGTGGCATGTGTCTGTACCACACGTTCTCTTCCCTGTATAGGCACTGGGTGGTACAGCCCTGTGGTTCCAGATTTAACACTTAGCGGGGCATTTGTACCCTGGCATGTATTGGAAGCCAGCGGACAGCCTCTCTGCTGAGCTGACCATTGATTACTTAGGCTTGTATTTATGTCTGTGTTATCATTGGGAAAATCTGTAGTCTTCTTTGGAAGGAATAAGTTCAACAGTCTAAACACTCGTAGGGAATTGATGAGAAATAATATTTAATACGTGCTGAAAATCTTTGAGTTCTTTATTCATGTAATGAGATTAGATATGGGTTATTTGGATTATTAACCAGAAGCTTAAATCAAGCCCTTGCTGTTATGATCAAGTGTTTACTTTGGCTTTGTTTTCCAGGGCCAGCCAGGGGACCAGGCTCCTCTCTTTGCTGCACAAGCACGGCCCTCCCCTCAGCTCCCTCAGTATCCAGGGCTGCAGCAAGCACAGGTACCCACATTTGCTTTGTAGGTACTGACAGGATTTTCAACGCTCTTTATTGGAAGAGGGAAATTGAGTAAATAGAATATATCAACTTCCTCTGGGGTCTAGAACTTGGTTATTTCTTCTACTTACAGGTTATAATTGACATTTCAAAGCATTATCAGGAGTGTAGAACAAGTTTTAGGATTGATTAAGGAGCATAAAACATTCTAGAAAATCCTTTAAAAATATAAATTTAAACCTTTTATTAGCGATGATTGTAGATATTGAAATACTTAATCCCAGAGTTACTTCTTTTATGTTATGATGTATGATGATGTAATTCAGTTTTGAAGTTGTCATATTTGGGCTGAGCTCAGTGGCTCATGCCTATAATCTGCACTTTGGGAGGCCGAGGTGAGAGGATTGCTTGAGCCTAGGAATTTGAAACCAGCCTGGGCAACATAGTGAGACCCAATCTCTACAAAAGAAAACAAAAATTAAAAAATTATCCAGGTGTAGTAGCATGCACCTCTAGTCCCAGCTGCATGGGAGGCTGAAGTGGAGGACTGCTTGAGCCTGGGAGGTTAAGTTGCAGTAAGCTGTGATCAGACCACTGCACTCTAGCCTTGGGCAACAGAGCAAAACCCCATCTCAAAAAATAAACAAAAAGTCATATTCAAAGATAGCATCAATGAGGAATCATGGTAGAATAAGAAAATAATGGGCCTTGGAATCAGACTTTGACACAGTTTGCAACTTACTAGCTGTGTGACACTGTTTAAGTTACCTACTCTGAGCTTTGGTTTCCTTCTCTGTAAAATAGAGAGATGAAGGGTGTGAAGGATTTAAGACAACCTAGGAACTAACATAGTGGCTGACACACAATATAAGGCAAACCTTGAGCTGCTTTTACTAATAATTTTGTTATTTCTGTATTTGTATACTCTCACCCTGTCACTCTAGGAATCAGGAATGCAGGGGTATTGACAAGATTTTTAGTTGGTTTGGCAATTCATTCTCTGTCCACAGCTGAAAGAGAAGCCCAGATTGGCCTACACAGGCACTGAGCCCTTTAGCCTGGATCCATTCATGCTGCCTGCTGGAAATTCATTATCCATTTCTCTGTCTTCCAAGTCAGAGACATTAAACTACCTGAAAATATGATGCTTTGAGGATTTGAAGAGCAATGTTGTTCTATTTTAATTAGCGTTGAGTTCTATAAATTGTACCTAGTGATCCAACAGAGCCTCAGGTTTCGCTTTTTGATAAGGTGACAATTTTCAAAGAACTAGGTACTTGTATATTAATATTGATTAGGAAAGTTAAGTGTTCACATTACTGGTAGAGTGCTGAACTAGGTCTCATTAGTACTAGAAGATAATGAACAGTTACCAGCTGTGTCCTTCCTTGCTAAGGTATTAATAGTTTTTTGGCACAGTTTTGGAACTGGTTAGTTACTACACACACACAATCAGACTGTGACTACCTGAAGAGGTGTAATTATATGTTGGGAAAGTGTATTTCATTATTTCAATTTACAGTGAGTATGAATAGCTTTCCTGACTAATTTTGGAGATGATATTAATGATACTTGGGATCTGTTGAACATTGATGTCATTTGTTCACTGAATGTATGGATGCTTGCCTGATTATTCCTTTATAGAAACATGCTCTTTTCTCAAAATAAGCAACTGATCTTAAAAGCCAGTTTAACTAAATGAGGATTCTTTTTTTTTTTTTAAGTTGACATTTCTGGTGAATCATTACATGGCCAGATCATTCTGTGGCTTTTCTGGCCAGATTCCCTGCATCCAGGGTAGTCCTCAAGTTCTGAGTTATGAGAACCTTTGAAAACAGTGAATTTCAGGGCAGTCTTCATGGGTTTGTTTTTGCCCCGTATTTTGTAGTGATGGGAAAGTTGGGTATTAATTGAAACACTGACTTCTGTCCTTGTGCCTGCATGCAGACCATGCCCCAGGGCTATACAATGTACGGGACTCAGATGCCTTTGCAGCAGACATCACAGCAGCAGGCTGGCAGTGTGGTCCTGTCTCCCAGCTATAACTCCAGAGCCTATTCGGCCGCACATTCCAACCCTGTGCTAATGGAAAGACTCCGACAGATTCAGCAGCAGCCGAGTGGCTATGTTCAGCAGCAGGCCTCGCCGTACCTGCAGCCCCTGACTGGCTCTCAGAGGTGATACATGTAGAAATGATGACGGCAATAGTGAACAGTCACATTTTTGGGTTTCTTATGCTTATAGAGCATGGTACTTTGTCACTGTTTTTATGAGCTTGCATATTTGCAAATAATTTGCATTCTGTGGTCTTATTTTTAATAGTATCCAGATAGAGGTTCAAAATAAAGAATGCTCCATCTCATTTATTTCATTAAAGATCTTTACGGTTTTGACTCGTATCTTCCATGATATGAGTATATAACAGTATATGATACTACTTCCATGATATGAGTATATAACAGTAAATGATACTACTGTGTTTGCTTCAGTGTTTTTTTTTTCTCTTCTCTTTTAAAAATTCTCTGAACATATCTAACAGAGAAAACTCTTGATTATTGTTAGAAATGCTAGAATTTGTTGATTGGAGCAGTAAAATTTATGATTGCAATACTAATTGTGCATGTTTCATATGAGAGTTTTGTTATAACTTAGTTTCTACCTTTTCCACCTCAGAGATGTTTGGCAAAATAGGATTATGATAGACTTTTTTTCTGTTCTTGTTTAATTAGATTTCTTAGAGCATGTAACTGCACTGTCTCTTAAAGTAGCTGCCAGCCACCTTTGGCTATTTAAATTTAGACTATTTAAAATTAAATTAAAAATATAGTTCCTCAGTCACACTAGTCACATTTCAAGTGTTCAGTAGTGGCCGAGCGTGGCAAGCAGGGCTAGCTTCAATGGTGTGTGACGTGTGCTGTGTTTAGAAGGGTCTGTGTTTACAAATGCTTCATGCTTAGATTAATGCTCTGCAGTTTCTCTGTGGAAATTCTTACTAAATTTTGATCAGGGGGTCTTGTGTTTTTGCTATGCACTGAGACCCAAAAGTTGTGTACTTCGTCCCCATGGCTAGTAGCTATCTTACTGGACAGTGCAGAGAGAAAACGTTGCAATCATCCCAGAAAGTTCTGTTGGATAGTATTGTCTTAGAAGAAGTAAGCATCGTGCCAAACGTGGCAATCTAGTGGATGGCGGCACAGCTCCCATCTATGGCCATCAATGGCTACGTGATGATGCTAAGTAATCACTCTTTGGAAAGTTGGCAAGGTTGGTGGTAACACATTTGAGAACACATTATTATTTTGGATAATCATTTGGAAAATGTGCATTGTATGTACTATTTTTATAATAAATAGCCACATGGCATGGCCCACAAACTTGAACTTCAAAGCCCAAAAGTTCTAGATTCAAATCCCACCTATGCCATTTGCTTTCTAAGTAACCTTAGTAAGTTACCTCTAGCTCTGTTTTTTCATTTTTGAAGTAGGAATAACAAAACTGCTGACCTTAAAGGGCTCTCTGGTGAGGAACAAATTAAGTAACACATTTCAGACCTTTAATACAGTGCCTGCTTCAAAGTAAATGCTCAATTACTATTTCTCATTATTGAAAACTATTAAATGTTTAAAAATTAATTCATTCCATGACTGTAATTTTACCTTAAGTCATGTGCTTGCTGTCCTGTTTCATGTGGTCACATCTATTATTTTAACCACTGGGCTTTAGTCTGTTTTAATTGTGCAGGATTATCGAGCACTGATTGTTTCTTTGGCAGTGTATGTAATCTGCTGGTAGGACTGATTAAAAGTTTGACATTATGCTTGGACCTGAACCAAGTTGCATTATTCTTTGCCAGACTGAACCATCAGGCTCTGCAGCAGAACCCTCTGGTGGGCGGGGGAATTGATGCTGTCCTGACTTCTGCACATCCAAACCTTCCCTCCGTGCCCCTGCCTCAGGATCCCATGAGACCCAGACAGCCGCAAGTTCGACAGCAGCAGAGAATCCTGCAGGTACCGGGGGCAGGGAGATGAGGGCAATGCTGTCACACTTCAGACAGTGCAAATACGCAACAGTCATAAAAAATGAAAAACACTTCAGACTTCAATTGCCAAATTCTAAGGAGCCCTGTCTGTTTGACACTAGGAGCTACATTGCTACAATGTAGTTCCAACTTGTCTGGAATTTCTTTTTCTCTGTGTGTCTACCAGGTTATTGAAAGAAGAATGAGTTGTGTAGAACATTCTTCCCATTTCACAAAGGTTTGGGAGGGCAGATGGGTGACTTTAATAGAGGTAGCTTCAGCTTAACTGTTTTAAGTAGGAGTCATGCAAATTTTTAAAAAGTTTCATAAATGTGAAAACAAATTGAGCCATCCAGAGCTTTCATCAGATTCCTAGAGCATTCTACAGTCTAAAAACATTTCTGTAACACCTCTGGTCTCATAAGGCTGTTAAATGAAATGAACATAGACTATTTCAAAGGGATATTACATCTTGTCTCCATTAGAATCCAGACAACTGTCATTCACTTATTTGATGTACATTTTAAGTCACTTAGATAAAGGGTTCTTCCCCTTGATACAATTTTTTCAGAGACGAAGGCTCCCTCTGTCACCCAGGCTGGAGTGCAGTGGTGCGATCTTGGTTCACTGCAGCCTCCACCTCCCGGGTTCAAGTGATTCTTCTGCCTCAGCCTCCTGAGTAGCTGTGATTACAGGCACCTGCCACCAGGCCTGGCTAATTTTTTTGTACTTTTAGTAGAAACAGGGTTTTGCCATGTTGGCCAGGCTGCTGTCAAACTCCTGACCTCCAGTGATCCATCCTTCTTGGCCTCTTAAAATACTGGAATTACAGGCATGAGCCACCTTGCCCAGCCTCCTTGATACATTCTTGTTTCTCACTTGCTTATTAAAAAAATACAGGCCATTATGTTTACTTGTGTCATTTGTCTTTCTTTCTTTCTTTCTTTCTTTACTTATTGAGACGGAGTTTTGCTCTTGTTACCCAGGCTGGAGTGCAATGGCGCGATCTTGGCTCACCGCAACCTCTGCCTCCTGGGCTCAGGCAATTCTCCTGCCTCAGCCTCCTAAGTAGCTGGGATTACAGGCACGCGCCACCACGCCCAGCTAGTTTTTTGTATTTTTAGTAGAGACGGGGTTTCACCATGTTGACCAGGGTGGTCTCGATCTCTTGACCTCGTGATCCACCCGCCTCGGCCTCCCAAAGTGCTGGGATTACAGGCTTGAGCCACCGCGCCCGGCCATTTGTCTTTATTTAACAAGCTTGTCCTATGTTATTGAATTGGAGATTTCCTAAGGAGACTGTACAGTGGACTCTAATCTAATCAAGTCCAACTTGAGATGCACTCTTATGTACTGCTAAGAACAGAACACCAAAAATCAGGAGTCTAATAGGGCTGGAGTGCCCAGGGGCTGTTCTCTGTGTGAGGTCAGTGAGAAGTAAACCTGCCATGCAGAAAGGGACAGGAAGGAGCATGGATATCTCACCCTTGACACCGGATAGAAGGGAGAAACATTTGAACTGAACATTTGAACTGCAAGCTCGGGTAGGTTTGAGTCTGATTTCATTGTGAGACACAAAATACTGATTGTTAGTGCCCAGATGACAGGCAAAAGCCAACATACCCCCTGGAACTGGGCTTTCCAATTGTAAGATGCCATTAGTAATAAGATGTCATTAGTTGCATCCCAATTTGTGGCCTGTTAAAATGCTTTTTTAAAAAAGTTATATCACAAAATTTAAAACATATGGTGACTGATTAGGAGAGTCTGGCCTACAGATAGCAATCCCAATCATTGTATAGATCAGGCGTCCCCAAACTACGGCCCGCAGGCGGCATGCGGCCCCCTGAGGCCATTTATCCTGCCCCCCGCCACACTTCAGGAATGGGCACCTCTTTCATTGGTGGTCAGTGAGAGGAGCACAGTATGTGGCGGCCCTCCAATTGTCTGAGGGACAGTGAACTGGCCCCCTGTGTAAAAAGTTTGGGGACGCCTGGTATAGATGTTGTCTCCAATGGTAAAAGCCCTCTACTCCTGTTCTGTTATGGAAATACGTGCCTCTTAAATATATAGAAGGTGTTAAGTAAGAATATTCAAGTAAAGTACTTGTTTGATAATTTCATGATTAATGTTATGACTAATATTATCATTAATATAACTACTATTAGTACTCATTTTCTTAAATTATTTTTTCTAAGTTCTGAGGCTGTGTTTCAGAATATTTTAAGATTGATAATTTGTATTTTGCTCTATTTTAGAATTTCTCATTTCCAAATCACTGAGGAAAGTTATACCACATTATTTGTTTACTTACCAGTTTTAAATCTTATGTTGGTGTTTTTCAAGGCTGCAAATATGGAAAGGCTTTTTTTATTGGACCATATGTACTTTTTACCCTAATTAGCATAATATGTCCTGGTAATTTTTTCATCGCCAACACATTATTCCCTGGAGATGAGTGATTTGCTTCTACATCAGGATTATACTTCTTTTTTGGTGACTGGCTACTTCTGTAAAGGAAAACGTTAATGATGAAGTTGGTTTAATTTTTCTTAGAAGAACTTCTAGAGGGCTAACTGGTAGATGATATTGTAATCACTGTGATTTTGGTCCAACTTGGATTGTTCTTGTGTTGGGATCATCCTACCCAGACCTCTGCTAGGATTCCAGGTCCATGAGCATGGTCACTTAGTGAGAAATGCCATGTAACAATAGCTATTTGTTACTTGGCTGTAAAGAAGACCAATAATTTAGGGGATAGTATGCAAACCAAGTTGGAAAAGTGCCAAAGATGAAAAAATGTCTAGACTGTCATCATCATGAGGATGAAGTGTTTGGGTGGAGGAAATTTTAAAGGTCACTGAGACAAAACAACTATTAATATTTTTCTCTCCTGTGTCCCACCTGGTGGATGTCTAGTCTGTGACTTGGAAGCAGTTTTCAAGAGCTGTGTATTTGAGCCAACCCTGTTCCTGACATGATTTCTGAACTTATGCTATAAATTATGCCAGAAGGTCTCATGATGGCTAGTCTGCATCTTCCTTTTGGGAGGGGGAAAAAAAAAAACAAAAGAATTCTGCCAGATACCATAAGAAATGAGATTACCACTGAGCAGTCCCTGTCCAACTTGTAGTGTAAGGAGGGATAAGACATGTAGAAGGACAAATGACACGAAAGGAATTAAAACAGTAAGCAGAAAGGATGGCCCCAGACAGTGCAGTGTGGTATAGGTAGCAACACTGACTGCCACAGGAAGAGATCCATGGGGTTGGGGTGGTCCTAGAAGGCTTCATGGATGAGCAGGTTTAGGTCTTGCCCTCAAAAGGTTGAATGAGGTTCAGCAAGGTAAAGATGGAGGAGGCAGGTATATATTGTTTTTACTGCAGCATAAAAGTTAGATAAAAGATATATGCGGAAAACAGATTCAGAAATGATGTTGTTACCTTCTTCGTGTTAAGTGTATAACCTTTTAACCCTCTTTCCAGATGCAGCAGCCCCAGCCTCAGCAGCCTCCCCAACCCCAGCAGTCCTCGCAGCCCCAGAGTCAGACCCTTGGTCTCCAAGCAATGCAGTCCCAGCAGCCCTTGGTAAGACATGTAGGTTTCTTCTTTAAAAGCAGGTTGCATTCTTCATGTTCACAAGTTTGTTAAGAATCGACATAGCCTAAATATGCCCTAGCAATTTTTTCCTAGAACTTTACCAGGATTCTGTTGTCACTGTAGTTGGTATATTTCTTTTCATATGAAGATACAAGTTAATATTTGGGATTCAGTAGGTTACACCATTCTTCTTCTTCAAAATTTTTTGGACTATTGCACAGACAAAAATTTTTACATTATCTTTTTTTCCTAAACAATGTTAAAATGATGATTTATTATGTATGTTTAAAAGATTATCTTACTGTACTTTGACTTTTGCTGTAATCTTAAAAACCATGGGTGTGCCTTCTGAAATATTATCTGTTGTCTTCAATAAGAAATTGTTTTTCAGTCGGCACTTGCTGCAAGAATTTTCCTGTAACTCACAGTCATATAGTTCATTTCTCTAGCTTCATAGATCAAATTTGGAAATGTCATATGCAGAACCATCAGAATCTTTTAAATCTCAGTCATTTACAACAGCATTTACTTTTGCAGTGCCATATTCCTGTTTTATTAGTTACTTTTTTAAATTATCATCTTACTGTATTTGCTTAAATAAATGTATTTTTCGAAGAAGCATTTTACCACTACCATCTGTAATTATATCACTTGCCATATATTGGAAATATTGTGAAAGTAAATGCAAAGAGAATTTAGAAGGGAATCTCCATTTAAGTGAGCGATGTGAATTGCGTGAATGGGCCCAACTATGACGAGCTGGCTTACCACACGTGTCTCACACTTGGGGAAACACTTGTGTAGACTGCCTTCAGCACCCGATTTTTAAACTGGATGGTTTCACAACTTGTAGTAAAGGGGGAACAATATGGTATAGTGATAGTACATTAGGAGGGATCAGAGTAGAGTTAGGTGGTTAAAGAACTGTGTCCAGACCAGGCGTGGTGGTCATGCCTGTAATTCTGACACTTTAGGAGTCTGAGGAGGGCAGATCACCTGAGATCAGGAGTTCAAGACCAGCCTGACCAACATGGAGAAACCCCGTTTCTAATAAAACGACAAAATTAGCTGGGTGTGGTGGCGGGTGCCTGTAATCCCAGCTACTTGGGAGGCTGAGGCAGGAGAATTGCTTGAACCCAGGAGGCAGAGGTTGCAGTGAGCCAAGATCACGCCATTGCACTCCAGCCTGGGCAACAAGAGCAAAATTCCATCTCAAAAAGAAAAAAGAACTGTGTCTAAATCGGATTGACCAGAACATGTTCAACTGGAGTAGGGCATCCATAGTACATTTAACAAACCTCTGCCCTTTCCATGATGGAAGAGGTCCAATATAATCATCCTGCCACCAAGTAGCTGGCTGATCACCCTGAGGAATGGTGCCATGTCATGGGCTCAGTGTTGTTCTCTGCTGCTGGCAAATTGGGTACTCACTGCTGCCAGGTCAGCCTTTGTGAGCGGAAGTCCATGTTGCTGAGCCCATGCATAACCTCCATCCCTGCCACCATGGCCCCATTGGGTGATGACAGGGGTGGCTAGGGAAAGAGGCCGAGTGGTATCCATGGAATGGGTTATCCTATCCACTCGATTATTAAATCCTCCTCTGTTGAGATCACCTGTTGGTGAGTACTCACATGGGATACAAATATCTTCACACTTTTTGACCACTCAGAGAGGTCCATCCACATACCTCTTCCCCAAATTTCTTTGTTACCAATTTTCCAATCATGCTGCTGCTTGTGCTTTACTGTGTTTTGTATGTTTGTTTCTGGAGACAGAGTCTTGCTCTCTTGCCCAGGCTGGAGTGTAGTGGTGCAATCTTGGCTCACTGCAACCTCCACCTCCTGGGTTCAAGCAGTTCTTGTGCCTCAGCCTCTCAAGAATTCGGGATTACAAGCACACACCACCACACTTGGCTAAGTTTTGTATTTTTAGTAGAGACAGGGTTTCACCATGTTGGCTAGGTTGGTCCTAAATTCCTGACCTCAAGTGATCCACCTGCCTGGGCCTCCCTCACTGCTGGGATTATAGACATGAGCCACCATGCCTGGCCAGAAAAATTTTATATTTCTTATTTATATTCTGGTTTTTTAATAGTTCCACTAAGATGCATTATATGTATTATAATTATGTTTATATTTTATAAACATCTCCAGCAGATTCAATTCTTGGTACTAGCCAAAGCTCTCCATTCTTTGCTTCTTTCTTTGCTAGAGAAGAGGGCGGTAAGGTAGCTATTGAAGATAAGTAAACACCTGCCTCTTTTGGGGTTCTGATTCATGCCGTATCAAAGCAGAAGTGGTAATGGTAACACAGTGCCACCCACCTCATGACTTGTCCTACTGCTATCTGGTGACATTCACAGTTGAAGTCAATAAATGCTTTCTTCTTAGATTAGTGTGAAAGCCATTTCCATCATGGTATGTGTGGTAGAGACCAGCACCCTGTCAGATGTTATAGAGCATGCCAGTGAAACATCACTTCCTGCCACTAGAGGACTTGAAACAGGCGTCCCCAAACTACGGCCCGGCCCGCAGGCTGCATGCGGCCCCCTGAGGCCATTTATCTGGCCCCCTGCTGCACTTCAGGAAGGGGCACCTCTTTCATTGGTGGTCAGTGAGAGGAGCACAGTATGTGGCGGCCCTCCAAGGGTCAGAGGGACAGTGAACTGGCCCCCTGTGTAAAAAGTTTGGGGATGCCTGACTTAGAATCTTAGGAAATGGTGCAATAGCAGCACTGCCTGTGGAAAGTAGTGCGTGGTTCCTGAATTTTTGAAAGAAGTGCTCGAGGCATTGTATTCATGTGCTAGAACGTCCCAACAAAGTACACAAACTAGATGTCTTCAACGACAGAAGCTGTCTGTTTTGGAGGCCAGAAGCCCAGTATTAAGGTGTCGGCAGGGTTGGTTTCCTCTGAGGGCTGTGAGGGAGAATCTGCTTCATGCCTCTCCTCCGGCGTCTGGTGGCTTGCTGGGACTCTGGCATTCCTCTGCCCATAAAAATAGCACCATGAGCTTTGCCTTCACCTTCACAGGCATTCCCCCTGTGCGTATACACATGTCCAAATTTCTACTTTTTATAAGGATCCCAGTCGTATTGGATTAGGTTCCACCCTAATTACCTAATTTCAACTTGATTGCTACTGTAAAGACCCTGTTTCTAAATAAGGTCACATTTTGAGGTACTGGGTGTTAAGACTCCAACATGTCTTTTTTAGAGGACATAATTCAACCTAAATAATAACAGGTGAGAAGGTGAGAGAAGTTTGGGAAGCCTAGACAGAGGAGGTTGAATGTGGCAGACATTAAAGGCAGTAGAATTTGATTATTTGCTTTTTGACTATCTTGTTCATCTCTTTGCTTGCTGACGGCGTCAGCTGAGATCTGTGGGATGATGATCATCTGTTGGTTTGGGCTGTAAGAAATGATTTTAAAAACTTGAAAAAGTTAACTTGTAAAAGGTGACTTAGGACAGAAATTGGTGCTTCTTTAAAATGTATCAACAGAAAGCAGAGTTTTTCCATGAAAAGAGCAAGACAGACTGAAAAGCCTATGCTTACAAATTAAATCTGGTCCCGGCTTAATATCGATGCCTGTGTTGTCATTTGCCTACTTAAGTTGCTTGTCTTCTGGGAAGGAAAAACATATGGAAATAAAGACATGGGTGCGCTTGCTAGGAAAATATATTTGGCATGTCTAGTTTTGGCCTAAATTATATTTCTTGACTAGAAAAATATTTTTAATGCTTATGTGTTATGATTAAATTAAACTCTTAGCTAAATACATTGACAGACCATGGTCTTCTCTTTAAAGCTACTTCCACTGTTAAGAAAATAATGTTGATGCCTCCTTACTGCATCATTTCATCTTAAACAAACTCAGGTTGTCACAGTTTGTTGACTTAAAAAATATGCTAACAGAAAGATTTAAAAAGTTGACTTTTTACATCAATGGAGCCTTGTGTCAATTTCATATTATATTGAATATTTGCCTTTTAAAAATATGCATAATGGTAGCCGTCGTTACTTAAACAATTATATTAAATTTTAGTCAGTAATCACTATGAAATTGTCCTCTAGTCTTCCTCGAGAAATTTATTTGTTCATTTCAGAGAAATTGAGAAATTTTTTCAGACTGCCTCTGGAATTGGGAAGTAGCATGTACAGATAATACTACTACTCTCCTTTTGAAGTGAGAGAAATTAGGTCCAGAGAACATTGAAGAATTGCCTTCCTTTGCATGAATTTGGAATTTTTTTTTTCTTTTGGAAAGAAAAGGAGAAGTAATATTTATAGAAGGAGGTTGTGGAAGAAATATCAGGAGATTTCTGGTAACTGGATAGCCAATATATTTGATATAGTACTTTTTTCCTCACTAAACTGTGTATAGATTTAAAAAGATAACTCTATGCAAGTTACTAGTTACCTTGAAAATAAACACACAACAAATTCTGAAACACATCAGCTGCTAGTCCTGTGTGAGAGTGTGGACTGAGAGTGTGCCACCCTGTGTGAGTGGAGATGTGGCTGAGTGCAGGTACAGGTTTTTCCCAGGTGCTCCGTGGAGGCCCCTATACATTGTTGTTCCTTCCACTGCTGCTTGTACAGATGGAGGCCCGTGCTTCATTCATCGGAGGAATCTGTCTGTGGACTCTGTCAGTTGGTAGTGCAGTTTTAAAATAAATGCTGCTTTGCTGCTTTGTTCTTTTGCTAACAAATGGAGTGGTCACAGCAAAAACCTCATAACTGTCATGAGGGCAGGGATGTATTTTACTCACTCTGGTGCCCTTGGAACCCAGAAAATTGCCTGGGTTTTGATAAATATTTGTTGAATGACTCATTTGTTGGATGTCAAAGCAATGAAAAAAACCTTTGTTAAAATCACACATTGTCCATCAGAAAGGGAAAACATCAAGAGGCAAGGTGTCCAAATGTCTGAGCATCGGTAGGTCTGTCACTGAATCAGTCCTGCACCTGATTTTGTCAGTGTATGGTTCTGCTGACAGGCAAGCTCAAGATTTGAGACAAAAAATATTTAAATGATGTTTATTTAAATAGAAATTACTAATTAGTAGCACATTTTGCCTATGCTGTGATTGAGCAATAGTAGTAAATGTGATTGAATAAAATAGGAATTTAGAGATCCGTCAGAATACATTTCTAAGGCTGGGCATGGTGGCTCACACCTGTAATCCCAGCACTTTGGGAGGCTGAGGCAGGTGGATCACAAGGTCCAGAGATTGAGACCATCCTGGCCAACATGGTGAAACCCCATCTCTACTAAAAATACAAAAATTAGTCGGGTGTGGTGGTGCATGCCTGTAGTCCCAGCTACTTGGGAGGCTAAGGCAGGAGAATTGCTTGAACCCAGGAGGCAGAGGTTGCAGTGAGCTGAGATTGCACCACAGCATTCCGGCTTGGTGACAGAGTGAGATTATGTCTCAAAAAAAAAATATTTAAAATTTTAATTTATTTTAGAGATTGAGTCTCATTCTGTCAGCCACGCTGGGGTGCAGTGGTGTGATCATGGCTCACTGCAGTCTCAAACTCTTGGGCTCAAGTGATCCTTCCACCTCAGCCTCCCAAGTAGCTGGGAATTATAGTAAATATGTTATTTTTGTTTTGTTTTAAGTTCAGAAAAGAATGGTATTTCCTGGAGAGTGGTTATGCCATGTTGATTAGTTATACCTGGTATTATTAAGCTGGGTATTTGGTCTTGCGGTTACAGCAGGAGCATGGCATAGCTTCTGCCCCTGAGAATTAAAAATCCAGAGTCCTAGAGAGAGAAGCAATTATCATGTTAAACCGCGTTTGATAATAGAGGCATTTACACAGTACTAAGGGTACAAAATCAGTGATTCATTCTTTAAGTGTGTGAGGGAATGGATGATAACGTAGCTGTTCTTTGAAGGATGAGTAGATTTATAGGAAGGGTAGAGTGAAAAGAAGTGGGGAGGAAGTGTATTCCAGGAGAAGGGGTAAACATCTGCAAAGGCACAGAGTGGAGAGATCATCTCCTGTGTGGATAAAGGCCAAAAAAATCTTTCCCACTTCATTTGTCACATTTGAATAGGGAAGGCAAAACATAGATTATGTTTGGGGACCTCTAGTAAACCTCACTGAACCTATTTATTGACCTGTTTGGGTAAATCAAAAATTCAATTCCCACCCCAGTGATGATTCCAAAATCTCATCAAGCACCTGAACCACCTGGAGGAGCCATTTTAAAATTCAGATTTCTACACATTAGCGACAGAAATTCTAATTCAGGAAGTCTAGAGAGGAGTCCCAAGAGGATAATACTTTAAATTTCCCCCAGTGATTTTACGCTAACTCAGCACAAAATCATACAGGGTTCAGTTCTTCACAGGAGGAGTTCAGTTGCTTGAACTGAAATGCTCAGAAGTAAGTCTTTTGTAGGGTGCTGGAGGCAGCCCTTGTCCCCTGGTGGCAGGTGCTCCAGAGCCCAGAGAAATTGTATGTGGGGCCTGTTGCCTGGTGCCTGTGCATGTACAGGTGAAAGCAAGTTAAAATTAGTATCCAGAGGATTTGAGAGGAAGCAGATGTGGTAAAACACTGTAACTGAGAAGATTGTATATATAGACCATGCCTTTCTGGTCAGTTTAAGGAAGTTGGCCAAATTTCTTGGCCTCAGAAATTCTTCATTTTCAAAAATTATTGCAGACCCAAAGACCTTTAGTTTATCTATCAATAGTTACCATGTTAGAAATCAAAACAAATATTTGTTAATATTACTATTACATTTAGTACTTTAAGATAAACTCATGTTACTGAAAGTAACATGCTTTTGTGAAAAATTGGCATATTTTTTTAAAAATAAAGTTATATGAGAATGACATGGTTTTACTTTTTATTCGAGACAAGGTCTCACTTTGTTACCCAGGCTGGAATGCAGTGGTACCATCACAGCTCACTGCAGCCTTGACTTCCTGGGCTCAAGTGATCCTCCCACATCAGCCTCCTAAGTAGCTGGAACTACAGGCATGCACCACCATGCATGGCTAATTTTCATAATTTTTTGTAGAGTCAGGGATTTGTCATGTTGCCCAGGCTGGTCTCAGACTCCCAGGTTCAATCTAGCTATCTGCCAACCTCAGAGTGCTGGGATTACAGGCATGACTTACTGTGCCTGGCCTGTTTATATTTTTGAAAATTTCTTTAATGTCTGGTTTAATAGAAAACATTTGATTTGTTGTAATGTTGTATGTAGGCTCTGGAAAGCTGTACTGTACATGCATGAGAAAATAAGAGTGAAAAAAGCAAATAATGTCTTAGTATTATTTTGAAAAGAATTTTGCCCTTCAGGTAACTTGATAGAGTCTTGAGGACCTCACCCAGCAATCCCCGGATCACAATTTGAGGCCCTCTGACTATGTACTACCTCTTAGGCCACCCTCAGACCACCTCCCACTCCCCAACACACACATGCCATGCACACATATGTACACAAGCTTCCTAGGGTATACCTAGTTACTGCCGAGGCTCTGCAAAATATAGCGTCTGAGGCAACCACAGTAAATATTCTATGTGAAACAGGCTTTAGATGAACATTAAGAAGGTAGCTATGTGTTTGTTGAATGAATAAATGTTGACTGTTCATGCACCATGTACCCCAATATGCTGTTCAATCAGCTTAGACATCTTTATAGCCAGCCTTTTAGAATCTCATTGGTTCCAAATAAGTTAATATTTGGAAGCTGATATTTTCAATCATGGTTAGGCTTGAGGGGAATGGGTGGTTGGTCAAATGGTCCAAAGTTTCATTTAGACAGGAGGAATAAATTTTGTTGACCTATTTTATAGCAAGGTGACTGTAGTTAATAACGTATATTCCAGAATTGCTAAAAGTAGATTTTAAATGTGTTCACCATAGTGAAATGATAAGTCTGTAAGATGATAGATGTGGTAGATATAGGACATTTTCTAGGGAAGGTAGTCTTAACTAGTCAGAAGCGAACATCAAAATTTGACATGTACTCATTGGTGGCAAACACTGACCTGAATAGACATGAGGCTCTTTTCCTTTTTCCTACCTGATATAACTATTCCAGCCGGGGATGATGGCACCTCACGGACTGCCTCTAATCCCAGTGGGACAAGAAGGGGAGAGAGATGTGGAGGGCACCTCACCCCATAATCAAGCATATTACAGAAATGCATTATGCTGTTGTACGTTTTGCCTGGTCTATGTGTTAGGAATGTTTCTTAGTAAACTGCCTATGTTTAGATTCCAAAGCACATAGATCTGTCTTAAGGACTTTGGATAAGAGATTGAGGGCAGTTACAGCTGCGTCAGGGTTAAATATGCTAATATGCACACAGAATATCTGGAACAGTACCTGGCACATAGGGTTTTGTTAAATAAATAGGATAATTTCCCCAAGTAAGCATAGAAACTATTGAACAGAAAATAATACTTACTTGACTGAAATTTTCACATAAATGAAAGATTGATTTTTATTTTTTCCTCTTGAGTTAGGCAATGGGAAAAAGTGGCAAGCTGCTGTTTCTCTAATTTGTATTGGGGAAAATAGTAATGGTGGTGAAGGAAATAGTTCATTAGTTTTGTGGATCTTTCTTGTTATTAGGAAAGTTGTGGAAATTGAAGGTGCTTCAGAATTGGTCATTCCATCAATTGCTACTGAGCACCTATTGTGCGCCTGGCACTGCTGGTTACTACAGATACGCCAAGCCCTTGTCCTTCAGCCACTCAGTGCCTATTGGGAGAGAAAAAGTTGAAACAGCTGTCGTGCCAAATATTCCGTTTTGAAAGTATCAGCTTGGTAATGCCCTCTAAATCAGGCGTCCCCAAACTTTTTACACAGGGGGCCAGTTCACTGTCCCTCAGACCGTTGGAGGGCCGCCACATACTGTGCTCCTCTCACTGACCACCAATGAAAGAGGTGCCCCTTCCTGAAGTGTGGCGGGGGGCCGGATAAATGGCCCCAGGGGGCTGCATGCGGCCTGCAGGCCGTAGTTTGGGGACGCCTGCTCTAAATAGAGGATAAGATAGGATTGCCAGATAAAATACAGGGCTCCCAGTTAAATTTGAGTTTCAGGTAAACGATGAATAACACTTCAGTGTATATCCCAAATACTGCATGGGATATATTTATACCAAATCCAGTATTTATCATGTGTAATATTTGGGACATGCTTGGATTATTGGTTTTTTTTTGAAATGTACATTTAACTGGACATGCTGTGTTTTTATTTGCTAAATCTAGCAACTGTACTTATAATCTTGGGCTATTCTTGGCAAGCTCTGAGGAGGAAATAGATGTTGCACTCTCGTTGGGTAATTGAGGGGTCTTTTTCAAAAGATGAATTAAAAAGGTATGGAAAACCAGCCAGGGATGATGGTGCATTCACTGACTGCCCCTAATCCCAGCCAGGCAAGAAGGGGAGAGAGGTGTGCAGGGCACCTGACGGGAGTGGCAGCCTTCCTGGAGCGGGATGTGTCCAGCCAGCAGAGATTCTCATAGAGGAAAATTGGCAAAAACAAAACCTCACTCTGCTCCCTCCCAGCCTCACTGTGCTCCTGTGCTCCAGTCTCCTGGGAGTGCCTCCTCCCCACCTAGAGGTTGGAGGGCAGAGGGGCTGGCCTGGTTGATGCCCTCCACACAGGCAGCCTGGTGGGCACATGGGAAACAGCCAGCACAGTGCTGATGTGTGTGCCTGTGTCAGAATGCTTTTTTTATGGCTCCAGGAGGAGCAAAGTTGGGGGCGGGGGGTGTTGGGGAGGAGAGAAGAGGAAGAAAGAAAAGGGAGGAAACAATAGTCTGAAATTTGAAGGTTAAGATAAAATGTAAATTGGTGCTACCAGTGATTCTAACCAAAAGTAGTTTTGCTTCTACTAGCTGCTGCTTTTTTTTCTTCTTTAGAATAACCACAATTTCTTGCAACAACTTAATGGATAGAATCGGGGCATGTGGCCTGCTGTATTAGGCCTCTAACCTGATTCTTCCTACAGAGCCTGCATTTGCATGGCCCTGGGAATTAGCACTTTCTTTTTTTTTGAGATGGAGTTTCGCTCGTTGCCCAGGCTGGAGTGCAATGGCACGATCTCGGCTCACCGCAACCTCCGCCTCCTGGGTTCAAGCAATTCTCCTGCCTCAGCCTCCCGAGTAGCTGGGATTACAGGCACGCACCACCGTGCCCAGCTAATTTTTGTATTTTTAGTAGAGACGGGGTTTCACCACGTTGACCAGAATGATCTTGATCTCTTGACCTCGTGATCCACCCGCCTTGGCCTCCCAAAGTGCTGGGATTATGGGCGTGAACCACCGCGCCGGGCCTGGAAATTAGCACTTTCTTAAAGTTAGCGCCCTCTGCCTTACTCACTCATCCTGCTCAGGCCCTGGCTCTGAAGGTGGGATTAGCAAACTTTCACCCTCCATCACATGGAGAGGGCAGAGCCCTACTCCTAGTGTGCCACTCTGCCTCACCAGATTGTTTTCTCCAATTCGTGCAAAGCACAGCCTGTAGTACTTAAACAAAACTTCCAATCAGCTTTCATTTTGCCAATGAAAATACTTTATATTAATAATATGATACTCAGGAGCTAGCTGGTGAAGGGTGAGATGACAAGGATCTTTGAACTGCTGAGCTACCATATTGAGTGTGGAATTTTTCACTGGGGCTCTTGAAATGCAACTAATAACCTGGAGCGTGGGTTCTTGAATGGATGGAGTACTTTAGGTATTCAGATGTTCACCAGATGTACAAGAGGGTAGGTGAAAATTAATCCACACATACTGGTCATGGTCCTTTTTTCATGAAGTATTGAGAAGTACTTTACAGTCTGTCTGGCCCTGCGAGTTAGTCTCTGTTCTTGTCTGCGATTGGCACCATGGAATGATTTCTATCCTTTCTCCTGTCACCATTACAGTTTCCCAGGCAAGGCTTGCAGCAGACCCAGCAGCAGCAACAGACGGCCGCCTTGGTACGGCAGCTCCAGAAGCAGCTTTCCAGTAAGTAGACCTGTGTGTCATAGAACAGATGCCTCCTGGGAAATTAAAAATAAGCAGGCCGGGCGCAGTGGCTCAAACCTGTAATCCCAGCACTTTGGGAGGCCGAGGCGGGTGGATCACGAGGTCAAGAGATCGAGACCATCCAGGTCAACATCGTGAAACCCCATCTCTACTAAAAATACAAAAAATTAGCTGGGCATGGTGGCGCGTGCCTGTAATCCCAGCTACGCAGGAGGCTGAGGCGGGAGAATTGTCTGAACCCAGGAGGCGGAGGTTGCGGTGAGCCGAGATTGCGCCATTGCACTCCAGCCTGGGTAACAAGAGCGAAACTCCGTCTCAAAAAAAAAAGAAAGCCAGCGAAACATAAGTGGTGGCTCTCCCAAAATGGTACTGTCTTCCTCAGTACAACTTTCATGGTATTTGGTTGAGCCCAAGGTATTTTCATTCTGCCTTGGTTTGGTTTTGGCTTGAATGTTTCCTTTCCTGGGAAAACCCCAGTTTTTCTCAAATTCAGTGAAGCTCTTTTCTTTTTGCTTCCACCAGAACCTAGAAAGGTTTCTTTTTATTGGGAGGACTCCTATGGAATCAAAGGTGTCTTTTTTTTTTTTTTTTTAAAGCTGGAGGGTTCAGGGAGCATAAGCTAATGCCCTTAATTATACAGATGAATCAAGTTAGCTGGCCTTCCAAAGATCTTCAGATATAGGGAGGCCAGCACTAAACTGTCAGACTGTGACAATTCTTACCCCTGCACCATCCAACCCTTCTGATAGTGACTCATAAAGCAAAACCTATAACGTCATAGACAGCATGGCAGGGCAGTGTTTTCTCCCTAGTACTCTTGCCTTTAGTGCTGGTGTGTTGTTTTTGTTTTGATGTGCTGCCTTTCTAGAGAACATACCAATAGCCCATTTCATCATACCTCATCTCAGTGCCAGCAGTGTGCTCCCATGAATTGAATCACCCCTATGCTGGGGCCATAGGACAGGAAATCCTTTTAGGAATGGGAGCAAGCCCTCTGTGATGCAAAGAATATTGGCCTGGAAGTCCGGAGATGTAAATGTTGGTGCTAACTTGGCCACCATTGTCTGGATCACGTAGTTTTTCCATCCATGCAGTGAGTGAGACTAGCAGTTTCCTCTGGATCTCGGATTACATACCTGTGAGGTACAGAGTAAAGGCCGGTTTGTGGGGAAGGCAGTAGTGCAGGTCTTATAGCCTGCTGATGCTGTAAGGAAATGGGTCGTGTAATTTCTGAGGGATAGCTTGGTTTTGGTCTTAATTTTCTGCCTGGCTGCTGTGTGTTGATTTTCTAACAGAGGGAATGTCCTCTTACACCTTGTGTGTCTACCAGTGCATACCCAAGATTTTTTTTCTTCTTTAAAAATATTTTCTTCTTAGGGATCCATTTAATGTCAGTTAAATCAAGAAAATATTCATTTCTAGCTACTGTTTAATAGATGTGGTTTATTAAAACACATTTGTAATTACAATCTCATGTTTCACTAATTCTGGAATTCTTATTCTTGCAGAAAATATAATCTTAAGGCAGATTTTTCTTTTTCTAGTGTTTAGAAATAGGTACCTATAATTTTTATAAAGTGGAACCTGTTTGGGTGAAGATATCTGCTCTTAGTTTGTCTACTAGCGCTCAGCTTTTTGTTAAACCCATCATTCATGGAGTATTTTCTTGGATCCAGGAACTGAGACTTTCCATGTATTGATTCGCTTTATTTTTAAAACATCCCATGAGATTAAGTATTGTTACTGTTCTCACATTATAGATGAGGAAACAACTGAAGAACAGGGGACTAATTTGCCCAAGGTTTTTTCAGCTAATAGAGCTAAGACTTCAACCAAGAAGCACTGCTTCCAGAGCCCACATCTTAACCACAGTACAGACTCTGCTGCCTGATAAGCAGTTATGCCAGATTCATTGTTGAAGAGCTGCAACTAAGCTGAGCTGCTCACCACAAAACTCCAGAGGGCTCCTTTGATAGCATGGCCCATGTGAACGGGGCCTCCTGATTTGAACACAAAGCAAGCAGTAGCTGTTTCGAAGCCTGTTATTTTCTGGTATCTACTGACCATTCCTTGTTTGTGTGTGTGTGTGCAGGCATGCATGTATACACAGGCACATGCTTGAGTCACCACACACGGACACTCTTGCCCCTACATATACTCTTGCACATATCTTATAGCCATTTGCAGAAAATTGCCCGGTTCCCATCTAATTTTCTCTTACCAGTTGTAATGTCAGTGTTAAATCAGAATTGCTGACTTTTCTAAGCATTTTGAGAGCTTTCAATGTTTTGTGTAACTTTTACTGTAGTCCTTTTGAAAGTTACTACCGAGTGGTTTAGTTCAGAGGGTGACACTTTGGATGGTCCAGGAACCTAAGTCCTGCGGCCTTGCATTCGCAAGTGTGAGACTGAGTTAGAGTTGGCCCCTCTGCGGGGTGGCACTTGAATCCCACCACACGGGTTTTTCAGGACAAGGATAGTACTCTCTCTGGCCAGTCACCCTGTTCCTCTGTACCTGAGGCTGATACTGAGAGCAGTGACAAGGAGGTAGCATCTATCTGTGGCATGGTTTTGTATCTATAATTTTGGTTGAATTTATTTTTCTCCTTAGGCAACCAACCACAGCAAGGAGTGACTCCGTATGGGCATCCTTCACACTTCTGAGTCTGCAAGAAGAGAAGACGTGATGTTTTATGTTTGCACTGAAAAACAGAAAATCAAATTTAATGCATTACTCATCTTAAAAATGTCCCTTTGCTTTTTTCATTTCTTTGCTATTTTACTATATTTTATGCTACATCTCACAAAAAAAGGTGTTTAAACAAAAAGCCAAGGAGAAGTTGTGGTTTGATTTTGTTGGATTCAACTTTAAAGTAGGTTTACAAATGTGAATCATGCAGGCAGGCCTACTCCCGGAGAGTGTGCTAGCAGACCTTTTGAAATCGGTGCTTTTGAATCTCACATTTCTAGAAAGAATGGATTGTGATGGATTTAAAGTATTTGTGTATTTCATTCATTAATGATTTGTTTTCATTTTCCAAACTATGCTGGACCAAACTACTGATTTGAAAGGCATGTCAGATCTTGACAGTAACATGACCCATTTATTCTGCATTCACCTGTGATGGTGAAACAGACATTTATTTGCATTGCTCTAATTTGAAATGTTTTCATAAGCACTTTATAAACTTTGTTCTTATTTATGTAGGACTTTGGCTTTTGTTGTGGTCAAAAGGTGCTGAAACAGATTGTTGCTTAGTACTTAAACTTCTTAAACCAAGAACTTGAACCAAGGTTTCTGTGAGAGCCACCCTAAGATGTGCGGAAGCCTGTTAGAAGTAGCTGTACTCAATTTGTTTTGAGGCAAGATGGTTGACAAGAGTCATTGTGAACGGACAACATGTAAATCCTAAAGGCCTGAAAGAACTGCAGTGGAATCGTCCAATTATTTATTGCCAGTTTTGGTTCTCCTGAACCTTATGCCAACTTAAGGGGAAAAAAAAAATCCAGCAGCTGGCTTGAGATTCCAGTGCTCACACTTGACATGGTTTACAGAGAATCTGGCCCCAAAGTCCAGATGGCTCTGGTTTTCATAAAAGGTGTATTTGCTGTTTATTCTGTATGGTAAGTATTTGCTATTTGGAATTTAATTATTAATGTCAGTGTCAGTCTTGGTTGTGTATTGCATATACTGTATTTATAAATTGGTGCAAAAAGCACAAGTAAATTATACATCAAATTTATTATAAAGAAATAGTAACTATTTTAACTTTGTTCAAGTATGTGGTAATTTGCTCCTATTAGAGTAAAAAAGAAACCAGTAAATTATCAGTTTGTGTAACTTAAGAGTATTCCATATAATATTTTTTTAGATTTAGATGCATAAAATTTCGAATGTGAAAATTGCAGGGCATTTTAAAACATGTGGGGGATATTTTCCCATGTTCTGTTAATTCATTTTCTTTTGCCATATGATTTTACATATAATGTAGTCAAGCATACTGTGAATAGATTTGTCTATAATGAGCAGACCATGTAAATCTACTTTTTTAAAATGTAGCTAGTATAACTTTAGTAGACATTTTCTTTTGCAAATTATATATAAATAATTTATATCTTCCTAGGTGAGTTACTCATTGCAAAGTTTGACTCATGCAAATGACCTCAAATACATGTCAGCTTACTTTGCTGTGGCAACATCCATGTGAACTGCTTTGTACACTGTGAAAATATTTCACTCCAGCCTGCCCATTTTGTGTTTACTCTGGGCTGGAAAAGACTTTGCCAAAACATTAAAAACCATTCTTTTCACTAAATTAACAGTCTATCTGCTTTCAGAAGATGTATCTGTACACATTTTTGCTAGTTTTGTATATCAGGTTTTTTCCTCTCAAGAATCATACTTAGATAAGCTTATGAAGTTGTTTTGTTCAAAGTAATATATCTCTATAATGACTGCATTGGCAAAACAACCAAAACGTGAATGTTGTGCCTAGTGAGTGAGTCATGTTCCATCCTTATTTCTTTTCAAAAATTCTTTGCCAGTTCTCAGTTTGAACCATTTATTTTTTAGCTCAACATTGCAAACAGCAGTAATACTGTTTTAAGAATGAGTGTTATAATTGCATAGCATTTGTATGCACTTTATACTTTGCAGAGTTAAATTATTAATCATTTTGCACATGAAAGCTGTGGGGCATATCTTTGTTGTGTTCCTTTTGTTTTTTTAGGTGAGGAAATTATGCTAAGACTCTTAATTCCAAGATTTTATGGACAGTTGAGGAATGACCTAGAGCTGTTTTCCCCTGAGCATTATAAAGAAAATAACCAGAGGTACTTTATTCATATTTTCTCCCTATTCTGTATCTTGAGAGGTTTCTTTTTTTTTCTTCTTTTTTTTCTTTTCTAGCAAATGCATTCTTTTAACAAAGTGGTCACAAGGGAAAGCCCTGTGGCAGAACCTGGTACTGTACCTTACCAGAGGAAATTAGAGTAAGATGGAGGCCCCAGCTCCCCTTAAAGACAAGACCTTGAAATCAAATAGAGTCAGCTATACCTATCACAATTCTTGGATATAAGAAACCCATAGACAGTCTTCTTTACACCGTAGGCTTTTTCCTTATAGGGTTGCATTTGTCATTGCATTTACCCTTCTTGGCCTGGAAGCAGAAGGATCTCGGTTATAATGAGCATCTTTGACCCCTTCCAGCCACAAGGTACTAACATCAGAGATAAGTAGCAATTAGGTCACATTTTAGGCTTAGATGGGGCTAGCTGAAAGTCAGTATGATGAAAACACAAGGGTGGGATCCCACACGTCTCAAATGATTGGCAGGGGCTAACATATTAGTAATTCTCAGTTTTGTGTACTGAGATATTTCAATAAGACCTATGGCATTTTTTCCCTCATTTATAACGTTCCTATAATCCTTAATAGGTGAATGTTTGAATAGATGCTGGATGAATTACACTGGAAAACCCCAGCCCTAAATTTAGATAAGATGAATCATATATTCCCCAAATTAATTCAGGTTGAATTAAGCATGTAATATAAATTCAGTGAATTACAAAAA
Organism: Saimiri boliviensis; assembly: GCF_048565385.1. Taxonomy (NCBI): domain Eukaryota; kingdom Metazoa; phylum Chordata; class Mammalia; order Primates; family Cebidae; genus Saimiri; species Saimiri boliviensis. The sequence continues at coordinate 15,518,262 of NC_133457.1, forward strand.
GCAACATTTTATGTAGGAATGATCAGATTTTAAATACAGTGAAACTTCATTATATATAATAGATCTAGACCCTCCCAAGCATTTTCCCATCCCATAATTATTAATGAAATGCTTATAGAGCAACGATTCCTCCTCCGAAAAATTTCTTTATAAGCAGCTCCAAACCAGGGGTGCCTAAGCTAGATTTTAAAGTTATAAAGAAGTTTCATTGTATTTTTAAAACCTTTTTAATGGGTGTATTTGGACAAAAGTAATCAACCCCCTTTTCACATTTTACGATGTGCAGGTTATTACATTGCTTTTTACGTGTGGAAAAGTTAGCCTGCATTTATTTTTAAATGCAGTTATTAAAACATTTTTGTATTCCCCATCAATGAAAATTTTCAGTGTGAACAAATGGTGAATCATAATCGAGACAGTTCAGTGCTTATTTTCTGTAGGTTTTAGCAAAAAAAAATTTATAAACCATAAAATATTTATAGATCAGGATGGTAACTTTACATAAAGATTTAATATTTTCCATTGTCTCTGTTCTGAGTGCCATGCTTGTAACATTGATTGATAGAAGGTGGACACTAGGCAACTGGTAGTAAAAGTTCATTTTTTACTGAAAAATTCAGGTACATTAGCCATTTGTTATTTTATAGTGGACCGTTTTAATGTTTGTTATTTGTTGGCAAAATAAAAGTGCCTTAAGTTAAAAGTTTGTTTTAAGATCCATTAAAGAAATCGGTATCAGTTCATAATGCATTTATTTACAAGTCCTTTTATTTTGCATGTTCATTGTAAATTTAATACTGTAAATGTATTCAAATTCATTTACATGCCTATGGCTGCCTTTGATTAAACTTCTTCCAAAAAATAAATTCTGCCCAGATGTTGACTTTAATTTCATGTCAGATTACTTCAATATACGTTGCTGCGTAATCACTACCAAGTGGATTCTTTGCTGTGCATTTGTATATCCCAGAATCGGAGGTTTGCGGATTCTGAATGACTAGGGTACCTTGTAAGTGAAGCTGCTCACTTCCACGTGTCCTCCCTTTACTTGCTGTTGAGACAAGGGAGTGGCCAGGTAACTCCCACGTGATTTCTGGCTTGGGAACTCCCAGGGCCACACAGTGGAGCTGAAAGGCTGCCCCTGTCCTGGTGACAATGCTCCTGGGTGGACGATTTGTAATTCGGGGAGGGTAGGCTACAATCATTACTGGAACTGTAATCAGTGTATGACCAACACTATTTTGAGCCTTACAGATATAGTTTCCCCGGTCATAAACTGTTGCTTCTTTGATGACTAAGGTGCCATTGTCATGCAATATGTATTTCCCAGTAATTTGAGGCCTGTCTACTACATAACCACTTGGCATAGTCCATTTGATATTTGGCTTAGGAATTCCATCAGACACACAGTGCAGTGAAAGAGACTCTCCACTGAGGCCTTTTACTGTCCCTGGTGCATATGTAAGAATAACTGGCTTCTGGCCAATTTCTAATATGATTAATTTCTCAATATAGCCAACTTTATTCCTAGCAGCGCAGCGATATTTTCCTGCATCCTCCCGGGTTGTCTTATAAATGATAAAAGAACCATTGCTTGCTATAAGATACTGATGATAACTTTGTGGTCCATTGGAAAATTGTGTGCCATTTGGTAAAATCCAGATTATCTCAGGTGGTGGGTTACCGTCAACAGAGCAATTCAATACTGTGGACTTTGCCATCTGGGCAACTGTTTTTTCATTAAATGGATTTCTGAATGTCGGTCTTCTCAGCATTTCCAGTACTTCTAACTGTACTACCAACACACTCTCTCCTCCTTCATTGCGAGCCACACAGATAAATTCGGCTGAATCGGAAAGCCTCACATTCCTAATTTCCAAGGTTCCATTTTTATGGACTGTGATTCTGCTTCCATAGTATGGGGCTGTGAGGAAAATATTGTCTGGCATGATCCACATGACTTCAGGAGGTGGTGTCCCGTCAGCTCGGCAGTCAAAGTGTTTTTTGGCATGTCTCACAGCTGTGGCTTTAATAACAGTTCTGTTTGTATACAGGCCATTGATTAATGGAGGTTTAGAGACAATGTCCAGTTTGTACATTTTGGTGTCATCCCCACTAGGATTTCGGGCTACACATACGTACTCTCCAGAATCAAGCAGTTTCACTTTGTTGATGATCAGAGACCCATTGGCATGAAATGTGTACCTGTCGGTGGAGAAGGAAATCATGTCGTTGGAAGGCAGCAACCAAAATATTTTTGGTTTGGGATCCCCGATGACCTCACAGTCAAGGACAGCTGCGTCTCCAACTTGGATTCTCTTGTTGGTTTTGTAATGCTGCCTTATGCGGGGAGCAGCCGTTACAACTGTTAAGTGGACCTTCATTTCATCCTTTCCTAGGGTGTTCTGGGCATAGCAAGTATAATCTCCTTCCTCTGCTACCCCAACTTTGTTGAAGTATAAGGTTCCATTGTTAAAAAGGGTATACCTTCTGGTCCTGTGGCCACTGTCATCGGCGTGCATTGCATTGTTGATCATGGTGCCATCAGGCAAACTCCAAGATATCTCGGGCATTGGGGAGCCAGAAGCTTTGCAGTCTACTTGGAAATCTTTCCCGTGGAGCACTTGCTTTCTAAAATACTGCTTGTGGTCAATTTTGGCAGGCTTCAGTATTAGGCTGACATGCATCAGGGTCAGATCATCCCCCATTTTGTTTCTTGCCACACACAAGTAGATACCACTGTCTTTTTCTGTTACTGATCCAATAAACAGGGATCCATTTGGATAGACCTGGATCCGGCTGCCCATTCTAAGGAGAAAAGAGATTCCAGTGTGCAGCTGTTAGCAATGAGAGAAACTGTTCTACTCAGGGTTGCCTCCCTCTGCCCCCGCTTTATTGAAGCTTGACCAACGAAAATTGTGTATCTTTTAGGTGTAGAATATGACATTTTGATACACATATAGTGTGCAGTGCCCACCATTAATCTAATTAGCATATCCATCACCTCACATAGTTACCTGTTTTTGGTGTGTGGTTAGCATTAAATTGTTGCAATAAAAATTAAAATTACCAGCTTATTCTAAGTCATTAAAAATGATTGAACAGGTATAACTTAGTGCAAATAAGTAGTATTTCTCAGATGGATTTCAAATAAATCTTCGTTACATAGTAATTTGTTTTTAATCTTAATGATGAGGTAAGTGCTAGAAATATGGGATTTCTAAACACCATGACTTCCTTGACCATTTTACATATCAAGTGAACTAATTGGAACCACAAACATGGTCATTTAATAATATATACATATAATAATATACAGGTCATTTAATTATATATAATAATATACCGGTCATTTAATAATATATATATATAATAATATATACCTGGTCATTTAATAATATATACAAGTTCAGTTGCTCTGAAAAGATGCCAGATGATACTTCCTAAAAAGCTACTAGTAACAAAATGATTACCGAATTATTTGGTTAGCACTGTGGGAGGCCAATGCAGGCAGGTCACTTGAGGGCAGGAATTTGAGACCATACTGGCCAACGTGGCAGAACCCTGTCTCTACTAAAAATTCAAAAAATTAGCTGAGCATGATGGCACATGTCTGTAATCTCAGCTACTTGGGAGGCTGAGGCACGAGAATCACTTGAACCCAGGAGGCTGGGGTTGCAGTGAACTGAGATCCCGCCATTATATTCTAGCCTGGGTGACAAAACTGAAACTGTTTCAGAAAAAAAAAAAAAAAGCAACTTTCTTATTAAGAGAATACCAACCCAGGGTTCCTTAGAAGGTTGTTGCAACATCTGCCCTCTGTGGGCAGCTGTAGAGTGACTGGTTTCAGCACTGGGTTGAGCTGTTACGGAACACCATTTTTCTCCAGGTGTACAGCAGCGTCACAGCCTACCATTACCACATTTAACCACAAGATGGCAGATCTTTCCTGGTAAAACTAAATCTAGTTTTTCAGAAAGACCAGCGGAGACTCAGTTGGCGCTAAAAGTGCTATCAGGGATACCCATTGGAGAAACTGCCTTTATTATTTTTTGGCAACATGGACTAAATAAGTAGATAAAACTGGAGAGAAAAGTAAGAACTCTTTTTCATGGCATAAGTGCTAACCAAGTCAAACAGCCTTAAGTCACTTTTCTCTTTTTATTTGATTGATTTATATTTTTGAGATGGGCAGTGGTGAGACCATGGCTCACTGCAGCCTCCGCCTCCTAGGCTCAAGCAATCCAGCAACCTCAACCTCCTGAGTAGCTGAGACTATAGACACACCGCTATGCCCCGATAATTTTTTTTTTTTTTTTTTTTTTTTTTTGTAGAGACAGGGTCTCATTGGGTTGCCAAGGCTGGTCTCCAACTTCTGGGTTCAAGTGATTCTCCAGCCTTGGTCTCCCAAAGTGCTGGGATGACAGGCATGAGCCACCACACCCAGCCATCAAGTAATTGTTATTCTCCAGCAAAGGTAAATATGGAAAGTATTACAGTAAAATTTTTTAAGAAGTGTTTAAGTATGGAAGCAACTTCTCAGGCATATAAACCAATGTAAAATCATCATCATGAATACATGTAAAAGGAATGGAAACTGCCAGGTGTTTTTGCACTGATTGTTTATAGCTGAAAAATTGATATTTAGAGAGATTTAGTAGCTTGCTTTAGGTCACAGGGCTGGTTCTCAAGCCTTACGCTTTCCACTGTGCTATATACTGCCACCTACTATTATTCTTTCCTAATGCTTTTTAAAAGCATTGGTTCATAAACTTGGCTAAATATTAAAATCACTTGAGTTTAAAATCATACTGATGTCTGGGTCTCACCTCCAGAATTTGACTTAATGGGTATGGAGCATGGCGTAGGCATCACGATTCTTTTAATTTTCCAGAATAAAAATTGCCATGTTCAAGAACCACTGTTCTAACTTGGTTTTCAATGAAGATCCCTCATCAGCTGCATCAAAATTACATGGGACTGAGTTTAAGATGCATAGTTCCTGGCTTCAGTTTCTTGAAATTCTGCTTCAATAGTTCTGGCCAGGGACATAGAAACCCACACTCTAACAAACTTTCCAGCTAACTTATAAACAATTAAGTTTGAAAACAAGTGTCAAATTTTAGTGTGCAACCAAATCACTTGAAGGGCTTTTAAGAACAGATTGCTTATTGAAACAAAATCAGAGCTTCCGATTCAACAAATTCCCAGGCAGTGCTAATGCTACTGCTGGGGGCCTTTCCTTGGAGGAGGACTGGCTTACAGAGATATCTCCTGCACCCAAGAGCTGGTGCAACTAAAGGTTGTGACACATAAGAGAAGACAGAATTATTGATGTTTATTTTAATAAACTAATACTTTTGAGAGAGAATTTACTTTTGAAAATAGAAGTTTCCCAAGTAACAGAATTCTTAATATAAGATTAATGCAGAGGCATCTTCAGCCTTTCCAAAGCACAAAGCTCACATTTCATAGCTCAGTATTTAAAAATTCTAAATCTAAACAAATTTCAAGTCAGGTGATTTTTGATGACATTTGAAAAAACTTGAAAATTAACATTTACTTTTGAACTAAAGATCACAAGTTAAATTTATTAGCTATAGTAAGTATTAACTTATGTGACTAGGAAAAAAATATATTCTTCAACTCCTAAGCATGAGTACAAGCTCACATTTACTATGTGTAATTTTTTCTTGCATGGATGTTTTCTATTAATAAATAAACATATATAAAATGGAAATTCTCCTCATTTTTTTGTCATGGAAAATCATTGTGTAAAGTCATGCCAATTGCAAAAAACCTCATAGGTTATCATTTTTGAAGATAGGGTTTAATCTATATAGAAAGCCAGCTATAAAATGAATATTGATATGCCCATAACAGACCAGAGAAAGTGTGTATTTGTATGTATGTGTCTCACCACATCAGAGTATGGGGGCCCTGAATACGTTTAACTTAGTGAATATTGTGACTTTCACTAAGTGCTTTGTCATTATAGGAAAGAAAAAAATTAAGTACTGATTATAATGAAGTTGAAAATGTCAAATAGGGAACTCTGAAGAGTAAAATAATGGAGTGTCTCTCTCCAGAATCTTGACTGCAACACAAAAATTCTGTTTTGTATATAGAGATTATGAATATATTTATGCAGTAACTATTTTTTTTTCTTTTGAAAGAGATTCTCACTCTGTTGTCCAGGCTGGAGTACAGTGGTGCAATCTCGGCTCACTGTAATTTCCACCTCCTGGGTTCAAGCGACCCTCCTGCCTTGGCCTCCCGAGTAGCTGGGACTATAGGCGCCCACCACGATGCCTATTTTTTTTTGTTTGTTTTGTTTTGTATTTTTAGTAGAGATAGGGTTTCGCCATGTTGGCCAGGCTGGTCTCAAACTCCTGACCTCAGGTGATCCACCTGCCTCAGCCTCCCAAATTGCTGGGATTACAGGTATGAACCACCATGCCCAGCCTACAGTTAACTATTTTTAAACTGTACCAAGTATGGAGATAGCGATTTTTATTCTGCTTAAAATATAAAATCCTCAAGAAGTTGACCCTTAGAGTTAAGCATGTGACAAGAATGGTTTTCATATTCAAATGATCTCAAAAGAGTAGGTTTCTTTAGAGAGAGTTGCCTTTATGTCCAAGGTCTATGGGCACTCTCAAACTGCTGCTAGCCTTGCTGTGACACTTTCTCCATTTCAGAAGCTGTACAGCTAAATAGATAAAGCAGGTAACTCCAACTCAAAGGTATAAGCTTACCTGTGCTGCTGGTCGACCACAGCCTTGGATGGTAACCTCCACATTATTTGGGGTTTGGGCTCCCCAGTGGCTGAGCAGTTCAGTAGTAATTTGTCCCCCAAATTCACTTCATTCCTTTTCTGGGATGCAACTTCTATCCTGGGGCTGGTCACTCGCTCTTCCATTGTAAGCATTACTACTCTTCGCTCTGAACCAGTGGAACTGGTAGCGATGCATTCATAAGTGCCCCTGTCTGAAGAGGCTAGGTTTTTTATATACAAAGTCCCATTTGAAAATAAGAACAACTTGGAATTGGTAAACTGTAATGGTTTCACTTCAGTGCCATCAGAGAGGACCCAGTAAATGCTGGGCTGGGGAGTTCCTTTTACAGTACAGGGCAGTTTTAAACTTTCACCCCAAGTGCCTACAATGACTTGCCTCTTTTGCTCTAGAATAACAGGTGGTGCCGCAATGACTTGTATTTTAACCAGCAGTGAATCCTGGCCAGCGGGGTTGCTGGCCACACATTTGTAAAAGCCACGGTCATAAATACTGAGATTGTGGATGACCAATGTTCCGTCAACTGTCACCAGGGCCTGCCTGCTTCCCTGGGATGACTCCAAGACAACTGTTTGGTTTGCAAGAATCCAGGTAATTGTAGGGCTTGGCCTACCTTCTGCTCTGCACTTCAGTTCCACAGTGCTTCCAGAATGAACTGTGATCTCTTTGGTACGTCTCTCCAGGATCCTGGGAGGATAGGAAACCACAGACAAGGTGACATGAAGGTGGTCTGTGCCAAGCAGATTGGATGCTGAGCACAGGTACTGTCCACGGTCCTGAATTTCCACCCTCTGGATGGACAGGGTACCATTAGGGAGAACTTGGACCCTGTTATTCTGTTTCCTTTTAGATAAATCAAGTCCTGAGAAGAAAAAAGAAAATTATTGCTATAGGTCATCAAAGTTTAGATAGAAAACTTAAAAGCTATCTTTTTGCTGGGCTACTGAGAATACATTTAAATTAAAATGAAAGCCAGGCCCTGTGGCTCACTTGTATAATTCAAAACCAGCCTAGGAAACATGTGAGACCCTGTCTCTACAAATGTAAAAAATAAAAGTTAGGTGTGGTGGTGTGCAATTGTAGTCCCAGATACTCAGATGGCTGAGATAGGAGGATCATTTGAGCTCTGGAGACCTGACTGCACCACTGCACTCCAGCCCGAGTGACAGACCCCCCTCCCCCATCCCCCCAAAAATAGGATGGACATCTAGTCTTGAGATTGCTAAAATTATTCCTGGATTTTTAAATTCACATTTTACTTTAAAAGCCAGATGGTTCAACACAACAATTATTCTTTTTCAAATTATATTTCTTTGAATCAGCTTTTGAAGCATTCCAAAAAATGTTCTTAACATTTTAAAGCCTTCTGATGAGTAAAATTAAGCCAGTATCAAATGATATTAATAGTTTCCATGTCTTAGAAAAATTTGAAACTGATATTCTTTGGATGTGTAACCCCAAAACATAACAATCTTCCTGTTTTATAACAAACACTAAGTGTCAAGAAAAAGCTTCAAATACCTGATGAGACTCTGGTCCATCGAATGGTGGGCAGGGGATTTCCAACAGCTTCACAGGGAAGAAAGGCGTCTGAGTTAGCTGGAATAGTAAAGCTTGCAGCTTTTCCTCCAACTATCCTGGGCTTTTCAAATATATTCCTAGACAAAGAGTCAAAGAGAAGGAGTTTGGAAGTTGTTGCTTCTTGAACTGATTTTTTATCAAAGTCACTCTTTGCATTTTTCTGTCCATCCCAATTTGAAGCATGAGTGGTGGCCTCTGGCAGGCCTGTAGTGGGCAACATGCTCACTTCTGGCGTTTTCCCTTTTGCAGCAATTTCTGAGTATGGCTTGTGCCAAAATTGGTTTTCTGACCAGGGAGATGGAGTTAATTTAGAATTCTGTGCTTTAACTGTTATTAGTGCTGGCATGGGAGTAGAATGTAACAGATTAGAGTAGATGAAGTGAGTGGTTCCAGTTGTGAACTTGGCGTTTGGGTGAGCCTCGGGAGATGTTGCAACCTCTGCGAATTGCTGTGGATTAGCCTTGTGCCTTGAGGATTCCTGCAGCTTGACCACTGTATTTGTCATAAGCCTGGAAATGGGAGTTGCCACGTTGTCAGTAACTGCTCTCTGAGTGACGGGAGGGGAGATGGGAATTGGCATTCGAGTAGGACTGCTGCTCAGGAATGGTGGCATGGTTGAGTGTCTAATGATTGCTTTCCTGGTGGTGGTACTCTGGTATGATTTACCAGACAAAGTTGTTTCAGAAGCAATTGTGCTCTTCAAAGTCTGAGTACTCACTTGGGCTGGTTCTTCAATTACATCTGTCAGATTAAGAGTTCTTGAATGATGACCGATTGCGCTTGAAATTCCAGTTGTGTTTTCTGGTGGGGAATGAGTGAATGTAGAGACACTGGGCTTGACTGAAGTTTCCACTGTCATTAGAACAGGAGGTGTCATAGCAGTGGATGTTGTGAAGCCAGAACTCTGGCCTGGAGAGATGTTTGGGTCATTCCTGTTCTTTAGAGGCTCATTTTCTCTTTGTATTGTTTGTGCTCTGGATCTCTCTGTTTGGGTTTCAAAAGTAATGACAGATGCAGGGACAGGAGGAGGAATTGCTGGTATTGCTGTTTGCATTGATATGATGCTTATCGTACTTGCGTCTTTGCTTGTGATACTAGGAAGCATAGGGTTAAAGGATGGGAAGGGAAGCTCCTTCATTGCTGGAAGACTTCCAGGACTGTATGTTTTGCTGGCAGTATGGTGAGTTGTAGTCAAGGTAATAGATGGAATTCGTATCACACTTGCTGAAAGTGTGGTGAAATGGGAGGGAGAATCTTTATCTGTGGGTAAAGCAGGAGATGTTTTAGGAAGCATCACAGCTGTGCTTCTTTGTAAACCAAATTTATGTTGATTCTTTAATCTGCCTTTTAGGTTATGGTTATTAACAAAGTTGTGCTGCCAGGGAATTTTCCTTCTTGAAAACCTTGTAGTGGTTATAATAGTAGTCATTGGTGGCTTGGTGATAGCACCTGAAAGTGATGATGTACTCACTGAATCTCTTTTAGCTTCATTGGCGATAGACATCCTTGGGTAACCAGCATTTATTTTGTGAGTTTTTTTAATAGGTATGGATGTTGGAGCATAAGTCATGACTGTACCAGTTGGGGTCACTTGAGAACTTTCAGTACTGAAATATTTTATTGTGGGTGTTGTTTTCTCAATATCTACGTTGGGTATGTTCTCAAATAGTAATAGTGGATTCTGGACTAGAGTTGTAGATTCTTCTGATGTGACTCTAGCAATGTCAACTTTGGGGAAAGTAATGGGTTCAGCACTTGGAAAAGACAATGCTGCTGTTGCAGTGGTGAGTCTCTCCCTGGGAAGACAGGACAGGCATGTCACATTGAGCACTGTGGCCGAGAATGTAGTAGTGCTTTTCTCAGAAGAACCTCTGGTTGTTGGCCTGAAAATGCTGTATCTGTGCCGTCGGAGAACTGGAGTTCTATATGGGCTGAAAATCCGCCCCCTTCCCCCAATTCTCCTCCGCCTCCCAAAGCGTCTGAACAGTGGGATGTTAACTGTACCATTTCTAGGGATCTGAAACCGAGAATGAGCAGCCATATGCAGATCTGAAGGGAACACGGAGGTGCTAAGTGTTTGAGTAGTGTGAGAATAGAAGTGATTGTGCCTGGGCTCACTGACTTCTCTTACAGAAGTCTGATGACTGTTTGTGGTACTTACTGACTCTAACAATACTTCGTTGTTGGTGCTAGTAAGCATTTTGGCATTGACATCTTTGATCATAGTCCTCACTGTTATTGGGGGTGCACTTTGGAAATGCTCTCTTCCTCTTTCCATCTGGTCAGAGTCTTGAAATTCAGTATCTCCAGGATGTAGTGGAAAGACAGTGGATGGATGTTGATTGGTTGTGCCTTGCATTTGGCTTGACATGGTTGGGTTTACATTCTTTGACATGGCTATAGTTTCAATAGCAGTAAATAGTTTGAAATCTATGAGTTCTTTGGGTGGTAATATTTGTAAACTCACAACAGGAGAGAATTCTGTGCCAGAAGTTATGTTTGTCACAGGACGAGATACTGTTCTGGAGTCAGCCATCACTGTACTTGCCGCAAGGTCTGAAGCTTTAGTGGCCAGAACCATAAATTCCTCATCTCGAGTGAGCATGCCTGAGGAATCGTCATCTTCACCAGATATGTTTGGGAGTTGGGTGACCAGTGGGGGTGGGCTCACTGTGGGATTTTCTCGCTTCTCTGGCACAGCATTCTTTTTCACTTTCTCCAACAGTGCCGCCCAGTGTTGTGGGTCAATTCTCCTAGCAGAGGGAGGGAAGTGCCTCCTATTCTCCCTAAAACGTCTGTGTGTTGAATCTCCATGTCGCTGGTGTATTAATTCCCGATAGTTTTGCCTCTTACTTGTGCTTGAGGCTTGTTTTCCAACCTCAGCCCCCATTCGAGCAGATGTAGGGAGTTGTGCACCTGGCGGCTCCTTAAGAGGAGCAATAGGATTGGACTCATCAAGTCCAGATCCCTGTGTTTCTCCACCATGCTCCAATGGCCTTTGTCCTTTCATCTTGACTGAAACTTGGAAAATCAAAAAATCAACCCCTGATGGGTTGGCTGCCACACAGTGATAATAACCTTGGTCTTTTAGAGTGACTTGTAATATTCTTAATGTGCCATTATTAAGAACTTTCTTGTCTCTTGATGACTGATAGAGCACATTGTTTCCTGGAAGAACCCAGCTAATAGAGGCATCTGGGATACCAGTAGAATGGCATGGGAGATCAAGTGTTTCACCAGTGAAAACTGTGTGATGAATCCCATTTTCCTGATAGGCTTCTACTGAAGGTTCTACCACGGTTATCCTATAGGTGAGAATATCTGCATCATCATAATTGGTGCTTATGCAGTGATATACGCCCGTGTCAAAACTGTCAGCCATCTGGAGTTCCAGTTTTCCACTTTTGTCTATTAGGATCCGTCCATCCTCACTGACATAAGGGGCTCTCACTTTACTTCCATCAGCTAGAAGCCACTCCAAGTGTGGGGTGGGGTCTCCTTGGCCTGGGCAGTTGAGGCCAATGGTTCCACCTACCAAAACAGTATGTTCCAGCTTAGTATTGTTGTCCCTTGAAATCATAGTCCATTTGCGTTTCACTGGCCTCATCTCTGCTCTTGGTAAAGAGATTTGGATATCACCTGAGTACTGGATCTGTAATGTGCTGAGTGTGGTGGCAGTTCTGTTCAGCTGCAAGGAAATTTGGTCTTGCATTAACCAAGAGGGATCTGCTCTGAGATCTGCCTCTATGTTGGTAAAGATGTCTTCAGGCTTAGGAGCCACTTGTTTATATTTGTAACAGAGCTGGGGTGTTTCACTAAGCAAGTAGCTCCTTTCTAGTATCAGAGGAGAATCACTGTACAAAGCCAGAACTTGCCACACTGGCTGAATGTGACCATAATCTATGTTGCACACCAAAAATGTTGAAAATGAAGTATTTAGCATGATATAGTCATTTTCTTCAGTGAATGCAATGAATGATGTCCTTGAGGGCTTTTGAATACTGCAGACCATGTTAGCTTCATTTCCCGACTGGTCTGTCATATTCATGGTGAGGGAGCCAAAGGGTGCCATGAAACCTTGGGGAGAGATGAAAGCAGAACCACTGTCTTCCAGAATAGTCAGTTTCTTTGATTTCAGGGATGAGTCAATGGTTGGCTTGGCACACTGGAAAGCTGCAGCTGAGATCATAGCTAAGGGCTTGCCTTTAGAAGTCCTAGGGTTCATGCAAAGTGGACATTGCTGAGGGCTAGAGGGACTTCTATCTTTTTTGCATTTTATTACATCTGGAAAAAATCAATTGAGTTAATGACCTCTATGAATTGACAAGCATTTTGAAGAAATAACTTTTGCTAGAAGCTGAAACAACTTAATTTAATAGAAAGTTTTCTGATTTTTTGCTTCTGAATTGACTTTTTAAAAGCTATTGTCTGTATAACCTGCTACAACATAGTATGCACAGACACAGGATTTTGTCTGTCTTATTTACTGCTGTATTTCCCATGTTCAGCAAATGCCTGATATATATTTGGTACTCAGTAAATATTAGTTGAATGAGTCGTTTTTTAAATCTAGGGAAACAAAATGATATGCTCATGCCTGTCCGTTTTTATTAATAACAGTTCAGTTCTACTTCTTCATTTTAACATTTTAAGATGGCCACAGGACTTCATTGTTCTTTAAAAGATAAGCTGTTTGTTAAATGATCATTTATAATCTGTTGGATATCATTAAAAACCCAAGTTTATTTCCATTAACCAAAAGAATATTAACTGAATTACAAGGTACCTTGACCTGATCTAGCTGAGTAGCAACAGGAATTAAAAGCAGCAGATGAATGCAGGAGACAAGGAAGCAGGTAGAACCCATCAACAGGAGGTGAGGATTGACTGAACATGGACAGTGACAGAAAGGAAGGGTCAAGAAGACTCTGTTTTATGACTTTGGAAACTGGATGGTTCACGGTCTCCTTGGATGAGGTAGATGCACTGGAGGAGGATCAGGTTTAAGGGGGAGGGAAGAACATTGTGCCAAGGCAGTGGGGCAGCCCATTAAAGCTCTGACATTCTGGTGAAATCAGAGGTTGCAAGTCTTACACAGTACTAGGACCAACACTATAAGGACCAGCATTTCTAAGTGACAGGTGCCTCATCTTTCAAATATTTGTGGATATCACATACCATTTAAAAGCTCTGCTCTGGTGAGCCTATTTAAAGTGGCTGGTCACTGGAATACTTAGTAAGAGGTATAGACTTTTCCCTTACACAAAATACAGCCTGAGACATCCATGCTGTTCCATGTAGTAGCTCTTATATGATGCACTGGACCGACGCAGGACTTAACAAAAGCATTGTACTTCTTAGAAGATTTAAGATTTGCCAGAGTGGATGGATAGGGTCAAATCTCCTTCCCATGTGTGCACATGTCCTCTCAACGGCTTAACAAAGTCACTCTGGGCTGAGCACAGTGGCTCAATGCCTGTAATCCTAGCACTTTGGGAGGCTGAGGTGGGAGGATCATGAGGTCAGGGGATTGACACTAGCCTGGCCAACACAGTGAAACCCTGTCTCCACTAAAAATACAAAAATTAGCTGGGTGTGGTGGCATACACCGGTAGTCTCAAGCTATTCGTGAGGCTGAGGCAGGAGAATCACTTGAACCTGGGAGGCAGAGGTTGCAGTGAGCTGAGATCATGCCATTGCACTCCAGCCTGGGTGACAGAGTGAGACTCTGTTTAAAAAAGAAAAGAAGAAAAAAAGTCATTCTGACCAAAGATACTGAACCCTTCTGTGTGTACTACAGTGTGACAGGTAATGTCACAGATGCCTGGCCAGTCAGCATTCTTCAGCAAATTTTATAGTCTAAACCTATGCAGAGGAGGGGGCTGGCAAGATGGAAAACCTTTGAACAATCATAAGAGTTGCCTCCCAGTCACCCACTTGCCAACAAGCTGTATTCCTTTACCTACTTATCACTACCCTGGGCTAAGACAATGTGGGAGACTTCTGGTTTAATGAAACCTCATCATAGAATATGCTCACACCATGGCATGCTTCTTATGCTTGCACCGAGCCAGAGTTAGCAGGCCTTGGACATCAGGTATTTTGCCTCAAATGCACACCTGACCATGTCACCTCTATTCCCTTCATCATACTCGATTCCAGCCCCATGGAAATCCTTTCCATTCCTCAGCCCTGGCATGCCACACCAGGCTCTGGCATATGCTGTTCCTTCTGTGGACCGTACACTTGTTGTCTTCCATCGTGACCTGAGTACTGACCCGTCATCCTTCAGAACCCAGTCTGAACAGCACTTCTTCTGGGTGGGCTCCCTGTTTTATAGTCTCCTGGTACCTTCACTTCTTGTGTCTTACTTTTACATTACTCTCTATTAGAATGGCTTGTTTACTTATCTGTCTTCCCATGAAACTATAAACTTCATTCTTGTTCATCTACACATCCCCAGCCCTGGCCAATGGATGCTCAGGAAAGATCAACAGAAGGAAGAAAGGCAGACAGGCAGGATAAAGTGGCTAATTCTAAGACCATGGTTTTTTTCCCCCCACCTTCACATTTCAACTTATAAATTGAGAAGTGCCTTACAGTTGATGATGTTTTACAGTAACAGCTGACAAATTGGCAACCAATATACCTATCACAGCTTGTACACCCATAAAGATTGTCATAGCTATTTATGCCACTTTCTGTTGTATCACATGTATTGGTGATACAACATACATGAAATTTGCCTTTAAAAGGTTCAATTAAGATTACACTATGATTTAGAATTTAAACAGGTTGTCAAGTATGTAGAAAAGAATGGAAATAGAGCAGCAGGATATAAATTTCATATTCATGAAACAAATGCTTGCTAGAGAGAAGGCCACAAATTCATTTTATAGAAATGCTACATCAACAGCTTTGTGGAATCAAAGAATGGAGGATATCTGCAGTAGATAAAGACGTGTTACATTTACTGAGATTGGTACAAAAGGATTGCCTACCACACACCAAGTAAGGTAACTGAAGGCATGAACAACTGTTGAATCTCTCGGAATTTCAAAGCATAAAAGGTTGATGTGACTGATCAGTGGGTCTTATAAAAATGATCATTAAGTCATCTCAGTCAAAAGGAGAACACTTGATTATTAAGACTGAAAGATGTTAGCCCCTGTGGGTTCACTTATTTTACATATATAATGAGTTGATTAACAGTAGGAACATGTTCTGGAAAATGCATCATTAGGCAATTTAGCTGTGCCGACATTATGGAATGTACTTACACAAACCTAGATGGTATAGCTAGTACACACCTAGGCTATATGGTAAAGCCTACTGATCCTAGGCTACAAACCCATACAGCATATTACTCTACTGAATATTGTAGGCAATTGTAATAAAATTCTAATTATTTATGTATCTAAACTTAGAAATGGTAACATGTTGCACTTTATGGTGGCTACAATGTTACTACGCAATAGTTTTACTTAACCTCCATTATAAATCTTATGGGACCAGGCTCATCATATATGCCATCTGTTGCTGACTGAAATGTCAGTATGCAATGATTACGTGTGTGTGCATGTGTATATGTACATAAGACATATGTATAAGTTTATATGATGTGTGTTTTTATACATATATCTATGTTTTGGACATATTGAGACCACAGGTAAAGATAAATGAGAAACAGGAAGGCAGAAGACTTCTAGTAGCAGTAAATATGTTATCCATTCAAGAATGGAAGTACAGGCAGACAACCCGAGTGGTGAAATGGTGATTCTAAAGGAGATGGGGTGGCTGGAGAAGCAGCCAGACTTCTCGGAAGGGCTGAGCAGTTTGCTGGCTGGCTGAGAACTATCAAGCAGAAAAGGAAAAGAAGGGCTCTCGGCAAGGGCAGCAGCAGCCATGAGTGGGTAAAACAGCTTGTGGCGTGGCAGGAAGTTGCCCAGAGTTGTTAGAGCAAAAAGTGCCTGTGTGTCTGGGTGGGCGGGGCCAAGGGGTGGAGAGGAAGGAAGGAAGCAAGGCTGAGGACGGGCCAGCTCCACGCTAGGAGGAGCTGGCCTGCAGCTAAGGAGCAGGAGATTTCTTTTCTAAGCCAAGAATCAACAACATTTTAAAAGAGCCAAATAGTAACAATTTTAGGCCTTCTGAAACATAGTTCTCTGACACTACGTAACTGCCACAGTAGCCAAAACACAGCCATAGATAATGTATAAAGAATTCATTGTTCCTAAATTATTCTGAGATGTTATTTTCTCTCCTAAATTACCCTGGCCTCTCCACTTACTAATATAACACCTCTAAGTAGATTTCTTCCATTTAATTGGGACCAAAAAATAAACAATTTCGATACCTGGCTTCTCCTGTATCCAGTCAGACAACCACTTTAAATGGCAATCACAGGTCCATGGGTTCCCAGGCAGGTAGAGGCTTTCTAGGTCAGGCATATAGGAGACCATCTCTTGAGGAAGGGAGGTCAGGAAGTTATCCGACAAGTATAGGTACTTAATGAAAGAGATTTTAAATATCTGGAGGTAGCTGAAAGAGACAAACGTATCTGGATGGAGCTTAGTGAGCTGATTTCCTTCCAAGTGCACCAGGCGGAGAAAGTTGAGCCCGTAAAAAACCTCTGGGTTTATAAACTCAATGTTGTTGTGGTCCATGTGCAATCGCGTCAAGCTCCTGAGGCCATAAAAAGTATCTTTCTGAAGTTTTCGGACTTTGTTATAGCTCATTTTTAAGACCTGTGAATTTTTTTTTAAAAAAGAACATATGCATGTTGTCCAGGAAATTTTCACGAGAGGGAAAAGTGTTATCAGTAACAAAACCTATGTTGGAATTAATTCAATGCAATTTTTACACTTAGGATTCCAATTCAAATTAGTTGCAAATTACATATGACAATATCAGAGAAATTAGAATACTCAGGAACATCTGCCTATTGATATTAAAGAATGATTTTTTTCTTTTTTCTTTGAGACAGAGTCTTGCTCTGTCACCCAGGCTAGAGTGCAGTGGTGTGATCTATGCTCACTACAACCTCTGCCTCCCATGTTCAAGTGGTTCTCCTGCCTCAGCCTCCTGAGAGTAGCTGGGATTATAGGCGCTCACCATCATGCGCCTGCCTAATTTTTGTATTTTTAATAGAGATGGGGTTTCACCATGTTGGCCAGGCTGGTCTCAAATCCCTGACCTCAGATGATCCACCTACCCTGGCCTCCCAAAGTGCTGGGATTGTAGGCATGAGCCACCACACCTTGCCAGGAATAATTGTTAAAATTATGCACACATATGTTTATTGTGGCAATGTTCAAAATAACAA
This sequence comes from Saimiri boliviensis, assembly GCF_048565385.1. NCBI lineage: Eukaryota > Metazoa > Chordata > Mammalia > Primates > Cebidae > Saimiri > Saimiri boliviensis. The sequence continues at coordinate 15,535,962 of NC_133457.1, forward strand.
AGACTTGGAACAAACCCAAATGCCCATCAGTGATACATTGGATAAAGAAAATGTGGGACATATACACTGTGGAATACTATGCAGCCATAAAAAAGAGTAAGTTCATGTCTTTTGCAAGGACATGGATGAAGCTGGAAACCATCATTCTCAGCAAACTAACACAGGAACAGAAAATCGCACGCTGCATGTTCTTACTCATAAGTGGAAGTTGAACAATGAGAACACATGGATACAAGGAGGGGAATATCACACTCCAGGGCCTGTGGGGTGTGGGGAGCAGGGGGAGGATAGCATTAGGAGAAATGTCTAATGTAGATGATGGGCTGATGGGTATAGCAAACCACCATGGCACATGTATACCTAAGGAACAAACCTGCACATTTTGCACATGTACTCCAGAACTTAAAGGATCCTAATAAAAAGAAATTTAAGATATACAAATGATACTGTGGCTATTTTAGAAAGATTTCTTAATTTTGAGATATATATTGAAGAACTTATAAATGAGTATTATGAAAACTTGGATTTATATCAAAATAATTCAGTGGAGTGGCGGGTAGTGGGTGGAGGTACAGTTGAGACAAGATCTGTTATGAGTCCATAACTATTGAAGCTGGGTAATTATAGGGTTCATTATATTAGTGTCTCTCTAACATTTTTATAAGGTTTAAAAAAACCAGTATTTCAAGTAAAGATTTCCTGAAAACAAATTTTTCCTAAGAGAGACTACTGATTTTAATTTATTGAGTTATAGTTCACATGCCATAAAATTTACCTTTTTAAAGTGCACAATTGGTTGGGTGCAGTGGCTCCCAACACTTTGGGAGGCTGAGGCAGGCAGATCACTTGAGGCCAGGAGTTTCAGACCAGTCTGGCCAACATGGTGAAACCTCATCTCTACTAAAAACACATATACATACACACACACAAAATTAGCCGGGCATGGTGGCACACACCTGTCATCCCAGCTACTCGGGAGGCCAAGACATGAGAATCATTTGATCTTGGAAGGCGGATGTTGTAGTGAGCTGAGATTGTACCACTGCACTCCAGCCCGGGTGACAAAGCAAGATTCTGTCTCAAAAAAAAGTGTATAGTTAATTGGTTTTTAGCATATTCACAGAGTTGTATAACCATATCCACTATTAGAAACTTCTAAATAAAGAACTTTGCCCCAAATGTAACCTGGGAGTTCAGTCTTCAACTCAGTGTTCCTCAATATCCATTGAAAACTTGGTTGAGAGAATAAACATTTGGAGAATTCTATAAAGGACATGCAATCCATCTATTCCTCCGAAGACGTACATTCCAAATAGAGCTGGATTAACCTAATCAACAGAATCACATAGCTACATTATACTCTACTGCTCTCCACCGTGGTTATAACCTCCCTTACTGGTGTATGTTAAAAGGCTCTAGGAACACAGGTACTTTATCTTTTACAAGGATAGTATTAACTTTATTTTGTGACACTGTATTTTATGAGGAACTTTGTAAGACATTTCTTTCTGATTTAAAATCATACATGGCTGGGCTTTTCCTGAATAGATTGTTTAAGTTTTAATAGATGCCATATATTGTTAGTTTCTCAAAAGCCTCAAGTCCTACTTACAGCAGACATGTAAGTCTCTACGTATGCATTTCCTCATCTTCTCTGTATTCTTATCTCTAGGTTTATTTTACCTTTTACTTTCTCATTCACTTCTGTGATCCTTCTTGCATGATTTTATGCATTCTTGGGAGGCCTCATAAGTTTAAAAAATTGTTTGAACAAGGTAGAACACTAATAACTAAATAAAATGAAACTGGAAAAAAAGTATACTGATTTATATAAAGTTAACATCTGTCTAAGACAGCCATTGTTTTTAGGAACTACATTCAATTCCCAGATAAACATGACTAGAAATATCCTCTTAAGATTAAATTTTAAAGGGTTATTGATTTTTTTTCTATTAGCCTGAGGTATTAGAAAACTTACCTCACAGTTTTCTTATTCTAATTTCCATATACAGTTGCACAGTTAAAAATCAGTTTGCTGCTGCTGTTGTTGTTTACACAGAGTTTCACTCTTACTGCCCAGGCTAGAGTGCAATAACATGCAATCTCGGCTCACCACAACCTCTGCCTCCCAGTTTCAAGCGATTCTCCTGCCTCAGCCTCACGAGTAGCTGGGATTACAGGCATGTGCCACCATGCCTGGCTAATTTTTTTGTATTTTTAGTAGAGACAGGGTTTCTCCATGTTGCTTAGGCTGGTCTCAAACTCCTGACCTCAGGTGATCCATCCACCACAGCCTCCCAAAGTGTTGGGATTACAGGCGTGAGTCACCACACCCAGCCAAAAATCAGTTCTTTAACATTCTCCATTGGCGTCTGCTTCTAATTTACAGAATGTTTATTTTTGTATGGTGTAGAGATAGGTGCCCTTTGAAGGTCTATCTCACTGGTCCCACCTCACCTCTTTAACCTGCCCCCTCTCCCCATCGGTCTCACCTGCAAGGCCTGCAAATCTGAGAAGGTCTTGTCAGGGATTGTGTGAATGCCATTGCTGTGAAGCATGAGTAACTCCAATTTGGTCAGGCCAGAAAAATCTGTTTCCGTCAATCTAACCAAGCTGTTGTATCTGAAATAAAAAATGACATTCTAGGCATAAGCTAAGTCTGTCAACTAAAGTTCAAATGTTAAAACCCAAATAAACACAAAAAGACTCAACACCTCTCTTTTTTTTTAACTGCTCTATTGAGATAATCAAATGCTTGAAATATGGAAATCAACCAGATGCCGTCTCAGTTACAGTCACCCTCTTCACATTCTGGGAACTTGTTACATTTCTTCTCATTTTCAAACTTTTATATATATGCTGTTCCCTCAGGTTGGAACATCCTTGACCACATCCTTTTCTGTTTGTGAACACTTAATATCTAGTCGATTCTTTTTTTTTTTTTTTTTCTTTTTTTTTTATTGCATTTTAGGTTTTGGGGTACATGTGATGAACATGCAAGATTGTAAATGGGAAAAAATTTTTGCAGTCTACCCATCTGACAAGGGGCTGATATCCAGAATTTACAAAGAACTAAAGCAGATCTACAAGAAAAAAACAAACAAGCCCATTCAAAAATGGGCAAAGGATATGAACAGATACTTTACAATAGTCGATTCTTTCATGATACTATCCCCCTTACTCTCCCAGGAGGAATTCGTCAGTAGCGGTTAAGAAGCCCGGGCTCTGGAGCCCAGGTTTGGGTGTCTGGTTTGGGTATGATTATGAGCTCAGGCTCAACTTAGTAGTTGTGCAACCCTGAGTAAAGTCAGCAACCTTTATGTGCGTCAGTTTCCTCATTTATAAAATGTAAATAATAGAACTCAATCCTAAGGGGTTATGAGGATTAACCCCTTATATGGACACAGTGCTTCGCTCAATACTAGTACATAGCACAAAATTAATGTTAGCTCTTAATCAAAATTAATTTTAGCTCTTAAAATTAATGTTAGTCACTAAGTGACTGTCTCTAAGACACTTTGTATGCTCTATTGCATTTTTCATTCATTGTACTGACCATACATTTGTCTTCTCTATCAATACATCTCCTAGAAGTGAATAGTATATCATTGTATTCCCAGTGCATAGTACATGCTCACTAATGTCAAATAAACCATGTTAAGTCCAACATGTATATTCACACACACACACATTTTTTCATGAACATTTAAAGTAGTTATACTTTTGCAAATTTAATTAGGCATCCATTTTAAATAAGTTTATATGGAAAGAAGCCAAAGGGCCTTTAAAAAGGATATATATATATTGCTTCTCGGCCTTTTGGCTAAGATCAAGTGTAAAAAGGATATATATATAAATATGTTTATATAGAGATATACATATATAATATGCATAAATATATACATATATACATGTATTTGTATATTGAATATTGTGATTCATCTCCCAAAGTCATATATGTTTGAGGGAAAAGTCACTGCTGTGATTGATCACTCTTTAAGAAAAGGAAAGATAGGGCCTCACACACCCTAAATTGATGCGTTCCACATTGGGCGGGATGCTGTCCGGGATGGAGGTCAGGTACCGAAAAGTGCAGTGTACTTCCGCAGGTATGTAACAGGCACAGCGGCGAGGACAGGCCCTGCCCCCTGGGGTGGTGACCAGGTAGATCACAGCAAAGGAGACCAGCAAGCAGGTGATTCCTCTGCCTTTTACCTTCATCCTGAAAAAAATCACACCTCGGAGTTAAAAAGAGCGGTGGAGCACAGTCCCAGGACCACCACACAGTCACTCTGGGAATCCGGGAGGCCTTCCTTAAGGGTCATAAGGGGCCAATTTCATTCCTACCCTTTGTGGTCAAATGCACTCTTTAGAAAACCACAGTGTGTGCTGCTGGCCTCACACTGCACTTTATGATCAAGTGGGATATTTACTGTTGTGATAATTTCTTCACAGCTTCTCACTTCTTAATAAAAACCAGGAATCCCTATTACTCAGGCATTCATTAAAATTCATTAAAAGGGAAACTGTAACCTCTAAGAAAGATATTGTGACAACTGGACTATATAAAATTTAGTGCCCTTTATATACATTAGTTCTTTTAGAGTAACTTTCAAGAAACTGATTCTAACGGTAATACCTGTGCATAATAAAACATTTGGAAACTGTAACTAAGCAGTAAAAAGGAAAAAAAAATTACTCAGTCTCATCGCTGACACAATCCTTAACATTTTGTTGTATTCCTTTTCAGCATTTTTCATACACTGTGTGTATATGTATAGGTGCACATACAGTTAGGTGTATATGTGTACATATGATCAAACTTAATTTTGTAACACATTTTATCATTTCATATACAATGTGTTTTTCCATTTTATTAAACCTTCTTCAGAAACATTTTTAAAAGGCTATAATAATCCACGGGAAGGGAGAATAAATCTCTTTTTAATGGGGTTTCAAGTCCCTGCCAAAAGACACATTGGACACTTCACTGCCAAGTAATGATCACAAGCAACAGTGACTGACCAGCTGAGAAGACTTGAGCCAAGCTGACCCCGTGCAGGCATGATACTGTCTGCTTTTGCTCAGCTTAGAACATCTCTCTGCCTCTTTCCTTGGTCCCTCCTCCAGCTCACGGCTGCCACAGGAGGTGGGGAACATAACCAGGAAAGAAATTGGATGAACCTGGAAACCATCACTCTCAGCAAACTGACACAAGAACAGAAAATCAAACACCGCATGTTCTCACTCATAGGCGGGTGTTGAACAATGAGAACACAGGGACACAGGGTGGGGAGCATCGCACACTGGGGTCTGTCAGAAGGAAATAGGGGAGGGACAGCAGGCGGTGGGGAGTTGAGAAGAGATAGCATGGGGAGAAGTGCCAGATATAGGTGATGGGGAGGAAGGCAGCAAATCACGCTGCCATGTGTGTACCTATGCAACAATCTTGCATGTTCTTTACATGTACCCCAAAACCTAAAACGCAATAAAAAAGAAATATGCTCAACTTGTCAGAAAAAAAAATGGCATCTGTTACCCATATGTGGGGCAAGCCCAGGAATCCAAACCTAATTATCTCCTGAAATGCAGAACACACAAGGGTTGAAATAAACTCTTAATTGTGCTTTTCTAAGCAAGGAGATCTTCATAATTTGTAATGAATCCCATCATGTTGTGGAATAGCATGGTTTTGGATTCTACCAGCAACCATCCTTTAGCTACAGACTACACTGAGAAATAACATGGAGGCTGACCTGCTTGGATTTTCATACAGATAAAAATGACAAATCTATTATTAGAATTTAGTCCAAATTAAAATTTAAGATAGGATTAATCATATGACCACTTTTGCCATTGTAACCATTTGGTTACCAAAATTTTAAATAAGCTCTGTATGATTGGAGACAACATTTCCACCTTATCATTAGATTAGCAAAGGAAGGAACAGCAGGATGGAGGTCAAAAAAAGTTCTGAGTATGCTGAAAAGTTCTGGATATACCCATATTCAAATTATTTGAAAGAGAAGCAAAAGCACAAAATAAGAATAGAAGATTCTCACAGACTGAAGCCTGAAACTGTACATAATGAAATAGGAATTGGCAATACCTGAGCTCTTCTTTCAGGTTCTGAATCCTCTTACGACACAGGCAGAGAGAAAATCTTCCCAGGAAATGGAAAATTGTGTCCAAACCTGAGGAAGGAAAAGTTCTCTGCTCCCAAGTGAGCAAAAGGCTCAGTCTTTTTGGCTTACAGCTCAAGAATAATGATCTTCAGGGAGCCCCGGGGGCGCTTCCACAGCTACAAAGTACTATAACCCATAACCACATTAATCCAGAAGTGTTCTTTTAGTATGAGGCTTCTTGTTGCAGAAACAAAAGGCAAAGTGGAGGCTTTTAAATTTCCTTTCTCCCTCTGTAGTGTACTTTCGTACTCCTCACTTGAATATTAATATAACTATTACTAATCACTCCATTTTGCTCCAAAGTCCTAAGAGCTTCTCTTCAAATGGTCTTTTTTGGACAAATCTGTCACTAACGTCTCCGTCTATTGTCTTTCCTCAGTGTGCGTTTTTTGTCTGGCATCAGTCACTGAAGAATCATCGAGTGCTTTCGTGCCCCCACCTTCTCCCGGTGCGTCTTTCCTCCCCAACTCTCACCCTCCTCCCCCCCCCCCCCAGCGCCCTGACTCGCTCCATTCCCATGCCAAGCCCCAGCCGGGTGGGGTTCCAGCCCTTTCCAGGGAAGGACTGGTCGAGCCGCTCACCTCTTTGCCCTGGTGACCAGTGGGCTCGAGCTGCTCAGCCGCTGGGGTCCTGCGGAGCTGATCCAGAGCCCTGGGAGGAGGGAAGGAAGGCGGGGCGAGGGCGGGGGTGAGCCCGACTTCTGCGTCTGGTAACGCGGCCAGCGCTCAGCGCACATGGATGAAAAACGACCACCCGACCCCTTTCTGTTTACGAGCACGTGGGAAGCTAATTTGCCTTCGCCTTCACTCTTGCTTCCTCCTCGTTTTTAAATTCTCAGGGCTTTCTCCTAACAAGTTGGCAGGTCCTGGCTGGGTGGTAGAGCAGTTTCAGCAGCCGCTGACCTCTTCTACCTGTTGACAGGTGGGCCTTTTGGTTTAAGGGTTTGCATAATCGTGGCGGGCTGTCCTTGGTCCTGTGGCTCCTAAAGTTCTGTTTGAAGGCTGAGTTAGCGTTAATGACATGTAATACTACCTGCAGTGTGAATGTTCTGTTTAAACCTCTCTTTTTAAAATAAATAAATTATATTGTGTATATTTAAGTTATACAACATGATGTTATAGGCTATAGATAGTAAAATGGTTACTACAGTAACAAGATCGCCATCATCTTACATAGTTACCTCATTTTTGTTTTTGTGACAAGAGCAGCTAAAATCTACTCTTTTAGCAGGAATTCCAAACACCATGCAATTGTATTAATGATAGTACTCTTGCACATTAGATCTAGACACTGGTTCAGCCACAGGTCTATTCCTTTGTATTCTCTGACCTACATTTCTCCATTTTCTTTCTCCAACCTCTATAACCACTATTTTATTTTCTATCTCTGTATAATTGACCTTTCAAAAAAAGACTTCACATATAAATGAGATCATGCGGTGTTTTGTTTGTTTGTTTCTGGCTTGTTTCACTTGGCATAACATCCTCCAGGTTCATCCGTGTTGTCACAAATGGCAATATTTCCCTTTTTATTTTTCCTGCTGAATATTACATTGTATATAGATGTCTCATAGGAATCCTTCTTTTAAATCATTATCACAGAACTGGATTTAAATACCACTATTTCTGCTTGGATTACATTCTCCTTTCTCGTCTCCACCCCAGAATCGCCTCTACCGACTTGTCCACATGTTGCTCCTGCAATTCTGGATGGGGCTCCCAATACTCATAAACACTTAATTAACATAACTAAAATGTCCTTGTTTCCTTCCATGTAGTTATGTAGCATTTAAACTTTTGATGACCATTTGCAATGAATGTTTTAGGGCAGTGTATCTCAAGATAACGTCATGGGTCCAGCATCATGATTACTTTGGACTTTGTTAAAAACACAAATTTGCAGGATCCATCTGAGACCCACTGATTCAGAAACTGTACAAAAGAGGCTTAGGAGTCTATGTGTTAATAAGCCTTCCATGTGATTCTGATGCAGCTACAATTTGCAAATTGCTAGTTTAGTGAAATAACTTCTGATAAACATTTTACAAATACCGATTCATTTCAACCTCACCATAGCACCAAAAAGTCTTATATTATTCCCATTTTACAAGTAAGGTACATAAAGGAAAATGAGGTCATGCAGCTTGTGAGAAGAAAAGCCAACGTTAATTCAAACCCAGGCAGTCTGGACCTACGATCTGAATGTTTAACCATAAAGCTGTGGCTACCTCACTTAGCTAAACATGGGTACTGTGCCATATCCCATGGCTGAGCATTCATGTGATTTATGGTTAGTAATAAGTCAATTACCAAAGTAGAATTATAGAATCAGAGACTCAGAGTTAGAAGTAACCCTAGAAGCCTGTATATGAATATAGCCTTTAGCTCTGCAGACCTGACAAGATTCTTTTAGATTAAAAATTCACATGTGATATCCAAACTTGGATGCTTGCTTTGGAAATATGGCATATTTGTCAGGTTTTGGCAGCGATAGTTTATCTTTCTCCCAAAGCTCCCTGATGACCAATCTCATGGCTTTGTGATCTTTAGTGAATTTCTAACCCATGTCTGGACTTCCAGACCTCAACTAGGATGAACCACAGCAAGATGACTGTAACATGTTATACTTATTTTCCTAGGGTTGTTACCTGGGGTCATTTTCTTGCTATCAATTTCAAAGAGACTCTTGTTAGGAATGTTTGCTTCTCTTAAGAATTTTAATGAGACACATCTCCACAATTGCTGTATGTCAGAGTTCTTCTCTGACATATTTTCTACTTTTCATGCCATCTGCCAGAATTATTAGAAACCTGAGTCATATTGGTATCAATTCTAGTTCAATTTGCTCTACTTAATAATTCTAATAATACTTGTAATTACTTTTATAGAGTATATATGTGTCAAAGCCTTTATGTGTATTGCTTAATTCTCAGAAATAGTCTGATGAGGTAGGTGCCAAAATTATACCAATTTTTAAGATGAGATTGCTGAGGATAAAGGATGTTAAATGATTCAGAGCCAAAATGTAATACTAAATTAATTTTAAAACTGTAAAGCCAATACTTTTAAGCCTTACATTTTCTAACTTCCTCCTGCTTCTTTTTATTAAATTTGGGGAGTCCACAGCATATCAAATAGTTTCACCATTCTTTTTTTAACCATGTTTAATCATGCAATATGTTTCTACAGCTTCATATGGTTTACAAAGCACTTTCACCTTTGAACATGGCCTCATTTAATGTTTATAAGAAATATGTGAAATTCAATGATAATGACTTCATTTTGTAGATGTAACTTTATTTTGCAGAAGTTAACTGAGTGTGTAATTTGTCCAGATCTCAGAGCTGTGCATAGAGACTCTGAGTTCATTGTTAATCTGAACTCCTAAACCTGTGTCTCCTGGACTATGGTCATTTACCTACACTTTAAGGATGGTTTGACATTTTAATTACCTCTCACTATAGTTTACCTAATGTTTTTATTTAAATTATCTCCCTCTTTTTGTTACTCTTTTCTTAAACAGTATTGTTGGTAAATTCACAGGCTTTGTATTTTTTCTAGTAAACGTGACCATAAATATACATCTCCTTCATCTTTTATATCATCCCTGGGAATTACATATCCCTTCATCTCTAGGTCTTTGACATTTTCTGTCTTTTCTAGTAATTACATGCTTCTTATGCCTCATCCTTAGTTTATCATGCATGCCATCTTTTATGTCACCATCCTAATCAGAGTATTTAACACCAACACACCAAGCCCAAGCAGTTACAAGTCACAGATCACCTGACAATCATAACAAGCTATGGATTTTTAAACGGACATATGTATGTCAACAGCTAACCAAATGCCAAAATTGTAACCTATCTTTTAATCATGTACCACCTCCCAGCTCCACAATTTTCATATTATTCAATTAACCAAACAGTTAAGACCCCCACTTAGTAATTCCAATAGCAGTGAAGTAGACTGACATCTTGGCTCTTCCTTTTTTGAAGTTACAGACTAGCAGGTTAAAGTGGTAAGTGCCATGAAGAGAAATAATGCATAAAAAGGAGGTAGAAAGAAAATCAGTGTCATCTCTGTCCCAATACAGTTGCAACTCAGCCAACTAAAGTCAAGCTACATGACTTGAGGACTTTATATATAGTATTCCAAACCTCTAACCTTTTAGAGCATTCAGAACACCATGTATGGGTACAGTTTTGGAAGATTTGGAAAAAAATTAGAAGTGAACACATGGTCCTCTTATAAGTCCATGGACTCTGGATTATAAGGACTAGAAAAACTACCTAGGAGGCAATTACAATAGTTCAGCCTTAAGACAATGAATTAAAGTGGTGGTTGTAAGGATAAAGAAAGATTTTAGATATGTAGAGGTACTGAGGAACAAGAATTGTTAAGAGTATACATGGAGAATAAGAGATGTTGGATGAATCTCACATTTTTGTTGATGACATCCGAGGATCCTGGGAAAGCCAGGGCTGCAGTAGATAAAAGTTAGAAACTCCATATAGATGCAAACCTGAGAGGAGACCAAGGCAGAAGGAGCAGAAGAATGACTACCGTTGTCAAGAGTTTAGAAAGAGGTGTCTGAAGAGTAGCTCTGCCGACTTTAGTTTTGTACTCTGGTTGCTGTAAATGCTATATGTTGCTTTTATATCCAATATTGTATCAAAAGCCATTGGATCAGGTTTGCAGAACTCACCATGATCTCTTAAGCCTGAGTAGGAGAGGCATCTAAGAGATTTGAGAATTCTTCTAGTGTCATTGTCTTCTTTTTAATGAAAAGACATTATTCTCACTTTACTATATAACATATTAGTGAATACACCAGCTTGTATTTTTTCAAATGGGAAATGGCAAATGAGACACATTTTTCTGATTTCCCCAGAAAGCTCAGTATCATCTTTTGGAGGATTCTATTTCTTATGACATCTGTCGTACTATCCAGAGGATACCAATGGTGTTGTTAAAGCACACTAAATATGGCCCAAGACGGATGCCTTACTTCTATATTTGAGTCCTCGTGGATGAACTGTAATTTAATGGGTAGACAAGATTGAAAACCGAACTAAGGAGTATGCACCTGTAACAATTGCTGAGCCTTGGCCAATCCTAGCAGCCATACCTCAACCACACTCACACACTGCTTAGTGTCAAATTGTCTTCAGATAAGGTAAATGCCAACCTGTAACCAATCCAGCTGTTTCTGTATCTCATTTCTGATTTCTGTATGTCATTTTCTCATTTTCATCTATAAATTTGTTCGACCACGAGGCGTTCCTGTAGTCTCCCTGAATCTGCTGTGTTTCTGAAGGATGTCCAATTTGTGAATCGTTTTTTTTTTTCCTTGCTCAATTAAACTTTGACAAATTTAGTTTGTCTGAAGTTTTAACAGTTCTGGCATCAGGAGTGGGATTCAAAGCCTCTGGCAACCCGCAGAAACATCAGGTGACCAGGTGAGGTAGCCGCTAAACCCGTTGTGCTCACAGATCTCTTGATTGTAATTGGAGGTCATGGGTGAGTTGCGTTTTGGGGTCTTTGAGTTTACTTGAGCAATACTTAGACTGGACTGAGTCTAAGATCAAATTGGATTTGATAATTAACTAGATTGAATTCAATTAGAGGCCTTGGACTTCAGGTAGGTACCTTATTTTTAATAATGGAATCATTTCAGTCCAAGGAGTCTGGGACTACACCTTCTGGGACTTTAGCTAATTATATGTATAAAAATTATGAGCCCAGAAGGTGTGCATTTTTTTTTTTTTTGAGACAGAGTCTTACTCTGTCTACCAGGCTGGAGTGCAATGGTAGGATATTGGTTCACTGCAACCTCCGCTTCCTGGATTCAAGCAATTCTCCTGCCTTAGCCTCCCAAGTAGCTGGGACTACAGGCACCTGCCACCACGCCCAGATAATTTTTGTATTTTTAGTAGAAATAAGCGTTCACCAAATTGGTCAAGCTAGTCTCGAACTCCTGACAGGTGATCCACCCACCTTGGCCTCCCAAAGTGTTGGGATTACAGGTGTGAGCCATTGCACTCACCGAATGTGTGCATTTTTAGAAAAATGGGTTAACCCTGCTAAAGAGAACTTACAATTAAGATGGCTACAATGGGAAAGTTTTAATTCAGATAAAATTGCTTATTTGTGAGGCATATTAGGAAAAGGTGGATCAAAAACTCCACAAAAACAGTGGGACATAGTTTTTCACTGGTATGCAAAGGTTTCTGAAAGACTGAATGAATCAAAATTAACTTCCTAAAAGATTCTTTGCAAAAGCAAATGAAAATCTTAAGCAACAGACCAAGGACATGACACAAGAGGACATGCTCTGACTGAATGAACCTGACTGTTCCTTTTCTTTATCCGTCTCTGCCTACATGCTGAGTCCGCTAACCATTTTGCTAAAGGTTAATTTAGCAAAATGAACCTTTCACCCTAAAGATGATGAAAAAAAGGAAGTTAGATGCCTTACAAAATAAGACCCAGTCAGCCAGGCCTGCCTGCTCTAACTACTTCCACTCTAAGGTCTAAAATTGTGAAGGACTTCCCTGATTCAAGGGAAGATCCTCAAAAATTTACTGAGGAATTTAGAAACCTCATAGGAGCTTACAGGGCTTCCTGACCTTTTCCAATTTATTCACATGATATTGGGGGTCCGGTGAAGCTCAGAAATGGATGGCAGCGGCAGAATGGGACAAACCTGGGAGGGTGTTAAAAACCCCTCCAAAAGCTCCTCACTAGAAGGGTCAAAAGTAGCTAGAAAAGTTGCTGAAAACCTTCTACGTTCAATTTCCAAATTTTTTTCTGCAAAAAGTTGATTAGTCTGTCATACATCTCATAAACGAAAAAGGGATGAACCAGTTTCAGATTATAGAACTCGCTTAGATTGTGAAACATTCTAAGTACATCAAGGAGTATTTTCTGCAGGGATCGAAATAGCGTTAACTGCTTTATTATCAGTGGACTCCATCCTGAACTTATCTGTTTAATTGAAGAATGCAAGCTTACAATATGACTGTATTGGTGGCCTTAGCTGAATATTTTGAGAGGACTCTAGAGCAAGAGAAAACTCAAAAGGCTAACAAGCTTATGACTCTTCAATGACAACAGCTACAGAGGCCGGGACCAAAGGGACCTTTCTCAGTCTCATTTTAAATCACAACCGAGAAGTCCTAGAACAAGAAATTCTTTACCTGAATGTGTCTGCCTTTATTGCAAACAACCAGGGCGCTGGAAAAGGTTTTGTCTGCTCTATATAGGTCTGCCCATAAGCCTCCCTTTACGCTGAACTGTTTCTCTTCTAGAGGGAGCCCAAGAGACCTTAGCCCTCCTGATAATAATCAACATTGACGAGGCTTGGAGGGATTCTCTGGTAAATTGCTCCAGTACCTTTAAATGAACATGGAGAAACCGGTTAAAATAAATGGGGAGTCATGTACAGTACTGGTGGATACAGGAGCTGTTCTATTTACCATCAACTCCATTTAAATAAGCCAACAAACCACTTGAAGTAAAAAAGGTCATTTCTGTGATGAGGTTTTTTTTATTTGTATTTTTTATGTTCCAGGATACATACGCAGGACATGCAGCTTTTTACATAGGTAAACGTGGGCCATAGTGGCTTGCTGCACCATCAACCCATCACCTAGGTATTAAATCCTGCATGCATCAGCTATTTAATCTGATGTTCTCCTTCCCCTGCCCTGCCCCCTCCCCGGGCCGCAATGTGTGTTGTTCCCTGCCCTGTGTCCACGTGTTCTCATTGCTCAGCTCCCACTTGTAAGCGAGAACATATGTTGTTTGTTTTTCTGTTCCTGCATTAGTTTGCTGAGGATGATGGCTTCTAGCTTCATTCATGTCCCTGCAAAGGACATGATCTCATTCCTTTTTATGGCTGCATAGTATTTCATGGCATATATGTACCACATTTTCTTTATTCAGTCTGTCATTGCTGGGCATTTGGGTTGATACCATGTCTTTGCTATCGTGAACAGTGCTGCAATGAACATACGCATGCATGTATCTTTATAATGGAAAGATTTATATTCCTTTGGGTATATACCTAGTAATGGGTTTACTGGACCAAATGGTATTTCTGATTCTAGGTTTCTGAGGAATCGCCACACTGTCTTCCACAATGGTTGAACTAATTTACATTCTGTGGTGGGGGGGTTTCAAATCAAATTCAAGACATCCCCTTATCTGAACCCATTCAATCAAAGTTGGGGCCCTTTTCAGAAAAATACACTTTTTTACTATGTGATACTTCTCCAGTAAACTTGTTAGGGTAAGATTTACTTCCACAGCTAAAAGGGCACATAAACCTTCCTCAGAGTTTCCTGATTCTCCTGAACCAGAATTGTTCATGCTGTCTACAGAAAGAAATTGATATGATTGAAACTCAGGCCTATAATACCCCTAGATCTTTCAAAATACTTAAATAAACGTTCATGGGCCTCTTCCCCAACTGATATGGGAAGAATTAAAAGTGTTCAGCCTACAAAAGTCCAAATGGATGATGCTAAACCTTTGCCTAAATTGCCCTAATATCCACTAAAACCTGAAGCAATTCGAGAGCTCTAACCAATTGTAGAAGATTTAATTAAACAAAGGCATAATCCCACGTGCCAGCCCTTGTAACACTCCAGTCTGACCAGTTACAAAGCCAGAAGGATGAGGTTGAAGATTTGTTCAAGATTTACGGGCAATAATAAAATTGTAATACCAAGATTTCCTGAAGTCCCAAATTCTTCATTGTCTAATGTACCTACTGATTCCAAGTATTCACAGTAACAGATCTCTGCTCAGCCTTTTTTATTTTATTTTATTTTATTTTTACCATTCCAGTTTATAAAAAGAGTCAATACCAGTTTGCCTTTACTTGGTAAAGTCAGCAGTACACCTGGACTGTAGTGCCACAAGGGTTTGCTGAAGCTCTCTTGTATTTTTCCCAGGCATTGCATCAGGATTAATGACACTACAGTTTCCTCAGAATTCTATTCTCATTCAGTATGTAGATGATGTACTGTTATGCTGTCCCACTAAGGAGTGCTCTGAAATGGACTCAGTTTACCTTTTACAGCAACTCTCATATAAAGGTCACAAGGCTTCAATGGAAAACTTTCAGTATTCAAGGCAAAAAGTCCACTATTTGGGACATGACTTGACTGCTGAAGGAATTTCCCTCTCATCTGAGAGGATAAAAACTCTTCAAAATTTTCCTTAACATGCAACCAAAAGACAATTAAAAGCTTTCTTGGACTTGCAGGATGTTGCAGATTCTGAGTTCCAATTTTTTTCTTAATAGTTTCACCATTGTATGCGCTCACTAAAAATGCTATACCATAGCTTTTACATTGGGAAGACAGTTGTAAGCAGGCTGTTAGCCAAATGAAATTGGCCTTACAACAGCCTTCTTTTTATGACTTCCAAATTACACTCAACCTTTCACCCTGTTTGTTCATGAGTGTAACAATCAGGCATTAGGAGTCCTTACTCAAGGACATGGTGGTAAACATAGGCCCATTGCATACTATAGCCAGCAAGTAGACCCAGTCACTAAGGCATATCTTAATTGTTTCAAAGCAGCAGCAGGAGTGGCCAAGCTGGCAGAAACTTCATCAGATCTTGTTTCAGAAAATGAACTTAAGTTGCAAGTCCCATACGCTGTGTAAAGCCTATTAAATTCCAACCAAACCAAGCATTTTTCAGTAAGCAGACTAACATCCTATAAATTACTTCTCCCATCTCCTTCTAATCTTCATATAAAACACTGCAATCTATTTAACCCTGATACTGTTATCTCTGCATGATGATGGCAAAGACCACAATTGTATAAGCGTAATGATATGGTTTGGCTCTGTGTCCCCACCCAAATCCCACCTTGAATTGTAATAATCCCCATGGGGATTATTGAATCATGGGGGTGGTTCTTTCCTGTGCTGTTCTCATGATAGTGGGTAAGTCTCATAAGAGCTGATGGTTTTATAGAGGGGAATTCCCTTGCACATGCTCTCTTGCCCACGACCATGTAAGACGTTACTTTATTACTTCTTATTCACCTTCCACCATGATTGTGAGGCTTCCCCAGCCATGTGAAACTGAGTCAAAGAAACCTCTTTCCTTCATATACCCAAGATGGGGCAATTTATTTTTATTAGCACTGTGTGAACAGAATAATATATGTGGTGTCAGAAATAGTGGCCCCTCATGTTGATTTATAAGATACTTCACTGGATAATCTTGAATTAATATTTTTTGTTGATGGATCCTATGCCAAAAACTCAGTAGGAAAATTTCAGGCAAGATATGCTGTTACTACCCAATATGAGTTAATAGAGAAGGGAACTCTTCCTCAGTTTAAGTTGGCCCAACCTTAAAAGCTTTTTGCCCTCACCCAAGCTTGTCATATAGCTAAAGACAAGTCGGCAAATATTTATACTGATAGCAGATATGCTTTTGGAGTAGTACATGATTTTGGAATGATATAGAAACTATGAGGGTTTCTCACATCTAGTGGGATCCCCCCATCAAAAATGGAATCCAAGCAGATGAACTCCTTTCTGCTATCCTTTTACTATTGCAGATTGCTGTTATTAAGATTGAAGCTCATACTTGCAGAACTGAATTTCAAAGTTAGGAAAATGCTTTAGCAGATTTTTATGCTAAATCGGTCAGTGCTGAAACTGTTAAGATATGCGGTTTGAATGAACTACATATAATTAATCAAAGCTAACTTCCTTATGATGACCTATTTAATAAACAGTACAATGCATCTCATTTGGAAAAATAAAATTGCTATCTAAAAGGATGTAAATTTAATGTGAAGTACAGACTCACAGAGGGCCCAGATGGCTACCTGATGCTTTCTGAGTCTTTGAAGCTTTCATTGTTGAAAGCTCTGCACTCTACCACAACTCACCATGTAACAGATAAAATGATCCAAATTACAAAAAAATTAAAAAAAAACTACTGGTGGGTTGACTTCCAAAACTGGTAAAATGGTTTATAACGAATGTTTGACTTGTCAAAGCAATAATCCTGGAAAACAAAGTTTCAGGTGATAAATGTCTACTACCTGATGGACTGTTTGAGCATTTACAGATAGACTTCATTCAGTTGCTATCCTCAATGAGCTACCAGTATGTTCTGGCAATAGTTTGCATGTTTTCTCGTTGTATAGAGGCCTTCCCATGTAGGAAAGCTGATGCAGTGATAATAAGAAATTATTGGAAAATCTTTTTCATTTATTGGGGGAATCCCTGAAAAAATCTCCAGTGATCAAGGAACTCATTGACTGGGTGTTACAAAGCAGTTAAATACGGTGCTACAGATGCAGTGGCATTATCATTGTCCTTATCATCCCTACTCTTCTGAAAAGGCTGAAAGAACAAATGTCATATTAAATCTGAAATTGGCAAAGTTAACTGAATCAGTTGGGTTGCTTTGGCCAAAGGTACTACCTTTGGCTTTAATGGTAATCAGATCCACTCTTATTAGAACACATAAGTTGACCCCTTATGAAATAGTCACTGAAAGACCTCATGCTCCTCCTGCTCTCTCAAACTCTGATATAACTAAATACTGCAAGGCTTTAATGCATTATGCCAAAGCGTACTTTTGCCAGGTAAAGAAAACTTTTGAGATCCACTAGCTGAGGACAATCAGACCCTCCATGGTCTAGAACTTGGAGACTGGATCTTCTGAAAACGGTATCAGAGGAAGACTGCTTTTGAGCCTTGTTGAAAGGGGCCATGCCAGGTTCTTCTCACCATCCACACTGCAGTGAAGCTTCAGAGCCTTGAACCTTGGGTCTACATCTCACAACTCTAAAGGGCCCCTTCAGGCTCCTGGAACTGTACACCTGTTAGAGACTTTAAGGTCACGCTGACCAGGGAAATCTCTCTCCAGGAGCAGACGTCATCCTTGCTTTGGACAGCTTTCCAAGATCATGGATCAAGACTTCTCTACCATCACGAAAGCCTTATGTGTGTTTCTGCTTTCCTCATTTTTTGTTGCCCTAATCCTTTCCTTTTCCCTGCAGGAAAATCCATGGGACTATAATCATTTGATGGCTTTAGCTCAAGCTTGTGCTCTAGCACAAAACCAGAGTGATGTTTGGGTTTGTGGGTCAATGCCAAAAAGTTAGGAAATTATTCTACTGATGCCAATGCCTCTCTGTGTTCCCAATGAGAATCACCCTGAAACTCCAAAGAATGGAATACTCTTCTTGATATTCTAAACATCACTGCTATTTGCTTTCCCACACTCACTAAAATCAACACTGTTTTTCCATTGATAACTTGGTCATTACCATCTATAAAAAGACAATCCAAGTGATGTAGGTAAAAGGTATATTGTGTTTCCAGGTATCATGCATTCAAGATCTGGGAATTACCTATGTTGTAAAGTAATTGCTTGTATAACGTAACTGGATTAAACCCAGTAGGGTCTCTTTTTACTAAAGGTGGTTATGCACCTTTACTATATGCTATAAAGGGGCCACAAAAAAAGTAAATTTCCCACTGGATGTTGTTTAGGAGCTATGCAGATTTATGGATGAACAAACTTGACTGACCCCTGCTCAAATGCAACTAGGTGGCCCTGTTTTCCAACCCCTGAAGGTCTGTATGGGGTCTGTGGAGAACCTGTATATTCCATTCTACCTCCTCATTGGTTCAAATCTTGTTATTTTACCTTGCTTGCTCCTGTTTTTTAAATATCTTCTCCTGAAAATTCTCATGATAGCCCTTAAAATTGGAGGCCAAAATGATCAATAACTGAAATCAGTGCTAACCTTGAAAAAGATGAGGATAAGCTAGTTTCCACTGAGGAAAGATACCAGGGGGGGCTCCTGGGGGCTCACTCTTGATGGTAGTGGGATACCAGTTGTATGGAATTTAAATCTTAGATCTTTGTAGCCAATCAGATCTCCCAGGATTTCAGATGGGTAAAAGCCACTCTCTGAAAAGTAATAGACAACATACATATTCAAAAAAAGCACTTAATGGAACATCATGCAGCTTTAGTTTTTGCTCAAGCTGAAGGCTTATGTTTGGTGTTGAGCAAAACTGAATATTGTACTAATCTCAACACTGATTTTGTGACTACAGACAGCTTAAAAGGTGGTTGATACTGCTGTTTACTTAGACACTACTACCAAATACCTTAAAAGAAATCTCTCAAGAGAAAGGAACCCATGATGTGTTTACAGGAGCAACTAACAGTTGGTTTGTAGGTATGTGATGGATGATATGCTTGTGTTTTCCAAGGGTTTCTAATCTTTTTTTTTCCAGTAAGTTTCCAAGTTATTATGACTTGTATTACACTTGAGTAACAATGAAAATGAGTATCTCTTTAAATCAGGCTACTTTTCAGAAAACTATGGTCCTTAGTTGCTATCACACTCCAAACGAGGACTGTGACCAATTAGACCCTAATACTGTTGAACTGCCGATATTGTGTAAACTTTAACTCGGTTAATTTGGTTCAGCACTTACTAGTTCATTTTCACAGCCATGTTCAAGTAAGGCAAATGCCAACTTGTAACCAGTCCAGCTGTTTCTGTACCTCACTTCTGATTTCTGTATGTCCTTTTTGTCTATATATTTGCTCTGACCATGAGGAATCCCTGGAATCTCTCTGAATCTGCTGTGATTCTGGGGCCTGCTTCATTCACAAACTGTTTTTTTTTTTTTTTTTAATTTGTCTAAAGTTTTCTTTTCACAGTGCTTAGCAGTGAAGAACATTTTACTAAATTGTTCTATCACGGGTTCTTGCTCAAGGTGTTCAGCTTTTTCTTCTAACCTGGTTTTCAGCCCTAGATCATGTGTTTCTTCATTATTAGGCACAGGATCTAGTCAAGGGGTACATTTGGTATGTTCATATGGAATGTTCATAGAAGGGTGGTAGTATACTATCATCCTTCCATCAGACATCATATCAAACCTGATTTTGCAATTATAGTCATCTGTTAGAGAAGAATACTTACAATTATGGCAGATATATTACATATAAAGCTCCATTTTGGATTTGAAATCAATGTTTCAGATAATTATCTGTGATATCACCGATTTTACTGCTACTACTGCCATGATGTATCGAGATGCCTATAAAGTAGAATTAAAAAAAGATGTTTTGAGGAGTAACTGTTTAAAATCTGGCTCTAGACATACCAGTTTTCATCCCTTGGTGACTGCTCACCACGAGCCCGATTCCACCTGCAGTTTTGTTGAGACAAAGCAGCAGAGGTTGTCCAAAGGTGAATGTGATATGTTTAAAGAGGTGGCAGTACAAAATAGTTAGGATTTCATGAGTGTTTTTTAAAAGCAAGCGGAGAGTGAACCAGAGCTGTCAGCACGTGAAGTAGACTCAAGTTCACTATAGTCAACCTCCATAACCAGCCTTGAAGTTGCATTTAGAGGATGCCTACCAGGTGTCTTCCGAGGTCGGCCACTGGGAAAAAGAGTGAAGACTACTTCAGAATCTTGTCAATGCTGGACTATTTTACTCTGGTATGCTGGCAGGATTCTCATGGAATGCCGCACAAGAAACTCCAAATTATACAATGGCTATAACCTGTCCGAAAGATGACTTTTGACTTCTGAAGATAAATCTCTTAAAACAATGTTTAGATATTTAGTCCTGGATTTTAAAGTAAAACCCTCAAATGGTTCCCTTTGTATTAGAAGTGCTAGATCAAAGTTTAATATGACAATAAATGCCAGTGTCCAGATCATGTCTCCATGACAAAGAACATCATGAGAATGTTCAGCTCTAACACAGGAGTAGGAAAATTATGGCCAAATCTCACCTTCTGACTGGTATGGTGAGCTAAGAACGGGTTTGTTTTGTTTTGCCACTGCCTTGAACCTTAAAACCTTTAAGCCCCTTAAAATAACAAGGGGCTTAAAGGTTTTAAGGTTCAAGGTTCAAGGGGCTGCCTGGGGGCATAGGGGCAGGCAGCCGGTTAGGCTCAAGCTCCTGTTCTGCTGGAAAAGGGAACAGTTTGAGGGTTTTCTTTCACTTTAAAATCCAGGACTTAATATCTAAAGACTGCTTTAAGAGATTTATCTGTAGAAGTCAAAAGTCACTTTTTGGACAGATCATAGCCATTGTATACTGTGTAGTTTCCTGTGCAGGATTCCATGAGAATCCCGCCAGCATACCAGAGTAATATTTTCCAGCATTGACAAGAGTCTGATGCAGTCTGAAAGGATGCCTAACTAGACAGATAGTTTAAAATTTTGCAGTCTGCAAGTAAATGCCCTTTTCTTTCTTTTCGGAATTTTGCATTTAGAAAAGAGAATTTACTTTTGACCATCATAAGCAGACTTAATTGAATCCCAGTGGTCTATAAGAATAAATCATTTTGCATTTGAAGAGGAGGAGAAACTAAAAGATAAAAGCATACACGAGGCCTACCCTTAGGGACTAAGCAAAGAGTGTGATATGAGAGAAAGAGTTTACGCGATAGGATGAAGTCATGGATGTAGCTTTGGATGAGATAAAATAAAAGCCTTTTGTATTAAATTAAATTGATGTATGCTCAGAGAACATTAACCTAATCCAAAAAATACCAAGAGTAAGACTAATCAGATATTAAGAAGACGCATTTTAAATCCTTAAAACCTCCTAACACCTATGCTCTCAGGTAAATACTGTTTAATATATTGCAAGCCTTGTTTTTCTGCTAGACTTAAATGAGGAAAGTCATGCCTGTAAATGCATAACAGCAAGATATTTTCAAATCTGGTAGTCTAGGTCAAAGAAATCCCAGTTGTAGGATTTGAAAGAGTGAAAGAGTTCACATAGATCAATGTTTTTGTTCTGTGTATGGATTGAACACAATACTACATGGAAAGTAGAATGTTGGTAATTAACAAGCTAGGACAGATTTACCCCATGTCTTAATGAGAAAATTGTTGGAAACTCTGGATGACCCCTACACATATTGAAAACAAATTTTTCTTTCTGTTTAATGTGAAAACAAAGTTTTAAATGTCTTTTAAGTTTATTTTCCACTTTTTAAAATTAATTAAAATATTTTTTCATTAAGTTTATTTTCCACTCTTTTGTAGGTTTAATATTCCTTTGATAGACAGTGAACAGAGTGAGTCAAGATAGCCCTGACTATATAACACTAAATTCTCTACTTAACAGAAAAAAAATAAAGCATAAGAAATTCCTGGCTAATCTCATGGACACTTAGAGCAATTCACCAGCTAGCATAGTGGTTAAACATGTTCTCCACTAAAGTGGAACACAGAACAGACCTTTCCTTGTTAGGGCCAAGAGTGTTTACTGGAATCTGAGAACTCCAAATATGTGGCTCATAAATGTCACTTTTTAACATGCAAGGGAATATGGAAAATATATCAATGGAGTGATTGAAAGGTCTGCACACAGACACATTTACCTATAAATAGAAAATATAATTTATATCCTCCTCTTCAATGCCATTGCAATTTGCATCAGTGACATTTCTAGTCCTATACCAGGCAGCCTATAGAAACTTATATCATGAAGAAACAGTCTTTGCATTGAAGAGTTGATAATCTAATGAAGAAAACAAGTGACAAATCATTACTTTTATCACACATTACTTTTATCAGGAGTACATATCCAAATAGCCACATATGAAGGTAAGCCTGCATTTGTTGCTTTGCTTTTAAAAATAATAGTTGCTTGAGAATGTCAGCAAGATGGCTGACTAGAAGCTTCTAGAGCTCTTCCTTCCTACTAAAAATGCCAACACAGCAAATAAACAACTATATTTTGACCAAAATAAAGAGTACCATAGAACAGCAAAGCAGCAGCAGCAGAAATCCTGCAGAGCACAGAAACCCAGGATGCTGCATGGAGAAGGGAAGGAAACACCTTGCCTTCACTACCCACTTCTTCCCGGTTGGGATCAGCTTGGGACTAGGAGAGACTTCTCCCTGCTGGGAAAAGGTAAGCAATAAGGTCCCAGCAGCCACCATCACATCACGGACACTTTCAGTCCTCACAGGTATCCTCACAGGGTCTTAGCCTAGCTGAGAGCTTCTAGAGTCTACACACTGAGCCACTCTCAGAGAAGGAGCCAATGCTGTGCCCTGCCCACCTTCCTATGGCTCATACTACTTATAAGCAGAGGCACGGTTAGACTGCATGCTACTCCAGTGGCAAGCAGCCATTGCGTCCCTCTATCCCTGAGGCTCGACTGCCACTGGACCATCCCCACCCAGTAGTGCACCATCCCTGAGCAGAGCTGCTGCTATGCCCTATGCCCAGAGCCAAGCTACTGCCAAGCCACTTCATGCCCCCCATCCCAGTTACTGCTGGGTCCTCCCTATAGGGCTGAACTAAAGTAATGCCCCTGCAGACCCAGAGGCTTGAACTACGAGAACAGTTGTGCCTCCAGCACCACAGCCAAGGCAGCACCTCATTCCCCAGCAACCTGCATCTACAGCACACTGGAGATGTTGTACCTTGAGCCTCAGAACAGGCATAGTACCCCACCCCCGAAGAACCTCAGGCCTCCTGCACAAGGAATTACTTGTGTCCCTAGTGCTAAAGCTGAGTGTAGCAGCACGCTACTCCCCTACCTCCACCCTGCCAGGAAATCTGAGCCTCTGGCACATCAGAACAGTTGCATCTCCCAGCACCACAGCTGACATGGTGCCTGACCCTCAGGGATCCAGAGGCTCTGCTGACTCATGTAGCTGCACTTTCTGGGGTTGAGCGGGTGCAGAGCTTTGCATCCCAGGGAATCAGACCCTTGCATGAGCTGTGTGACCTCATTTTCCAGGCTTACATTGCCTATCTGGAAATACATTAGCCTCCTGTAGTTTATGCTGCAGCACCCCACCTCTGAAGGAGAGTTATCATCACTGTTTTGCTCCCCACCTGCAGGGTCCAAGCAACTGTGGCATCTTTCCATTCTTGGGTCCATGTTGCTGCTGCTGCACCTGGCCTCACAGAGCTGATTTGCAGCCCCATATTGAAGTGGTCCCAAATGCAAGACCTGAGGCCCTGAGGCATCCCTTCCTTCTTGCACAGGCTAGTGCTGTACCCTAACCCTCAGGGTCAAAATCACAGCTACATCTCAGGACTCTGGATAAAAAGTTGGGTGTGCCTCAGAACAACAGACCCTGGCTTAATGGGAAAAATGCATTCACCTGTGCCTTGAAAAGTGAAACTTCACCTTAAATCCCCAGGGCTATAATTGTTTTTTAAGACCTCAAGCCCAGAAACCTAACTTCACAGCTACTCCAAGCACCTATGCCCTAGATCACAGTTCCACTGTGGCTGCCTGTGAGCCATGGAAGACTCAGCACCAACAGATATCCCCTCAACTAAGATTTCCCACTGTTAGGAAGACAAGAACAAGAGAATTCTTAAAGCCCTCAACCTAATGACTTATACAGCTACTGTCACTACCACAACCCCTGCAGCCTAGATCACTGAGGCACCCTCAGTCATTGCCAATATTGATCACAGCCAAAGAAACTGCATGGAGATTACTCTACTACACCCATATGGAACCAGACCTGCAACACCCTGCCCAACCAACACCCTCAAGCCCATCTGCAGATAAAAGTATTTCTCTATGGAGGCCAATCTATAAAGTTTGGAAGAGCTGACTGCAAAAAAAAAGTCATACATATCAATGCAGGGACACAAGAAACATGAAAAAGAAAACAAGATACTACCAAAGGAACATCATGATTCTTCAGTAACTGACCCCAAAGAAATGAAAATTTATAAATTGCCCAAAAAGAAATTCAAATATTCAAAACAATGATCTTAAGGCAACTCAGTAAGATGCAAAAGAACACAAATAGACGATTCAATGAAATCAGAAAAGGAATTCATGACAAGAATGAGAAATTTAATAATGAGACAGATATCATTAAAACAACCACCACCACCACCACCACCAGTCTTGAAGCTGAAGAATTAAATGAAGAATTAAATCAACAGTAGACCAGACTGATCAGAAGAAAAAAGTCTGTGAACTTGAAAATAGGTTTAACATGATTCAGAAGGGCAAAAAATAAAAAAAAAAAAATAGAAAATAAAGGAATAAGACAGTCTATGGGACATTATTAAGCAAACAAATATTTAGATTATAGGGATTCCAAAGGAAGAAGAGATAGAGAAAGACAAAGAAAGCTTTTTCAATAAAATAATTGCTGGGAAATCCTAGTCTTGAAGAGATGTGGACATGCAGACCTGTGAAGATTATAGGGGTTTCTCATAGATTCAACCCAAGGAAGTCCTGTCTTAGGCACATTATAATAAAATAGTAAAAAGTCAGAGACAAAAAGAATTCTAAATACAAAAGAAAAGCATCCACATCACAAGTAAGAGAATCTCCATTACTATCAGTGGATTTCTTAGCAAAAAACTTGCAGGCCAGGAGAAAATGGGATGATATAATCTAAGTGCTGAAAGAAAAAAAAAAAAAAACAAAAAACCTGCTGGCCAAGAGCATTATGCTTAGCAAATATGTTATCCAAAAATGAAGGCAAAATAGTCTGTTTGGATAAGCAAAACTGAGAAAATTCATCAACAACAGACTTGCATTATAAGAAACGCTTAAGGCAGTTCTTCAAATGGAAATGAAAAGATAATAATTACTATCATTAACACATATGAAAGTATAAAACTCACCAGTAGAGGTAAATTTAGAGTCAAATTTGGAATGTGCCAATATTGTAAAGTTGGTGTGTAAACTATATGTATCTTCAATATGAAGGTTAAAAGTGAAAATAGTCAAAAGTAACAAACACTACAATAAGTCATTAAGGAATACACAATATAAAAAGATGTAAATTGTGACATTCCAAACACAAATAGGGGAGGAATAAAAACCTAGAGTTTCTTTACGTAATAGAGTTGTTTTCAGCATAGAATTGCAAAGTATAAAATATTTTATGTAAGCCTCATAGTAACCACAAAATAAAAATAAAAAAACTACAGCAGATATACATACAAGAAAGAGAAAGAAATCAAAGCTTAGTACTCTAGAAAATTATCAAATTGCAAATGTAGAAAAGAAAAAAGGAAGGAACGACACACAAAACAACTGGAAAACAGAAAACAAAATGGCAGTACTAAGTCTTTACTAGTTAATAATAATCTTGAATGTAAACATTAAGTTCTCCAATCAAGAGTAGCTGAAAGAATTTTTAAAAACAAGATCCAATTATATGCTGCTTTCAAGAGACCCATTTAAGCTTTAAGAACACACATAGGCTGAATATGAATGGATGGAAGAAGATATTCCATGAAAATGATAATCAAAAGCTATCAGGGGTGGCTATACTTAAAGCTGACTTTAAGTCAAAACTCACAAGAAACAAAGAGGGTCATTATTTAATGATGAAGAGGTCAATTCATTAAGGACATAATTATTGTAAATGTATTTGCTCCCAACACTGAAGAACCTAAATATATAAATATTGATGGACATGCAGGGAGACATAGATAGCAATACAATAGTGAGAAATTTTGATATTCCATGTTCAACAATGAATAGGTCAATTAGACAGAAAATTAATATGAAAATACTGAATTTGAACTGCATTTTTGACCAACAAGACCTAATGGATGTATTTAGAACTTTCCACCCAACAGCAGTTTACACATTTTTCTCACTCATGGAACATTCCCCATGACAGACTATATATAAGGCCACAAGTCTTACCAAATTTCAGAAAATTAATATCTAGTATTGTTTCAGACTACAACAGTATGAAATCAGAAATCAGTAACAAGAAGAATCTTGGAAAATTCACAAATATGTGGAAATTAAGCTCTGGAATAACCAATAAGTCAATAAATAAATCAAAAAGAAAATTTAGAAATTTCTTGAGGCAAATGACAATGGAAACACAACATATCAAAACTTATGAATGCAGTAAGAGCAGTTTTGGGGGAAAGTTTATAGCAATAAATACCTACATTAAAAAATTCCAAATAGTAAAAGATTGTGCCTCAAGGAACTATATAAAAGAATGAATAAACTCAAAATTAACAGAATAAAGAAATAATAAAGATCATAACAGAAATAAATCAAATAGAAAACAGAAAAGCAATGGAAAGAATGAATAAAACAAAGTTGATTCTTTGGAAAATTAAACAAAATTGGCAAACCCTTAGCTAGTCTAAGAAAAAAAAATGAGAGAAGAAAAATAAATAAAACTGAAAATGAAAGTGAATAAACTGCAAACAGACATCTCAAAAATAAAAAGGATAAGGGATTATAATGAACAACTATATACCAACACAGTGATCAACCTAAAGCAAATTGATAAATTTCTAGAAAACTCTAACTTGCCAAGATAGAGTCAACCAGGTGCAGTGGCTCAAGCCTGTAATCCCAACACTTTGAGAGGCCAAAGCAGGTGGAATACTTGAGGTCAGGAATTCAAGTCCAGCCTAGCCAACATGTGGACCCTGTCTGTACTAAAAATACAAAAAATTAGCCAGGTGTGGTGGTGTGTACCTGTAATCCTGGCTACTTGGGCTCCTGAAGCCAAGAATCAGGAGATTCTCCTGAGACTCTCTTGAACCCAGGAGGTCAAGGTTGCAGTGAGCCAAGATTGTACCACTGTACTCCAGCCTGTGGATGGAGATGCACTCTCAAAAAAAAAAAAAAAAAAAAAAAAAAAGAGGAAGAAATAGACCAGTAGCAAATTGAGTAATAGAACACCTCCCAACAAAGAAAAGCCCAGGACCAGATGGCTTCACAGCTGAGTTCTACCAAATACTCAAAGAAGAATATCAATATTTCTTAAACTCTTACAAAAATAGAGCCAGAGGGAATACATCCAAACACATGAAGCCATCGTAACATTGATACATATGCCATACAAGGACACCGTAAGAAAACAAAACTAGAGGCCAATATTTCTGATAAAAATTGATATAAAAACCTTCAATAAAATATTAGCAAACCAAGTATAAGAAAACATCAAAAAGATTATATATCACAATTATTTATTCTTTTGGATACTGCACCAAAACTTCAGACTACAAAAGCAAAAATAAATGGGACCACACCAAACTAAAGAACTCCTGCACACCAAAGGAAACAATCAATAAAAGGAAAAGTCAACCTACGTTCTGGGAAAAATATTTGCAAATACCATTAGTATCTAAAATTTATAAAGAACTCTTGCATC
Organism: Saimiri boliviensis; assembly: GCF_048565385.1. Classification (NCBI taxonomy): domain Eukaryota; kingdom Metazoa; phylum Chordata; class Mammalia; order Primates; family Cebidae; genus Saimiri; species Saimiri boliviensis. The sequence continues at coordinate 15,564,330 of NC_133457.1, forward strand.
TCAACAACAGAAAAACAAATAACCTGATTTTTTTAAATGGGCAAAATACCTGAGCAGACATTTCTTCAAAGACAACATGTAAATGGCCAACAGGTCTATAAAGAAGTGCTCAACATCACTAATCATTAGGGAAATGCAAATTAAAACCCCTACGTCATCTCACACCCATTAGGATTACCATTATCAAAAAGCCAAGAAATAACAAATGTTGGAGAGGATATGGAGAAAAAGGGAACCCTAACACACTGTTGATGGGAATGTAGACTGGTACAGCTATTATGGAAAACAGTATGGAGGTTTCTAAAAATATTAAAATTATAACCACAATCCCAGCACTTTGGGAGGCTGAGATGGGAGGATCACTTGAGGTTGGGAGTTTGAGATCAGCCTGGCCAACGTGGTGAAACCTCATCTCTACTAAAAATACGAAAATTAGCTGGGCATGGTGGTGCATACCTGTAATTCCAGCTACTTGGGAGGCTGAGGCAGGAGAATCACTTGAACCTTGGAGGCGGAGGTTGCAATGAGCTGAGATTGTGCCACTGCACTCCAGTCTGGGTGACAATGTAGGTTGTCAGTGTTGTTTTTCTTTTTTTTTTTTTTTTTTGAGACTCAGTCTCAAAAAAAAAAAAAAAAAAAAAAAAAAAAAAAAAAAAAAAAAGACATGACACAGCAATCTACCTCTGGATATATACCCAAAGGGTATGAAATCACTTCAAAAAGATATCTGTACTCCTATGCTCTTTGCAGCATTATTCACAATAGCAAAGATTAGAAACAGTCTGTTGATAAAGAAAATGTGAGATATATCATATATATGCAATTTGTATGCTTCTATATGTGTATGTCTGTAGTTTATAAAGGAATATTAATCAGCTATATAAAGGAAGGTGATCCTGCCATTTGCCACAGTATGAATTGACCTGGAGGACATTTTGCTAAGAAAAATGACCCAGGTGCAGAAACAAAAATATTGCATGATTTCACTTATATGTATAATCTTCGCAAGGGGGGAAGGTTATATAGAATGAAATAGTGGTTACTAGGGGTGCGGATGGGGTCAAAGAAAACAAAGTAGTAGATATGTAGAATGAACAAGTCTAGAGATCTAATGTGCAACCTGAGGACTATAGTTAATCAAGTTATATTACTGGTTTTTGTTAAATAAGATTTTAGCTGTTGTTGTCACCAAAGTAACAATGCAAGTTCATATATTAGTTTGCTTCACTATAGTAACCATTTAACTATCTATAGTCATGTGCCAGTGATGGACCCCACAAGATTAGAGTGAACCAGCCTTGTATAATTGTGCCATTTTTTATTTTTATAACATACTTACTGTACTTTTTCTATGTTTAGATACACAAATACTTATAACTGTATTATAGTTGCCTATAGTATTCAGTACAGTAACATCCAGTACAGAATGCTAAACTACTATAATTCTATGCTGTATTTTTTGTAGCCTACCAGCAATAAACACAGCCTAGGTGTATAGTAGGATGTACCAGCTACATTTGTGTAAGTACACTCTATAATGTTAATATAATGAAGAAATTGCCTAAGGACACATTTTTCCATTGTTAAGTGACAAATGGCTGCATCTCATAATATGGTGTAAATCTCAAATATACAAAATAAAATTTAACAAACAAAAAAACAGATTGCTAGACTACAGAAACTGAGATGACAAGTAAGTATTTGTTGTTCTAGGCCACTAAGTTTTAGGGCGTAATTTTTTACACAGCAATAGATGACTACAACAGTACAACTCAGAGACTATTATAAAGAAACCCCCCCCCCAAAAGCAATTTATATTATAGTTTTGGACTACTATTGAGGTTTAATAAATGCATTTAGGAAGAGGAAATAAGAAACATTGAGAAATTTCTAATTTAGTAGCTTTAAGATACCACATCTACAACTCAACTTCTCCAATATACCTTTTGAAGTTTAATTTATTGGAAAGAGAACCAGGATTCCAGATTTTCAAAAGCATTCTATTGGTTAACATAAAGACTCCTTTGACTTTAATTCTAAAATGCTGTATTCTGTGAAATAAAGAAAAAAGAATAAACAATAATTTTTCAACATCTTCTAAATGTAACTAGAATTTCCTATTAGGAAGAAAGACAGGAGGGGAGGTATATGCAAAAAGCCCAGACAGATCCTGAATGAGAATGGCTTTAAATTCTAATGAAAATGTTAACTGCATTAAAAAATAATCATAAAGGCAGCCTTACTAATTCAAGTAACCAAAAACTTGGATTTTTTCCCCCTCTGCATTGTTTAGTGATGACTTTTCAATTGTTTATAGAATATCTGGGCTGATCTTATGAGCAAATAATGTAAATACAACTCAGGATTACAATTTATTTTAGTTTATAATAATCAGATCTTGACAGTACTGGACTTGATTGTACTTACAAGGTAGTTATCCCTTAATATTAAAAATACTGAAGTTTACCTTTTATTAGGTTGTCAAAAATACAGCTTACTTTTAACTGTGACTCTCTTGTTCCTCGATGGTAATGAATTCCACTATGCCTCTGTAAAACCCATGTGCCAAGATTTGCTGGCAAAACAAGATAATCAGCAAGGGTTTGTGTAACAGTTGTATTTTCTTCAAGGCAGGCAGTGCCATTAAATCACAAACACATTTTAGGATAAAATATTCCAAATGTTTTTCAGAAGACTTCTGGTAAAGGTTTAGTACTTTACATAATTCAATATTGGGCTTTTTCAGAAACATATAAAGAATAAATTGAGAGCCCAGACAGTACACGCAAGGTAAGGATGAACATTCTCCTGGTCTGGTTGTACATACTATCATATGGAACTAAAGCATATATTAAAGTTTGCTTGGAAAATGGAAATAATATTCATACTTTCAAACACGATTTAATACTTAAATTTTTTTTTTCTCTTTTAAGCAAAGCTTTTTTCTCTGGGCATAACTGACTTAATCCACATCATTCCAAAGTTACAATCTGTGCAATTTAGAAATTATGACTGGAATGGAAAATTTCCTGTGCTCATCAAGGTACCAAATTCTAGCCACATTCTCATACAACAGAGAAGGTCAGTTGCAAAATGAAAATAACACAAATGAAATTATGTGAAAACACGATTTAATACTTAAATTTTTTTTTCTCTCTTTTAAGCAAAGCTTTTTTCTCTGGGCATAACTGACTTAATCCACATCATTCCAAAGTTACAATCTGTGCAATTTAGAAATTATGACTGGAATGGAAAATTTCCTGTGCTCATCAAGGTACCAAATTCTAACCACATTCTCATACAACAGAGAAGGTCAGTTGCAAAATGAAAATAACACAAATGAAATTATGTGAAAACTAAATGGGGATCTTTGGAACAAAACCTACTATGGCTATGATTACAATCTACCATGAATGTCAATATTAATTGCTTATACAATAAAAACATGTCAAGCTTAGAGATGGTACAATTTGGGCTAAAACACCAGTTCTATGTTATCCATGGCAACATTAGAGATAAAATGAAAAATTAGGTATTGACAGATAACTCACAAATTTTCACTTTTTTCATAAGACCTTTCATAGAACTAATAACAAGCATCCCAAATGACTAATTTGATATTCACCTTTTTTATTCCCTCTTTGTAACCGGAACTGGAAATATGCCCAAAAAGTGAAATGGCCAAAACATATCTAGCCAGAGGGGAGAAGGGGAACATTAGCCAAAGATTATGGATTTCTTACAAATTGAATACTAAACCACCACATGTTATTTTTCCTGAAACTGGTGAACTACTTAGACACAATCTCATATGTGAGCATATTCCCACTTCCTGATATGTACATCTGCACCAGGCTGAGTAGGATCAACAACATTTCATTTTCTACTATTGATATTAAAGTTTGTGTTGAGATTTGATGGATTTCTACCATATTTGCTTATATCCGTAATGCTACTGGTCAAAGTCAACCTATGATTAAGGTTCAGTTTGATAAACATGTTCTATACAATGCCATTAGAGGATAAAACTTATGAAATATTTTGAATATATGGCCCTTCTAGAAGTAATTTGTCCTCCCATTTAGAGGCAAAAGTTGCAAAAAGGCCTCAACAATGGGAAGAAAAATTTTCTTGGCTTGTATGTACACATGCTTTCAGCAAAGTAGGTATCATTTGAAGGCTACACAGCTTTTGTCAGAAGCTCTGAAGTCGTATTTGTTATACAATGTATAGCGAATTCAGTAATGGGACATATTAGACAAAGTTATAAAAGGAGACAAACTGAACATTTACACATCTTCATTTTTGCTGGGAAATGAACTAAAATCAGATAGCCATATCAAAAGCGGAATAAGGATGTCATGCTGGGCAGTAAGGTAGAACTATTCTTCATAATGGAATACTCTCATTCTAAACAACTTTGCCTTTGTGTATTTTCAGAACATCTACTGGGACTTGAGCATACTGATTATTTCAATTCCAGCAAAGTCTCACTCAATACAGGATAATACTGGTTCAGGAATGGGCTGCTAAAATGAACATTTTGGCTCATATTGCAGTTGTTTTTAATAGGAGTTTATTTGAAAAGATCTGTAATGCAAATGTTTACTTTTAAAATTTTTAACATGCAAAGGAAGCCATAGGATGCATTTACATTTAAAGCAGTAGCAAGTGAGTGCATTCTAGTTTTGTACATGTTTTCCTGCACATCTGCAGTTAATTAAACATTTGTTCAAATGAGAGAAAGCATACAATTCCTTTGGCTATGTATTTCATCTGAATTATTAATCTTGTTGAGAACATTTGGCAACAAAAAGCATACCCTGAACAATTCCTTTATTTTATTTCACTAAAAAAAGTCTTGCCAGTGGTTGCAGTAGATCTTTTGCTAAAAGGTAATGCTGATAGGGAACTGAGTAGAAGCTTACATTTAGAATACTTAATTTAGTGATGTCAGTTTGGCATTGGCAGGAAAGTTTGTACATTGTTTTCTGCAATAGAAAACACGTGGCATTACACAGTAAATCTTTCCAAGGATCTAGAGAACTGATTTTGCTTTCCCCACCCAATTCCCAGTAAATGGCAATTGTGAATTACAGCAGAGTTTTGCTCAGACAGCAGTTTGCCAAGTTCAAGGTCAGGGAACCTGACTTCAGTATCTGTGGCACTCGATAAACTATCTATGAATGAGAGAATTGTGTTCAAAATGGCTACCTAGTTAGTATTTTTATTTTAATAAATAATTCTTAAAAGCCATAAGGAAGCAATGGAAGCAAGGGCTCCAAGGCCCCACCAGAGGATATTCTACTCCTATCTGTTGCACTCAGGGATTCAGCTCACAGTGGTTTCAGGTGCCGCATTTGCTCCAACTCTGTGGCTTCTGATGGGATTAAAATATACTTTATAATTTGTCAGAGCTCTTAAAACCGAAGAATAAAATACAGGGCCTGCAGGTAAAGAAATGTGTATCTAAGGACTTGATGGTTTTGCCTGCTGCCATGTTACATGTAACAGCAAATTATAATCAATTTATAATTTAATGATGAGGGACTTGATGTTCTTAGATTTTGGTTTAAGTTTTACTGCTTTGATTTCAATAAATTGTAGTGTAAACAAGATGCAAAAAATTTGTAAAGAAAATAGAATTACACTATTGTTGTGAGAATAATCATTTAAAAATAGTAGCATGATTATATAATATCAGTGTTGATATTAATTACCAATAAATTTTATTTATCCATTGTAGCTAACTCAACTTCTTAGGAAAAGCACCTTGGTGGTTCAAATCATTCTACTGAAAAGAAATATGGCTGCAATCAAATAAAAAATGTAACCCTATTTTCTATTTTAAGCTTTAATTTGCCACCAGTTATCCACCCTTCAGGAAAAGAGGATTAATCATGTATGTGTGTATGTTCCAAGCACTAAATAATATCTGATACATGATAGTTATTAATATTTGAGGAATTGACCAATGTATTCTGTTGTTATTATTTTGAATTCCAAATTTCACATGAGAATATCTTCATTTTACTTGGGGGCAGCCATCTCATCCCAGAAATAAGAAACCTCAGATACATCTGTAAGGTCTTTTAGGCCGACTGACAGTGCCACGGACTACACCATGGTAACCTCTGTGACCTGCACAGACACTCCAGATGAGTTCCTTGAAAAAGAAAGTCTGAAGTAACTGGAAAACCACAAAAGGGAAGAATGACCAACACTTGCAACACCTAATTAACTTGAGACATTCTTCTTTTGTTCCTTATTCCTGCCTCAATCAATAAGGCAATTGGACTTTGTAATGACATTGGTCAACCTGGTGACTCCAGACTCTATGACCCCCCCCCAGCTTGCAAAAACTGCCCAAAACTGTAACTTCTGTAACTTTCCACTGCCTACCTCAAACCTATAAAACCAGCTCCTATCCCACCACCCTCTACTGATTCCCTTTGCAGACTTAGCCCACCTGCACCTGGGTGAATAAACAGCCATGTTGCTCATACAAAGCCTGTTTCGGGTGAGGGGAGAGTCTCTTCATTCAGAGACTGTGTTTTAACAACATCAACTTACTTAATTGCTTAAATATATGGTTCAATAATAGACTGAGGAATAGTAATGGCCAGACACAGCATATACGAATGTGTTCAGCTTTTTAAATTTTCACAATATCTACAAGCAGGTATTATCATCCCAATTAACAAATGAAGAAATCAAGACTCAGAAAAGCAATAATAAGTGACTCCTAGGTTTAGTGGTTACAAAGAATTATTTCTCACTGATATTATTTATCCATCACATTTGCAGATATTATTTCATGTCGTCTTTTCTCAGGTGTTGAACCCCAATGAGCAGCCATTTATGGGGTTGTTGTCAAACTCAAAGGAACAACTAAAAGAGATCATAATAGATCTTGAGTTTCCTCTTATAGATTCTATTGTCATTTCTATTCACATATTTCTGGTCACAAATCACATGGCCATGCCTGACTTTCATCAGGTAAAATCTCCCTTCAAGGAAAGGTGCTACAAATCACATGACATTATATATCTATAATGTCAAGGAACCATGAGTAAACAATTCTCCTATAAAAAGGGGCAATAAGAAAGGATGGATATTTTGAACGAAAATACAATCTATCACAGTGGTTAAAAAAAAAAAAAAGCCTGCTTGATTATAAGCCTGTGGCTAATAGCAAAACAAAAAGATCTGTCCAAAAATTCAAAGGCTGCTTACATCATTGGATTTGATACATGAGGCAGTTTGAGGACTTTCGGGTTTTTTTTTTTTTCATTTTATGTTTGCCTTAATCTTCCCTGTCTTCTGCACTTTTGTTATGCAGACTAGGATTTGAATTCTAGCCCATTCATTCAAGAGCTGGAACAAGTTATTAGCTTCTACAGTACTTGTCAAACAGCCTCTCTGAATCTTTTTCATATGTAAAATAGGATCATCATAACATTTAACTTCCAGGATTAGAAAAAGGATAACATATTGAAAATATTCCACTAGTATAAAGCTTGGTATACAAAAGGCATTTACAAAATGATACCCAAGATTATCATCATTCAAGAATCTATACAAGTTAGTCATCAGTAAATGGATTCCTTCTAAGTATTAGAGTATTTCTCAAACTTGAAACCTAAGAATGTCATGACAGGATATCTACAGGCTCCTTAGAGAAATGCTGAGTTGGTTGGTGGTTTGCCAAAATGTGTAAAATGCTGAAACACAATTTTAGAGTTTTTACACAAGCCAACAAACACAAAATGATAGTCAATACATTTCCATCTCAGAAATGATTAACTGACTCTTCATAGGAACATTGAGTGTTTATGTAGATAACCAATATGAAAAGTTCATAAACAGGTTTCCTTGACATTTTCACATATATTGTTTATACAATATCTACATTGTTTTTGGAAAAATTAGTGAAATAGTTCTTTTATTCTTGCCAGTAAAGTTACACAACAAAGTGATAACAGCTTAGCATTTATTTTTCAGCATGTTTCTCTTGATTTATTCTCCAGTTTTAATCAGGGAGTCCTAGATTGGATGCATCACTTTTTACAGACCTAAAAACTGCTAAGACAGTGGGAAATTACTTAATAAATCTTCCTCCCCACCCCCATATATCCAGCCAATGTCTAAAATGTATTACTCTTGGCCTTAAGTGCTCATATTACACTTAAGACTCTCCATAGCCACATTTCTATGAAACCAAGCATTCAATAAACAGTTTTTCTTATCTGCAAAGTGTGACACAAGTTTTATCATCTTCTTTTCATTATGTTAGTATGAAAACTTGATGACTCGGCCAGGAGGTTTTTCATAGCTTCAACAACAAATTCAGAAAAAAATCTTAACATTTTGTAGGTAAATCCTTGTCACAGTAAAAATCTTAATTCTCTAAGTCTTAATTCTCTGGGAGTTTAGAGAAAGTCATGGACTCAAGTGTAAGGGAAGATGGGTAGGAAAAAGAGCCTATGGAGTGACGCTTGTAGTTTAGTCACTCTTGGCCTAATATTTTGGCATGACATTTGTGGAATATTAGCTCCACTGAGAAAGCAGATTAACAATAATGCTCTCCATAGATTTTGCAATACCTGCTTCCTGTTTTTAATTACACATTAGCAGAAAAAACCCAGAACCTAGGGTGTTTACTTCAATCCATTTTTATAATGGATCAATCCTCCATTTAAATAGCAATATTATAAAATTACTATAAGGGCCGGGCGCGGTGGCTCACGCCTATAATCCCAGCACTTTGGGAGGCCGAGGCGGGTGGATCACAAGGTCAAGAGATTGAGACCATCCTGGTCAACATGGTGAAACCCCGTCTATACTAAAAAATACAAAAAATTAGCTGGGCATGGTGGCGCGTGCCTGTAATCACAGCTACTCAGGAGGCTGAGGAGGGAGAATTGCCTGAACCCAGGAGGCGGAGGTTGCGGTGAGCCAAGATCGCACCATTGCACTCCAGCCTGGGTAACAAGAGCGAAACTCCATCTCAAAAAAAAAATTACTATATAATTTTTTCTATTACTGTAAATTATTTTGAGACTTGAAATCAGACTTTCAGCTTCGAGTTTTGGTAGGCGTGATTATTTGGACAAATCACTTACTGAAAATAACTAAAAAGTTCACATAAATTATTTAAAACTCTTCCTTAAAATCTATGAAGAGCTAACACTATCACAAGAAAATACTGAACAAAAACTAGAGTGATAAGAAAACCAGAAAGGTGCTTTTGTCTTAGAGCTTTTGTGGTCTTAGCAAATTTGAACTTCCATTTTGAAAGGCTCTTTGTAAGAAGAACAGAAATTAAAGGCCCATCTCTACTTGAAGTAGAAGACTAATAGCAAACTCTCTCCAAAATAAACTGGGATTCCATCATCACTCTTGGAGTAAATCGGAAATAGAGGAGCCTTTATCTTTCCTCTGTGAGGTCCTATCAAAAAAGAATGAAGTTCAAGTCCTGAACCTGAGCTAAAGGGTCCCAGGCTGGCAGCACAGAAGCAAAGGCAAAATCTCTCTGGAAGAAAATACTTTTATCTTGGGCCCTAAAATGCTTTACAAATCTTCAAGTACAATGACCAACATATTGTCAAAGATAATCAGGCCTGCTAGGAAATAAGACATAAAGAATGAGGACAAGCAGAATTAGCAAAGGCAGATTCACAAGGGCTTCAGTTAAAATATAGGTCACAGACAATAAATAAACTGCAAGCACTCTCTTTAAAGTAATATAATCCTAACTTAGAGATATTTGCAGGAATAAGAAATAATAAAAACATGAATTTGAAAATACAAGTGGAACGTCTAGAAATAAAATATACTTATATACAATAGAAATTAAGATTTCAATAGATAGCCTTAACAGATTAAAGAATTAGTAAACTAAGATATATCAGAAAAAATTGTGTAGAATGCAACAGAGACTGATAAAAAGAGACAAAAGGCATAATTCATGACATTTTCACTGCCCAGCGGGTTCTCCTTTCCCGCTGCTCAGCTACAGCTGATTTATCAAGACAGAGGAATTGCAACAGAGAAAGTCTAATGTACACCACCAAGCTGGCTAAATAAGAGACCTGGATTTTATTACTCAACTCAGTCTCCTCAAAAATTGGGAGACTGAAGTTTTTAAAGTATAATTTAGCAGGAAGGGGGTTAGGGAGTAGGGAGTGCTGCTTGGTCAGATAGAAGATAAAACTGCAGGGGGTTGAGTTCTTCTTACTGTCCTCTGTTTCTGGGTGGGATTGCAGAATTGGTTGAGCCAGATTACCAGCCTGGGTGGTGCCAGCTGGTGCATCAAAATGAAGGGTCTGAAAATATCTCTAACACTAACCTTAGGTTTCATAATATGATGTTATCCCTAGGAGCAATTGGGGAGCTAGTGGCCTCTGGCTGCATGACACTGAAACCATAATTTCTAATTTTGGGGCTAATTTGTTAGTCTTACAGAGGTGGTCTGGCCCCAGGCAAGAAGAAGAGGGTTTGTTTCTGGAAAAGGCTATTACCATCTGTTTCAAAGTTAAACTACAAATTCCTCCTATACTTAGTTCAGTCTATGCTGAGGAAGGAACAAGTACAGTTTGGAGGTTAAAGGCAAGATGGAGTTGGTTAGGTCAGGTCTTTTACTGTCATAATTTCCTTACTGCTTTAATATTTGCAAAGGTGGTTTTATCATAGAGTTGGGAATGAGAAGTTCTAATATGCTTAATCAGAGTTTCAGAATTTGCAGAGAGAAAATGAGGCAAAGGTAATATATGAAGAGATAATGCCTGAACATTCTTTAGGATTCACTAATAAAAAAATATCTTGATCCTTTTTGCTTATTGTCAATAATCCTTTCATGAAAATAAGTTTTTCTCTTAAAAATATTGACTGGAAATCTATTTCCTTTTATTTTAAATAAAAGTTACAATAGTTACATATCAAACTCACATTTCAAATCAATTTTCCACAACATAACACAAACAAGCATCTATACACAAATAATGTTAAATCAAGTTTAAAGCTGACTCTACCTAAGTTCAGCCTAAATATTTCTCTGTACATTGTGAGCTATACCTAAATGAAATCATATACAGACTGTAGTCTTTTTGTGGCAACCACCAAGTTTTGGCCAAATGTGGCTAACTGTTCATGTTCAAATAAGATAAATGCTGAGCTATAACCAATTCCACTGTTCCTGTACTGATGGTTTGGCTGTGTCCACAACCAAATCTCATATTGAACTGCAGTTCCCATAATCCTCATGTGTGATTGGAGGGAACTGGTGGGAGGGAACTAAATCATGGGGATGGTTTCATCCATGCTGTTCTCATGATAGTAAATTCTCAGGTTTTTAAAAGAGCTTCCCCATTCATTTGGCTCCCGTTATGTCCCCTGCCACCACGTAAAGAAGAACATGCTTGCTTCCCTTTTCACCGTGACTGTAAGTTTGCTGAGACCTCCCCATAGGTCTTCATAGCAGCATGAGAACTAATACAGTAACTTGGTACCACAGAGAGTGGGTGCTGCTATAAGGATACCTAAAATTGTGGAAGCATCTTTGTAACTGGGTAATAGGCAGAAGTTGGCACAGTTTGGAGGGCTTAGAAGACAGGAAAACGTGTGAAAGTTTGGAACTTCCAAGAGACTTGTTGAATGGCTTTGACCAAAATGCTGACAGTAATATGGTCAATGAAGTCCAGGCTAAGATGGCTTCAGATGGAGAGGAGTAACTTATTGAGAAATGGAAAAAAGATCACTCTTGCTATGTGAAGAGACTGAAGGCATTTTTCCCCTGCCCTAGAGATCTGTGAAATTTTGAACTTGAGAGCAATGATTTAGGGTGTCAGGTGGAAGAAATTTCTAAGATGCAAAGCATTCAAAAGGAAGCAGAGCAGAAGTTTGGAAAATTTGCAGCCTCATGTGATAGAAAAGAAAAACTTATTCTCTGGGGAGAAATTCAAGCCAGCTGCAGAAATTTGCATAAGTAACAAGCTGAATGTTAATCACCAAGACAATGGGGAAAATGTCTCTAGGGCACGCCAAAGACTTGCAAGAGCCCCTCCTGTAACAGGCCTAGAGGCCTAGGAGAAGAAAATGGTTTTGTGGGCTGGGTCCAGGGTCCCCCTACTCTATGCAGCCTTAGATGTGGTGCCCTGTGTCCCAGCTGCTTAAGTTCCAGCCATGGCTAAAAGGCAATAACATACAGCTCAGCCCATAGCTTCAGAGGTTGCAAGCCCCAAGCCTTGGGGGCTTACAAGTAATATTGGGCCTGTGGGTACACAGAAGTTAGGAATTGAGGTTTGGGAACCGCCGCCTAAATTTCAAAGGAAATGTTTGGAAATGTCTGGATGTCCAAGCAGAAGATTGCTGAAGGGGCAGAGCCCTCCTGGTGAACCTCCGCTAGGGCAGTGCAGAAGGAAAATGTGGCGTTGGAGCCCCCACACAAAATCCACACTGAGATACTGCCTAATGGAGCTGTGAGAAGATGGCCACTGTCTTCCAGTTTCCAGAATGGTAGATCCACCAAAAACTTGTACCATGCACCTGAAAAAGCTGCAGATACTAAATGCCAGCCTGTCAAGGTAGCCAAGAAGGGGACTATGCCCTGAAAAGTCACAGGGGCAGAGCTGCCCAAGGTCATGGGATACCACCTCTTGCAGCAGTGTGTTCTGAATGTGAGACACGGAGTCAAAGGAGATCATTTTGGAACTTTAAGTTTTAGTTACTACCCTATTGGATCCCAGACTTGCATGGGGCCTGTAACCCTCCTTTTTTTTTTGACAAATTTCTCCCATTTGAAAGGGTGTATTTTCACAATGCCTGTACTTTCATTGTATCTAGGAAGTAACTAACTTGCCTTTGGTTTTACAGGCTTATAGGCAAAAGGAACTTGCGTTATCTCAGATAAGACTTTGGATTTGAACTTCCTGAGTTAATGATGGAATGAGCTAAGACTTTGGGGGATTGTTGGAAAAGCATGATTATGTTTTGAAATGTGAGGATATGAGATTTGGGAGGGGCCAGGGTGGAATGATATGGTTTGGCTATACCTCCACCCAAATCTCATCTTAAACTGTAGTTCCCATAATCCCCATGTATTGTGAGAGGGACAGAGTGAAAGGTAATTAAATCATGGGAGCAGTTTCCCCCATGCTATTCTCATGATAGTAAGTTCTCACAAGATTGATAGTTTCATAAGGGCTTCCCTCTTCATTTAGTTCTCATTCTTCTTTCTCCTGCTGCCCTGTGAAGGAGGATATGTTCACTTGCCTTTTTGTTATGACTGTTAAGTTTCCTGAGGCTTCCACAGCCATGCAGAACTATGAGTCAATTAAAACTCTTTTTTAAATAAATTACTCAGTCTTGGGCAGTTCTTCATAGCAGTGTGAGGGTGGACTAGCACACATAACTCAATTGCATTACTATATGTCACTTTCCTTTATTTGTCCTTAAGTCTTCTTCTACTACATGGCTGCCTGCACTGGAGTCTCTCTACTCGGACTTAGGAAGTTGCTCGATTCGTGAATCATCCTTTGCTCAATTAAACTCTTTTAAATTTAATTTGGCTGAAGTTTTCCTTTTAACACATAGCATCGGAAGTGGGATCTGAAGCAGAGCTTCAGATCTTCAGTACTTCAGGAGTACTCAGTGACCAAACAAGGTACCCATTGTGCCCATTGTTCTCTTGAAGCAATTGGGGATGGTGGTAAATTCTTTCTCAAATTGTGAGGCTCCACACATTTCTGTTTTGAGCTCTGAGTTTCTTTGAGCAAATTTCTGATCCAAACTGGATTTGGAAATTGCAACAGAAAGAAACTGGACTAGATCCAGGATTAGATCTGGTAATTAATTAACTTGGATTCAGTTAGACACCTTTTACATCTGCCTAGGTCAGAAATAAATTAGTAAATGGAAATATTGCAGGGGGTATAAAATTGGGCTTTTGGGAATTCACAGGAATTTTTATGTTCTGCACCTTTAATTTTTCTTGCACATTTAGGTGAGGAAAATAATCATTGACTAAGTTGGTCAAGGGAAACTGAGGACAAAAGCCAATATTTGAGGTAAAAAGGGGATCCTTAATTCCCTGAGAACTAAGTTCTTTCTGGCTTATATGTGCAGAGGTATTAGACCCCAGAAGCTGCAAAGACCCCAGAAGCGGTGAAATAGTTCTAAAGATAAGTTAAGGTGGACATTCCATATAAACACCACCGTACTGAATTGCATTTGAAAATGAGGCCTCCCAAATTATTCTTTTCTAGTGATACCTATTAATATACAGAAGTTTCTATACATTTCCCCTATTTTTATTTAAAGACTTTATCAAAGGCAAATAAAATGCTTAAGTGATTAGTTGATAAAAGATTAAATCTGCTCATCTTCTGGCTTAGTTACTATCCGATCCCAAAGGTGCAAAGAAAGCTATTCTAGATAAGATGTTTATAAAACATAGGCCTGCAGGCAAACTAGGCTTGCTTCTTCTTTTTTTTTTCTCTGAGATGGAGTCTCACTCTTTCACCGGACTGGAGTGCAGTAGCACGATCTCAGCTCACTGCAACCTCTGCCTCCTGAGTTCAAGCAATTTTCCTGCTTCATCCTCCCCAGTATCTGGGACTACAGGCATGTGCCACCATGCCCAGCTTTTTTTTTTTTTTTTTTTTGGTATCTTTAGTAGAGATGTGGTTTCACCATGTTGGCCAAGATGCTCTCTATTTCCTGACCTTGTGATCCTCCTGCCTCAGCCTCCCAAAGTGCTGGGATTACAGGTGTGAGCCACCATCCCTAGCCTAGGCTTGCTTCTTTTTCAGATCTATACATGCTGAATCCAGGCATATGATGCTTTCTTGGTTCTATTTCTTTAGAGACTCCACTAATTACCCTCAACTCCATAATCTTAGCTAAAAACAAAACAAAACAAAACAAAAAACAGTATGTAAGTTAAAAGGAACACCCTATTAAACTCAAGTACACCTTTCTGGAATTCAACTGAATATCTTTAATCATTTTTGTCAAAGAAAATTTGTATTTATTAAAAGAAATCATTTAAAAAATGTCTGCCTATGTACAATAAAAACTTACTGTTCTTTTAAATTTACATAAGAGGTTGTACTTTTGTTTAAGGTGCTTTTCTGACCATCTTGTCTTAAGTGAACTTTAATTTGAACGGATTTTTTCCCCCTTGGTTTGAGCAAATGATAATATAATATTTAGGCCTAAAATCTTAGCTTTGTGCTTATGAGATATAAAATATTTTTTATTCCACCTATGAGTTGTCCATTTAGAAATGCAAATTTGTACTTAACAACTACTTATGGTAACAAAACAGTAATTGGAAGATTGATAGACCAAATAGGGAAAATAAAAACTATTTAAAAACTGACAAATTAACATTCTTTATGAGAGCTGTAAGACCTGCTTCTACGTACTTGTATGTCTATATGTATACGTGATATTTGGTAAATAAAGCTATTGTAGTTTAAAAATAGTTGGCAAAATAGAACTGGTTTCAAAATTATCAGTTAAATATAATTCGATTCTTGATTTCACTGTGAGCTTATGGCTTTGGTTTAGAGTCTCTGGATTCAGGGTTCTGGACAGGTGGCCATGATGAAGTCTGGAAACGTGTTCTTAGTGCCTAGACCAACAGCTACAAGCCACAATCAAGCCCAATATTGCCCTTTCTTCCTCTGCTTTCCCTGGTTATTTTGAGAGGAGTTAGATCCTCCAGGTATGGTCTTCACAGCTCTGTCTTCTGTCCTGATGGACTCAGAATGGCCCTGATCTTCATAGTCTTTCTGAGAGCCACGTGGCTACTTGGGACCTAAAATTACCAGGGAAAGACATTCGGGAAGCTAACTGTGTCATAGTTTCAAAATTCTTTTCAGTAATTTAAAATCTTAGAGCCATACTATGTTAAATTAAGTAGATAATCTTAACATATCTGAGTCATCTATAAGTTAAGATACTCAATTGTATTAGTCCATTCTCATGCGGCTATAAAGGGCTGCCTGAGACTGGGTAATTTATAAAGAAAGGAGGTTTAATTGACTCACAGTTCTGCATAGCTGGGGAGGCCTCAGGAAACTTACAATTATGGCAGAAGGGGAGTAAACACATCCTTCGCATGATGGCAGGAGGGAGACATGCAGAGCAAAAGGGGAAAAGTCCTTCATAAAACCATCAGATCTCATGAGAACTCACAATCATATAAACAGCATGAGGGTAACCTCCCCCATGAGTCAATTACCTCTCATAAGTTCCTTCCACCCACATGAGTATTATGGGAACCACAATTCAAGATGAGATTTGGGTGGGGACACAGACAAACCATATTAAATATTAATTATGAAACATGAGTTTAAGTCTATATACCTCGGCATTATTTTTATATGGTATAAAAAGCTAAATATATGTAAAACTGTCAGCAATAATTTGAAGAACTATTTTCTAAAAAATTATAAAATGGCTTTATCTACAAATACTAATATGAAACAGTTCAAAATTATTTTCTAGGGTTTTCATTAGAAATTTGGACTACTAAGAGCTAAAAACTGCTAGCTACAAAAGAAACAATTCTGTATACAGAGTGTATAAACAAGGCAAAGCATGCATTTGATGAGGAAGTTATAAAGGCATAAAATGTGTATTAAGAATTTTGTCTGGTTTAAAGTTACTTTAAAGTTTCAAACTGAAAGAGTAAAAAAAAAAATTAGATAAGATAAAAATAGAAAGTTATGGAAAACACAAAATGAAAGGTTTATAGAAAGCTTTTATGGCCGGGCGCGGTGGCTCAAGCCTGTAATCCCAGCACTTTGGGAGGCTGAGGCGGGTGGATCACGAGGTCGAGAGATCGAGACCATCCTGGTCAACATGGTGAAACCCCGTCTCTACTAAAAATACAAAAAATTAGCTGGGCATGGTAGTGCGTGCCTGTAATCCCAGCTACCCGGGAGGCTGAGGCAGGAGAATTGCCTGAACCCAGGAGGCGGAGGTTGCGGTGAGCCGAGATCGTGCCATTGCACTCCAGCCTGGGTAACAAGAGTGAAACTCTGTCTCAAAAAAAAAAAAAAAAAAAAAAAAAAAGAAAGCTTTTATGAAGTTTTATTAAAATTAGTTTTAGTTCAGATGCTGGCAAGATGGCCAAATAAGAACAACTCTGGTCTGTGGCTCCCAGCAAGATTGATGCAGAAGGCAGGTGATTTCTTCATTTCCAACTGAGGTACCTGGTTCATTTCATTGGAACTGGTAGGACAGTGGGTACAGCCCATGGAAGAGGAGCTGAACCAGGGTGGGGCATTGCCTCACCCAGGAAGTGCAAGGGTCCAGGGGATTTCCCTCCCTTAGTCAAGGGAAGCTATGAGGGATTGTGCACTCTGGTCCAGATACTACACTTTTCCCAGAGTCTTCACAACCCGCAGACTAGGAGAGTCCCTCTGGTGCCTACACCACCAGGGCTCTGGGTTTCAAGCACAAAACTGGGCAGCTATTTGGGCAGACACTGAGCTAACTGCAGGAATGTTTTCTTTCATACCTCAGTGGTACCAGGAACACCAGTGAGACAGAATCGTTCACTCCCCTTTAAAGAGGGATGAAGCCAGGGAGCCAAGTGGCCTGGCTTGGTGAGTCTCACCCAACAGATCCCAGCAAGCTAAGATACACTGGCTTGAAATTCATACTGCCAGCATGGCAGTCTAAGGTCATCCTGGGATGCTCGAGCTTGGCATGAGGAGAGGTGTCTACCATTGCTGAGGCTTGAGTATGCAGTTTTACTCTCACAGTGTAAACAAAGCTGCTGGGAACTTTGAACTGGGTAGAGCCCACTACAGCTCAGCAAAGCCGTTGTGGCAAGACTGCCTCTCTAGATTCCTCCTCTCTGGGCAGGGCATCTTTGAAAAAAAGGCAGCAGCCCCAGCCAGAGACTTATAGATAAAACTCTCATTTCCCCGGGACAGAGTACTTGAAGGAAGGGGCAGCTGTGGGTGCAGCTTCAGCAGACTTAAACATCCCTGCCTGATGGCTGTTAAGAGAGCAGATTACCTAGCACAGCCTTCAAAGCTCTTAAAAGGGTCAGACTGCCTCCTCAAGTGGGTCCCTGACCCCTGTGTATCATGACTGAGAGACCTCCCAGTAGGGGCTACCTCCCAGTATGGGCTGACAGACACCTCATACAGGAGAGCTCTGGCTGACATCTAGCAAGGTAGCCTCTGGGACAAAGCTTCCAGAGGAAGGAACAGACAGCAATCTTTGCTGTTCCACAGGCTCCACTGGTGATACCCAGACTTGCAGCAGAGGGGCCTGACTGTTAGAAGGAAAACTAACAAACAGAAAGGAATAGCATCAATATCAACAAATAGGACGTCCACTCAGAGACCCCATACAAAGGTCACCAACGTCAAACAAAGGAAGATAAATCCACAAAGATGAGGAGAAACTAGCACAAAAAAGCTGAACGTTCCAAAAACCAGAATACCTCTTCTCCTCCAGAATATTACAACTTTTCACTAGCAAGGGAACAAAACTGGATGGAGAATGAATTTGATGAATTGACAGAAGTAGGCTTCAGAAGGTGGGTTCAGAAGGAGTTCAGAAACTCCTCCAAGCTAAAGGAGCATATTCTAACCCAATGCAAGGAAGCTAAGAACCTTGAAAAAGTTTAGATGAATTGCTAACTAGAATATCCAGTTTAGAGAAGAACATAAATGACCAGATGGAGCTGAAAAAACAGCACAAGAACTTCGTGAAGCATACACGAGTATCAATAGCCGAATCAATCAAGTGAAAGAAAGGATATCAGAGATTGAAGATCAACTTAATGAAATAAAGTGAGAAAAAAAGATTAGAGAAAAAAGAATGAAAAGTAACAAATCAAGCCTCCAAGAAATATGGGACCATACTAAAAGACCAAATCTGTGTTTGATTGGTGTATCGGAAAGTGATGGGAAGAGCTGAACCAAGTCGGTAAACACTCCAGGATCTTATCCAGGGGAATTTTCCCAACCTAGCAAGACAGGCCAACACTCAAATTCAGGAAATACAGAGAACACCACAAAGATACTCCTTGAGAAGAACAACCCCAAGACATAATCATCAGATTCACCAAGAATCATTTCTTGAAATGAAGAAAAAAATGTTAAGGGCAGCCACAGAGAAGGGTCGGGTTACCCACAAAGGGAAGCCCAGCAAACTAGTAGCAGGTCTCTAGGCAGAAACCTTACAAGCCAGAAGAGACTGGGGGCCAATATCCAACATTCTTAAAGAAAATAATTTTCAACCCAGAATTTCATATCCAGTCAAACTAAGCTTCATAAGCAAAAGAGAAATAAAATCCTTTACAGAGATATTTTTGGCACCACAAGGCCTGCCTTATAAGAGCTCCTGAAGGAAGCACTAAACATGAAAAGGAACAACTAGTACCAGCCACTGTCAAAACATACCAAAGTATAAAGACCATTGACACTATGAAGAAACTGCATCAATGAAT
This sequence comes from Saimiri boliviensis, assembly GCF_048565385.1. Lineage (NCBI taxonomy): Eukaryota > Metazoa > Chordata > Mammalia > Primates > Cebidae > Saimiri > Saimiri boliviensis. The sequence goes on from NC_133457.1 coordinate 15,583,813, forward strand.
GAGCAAGATAACCAGCTGACATCATAATGACAGGATCAAATTCACACATAACAGTATTAACCTTGAATGTAAACAGGCTAAATGCCCCAGTTAAGAGACACAGACTGGCAAATTATATAAAGAGGTAAGAACCATCAGCGTGCTGTATCCAAGAAACCCATCTCATGTGCAAAGACACACATAGCCTCAAAATAAAGGAATGGAGGAAGATGTACCAAGCAACTGGAAAGAAAAAAAAAAGTGGGGGTTGGAATCCTAGTCTCTGATAAAACAGACTTTAAAGTAAAGAAGATCAAAAGAGACAAAGAAGGACATTACATAATGGTAAAAGGATCAATGCAACAAGAAGAGCAAACTATCCTAAATATATATGCACCTAATACAGGAGCACCCAGATTCATAGAGCAAGTTCTTAGAGATCTATGAAGAGAGTTAGACTCTTACACAATAGTAGTGGGAGACTATAACATTCCACAGCCAATATTAGACAGATCAACAAGACAGAAAATTCACCAGGTTATCCAGGACTTGAACTCAGCTCTGGGCCAAGTGATCTTAATAGATAGACATCTACAGAATTCCACCTCAAATCAACAGAATATACATTCTTCTCAGCCCCACATCACACTTATTCTAAAACTTATTCTAAAACCATACTTATTCTAAAACCACACAATTGGAAGTAAAACTCCTCCACAAATGCAAAAGAATGGAAATCATAGTCTCTTGGACCACAGTGCAATCAAATTAGAACTCAGGATTAAGGAACTCACTCAAAACCACACAACTACATGGAAACTGAACAACCTGCTCCCGAATGACTACTGGGTAAATAATGAAATTAAGGCAGAAATAAAGATTCCCTTTGAAACTAGTGTGAACAAGTACAACATACCAGAATCTCTGCAACACATTTAAAGCAGTGTGTAGAGGGAAATTTATAGCACTAAATGCACACAAGAGAAAGCAGGAAAGATCTAAAATCTACATCCTACCACCACCATTTAAAGAACTATGAAAGCAAGAGTGAAAAATTCAAAAGCTAGCAAAAGACATGAAACAGCTAAGATCAGAGCAGAACTGAATAGACACACAAAAAATCCTTAAAAAATGAATTCAGGAGCTGGTTTTTGGAAAAGATCGACAAAATAGACTGCTAGCATGGGTAATAAATAATAGAGAGAAGAATAAAATAGATGTAATAAAATAATGATAAAGGGGCTATCACCACCAATCCCACAGAAATACAGACTGCCATCAGAGAATACTATAAACACCTCTATGCAATTACACTAGAAAATCTAGACAAAATGTATAATTTCCTGGACACATACTCCCTCCCAAGACTAAACCAGGAAGAAGTCAAGTTCCTGAATAGACCAATATATATGCACCTAATACAGGAGTACCCAGATTCATAGAGCAAGTTCTTAGAGATCTATGAAGAGACTTAGACTCTTACACAGTAATAGTGGGAGACTATAACATTTTACAGTCAATATTAGACAGATCGACAAGACAGAAAATTCACAAGGTTATCCAGGACTTGAACTCAGCTCTGGGCCAAGTGGTCTTAATAGACATCTACAGAACTCCACCTCAAATCAAGAGAGTAAGTTCTGAAATTGAGGCAATAATTAATAGCCTACAATTTAAAAAGTCCAGGACCAGAAGGATTCACAGCCAAATTCTACCAAAGGTACAAAAAAGAGCTGGTACCATTCCTTCTGAAACTATTCCAAATAATACAAAAAGGTGGAATTCTCCCTAACTCATTTTATGAGGCCAGCATCATCCTGATACCAAAACCTGGTAGAGACACACTGAAAAAGAAAATTTTGGGCCAATATCCCTGATGAACATTGATGCAAAAATCCTCAATAAAATACTGGTGAACTGAATCCAGCAATATATCAAAAAGCTTATCCACTGTGATCAAGTCAGCTTCATCTCTGGGATGCAAGGCGGGTTCAGCATATGCAAATCAATAAACATAATCCATCACATGGACAAAACCAATGACAAAAACCACATGATTATCTCAATAGATGCAGAAAAGACCTTTGACAAAATTCAACAGCCCTTTATGCTAAAAACTCTCAATAAACTAGGTATTGATGGAATGTACCTCAAAATAATAAGAGCTATTTATGACAAATCCATAGCTACTATCATACTGCATGGTCAAAAACTGAAAGTATTCCCCTTGAAAACTGGCACAAGACAAGGATGCCCACCTTACCACTCCTATTTAATGTAGTATTGCAAGTTCTGGCTAGGGCAATCAGGCAAGGGAAAGAAATAAAGGATATTCAACTAGGAGGAGAGGAAGTCAAATCGTCTCTGTTTGTAGATGACATGATTGTATATTAGGCAAACCCCATTGTCTCAGCCAAAAATTTCCTTAAGCTGATAAGCAACTTTGGGAAAGTCTCAGGTTACAAAATCAATGTGCCAAAATCACAAGCATTCCTATACATCAATGACAGACAATCAAATCATGAGCAAACTCCCATTCACAAGTGCTACAAAGAGAATTAAATACCTAGGAATACAAGTAACAAGGGATATGAAGGACCTTGTTATCAAGGAGAACTACAAACCACTGCTCAAGGAAATAAGAGAGGACACAAATAGAAAAACGTCTCATGCTCATTGTTAGGAAAAATCAATATTGTGAAAATGTTCATACTGCCCAAAGTAATTTATAGATTCAATGCTATCCCCATCAAGCTACCATTGACTTTCTTCACAGAATTAGAAAAACTACTTTAAATTCCATATGGAACCATTTGTCCTAAGCAAAAAGCACAAAGCTGGACATATCATGCTATCTGACTTCAAACTATACAAGGCTACAGTAACCAAAACAGCATGGTACTGGTACCAAAACAGATATATAGCCCAATTGAACAGAGCAGAGTCCTCGTAATAATGCCACACATCTACAACCATCTGATCTCTGACAAACCTGACAAAAACAAGCAATGGGGAAATGATTCCTTATTTAATAAATGGTGTTGGGAAAACTGGCTAGCCATATGCAGAAAACTGAAACTCGATCCCTTCTTTATACCTTATACAAAAATTAACTAAAGATGGATTAAAGACGTAAACCTAAGACCTACCATAAAATCCCTAGAAGAAAACCTAGGCAATACCATTTAGGATACAGGCATGGGCAAAGTCTTCATGACTAAAACACCAAAAGCAATGGGAACAAAAGTCGAAATAGACAAATGGGACCTAATTAAACTAAAGAGCTTCTGTAGAGCAAAAGAAACTATCATCAGTGTGAACAGGCAGCCAACAGAATGGGAGAAATTTTTTTTGCAATCTGTCCATCTGACAAAGGGCTAACATCCAGAATCTATGAAGAACTTAAGTTTACAAGAAAAAAGCAACCCCATCAAAAAGTGGGGGATACTTCTCAAAAGAAGACATTTATGCAACCAACAAACATGTGAAAAAAAGCTCATTATCACTGGTCATTAGAGAAATGCAAATCAAAACCACAACGAGATATCATCTCACACCAATCAGAATGACAATCATTAAAAAGTCAGGAAACAACAGATGCTGGAAAGGATGTGGAGAAATATTAATGCTCTTACACTGTTGGTGGGAGTGCAAATTAGTTTAACCATTGTGGAAGACAGTGTGGGATTCCTCAAGGATCTAGAACTAGAAACACCATCTGACCCAGCAATCCCATTACTGGGTATATACCCAAAGGATTATAAATCATTCTACTATAAAGACACATGTACATGTATGTTTATTGTGGCACTCTTCACAATAGCAAAGACTTGGAACCAACCCAAATGCTCAAATGATAGACCAGACAAAGAAAATGTGGCACATATACACTGTGGAATACTATGCAGCCATAAAAAAGGATGAGTTCATGTCCTTTGCAGGGACATGGATGAAGCTGGAAACCATCATTCTCAGCAAACTGACACAAGAACAGAAAACCAAACACTGCATGTTCTCACTCATAAGTGGGAGTTGAACAATGAGAACACATGGACACAGGGAAGGGAACATCACACACTGGGGCCTCTCAGTGGTTGGGGATCTAGGGGAGGGTTAGCATTAGAAGAAATAACTAATGTAGATGATGGGTTGATGGGTGCAGCAAACCGCCATGGCACATGTATACCTATCTAACAAACCTGCACGTTCTGCACATGTACCCCACAACTTAAAGTATACAAAAAATTAGTTTTAGTCTTGATAATACACTAATACAAAAGTAAAATTTAGTTTTCTTTTAAACAAAAATTTTGTGAAGCATAAGACACAATGAGGTATTTTTCACCATTTGAATAAACTACAAAAAAGAAAAAAAGTGGGGAAGAGGAAAGGGACAGATTCTTATTCTGTCTTAGATCTTTTGATTGGAAAACAGTCTACTGTATCAAAGAGTACAGGTTTTTGTTTAAAAAAAAAAACCCTTTTAATTATTACTTTGGTTAAATGACTTTTTACAGTGATCTATGATCCTGTGTTGGTCAAATATTTTAAATCTTTGATGTATTTATAAAACTTTCCAAAATCAAATTTCAACTTTGAAATTAAGTATTTTCTGATCTCTAACTTTGGGATGCTTCAGAGGGCCCTGGAGCATTCAAAAGAGAGATAAACAGGATTATTTGACATGTTAAGTTATACAGGAAGCACTATCAAATAAGAAATAACATTTTTTCAGGTTATATTTTAATGAATATTATATATGTTTCAAAATTGTTTGGGATTTCTAAAATTCTAATATGTCTGAGTATATGCTACCATAATTATGGTTATATGTTACTGTAGATGACAGAAATAAGCAAATTTCCTTGTCAATTGTGTCTTTGACTAAAGTCATGTCCACAGTTAATTGCTTAACTCTTGTGCAGTGTCTGAAATCTTCACAAGCACACACACAATCCTAAAATAAGGTATCTTTAAGAAGGTTCATGAAAGAATGAAAAGAACTCTAATAAACACTCTCGAATACAGGTTTCTGATAACTTTAGAAGCACATCATTTGGATTGGTTTAATAATAGGAATTCTTATTCCTAGGGTTTAAATTAAAAGACTGACAGGTTTATTAAACTGCTAACCCAAGCAGAACGAAAATTAATTGAATTCCAAGAAAATACTTTGCCAGATTTTCATGCTGTCAGCCAATACTAAAATTGTTTAGATATACAATTTGAATGAATTCCATGATCTCAGTCAAATTGCTTGTGATAATCCATCAACTCTCAGTGCTATGCACCTAAATTGGAGAAACAACTGGTGTTCAAGAGACCCTAAGTCTGATGTTAAGCATGGACTTGTGAAGAACCAGGACGACCACTTTGCTCCTCCCTAGTCCTTAAACTTTTATCATTAAAAGTTCTGCATTCTGTGACTCATCATGGAAGAGATAAAATAATCCAAATTCAATATATATATATATATATATTAATATTAGTGTGATGTCTTCTAAATTGTTAAAATAGCTTATGACCAGTGTTTGGTTTGCCAAGCCCAAATTCCTGAGAAGACAATAAAAACTTCAGGTATATTCTACTACCTGATAGGCCATTTAAACATTTATAGAGGGATTTCATTCAACTGTCATTTTCAATGCAGGTTTTATGGTAGTATAAAAGATTTTCCATGCAAAAGGGCAAGAGAGCTGATATTATGCAGTAGCTCATTATGCTACAATGCATTTTCACCAGGTAAAGAAAGCTTTTCATGGATACAGTCAACATCTTCATAATCTAGAACCCAAATATTGGATCTTCTAAATATCAGAGGGAGACTGCCCTTGCTACACTACAGCAGAACTTCAGGACCCTGAACCTTGGGTTGATAATCTCACAACTCAGAAAGTTCTTCCACATTTTTAAAACTGTACACCCATTGGAAATCTTAAGGTAAAGCTAACCAGTGAAGTTTCTTCTCGGAAGAAGATGGCATCCTTGATGTGGACAGCTGTATCCCAAGATCACAGAGCAAGATTTCTCTACTATCAGGAGACCCTTATCTTTCAATTCCCCACCTCCCCAGCTCCACTTATGCCTTTATGAACAATAGACATGAAAAGGGAGTCTGCTGTATGCAATTGTGGTATATACTTTTATCTGTGAAGGACTTTGCAGCCAACCTTATATATGGATAACCTTATGCCTTGACAGAAGATGAAGGCCCAATGTATGTGAGAAATTTTAATGGTACAGATGTTGCCTCTTAGTCAGAAGCAGAGCATTGGTCTATTCCTCTTAACCTACATCATGGGTTGAAGAGAACATTGCCTTAAGTCTTCACTCTTCTAGAAGGACATCATTTGTTAGGTCCTTTTTTCTATAGTTTGAAGTAAATGAGGCAATGATTAGAAATTTATTCCTCACGGTAGGTTCTATAGCAGATTTTATTGTAAAGGCTATGATTATGCAACTAACTTATATCGTGAAAGTTATGCCAAACGATAGAATCCCTCTATATTACTTACTGGCTAAACAAAACAGGAGTATCTGCAGCTGCTGGCCCTTCTTTTTGACCATGGAGAAATGTATCACATCCGGTATTAGAGAGATTCAGTTGTAGGGGATTAACAAAGAGACTGCTTAAAGTGAGTAGACTCATTACCTAGCTCATCCTTTGATCTGTTTGATTTTAGGTGGTTTGGTTTGTGGGCATCCTGGCTAAGGAGCATACTCCGAACTCTTGATATCAGTCACTCGATAGTCATAATAGTGATCTCCCCGGTACACTGTAGTCTCTCAAAAGCTTTAAATGTTTGCATTCAGTTATCTTTAGAATGTCAAATGGTCCCTCTTCAACTGGAGTGAAAAGAGCTGAAAGAAACGTGTGACCACAAGGACTCTAACGCATGAATAATATGCTGACACCAGAAACCCAACATGACGGTAACTGAGAGTGGTGCTAAGGCCCGATGTTTTGGTTATACTCTCACCTAAGTAAGAATCTGACTGAAAAGGAGGAGTTCATAAACAGAGTTATAGGAGGCCATTGTTCTGGACTGAGCTTTTGCACTAGGTACCAAAAGACCAGACCAAACCAAAACGGAGTCACCTGTGCTAAGTATAACATAATCAAACTAAGACTTTAAGGAAACATAGATATTAGAACAGACTGGGTTTCGCTTTTTTCTCCTGTAAAGAGGATGTTTCAGCGTAAGGAGGTACCCTTTACTCTTACCCTTACTAAAAAAATAATAATAATAATAATAATAACCTGAAGTACTTGTTCTCCCCTTACAAAACCCACTGTTCTGTTATTTCCTAGTGGGTTTCAAGGCTAAGTACATTACAACGGATATAATGCCTTCAATGACTAAAGTTGTGGTCACTCTTTCATAATTGCTAGGATGACCAAAAGGGGGAACTGTTAAATCAAGCTTAGCTTAAAGCTTTCTACGTATATATCTTAAATTTACCCTAAAGGTTTATCTGTACGTTGTAAACTATAACCTAAATGGAGTTTATGAGTAGACTAGATTGTAGTCTACTCTTCTGCCAATCACCGAGTTTTGGGCAAAGGTGGCCAACTGTTCAAACCATGTTCAAATAAGAAAAATGCCAAGCTATAACCAATCCAGCTATTTCTGTACCTTGCTTCTGTTTTCCATACCTCACTTTCCTTTTTCTGTTCATAAATCTTCCATCACGTGGCTGCACTGGAGTCTCTGAGCCTACTCTGGCTAAGGAGGCTGCTGGATTCATGAATTGTTCTTTGATCAATTAAACTCTTTAATTTGGCTAAAGTTTTTATTTTAATGATAACATTAGGCTAAGAAGAAAATGTTTAAAATATCGTTTCCTAATCACTAAGCAATGAATACAATTGTCACCAAACAGTTGCTTTAATGCAATAATGCGGTACACATCCCTTTTGTTGACACAGAGTGTTTTTCAAAATGTGGATATAATTCTAATTTCTCACCATCTGCATTTGGGATGTCACATAGGACTTTATCTACATGTTGTTTTGTTTAAAATGTTGTATTGAGTTTGGAAAATGAATATAAATATTTCCTATGTAAGTATCAGCCAAAAGTTTTGTATCGAGAGATCTATATGTTCTATGAAATTTGGGTATTGATAACTAAGAAGCACTGTATTAAAGAAATGTCAAACAAGGAGACAGACGTTCTAAGAGGATGCTAGTATTTTGAGTCTCTAAATTTGATAGATTTAGTGTTCAGTGGGGCACTTTTCCATCCTCACCAGGTTCTTTTCTTCCTCTTACCAAAATGGTGGCTTGATTTATACTGTCACAGTGCCGGCTATATCTTTGACATCCTCTGTGCATTGGGATGTTACACTTAAAATTAGCAGAGTACTTAAAAATGCAAAAGAAATGGTTTTGATGAGTTGGGAGATCACAGAATATGTATGATAGCTTGTATTTGTATTAGTTAGCTATTGCCACAATAATACTGTAAAAACAACCACAAAAATCTCAGTGACGTGAAGCAATTAGCATTTGTTTCTTGTTCATGTGTCTGTGGAGACTATGACAACTTAATAATTTTTATGGCAGCCTCAGGTATCCCATACATTCAGCCACCCAGAGGCAATTTTTTTTCTGTGAAGCTAATGAAGCTTAAGTTTTACGGCCTTCACTTGCATGGGTCATGTATTTCTGTAAAAATTTCAAAAGTTGGATTTTTAACTGCAGTATTTTAAGACCACTGTGTCTTTCATATCCTCTTTCTTCCTCATTTTTGTGTTAGGCCATATTAGAATAGCCACAGTTTGGCATCTGGCTAAAGGGAGGTTAAGTTGGAGGATGCATTTTATTTAGGTTTAGTGGGATACATTCATATGGCTGGGAGTCACTTTCAACTTACCCTATATTTAAGTAATGCCAGCCATCCCACTATACGAATGTGGTTACTTTGGTGCTGGACTTTGACAAATGGATGGGCTGCATACAAAATGCTGACTAATAGACACCATCTTTTTTCCTTGAGGTATATAATGTGAAAGGCATACTAAAAAGGCAAAAGAAAGCCATGAATTCTTACTTCTGAAGGGGAGACAAAATGACTAGTTTTGTATGCTACTGTACTGTGAATGATGAAAAGCCATCCCAGGTAACAGTAAAGCCTTAGACTTATTGGGCCTGTAGGCTACTATGTGCATTCTCTCAGTAAATCTCTCCCAGTGAGACCATATTGACTTTTCCAGCTGAAAGAAAGACTAATATATTGATTTTGTTTTAGTGCATATTAAGGATTTTATTTTGCTTCATGTTGAAATAATACTTGAAAATTTTGAGAATTCTAAAAGTCCTAAAGTGTAAAGTGATAATTAAATCTTCTACTCCAATCTTCAGTTCATCAGATTCCCCTCCTACATTTTTTCCCTGTATCCTCTCAATAATAGTCAATATACTACTTCCACTTGACAGAAGTGATAGCTTACAAAACACTCTGGTGTACCTTTTTCAAATATTCAGGATTTTATTTTATGATATATTTTGTTGCTGTCAGCTAATCCTGCTGCAATTTGTCTTCATAATGGTGACATTACTAAATGTTTTATAAAATACCAAAGAGATCATAACTGTTAATACAACTTGCCGAAGTATATTTAATTGGTTCAGTTTATTAGCATATCTTGGCTAGGAAAGGATGGTAAAAGTAGTCCTGTTGCCATTTAAGAGAATGAAAGAGAACTTGCTTCTCAGACATGTAAAGTAGACAAAACTGACACAAAATTTTATTCCTCTTATGAAAAATGTCATCAGAAGTGTTCTGATTAAAAATTATACTGTTTATACATTCATAATATTTCAATGAACACCATTAGAGTAACAGTCGACCTCTTAGCTGAACCTCTACAAGCCAGAAGAGATTGGGGGCCTATATTCAACATCCTCAAAGCAAAAAATCTTCAACCAAGAATTTCATATCCACCCAAACTAAGCTTCCTATGCAAAGGAGAAATAAGATCTTTTTCACATAAGCAAATGCTGAGGGAGTTTGTTACCACCAAACCTACCTTGCAATAGATCTTGAAAGAAGCACTAAATATAGTAATGAAAGTCCAAATACCAACTCATACAAAAACACACTTAAACACAAGACCAGTGTCCCTATAAAGCAACATTATAACCAGCTAAAAAGCCAACATAATAACCAGCTAATACACAACGACAGAATCAAATCCACATATAGCAATACTAACATTGAATGTATAATAAATGGGCTAAATGCCCCACTTAAAAGGCACAGAGTAGCAAGCTGGATAAAAAAGCAGAATCCAATAGTATGCTGTCTTTAAGTGACCATCTCATACATAATGACACCCACAGGCTCTAAACAAAGGGATGAAGGAAAAATTTACCAAGCAAATGGAAAATAAAAAAGCAGGGGTTACAATTCCAATTTCAGACAAAACAGACTTCAAGACAACAAAGATCAAAAAAGACAAAGAAGGGCATTGCATAATGGTAAAGGGTTCAACTCAAGAAAATCTAACTATCCTGTTTTACACGTAAAATAGAAACACCCAGATTCATAAAGCAAGTTCTTAGAGATCTACAGAGAGATACAGACTCCCATACAGTAATAGTGGGAGACTTCAATATTCCACTGACAGTATTAGACAGATGACTGAGGCAGAAAATTAAGATATTCAGGACCTGAACTCAACATTGGGCCAGACAGATTTGATACACCTTTGCAGAACTCTCCATCCACAAACAGACTATACATGCTTCTCATTGTCACATGGTGCATACTCTAAAATTGACTACGTAATTGTACATAAAACAAACCTCAGCAAATGAAATAGAATCAAAGTCATACCAAACACGCTCTCAGACTGCAGTGGAATAAAAATAGAAGTCAAGACTAAAGAAATCACTCAAAATCATGCAATTACATGGAAATTAAACATGCTCCTGAATGACTTTGTGGTGAATAATGAAATTAAAAGGCAGAAACAAAAAGTTATTTGAAGCTAATGAGAACAAAGATACAACATACCAAAATTTGAGACACAGCTAAGGCTGTGTTAAGAGGGAAATTCATAGCACTAAATGCCCACATCAAGAAGTTAGAAAGATCTCAAATTAACAATCTAATATCACAACTGAAAGAATTAGAGAAGATCAAATCAACCTCAAAGCTAGCAGAAGACAAGAAGTAACCATAATCAGAGCTGAACTGTAGAAAATTGAGATACAAAAACCCATTCAAATAATCAACAAATCCAAGAGTTGGTTTTTTGAAAAAAAAGTAATAAGATATGCCATGAGCTAGACTGATAAGAAAAAATGAGAAGATCCAAATAAACTCAATTAGAAATGATGGAATGTTACCACTGACCCCACAGAAATAAATATAATCATCAGAAACTTCTATGAACATCTTTATGAACACAAACTAGAAAACCTAGAAAAGATGGCTACATTTCTAGACACATACAACCTCCCAAGACTGAACTAGGAAGAAACTAATTCCCTGAACAGACAAATAACAAGCTCCAAAATCAGTTCAGTAATAAATAGCTTGCCAATCAAAAATATCCCAGGACCTGATGGCTTCACAGACAAATTCTGTCAGATGTGCAAAGAGCTGGTACCGTTCCTACAGAAACTGCTCCAGAAAAAATTAAGGAAGAAGGCCTCTTCTCCAACTCACTCCATGGGGCCAGCATCATCCTGATACTAAAACCTGGTAAAGACACAACTAAAGAAGAAAACTTTAGACCGATATCCTTGATGAACATCAATGCAAAAATCCTCAAGAAAATACTTGTCAATAATTAGCAGCTCATCAAAAAGCTAGTCCATTACAATCAAGTAGGCTTCATCCCAGGGATGCAAGGTTGGTTCAACATATGCAAATCAATAAATGTGATTCATCACATAAACAAGAAGATAAAAACCACATGATTATCTCAGTAGACATGGAGAAGGCTTTTGATAAAATTCAACACACTTTGGGGGGGTGCGTTGGGGGGTGCAGATCCAAGATGGCCAAAGAGGAGCAGCTCTGGAGTGCAGTCCCCAGCAAGAACTATGCGAAGGGTGAGTGATCACCACATTTCCAAATGAGTTATTACTGCCCACAGACCAGGAGATTCCTGGGCTTTAGAGTTTCTAGCACAGCTGTTTCAGCCGGCGCAGCGGGTCTCTGCACAAAAACTCATACAAATCTGGGTGGCCGTTTCAACTGGCACCTAGGATGCCTGGGAGACAGAGGTGCCCATTCAACTGAAAAAGTGGGGGCTGAAACAGGGAGCCAGATGATCTGGCTTGGTGGGTCCCACCCCCACAAAGACCAGCAATCTGAAACGCTCTGGATTGAGAGTTTCACAGCAAGTGCAGCTGGACCTGGGATGGTCCAGCTCTGTGGGGGGAAGGGAATCCTCCACTCCCGAGGCAGTTCTAACTATACCTCTATAAACAAAACTGCAAGGAAGTTCACACAGCAGCTGGGCAGAGCCCGCGGCAGCTGAGCAACACCTCTGCTGGGAGACTATGACTAGGCTACCTCCTATCTGGGCAGGGCATCTTTTAAAAAAGGCATCAGTACATCAGGAACTTATAAATAAAGCCACACCTTCCCAGGACAAAGCACCTGGGAAAAAAGGTGGTTATGAGTTCCATTGCAGCAGACTTAAATGTACCTGCCCAGCAGCTCTGAATGGAACAACAGAGGTCAAAGCTAAGCACTTGAGCTCCTATAAGGGTCCTCAAGCAACTCCCTGAACCGTGTATAGCCAAAGAGACACCTCATAAAGGAGAGCTCAGGCTGACATCTGGTGGGTATCCTACTGGAACTAAGATAAAAGAAGAAGAAACTGGCAGAAACCCTTACTGTTCTGCAGCCGCTGCAGGTCATCCCCAGGAAAGCAGGGTCTGGGGACCTCCAGCAGCCCTACAGCAGAGGGCCCTGACTGTTAGAAGAAAAACTAATAAACAGAAAGAAATAACTTCATCATCAACAAAAAGGACGTCCACTAGGAGACCACATTTGAAAGTCACCAACTATAAAGGCCACAGGTAGATAAATCCACAAAGATGGGAAGAAACCACTGCAAAAAGGATGAAAACACCCAAAACCAGAATGCCTCCACTCCTCCAAGGGATCATAACTCCTCACCAGCAAGGAAACAAAACTGGTTGGAAAATGAGTCTGATGAATTGACAAAAACAGGCTTCAGAAGGTGGGTAATAACAAACTTCTCTGAGCTAAAAGAACATGTTCTAACCAATGCAAAGAAACTAAGAACCTTGAAAAAAGGTTTGATGAAATGTTAATGAGAATAAGCAGCTTAGAGAAGAATATAAATGACCTGATGGAGCTGAAAAACACAGCACAATAACTTCATGAGGCACACACAATTTCAATAGCCAAATTGATAAAGCAGAAGAAAGGATATCAGAGACTGAAGATCAAGTCAATGAAATAAAATGAGAAGGCAAGATTAGAGGAAAAAAAATGGAAAGAAATGAACAAAGCCTCCAAGAAATACGGGATTATCTGAAAAGACCTAATCTACGTTTGATAGGTGTACCTGAATGTGATGGAGAGAATGAATCCAAGCTGGAAAACACTCTTCAGGATATTATCCAGGAGAACTTCCCCAACTTGAATATTGGCAAGTCAGGCCAATATTCAAGTCCAGGAAATACAGAGACCACCACAAAGATATTCCTCAAGAAGAGCAACCCCAAGGCACGTAATCATCAGATTCACCAGGGTTGAAATGAAGGAAAAAATGCTAAGGGAAGCCAGCGAGAAAGGTTGTGTTACCCACAAAGGGAAGCCCGTCAGACTCACAGCAGATCTCTCAGCAGAAACCCTACAAGCCCAAAGAGAGTGGGGACCCATATTCAATATCCTAAAGAAAAGACATTTCAACCTAGAATTTCACATCCAGCCAAACTAAGCTTCATAAGCGAAAGAGAAATAAAATCCTTTACAAACAAACAATTACTGAGAGATTTTGGCACCACCAGATCTGCCTTACAAGAGCTCCTGAAAGAAGCACTAGACATAGAAAGGAACAACCAGTACCAGCCACTCCAAAAATGTATCAAATGGTAAAGAGCATCAACACAATGAAGAAACTGAATCAACTAATGGGAAGAAACTAATCAACTAGCATTCAAATGACAGGATCAAATTCAGACATAACAATATTAACTTTAAATGTAAAAGGGCTAAAGGTCCCAATCAAAAGACACAGACTGGCAAATTGGATAAAAAGTCAAAACCCATTGGTGCACTGTATTCAGGAAACCCATCTCACATGCAAGGACACACACAGGCTCAAAATAAAGGGATAGAGGAAGATTTACCAAGCAAATGGAGAGCAAAAAAAATCAGGAGTTGCAATCCTAGTCTCTGATAAAAGAGACTTTAAACCAACAAAGATCAAAGGAGACAAAGAAGGGCATTACATAATGGTAAAAGGATCAATGCCACAAGAGCTAACGATCCTAAATATATATGCACCCAGTACAGGAGCACCCAGATACATAAAGCAAGTTCTTAATGACCTACTAAGAGACTTAGACTCCCACACAATAATAGTGGGAGACATAAATACTCCACTGTCAATATTAGACAGATCAACAAGACAGAAAATTAACAAGGATATCTGGGACTCAGATCTGGACCAAGCAAATGTAATAGACATCTACAGAACTCTCCACCCCAAATCCACAGAATATACATTCTTCCTAGCACCACATCACACCTACTCTAAAATTGACCACATGATTAGAAGTCAATCACTCCTCAGCAAATGCAAAAGAACAGAAATCATAACAGTCTCTCAGACCATATTGCAATCAAATTAGAACTCAGGATTAAGAAACTCAGAACCACATAACTTTATGGAAACTGAACAACTGGCTCTTGAATGTTCACTGGATAAACAAGGAAATGAAGGCAGAAATAAAGATGTTCTTTGAAACCAATGAGAATGAAGATACAATGTACCAGAATCTCTGAGACACATTTAAAGCAGTGTCTGGAGGAAAATTTATGGCAATAATGCCCACAAGAGAAGCAAGGAACGATCTAAAATCAACACCCTATCATCAAAATTGAAAGAGCTAGAGGAGTAAGATTAAAAAAAGAAAACAAAAAAACAAACAAACAAAAAAAACCTCAAAAGCTAGCAGAGGACAAGAAATAACCAAATTCAGAGCAGAACCGAAGGAGACAGACACAAAAAACCTTCAAAAATCAATAAATCTAGGAGCTGATTTTTTGAAAAGATCAACAAAATAGACCATTAGCTAGATTGATAAAAAAGAAAGAGAGAATAATCAAATAGATGCAATAAAAAAATGATAAAGGGGATATCACCACCAATTCCACAGAAATACAAACCAATATCAGAGATTACTACTAACAACTCTATGCACATAAACCAGTAAACCTGGAAGAAACGGATAGATTCCTGGACACTTGCACCCTCCCAGGCCTAAACCAGGAAGAAGTCAAAACCCTGAATAGACCAATAATAAGGGCTGAAGTTGAGGCAGCAATTAATAGCCTACCAACCAAAAAATGCCCAGGTCCAGATGGGTTTATGGCCAAATTCTACCATACAAAGAGGAGCTGGTACCACTCCTTCTGAAACTATTTCAAACAATCCAAAAAGAGAGAATCCTTCCCAAATCATTTTATGAGACCAACATCATCCTGATAGCAAAACCCGGCAGAGACTCAACAAAAAAAGAAAACTTCAGGCCAACATCCATAATGAACACAGATGCAAAAATCTTCAATAAAATACTGGCTAATCAAATACAACAGCACATCAAAAAACTCATCCATTACTATCAAGTAGGCTTCATCCTGGGGATGCAAGGCTGGCTCAACACACGCAAGTCTACAAATGTAGTCCACCGCATAAACAGTACCAAAACCAAAAACCACATGATTATCTCAACAGATGCAGAGAAGGCCTTTGACAAAATTCAACAGCGCTTTATGCTAAAAATTCTCAATAAACTATGTATCAATGGAACGTATCTCAAAGTAATACAAGCTATTTATGACAAACCCACAGCCAATATCATACTGAATGGGCAAAAACTGGAAGCATTCCCTTTGAAATCTGGTACTAGACAAGGATGCCCTCTCTCACCACTCCTATTCAATACAGTATTGGAAGTTCTAGCCAGAGCAATCAGGCAAGAAGAAGAAATAAAGGATATTCAATTAGGAAAGAAAGAAGTCAAATTGTCTCTATTTGCAGATGATATGACTGGATATTTAGAAGACCCCACCATCTCAGCCCAAAATCTCCTTAAACTGATAAGCAACTTCAGCAAAGTCTCAGGATACAAAATCAATGTGCAGAAATCACAAGCATTCCTATACACCAATAACAGACTAACAGAGAGCCAAATCAAGAATGAACTGCCATTCACAATTGCAACAAAAAGAACAAAATATATAGGAATACAACTAACAAAGGATGTAAAGGACCTCTTTAAGGAGAAGGTCACTGCTACACGCCACTGCTGAAGAAAATAAGAGAGGACACAAACAGATGGAAAAACATTCCATGCCCATCATTAGGAAGAATCAATATTGTGAAAATGGCCATACTGCCCAAAGTAATTTATAGATTCAATGCTATCCCCATCAAGCTACCTATGATCATCTTCACAGAACTTGAAAAACCACCTCGAACTTCATATGGAACCAAAAGAGAGATTGCATAGCCAAGACAATTCTATGCAAAAAGAACAAAGCTGGAGGCATCACACTACCTAACTTCAAACTATGCTGTAATGCTACAGTAATCAAAACACCATGGTACTGGTACCAAAAAAGAGATATAGACCAATGGAACAGAACAGAGGCCTCAGAGGCAATGCCACACATCTACAATCATCTGATATTTGACCAACCTGACAAAAAAACAAGCAATGGGGAGAGGATTCCCTATGTTGGGAAAACTGGCTAGCCATGTGCAGAAGGCAGAAACTGGACCCCTTCCTGACACCTTACACTAAAATTAAGTCCAGATGGATTAAAGACTTAAATATACGAGCTAATACCATAAAAACCCTAGAAGAAAACCTAGGCAAAACCATTCAGGACTCAGGCATAGGCAAGGAATTCATGACTAAAACACCAAAAGCATTGGCAACAAAAGCCAAAATAGACAAATGGGATCTAATGAAACTCCAGAGCTTCTGTACAGCAAAAGAAACAATCATTAGAGTGAATCGGCAACCAAGAGAATGGGAAAAAATTTTTGCAATCTACCTGTCTGTAAAAGGGCTAATATCCAGAATCTACAAAGAACTAAAACAGATTTATAAGAAAAAAAAAAAACCCATTCAAAAGCGAGTGAAGGATATGAACAGAAACTTTTCAAAAGAAGACATTTATGCAGCCGAGAAACATGAAAAAATGTTCATCATCACTGGTCATTAGAGAAATGCAAATCAAAACCACATTGAGATACCATCTCACACCAGTTAGAATGGCAATCATTAAAAAATCTGGAGACAACAGATGCTGGATAGGATGTGGAGAAATAGGAACACTTTTACACTGTTGGTGGGAGTGTAAATTAATTCAACTATTGTGGAAGACAGTGTGGCGATTCCTCAAGAACCTCGAAATAGAAATTCCATTTGACCCAGCAATCCCATTACAGGGTATATATTCAAAGGATTATAAATTGTTCTATTATAAAGACACATGCACATGTATGTTCTTAGTGACGTAGTTTACAATAGCAAAGACCTGGAACCAACCTAAATGCCCATCGATGATAGACTGGACAGGGAAAATGTGGCACATATACCCCATGGAATACTATGCAGCCATAAAAAATGATGAGTTTGTGTCCTTTGTAGGGACATGGATGAATCCGGAAACCATCATTCTCAGCAAACTGACACAAGAACAGGAAATCAAACACTGCATATTCTCACTCATAGGTGGGTGTTGAACAATGAGAACATATAGACACAGGGAGGGGAACATCACACACTGGGGTCTGTTGTGGGGGAATAGGGGAGGGACAGTGGTGGGAAGGGGGTTTGGGGAGGGATAACATGAGGAGAAATGCCAGATGTAGGTGACAAGGGGATGGAGGCAGCAAACCACACTGCCTTGTAGGTACCTATGCAAGAATTCTGCATGTTCTGCACATGTAGCCCAGAAACTAAAGTGCAGTTACACACACACACACACACACACACACACACACACACACAACTACCCTATTTGCTTTGTAAAAAGAGAAAAAAGCCAGAGTCCCAGAAATTCAGAGCTGCCTAAAAGACTTGTTTATAGACTTTGTATGCTTAAGTAAAGTGGGAAGAGTGTCAGAGACCTTTGACAACTGGAGATTGATCATATTTTAAAATGTCTCTGAAATTAAAGTAAACCCAGGATCTACTAAAATAATTCAAGACACTTCATGCTAAAAACTCTCAAACTAGGTATTGAAGGAAAATACATCAAGATATTAAGAGCCATCTATGACAAACCCACAGCCAGCATTATACTCAATGGCAGAAACTGGAAGCATTCCCCCCTGAAAACTGGCACAAGGCCAGGATGTCTTCTTTTACTGCTCCTGTTCAACATACTTTTGGAATTTCTGGGTAGGGCAATCAGGCAAGGAAAAGAAATAAAGGGCATCCAAATAGGAGGAGAGAGTCAAACTGTTTGTTTGCATATGACATGATTCTTTATCTAGAAAACCTGTAGTCTCAGCCCAAAATCTCCTTCAGCTTACAAACAACTTCAGCAAATCAATGTACAAAAATCACTAACATTCCTATACACCAGCAACAGCCAAACCGAGAGCCAAATCAGAAAGGCTATCCCATCGCAATAGCCACAAAAATAGCATACCTAGGAATACAGCTAACTAGGAAGCTGAAAGATCTCTTCAATGAAATTACAAAACACTGCTCAAATAATTTAGAGAGGACACAAAGGAATGGAAAAACATCTGATGTTCATGGATAGGAAGAATCAATATCATTAAAATGGCCATACTGCTGAAAGCAATTCATAGATTCAATGCTATTCCTATTAAACTACCAATGACATTCTTCACCGAACTAGAAAAAAACTATTTAAAAATTCATATGGAGCCAAAAAAGAGCCCAAATATCCAAGGCAATCCTAAGCAAAATGAACAAAGCTGGAGAAATAACATTACTCGATTTCAAACTGTACTGCAGGGCTACAGTTACCAAAACAGCATAGTACTAGTACAAAAACAGGCACATAGACCAATGGAACAGAATAGGGAGCCCAGAAACAAGGGCGTACACCTGTGAATATTTAATCTTCAACAAAGCTGACAAAATCAGGCAATGGGGAAAAGAGTCCTTATTCAATAAATGGTGCTTGGATAACTGGCCAGCCATATGCAGAAGATTGAAGCTAGACTCTTTCCTTACTCCATGTACAAACATCAGTGCAAGTTTTAAAATGTAAAACCCCAAATATAAATACTTTGGAAGACAACCTAGGCAATACCATCCTAGGCATAGAACTGTCAAAGATTTTATGACAAAGATGCTAAAAGCAATTGCGACAAAAGCAATACTTCACAAGTGGGATCTAATTAAACTTAAGAGCTTCTGGACAGCAAAGGAAACTATCAGTAAACAGGCAACCCACCGAATGGGAGACAATTTTTGCAAACTATGCATCTGACAAAGGTCTAATATCCAGCATCTTTAAGGAACTTAAATTTACAAGAGAAAAAATCCCATTAAAATGTGGACAAAGGACATAAACATTTTTTGAAAGAAGACATACATGTGGCCAAGAAACATATGGAAAAAAAGCTCAATATCACTGATCATTTGAGAAATGCAAATCAAACTCACAATGAGATACTATTTTACACCAGTCAAAATGGCTATTACTAAAAAGTAAAAAAAGATAACAGGTGCTGGTGGGGTTGCAGAGAAAAGGGAATATTTATGTACTGTTGGTGAGAATGTAAATTCAGTCCTTATGGAAAGAAGCATAGTGATTCTTCAAAGAGCTAAAAGCAGAACTACCATTTGACCCAGTAATACATTACTGGGCATATACCCAGAGGAATGTAAATTATTCTACTACAAAGACACATGCACATAAATGTTCACTGAAATACTATTCGCAATAGCAAAGACATGGAATCAACCAAAATGTCCAGCAATGACAGATTGGATAAAGACAATGTAGTACACATACACCATGGAATATCATGCAGTCATAAAAAAGAACAAGATACTGTCTTTTGCAGGAACATGGATGAAGCTGGAGGCTATTATCCTAAGCAAACTCACACACGAACAGAAAACCAAATACATGCGCTTACTTATTAGTGGAAGACAATGATGAGAACTAATGAACCCAAAGAAGGAAACAACAGACATTGTGGTCTACTTGAGGGTAGAGGGTGGAAGGAGGGAGAGGAGTAGAAAAGGTAACTATTGGATACTGGGCTTAATACCAGGGTGATGAAATGGTTTGTACAACAAACCCCTGTGACATGAGTTTACCTGTGTAACAAACATTCACATGTACCCTTGAACGTAAAAAGTTAAAAATACATAAAAGTTTATTTCAAAGGTTGATTTAAGTCATGTAAAAATGGAAAGCTACTTCATCAGATTCAACTGAAAGGATTTTGATTTTCTTTTCTTCTTCCTTCTCTTCCATCATTCCTTCTTTCCCCTTTAGTATCAAATAAAATGTCTTTTCCAGATATAATGTCAATATGAAATGTAATCTTTGTAACAATTTTAAAAATGCATTATGCCTTTTTTTTTTTTAAAGAGATAGAGTCTTGCCTTATCACCCAGGCTGAAGTGAAATGGCACAACTACAGCTCCCTGCAGCCTTGAGCTCCAGAGCTCAAGTGATCCTTCCATCTCGGCCTCTTGAGTCACTGGGAGTATAGGCATCAGCCACCCTGCCTGGCTTATTATAATCTTAACACAAAACCATTTAGTTTTTACTGCAAACATCTTTTTCTGACAAGTTCAAGTAGTTCAGGAACGTACAATTAAGGCTATATTACAGAATGAGGCTCTTACATGCCTAACATAAATTTTAGTTCCAATTTAATTGCTGCTCTGAATTCAGATAGCCACAAGAAACACTAACATTTTTGTTCAGCCACAAGAAATGCTAACATTTTTCCTAATGATATAAATTTCTATTGCTGTGTAAGAAATTGCCATCAAGTTAGCTGGTTAAAAAAATACAAATCTGTTATCTTACATTTTCTGTGGGTCAATAGCCTGTACTCTATTAAGGTCTCAGAAATGCTGAAATCATGGTGCCAGCCAGCTGCATTCTTACCTGAAGGTTTGAATAAGGAAAGGTCTGCTTCCAAGATTATTCACATTGTTGGCAGAATTCAGTTCCTTTTGAATGTAGAACAGAAATCTCAGTTTTCCTGCCCGCTATTGACTGGAGACTATCCCAAGCATCCTTGCCACATGCTCCACTCCATACCATTACCCTCTGAATCCCTTCCTTCACCAAGAGCTCAGTCTCTTTTAAGGGGTTTATTAAATTGGGTCAGACCCAACAGGGATAATCTCCCTTCTGATTAACTGCAAGTAAACTGATTTGAGACTTAATCACATCTGCAAAAATCCCATCACTTTTTTTGCATATAAAGTAACCTAACTACAGGAGTGAAGTTCATCATAGTCTTACCCACACTCAAGGGGAGGGGATTATACGGAACACGCACGTCAGGGAGAGGGAATCTCAAGGTCATTTCAGAATTCTTCTTGCCACATTAATTTTAATTCCTTGTTGCTCCAAGGCCCCTCATCACTGAAAACCTTAGTGTCAAGGAGTGAACTATTTATCCAGCACATAACCATGATACTTCTAACATTTGGCAGAACTGAAAGGAAAATGCTTGAGCTACATGTTGAAGAGACTGGGCAACAGAGTTAAGGTTTAGAAGAGAAAATGTCTTCAGTCTCATTCTTTTTCTTGTGAGAACTCCACCATCAATTGGATTGTCTATGCCTGGAAGCCTTTGACCTTCCCTCCAGAAACCAGACCTTTCTTATCAGTTTTCTTGATTTTTTTAAATTGCATAACTTTGCCCATAAAATTAACACTGAAATATACTCATCTCAAACTAATGGTTTAAAAGACTTGGTATGATAAAAAAATGCTTTATGTTGCATCGTTATTCTTTTAAAAACTTTTTAAACTGTGAAGTCGAGTTCAGCTTCTCTACTCCATAGACTTCTAAGTACCACAAAGTATCTATTGTCAATTTAAGATTAGCCTCTTCTATCAATTTTCTGATTCATTGTTTCTCTCAATTTTTCTCTGCATAAGTTACTTAGGTTCTTCCAGTTCCTCTAATATTAAACAGTTTTTAAAATTTCTTTCCTTGATGTTCTCAATCTCTTTTTTCCTGACACATTGCTTTCCTATTTACTCCAGTCTTCTCCCTTGCTTTTATACTCATCATCCTGGCTATCCTTAATGATTTTTGCCTCATTCTCGTCTTCACCCAGTCCCTGATGGAAGCCTTTCCTTCCACCCTCTGCTTCAGGTTCTTGGGCAGAGTGTGTGCACACTGCAAGGGCCAAAACTTCCTACACTGTGGCCACCATCTCGATCCCGGTATGAACATATGTGAAGGAGCAGTTCACGTAGTTCCAACATATGTGGGTGAAAACCCAGCAGTGTTCAGTTGCTGAACTGGTTTTTTGTTGACCTAATCTAAACCCTGTACAGATTTGGTCTTCCTAACTTTTGGTAGGATTTGTAGAAAAAAAATTCCCCCCTCTCCCCCAATTCCATTGGCTACAAAACCCACTACTGACTTTAGAAGTCACTTTTTTCCTTTGGAATATTCCTGTAAAGATCATTTTGCCTGTAAATGACAGAAAAATCAGCCCAGCCTGGTTCTGGAAAATAGGAAGATTTTTGGCTCACTTAACCTAATAGGCCTGTATGACGCCAGCAGGAGTTGGACTCACTCCTTTTTTTGGCTCTTATGCTTCACGCTGGTTCTACTCTCAGACAATTCCCTCATAAAAACATGTCTGTGGGGTCATCTATTCCTAGTGAATAATAAAAGTTCAGAACTCTTCTGGGCCCAATACATTTCTGAAGAATCGCTAATGGATTTTTTTATATAGCAGCGATAAGGCAGATATTCAAATGTCCCCATATTTTTGACTCCCATAATTTTTGTATTCCATGTTACATGCCCAATAAAAATACTAGCTGACTGAAAAAGGAACAAATGGATATTTAAATCCCAGTATTAACTGCCTGGAAGATAATTTCCAGTGTAAAAAAAAGAAAAGGAAAGAAAAATGAGAAAAAAATGCATTTTTAAAAAATCCAAATCTAGGCCAGGCACAGTGGCTCATGCCTATTATCCCAGCATATTGGAAGGCTGAGGTGAAAGGATTATTTGAGCCAGGAGTTTGAGACCAGTCTGGGCAACATGGTGAGACCCTGTCTCTAAATTAAAAAAAAAAAAATTATCTGGGCATGGCGGTGCGTGCCTGTAGTCCCAGCTACCTGGGAGACTGAGGTGGCAGGATCACTTGTACTTGGGAGGTCAAGGCTTCAGTGAGCTCTGTTCATGCCACTATACTCCAGCCTGGGTGACAGAGCAAGATCCTGTCTTAAAGAAAAAAATTGAAACCTGCGTTCAGATTTTATCTTCATTAATTAATAGGTGCATGCCTTGAGCAAAATCTTTTATGTTTTCAGCTCACTTCTTTACACCACAAAGTTAATACTTAGTGTTTTTTTCCTACTATCGTATTGATTAAATGCAATGATAGTAAGTTAAGCTCTTTAGATACTTAAAAAAGCTCTTAATAAGCATCAGCTGTTACTTTAGCACCGAATCTGAAATGTAATAGACTCTCAAAAATGTTGGTTCTCTCCACTTTATCTGTTTGTTCATTCTTTTTGCTGTCATTGTTAGTTTTATTTTACTAGTTTATTCTATTCAAGGACTGATCCAGATTTTGCGGGGCCTAAAGCTCATATAATTTTGCGGGACCTAAAGCTCATTTATTTTGAGAGAAACCATACAATGCTATGAAATTAGATATAAAGTTCATTTTTAAGAATTAAAATTTACAATAAATGACAAATATATATAGTAAATATTGCAAATAGTGCAAATCAGGAAATCTTAATTCTCATTATTTGCTAACATGACTCTAAATTACCTTTTTTGGGCTGCATTTTCTTTGGTTGCTTCTGTCACAAGTCCTATATTTTCAATAAAGAGAACAGAAAAATAATCAAGTCTTTCCTTTAGAATGATAGAGAAGATTCATTTCTGAAATCGATTTTGCCATTTTTTTCAGCTTCACAGCTCATTATTTGTGATCCTGTACATGAAGCCACAGCTGCAGCTGCTTGCTGAGATAGCGCTACTTTCAGGGACAGACTTTCAAATGTTTGTAGCCCCTTGATCTGTCTTCATGTTCCTTGGTAGCTGCGATGTCTAGGTTTGCTAGGTCCTAGCTGCCACTGTGTCCTGTCCCACCCTGGCCACTAGTCCTGGGGGGATTGAGGGGATGGGAGGTGGTGGTGAAACGACATGCAGTCTAGCATTGACTTCTGAGCAGGAAGCAGGAAGGAATCTCACCTGTGTCTTCCTTTTTGGAGTCAAAGTCTGGATACTCAATGAGGTTCCCTGGGACAAAGTTGCTACCTGATCTGGGTGGATGTGAAGGTAGGACTGGCAGCCTCTCAACCCATCTATGGATCTAAAACTACCACAAGGGCAGAGAGGGTGACCTCCAGTCTGAGCTTGATGATTCTTTCCCATGTAGTTTATTTAGCAAATAAAAATGCAGGATGTATTTGATATTTGGGACCTACTTAAGTGAAAGTTATTGTTTATCTAAAATTCAAACGTAATTGAGGATCCCGTATTTTATTTGGCAGCCTTATCACTGTGGCCCTACATGACAGCTTTGAAAAGGGTCCCTGCAAGTAAGGGGCCCTGAAGTTTAAGTTTCATTAGCCTGTAAATCTGTCCCAATTCTAATGTAAAGCCTAACCTCGGTTACTATTAACCAACGTTAACAATAAAATGTTCACCAAAAAAAAATGCTGAATCTAAAGTACCCCATTTGACCAGAGGCTAAAAAGGCTTTGGTTTCTCTTTGCTTTCCCCCTTAAAGCTCATTTTGTTAAAAATAACACATTAAATCAATGGGTCAAATATAAATCTTAATTCGGTAATACATCACATTAAGTATGTGAACTACTTCTAGCTTCATATAATTCTTGAATTTGATATGCAGGTGATAAGTCAGTCCCTTTAATATCAGAAAGACACAGCAAATTACCTTGGCTGATGGGTATAGAGAGAACTATTATTCTAAATCCTGTTGCTTTTAAAACAGCTGGCCCAGTGAGAATGAGATCCCCAAACTACAGAATTTAAGTTTGTTCTTTATTCTAGTTATTATTCTTTCCAATAACAATATTTGCTTGGGATGATATGCAAGGATTTAATATGGGGGGACCCTGAGGGAATAATTTTTGGGTAAGCCATCTCAGTTTTTCTGTCTCTCTAAAGTTGAGTCCGTTAGTATTTACTTTGGTCATGCGTTTTTACTTTGGCCAGTCAGCTGCAGCGAGAACAGGAGTGTAGGGTTCACTCAATATGTATGGCATTGAGTCATAGCAACATAGGTAGTAAAGAATCAGCTTGGGTTACTATCTCAAAGGTAGACAGATGCTTGAGGATTTGTGACTTTCCCCTGAAGTCTGAAGAGAATATAAAGTTATTGATTTTTGTCAAAATTATAGAAAAATATTGATGAGGATGAAGCCAAGGAGAGAATCACAGCCTGTCAGTAGGTAAGTCTGCACCCTTTAGATGGAGACGCCATCATTCAATCATTCACAACTAATCGTTCTATTACCTAGTTCATTTTTCTCCATCATGTACATGATGCTGTGATAAAACATTTGACTAATAATTAGCTGAAATATGGTCTATACTCCGCCTTATTCATACACCAGTTTAGCCACACTGTCAAAAAACGAAGCGGTGAAGTTAGTCTGTAATCTGGTTTTGGCAAAGCCACTCTAACTTTAGTTATCACTGTTTCCTCTTCTAAGTGTTCATAGACTCAAAAAATAATCTCTTCTAGGATTTTTGTCAAGCCCTCTGATCTGTAATTCAAGAAATCTACCTTCTTTCCCTTCTAAAAATTGGAGCAACATTTTTCC
Organism: Saimiri boliviensis; assembly: GCF_048565385.1. Taxonomy (NCBI): domain Eukaryota; kingdom Metazoa; phylum Chordata; class Mammalia; order Primates; family Cebidae; genus Saimiri; species Saimiri boliviensis. Next base: position 15,610,050 of record NC_133457.1, read on the forward strand.
ATCCTTCAGTCTCCTGGAACCTCTCCTGTTTTCCATGGTTTCCCAATAATTACCCACAGTGGTTCAGTAATTATAGACATACGTTCTTTCTGTTCTCCAAGATGTAGTTTAGCTAGGCCAAAAAATCTGAAATAATCAGAGTAGCTAGAATCCCTCACATGAACCCTCCTGCTTCCTCAGTTTCAGATTCCTCTATTACTCCTCACTTTTCCTGGGTCCCCTGTTTGGCAGAAATTGAAATTGTGGGATTCTTAACAGTTGCCAAACTTCATAATTAGTTCTGGGTCTTCAGAAGGACCTAATTTTCGATACAGAGTCAAAGTCTCATTCTGAGGCTAGACTGATTAAACATATTTTATATTCTTAGAGGTTTCTTACAATTGCGATGGGTCACTTCTGGGACCACCAGAAACACAAAGACCATAGAAGTTCTTTATTGCTTCTTTAACATATTTATGTAATTATTAACTAAAAGCTTGAAAAGGGTTGTGCCCTTTTTACAGCAAGAAGGGCCTGGATTACTTGTGGGTTTGTGCTTGTTTCATTTGGTTTTTCTCACTTACATGAGGACATTATAATGGTTTAAATGGTTAAATACCTCACTTCACAGCCAAGTAATAGCACAAGAAACATAAGACCACAGCCAAAGTAGAATGAGAAATGTAAGTCTTTGGATTGTTCATTGGAATATAAAAGTGAGAAAAGAGTATCTAATTCCAATATTCAAACAAACACAATCACCAAGGCTTTGATGCTATTTCTCCACTAACATTGCTGACATCAGACCCTGAACAGAGTTTCCATAAAGAAATTTAATTTAAAATGTCCAGAACACAATACTGCTTTAAGAAAACCACTCTTTCAACCCTCAAGTCTAGCACAGTGTCTAGCATGTAGCAGTCACAGAACAATGTTTGTTGAGTTGAATTTACAAGCCACATAAAGAATGTGAGTTAAATTTTAGACCCTTAACACCATTACAATTGTTACAGGCAGCAAGAGCTCAAGGAAAAAGAAAAGGTTGTAGAACAAAACATATATTGTGAGAACTGTCACTCTAGCAAACAAAAATGCATCCCAATAACAGTAATACTTTAGCTTCTGTGGCCATTTGAAGACGCACAATGAAGAGCCAGCTTTTTTTTCTTGCCTGTGCTCTTAAAAACACTGGAAGAGGATAAAAAATTTTGGCAGATGGAGATCAAAATATCAGCTTCATTGCTGTTGGAAAGGGGCTTAGTTGATGGTAAGGCTAGACCTGCAAATACAGATCCTTAGAATGAGGGACTTACTTTAATCCTTGCTTTTTTCCAGCGTAGTTCATGTTACACGTGACTACATGTGACTACAGAAATCTTAAGTCACAGCAGTCCAGACAGACGCTCAGCTTCCCATGTGGAAGCTTGCTCCTGTAACCCGAGAGAAAAACCAGACGTGAATATTATCACAGCCGCTCTTAAAAGGAAGGGGAAGAGAGGAGCTAGCTATGCCTGCCCTCTTCCTTGTTTCAAATTTATCAGATAGATGACTTCACTCCACCTGAGTGTTTGTGTGTTAAGGGCAGAACAAGAAACTGGTGCTTAGAAAAACCAGCGACGAGGAGCACTGTTTCTACTTCAGGGTCTTTTAACATCTTGGCTTAAAATATGTTTATATATTCAATTCCTTCCCAAACTCAGGATGGTAAGCAGGGTACATATTTTCCCTATTTTTACAGTTAAGAAATTGAGATGCAGAAAAAATGTGTCGTAGTCACTTGAAACTCATTGTATCAATATGAATCTGCAATCTGACCACCCCTACCTCCAACACCCAGCTGATTGTTCTCTCAGTAGTCAGATAATGAAGATCAGTTGTCAGATAATGAAGAGTGATCCTTGATGATTATTCTTAGTCTGTATCCCTTGCACCCAGCATTATTTCAAAATATCTCTATCTATCTATCTATCTATCTATCTATCTATCTATCTATCTATCATTCGTCCGTCTGTTCATCCATCCATTTATCTAAGAAAGAAAGGGTCAGGGAGGGTATTTGTATTGAGAGGCTTCCGACAGAACTAGCCTTAGTCCCAGGCTACATAACCTAAATAAGTTTATTATTCCCTTAGCTGGATGTCAGTGGTGTTATTTTGTCGGGGGGAAGAGAAATACTTTCTAAATCTATGAACAAATCAGAAGCCTATCCCTGAATTCATTGTCATAAAGAAATCCCACCCATCACAACCAAATAGCATAATTTAAATTTAATACAAGTATGAACTAAACACAGAAAAGTATATATAAATATACAGCTCAGTTAATTTTCAAAAATTGAACATGTGTAGCCAACACTAGATGGAAAAACAAAACATTACCAATTCTTCTGATCTATATTATTCTCTTCTGGTCATCCTTACCCAAGGGTAAGTTCATCTGAATTTCTAATATGTTAATTTTGCCTGTATTGTACTTTTTATGAAGGGAATAATACAGTATGTACTCAGGTGTCCAGCTTCTTTTGCTTAACATTATTTTTTGAGCTTTATCCATATTATTGTGCATATCTGCAGATCATTTATTCTCATTTGTGTATTGTACTGCATTGTGTAACTAAGCCACAGTGTAATTATCCGTTTTACTTTTGATGGCATGTGAGAAGTTAACAATTTAGAGCTATTTTAAATAGCAGTGATGTGAACGTGCTTGCTCATATCTCTGGTGCACATATATCTATGTATTTCTGTTGGGTCTATGTCTACAGTGGTATTTCTGGGTCAGAGGGACTTACTTTTCTGCATGCTAGCAATTTTCCAGTGCTTACTAGTTTATATGCCACCAGCAGTGTACAAGAATTCCAGTTGCTTTACATCCTCACAAGCCTAGTCCTTTGCAAATCTGCACATGACCTAATCCCTACATTCTGTGAATATGATACCCTGCATGGGAGAAGGAACTTTGCAGAACCACACTGGAGATCCACTAGTAATTCTGTTGCTCTCTGAGGATCTCCTCAGTTTTTCACTGTTGAACCCTGAACGACCATCCACATTTTAAGTGTGAAGACTACAGAAGAAATTATTTGAACAACTGCAGAGGGGAGACGTCAGAGGGAGTTCAGTTCCAGATAGTGGAAATCATGCTGAAGTTTATATAGTGTGTATGGACCAAATGATTCCATTTAAGGTTAAAAAAAAAAAACAAACAAACCTTAAGATGCCCTCAAAATACCAGTAGTTTAATTAAGTTCATTACATCTGACATGATTGGCAGTAAGATTCATAAACTATGAGGTTCTCTTACATCAGTTATGTTTTTGACTGTCCACAACTATCTAAAACTTATTTTACAAACTTCATGCCAGAAAGTCAGATGTGCCTATTAAAGTAGAATGACTTTAAGACAGTATATGCTTACATTATATGGGAGGCTAACAAGAGAGTAAAATCTGTTATGAAGCAGGGTTGAGTCATGTCAAAAATAAGCATATTTTAGAATCTGATGTCAGCAAGATTAGCTAGCACACTAAAGTTCTTTGTTAGGTTGTAAATTCAGTTTTCTTATAGTAATATAGAAGAGATTTAAACACATTACTGAGTAAACAAAGTTAGAGATTTGTCCATAGTTGTACTTTAAGTTGACACTATTCTTTTGGGAGGCTGATATTTCTAATTTTATATTGTCCTTTTTGATAAATGGGCTTTTCTTTCTCTGCATATGTTCTAGCGTTTTCTTTGTAGTATCTCTATTTTTTATTACTTCATCTTGCTAATACCTCCTCATATCTTCTGAAATTCCTCAGTTTCCCCCTTCTCTCAAGGACACATAGAAAGTACAAGACGTAAATACATATACATGTATACGTTCAGCTGAGTGGATAGACAGCTGTATGTCTGCAACCCATGCTGGACCAATCAGCTGTGGAGGAAATGGGGGGGGGCCAAAGCAAGCTAAGCATGGCCACCTGTGACTGTCCCTTAAGCAAAGCAGCTTTCCTTTTAATCTCTTTTCCTGAGTTGTTCATTAAAGTACTGTTGCTTTCACAGCTGACTCTCTTCTCCTCTCGTGCATGCTTTAAACCTTTCCCAGGTGATCTTACTTATTCAGTGGCTTTTTACAGCGCTTGCTGTATCTCCAGCCTTAATGACTTACAGGTACTCCAGGTTCTGGCTATCACACAGGCACTAAACTCAAAACATTTCAAAATAAATTCGTTATTTTATATACCCAGGCTGCAAATGCTTTCCTTCCTGTATATCTTACGTCAGAATGATAAAATGCATATAAATGCTCATTTTCTTTATATACAATATTGGACATAATATAAGACACATAATTTTTGCTGTATTTTCTCACTGTAATGAAAATCTCCCTTACTTTAACATAAATAGAATTCATTCATAAGGATATTTTAAAGTAAGACAATACAGAAGTATATAGGGAGACTGCTTATCTTAAAGCAAGTCTTCCTCTCACTTCTGACCTCCATATTCTAGTCCTCTTCCTCGAAGGCAATGACCCTTCTCAATATCAACTGCATCCTTGCAGAGACACCCTTTGTATAAATACATAAGCATGCATATTTTTCTTAAAATTTATATTCTGCTGTGCATACAGTTCTTTCCTTGCTTTTTCACTAACAATTTAACTTGAATACTTACCATAAAAATAAAATAAACTCAGAAACATTTATAGTTACAATTTACGTAAAGAAACTTTTAGTTTCTGATTTGGATTCTTAAAAGTATAATGTAGTCCTGTTAGATTACATCCGTTCAAGGAGGAAATGCTTACAGCTACTGGTGATTTGTAGTTTGTTTCATATACTTTTGTCTTGTTAAAATAATGTTTTTATTAAAGATATTTTTGTACTTTCCTCACCTGCTATCTAGAGGTCACACATTTTTAGCTCTTTTTCTGACATTCCCACTGTATTTCAAAACAATGTGTTTATCTTTAAAAATGTGATTTATCTTCACCAATTCTAGATACCATCTACTGATATTTTTTGTTCAAAAAATAATTCAACTTTTTACAAAATCTCTCCTAGTAATTCCCCTAGTCAATTTTTCAAAATATAATTATATCAGAATTTTGGTTTAATGAAGACTAAATTTTACATTATGAATATTTGTAAGAATGATTTCCTCAGTCAAGTGATGGTCCGTGATTATTATTTGGGTTTTCCTGCAGTAAGTAAGTGTTAGATTCAGGGGTGTGGGTCCAGCCCATGCTGTGGTCTGAGGGGAGGAGTGAATCATAGGCAGGTGAAATGTAGTTTTATTTAGCAGCTTTTTCATCAGCAGCTTACGGACATTAGCTCTCTTACACTGTCCACCTTTACCTTGGCTGTCTGCTCCAGCTCTTGGTTACAATGGCATTATTATCCTGTCCAAAATCATCACAATTTGTTTGAATCACAGCTAAGACTAGAATTCCTAGTATTTTTCCATATAGTGTTTGAATATAGGTTCTATTTTATAACTTAAAACTCTTAAAATTAACAAAAGGATTCTCAATATTTAAATTGCAAGAATATAATTTATTTATATTATTAAAATATTTTTTATGAAAAATTGAAACCTCAACAAATATGCCTTCGGATTTCACCTAAAATGCAAATTTTAGAAAAACCTGGGAAATGCCAAAAGTAGAAGGCAAACCCTATAATCATTCTCTCTTTCTGCTATCCCCTAGCTTGCTTTAAATAGTATATGTGTGCGTAAATGCCCACGTTCCAAGACATTTTGTATCTTAAAAATTTTAAGGTTAAAAACTATTTCTTGTATTTGACATCTGATTAACATTTCCTCAAATTAAAGTGCAGTTGACCCTTGAACAACATGAATTTGAACTGTTTGGATCTATTTATACATGGATTTTTTTCTTTCTTGTTTTTGGATTTTGTTCAGTTGAACTCAGATCAAAAATACATTACTGGGGTGATACAAAACACATGAAAAATAGAGGGCCAACTTTTTGTGTACACAGATTCTGCAGGGCTGACTGTGACACTTGAGGATGTGTGGATTTTGTTATACTGTGGGGTGGAGTCTTAGAACCAATCCCCCTGAATACTGAGGGATGAATAAGTTTTTTCCAAAAAATTAAATAGGAAACCACTGAGCTCACTGAAATCTTCTAAGTATGCATCCAAGGAAGTTAACATCTGTGCTTAAGGGAACAAAAGAGGTTTTATCCGGTACACAAATTTTTCTGAAAGCCAAGAAACCAACTCTTCACCTCTGGTTGCCAGTGTGATCTGAGTTTTCTTGGCAAGGCCAGGTCAAACCTAGTAGAAACACAGGCAAATTGGGCAGTTGGGCAGTCTTGAGATGGGTGTTCAGGGGCCACACTGAACCATGCTGGGCTGTTAGCTACACTGGCCCAGGCAAGTTCATTACAAGGAATGAGAACAGATGGAGGACAAAAAGCAGAGCCAAGTGTCAGCACCAAGGGAGAAACATCAGCCTCAGATTGAAGGGGCAAAGATACAATCCCAGGCAGGAGACTAGGCCAGGCCAGATGTCAGGATCCAAGAACAGAAACAGACCAGGATATGAAGGGCCAACGACAGGAAGAAATGATAGGATCAGCTCTAGGATACATGGACACAATCTAATTTGGTGCTGGCCATATGAAGCCAGAGATGGCCAGAGCAGCTGAGTTCATGGCTCAGGGCATGGTAAGACGGTAAAAAAAAAAAAAAAAAAAAAAAAAAAAAAAAAAATTGTAATGACCAACTTTTCAAAAAAGATCAGGTCTCTAAATAAACCTAAAAAAAAATTTGTTGGCAGCCATATGTGCTGTTCCTATCCCAAAACACCTCTAAAAAGAAACATTTTAAATAACCATTTGCAAAACTAAATTTTTCGATTAATTTTGCCAAGTTGAATCTTTCACTGTATCCAGAGGATATGTAGAAACCTCACATGCCCTTTCTCTTGTCCAAGAAAGTTCTTGGAATTTGTTCTCTTATGTTGGCAGAGATAGACGAGCGCTTAAAAATAAATTCTCAATTAAAGCTTATACAAGTTAGAAGATTTCATAACATGTTATCATTGTCAGCTCCTCGATAACAAATAAAGAAATACAAATGTTTGACCAGAGGGAAATCAGGATGAAAATGTCAAACTCACTACTCCTGAGATATTAGTGAAGACAAAATGGAATAAGATTTTCTTTTACCTCAGATAAAATTGTATAATTTTGTATAATTTACTTATTATTCATTTTTCTCTATTAGAGTCAAAACATAAGACAAACTATTAATGAACTACAAGTCATTTTCTCCTTTTGCTTTGTTGCTAAAAGTTCTCAATTCTATTTTTTGTATTTAATTACTGTATTTTCTTAACCCAAATAGTTCCAGGATTTTATGCTTTAATTTTTCCTAAACCAAAGTCTCTCTTAAAATCAACATGTATATTTATTGCAAATAGTCTCTTTCCTCAGAGTTTATTAATTTTAATATGCCTCTCAGAAATGAAGAAATTATAACATTACAATTAAAAATTGCAATAATCTTTACAATAAGAAAAGGAATCCAATGAGGCATATCTAGATTAGTTAACCAATTCTAAATTTAAATATAGAGATCCCTTTGATGTACATTTTTTTTTTTAACAGTAAAAAGGTAGATTGAGTACATGTATTTACTTTCTCTGCCTCTCTGGTTTCCATTAAAATCATAGCAAAGAGCCGTCTAAAAAAGCATATCAACTAAAGACAAAGGAAAAAGGAAAGAATGACAGTTGTGAAATTTTGGAAGCTGTAAGATGAGTAAGTGACACTGACTTAGCAGAAGCAAAGCTAAATTCTGAAAGTTATATCTCAAGGCTGGCAGAAGAAACAAGTAAATATTTGAATTCACACTGCAAACCCTTAAATGCATAGGAATTGAGGAATTCAGACACCTCCGGGTGTAAAGAAGGTTGGACACAAACCGAGAGATTGGTTTCAAGGTATCTTCATGTTAGTTGCCAGGTCCATGCAGCTAAACCTCTCCGGCTGCGGTCTAGAGGTTCGTTCTCTGGAGTGTAAAAGAGAGGATCTCTGGGCTGGTAGAGACCAGGGACAGATCGAGGTAAGGAATCACACCAGTTCCTGCCACTTCCCTCCAAAAAAAGTAAAACTGTTGACACCAGGACTTTTCCAGTGAAATAGCCTAGACAGAATATCAAGCAGTGAAGTCACCAAACAACTACTCCTCTACTCCTCTCCATTTTTAGTGTCCCATTCTTTTTTTTTTTTTTCTGAAAAGGACATGATTTTATTCTTTCAATGGCTATGAAGTATTGCATGGTATATATACACCACATTTTCTTTTTTTTTTTCTTTTTTTTTTTAAATTGTACTTTAGGTTCTGGGGTACATGTGCAGATCATGCAAGATTGTTGCATAGGTACACACAGGGCAATGTGGTTTGCTGCCTCCGTCCCCCATCACCTACATCTGGAATTTCTCCCCATGTTATCCCTCCCCGACCTCCCCCACCACACTGTCCCTCTCTTGGTCACCCCCAACAGACCCCAGTGTGTGATACTCCCCTCCCTGTGTCCATGTGTTCTCATTGTTCAACACCCGCCTATGAGTGAGAACATGCAGTATTTGATTTTCTGTTCTTGTGTCAGCTTGCTGAGAATGATGGTTTCATCCTATTCTTAACTATGAGAAAACAACCAAGGGTCAGAGAGCATCAGAGAAAGAGACCAAAACAAACAAATTGATAAAAGCAACTTTTATGCAACAGAGGCTATTCAAGCAGAAGAAAACTTAAAAATGGAAAAACAAGCAAACAAAAAATAATGACAAATGTCTTAGCATAAACAAGAAATTACATATACTTTAGAAAAGAGAAAAAGAACCAAATGCCCTTTAAAAAAAAGTGTTGAAAATTAAAACTATGATAAGAATTAGAAAAATGATGTTTGGAAAATCTTCCAGAAATTAGAATTTAAAAATTAAGAGCTGGAAAATAAAAGAAGAAATGAGAAAATTAGAAGATAATTAGAACGTCTGGCCTCTAAATAACAGGAACTCTTTAAAAAAAAAAAAAAAAAAAAAGGAAAAACTATCACTGCCAAAACAATTTGATAAAATTTCTAAGAACCGAAAGATATGCATTTTTTTCACATTGAAAGGGCTGACTTAGAATGAGTGCAATGACCTTCTTAAACTTTCAGTACACTGAAAACAAAAATTAAATCCTAAGAGTTTTTAAAAGTCACATACTCTTCCAGTTATTAGTGTCATGCAACAAATTCTTTCAACACTTAGTGGCTTAAAATAACAATTTTATTATGCCCTTGGATTTTGTGGGTCAGTAATTTAGGCAGAGCACAGTAGGAATGGCTTATTTCTTCTCCACAATGTCTGTGACTTCAGCTGGGAAGACAACTAGAGATGATGGACAGATGGCTCAAATCATCTGAAGTCTCATTTACTCATATGTTTAGCGTTTGATGCTAGCTGTCAGCTCAAACCTTAGCTGGAACTGTTGACAGAGGAATCCCAGGAGGCCCCTCTGTTTGCTTTGGGTTTCCTTAGAGCATAATGTTTAGGGTAGTCAGACTTCTTACATTGCTACTCAGGGTTTCACAAACAAGTGTCCCTATGAACAAGGCAAAAGGCCTACTGCTTCTTCTAAATTAGCCTCAAAATTCCCCCAACATCACTTCCATTATAATGTATTGGATATAAGCAAATCATTGGCCATCCAGATTCAAAGGGAAAATACACACATGGAAAGGTCACATTATAGAAGTGCATGTGAGACAAAGATATTTTGCAACCATTTTTGGAAATACAGTCTTCCACACCACAAACATATAAAATTAGAATGACTTCAGGTTGCTCAACCAGTAAGACTAGAAGTTGTATAATGAGGGTTTGATGCCATTAAAATATGAAGAAAAATACATTTAAATCTAGAGTTCCATTTGTAAGCTAACTATGAATAACATGCATGTGAAATATTTACATTTTCAGACATGCAACTTCTAGAGCATTTGTCTTCCATGCACTTTCTTGTAAAGGTACTAAAGGATTTGCTCCAAGATGAAGTCTTAAACCAAGAAAGAGGAATATCTGGGCTCTAGAAACTAGAGGACTCCATGCAATGCAGAGGCAAAGAACGTCTCTGAAAAAAGAAAATCAGTCCAATGACAACTTAATGCACCAGACGCAGTAAGCCTCCAGTCCAGGCTCTGGGAGAAGCTGTTTCACAAACATGAGATTAATAGAATACATGATGTCTATACTGAAAGAAGACCTAGACAAATGGAAGGAGTTTCATTTTGAATAATATGTATATGTATGTGTGTGTGTGTGTATATATATATATATAACTAAGGAGAGGAGTCAAAAGTAAGATTAATTGCTAACTTCAGGAAGAACATAATTACGCAAGAATGTAATCACTGGCTACGGCATTGCTTAGCTGTGATTGGCACTTACACATTGATGAACATTATAAATATGAATATTGTTCTAATGAAAACTATTTAAAAGGATGGAGTGGATCTCGGAAGTTTGCATGTATGTGCAACGGTGTAATTGTAAAGGAACTAAATCCTTATTTTCGTGGTAGAAAGTTAATAGAAGATGTCTAAAACTGAAAAATCCTAAAGAAACAACATAAACACATTATTTAGAAATATGGAGAGAAGAATTAACTAAAAAAATGCAAAGAGGCTGTGCTTATAGAATAGGAAAGAGGGACACAGAGGACTTTCACTTTAATTATGAGCCTTGTACAAACAATTTATATGCATATAATGTTGCCAAAAATAAACATAAGCCAGGCATGGAGGCTTATTTTGGGAAGCCAAGGAGGAACTCTCGGGAGTTTGAGACCAGTCTGGGCAACATAGTGAGACTTCATATCTACTAAAAATTAAAAAAAAAAAAAAATTAGCCAGTCATGATGGTGGACACCTGTACTTCAAGCTACTCAGGAGGCTGAGGTGGGAGGATCGCTTGAGCCCTGGAGGTCAAGGCTGTAGTGAGCCATGATCACATCACTGCTCTCCAGTCCAGGCAGCAGAGCAAAACCTTGTCTCAAAAAGTAAATAAACATAAAATAAATAGAAAAGAACAAGCATAGAAATTTATCAGTTGCTCTCGTTGGTGGGATGGTGGTGGTGTCTTGGTGGTGTAGATAATGCTGTATTTTGATAGAACAGGGTTTTCATAATAGTCTGTCTGAATACTAATGTCACCCCCTGAGCCTTGCCCACAGAGATTTTTGCTTAATGGCTCAGAGTGAGACCTGATCATAGGTATTTTTCTGATGCTCCCACTTTGAGAACCACTGCACTAAACCTGGGGTCAGCGATATCTTTCTGTACAGAGCTAGATGATAATTATCCCAGGCTTTTTTTTTTTTTTTCATATGTGATCTCTAGCATATATTCCTTTTTTTTTTTTTTTTTTTTTAGACAGAGTTTCACTCTTGTTACCCAGGCTGGAGTGCAATGGCGCGATCTCGGCTCACCGCAACCTCCGCCTCCTGGGTTCAGGCAATTCTCCTGCCTCAGCCTCCTGAGTAGCTGGGATTACAGGCACGCGCCACCACGCCCAGCTAATTTTTTATATTTTTAGTAGAGACGGGATTTCACCGTGTTGACCAGGATGGTCTCGATCTCTTCACCTCGGGATCCACCCACCTCGGCCTCCCAAAGTGCTGGGATTACAGGCTTGAGCCACCGCGCCCAGGCGTTTTGTTTTACAACCCTTTAAAAATGTAAAAACCAGGCTTAGCTCATCTGCTGTGGGAAACATTTGGATAGGGGGCAGTAATTTGTTAACCCCTGTGCTACAGATTCCTAACCAGTTACCCTTCAGCACCTTTTTGCTTCTTCCTGATTCATGACAATTTCAATTAAACAAATATTTACCACGTTTACTTCCTTTCCATCCAGAAATTTTATCAAACTGACAAACGAGTTTTAAAGTACAAATTCAAGGACAAAGGTGAGAAAGGTGAGCAGATGACAGCAGATGAGGAATGTCCATAAATAACGGGAAAATTCAAATAAATAACAAACAGCTAGAAGGCCGGTTCTTGACAAAGCAACATGCAGGAGTGCTGAAATGCAGACACCTGCAGAGGGATTGCAACTGTGAATTGAGCCCGTTTTTCCTATGGAAACTTAGAAAGCTTCAGGACTTGATGGTCAAAAGTACCACAGAAATTGGGCTAAACCGTAAGACCAAAAGCAAGGGAAGCGATAGAAAGCCTATTATTTATCAGTTAGAGCAAAGGCTTTGCTTCATCCTCCAAAGTGCAAGGCAAAGGGTTATAGAATTCTTAAAGAAAAATCTCTTAGTATCTCCTAGGTGAGAAGGACACCTTGCTGCCTTATTATCCTACAGTGAATTCTGCCAAACTGCATTTAGACAGCAATTCTATTAGCTTTCTAGAGCCTTCTTCTAATTATAAGTGGGGAGCCAAGCATTGCCAGGTGTTTGAGAAAAGTCTATAAGGTAAAAACAGGCATAGGTGATGGGGAGGAAAGCAGCAAATCACACTGCCACGTGTGTACCTATGCAACAATCATGCATGTTCTTCACATGTACCCCAAACCTAAAATGCAATAAAAGAAATAAATTTTTTAAAAAACAGGCCCAGATAATAGAAAATCAAGCCCAGAAAAAAAAAAAAAAAGAATATGCAAGGACTACAGAAAACTTTCAAAAGTATATAACTAATATCCTCAAAAAGATTAAAGGATGTTTTACAGTCATGAAGCAGTAACAGTCTATTAAGAAGGATTCAAATAAGAGCTTTAAAGCACTTAAATGTAGAATAACTAAAATAGAAAATTCAATAGATTTGAAAGATGAAGTTGTGAAAATGTCTCAGAAACCAAGAAATAAATGGAAAACTTAAAAATTAGGCAAGTTAGAGAATCAGTATAGAAGACCCAGTAGCTCAACTAGTAAGAGATCCAGAATAGAAAACAGAAAACAAAGGAGAGAACTATCATAAAAATAAGACAATTTCCAAAACCAAAACACAAAAATCTTCAGATTGAAGGGCCTATCACATGCATAATACAAAAAATAAAATACACCAAAGGACATCACGGTGCATTTCAAACCCCAGGACATTAAAAAAGAGAAAATCTTAAATACTTTTAGATAGAGAAAACAGATCATTAAACAGAGGATTTGGAAATCAAATAGCATTAGACTCAGCAGCAAAACTAAAACAGGTGGATAGGTGGGTAGGGAATGAAATATAGAGCAATGTCTTTAAAATTTTCAGTGAAAATGCTCTCCAATTTAGAATTTTTAAGCCATCAAACTGTCAAATATAGAAGCTGGATATATATTTTCAAACATTCCATGTGTTCTTTCTTGAAAAGTTTTAGAGGTTGCTATACCAAAAGAAAGATATGAGGTACAGAAAACAGGAAATCCTATGGAGATTAGAGTAGAGAAAACCCCAGAAAGACTGCTGTGCTGCAATAGCCTGGAGAGTCACCAAGAGCAATTAGAGCCAGTCAGAGGGCCCCTGCACAATGTTCTCCAAGGCAAACCCAGTCCTGATGTGTTTGAGTACATAGGAAATACTAGAAGACCTTTGACAGGCCAAGTGTGGTGGCTCATGCCTGTAATCCCAGCACTTTGGGGGGCCAAGGTCGGTGGATCACTTGAGGTCAGGAGTTCGAGACCAGCCTGGCCAACATGGGGAAACTCCTTCTCTACTAAAAATATAAAAATTAGCCAGGCATGGTGGCACATGCCTATAGTCCCAGCTACTTGGGAGGCTGAGGCAGGAGAATCGCTTGAATCCAGGGGGCAGAGGTGGCAGTGAGCCAAGATCATGCCACCACACTTCAGTCTGGGTGACAGAGTGAGACTCTGTCTCAAAAAAAAAAAAAAAAAAGTCATTTGACAGATCCATTTGAGCACTTAGAGGTGAGGGGATAGAGGTGGGGAAATATCAATAGGTACATAGAAAACTAAGCAAATGAGAAAACATTTGCTTATCGTAACGTACATGAATGTGCTTTGGTCAAGGAATAGGCCAAGGCAGATACCTAGGCCTCCATGACTCTGTGAGTTTGCCACACAGGTGCACACCTCCACTTGTTATATAACCTGTTTGTGTAAGTTCACACTTAGCTCTGGGTCACTATTGTCTGTAAAAGGTATAATTGCCCTGCTGATGCTGTGCATGGGGGCTTGGCTCAGCTAGACTGGACATGGCTTCTGTGCAGGTGCTGGCACCCAGAGAAAGGGAGAGTGAAACCAAAGCTGTTCATCTTGCAGGTGAACAGAGGGGAGCCGGGACACAGCTTGGCATGGCACGGCATGGCACAGCACAGCTTGTGCTCATGCCCAGAAAGAGAAAGAGTTAAGCTGCTGACTCTGAAGGTTAGGGAGAGCTGGTTGTGCAGTTGCAGGCATGGAGGTGGTAGAAATATTTAGCTTTAACCATTTTTTATTTAATAAATATGTGAGTGCCATTTTCATAGCTTACAAGGCTTTGAGGCTATCCAGAGATCCATTAAAACAGTAAATAGTTTCCATTTCAACCGCTAAGTTTTGAGATGATTTGTTATGCAGCACTACAGTGTGGCAATAATAATTAATATGGAATTTGGTATCCTGAAGCAGAATGCTGCCATAACAAACTCCTAAAGTATGTGGTACCAGCTTCTGATTCAGGTGACAGGCAAAGGCTTTAGAGTGGCAAGGAAACTTAGCAAAGTCTGGAAGAGAACTAAGGAAACTGCCATAGTAGGCTGGAAAAATTGTGTACCGTGTTAATATGACAAAACAATGTGTAAAAATGTTACCTGTAGTAACTGGAAAAACAAAAAATGTATTTAAGCAAACTTTTTGGATTTGAGCAAGATTTCTACACAAAATATTAAAATAGTCAACTATCTGTTACTAGCAGATGATAAAATGCTACATGAAATAGATGAGACAGACAAAACACTGACCGATTTGCAAGCAGAACTTAGGAACTAGAACTTAAACAGTTGGGAAAATGAAGGTATTTATCATCTTCATCTAGTTGAGTCTGCTATAAAAATTATCAAAGTAATATTGTCATTAAGGAAATGATCAAATCAAAGGTGTGGCTGAAAGAACTCTTGTTAAGACCTCTGAAGGAATTAAGATGGTGCCTGTTCTATCTCTGAGCCTACAAAAGTCTGCTAGGAATCATAAGGGCCTTGTCTCCCAGGAGCCTGACCCAACCAAAGTAGCACTGATTGAGTCTAGAGAACAGAGCCTGTTTCAAAAGAATTATGGGTGTTGTGAGATAAATGAGCAAATGTAAGATGCCAGGTTTATTCATTTCTGCTTGCCAGTATGATTTCACAAACAGCCCCTACCTCTCTAACAACATGCAGCTCTCTGCAGAAATGCTTTGAAGACAAAACAGGATAGAGCACACAGCCACCCTTGTCTCTGGCCTGAGTCACTATATTCCTTAAAAGATAAATGACACAAGATATGAATGCAAGATGGCTGAATAGGACCAGCTCCAGAGTGCAGTTCCCAGCGAGTGTGAAACAGAGGGTGAGTGATCTCCACATTTCCAACTAAGGTACCAGGTGTATCTCAATGGGACTAGTTGGACAGTGGGTGTAGCCTAAGGAGGGCAAGCCAAGGCAGGGTGGGGTGCTGCCTCACCCAGGAGGTGCAATGAACTGGAGGACTGCCCCTCCTACCCAACAGAGGCCATTGAGGGCTTTTCCAGCCACTCCCATACTCCAGTTCAGAAGTTCAGATACTGCACAACTCCTGTGGTCTTTACGGCCCACAGACCAGGAGATTCCCATCAGCCCACAAGTACTGTGGGTTTCCAACATGGCTGCTTCAGTCAGTACTGCAGGTTTCCAGCACAAAAACCCACACAAATCTGGCCATTTTAACTGGTGCCTGGAATACCTGGGAGACAGAACCACCTATTCACCTGAAAAAGCAGGGACTGCAAGCAGGGAGCCAGGTGATCTGGCTCGGCAGGTCCTACCTCCACAAAGACCAGCAATCTGAAACACACTGACTTGAGAGTTTCGCAGCCAGTGCAGCAATTTGAGCTTGACCTGGGACAGTTGAGCTCCGTGGGGGGAAGGGCATCCACCATTACCAAGGCAGTCTGCCATTACCAAGACAGTTCACCATTTCCAAGGCAGTCCACCATTACTGAGGCAATCTGTCATTACTGAGGCAGTTCTAACTTTACCTGTGTAAATAAAACCACAAGGAATTTTACACAGCAGCTGGGCAGGGCCTGCAGCAGCTCAGCAGCACCTCTGGAGGCAGATTGTGACTAGACTCAGTCTTTGCTGGGCAGGGCATCTTTGAAAAAAGTCAGCAGCACATCAGGAACTTACACATAAAACCCCACCTTCCTGGGACAGAGCATCTGGGAAAAGAGGCAGTTGTGAGTTCTGCTGCAGCAAACTTAAACATCCCTTCCCAGCAGCTCTGAATGGAACAACAGAACTCCCAAAACACCACTTGAGCTCCGATAACAGACAGACTGCCTCCTCAAGTGGCTCCCTGACTCCCATATAACCAAAGAGGCACCTCATAAAGGAGAGCTCTGGCAGGTATCTGGCAGGTACCCTTCTGGGACAAAGATACCAGAAGAAGAAACAGGCAGCAATCCTTACTGATCTGCAGCCGCTGCAGGTGATTGCCAGGCAAGCAGGGTCTGGAGTGAACCTCCAGCAGTCCTGCAGCAGAGGGACCTGACTGTCAGAAGGAAAACTAAAAAACAGAAAGAAATAACTTTAACATCAACATCAACATAAAGGACATCTACTCAGAGACCTCATCTGAAAGTCACCAACTTCAAAGACCAAAGATAGATAAATCCATGAAGATAGGAGGAAACCAGTGCAAAAAAGGATGAAATCACCAAAAATCAGAATGTCTCTCCTCCTCCAAAGGATCATAACTCTTGACTAGTAAGGGAACAAAACTGGTTGGAGAATAAGTTTGATGAATTGCCAGAAGCAGGCTTCAGAAGGTGGGTACCTGACTTCAAATTATACTACAAGGCTATAGTAATCAAAATAGCATGGTACTGGTACCAAAAGAGAGATGTAGACCAATGGAACAGCACAGAGGCCTCGCAAGTAATGCCACACATCTACAACCATCTGATCTTTGACAAACTGGACAAAAACAAGCAATGGGGAAAGGATTTGCTGTTTAATAAATGGTGTTGGGAAAATTGGCTAGCCATGTGCAGAAAGCTGAAACTGGACTTTTTTCTTATATCTTACACTAAAATTAACTCCAGATGGATTAAAGATTTGAATATAAGACCTAACACCATAAAAACTCAAAAAGAAAACTGAGGCAATACCATTTGGGACATAGGCATAGGCAAAGACTTCATGACTAAAACACCAAAAATGGCAACAAAAGCCAAAATAGACAAATGGAATCTAATTAAACTTAAGAGTCTGCACAGTGAAAGAAACAATCATTAGAGTGTACTGGCAACCAATAGAATTGGAAAAAATGTTTGCAAGCTACCCATCTGACAAAGGGCTAATATTCAGAATCTACAAAGAACTAAAACAAATATACAAGAAAAAAATAAACTCCATCAAAAAGTGGGCAAAAGATATGAGCACTTTTCAAAAGAAGACATTTACACAGCCAACAAATATATAAAAAAATGCTCATCATCACTGGTCATTAGAGAAATGCAAATCAAAACTACATTGAGATACCGTCTCACACCAGTTAGAATGGCAATCGTTAAAAGATCTGGAGACAACAGATGCTGGAGAGGATGTGGAGAAATAGGAACACTTTTACACTCTTGGTGGGAGTGTAAATTAGTGTAACCATTGTGGAAGACAGTGTGGTAATTCCTCAAGGATCTATAAAGAGAAATACCATTTGACCCAGCAATCACATTACTGGGTATATACCCAAAGGTGTATACCTTTAAACAGACCTATATACCTATATACCTATAAACAGACCAGTTTCATCAAAACAATCTATTATAAAGACACATGCACATGTATATTCATTGCAGCACTATTTACAATAGCAAAGACTTGGAACCAACCCAAATGCCCATTAAAGATGTACTGGATAAAGAAAACGTGGCACATATATACCATGGAATACTATGCAGCCATAAAGAAGGATGAGTTTATGTCCTTTGCAGGGACATGGATGAATCTGGAAACCATCATTCTCAGAAAACCAACACAAGAACAAAAACCAAACACCACATGTTCTCACTCATAAGTTGCTGTTGAGCAATGAGAACACATGGACATAGGGAGGGGAGCATCACACACTGTGGTCTGTTGGGGTGTGGAGGGCTAGGGGAGGGATAGCAGGGGGTGGGGAGATTGGAGAGGGATAACATTAGGAGAAATACCTAATGTAGGTGATGGGGCGGATGGAGGCAGCAAACCACCATGGCATGTGTATACCCATGTAACAATCCTGCAAGATCTTCACATGTACCCCAGATCTTAAAGAAAAAATTTTTAAAGTATATATATAAAAAATAAATGACTCTAGTCCTTGCCTTTCCCTGCACATAAAACAAGTCTCAAGGGGTTAGTAATTATGCCTCTGTAATCTATAACCAGATAGACTCTTACACTCAAACCTTGATATGATTGTGCCTCAGTGTAACTTCTGAGCAAGTTTAATGTGATTTCACACATACTGAGCCCTTGTTACCTGTATATGAGCAGTGGGATAAAATACTATGCTGCAGCAGTCTGACGGAACTGCTCTAGTGCTACATAGGCTCCGTGGATTAGTAGTCCTCAGTAAGAATTCACAGTAAAATTAACTGTCATTCTTTAAAAGCTTGATTTTTTTCTGTAGTCACATGGTGTGAATTTTGACAAACGACATATATGCTAATCAGATTCACAGGAAAATTACAAAAAAGAATTTAGAGATTTGTATGGGTAAAAGTGCCACTAATTTGGACTAAAACAATGTGGGACTATATAAAATGTATAAAGATCTTTGGAATCATAACTTGCTTTGCATAAACTAAGCTGAAAATGTGCTCAATGGGTACACTTTCCCTTGCCCTCTCATGGGAGTTTTGATGAAACAGACCAGTTACACTAAGGAAAAGGTTATGCTATAGAACGGGTTTTCTGCTTGCATATTGAAGTCACGCAAAAAATGAAGAGAAAAACTGAACAAGATGTAAGAAGCTTTAGTAAATAGCAGCAACATTTGTAAAAAAAAAAAAAAAAAAAAAGTAGAAGGGAAAAGGAGAGAGTAAGGAAGAGACAGACAGAGGGAGAGAAAGGAGCAGAGAGTCATGGAATGTGTTTCAAAGAAATAAGATTTCCGTACACAACACTGGAGAGTAAGAAGAATGCTGACACAATCTCCTTTTCAGCCCTTGAAAGGATGGTAGGGGAAGTGGTATAAAGAAAAGGTGAGTTTCAGATTACAGGTGTAGAGTAGCTTGCTTGTTGAGTAATTGGGCATGGGGCGGGTGATAATGTAAGTTCTTGTTTTCATAGAAGTCATGTTTTATTGCCTAATGCCTTGGGATCCTGTCTGGCTGACCATTTGCGCTATTTATAACATGCCAGTTTGGACAACCATTTCTGTGGTCATCTTACACAAATGATCCTTGCAAAGTCCTTTAGAGGGAGAGGGAGAGTAGGAATCCGAGTTTGGGAGGAAAACATTTATTTGTTCAACGTATGAATGAAGGAGACTAACAAAAGGTGAGGTAAGGGGAGGAGGAGGATGAAGACAGAATTTTAAGTTTGTTCGAAAGTTCAACCATTTCCTCTGAGGGTTCAATAATTGAGTCTGCTGAAATAAACTGACAATAGACAGGTTAACAGGAAAAAAACTACATATTTATTACGTGCACTTGTGCGTGGGAGTCACACAAAATATGTGATTCGAACAAGGGCCAAAGGGTTGAAGTTCAAACACCCTCCCTCTTCATAAGAGAGTGGTAATTGGGAGATGTAGGCAATGTTAGGGGAAGCGTAAATAATTTTTGAGAGATGAATGGGCCTGAAGAACAGACAGTTGTCCAGGACAAAGTTCTCTTGGGCTCTGGTCTGGTGCCAACTCCAGTCTTCCTTCCCGTGATATGCATCAATTTATTTTGGTTGATGAGATATGTGGGGAAGAAATTTAGAAAAGTTGACTATCATCTGGAAAATCTGGCCTTTAATTAGGCAGAGGGACTTCAGAGAAAGCCCTTTCCTTCCCTGCATTGGCTATTTCCCAGATGCTCTCAGTTTGAATACAAAGGGGCATAGTATGGAATGTTGTTTTCTGAGTCCCAAGTTCTTGTGGGTGACCCAAGATCCTTACCATGTAAGATAAAGTAGCATTAGCTGGCTTTAAGGATTCCGTTAGTCTCCTTAGATAGGATAGACTTAGACAGGATACTCTTAGATAGGATAGTCTTAGACTTCGATCTCTCTGGAAAGAAGAGAGATTCTGCTTCTAATACAAGAAGGATGAGTGGACTGCTTAGGTTCCCTGTGTACAAACAGTGGCATTCTCCCGCTCTGGGATTGTTATTTGCTACAGATGATCTATTTGTCTATTACTATGCTTAAATATTTCTCCTAAGTTTAATGTTAATTCATCTTCAGTATATTGTCTATATTTTAGAGACACATTGACTAGTTGGAGTATAGTGTCTCTTTCTTATTAAAAAAACTCCATGAGCTGTATTTTATGCCTTGCCTCATACTCAATTTTAATAGATGCAAAGCAAATATCAAGTATATATATATTTGGTACAATCTACTTGCCAGAATGAGTCTGTTGGGAAGAGTTTTAGAGAATTCTAGTGGACAGATTCTATTTTTCACATAAAATCTTTAGGTACAGTCACAGGTTTCCACCTCCCTGAACTTTAGGAATATAACACTGAAGTCAAAGTTGGCCAAGTTTCATTTATTATTATTTTTATTTTTTTAATTTATTTGATTGCATTTTAGATTTTGGGGTACATGTGAAGAACATGCAAGATTGTTGCATAGGTAAACACGTGGCAGTGTGATTTGCTGCCTAGACAAATGGGACCTAATCAAACTCCACAGCCTCTGCACAGCAAAAGAAACAGTCATTAGAGTGAATTGGCAACCAACAGAATGGGAAAAAATTTTTGCAGTTTACCCATCTGACAAAGGGCTGATATCCAGAATTTACAAAGAACTAAAACAGATTTACAAGAAAAAAACAAACCCATTCAAAAGTGGGCAAAGGATATGAGCAGATACTTTACAAAAGAAGACATTTATGCAGCCAACAAACATGAAAAAATGCTCATCACTGGTCATCAGAGAAATGCAAATCAAAACTGCATTGAGATACCATCTCACACCAGTTAGAATGGTGATCATTAAAAAATCCGGAGACAACAGATGCTGGAGAGGATGTGGAGAAATAGGAACACTTTTACACTGTTGGTGGGAGTGTAAATAGTCCAACCATTGTGGAAGACAGTGTGGCGATTCCTCAAGGACCTAGACATAGAAATTCCACTTGACCCAGCAATCCCATTACTGGGTATATATCCAAAGGATTATAAATTGTTCTACTATAAGGACACATGCACACAAATGTTCATTGCAGCACTGTTTACCATAGCAAAGACTTGGAACCAACCCAAATGCCCATCGATGATAGACTGGACAGGGAAAATGTTGCACATATACGCCATGGAATATTATGCAGCCATCAAAAACGATAAGTTCGTGTCCTTTGTAGGGACTTGGATGAGCCTGGAAACTATCATTCTCAGCAAACTGACACAAGAGCAGAAAAATCAAACACCGCCTGTTCTCACTCATAGGCGGGTGTTGAACAATGAGAACACATGAACACAGGGAGGGGAGCACTACACACTGGGGTCTGTTGGGGGGAAATAGGGGAGGGACAGCAGGGGGTGGGGAGTTGGGGAGAGAGAGCATGGGGAGAAATGCCAGATATAGATGATGGGGAGGAAGCCAAGTTTCATTTAAAAGACATGAGATATGAAAGGCCTTAAGGGTCCAGTGACAGTAACCCAAGAAAAAGAAATCATTTCCGTTGCACTGAGCAGAATAAGTCAGCTAGATTTAGGGGATTCAACTTACAAGTTCTTTGGGCTAATTCTAATCACAATCTTGCTTTAGGTTGGCTTTACTGTCACAGAAATTATCCAGGCTCGAACGGAATAAATGGAATGAAAGACCACAAATGTAGGTCATACCCATTCAAGACACTCTCAAGCACACACTCTTGTTATACAAATGGGGCTTAATAATTGCTGTCACATGACCTCAGAAGTATGCTCCATTAATACATATTTTTCCTACTACTTGATGTGGAAGTTGGCCTAAGGAGGTCACAGACTGAAATTCCAAAGCTTGCCAATGAAAACGTTTGGCATACTATTGCAGAACTCAGATTCTGCAATAGTTATATTTGCATACTATTGCACGAATCATGTTTGGTCAAGAAGTCAATGTTGTTAAGAAAACACCCACGTGAGTCATTTTTTTCTCTGATCAATTTGCTCACACATCTTGTTGCTTAAACAAACAACATACCATAGAGTCTAAAATTCCAAGCGATAAGGTGAGGATTCCCTACCTTATAAAATTCCAAGTGATAAGGTGGGGATTCCAAGCGATAAGGTGGGGACCCCTCTGGAGGGGTCACTTTTTGATTCATGGTGCATGTGATTTCTATTTGAGCCAGAATAAGTCTGTTAGGAGGAGTTTTGGAGAATTTAGTGGATAGATTCTATTTTTCATGCACAGTCTTTATATACAGTCACATGTTTCCACCTCCTGAGTTTTAGAATAATGCTGAAGCCAAAGTTGGCCAAGCTTCATTTAAAAGACACAAGACATGATAAAGGCCTTAAGGGTTCAGTTACAGTAACCCAACAAAAAGAAATTATTTCCATTTCTCTGAGGAGAATAAATCAAGTAGATTTAGATGATTTAACTTCCAAGTTCTTTAGGCTAATTATAGTCACAAGACAGAAGGAACATTCTAGCCAGGCTAGAAGAATATTTCAAGTAAAAAGCAAACAAACAATAAAACCTCTTAACAGCTATTGATCATAGTATTTTGCCAATATATGTGAAAGCACAGGCAGAGTGTTTTCTAGTAATTGGTGACTGAAAAGTCCTAGCAGTACCACCCCCCTAAGGTGTGGCTTCACATGTACAGTGAGAATTCACCAAACGAAATATTTGATTACTGAGTTTAGAATAAAGATGCTGTGAGAATCTGGAGTACATGCAGAATTGCAAAATGCAATAAGCACTATACAAAAATTGATGTACTAGAAAACAACTACTGGGAGAGTAATTGACACATGAATGTTTAAAAAATTTGGAGATTCTGCAAATAGTTATATTTGCAGAAAATTATTTTGACTGTATAGATAACTTTGTATATTTAGGAAAATTTCTTAATTTATTGCTGAAAGGTACTAACACTACTTTGTAGGATCAAGGTAATTGTTTTTTTTTTTTAATTGCATTTTAGGTTTTGGGGTACATGTGATGAACATGCAAGATTGTTGCATAGGTACACACTTGACAGTGTGGTTTGCTGCCTTCCATCCCCTCACCTGTATCTGTCATTTCTCCCCATGCTATCTCTTCCCACCTCCCCACCCCCCCGCCCCTCCCCCATTTCCCCCCAACGGACCCCAGTGTGTAGTGCTCCCCTCCCTGTGTCCATGTGTTCTCATTGTTCAACACCCACCTATGAGTGAGAATATACAGTGTTTGATTTTCTGCTCTTGTGTCAGTTTGCTGAGAATGATGGTTTCCAGGTTCATCCATGTCCCTACAAAGGACGTGAACTCATCGTTTTTGATGGCTGCGTAATATTCCATGGTGTATATGTACCACATTTTCCCTATCCAGTCTATCATCGTTGGGCATTTGGGTTGGTTCCAGGTCTTTGCTATTGTAAACAGTGCTGCAATGAACATTCGTGTGCACGTGTCCTTGTAGTAGAATGATTTATAATCCTTTGGATATATACCCAGTAATGGGATTGCTGGGTCAAATGGGATTTCTATTTTTAGGTCCTTGAGGAATCGCCACACTGTCTTCCACAATGGTTGAATTAATTTACATTCCCACCAACAGTGTAAAAGTGTTCCTATTTCTCCACATCCTCTCCAGCATCTGTTGTTTCCCGATTTTTTAATGATCGCCATTCTAATTGGTGTGAGATGGTATCTCTTTACAAAAGAAGACATACAGGAGGCCAACAAACATATGAAAAAATGCTCATCATCACTGGTCATCAGAGAAATGCAAATCAAAACCACATTGAGGATCAAGGTAATTGTTAATCAGAGTGAAATAAAAGAATTTTCTGATGTATAATGTGGTTGTTGAGAAGGTGGAGTTGGGAAGGTTGGAGAGGAGTAGAGGGCTGCAGAGGGTATGGGAGAGTAAGAGAGTGGTCTTCACCTATTTTATTTTGAATAGGATCCAGACTGCTTTGAATAGGTTTGATGAATGTTGTTTGCAGGAGAACACCAGCTGGAGAAAAAGACTTTCCATGGGTTCTTAGGGTGTGGGGCAGTTCTAGTGTGATGAAGACAGCCTGGCATCTGTCTGAAAGATGGGATTCCCCAGTTGACCTTTGGGGCACTGAGTCATGGAAAAGAGGACTCCAGGCAAATGTGGGATCCGTATTTATAAGGAGATGGGGTAGTGCTCAGAAGACCAAATCTAATCGAGAGCTAGATGAGAGTTTTGCAGGGAACACCCCAACATATGACTGTAAAAGACTAGGATACGCCACCCAAAATATACCATTTTGACATATTGATTATTTTGAGCTGGTTACTTTGAGAAACTGTGGACACAAGAGTGATTCTTAATAGTTGCCCTTTTATAAAGAAAATGTGTATCTATTAAGGAAATTTTTATTAATATAGGTATTTGTACCAGGAAGAAAGCTGCTCCTGTGACAACTTTTATCACATCCAGGCTCTTATTTGCATAACAAGGCAACTTCTATTCACCATACATTCCCTCCTCTCATCCTCCCATAAGTCGTTGCAACCATCACCCCAGCAGCCCCAAACTCCTATTTCATCTAACTCAGGGAGCTTTAATCATCGTTCCTTTTTAGAGTCTCAAATTTTTGTGAGACTCCCTGGCATATGTACAGAATTAAAATTATTTTTCTGCTGATGATCTGATTTATGTCAATTTAATTCACATCTCAGCAAAAGAACCTAAGAGGGTAGAGATAAGTCATTTTTCCCACTCCTATACTTGTCTTAGGCAAGATGGATTAGAACCAATGAAATGTACACTATTATGTTAATTTAATTCCATTTGTAAACACAAACTGATAAGATCAGAATCCTCTTATGCTACAGATCTATAACAAATTATGCATTGCCATAGTCCCCTTTCCCTCCTACAATCTCTTAAACAAAGGGATTAAACTAGGGTGCATATTTCTTCAAATCAACACTATCTCTTGGAATTTTAGACCCTGTGGTATGTTGTTTGTTTAAGCTACAAGATGTGTGAGCAAATCGACCAGAGAAAAAAATGACCTACACTGGGTGCTTTCTTAACAACGTTGACTTCTTGACCAAACGTAATTTTAAATTAGCTAGCCTCTGAGTCTTTGTTTACTTGTTAGAAAGCTTAGGAGTAACAAAACTATTTACTGTATTTGTTCCAAGGAAGAAAATTGTGAAATTCTTCTTTTGTTTCTAAATTGAGCCAACGTATTTCAGAGAATATACATTCTTTGATAAAGTCTGGTTAGCATTTTTGGAGGAATCTGTTTGATATTTGTTTTCTGTCAAACATATTAGTGCAACTTTGCTGAAGACCAGCCCACTAATGACAGAATGAAATCAGAACAAGCAGCTTCCTAAGAAGAGTCTTGAAACCATCTTATGACCCCTAAAAGTTTGTGATAATTTTTCTTTAAAACAAAATACAAAGTATTGTTTCTTGCTAAAGTAAAGGAAGAAAAATCTAATTGTCTGAGGCACATAAGTTAAATAGTTCTCTAAATGAGAACTTAGCCTACTTTCTTAGGCAGAAACATACTATTTCCTCTTTTTAATCTCTATTATGAAGAATCTAAGAATCCTTAGAAAACTAAGTACTTTCTCCTTTCATCAGGTTTATCTGTGCAAAGAGGTATATACGGGGGTTTATTTAGAATTGCTCATTGTTGCAAAGTGCTGGTGACTCTTTTGTGAATATAAATATTATCTAATAGGGAAATAGTTTTATTCATATCTGTGTAATATGTCTATCTGTGTAATGAAATACAATGACCTTACAAAGAATGAACAAGATGCCTATGTACTGATGTGGAAGTGCTCTAAGACATCCTGATAACGAAAAATACAGGAAGCAGAATAATACATATATCGGTTCCCATTTGTGGTTTAGAAAAAGGGAGGGGAGTGGGGAGAGGTATACATGTCTCTGGTAACCTGGGGAAGAAGAACCAAAGTATGCAGAAGGCAGAGGAGGAGAAATAATTTTTTTCTTATTATACAATCCATTTTGCTGTTTAAATAGTTAAACATGGTGCAGTATTTCTTATTTAAATTAAACAAATAAATCATAGAAAATGTAACCCATGTGTATAGCTTTGACCTTCTTCTGGTCCAAACACATGCTTGCAATACTTGTCTTTTTCTTTTATCAGAGGTGTTTGAACCAGAGCAACTCCATCTTGAAAAGGGGCTGAGCACACGGAAGCTGAGCCCTTCTGGGCTGCATTCCCAGGAGGCTAAGGCATTCTTAGCCACAGAGACAGGAGATCAGCACAAGATACAGGTCGTAAACACCTTGCTGATGAAACAGGTTGCAGTAAAAAAGCCGGACCAAACCCACCAAAGCCAAGGTGGCAATGAGGGTGTTGCACTCTCACCAGCACCATGACAGTTTACAAATACCATGGCAATGTCAGGAAGTTACCCTACATGGTCTAAAAAGGGGATCCCAAATAATCCACCCCTTGTTTAGCATGTCATCAAGAAATAACCATAAACATGGGCAACTAGCAGCCCTCGGAGCTGCTCTGCTTACAGATTAGCCATTCTTTATTACTTCACGTTCCTAATAAACTTGTTTTCCCTTAGCACTATAGATTCACCTCACATTCTTTCTTGTGAAAGATCTAAGAAACTCTCTTGGGTTCTGGATTGGGACCCCTTTCCAGTAACAGTTTTACTCTAGTATAAAGAGGACACATACTGTTCACCTGGTCACCTGGTCAAACCACCTCATTTCAAGGAAGTACCTTCTAAAGGTACTTCCTCCCAGAGTGGAAGACAGTTGCCCAGGATGACACGACTTGTTAGTACCAATGTCCAGACTAGTGCCCCAGGCTTCTTAACTCTAGAGAAGTACTCTACTATGGTGTCAGACCAGACCCCTATTGACTCCAACAGGGAAGGCACCGAAGCCTGGTCCAAGAGCCGGAAGAAGAGACCCAAGTGAATAAGATAAACTTATCAAGGTCTTAAATACAGGGCAGTCCAGGAGTTGCCGGCCTGGACAGGAAAAGCGCTACCACTTGTAAAAGGCATGCAGTTTATATAGCAATGCTCATTTAAACCCTCCACCTAAAAACTTCCACCTAGCAAACTCCATTTAACCCAAAACATGGGGCCTCAATCCTCTGTAAGACCTGCATTCTAAGGGATGGGCCAGGGATTCGCATGTTCTTCACAGAGAAGAAGTAAATCTTTTGGCTGCTCCCGGATTCCTTAGCTCAGAACTCCTAACACACATTTTCCTTAGACAGTAGTGTGATTCATAGGGTATGATGTTGGGTATGTCTGCCATATCTCTTCTCACTCTGTGGCCCTCCAGAAGAGAGAAACAGCCATGACCATGAGAGCAGCCTTCTTCCCATTCCTGCTACTTGGTGCTGTTTGGTAAGGCCTGTACCTCTGCACCTCATGTACCAGGGCATCCTGCCTAGACTTTAGGCATCAACTAACTAGAATAACAAAATCATAAAATGGCCTAACTTGGGCCTTCTTAATTTGAGTTATGTGAAAGGGCTTCAGGAAATCCTGAATCTAATAAAAAGCTACGGACTCCAGGGAGAGAGTTCAGTTTTCCGTGAGCTTTGCTGCCAAGTAAGACAAATAACACTTTTATAGATATATAAAGAAGACCTCAGGTCTGGAGAGATCTCGGAAGCCATCAAGCCATCAGATGCTCAATTGTCCTTGACAACAAGTTGCATTTTTCCCTTCTGTTAGAATTATATCCAAGTGCTGGAGAGCTGTCACCAACAACAATAACATTCACTTGGACATTTAGCTCTAGTTTAAAGCATTGGAGTGAATTTGGTTTCCTGTAGTTGAATTTGTAGTGTTTTTTAAAAAACTAGCCTGCCTTATGATATTTTACAAGCATTTAGGAAAAAAAATTTTGGTTGAACAACAGCCATAATTTATTTAACAAATACTTATATAGCGCTTACTATTTTAAATGCTGTTTTAAATGCTTTATAATAATTAAGTCATTGAATCATCAGAGCTACCTATGAGGTAAGTGCTGTTCTTATACCCATTTCACAGGTAAGGAAACTGAGGCACAGACAGGTGGGGAAAAACTCCAGATGAAGACATCAGAGGCTATTCATCCAATAAGAGACAGAACTAAGATCTAAATTCAGGCAGTCTGGATCCAGCATTTATATTCTTAAACACATCTTTCCTCTCTTCCTGTTATGAGTGTGAAAAGAATATTCTATTTCATAGAAGATTAACATCAGGTGTTACCACAAAACTTGCATTGGCCTTAGGATTAAAACCAATACTTCTATTTTCTATTTTCTTTATGTTAGTTCTAATAAACAATGTATTAAATACATATTTTTAGAGAATTACATGCATATTTAATTTG
This sequence comes from Saimiri boliviensis, assembly GCF_048565385.1. NCBI lineage: Eukaryota > Metazoa > Chordata > Mammalia > Primates > Cebidae > Saimiri > Saimiri boliviensis. Next base: position 15,638,933 of record NC_133457.1, read on the forward strand.
AGCAAGCTGATGTTATCAGGTTTCATACTCCCTTTTTGCATCAGTATACGTATTCAATTTTATATTTGACTTTTTTTTTCAGTTACACAGGGAGCCAATTGGCAGCCGTGGATCAAATTGGTTTACATAAATGTTTTGGCGGGCATAACGTTTAAGAATTTCCTTCCCTTCCTCCCTTCCTCCTTTCCTTCCCTCTCCTTCCCTCCCTCCCTCCCTCCCTTCTTTCCTTCCTTCCCTTCCTCCCTCCCTCTCCTTCCCTCTCTCCTTCCCCCTTCTCTTCTTTCCTTCCTTCCTCCCTCCCTCTCTCCTTCCCTCCCTCCCTCTCCCTCTCTCCTTCCTTCCTTTCTATCCTTCTTTCCTTCTTTCTTTCTCTTTCTTTGACAACATTTACAAATTGGGAAATTGACCATGACAATCTAAATTTTTGGCTCTTTTTGAAAAGTCAGAAGGAAGCACTGGGTTGGCATTCAGGCATGGAAATATTAAGCTGGACTGAGAAGTGGCTGGCCTTTTAGATGAAGCTTGTGTTCCCTGGTTGGCCATAGTTTTTACCAGTTTGCTTTCCTTGATATCTGCATGCATTTGGGTTATGGCAGTTGAATGAGATGTGCATGTCCTTAGAGGCCAAGAAACAATTTACTGACTGAACTTTAGCACGAGAGAGTATAATGACATGTTAGTTACTGGTGAATCGATTATAGGAGGTACCCAAAGGCAAGTATGTGGTTGAAAGTTTTGTATACAAGTGGTTGTAAGTAAATAGCCTATAACTAAAAAGTAAGAATCATGGTAACGGTTAAGTGTCCACTGAATGCCTACTAAGCACAGGATTTCATATAGGCATCAGTCTCTAACTTTTGTAACAAGCCTAGGAAATAGAAAACCAAGACACAGGAAATTCAAATGTTGGCTCGCCTGTAGTCAAATGTATTTTCTGAGACAGAGTCTATAGTCAAACAACATATATATATTTTTTTCAGACTTAATAAAGCACCTGCCTTGGAGTTCTAGTGAATTACTGAGCTAATTCCATTGCTTCTGGTGCCTGATTGGTATTTGAGAAATACTGTTCTAGTTGGAATTAGCCTTTTGGGAACATTAGTGCTTAGTATCAGATAGATACGAGAGTGATAGATTAGATGATATCTGTAACTCTTATATGAATTAGTGCAAGAAATTGTTAGCCAGCTTATCACCTGACCCTCTCACCCGATTTCTACGAATGTTTCCCCAGACAGAAATCATCTCTGAGGAAAGGCTGGTAGGAATCAGGTGAGAGGGTCAGGCGATAAGCTGGCTGAGTTGGGGAACAGGCAGGGGTCTGGTCCTGGGAGAATCAGTGCAGAAGGCAACTGAGGCAGTGCCCATGTTTAATGAGAGGCTTACAAAGTTGCCACAATGTGAGGCTCTAGCTACATGTCATGCCGAGAACTCCCTGGCAGAGGGGAGAGAGCAAATTTGGATTAGAATGAGAGACAACAGCCAGAAAAGCTGAAATCCGACCAAATAATGATAAACATGATAGTTGATGAATTAGGAAGCAGGAAAGTGAACCCCTACCCCACAAATGGTAAATTAGAAAAGATTTGAGATGAACTGTTGAAAAGATGGTCCATAGGTCTCCTCTGCTCTCCCTAGAACCGAGGGATGATTAAAGAGCTAATAGCATTCTTTGGGTTCCACTTAGTAAGTATAACTTTTTGGATATATTAAACCAGTTGGCATTGGTTGTGTTATGCTATAACAAACTCCACATCTCAGTGGCTAACAAGAAAGTTGATTTCTCGTCCTTCTGACAACCCATGTGTTGTCCCTGCTTTGGGTTCCAGGCTGATAGAGTGGTCACTATCAGGAGGATGCTACCATGGCAGGGACAAAGAGAGATCAGAGGAAATCATACCTAGAGATAAACGTTCAGCAGGAAAGTGGCAGACACTGCACTTTGTTTATCAGCCGGAAGAGTTGCATGGCCCTCCACCAACCGCTCTATGGGAGCCATAGAGTGCTACGTGCCGGAGGGCAGACAGCTGGGAATATTTAGTGAGCAGCATTCTGTACTACCATCTTTCCCTCTGTGTACGTTAACAGCCACAAGTCCTGTCAGAATTTTTAGCAATTTCTTAGATGTCAAGAAGAATAATATCGCTTAGCCAACAGAGGTGGTGTCGTTTCAGGGTGCCTGTCTGGCCTGTCTATAGCACTGTCAGCTCCACGCTCACCCTTGCGGAAGAGTTGAGTGTCTCTGTTAAAGTTTGTCTCAAGTCCTAGCCTTTCCCATTACTGATTGGACCAGGGATCAGCACCTATCCAGGTGGCTGTCAATCTGTTGGCTCGCCTTTAGTCAAATGTATTTTCTGAGACAGAGTCTATAGTCAAACTGATGTGAGCCTATGAAGTAAATGGGTCTGCAGAGCTGGGCCCGGGCCAGGCATTTTGAGCCTGTCTGTGGACAGTTGCCTATGATCATAGAAGATGGAGATTATATGAGGTTGAGACAAAGAGAAGGAAACTTCTATCTTCGGTAGTTCCTTGGATCCCAGCTCCTATTCCCAGGAGATTCAGATCTCCTTCATTTTTTGTAAAATGGCTTTAAGGTCTTATAATAAATACTCATTATATTTGAGCCACTTTATTATCCATGTGAATACATCGAGAAGCCTAGTCACTTTGCCTCTACTGAGATGATCATCTGTAAACCAGGAATATAGAAATTCTGAGACTCATGCAGGGGTGTATAGTTGGGAACTAATAGGAAAAACTTCCATTGTAAACCTATTTGAACTTTATTTTCTTATTTTGTGTATTCTTGATGCTCTGGCATCTACTGCCTCACGGATCTGGATCCGGAGGGATGGCCTCATCCTGAGTTAGTTAATTCCCACAGATAGCAAACAGTGTTACCCGGGAAAGTCTCTTTTATATGCAAATGAAGCAATTCAAAGCCTACCCTAACTCATCTCCCACCTCTGTGGGACTCTTAAACTCCAGACCAATAGCTCTTTCCCCTAATCACCTCAGGGTAAGGTGGTAGACAATTCGGAACAACTCCTACACCCCAGAGCCTGCTGAAAGGATTCAACTAGACAATCCGAAACCTGCTTAGCCTCTTTTCCTGCCTTGTCCATTACTTCCCACAAAACCACAATAAAGGCTCTGGCCCTTGCTTTTCCCCTGTGCTTCCTGTCTGACTTCCACAAGTGACTCCCCTGCATTGCTGTGCCTCTTATTTCTATAGAACTGTGAATGCAAACAACTTCTTCCTTCATGATAGTCATTGTCAGGTTCATGTGTCTTACTATACGTGATCAAAACAAACTCCAGTACATTTTAAAACAAAATCTCTCTTTTTCTTCTGGGCCTCAATCCTTGGGTACCTACTGGTTCATTTGTTGTAAGAGTAAAGACCCTCTGTTCTGTTAGGTGGTCCTCTCAGATGTCTAAATTATTAGCTGTCTAGTCTACTGCCGTAGAAATAGAGCCAAGAAAGTACTTTATCCCCTTTAATCCTATATTTATGATTACAAGAATAAATCACGCTTCTAAGCATGTGTTTATGTAAAAAGTCAGTACTCTCATGGCACACTCTTACTGGACAAAGCTTGAAAACACATGGACACACGCCTCCTCCAGACACTATGCAAACCAACATCTTTTTATTATGACAACAAAACAATGACCTCATTTCTGTCAGAATTTAATTACTGGTATTAAAAGTCTCTTGTTGGGACTTTCAATGGGGTCTGGGACACTACTAGATAGTGTTTGGCTTGAGGACACAGAAATGCCTGAGTCAGGATTCGATTTATAGTATCTCCCTAGGGATGGCTCACACAGAGTTCCCTATCTTTATAAAACCCTGCTTCACCCCCGTGTGTAATAAGCTGACATTCAAGTACGTACCATGTCTGTTGGAAGTATCTACCTCCCTTCAGGCTTTGAACATCAAGGTGGGGGAGGATTTAGTTTTAGTATAGCCACACTCCCCTCCAACCCTCCCAAGTAATAGAAAAAGTGTATCCTAGCAGTTTTGACTTCCAGACACTGGATTGTCTCTTTTCTGGTAAAGGAAGAATGGGCTGCCCAAGCTCCATTTGCTAGGTAAGACACCCTCAGGTATATTTGTCAGAGTGTGTAGTCATGAAACAAAACTATGTTAAATATTTATAGGGAATCAATAGATTAATAGAGGAAATCAATAGATCACAGCAAAATGCAGACTACTGCTGATGCAACAGTCATTGCACAACCCCTGAAAGGAAGAATAAGGGAGGAGTATGGAGTTTGAGGTGGCTGCACCTAGCAAGTGCCTATTTTTTTGAGACGAAGTCTCCCTCTGTCACCAGGCTGGAGTGCAGTGGCACAATCTTGGCTCACTGCAACCTCCACCTCCCAGGTTCAAGCGATTCTCCTGCCTCAAACCTCTCAAGTAGCTGGGACTAAAGGTACGTGCTACCACCCCCAGCTAAGTTTTGTATTTTTAGCAGAAATGAGTCTTGCTCTGGTGCCCAGGATGGAGTGCAGTGGCATGATCTAGGCTCACTGCAATCTCCGTGTCCCCCGCCCCGGATTCAAGCAACACTCCTGCCTCAACCTCCTTAGTAGCTGGGGTTATAGGCATGTGCTACCACTTCCAGCTATGTTTTGCATTTGTAGTAGAGATGGGGTTTCACCATGTTGGCCAGGCTGGTCTCGAACCTCTGTCCTCAATTGATCCACCTGCCTCAGCTTCCCACAGTGCTGGTATTATAGGCGTGAGCTACTGTGCCTGGCCTTTCCATCTTTTGAATATAACTTGTGTGCCTCTCTCATCTGTTATCTATACTGTAACTGATGGTGAGGCATTGCAGGAAATGTAGTTCCCAGGCTTCCTACCCCGTGATACCAGAAAAAAATGTAAAAGGTGCAAAAGTGATGCTAAGTGCTGAAAGACAATCTGTCACACCACTTCAATCAGGACATTGCAATGCCTTAACAATGTACTCTACAGGGACAAATGTGCTCTACAGGATAGAGATTTAAAATGTAGCCACAAAGGCCTGATCCGGTTCAAGGGGAGGAAAGGCAGGCTCCATCTCTAGATAACAGAAATTATAAAGAATTTGTGAATATATTTTCAATTGATCATGGCATTGTAACTATTTTTTTCAACTTTATCAAGGCTTTCTTTGTGGACTTACATATAGGCAATTTTCACAAACGTTCCATGTCTGTTTGAAAATAAGGTAGGTTCTCATTTACTGTGCTAGAGACTTTAATTTTATATGATCTACTTTATTGATTGTGCTATTTAGAACTTTGACAACTTTTCTAGCTTTTCCACTTGATTTTTCTAGGTTTGATGTGGGTGTGTTGGTCTATTATTATTAGTTAAGATCTGTTATCTTTTCCTTCATTTATCTCTTCCAGTTTCTGCTTTATAAATTAGCTGCTATATTATCTTATATATTTTATCTATTTATTATTGTTAAATATTATTTTAAATATATTGATAACATTTCTATCATACATTTAAACGTTAGCATACAAAGTGTATATTTTTGGGTCTTAATTTATATCTTTTTGTCTAAATTATGCCTTGTCTATAGTGAAAATTGTGATTCCTGCTATTTATTTACATTTTTATATGCCATCATCTTCTCTGAATCATTGTCTTTCTGAGTCTCCTTGTTTTAGATATTTTCATAAACACAGACTAGAGTTGTATTTTGCTTTACAAACCAATCTGAATTTTTTAAAGGAATGAAATTCTACTTATATTTAATCAAACGGCCAATTCCTTTGGTCTCAGTGAGATAGGAGTTTGGCAGGACTGGTTTTAAAAGATCACAGTCACAAAGACCCTGCTGATAAAATAATGTGGTAAAGAAGCTGGCCAAAACCTGCCAAAGTCAAAATGACTAAAAAGCACCTCTGGTCATCCTCACTGGTCATTATGCACTAATTATAATATGTTAGCATAGTAAAGAAAACTGCCACCAGCACCATGAGAGTTTACAAATGCCATGGCAACATGGGAAGTTACCTTTTATGGTCTGAAAGTGGAGAATGGGGAGAAACTCTCAGTTTTGGGAATCCCCAGCCCTTTTCCCAGAAAACGGATGAATTATCCACTTTTTGTTTAGTGTATGATCGAGAAATAACCATAAAAGCAGCCAGCTGCCAGCTCTTGGGGCTGCTCTGCCTATAGAGAAGCCACCCTTTTCTCATTTGCTTTCTTAGTAAACTTTCACTTTACCCTGCTCTTGAATTCTTTCCTGCACAAAGCCAAGAACCCACGTGGCCACTCAGGCTGAACCCCAGCGTTTGAGTCTGTCCTGTGATATCCTGTGACATGGGGTCTGTCATGTGGTTTTACGGTATATTTATTCTGTGCATATATTTATGTATATACAAGCATATGTATGCCTATGCACACTTTCACTAGGTAGAATTGTTCTTCTTCTGGCACCTTTATTAACCATATGGCCTTTAATCTTTACAATACCCTTATGAAAAAGAAGATGCTGTATAACACAGGGAAGTACAGTGGAAGAACCGGGATTTGGGATTATAGCCCATGCCCTCCCATATTAAGGAATCTGTGCTTTAATCCAGTAGTTTACTAAGCTTACAATATAATCCTTTTCTCCCTCCAAAGACTAAATCTTTTCCATTTTTACATAAGCTTTATGTTGTGTCACTTTCTAGACTTGTCGTCAAACTTTAAAGACACTTTCTACGGTATACCTAATTATGTGTTATCTGTAGCATCTGTACTACATATTGATTACCAACTTTCTAATGATTAAAGTTTTTAAAACTACATATTATATTAAATGTATATTGAGGGGCTTCTCTGAGAATGTTGAAAGTTGGAAAAAGCATCACTCCTAAACCAACACCAAGAAAAACACAAATAATCCATAAAATGTCAGCAACTATACAAAATCATAACTCTTCTTTTTCTTTTTTCCCTGAGCTCTGAGAACTATGGATATGGTAACTTTGCTTGAACGCATCAGAGAGTTGAGGTCATAGGGCAACAAACTACCTGAAAATTAAGGAAAGAGAGGTGGCTTCATTAAGAGAAGAGTAAGTGAGCTCAGCTGGGGTAGAGCACGGGCAAACAATGAGACCACCAAACAAGCAGGCAATGCATACACCTGAAAAACACGCATTTGAGCTTTTTCTTTTTTTAAAATGTTGCTTTGAAGTAAAACAGTCCATCTACGTTGTCCCTTAGGTATTCTATCTTTGTTCAAACTGTTAAGAACGGTGGTTTGTTTCATGCTTTTCGTATTTGAGACTAACGCACATTCTAACATGATAGAGGCAATGCAATATTGTGTAGCCACAATTTCCCGGAAGAGCTGATAACTTAGGAATTGAATTCCATATCTTAAATAAAGTCTGTTTCTATTTTTTCTTTTTTAAAAAGAAGTTACCTAAATTTTTTAATGAATTCCTAAAGCCCAACCATAGGGTAGTGTAAGACCGTCGAACAAGGATTGGCAAACTTATTCCTGAAAGGCCAGATAGTAAATATGTAAGGCTTTGTGGGCTCTACGGTATCTTATGGCAAGTACTCAGCTTTGTGGTTATAATACAATAGCAGCTATAGCCATTATGCAAATAATGAGACGTAGCTGTCATAAGTTTGCACTGAAAACTTATTTGCAAAAACAGATGCTTGGTCTAACAAGCCACAGTTTACTGACTTCTATCATAGAATACATGAGAACAACAAATATAAACGCAGTTTGTACTCACTTGCAGGCTCTTCTCTGTGGACCTCAGAACGACTGAGATCAAGGCAGCAGAGGAACAGCAGTGGGAGATACAGAAAGCCCTGCCTGCATCCTTCTTCCTACCTTTTCTGTGAAACAAACACTTTAAGCCGCTGGGGGCAGGACACAAATACTACCTCTCTCAGACACAGGTGAAGACCCACTGGAGCTAGGAGAAGGAATAGAAAAAGATCTTGGAGAGAAGGACAGAAAATCGCTTTTAGCCAAGACCATTAGCAGTTTCCTACTGCTGGTCAAGGGGCGGAATCATTGAGGAAGACATACCTGTGAGACACAAAAAGACAGGTCCTGACTAAGACTGAGGATAAAGGAAGAAACAGAATGTTTCTGCCTACTACCATGAGGCTAACTAGCAGTGAATACGTAAGGTCAGCCTATCAATGGGAAAGGATCAAGAAGATGAAGAGAAACCTTCTCTGAGGTTTAGGCTCATAGAAAAAGACTCAAGTTGAGGGTGGAAAAGGAACATTAAAAACATTCTCTGAAAACCCAATTCCTACCCAAAGCACAAGATGATGCTAGAGAAATCTGAGGCCAGTGGTGTACTAGAGCTAAATATAGTACTAACAGAACCCAACCTCATTAACTGAATCAGTTCTTTGCATTAAATGTGTAGTATAAAGTGAGTGTGCCTAATTCTGGATACAAATACTATATATCTCAGTATTCAACCCAAAATTATGAGACATAAAAAATGCAAGACAAGGCAACTTTTTGTCAAAACAAACAAACAAACAAAAAAAAAACAGTGCAATCAAGGGAATCAGACTCACATGTGACCAAGACGTTAGAGCCATGAGGCAGGGAATTTAAAAACAGACAGATTATAAAAATACAGTTAAATATTCTAGTGTAAAAGGTGTATAACATACAAGAAAACATGGAATTTTTGTCGGAGAAATGAAAACTGTAAGAGAGAATGAAATAGAAATGGTCAGAAACAAAAAATATGTGGTAACAAAAGTAAAGATAAATAAGCAAGATTCAAACAAAAAGTAATGAAAAAGTCCTGCCAGAGAATTCAAAAACGGTGGGGCAATGTCATATGGTCTAATATGTGAGCAATTGGAATTCCAGAAGAAGAAATGAGAGAGAATGGAGAGAACAAATAAATATTTGAAAAGATAATGGCTGAGTGTCTCCGCAAGTTGCAAAAGACTTCAAATAACAGATGCAAGAAGTGCAGAGCGTTCAGAAGAATAAATATGAAGGAAAGAAAGAAGGATGAAAGGAAGGAAGGAAGGAAGGAAAGAGGGAGGCAGGAAGGGAGGGAGGAAAAGAAGGAAGGAAGAAAAGGCAGGAGGAAAGAGGGAAGGAGGGAAGGGAAGGAAGAGAAGAAAGGAAGGGAAGGGAGGGAAGGAAGGAAGGAAGGAAAATAGGTAGGGTCTAGTGACATTGTTTTCAAACTGTTGAAAACCAAAGATAAAGATAAAATCTTGAAGCAGCCAGAAGTAAAAAGACATACACTTGGAGTAACAAAAATAAGAATTGCAATAGGCTTCTCATTAGAAGCTATCCAAGCCACAAGCAAGCCCCATGGCTCCCACCTGTAATCCCAGCACTGTGAGAGGCTGAGGTGAGAGGACCGGTTAAGCCCAGGAGTTTGAGACCAAACTGGGCAATAGAGCAAGATCATCTCTACAAAAAAGGGGAAAAAACTTAGCGAAATGTGGTCATCTCCAGAAATCAATGCCCAGTTACTATACTACTGAAAAAATAAAGAATGAGGACTTTTCACATAAGAAAAAGAAAGAGAATTCATTATCAGCCAACTTTCACTATAAAAGAACCTAAAGGAAGTTCTTTAGGCAGAAGAAATACATCAGACAGAAACCTGGATCTACACACAGAAAAAGGCTGAAAACAGTAAAAATGAAGGTAAAAATAAGATACATCTTTTCTTATTCTAATCACTCTGGAAGATAATTCACTATTTAAAATAATTCATAGCAATGTAGTTTATGAATACGATGCATACATGTTTGTTAAACTCATTTTAAAATTTGATTATCGATTATTGGGAAAGGCCGTCAAAGTTTGTTGTGACTCAAGACCATTATTTAGCATATAATTCGCTTAATCATCCACCCACCATCTAACCAACTAATAAAAGACCTTCAACAGGCTGGGTGCGGTGGCTCACACCTGTAATCCCAGCACTTTGGGAGACCGAGGTGGATGGATCACGAGGTCAAGAGATCGAGACCATCCTGGCCAACATAGTGAAACCCTGTCTCTACTAAAAATACAAAAATTAGCTGGGCATGGTGGCACACGCCTGTAATCCCAGCTACTCAGAAGGCTGAGGCAGGAGAATTGCCTGAACCCAGGAGGCAGAGGTTGCGGTGAGCCGAGATTGCGCCATTGCACTCCAGCCTGGGTAACAAGAGCAAAACTCCTCAAAAAAAAAAAAAAAAAAAGCAACAAAAACCAAAAATAAATTAGCTGCTATATTATCTTATATATTAATCTATTTATAATTTATTTTGTTATGTATTATTTTAAATATATTGATAACATTTCTATCATACATTTAAACATTAGCATACAAAGTATATATTTTTGGGTCTTAATTTATATCTTTTTGCCTAAATTATGCCTTGTCTATAGTGAAAATTGTGATTCCTGCTATTTATTTACATTTTTATATGCCATCATCTTCTCTGAATCATTGTCTTTCTGAGTCTCCTTGTTTTATATATTTTCATAAACACAGACTAGAGTTGTATTTTGCTTTACAAACCAATCTGAATTTTTTAAAGGAATGAAATTCTACTTATATTTAATCAAACGGCCAATTCCTTTGGTCTCAGTGAGATAGGAGTTTGGCAGGACTGGTTTTAAAAGATCACAGTCACAAAGACCCTGCTGATAAAATAATGTGGTAAAGAAGCTGGCCAAAACCTGCCAAAGTCAAAATGACTAAAAAGCACCTCTGGTCATCCTCACTGGTCATTATGCACTAATTATAATATATTAGCATAGTAAAGAAAACTGCCACCAGCACCAGGACAGTTTACAAATGCCATGGCAACATGGGAAGTTACCTTTTATGGTCTGAAAGTGGAGAATGGGGAGAAACTCTCAGTTTTGGGAATCCCCAGCTCCTTTCCCAGAAAACTGATGAATTATCCACTTTTTGTTTAGTATATGATCGAGAAATAACCATAAAAACAGCCAGCTGCCAGCTCTTGGGGTTGCTCTGCCTATAGAGAAGCCACCCTTTTCTCATTTACTTTCTTAGTAAACTTTCACTTTACCCTGCTCTTGAATTCCTTCCTGCACAAAGCCAAGAACCCACGTGGCCACTCAGGCTGAACCCCAGCGTTTGAGTCTGTCATGTGGTTTTACGGTATATTTATTCTGTGCATATATTTATGTATATACAAGCATATGTATGCATATGCACATTTTCACTAGGTAGAATTGTTCTTCTTCTGGCACCTTTGTTAACCATATGGCCTTTAATCTTTACAATACCCTTAGGAAAAAGAAGATGCTGTATAACACAGGGAAGTACAGTGGAAGAACCGGGATTTGGGATTATAGCCCATGCCCTGCCATATTAAGGAATCTGTGCTTTAATCCAGTAGTTTACTAAGCTTACAATATAATCCTTTTCTCCCTCCAAAGACTAAATCTTTTCCATTTTACATAAGCTTTATGTGTGTCACTTTCTAGACTTGTCGTCAAACTTTAAAGACACTTTCTACGGTATACCTAATTATGTGTTATCTGTAGCATCTGTACTACATATTGATTACCAACTTTCTTTTTTTTTTTTTTTGAGACGGAGTTTCGTTCTTGTTACCCAGGCTGGAGTGCAATGGCGCGGTCTCGGCTCACTGCAACCTCCGCCTCCTGGGCTCAGGCAATTCTCCTGCCTCAGCCTCCTAAGTAGCTGGGATTACAGGCATGCGCCACCACGCCCAGCTAGTTTTTTGTATTTTTTTTTTTAGTAGAGACGGGGTTTCACCATGTTGACCAGGATGGTCTCGATCTCTCGACCTCGTGATCCACCCGCCTCGGCCTCCCAAAGTGCTGGGATTACAGGCTTGAGCCACCGCGCCCGGCCTGATTACCAACTTTCTAATGATTAAAGTTTTTAAAACTACGTATTATATTAAATGTATATTGAGGGGCTTCTCTGACAATGTTGAAAGTTGGAAAAAGCATCACTCCTAAACCAACACCAAGAAAAAAACCAATAATCCATAAAATGTCAGCAACTATACAAAATCATAACTCTTTTTCTTTTTTCCCTGAACCCTGAGAACTATGGATATGGTAACTTTGCTTGAACACATCAGAGAGTTGAGGTCATAGGGCAACAAACTACCTGAAAATTAAGGAGACACAGGTGGCTTCATTAAGAGACGAGTAAGTGAGCTCAGCTGGGGTAGGGCACGGGCAAACAATGAGACCACCAAAAATCAGGCAATGCATACACCTGAAAACCCACGCATTTGAGCTTTTTCTTTTTTTAAAATGTTGCTTTGAAGTAAAACAGTCCATCTATGTTGTCCCTTAGGTATTCTATCTTTGCTCAAACTGTTAAGAACGGTGGTTTGTTTCATGGTTTTTGTATTTGAGTCTAACGCACATTCTAACATGATAGAGGCAATGCAATATTGCGTAGCCACAATTTCCTGGAAGAGTTGATAACGTAGGAATTGAATTTCGTATCTTAAATAAAGTTTGTTTCTATTATTTCTTTTTTTAAAAAGAAGTTACCTAAATTTTTTAATGAATTCCTAAAGCCCAACCATAGGGTAGTGTAAGACCGTCGAACAAGGATTGGCAAACTTATTCCTGAAAGGCCAGATAGTAAATATTTTAGGCTTTGTGGGCTCTACGGTATCTTATGGCAAGTACTCAGCTTTTTGGTTATAATACAACAGCAGCTATAGATATTATGCAAATAATGAGGCGTAGCTGTCATAAGTTTCCACTGAAAACTTATTTGCAAAAACAGATGCTTGGTCTAACAAGCCATAGTTTACTGACTTCTATCAGAATACATGAAAACAACAAATACAAACGCAGTTTGTGCTCACTTGCAGGCTCTTCTCTGTGGACCTCAGAACGACTGAGATCAAGGCAGCAGAGGAACAGCAGTGGGAGGTACAGAAAGCCCTGCCTGCATCCTTCTTCCTACCTTTTCTGTGAAACAACCACTTTAAGCCGCTGGGGGCAGGACACAAATACTACCTCTCTCAGACACAGGTGAAGACCCATTGGAGCTAGGAGAAGGAATAGAAAAAGATCTTGGAGAGAAGGACAGAAAATCGCTTTTAGCCAAGACCATTAGCAGTTTCCTACTGCTGGTCAAGGGGCAGAATCACTGAGGAAGACATACCTGTGGGACACAGAAAGACAGGTCTTGACTAAGACTGAGGATAAAGGAAGAAACAGAATGTTTCTGCCTACTACCATGAGGCTAACTAGCACTGAATAAGTAAGGTCAGCCTATCAACGGGAAAGGATCAAGAAGATGAAGAGAAACCTTCTGAGGTTTAGGCTCATAGAAAAAGACTCAAGTTGAGGGTGGAAAAGGAACATTGAAAACATTCTCTGAAAACCCAATTCCTACCCAAAGCACAAGATAATGCTAGAGAAATCTGAGGCCAGTGGTGTACTAGAGCTAAATATAGTACTAATGGAACCCAACCTCATTAACTGAGTCAGTTCTTTGCATTAAATGTGTAGTATAAAGTGAGTGTACCTAATTCTGGATACGAATACTATATATCTCAGTATTCAACCCAAAATTATGAGACATAAAAAACGTAAGACAAGGCAACTCTGTCAACAAAACAGTCTAATTAAGGGAATCAGACTCACATGTGACCAAGACGTTAGAGCCATCACGCAGGGAATTTAAAAACAAGCAGATTATAAAAATACAGTTAAATATTCTAGTGTAAAAGGTGTATAACACATGAGAAAACATGGGAATTTTTGTCAGAAATGTAAACTGTAAGAGAATGAAATAGAAATGGTCAGAAACAAAAAATATGTGCTAACAAAAGTAAAGATAAATAGAAAAAAAATTCAAACAAAAAGTAAAGAAAAAATCCTGCCAGAGAATTCAAAAACGGTGGGGCAATGTCATACGGTCTAATATGTGAGCAATTGGAATTCCAGAAGAAGAAATGAGAGAGAATGGAGAGAACAAATAAATATTTGAAAAGATAATGGCTGAGTGTCCCCCCAAGTTGCAAAAGACTTCAAATAACAGATGCAAGAAGTGCAGAGCGTTCAGAAGAATAAACATGAAGGAAAGAAAGAAGGATGAAAGGAAGGAAGGAAGGAAAGAGAGGCAGGAAGGGAGGGAGGAAAAGAAGGAAGGAAGAAAAGGAAGGGGGAAGGAGGGAGGGAAGGAAGAGAAGAAAGGAAGGGAAGGAAGGAAGGAAGGAAGGAAGGAAGGAAAATAGGTACAGTCTAGTGACATTGTTTTCAAACTGTTGAAAACCAAAGATAAAGATAAAATCTTGAAGCAGCCAGAAGTAAAAAGACATACACTTGGAGTAACAAAAATAAGAATTGCAATAGGCTTCTCATTAGAAGCTATCCAAGCCACAAGCAAGCCCCATGGCTCCCACCTGTAATCCCAGCACTGTGAGAGGCTGAGGTGAGAGGACCGGTTAAGCCCAGGAGTTTGAGACCAAACTGGGCAATAGAGCAAGATCATCTCTACAAAAAAGGGAAAAAAACTTAGCGAAATGTGGTCATCTCCAGAAATCAATGCCCAGTTACTATAGTACTGAAAAAATAAAGAATGAGGGCTTTTCACATAAGAAAAAGAAAGAATTCATTATCAACCAACTTTCACTATAAAAGAACCTAAAGGAAGTTCTTTAGGCAGAAGAAATACATCAGACAGAAACCTGGATCTACACACAGAAAAAGGCTGAAAACAGTAAAAATGAAGGTAAAAATAAGATACATCTTTTCTTATTCTAATCACTCTGGAAGATAATTCACTATTTAAAATAATTCATAGCAATGTACTTTATGAATACAATGCATACATGTTTGTTAAACTCATTTTAAAATTGATTATTGATTATTGGGAAAGGCTGTCAAGGTTTGTTGTGATTCAAGACCATTATTTAGCATTTAATTCACTTAATCACCCACCGACCATCTAACAAACTAATAAAAGACCTTCAACAGGCTGGGTGCGGTGGCTCACACCTGTAATCCCAGCACTTTGGGAGACCGAGGTGGATGGATCACGAGGTCAAGAGATCGAGACCATCCTGGCCAACATAGTGAAACCCTGTCTCTACTAAAAATACAAAAATTAGCTGGGCATGGTGGCACACGCCTGTAGTACCAGCAACTCAGGAGGCTGAGGCAGGAGAATTGCCTGAACCCAGGAGGCGGAGGTTGCGGTGAGCCAAGATCTCGCCATTGCACTCCAGCCTGGGTAATAAGAGCAAAACTGTCTCAAAAAAAAAAAAAACAAAACAAACCAAAAAACCAAAAACAAAAATAAATTAGCTGCTATATTATCTTATATATTATTTTATCTATATATAATTTATTTTGTTATATATTATTTTAAATATATTGATAACATTTCTATCATACATTTAAAGTTAGCATACAAAGTATATATTTTTGGGTCTTAATTTATATCTTTTTGCCTAAATTATGCCTTGTCTATAGTGAAAATTGTGATTCCTGCTATTTATTTATTTACATTTTTACATGCCATCATCTTCTCTGAATCATTGTCTGAGTCTCCTTGTATTAGATATTTTCATAAACACAGACTAGAGTTGTATTTTGCTTTACAAACCAATCTGAATTTTTTAAAGGCATGAGATTCTACTTGTATTTAATCAAATGGCCAATTCCTTTGGTCTCAGTGAGATAGGAGTTTGGCAGGACTGGTTTTAAAAGATCACAGTCACAAAGACCCTGCTGATAAAATAATGTGGTAAAGAAGCTGGCCAAAACCTGCCAAAGTCAAAATGACTAAAAAGCACCTCAGGTCATCCTCACTGGTCATTATGTGCTAATTATAATATATTAGCATAGTAAAGAAAACTGCCACCAGCACCATGAGAGTTTACAAATGCCATGGCAACATGGGAAGTTACCTTTTATGGTCTGAAAGTGGAGAATGGGGAGAAACTCTCAGTTTTGAGAATCTCCAGCCCTTTTCCCAGAAAACTGATGAATTATCCACTTTTTTAGTATATGATCGAGAAATAACCATAAAAACAGCCAGCTGCCAGCTCTTGGGGCTGCTCTGCCTATAGAGAAGCCACCCTTTTCTCATTTGCTTTCTTAGTAAACTTTCACTTTACCCTGCTCTTGAATTCCTTCCTGCACAAAGCCAAGAACCCACGTGGCCACTCAGGCTGAACCCCAGCGTTTGAGTCTGTCCTGTGATATCCTGTGACATGGGGTCTGTCATGTGGTTTTACGGTATATTTATTCTGTGCATATATTTATGTATATACAAGCATATGTATGCCTATGCACACTTTCACTAGGTAGAATTGTTCTTCTTCTGGCACCTTTATTAACCATATGGCCTTTAATCTTTACAATACCCTTATGAAAAAGAAGATGCTGTATAACACAGGGAAGTACAGTGGAAGAACCGGGATTTGGGATTATAGCCCATGCCCTGCCATATTAAGGAATCTGTGCTTTAATCCAGTAGTTTACTAAGCTTACAATATAATCCTTTTCTCCCTCCAAAGACTAAATCTTTTCCATTTTTACATAAACTTTATGTTGTGTCACTTTCTAGACTTGTCGTCAAACTTTAGAGACACTTTCTACGGTATACCTAATTATGTGTTATCTGTAGCATCTGTACTACATATTGATTACCAACTTTCTAATGATTAAAGTTTTTAAAACTACATATTATATTAAATGTATATTGAGGGGCTTCTCTGAGAATGTTGAAAGTTGGAAAAAGCATCACTCCTAAACCAACACCAAGAAAAAAACAAATAATCCATAAAATGTCAGCAACTATACAAAATCATAACTCTTCTTTTTCTTCTTTCCCTGACCTCTGAGAACTATGGATATGGTAACTTTGCTTGAACGCATCAGAGAGTTGAGGTCATAGGGCAACAAACTACCTGAAAATTAAGGAGAGACAGATGGCTTTATTAAGAGACGAGTAAGTGAGCTCAGCTGGGGTAGAGCACGGGCAAACAATGAGACCACCAAACAAGCAGGCAATGCATACACCTGAAAACCACACATTTGAGCTTTTTCTTTTTTTAAAATGTTGCTTTGAAGTAAAACAGTCCATCTATGTTGTCCCTTAGGTATTCTATCTTTGCTCAAACTGTTAAGAACGCTGGTTTGTTTCATGGTTTTTCTATTTGAGTCTAACGCACATTGTAACATGATAGAGGCAATGCAATATTGTGTAGCCACAATTTCCCGGAAAAGTTGATAATTTAGGAATTGAATTTCATATCTTAAAGTTTGTTTCTATTATTTCTTTTTTAAAAAGAAGTTACCTAAATTTTTTAATGAATTCCTAAAGCCCAACCGTAGGGTAGTGTAAGACCGTCGAACAAGGATTGGCAAACGTATTCCTGAAAGGCCAGATAGTAAATATTTTAGGCTTTGTGGGCTCTATGGTATCTTATGGCAAGTACTCAGCTTTGTGGTTATAATACAACAGCAGATATAGCCATTATGCAAATAATGAGGCATAGCTGTCATAAGTTTCCACTGAAAACTTATTTGCAAAAACAGATGCTTGGTCTAACAAACCATAGTTTACTGACTTCTAACATGGAATACATGAGAACAACAAATATAAACGCAGTTTGTACTCACTTGCAGGCTCTTCTCTGTGGACCTCAGAACGACTGAGATCAAGGCAGCAGAGGAACAGCAGTGGGAGATACAGAAAGCCCTGCCTGCATCCTTCTTCCTACCTTTTCTGTGAAACAAACACTTTAAGCCGCTGGGGGCAGGACACAAATACTACCTCTCTCAGACGCAGGTGAAGACCCATTGGAGCTAGGAGAAGGAATAGAAAAAGATCTTGGAGAGAAGGACAGAAAATCGCTTTTAGCCAAGACCATTAGCAGTTTCCTACTGCTGGTCAAGGGGCAGAATCACTGAGGAAGACATAGCTGTGGGACACAGAAAGACAGGTCTTGACTAAGACTGAGGATAAAGGAAGAAACAGAATGTTTCTGCCTACTACCATGAGGCTAACTAGCACTGAATAAGTAAGGTCAGCCTATCAACGGGAAAGGATCAAGAAGATGAAGAGAAACCTTCTCTGAGGTTTAGGCTCATAGAGAAAGACTCAAGTTGAGGGTGGAAAAGGAACATTAAAAACATTCTCTGAAAACCCAATTCCTACCCAAAGCACAAGATAATGCTAGAGAAATCTGAGGCCAGTGGTGTACTATAGCTAAATATAGTACTAACGGAACCCAACCTCATTAACTGAGTCAGTTCCTTGCATTAAATGTGTAGTATAAAGTGAGTGTGCCTAATTCTGTATACAAATACTACATATCTCAGTATTCAACCAAAAATTATGAGACATAAATGCAAGACAAGGCAACTTTTTGTCAAAAAAAAAACAGTGCAATCAAGGGAATCAGACTCACATGTGACCAAGACGTTAGAGCCATCACGCAGGGAATTTAAAAACAAGCAGATTATAAAAATACAGTTAAATATTCTAGTGTAAAAGGTGTATAACACATGAGAAAACATGGGAATTTTTGTCAGAGAAATGAAAACCATAAGAGAATGTAATAGAAATGGTCAGAAACAAAAAATATGTGGTAACAAAAGTAAAGATAAAAAAGATTCAAACAAAATGTAAAGAAAAAATCCTGCCAGAGAATTCAAAAACGGTGGGGCAATGTCATACGGTCTAATATGTGAGCAATTGGAATTCCAGAAGAAGAAATGAGAGAGAATGGAGAGAACAAATAAATATTTGAAAAGATAATGGCTGAGTGTCCCCTCAAGTTGCAAAAGACTTCAAATAACAGATGCAAGAAGTGCAGAGCGTTCAGAAGAATAAACATGAAGGAAAGAAAGAAGGATGAAAGGAAGGAAGGAAGGAAAGAGGGAGGGAGGAAAAGAAGGAAGAAAAAAAGGAAAAAAGAAAAGAAGGAAGGAAAGAGGGAAGGAGGGAAGGGAAGGAAGAGAAGAAAGGAAGGGAAGGGAGGGAAGGAAGGAAGGAAGGAAAATAGGTAGGGTCTAGTGACATTGTTTTCAAACTTGAAAACCAAAGATAAAGATAAAATCTTGAAGCAGCCAGAAGTAAAAAGACATACCCTTGGAGTAACAAAAATAAGAATTGCAATAGGCTTCTCATTAGAAGCTATCCAAGCCACAAGCAAGCCCCATGGCTCCCACCTGTAATCCCAGCACTGTGAGAGGCTGAGGTGAGAGGACCGGTTAAGCCCAGGAGTTTGAGACCAAACTGGGCAATAGAGCAAGATCATCTCTACAAAAAAGGGAAAAAAACTTAGCGAAATGTGGTCATCTCCAGAAATCAATGCCCAGTTACTATAGTACTGAAAAAATAAAGAATGAGGACTTTTCACATAAGAAAAAGAAAGAGAATTCATTATCAGCCAACTTTCACTATAAAAGAACCTAAAGGAAGTTCTTTAGGCAGAAGAAATACATCAGACAGAAACCTGGATCTACACACAGAAAAAGGCTGAAAACAGTAAAAATGAAGGTAAATATAAGATACATCTTTTCTTATTCTAATCACTCTGGAAGGTAATTCACTATTTAAAATAATTCATAGTAATGTAGTTTATGAATATAATGCATACATGTTTGTTAAACTCATTTTAAAATTTGATTATTGATTATTGGGAAAGGCTGTCAAAGTTTATTCTGACTCAAGATCATTATTTAGCAAATAATTCACTTAATCACCCACCGACCATCTAACAAACTAATAAAAGACCTTCAACAGGCTGGGTGCAGTGGCTCACACCTGTAATCCCAGCACTTTGGGAGACCGAGGTGAATGGATCACGAGGTCAAGAGATCGAGACCATCCTGGCCAGCATAGTGAAACCCTGTCTCTACTAAAAATACAAAAATTAGCTGGGCATGGTGGCACACGCCTGTAGTATCAGCAATTCAGGAGGCTGAGGCAGGAGAATTGCTTGAACCCAGGAGGCGGAGGTTGCAGTGAGCCAAGATTGTGCCACTGCACTCCAGCCTGGCAGCAGAGTGAGACTCTGTCAAAAAAAAAGGAAAAAAAAAAAAGGAACTTCAGCAGTTTTAACATTAAAAAAAAAATCTGTCTATAAGGGAATTACTGTGTGTACACTTCTGGAGGATTTTTATTGTGGTTCAGTTTCCAAGGATGACTTATTGCCTTTATAATTCTAACATTCTTTGTGCCTTACCAAAGAAAGAGCTAAATTGCCCAACTTGATTTATGGCAGAATTCTTAACTTGTTTATAACCAGACATTTTTTCAAGTGCCTTAAATTTATGGTATCTATTGTCTTCTTTCTTCTCATGACACCCACATTCCAATTTGTTTTTTATAAAATCAGTTTTTTTTTTTAATAGAGAGAGAGGAGAGAGGAAAATAGGTGGGGGAGGGAAAGCCTTTTATCATAGCAGAAAAGCTATTTTGTTGTATATTCTTTCTTGTTTGGGTACAGAAACGATGTGTAAAAAAGCAAGCAGTTTATATTTCCTTACACACGTTCAGGATCTTTTTCTCAATTTTCATGTTGCTGTGTTAGACTGTGGGTTAAAGTAGTCTGCCACAAAATTTTTGTGGTGCTTAGTAAATATAAATTTGATATAACCAGAAGCGACGTAATGTGGTAGTTCAGCAACCCCATTCAATTTAAACCGCAACAGCTTTAACAGAAATCAGCAGTTCTCACACTTTCTATTCATACCACAAGCCTTTAGAGACTTCTTATAACCTGCAGTGATCTCCATCAAAGTGA
Organism: Saimiri boliviensis; assembly: GCF_048565385.1. Classification (NCBI taxonomy): domain Eukaryota; kingdom Metazoa; phylum Chordata; class Mammalia; order Primates; family Cebidae; genus Saimiri; species Saimiri boliviensis. Next base: position 15,659,688 of record NC_133457.1, read on the forward strand.
AAATGAAGAGACAAATAACAGTGTTTTTAAAACTCTGTATTTCTTTTTGTGCTCACTGTCACCACCAAATAGTATCTAGAGGACTGCTATTCCTTTGTGTTGTTTGGTACATCAGACAAAATGAGATTACTGAAAGAGGCTTGGAGCTCTCATTAGTGGCATCACAGCTCACCTTATTCATAGCACAAATACTTCTCTTGCTTCCACCATATTATGGATCCAATGCTTGCATTTTTCTTCCCACTACCAGGAGAGATTCTTTACTGTACTTGTTGAAGACCAGACCCCTGATGTAACAAATAATGAAGAAGATTTAGAAGGTTATGTCTAAAGCCATTTGTGAATAACTTTATAGCTTCTCTCAATTCTCTATATTTTTGTTATTCAATGGTGACTGCATTTGTAGAATATATTCATTATTGGCTGGGCATGGAGGCTCATGCCTGTAATCCTAGTACTTTGGGAGGCTGAGGCAGGCAAATCACTTAAGGCCAGGAGTTTGAGACCAGCCTGGCCAACATGGTGAAACTCTGTCTCCATTAAAAATAATAAAATTAGACAGGTGTGGTGGTGAACGCCTGTAATCCCAGCTACTTGCGAGACTGAGGCATGAGAATCGCTTGAACTCGGAGGCGGAGGTTGCAGTGAGCCTAGATCACACCATTGCATTCCAGCCTTAGCAACAGAGTGAGAGTCTGTCAAAAAAAAAAAAAAAAAAAAAAAAAGAATATACCATTATTTACTTTGAACAACACAAAATGCTGTCCCTGAAATATATTTCTAAAGTGTAAATGGAACAAACGATAGATTGTCTTTAAAAAATTGACCCTGTCTTCCATAAGAGAGATTTTCATTGACTCCCCAAAATACCCAAGTGCTGCTAATAGGTATTATGTATTTTTATTTTTAGATAAATATTTTATTAAAGATATTGGGGTGGGGGGAAGCACAAATTCTAAGTGAAAACCCATTTAACTGATACGCAGATCAAGAAACAGAGCATGAATCCAGCAACCCAGAAGTCCCACTTGTTTCCCTTCCAGTGACTCTTTTCACCAAGTTTAACACTAGCCTGATTTCTATCAACACCAATTTATTTTGCACAAAATTTTGACTTTTATGTAAATGGAGTAATACAATATATACCATTTTGTGCCTGGCTTCTTTAGCTCATTATCATTTGTGAGGTTGATTTATGCTATTGTATGTAGCTATGATTTGTTCATTTTCATCGCAGATAGTATTCTATGGTATGAATATATTATTATTTATTCATTCATTCAACTATTGATACTAGCTACCTATCATCCATCTATTTTCTGCCTATCTGTCTATCATCTATGTATCTATCTATATCAAACCGTATATAGATGTCATATATCTTGAACCGAATAGGACTTGCAATGCAATGTTGAATACAAATGGTGATAGTGAGCAACATTTTCTCATTCATTCTCAAAGTCAGGAATTTTTCAGCACTTCACATTTGTATATGATTTTTGCTAATATTTTGTAAATATTTTATATCAGTTTAATAAAATTCCCTTATTTTGCTAAATGTCATTTTTTGGTAAATAGTCTTTATTTCAGAAAATATCTTTTCTTCCTAGCTTGCCTAGAGGTTTATTATTTTACTCATGATCTTGCATTTTATCAAATTTCTGTATCTATTGAGATTTATGGTAATGCTCTCTGTTTCATTCCTGATATATGTGTTGGCTTCCTCTGTTAATAAACTTTTTGATACTGATTTTTTTTAATGCATGTATGTTTTCTAGTTAACTGATTTTTTGTCCTACTCTTTATTATTTATTCTCTTTATTATTTGTTCTTTCTTACTCTTTATTTTTTCTTCTTACTCTTCCTTGGGTTTAATTTGGTATCTTTTTCTTACTTCTGGAGATGAATACCCATACAATTGCATTTCAGCTTTTCTCTTTCCTAATATATGAATTTAAGTTATAGATTTTCCACTAAGCATAGCAATAGCCAAATTATATGTTTCAAATATTACATTTCATTACCATCCAGTTCAAAGTGTTTTACTATATATTTTTATTAACTTTCAGTTATTTAAAAACGTTTGCTTAATTTCCAGACATTTGAAAATTTTAATCTTTTAGTTTTTACTTCCACCTTTATTTCACTATAATCAAATAATATATTTGAATTGTTGGAGTCCTTTTAGATTTGTCAAGTCTGACTTTTTGGCCCAACACATGGTCTGTTTTTGTAAATGTACACTTGCCAAGATTGTATATTCTGTCATTCTATGGTATATTTTAACAAGTGTTTCTGTTTTGTTAATTGTGTTGCTTAGGCTATAAATAGCTTTACTAATTTTCCAGGTGCTTGTTTTATCAATTATGAAAGAGTGTGAAATTCTTTAGTTGTTGATTTGTATATTCTACTTCTTAAATTGATCATTTTTTGTTTTTACATATTGTGAAACTATATTATTACGTCCATACAAATTTAGACGTTTTTATATCTTCCTGGTGGATGGATCCTTTTATTACTATGAAAGAATGCTTTTCATCTTTAGGAATGTTTCTTGCCTTATCATAGATCTTATCTGACATTAGTATATCAAAACCAGATTTCTTCTGGTGTTTGCATAGTACATATTTCTGTACCCTTTTTACAAGCAACACATAGGTTTTTTAAATTTTTTTGTCAATTCTGACAATCCTTATCTTTTAATTAGGGTATTTAGACCATTTGCATTTTAGTACACTTACTGATTTATTTAGGTTTATGCTCACCATATTAATAATACTTATGTTTTACTTGTCTTACTTATTTTATGTTGCTTTTTCTCTCTCTCTCTTGCTTCCACTTGGATAAACTAAGGGGCTTAGGTCAGGTTCCCTCGTAACAGCCTGAGACAGTGATATGGATGCATGTGATTTATCAAAGGAGTGCTTTAAGAAGAAAGTAAAGGAAGCAGGATAAGGCCGGGAAAAGAGCTGAGCTAAGATGTGGTCCCAGGTAGATGCTGGTTTTAGCTTTACCACCTGGGTATCTCCAGAGCATAAATTGTACCATGAAGTCAGTTTACCATTTTGGAAAGATGCCAGATTTCTTTGCCCTGTGTCAGTTATTCATTGTTGGGGTTGGGAGCATACCTCCTAGGGAAGCTGGTTCCTCTTTGGCTAAGCTGGTTTCCTCTTAGAGGAAGATGTGAGTCATTAGCAGCTAACAGAGCAGCTGGGGTGCAGGTTGTCAGCTAAGTAAAGGGCAACTGGGCAGGGAACTGTCTGTGTTGATTATATCCAGTAATCTTATTTAAAATTACATTTTTTTTGATTTACAAATTTTCTGATTGTATGTCCTTTTACATTTCGTTCTTTTAGTGATTACTATAAAGATTGCAAGCTACTTCCTTGACTTACTAGAGTTTAATACTGCTTTGTCCAATATGACAGCTGTTAGCCACATGTGGCTGTTGAGCCCTCGAAATGTGGCTAGTCTGGGTTGAGATTTGCTGCTAATATAAGATAATTTGAAAGATTTCTTACAAAAAAGTATGTAAAATATCTCATCAATAATTTTTATATTGATTATATGTTGAAATGATCATAATTTGGGTTAAAGTATACCAAAATTGACTGTTTATTTCATTTTACTTTTTCTAATGTGATTACTAGAAAATGTACAATGACATATGTGTCTTGCATTATATTTTAATGGGACAAAGCTGTTTAATATAAACGGATGTTTTTACTACTTCTCAACCAATGCTAAAACCTTACAATTTCTTTTACTCTCTCTCACATCTTGCTATTGTTGCAAGCTTTTATATATATATTATATAAAACTACATACATGTCACTGTGTTTTCATGTGGTCAATTATTATTTGTATTTGCTGATATTTTTAGTTACCTTTTTACTAGTTTCCATTCATTTCTGTATTTTCTTATTCTTTATGGGATTATTCTCTTCTGCCTATAAGACTGCTTTACTATTTGCTTTATTTTGTAACTTCTGTTGATGAATTCCCTCAGTTTTTGTTTAAATGGAAATAACTCCACTTTTTTTTCTAATAAGATATCTAAAGCATCATATCTTGTATTTGTTTTTGCTTTCATGCATATGGAAGAAGAAGGTGTCAATTAACCTCTTGTGCCTTGGTAAACTTAAAAACCTTTACACATTTTAGAAAATAATGATGCCAATTTAAATGCCATTACCAGGACAACAAATTATTAAATACAGCAATTCAGAATTACAAGCATTTTAGAGATTAAAGGTTATTTTTATGGTATAAACTATTTCAGAAGTCTTATGAAGTTGTTTTGCTCATATTAACTTTTTTTTTTTTTTTTTTTTTTTTTTTTGAGACAGGGTCTCACTCTGTCACCAAGGCTGGAGTGCAATGTCACAATCACGGCTCATGGCAACCTCCACCTCCCAGGCTCAAGCAATCCTCCCACCTTAGACTCCTGAATGCCACTGTACCTGGCTAATTCTTGTTTTTTTTTTTTTTTTTGTTTTGTTTTTTTTTGTTTTTTGTAACAAGGTTTCACCACATTGCCTAGGCTAGTCTCAAACCCGACCACAGAACCCTTGTGTGGCCATGGAGACCAGAGACCATGTTGCCTTTGGAAGTGAGAGAAATTCTGAAGAAATCCATGGTAAATTCTTTCATAGTAAACCTCTTCACTTTTCTTTGGCCACAGAAGAAGGATTTGCAACTACATTTGTCTGCAACTTGAGGAAGTAGAGTATGCTCTCTTATTTCACAGTCTCTGAAGTATTACGGATTGTTTTACTTTTATGTCATGCCAACTGGAAAAAAGGTTTTTGATGGGAAAACCACTGCCTAAACCATTGTCAAAAGTGATGCAAATGAACCCTAAATGACTCTGCAGGGTCATTTAAACTTCTTACTGAAGTAAATGGCTATAGACTTTATCCTAGTCATTACTTTATTAATTAATCCAAAGGAAAGACTTTCTTTTTCAGTCACAGCTAGGAATATATTGCTTTTAAAGCTTATGATGTGCTTTCTAGAATGTCTTCAGTGGTGGCCAACTTTTGCCCTTTGAAAGAAAGAGCTTACTTTTTTTAAAAGAAAAAATAAAATGTTATTAGAAACCGATTTTGGGAAACAGAGTGAATGTTCAAGTTGGGTATTTATTTATTTTTTAGGTTTTTTTAGTCTCACTCTGTGGCCCGGGCTGGAGTGCTGTGGTGCAGACATGGCTCACTGCAGCCTATATCTTGGGCTCAAGCCATCCTCCTGTTTCAGCCTCCCAAGTAGCTGCGACTACAGACATGTGCCACCACATCTGGCTAATTTTAAAAATGTTTTGTAGAGACAGGTTCTTGTTATATTGCCCAAGCTGGTCTTAAACTCCTGAGCTCAAGCAATTTTCTACCTTAGACTTCCCGATTAAAGGCATGAGCCACTGTGCCCAACCAAGTTAGGGAATTTTTTGAAAAATGAAAACAAGAAAAGATTGTAAAATAAAATGGATGACTTTATAGTGCACTGGTGTTGTGATTACCAGAGGAAGAGCTCTTGAAATACTTCAAACAATGCAAGCATGATTGGAATGGTCCCTGAGGGAAATCTGTGAAAGACAACATTTAGTGAAGTATCAACATTTTGATATATATATCACAATCACACTTCAACTAAAAAAGATGACATAGAGTAAGATAAATTCACCATGGATCCACAGGAAAAATATGTGAGAGTGAAGGCAGTATTCCTGACCAGGGTGTTAGGAAAAGCATCATGCAGAGATGGCTCAGATTTTTATCTTAAAGAATGGGTAAGATTTAGATGTGTAGAAAAGAAACTATTTCATCCCATAGACAGAAACAGAAGCAGGGTAATGCAAGGTATATGTGTGAATAGGAAACAGATAAATTTGAATGAAGTAATGTTTTCATATAGAGAAGAAGTAAGCAATAGAGATCACTCTTAGCGATATTCTTAATATTGATGTTAAATTTAGATTTGAGTGCCAGGCTAAGGAGCTCTGATTTATATTATGATGAATGGCAAGTCACTGAAGGTTTTTGAGTACAGTGACGGTGTAGAGAAAAGACATTACGAAAGTTGATCTAGTAGCAGAATGGATTAGAGAGAGGAATGAACTGGTGAAAGGGAGACTAAATGTAGATTCTAATAGTGGAAGAGACGTGAAATAAAAATAATCTGTTTTGTGATGGCCATCATGTACTGTTGGGTGAAAAAACATGATGAAAATGCACATTTCTTATTCCCAAAATGTCAGAACATTCAACTAAAAGAAAAGATACATGTTAGCATAATGCATTGAGAAATATGCACTATTTCAGTGAACTTTTCTGTAATTTATTTATGCAATAGAAAAAAGTTGGAAAACATTAATTCTGCTATTAAGCTATCAGACTAGAGATTCAAAAATATAAATATCTTAGTATGCTACAAATATTCTTGGTAAAAAGTATTAAAAAGGAGGAAGACAAAGGAAAAATAGCAAAAGGAGCTAATACACTACTGATAAAGAAAAAGATTTTGAGATGTTGAGTGTTTTGGCCATTAAATTTCAGAAAGAAATAATGTTAGGGAGATTCTTGACTGAAAAGGAAACTCAAAATTAAGAGCTGTGACTAAGGAAGACTTCTTTTTTGAATTTGATTTTATTGAAGGGGATTTTGAAAGAAAAGGGAAAGACTGCACAAACTTTCCTTAAAAATGGTAGTATGAGAAACAGATAGAAATTCTGGTTACGATTTCATCTTAGAAAAAAAGATTGAGGAATGGGTTGAGAGAATGAATATGGCAGATCAGAAGAGACTGCTTGACCACAGCTGTAACTTAAGGTGCCTCAACTACATTTTGCCTCTGTTCTGCTCTGTGTTTCAGCTCCTTCCAGTGGTTAAATTTAAGCAGTTTCTATGTGGTCTGTACCACACATTTAAAACTGACTCATCATTAATAACACTCTTTGGAAACCTTATCCTGGAACTCCAAATCCTAAGAAATGTGCCCAGATTCAGAGTTTAAGTCTTATGGGTGAGCTACGGGAGATACTGTCTGTGAATGTAATAGCAACAGAGACTTCTTTTTAAAAGAGAACTGCGAGTAAAGATTCCATTACGTAGCTGAATAAAAACTACCCCCCCCGCTTTTTTTTTTAAAATTAACTCTTAGAATGCATGATAAACTATAGAATTGAACATGTCAACCAAATTTGAGTTTTGGTAGCATAGTAGGGTGAGTATAGTTAACAACAATATATTGAATATTTCAAAATAGAGAAGATTTAAAATATTTACAACACAAAGAAATTATAAACATTCCATGTGATAGTTATCCCAAATACCCTGATTTGATCATTATACATTGTACACATTTATCAAAATATTGCATGTGCCCCAAAAAGGTGTACAATTATTATGTACCAATAAAATTTTTTTAAGCAAAAATAAATAAGTAGAACTATGAGGACCTAAATAGACATTTATCTAAAAAAGACATAAAAATGGCAACTAGGTATGTGAAAATGTGCTCAACATCACTAATCATCAGGGAAATGCAAATCAAAGCCACAGTGAGATATCTCCTCACACCTGTTAGAATGGTTATTATAGACAAGACAAAAGATAACAATTGTTGGCAAGGGTGTCAAGAAATGGAATCCTTGCACGCTGTTGGTAGGAATGTAAATTAGTTCAGACATTATGGAAAACTGTATGGAGGTTACTAAAAAAATTAGAAATAGAACTACCAAATGACCCAGTAACCCCCTTCTTCTGGGTATATACCCAAGGGAAATGAAATCAGCCCATCATAGAGATATCTTCACTACCACCCTGCTCATTGCAACATTATTCACAATAACCAAGATATGAAAGCAACGTAGGTGTCCATTGCTGGCTGACTGGATAAAGAAAATGTCATATAGATGAAACATTACTAAAATATAAAATATACGTTTCGCATATATAATATAATGGAATAATAGTGTTATATAATATATATTTAATAGCATAAATACTCATATATTATTACATTCTATTATAGAATAATAGAATAAAATAATCTATATATTATATACACAAAAATATAACAGAATATTATTTGGCCTTAAGAAAGAAGGAAATCCTATCATTCATGACAACATGAATGAACATGGAGGACATTATGCTAAGTCAAATTAGCCCCAGAAATAGAAAAAAAGATACTGAGCGATCTCACTCATACTTAGAATCTGGAAAAAAAAAAAAAAGGTGAAATACATAGAGACAGAGAATAGAAAGGGGTTACTAGGAGGAGGGGAAGGAGAGGGAAGAGGAAATGGAAAGGGATAGATCAAAGGGTACAATGTTGCAGTTATGCAGTAGAATGAATAGGTCTAGACATCTAATGTGCAGCATGAGGATTACAGTTAATAATATTATACTGCTTATTATAAATTTACTGAGAGTAGATTTTAGGTACTCTTACCATGCACATACACAAGAGAGGGTAGCTATTTGAGATGATGGGTGTGTTAATTTTCTTGACTATAGTTACCATTTCACTATGTATAAATATATTAAAAAATCATGTATACCTTAAATATATACATAATTTTTAAAAAGACAAAAACCAAAAAACCAAATGAGGTCATATCAATGGTTCAACGGGCTTTGCTGAGCCATGGGTGACAATTCAACTGTAAAATTTTAAAAACAGTAACATGAAGCAATAGACAAAACAATGTTTTCCTGGAAGCAGGTATATCACTGAATGCCCGTTTACTAGATGCCCGGGTGCCCCTGTGTGTTTGTTTATAATTAGATGCATCAGACATAATGTATTTTTAGATTTTTATTTGCATGCTTGACAAAGGGTAAACAAAACAAAAGGCAAAATGACAAACCAAAAATGCCTTCCACATAAGGCAGCTCAGACTAATGAACTCAAAACAAAGATATTATGGTGTCTATGTGTATGTGTGTGTGTATTGTGTGTGTGTTTTCTATGCATGTTCTTATGCACTTCGGCCTTTCTACAATCACTTATGTGTATCTTGTGTATCTACATCTTCCCTGACACCAGCGTCTCAGATCTATCCACAATCTCTCAGGTATCTTATAATGCACTCCTTCCTTAGGCCCCAGTTATTTAGACCAGGGTTGAACAATGGGCCCAATTTATGCCAGTCAGGTTTTGTCTCCCTTACCAGAATTGAAATTAGGTCACTGAGAAATGGGCACTGAGGCGGTGGGTGAGCATGTAAACTAAATGGATATTATTAGGTGTCATATTAAGCCAAAGCTATGATATGCCAGCCAAAGTCATGGTGGGAATTTGAAACCACAAGCCAGGTTTGAGACCACATAGAAAGGTGAATGGTATGACAAGCTGCCACCAAATGAATGGTGGAGATGGACCTTCCAAACTCTGCCAATAGTTCCTATGAGACCCCAGGCAAGTTGTGTAACTTCTCTGAGTTTCTGGGTTTTTTTTTTTTTTTTTTTTTTTTTGTACATAAGTTGATTGAATATGGCAATCTCCGTGGTTCCTTTATGAGGTTAATTCTATCCTCCAAACACGATTGTCTCAGATATAAAATACTTCAGAATAGTGAACTAGTACCAAATGAACCATCGACCTCACTCTACAAGTGACAGTATTTCTGAGCACATGCATCTGTACGCATTGTGTAGGCGTTGTGGACACAGTGAGGAAACGGACGCAGGTTCTTCTTCACGGACCTTATGAATAAAACTCATTGATTAAATAATCACCCAAATGTCTAATCATGAACTTTGGTAAGTGCTACAAAGGGCGAATACAGAGAGCTAGAACAGCACTAACAAGGGGCTTGGTTGCTCTGAAATAAAGATCAGACCTGGCTTTTCTGAGGAAGCCCAGAGAGTTAGAGAATAAGTAAATAAAGATGAGGAAGAAGAACATCCCTGGTACAAGGCTTGGTTTTGGCAAAAGTCATAAAATTACTTAATGGTCATCATCAAAAGTATACTCACTTAGAAACTTTTACGTTGTGCTCTTTCATTGTAGGTTGGCACATAACCCATAAATAAAGGGAAATATCCTGTCATGCTCCAGTCCTAAAAACTACACAACACAGAGACTATATGTATGTAGAGCAGGCGTCCCCAAACTACGGCCCGTGGGCCGCATGCGGCCCCCTGAGGCCATTTATCCGGCCCCCCGCGGCGCTTCAGGAAGTGGCACCTCTTTCATTGGTGGTCAGTGAGAGGAGCACAGTATGCGGCGGCCCTCCAACGGTCTGAGGGACAGTGAACTGGCCCCCTGGGTAAAAAGTTTGGGGATGCCTGATAGAGGCACAAACTAAAATATTTTGGTGGAAAAATCTTCCTGGAACCCATGGAGAGACAAATAGCAATAACAGGAATGTTACTTACACAAACAAGTACTGGTGTGTGTGTGTGTGTGTGTGTGTGTGAATACTTCAGTACTTAAAAATATTTATTTTTTTTGCTTTCCCTCCAACACCATCCCCTAACCCTGCCCTGGGTTTGTAGTGAATTGTATACCAGTGCTGGGATACTTAATCTGACTTTTCCTGCAAATATTGTATGTACATATATATGAGCAAATTCTCATCAAGGACACCTGGCCTTTGGGCTATGTTTGTGAGCAAGTTTTAGCCATTAGCTATAATTGTGCTTCCAAAAGTCTAGGCCAGGTGTCCCCAAACTTTTTACACAGGGGGCCAGTTCACTGTCCCTCAGACCGTTGGAGGGCCACCACATACTGTGCTTCTCTCACTGACCACCAATGAAAGAGGTGCCCCGTCCTGAAGTGCCACGAGGGGCTGGATAAATGGCCTCAGGGATAAATGGCCGGATAAATGGCATGCGGCCCACGGGCCGTAGTTTGGGGACGCCTGGTCTAGGCATCTCAGACAAAAGAGAAAACTCTTGATTATTTGAATATGATTGAAATACGCTAGCACTGAAGTTACTTATTTGACCCCAAAATGCAGTCGTTTGTCAGTATCCAGTCTATCAGTATTCATGGGGGATTGGTTCCAGGACCCTCTGTGGATACCAAAATCCATGGATACTCAATGCTGTTATATAAAATAGTATAGCATTTGCATATAATCTATGTATATCCTCCCATATACTTTAAATAATCTCGATTATTTATAATACCTTATACAAGGTAAATGCTATATAAATATTTGTTATACTATATTAAAGAAATAATGACAAGGGAAAATATGTATACATTACGTACAGACACAACCATCTATTTTTAAAAAATATGTTTGATCTTCAGTTGGTTGAATCCACAAATGTGGAACCCACAGATATGGAGTGCCAACTGTAAAAGTTTGGGACATTTTTAACACCACAGGTATCTAGTGAAAGGGAGATGGGATCATTTGTATTTAACATCAAAGTTGCCATTTAACTGATAAAAGTTTAGCTTAATAACAACCAGTGACTTCCTTTTTTTTTTTTTTAAAGAATAAAGAAGAGGAAGAAAGAGAAAGAGGAAGAGGGAGAGAGGATGGGGGAATTGCTTTATTGCCCAGGCTAGAATGCAGTCTAAATATGGTTATGCCTATAATTGTCCTTAATAATGGAGATATAAAAGAAAATGAGGGAAGAGAATAACAAACAAGGAGCCAACCAACATTTCGTTTAAACTTCTAAGTTGATATGATGTGGTACTGATAAGAGTGTATATTTTGTATATTTAAAGTGGAGAGTTCTATAAATGTTAATTACATTTACTTGTTCCAGATCTGAGTTCAAGTCCTGGATATCGTTGTTAATTTTCTGTCTCATTGATCTGTCTAATATTAATGTTGAAGTCTCCCACTATTATTCTGTGGGAGTCTAAGTCTCTTTATAAGTCTTGTATGTCTGCGTATTCCTGTATTGGGTGTGTATATATTTAGGATCTTTAGCTCTTCTTGTTGTTGCATTGATCCTTTTATCATTATATAATGACCTTCTTTGCTTCTTTTGATCTTTGTTGCTTAATTGTGACTTCTGCTTTTTATTTATTTATTTTAGCTCTCTGTTTGGTTGGTAAATCCTTCTCCATCCCTTGTTTTGAGTCTTTGTGTATCCTTGAATGTGAGATGGGTTTTGAGTCTTTGTGTATCCTTGAATGTGAGATGGGTCTGGATGCAGCATACCGATGGGTTTTAGTTTTTTAATTCAAATTGCCTGTCTGTCTTTGGATTGGGGGATTTAGTCAATTTAAATTTAGAATTAATAATAATATATGTGAGTTTAATACTGCCATTTAATATTAGCTGGCTATTTTGCCATTAGTTGATGTAAATTCTTCATTATAGTGATGCTCTTTTTGGTATTTTTTTAGAAAGGCTGGTACTGTTTGTTCCTTTCTATGTGTAGTGGTTCTTTCAGAAGCTCTTGTAAAGCAGGCCTGGTGGTGATGAAATCTCTGAGTGCTTGCTTATTCACAAAAAACTTTATTTTTCCTTCACTTGTGAAGCTTAGTTTGGCTGGACGTGAAATTATGGGTTGAAAGTTCTTTTCTTTAAGGATGTTGAATATTGGTCCCCACTCTCTTCTGGCTTGTAGAGTTTCTGCTGAGAGATCTGCTGTAAGTCTGATAGGCTTCCCTTTGTGGGTAACCTGACCTTTCTCTCTGGCTGCCCTTAGTATATTTTCTCCTTCATTTCAACCCTGGTGAATCTGATGATTATGTGCCTTGGAGTTGCTCTTCTTGAGGAATATCTCTGTGGTGTTCTCTGTATTACCTGGAGTTGAATATTATCCTGCCTTACTAGGTTGGGAAAATTTTCCTGAATAATATCCTGAAGCGTAATTTCCAGCTTGGATTCATTCTCTTCGTCACATTCAGGTACACCTATCAAGCGTAGATTAGGTCTTTTCACATAGTCCCATATTTCTTGGAGACTTTGCTCGTTCCTTTTTATCCTTTTTTCTCTAATCTTGTCTTCTCGTTTTATTTCATTGAGTTGGTCTTCGACCTCTGATATCCTTTCTTCTGCTTGATCAATTCGGCTGTTAAAACTTGTGCATACTTCACAAAGTTCTCGTATTATGTTTTTCAGCTCCATCAATTCACTTATATCCCTCTCTAAATTGTGTATTCTTGTTAACATTTCGTCAAATCTTTTTTCAAAGTTCTTAGTTTCTTTGGATTGGGTTAAAACAAGTTCTTTTAAGTCACAGAAGTTTCTCATTATCCACATTTTGAAGCCTGCTTCTGTAATTGGAACACACTCGTTCTCCATCAAGCCTTGTTCAGTTGCTGATGAGGAACTGTGATCCCCTGCTGAGGGAGAGGCGTTCTGATCTTGGGTACTCTCAGCCTTTTTTGGCTGTTTTCTTCCCTTCGTTATAAATTTATCCATCTGTGGTCTTTGTATTTACCGTCTTTGTAATTGGGTTTCTGAGTGGATGTCCAACTTATTGATTCTCAGCACTGAAATCTGAGCAACCCACTGCACCGACTAAATCAGTGGCGTTAAGATTGATGGTGCTTTTCTGACTCTGCACCAAGAACTGACGCTCCAAGCCTCCGGCAAAATCGCCTCGCCGCCGGTCACAAGAGTCGCACTGGCGACCCGTGGGGCTCCTCCGCTGGGAATTTCGTGGTGAGTGAGCAAAAAGAATTCATGTGAAGGTGTGGCGTCCTCTCGTTCTTTGCGCTTTCACTGGGAGCTACAATCCCGAGCTGCTAGCGATCAGCCATCTCGGATCGCTCTCCAACCAGTGACTTCCTACTGTGTTTCAGGCATATTCTAGGGACCAGGGAAAGAGAAATTAGGCACAAGAAAGGCAATAGATGCCCAACAGTAGTAAGTATAATAAAATGTTATCCATTCAAGAATGGAAGTGCAGAGAGACAAAAGAAGTGTGAAATGGTTATTCCTTGTGGATGGGGTGTGTGGAGAAGCAGCCAGGCTTCTTAGAAGGGATGAGTGCTGAGCAGTTTGCTGGCTGGCTGGGAGTCGTCAAGCAGAAGAGGAAGGGAAGGACTCCAGGGAGGGGCACCAGCAGCTGTAAGGGGGTAAAAACAGCGTGTGGTGTGGCAGGAAGTTGTTCAGAGTTGTTAGAGCGAAAAGTGCCTGTTGCCTGGGGTGGGCAGGGCTGAGGGTTGAAGAGGAGTGAAACAAGGCTGAGGACAGGCCAGCACCACACTAGGAAGAACTGGTCTGAGGGTTAGGGAGCCTAGCCTAAGGAATAGGAAATTTTTTCTAGTCTAAGGAATAGGACATTTTTGCAGGAAACCTTAAGCAGGGGAGAGACTGGTAACATTAGAGTTTAGCAATATCTTTGAGGCAGAATGGATTTGGTTGTTAAGATTACAGAGACAAGAAGGTGGGGAGGATTCTCGTCTTGAAATCAGGGGTAGAAAATTACAGCCCATGGGCCAAATCTGACTTTACTGACTCTTTTTGTGGACCCGTAAGATAAAGGTTTTACAAAATTTCAATTGACTTAATAATAGGAAAATTTGACTTTAAATACTAAGCAAAATGTTATTTCTTCTGACAAAATAATTCTCATTACTAACAAGAATATATGTCTATTGACATGTATTTTTTCTCAATTATTATTGCATTGTGAATTTTGTCAATTAAAGGATGTGGATATTTGTGTTTTCTTTTTTATATAAACACATAGATAATATGTTCGATTTTGCCTCATGGCCCACAAAGCCTAAAATAGTTACTACCTGACCCTTTATAGAACACGCTGGCCAACCTCTGGTCTAAATGAAAGATGATTGAGGACAGCCTGGAAGAGGAGTTAAAAACAGACCAAAAATGACCATCCAAGTATGAGCGGCTGTGCAAGGATATTAATGGGCTGGATGTGTACTGATTAGTTTGGAAAATGCAGGAGAGTCATAAATGCATTGTGGACAAAGTAATAAGTTGTCTATATAATTTTCAGTTAATTTTAGTATCATGAAGTTGTAACTTAAGATCAATAATAGTGCGTTGTAAATGCATTTTTATTTTCTATTTTTATCAAGTTTAAAGGTTTAAAGTTCATTTATACTGGCATTTTTTACTCATTTTCAGGTAGCTAAAAACATAATTTCTTACTCTTGTTTTAAAATATTATTTTTAAAAAGATAGTAATAGTGTAGATGGTTCAAAAATCTATCAACAGTATAAAAAGATTACACAGTGAAAAGTGAATTTCCATTTCACTTTCATCTCCTAGTCCTTCTGCTTACCAATTCTCTCCAGAGGCAAGTTATTTTGCCAGTTTCTTATACTTCATGTCCACACATATTTTTAAATTTTTTAATTAACAAAGTAACATACTCTACAGACTGTGCTGGATCATCCCTTAGTCAGTTAATATAATTTTCAGTTAGTTCCGTATAACTTTCTATAGCTTTTTCTTATTCTTATTAAAAGCTGTGGACTATTCCAATGCATGAATGCTGTTAAAAAAATAACAGTATACATACATTTTTAATAGTATTTCTTTAAGAAAAATTTCTAGAAGAAAAATTTCAGTGCAGGGCATTTGAATATTTTAACTTTGAAAATAATCGTCAAATTGACCTCCAAAATTTAAATCAATTTATAACACTATCAATTATGTATTGTAGTGTATATTTTCTTACCTTTTTGTCAAAATAATACAATAGTCAAATTTCAAATATTTGCCAGACTGATAGATGAAAAAACAAGGCATTTTCTTATAGTCTTAAAGTGCATTTCTCTTATTGCCATGAAGTTGAACATCTTTTCATATGTTTAAAGGTTGTTTCCTTTTCTTTGAATTGTCAATATTCTTGGCTCATTCTTCTTTGGGTTCATGTTCTGTTTTAAAAATAAAACAATTCTTGAATGAAACAAACTGGTGTAGATCAAAGGTTATAATGACTTTACCAGAAAGAAGAATTTTCCCTACTTAGCTTCCTTTTATACCACATCCTAAGAGAGTCACACAAGTCTATGTTATCTATAATTAATGTTTTTGTGACCTATCTTCCCTATTGAATAATCAATTATTGGCTCAAACTCTAAATTAAAAACTTTGGAAGTTCAGGTCCAGGGTAGACGGAAAAATAAAGTAAAATCTCTTTTTTGTAACAATGCTGGTCCTAAAATGATTAAAACAGCAGTAAAAACAGAAAGAAAACTAACAAATTTTAATTCATGCAGAACAACTGAAAATTATGCAAAAAAAAACATTTGAAACAAGAAAGGAATTTGGAATTAAAAATAAAGTATACACACACACACACACACACACGCACACACACTTATTTGAGTAATTTTAAAGTAGAGTCTCATTGCTTTGGAAAAACACACTTAGCAAATAAGAAACTCTTGCTTTGGCTCAAAGAACATGTTTTAAATGAGACAGATGTTTGATGACCAGACTGCTTTTCTTGGGACCTGTGTACTTTGCATATGCATAAAGTTTCATGAGGTTTAAAATGTAGGCTAAAATCCAAAGTAAAGTTCCTCAGGGGTGTGACTCTGAGCTCAGCATCTTCGTGATTCTTTCTGTGAATAAGTTGTTGAAAAATCACAAAGATCTACACATGCACTTTGGTAAGTACAGCTGGTAATAGACACCCCAGGAACATGAGGGCATTGAACAAACTGAACTCTACAATTCTGTGTTTATATGATGAGGACCCTTAAGAGAAGCTCAATCCAAGCTCTGACATGTTTCCATGGGGTAGTTAGTGACAACCTTTAGAAACTTTTTTTCCTGTATAGAAAAGGCTACCAAATGTCCTCCCAAGTATGCTTTTTTGGGAAATCTGAGATGTCAAACACATGTCATCACTTAAGGAGCAGTGCTATCAATTGAGTTAGAGTCTTGGTAAGCATTCTTATGATGATTTTTTGCTTTTATCTGTGTTATTTAACTAGCAACTCTTAAAAGGAAAACAAAGCTGGAAGCAGCCTAGAGGCATATTTATTGGGATAGTCTCTGCTAAGGAAAGGCTTTGTTGTGGATTCAAAAATCCAAAACATAAAGGGATTCTAAGGATGTAACTAGTTATTCTGGTTTTCTTCATAATAGAATATTTGATATCATTAACTACATATGGAGAATTTATTGAATTGGATAATCCTTTATACATTATAAAATAAAAATATATCTTTTCAGACTTTTAATGGTTTGTACTTTCATCCTTATGTAAAATTTGGCCTCGAGCCACTATTTGATTTCCTGTGCTCAATCTTTATATTCTGAGTTTAAGAAGCTAAACTTTTCCTTGGCAAATTATTATTCCAAGTGTCCCAGTGCTACATGTGTGGTCTTCAAAACACTTTCTGGGTCAGCTTAGACAATAGTGACATGCTAATTTTTAAATCTGCAAAGGAAAGATTGTTTTTGGTTGGCTTATCACATTCATAAAAGTGATTTATCATATTTACGAGATAATTTCATTGTTTGATCTTCTTTCTCTCCTTTCCACCTCTCATCATCTACTTTGTCCTTCATCATTGGCTTATCTGCTGCCTGACACTGAGACTTCTTAGCCCAAGGAGTTCCCTGCCACCCTGTGAAGACGTCTTGTCTTCTCCATGCACCTTTACACGTCATTTTCCAATCTTTGCTCTTTCAAGTGGCCAGGAACGTTTCTGAACATTACTAGAGCAAGATGCCAAGATAACTGAAGGGAGTAGCATTATGATTATCCCGTTGAGAAGATATTATCTTAAGGTGTTTATACTGTTTGGAGTTTTTGCTTTTCATATTTTCTGGAGTGACTAAACTGTTCTTAGATGTACAGTGGTTGAAGGACAAATCTTGTATCAAAGCAAAACTCACTTGCCTTGTTTTCTGTTGTTCTGTTTTCTTCTCTGCAATTATTTATTTATTTATTTGAGATGGAGTTTCACTCTTGTTGCCCAAGCTGGAGTGTAATGGCATGATCTTGGCTCACTGCAACCTCTTCCTCCTAGGTTCAAGTGATTCTCCTGTCTCAGCTTCCTGAGTAGCTGGGACTACAGGCACATGCCACCACACCTGGCTAATTGTTTTGTATTTTAGTAGAGACAGGGGTTTCACCATATTGGCCAGGATGGTCTTGATCTCCTAACCTCATAATTCACCTGCCTTCGCCTCCCAAAGTGCTGGGGTTACAGGCGTGAGCCACCGCACCTGGCCTAATATCTTTTTAAAACAAAAGTCTAATCTAATCATGCATGTGCTTTACACCTTCCTCTGGTTCTTGGTCTTACTGTAAGAAAAAGCTTGGATTTGCTTCACAGGGCTTTCAGGTTGTCTGTGATCTGGCATTTCTCCTTACCATTTACATACTCTACTCGCTAGTCCTGTGGAGGAGTGAAGAAGTCATGGTTAAGAGCATGGACTCTGAAAACAGAAGCCCTCGCTATGGAACTCCGTTCTTTCTGTTCCACAGGCCTGATTTTCAGCAATTTACTCAAACTTTCTGTGCCTCAATGTTTTCATCCGCTCTTTGGAATAATAACTGAACCTATTTGTGGGGTGGTTGTGAGAATTAGATGAGAAAACATAGGAAGAGATCTTAGAACAAGCCTGACATACAAGAAGTGCTAAGAAAGTGTTTCCTGCTGCAAATTTTGTTTCAGTTCTTCTAAGATGCTAGCTCCTTTTCCTCTAGGTCTTTCTACCAGCTCTTTTGTCTTTCTAAAACTTTCTCCCTTTATCACCATTATCTGTATAATTTTTATACCTTCTTTGTATTAGGGATTTCAAGAGAAATGGAACCAATCGGATGTATGTACGGATAAAGGGATTTATTATAAGAAATTAGCTCATACAATTACAGTGATAGGCAAGTTCCAAGATTTACAGTGTGAATTGGCAAAGTTGTAGACCAAGGAGAGGTGATTGTTAGTTTCAATCTAAGTCCAAAGGACTGGGAAGCAGAAGAGTAATGTGGTTCTCCTCCAATGGCTGATAGGTTTGAGACTCAGGAAGAACTGATGTTTCAGTTCAAGTCTGATGGCAGGAAAGAAGCTGATATCCCAGTTCAAAAACAGGCAGAAGAAATACTTTCCTCCTGGGGGAAGGTCAGCCTTGCCTTTGTTCCAAGACTGTCCTTTTTCTCTGGCCTCTGAGCTCTCAAGGATGTATTTATCTTATTTTCCACTGTATCTTTAGTATCTAGTACAGTGCCTGGCACATGATAGGCATTCAATAAATACTTGTTACATAATTAGTCAATTGATTGAAAATTGTAAGCTTTTTCCATTTCTGATAATCTAAGTATCCAAATTATTCAAACTACTAGATAAAATACTTCAAAGTATAGTAGCAAACAAAGAACAAAGATCATTCTAATTATATTTATGATAACTATTAGCAGTAATCACAGATTTTGAGTCTAATACTAAAACCGTCTTAGTGATAAGCATCTAGCAGAATGTGCTGATGTTTATTAGTAGAAAGCATTATGCATTTTAAATTCAATCTAGTATTTATATCCTTTGGTAAAATGAACATAAATAAGCTAATTTTAGTTTACCTTGGCAAATACTTGATTCATTTTATAGATATAGAAAAACTAGGAAGTTTAAGACAGTTTAAAAATAAGCATCATCATATAATCTTAAACTTCATAAGTCTTCCCAACTTTAGCAAGAATTCCTTCTTTAACAATTCTTGAAAGATGGTATTTGTATTATCTTTCCACCAGTATATATTGGAATACATTGGGATTATAAATATATATGTGTATATATATATATGTATATATATATATATACAAATTTTAAAAATATCTCTGTATATTTTCACTGTCCTCAAAACCTTCCAACTGCCAAAGGTTTGTTTGGTAAGCTTTGATTTTAATGTCTTCTTGGCTTTAGACTTAAAAAATATGGACAATTCTTGTTATTTGCAGTAGTTACATTCTATAACATCACTGTAAGCATTCAGTTAGTGAATACTGAACCATTGCTCCTAGCAGAAAAATAGGATCAGATTCCTGCAAGTCTTTGATTACAACATTTTTGTCATCCAATCAATATCTAACTTTGTTTTATGTGTTTCTGTTTTAAGATGACTTCTTGAATATACATTGTTGATTCATTAGCATTGAATTCATGGCTAACAGCATGGCAACTCATGCCTAATTCATCTAACACACGTATTTTCTCAATAAAACACATCATAGTCTTTCTGCACTTAGTAATATTAGACAACACTTCAGCCTATGCTTAGGAGCCATTTAAAGGAGCAAAATCACCAACAGTTTAAATAAGAAGGAAGAGTGTTACTTTATGTGGCCTCAGGAATGTATGTGTCAAGCAACTCACCTCTTTTTTTTTTTCAGCTCATCACATGCATGTGAATGTCTATAAAATCTCTGTATTTTTATGGGATTACAAATAAATTCTAGCATGTAGGTAAATTTGCAAATACAGAATCTGTGGGGATCAATTGTATACATATCTGTGCATGTTTCCTAAGGAGTTTTAGAAGGGATTTTTATAAATATTGCAGAGTTAGCCTTATAGTCATCTGTATGTGACTTCTACAGCAAATAGTTTCAACACACTGTCATATATGATATATGTGCAGGCATGTAAGACTTGTTAAAACTCCCCTTTACTATGAAACTAAATTCTGCTTTTCTTCTTCAGTATTGGGGAAATGTGTAGTCGATGGCTATAAAAATTCTAGTGTGATTAATTTTAAAATTCTGATGAAAAAGCTATCATACATTATTCTAAATTTGATTTTCAAAAAACTAGTGAGGTCATTTTTATTATTTTCTACTTTAAAGATGAAGAAAGCACTGAGGGTTAGAAAGACTAGTTGTCTTGATCCAGGTCATTCTTCTAGCAAAGGCAATTCCAGGACTAACTCTATGCTCATTTTCTTCACCCTACCACTCTGTGGCTAGATAACCAGCTTATTCCAAATGAAAACTGTGGCCCCAATCTCAGTAACTTTCTATTGTAGTGGTTTCCAAAGCTTATACTCTATCAGAATCAACTGGAGGGCTGTTTAAAATCCAGATTTCTGGGCCCCGCCCCCAGAGTTTCTGATTCTGTTGATCTCAGCTGTAACCCCAAGACTTGATTCTATAAGTTCTGAGGTGATAATGATAATGCTGGTCCGGAGACCACTATTGGGAATCATTATTCTGTTTGAGCCAAGTTCACTGGATGACATTTCCCAGGGGGACTGGTGGAAGAAGAGAGGGTGAGCTCCTTATTCTGCTGCATTATCACTAAGTTCTGCCACCTGAATGCTTTCTCTATGATTTCATCTTTGAGATATTTATTTAATTCTTTTAAATCAGCTGAGAGTAATTTTAAAAATTAATGTTTCTGGAATGTAGCTTTCAATATGGGACTGGCCAGGAACTCCTAATTAATGAAGCTATTAATCTCATAATATAATATAGGTAAAAGAGAAACTGGTGAGCTTTTTATTATGCAAATTTCAGAAGTCTAATTGTCCTACTAAGTGAGGGTAAGATCGTTGTTTAAAATTGTGCAGGTAGACACCACATGACCCACTTCTGAGACTGTCTCTCCAGAACTAACCCCAATGGTAACATAAGCCTGTACCCATACGTACAGTATGATTTTACTCCCTGCTCATTTTTGGAAGGAGAATGAGTGGACACCTGACCAAAGAGCTGATCAGGTCCCTGCCCCTAAAACTTGGAAATGGAGACAGAGGTATTTGTTAGATTCAGTGAGTTTCCGAAACTGATGTTTATTTGCAGCATTGGGGATGCCAGTCATTTGCCTTTAGGTGCAAGGTAAAGCAGAGAAAGTGGCATGGAGATAGACAGACAGACACACAGACACATGCAGAGACACACAGACACAGAGACACACCGACACAGACACAGACACAGACATAAACACACACACACACAACTGGGTCCCCAGTGCTTTTCCAGTTGCTGGTTCTGGTTCCTAATGCATCCTGACTGGAGGTCTGCAAGATACTACTGATACTTTTTAAGTTTCTCTCCATGATTCTTGCTAGGTTTAATGGTTTTTTCTTTTTGTACTCTAAAAGCACCTTGACTAAGAGAGTTTGTTAAACACATACTCTTCCTGACTTAGAGCACCACTGTTCCACAGGGACAGTATTATAACTGTCAATGAATGGAGCATTTGTAGTGCCACCTCTTCCAGGAACTAGTTTACTGGACCTCAGACATACTAATTTCCTGCTTCAAATCTCTTATCTGTAAATAGAGGAGAGTTGCATTAGATTATTTGTGAAGAGGCTTTCAACTCCAATATTCTTGTGCTTAAAGAAAACGAAGTCGGTGGAGTTTGTCTCTTATTGGGCTGGAATCAAAAATGGAAACTTTATAATCTTAGAGGCTGAGTATTGCAGGGCAGCAGTAATCAAGTGAGGGATACTAAGGAGAGACCAAATTAAGGAAAGAGTCAAGGCTACTCGAACATTTTCCCTAAAAATAGGGAAAATGTTTGGATAATTCCAAATTTATTCTTTGCCAAACCTCTGTGTATTTTAACATGAGGTACATATTAGAATCACCTGGAGATTTTTTTTAAAAGTATAAAATAAAAAACCTCACAGGGTTGGGAAGTAATCAGGTCAGCTGAAGTTTTTATTAGCTTTCTAGGTCATTTTGATACACAGTGAAGATTGAGAAATACTGCTTTAGAGGAAAATCTCTTGAAGAAGTTATTTGAGCTGAATTCTGAAGGCAAAAGAAGACAGCCACGTAATACATGGGGGAAAGGAGAGGTGATTGTTCCAGAGACAGGAAACAGCAATAGCAAAGCAATAGCAAAGTGGAAGAGACTTTGACATGCATGAGGAACAGGGTGGAGGCCAGCATATCTGGAGCACAAAGAGTGAGAGGAAGAATGGAGATGCAAAGAGACAGGCAGAAAGTAGCTCATGCTAGAATTTAAATTTTAGTTTATAAGGAATCATTGAAGAATTTTAATCAGGTGAGTGACCTGATCTTCTGTACTTTTAAAAAGAGCACTCTGAGAAACCCGATGATTCCCTTTGTAAGTGATCTGACCTTTCTATCTAGCTGCCTTTTCACTTAGCAGTCCCATTACCGAGCATAAACACAAAGAAAAATCATTTGTTGTACAAAAGAGACATATACACTCTTATGCTCAGCACAGCACTATTTACAATAGCAAAGGATTCAACCTAGGTGCCCATCAACAATGTAGAGATACAGAAAATGTGGTACACATACACAATGAAATACTATGCAGCCATAAAAAGAATGAAATCATGTTCTTCGCAGCAACATGGATGTAGCTGGAGGCAATTATCCTAAGTGAATTAATGCAGAAATAGAAAACCAAATACCACATCTTCTCACTTATAAGTGGGAGCTAAACATTGGATATACATGTACAGAAGGATGAAAACAGTAGATGCTAGGGACTGCTGGTGGTGAAGAGAGGGGCAAGGAGCTGAATGTACTGTCTGTTGGGTACTATGCTCAATACCTGGGTGATAGCATCAATCATACCCCAAAACTCAGCATCATACAGTACACACAGACAACATATCTGTACATATACCCCCCTCAATCGAAAATAAAAGTTGAAATGATTAAAAAAATTTTTTAAAAAAGAACACTCTGGCTGCTATATGGAAAGTGGATTTTGACAGGGCAACAGATTTGATGGAGAGACTGGGCAAAGAGGCTATGATCTCAGTCCAATAGAGAGATGATGGTAGTTTGGATAGGGTGGTGGCAGATGGGTGGAAGGAGAGCATGGATAAAGGAAATATTGTGAAAAGGGAACTGGTAGGACTTGCTACGTACCTGATATCTAAGTTCCTAAGAAACAGAATCAGAATAATGAATCTGCCATTCAAATATTGATAGAACATTTCCTATTCCCAATACAGAGCATCATGCCATCTTATAGAAAACTGGTTTTCCTTGTGTCTAGTCAATATATGAGTATGCTAGAATCTGGAGCTCAAATGAGTCATGGCTTAAGGTGTATCTTACATGGGACAAAGCAAATTAATTGATACAAAATGAAAAACTTTATATGGTGGCAGCTTATAGGTGTGATAGCTAATCAGACTTTCTTAGATTCATTTTTAATGATCACTTTTGTAATGATAATTTTTTTGGTGAGTGACAGAACTCCTCAGACAAAGGCGTGTGCAAATGAGTTTTAACTACACTTAGATAAAACATGCATATTTCTAAGGAGGCAAGTGTCTTTTTCCATTTCCTTCTGATGTAACAAAATACTACAGATTGGATAATTTATAAACAATAGAGATTTATTTGGTATATGGTTCTGGATGTTGGGAAGTTCAAAAGCATGGTACCAGCATCTGGCGAGGGTCATCCTATGGCAGAAGGCATCACATGGAGAGTGAGCATGCGAGACACAGAGAAAATGGGAGCAAACTTATCCTTTTATTAGGTACTCCTGAGATAACTAATCTACTCTCTAGATAATGGCATTAATCATAATCACCTCATAAAGGTCCCACCACTTAATACCATCACAAAAATAATTAAACTTTGGCATACATTTTAGAGGATACATTCAAAACACAGCACCAAGGTTTACTTGACTAGGTATGTATTTGATGGGCCTTAGGCTTTCCAGCTAATCTGTAACTTTGTAAAGTGCACATGGTAGGTTGGTTCAAAAGACAGAAGAAAATGTTAAATAATTGTTGGATTGTTATAAATCAGGTTGAGAAGAAACAACTGAGAATATACATTTTCTAATTTAGCTTGTCATATGCAAAAATTCACATATGTTCAAAAAAACCTTAAAATAATAATATCCCTATAAAATAACACCTGGAAAACATATTTTAATGTTTTCACTGAAAACTTACCAAATGTTTACCTCCAGTTTCCAAATCTTAAAGTACTAATCCATGGCCATTTATTATTTGTCCAATTTGAATATGAAGGCCAGTTATTTTGCCTGAGGCCACATGGCCAATGCATACATTTGTGAGTCTGCAGAGATCCAGTATCTTGATTCATTGATCTATGAAGTAAGAAATTCTTGATTTTTCTTTCTGTAAGTAGAGGAAAAGGGAAGAAACAGAAAATATGAGAGCCTTAACAAAAATAATGTCTTTCAGTAATAATGTGTTTCAAAAATAATATCTTTTTCCTCATGAGTTTCTAAATTCGCTGACATGGATACCTTCCATGTGTTCTTAAAAAAGGTTTTTTGTTAGCCAGAGAAACTTTCCATCAGCTTTCTTGCTTGCCAACATTATTAAGACCTCAAGACATCATGTGTGTTAGCCCAGTAAAAACAAACTCTACCTCTAAAAGTTTAGCAGTATATAGAAAAGCAGCTTAAATCATATATTAATTTTACCACTTGTATTTTAACTTGATTTCTTCTTTCCTTCCTTTTTCAAGAATTATTAAGATATTACTTGGAAACCATACTAAGTACTGAACTAAAAAAGAAATATTAACTAGTTGACGAAGAACTATGTACAAATTCCCTTCTAGGTTGAGCCACTGACTCACCTTCTCTTAAAACATTCTGCTATGTCTTAAACAGAAAATCAATTACAGGTGGAAAGTTGTAGAGCGCAGATAACTTGACCAGCAATAGGGAAGCCAACAAAATTGATAATAAGATTATTTCTTTCCTCCTTGGTCTTCTCCTTTCCCTGTCCCCAAATGAATGTTTCAAGGTTCTTTTGTGGCAGGCACCATCTTCCAATTTCTTTTCTTCTGCTCTTGCATGTGGCATTGCACTGCTTAGCAAGTTCTCAAGTTCTTATAGCACTCCCTTCTTCTTCCTAAACTTGCTGAAGTCTCAGCACACCAAGAAAATCCTTGAAAATGAGTTGAAAAACATTGCCTGTCTCATTCAAGCCCCTTGGATGTGGCTCACACAAAGCGTGAATGAAATGATTTCATAGCACAATTCAAGGCTGTTATAGTCATAAAGGATATCTCATTGTGTGACACACACATATCACAGAACCAGTGATTCTAGCATCTTGGAAAATACTTTTAGAATATTTTTTAACCTCCACATTTTCTCTAACAGCAAAAGGTCAGAATGGCCTGTATAATCATTTCCCTTCATACAAGCCAGAAGGATAGAGCAATAAGAGTATAGAAGTGGAAAAGAAGTCTCAGCCTTCTAAAGAAGCCATTCTAAGGTAATAGGTATCTGCAACCAACTTACTGCTAATAATTCAATTAAAGGAGAGTGATTTCCTTATGTGTTACAAACAAAAGTAAAACAATTGGAGATAAGGGTATATAGACTGTAATGTTTATACTTAAATTTGGACTTTAGGTTATCAGATAAAGACCAAAAATTCTCAATGAGGGTTGAAGACCTGGCATCAAGACATAGAAATTAGTAGGCAAAGGACATGAATAGACACTTTTGAAGGGAAGACACACATGCTGCCAACAAGCATGTGACAAAAGCTCAACATCATTGATCATTAGAGAAATGCAAATTGAAACGACAATGAGATACTATCATGCAACAGTCAGAATGGCTATTATTAAAAAGTAAAAAAGTAACAGGGTGGCTGAGAAAAAGGAATGCTTTTATACTGTTGGTGGGAGTGTAAATTAGTTCAGCCTTTGTGTAAAGCTCTGTGGCAATTCTTCAAATAGCTAAAAACAGAACTACCATTTGACCCAGCAATTCCAGTACTAGGTATATACCCAAAGGAATATAAATCATTCTATCATAAAGACACATGTATATGCATGTTCATTTCAGCACTATTCACAATAGCAAAGACATAGAATCAACCTAAATGCCCATCAATGGTAGACTGAATAAAGAAAATGTGGTACATATATACCATAGAATACTGTGCAGCCATAAAAATGAACACAATCATGTCCTTTGCAGGAACATGGATGGAGCTGGAGGCCATTATCCTTAGCAAACTAACAGAAAAACTAAATGTTGCATGTTCTCACTTCTAAGGGGGAGCTAAATGATGAGAACACATGGCCAGATAGAGGGGAACACACGCTAGAGCCTATTAGAGGGTCAAGGGTGGGAGGAGAGAGAGGATCAGGAAAAATAACTAATGGGTACTATGCTTAATACCTGGGTGATGAAATAATCTGTGCAACAAACCTCCATGACATGAGTTTACCTATATAATGAACCTGCACATGTACCATTGAACTTAAAAGTTAAAAAAAGACAGAGATTGTATACTTAAGCTAACACTTGACTTGAGTTTCAAAGAATAAGAAGGAAGAGAGAGAGAGAACAGAAGCAAATTATAGATTTTTTTAAAAGTGCGAAAGTTTGGGAAACTGCCTGTTAATCAGAATTATAATTTGAAAATCTGTAAGTATTATTTTACTTAGGAATATTTCACTCTTCCTTACGGTTTCTTTTCAGAATGTAGGTCTTATTTCCCTAATTAAACTGAAAGGATCTTGGGCACAAAAAGTCTTTTTATATTCCTCATGTCTCTTAGATCTGTGTCTACAAAATGTGCAAAAAATACTTTGGTAAATAATAGAGAAGAGTAGGAGAAAAAGTATTGTGATTTGGACTACTTATTTTAACCAGTTTAACACATGACTGTTTTATATGCAGGATTTTCACTAGACAGAATATACTTAGGGGATTCCCACAGGAGTTCAAGCAATTTATAATTACATGACTCCACATTTATAATTGTTTCCAAAATTCAGGGTCAGATGATTAGTGACATTATTATTAATAACCAAACGCATAACAAGATTACTTGCCTCATATTGATGCTCAGTAATTTTGTGTGAAAGAAATGGATGCATGTGTAAATCACATTAATATTATCAAGGGTGAAGAGAAGTCAACTAGGCATTTTGGGGAAAGATTTTTTAACATATATATTAATAAAACAGAACTCTGTGGGCTTTCCACTCCTTCTCTGCAGTTTGTGATGCTGTTGTGATGTGATCAGGAGCTCCAGCAACTGATTTGTTGAAAGGAGGCTGCAATAGCATAAAGACTACTGCTAAGGCATATGCAAAAGCATAAAGACTAGAAGCTAAAGATGACTGAGCATGAGGATATAAACAAGCCATTTCCTCGATGACTGACTTTATTGAGTTGCTTTGCTATCTCTATGCTTCCTAGCTCTGAACTTCTCCTTAGGGAAGGTTTTAAGTTGTGTAAAGCATGTTTGTTACGTCCTCTACAACTTGCAGGAAAAAAGGCATTTCTTACTGAAATAATCGATCAGCAGCCAAGATATTGCTCTAATTAGATTCTCAATGAATATCTGTTTAGTTAATGCTGTTTAAGCCAAAGGTGGTTGGAGGTCAAGAGGCCAAACTACTGAATAACAAAATATTGTGATTTATTGTTTATTACCACTTATTTATGGCTTCATATAAACTTTAACATCAATTTGTTTAATTCTAAGATAATCAGGTCTCATTTTTGTTGGGAAAGCTTTAGATCCGTAGATTAGTGAAAATTAACTTTAAAATGATAAATCTTGTCCAAAAGCAAGGTAGGCTTTCTTTCTGAGCAAGTATTTTTCTGTCTTTCAGAAGCATTCTAAAACGTTTTTCTTGAAAGTTCTTCACTTTCTTGCTAATTATTCTGTAGCCATACTACCTTTGCCTAGAAATATTATGTATAATCTCTTACATAATGTTTGAAAAATGGTGATTGCTTTTATTGAAGCATGTTTATACCAGATCGCTCATAGTTTGTCATGGTTTTGGCTTTAAGTCTCTTTGACTTGAGTGTCTTGGTTTTTCAATCTCTACAGCCCTATCATCTGAAAGTAATGTTAATTTTGCTTCTTTTTCTGCAAGTTCTGTAACATACTTTTCTTTCTTTCTCTTCTCCTTCCCCTGCCTTTCTCCTTCCCATCTTTCTTCTTCTCTTTTCTCCCTCACTGTCTTTTTCCCCTTCTGTTTTTGTCTGAATGTTAGCTAAAGTTAATTAGATGGTTATCATCTGTATCACCTGTATTATTAAGCTTGATGCTAGATCTTTTAGTTACAAATACGTTTATAAATAACCAGAAAAGTCCATTTGTTGCTATTTTATGAATGATTTTAATCTATAATGGATATTAACTTTTACCAGATGCTGTTTCAGCAAATACAGCAGTTATGTATCAATATGGGTTCAGACCTTATGCTGATCTCTCCATGCTCCAAGAAGAGAAATAACTCTAGTTTTAATTCTGTGTGAATAGGTAGAACCTATTTCAAATTTGGGGTGGGGATATTTAGAAATAACATTGCTTCATAGGTTAAAAATTTACTTCTGATACATTTTATTTGCTTTGGATAATATTCTTTACTATGCTTTTTGAATATAAGGCTTAGTTCAATTTAATTTCTTTTGTGGGGTTGCAGACGTTACTGTAAGATATCTGACTCAGAAGAGTAGTAATAGTATCATCACATCCAACAGATATAGGCACTTCAGCATTTGCTTCTTTTGTAACACAGAGGAGTTAGACAAAACAATCCCCAAAGTTCCTTTAATTCTAACATTTTGTGATGCTCCTGTGATAATTTAATTCAATTTCTTCCTCTCACAGAGAAGGAGATTGAGTCCCAGAGGATAAATATTGGTCAAGACTATACATGGTAGTTAATTAGCAGCAGAAACAAACTAAATTCACAGCTCTTTTTGTTGTTTCTTAGTGTGTCTGAAAGCAAGCCATTTAACTGAAGATAGGAACTCCAAAATATTTAACTGTCAAAGAGTTGGCTCAACTTTTCACCATAGCATGGCTGCAGTAACACATTTGAGTTATTCAGTCTCCTATTTTTTGACATAGGTATTCTATAATTTATAATTTTAATGTTTTTATTTAGGAAATTACAAGTAAATAAATAAATGTACATCTTACTATTTCAAAACATTTACAAAAAATCTGTGTAAGCTTGATTACTGTATTACCAAATTAATAGGCAACTCAATCTTAAATTAATCCCTGTTTATCGTTCATTTTGATGGTACATACAATATGTTATTTTTATATCTGTAAACTAGATAACTTGAAAAAAATAAAATTGAACCAGAGGAAAGTCAAGATTTCCTTTTCCCATCTTCTCTTTATGGCACAGTCAAGAAAGCATATCTATCTTTGATATATTTGCAAACATTTTGTTTTAATATGATCCATTATTTTCCTAAATTTAAATATAGTGCCAAAGGATACATCTTTATTATCAGTATCAATAAATATTATCAATATTTGGCAATAATAGTGTTGTATTTGTATTTTTCAATTTGATTTTATTTTACCAGTTTACTGTCACAGTATATTCTTTCCTTAGAAAGGGTAAAAAGGCTTTATAGCCTAGGAAACGGAGGCATAGAATTTTGGGGTCACTTTCCATTCCACACATTTTTTCTTTATGCAAGCAGAGAAAAAGCTCTCTAGAAATGGTAACACACACACACACACACACAACCAAAACCGTATTTGTCCTGGTTCTTAGCTTGATGCTTCTTTCCTTTAGCCCCAGTGCAGAAAGTACCAGGAATTTGCGTACTCAAGTAATTCACCTTTTGTACCTGCTTGAGAGATAATACTAATGAAAAAATATGTTTCACCAGCCATGTTTTCACTCCTGAAACATTCAGTGTAGTTTATTGCTTTCCAAGTGTGTGGTTTGAGGACACACATGTATTTTCCTTAAAAATCTGTAGCTTTGCTGAAAATAAATCTGGCCCATAAAAATTCTAGGAGAAACTATTATTTCTTGGCAGCTCTGAATGTATAGCTTTAATTTCAATAAGAGTCCTATCTTAGATTATTTATTTATTATCTTGGTCATTCAGTAAGTATTTTCTGTGCATCTGTATCTGCCTATTTGAGGTGAAGAGGATATGGCAGAAAAAAAATTCTGTTTTCATGGAGCTTACATGTTAGTTGAAGAAGACGATGATATATAAATAAAGTAGTGGAATATATAGTTTTTCACCTGGTAATAAGTGCTTTGGAGGAAAGCAAATAGAAAAGGAAGGTAGAAAATTGTTAGGAAGAGAGTTAACAGCTTTAAAAAGAGTTGTAGGGAAGGCCTCATTGGGAAGGTGATTTTAGAAAAGCCTTGAAGAATGTGAGGAAACTAGCTCTTCAGATTTCTTGGGGAAGAGGGTTTTTTCTGTTTAGTTGCACAAAGCAGCAACAACATAAATGTTTCTCTAAACCTTCAGTCTGATTCACTTTGACAGATATGCCTTCGAGATGATTACCAAACCATTTGAAACTGATTTCCTTCTCTCCCAGAAAATTGCCCAAGTGACTGACAGCTTATATATTCCTGGAACTGAGGACATGAATAAGGATTGAAGTAATTTTCATCTGTAATATTTCCAGAGAGGAATTGGGCACATCTTGACATTTAGGGAACAGTAGTTATTAGTAAATGTTTCTCCAGAGTTTTTAGACTCCATCATCACTATTTATTATAGATTAGAAATTCATTTTGGTAGTCTGCTGGTCCAGACCATGAATCACAAACCAAGTATCAGGCCCTCCCCATCGAAAGGAGATTATTCTGTTTCTGGTGTCTAAGGATTATTAAACATTTGAGAGAAATGTATATTAATATATCACCTTAAATACATACAATCAACAAGATATTAAGCTGTCTGTTTTGTGATTTTATTTATTTCTTTGAGAAACAACGAAAACTTCTCATTTGCTTTTGAAACTTACTATTTGGAACTTTATGATACAGGATATTGTACGTTAACCTGAGTCTACCTCCTTTCTTAAAAAAGGATCTTCAGATAATGAACTTTTGCCAACTCTGAGGCTCTGTGTATTCCTGCTCTGAGCTTCCAGGAAGAACAGCAAACCCCTAAGAACATTAATGAAACAACTACAATGTATGGAGGTTAAATTCAGAGAGACATCTGCTGTAACCAGCACAGCAGCTGGTTGAAAGCTACAGAAGACACTGCACTGATTCAATGCATGTCAGCAACAATTTGT
The DNA here is from genome assembly GCF_048565385.1 of Saimiri boliviensis. NCBI lineage: Eukaryota > Metazoa > Chordata > Mammalia > Primates > Cebidae > Saimiri > Saimiri boliviensis. The sequence goes on from NC_133457.1 coordinate 15,691,556, forward strand.
TGTTGTTGTTTTATTTTAATTTCTAGGATACATGTGAAGATATAAAGGATGTGCAGGTTTGTTACGTCGGTAAATGTGTGCCATGGTTTGATAGGTGATTTGCTGTACCTATCAACCCGTCACCTAGGTATAAAGCCCAGCATGCATTAGCTATTTTCTTGATGCTCTCCCAATCTTCACTCCCCGACAGGCCCCAGTGTGTGTTGTTCCCCTCTCTGTGTCCATGTGTTCTCACTGTTCAGCAGCCCACTTATAAGTGACAACATGCAGTGTTTAGTTTTCTGTTCCTGCAACCCAAAGGAATATATATCATTCTATTATAAAGATACATGTACGTGTATGTTCATTGTAGCACTATTCACAATAGCAGAGTTTTAAACTAGGAGTTGCTTTAAACTTCTTTATCAAATAATTAGGATTAGAAAAATCATCAATTAGAAGAATGTCTACTCACACTAGACTGTGTCTTTGTAAATATATAGTCCATCTCAAAGATTTTGGTGAGAGTAGGCATCAATGGGCATGTACGTGATCACATATTTTACTCTACTGGCAAATAAAAATGGGGTTACCTATTTTCCTCCTATGAAAATTTAAGCATTCTACTAATTTGTATGCTTTCTCTTATTTACTACTTTTCAATAGGAATGAGGTACCTGGAATTACGGGCCTAGCTTTGGTTTCTTTGGGACAGCTTTTCAAAAATGGTATCAGTCACTTAAATAGATGTCTAAGCTCTTAGAGTGCTAGGCACAGTAGGAAAGATAGAGCAAGTCATTTATTGGTCATTAAAGACCTTAGAGTGAAATGGTGAGTGGAGAAGGGAGGGAGTTTGCAGACTTCCTTCTAAATAAGACTCAGACAGAAAGCAATAGAAGCTCAATGGAAAGGAAGGCTGCAGTCATATTTGCTTTTTATTTTTTCTTATTTTGCAGTGACATTGATTCGAAAAAGACATTTGAGAAATATGTACAATGTACCGAGATTTGCAGTTTGCTTCTGGTATCCACTAACAATGTGATTTAAGACAAGTTTCTCTCACTGGAGTGCTGTGGTGTGATCATGACTCACTGGAGCCTCAAACTCTTAGGTTCAAGCAATCCTCCCTACTTAGCCTCTCAAGTAGATGCGACTTACAGGCACACCATCATGCCTGGCTAATTTTTTAAATTTATTTTTTGTACAGGGTTTCCTGGGCTAGTCTCAAACTCCTGGCCTCAAGCTATCCTCCTGATTTGGCTTCCCCAAATGCTGAGATTACAGGCACAAGCCATCACCCCAGTCTAAGGTGAATTTCTTAACTGATCTGAGACTCATCGTTTCTTCATTTGTAAAGTGAGCACAGTCTTTCCTAATGTGCATTGAAGTTACAGGTAATCAAAAGTGCATGCAAAGCACTTGGCATTTTGTCTGGAAAAGGTAGTAAATATTGCCGTTATTAAGAAAGATTAGGAAGGGCACCTCACAGGCTTGAGGTCAGAACACCTAGCAAATGGAATTATAACATCCGAGTTAGGACTGGGCTCTAACACTAGTTAGCTGGGCGCCAAGGAAAACTCAGCACGGAATGGATTTTGTGTGCTGATGAAATGCTACATGGTGTGGTGATATTCACTGCCCCAGTTTGTTGTGTGACGAAAGTAAGGTGTAATCCTAAATATCAAAGCCCTTTAGAAGACAATTATCAGCTATACAAATCAAGAACACTAGCATATAGAGAGCAATTTGAAATCTGTGTTTGGCAGGTGTGTCTTGGAGAATCTCTAGGAAGAATATGTGCTCTTAAACACTTTAGAGGACCTGAGAAAAATGTACCTTGTTGCCCCTCTGAAGGCTTCCATACCTCCTCTTCTTTCCTCAGATCCTCAGCTGGGGCACGGATGGCTTCCTTTTGTCTCTTCATTACCAGGATAGTATTAATACTTTAGTGTTCTTTACTATCCTTATCTTTATTATGTGAGAAATTTATTAGAAAAATTATCACTTTGTAGGATTACAAGCTAGTCTACCTGTGGATAGAATTGCAGCTTATATAATACAGTAAGAGAATGGAAATGGGAGATAAAGAAGCAAGGAAGAGAGAAAGAAGGAGAGAGTGATTTTTTAAATTTAAAAAAATTGTTTTATTTTATTTTGAGACAAGGTCTCATGTCACCCAAGCTGGACTGCAGTGCTATAATCAGCTCACTGTAGCCTCGGCCTCCTGAGCTCTAGTGATCCTCTGACTTCAGCCTCTCTAGTAGCTAGGACTACAGGGGCATGCAACCACACCCAGCTAATTTTTTCTTTTTCTGTAGACAGGGTCCCACTGTGCTGTCCAGGCTGGTCTTGAACTCCTGGGCTCAAGTAATCCTCCTGCCTTGGCCTCCCAAAGATTAGCATCAGCTACCACAATTCAAGAAAATGAAATAAAGTAACAAAATGATTAGGTTAGACAGTGATTTTTTTTTTCCAGAAATTGCATTTAAGTTTTTAGGATGTGTGCATCAGAAGGGTTAATAACATTTCTCTTTTATAGGAAAAGGATTGAAAACTTTGAGAAAAAGAGGAAAGTACATTAATCAAAATGTGCAGAGCTAACCAGTGGCAGAGCTGGGAATTGAACATAAGTCTCTCCACAGGCAAAGCCTATGTATGCCCTTTCCAGGGCACCAGGCTGCCTCCCTTAGCCTTGGGACTTGACTTTGATATTGGATACTCTTTTTAAAAATGATTTTATATAAGTATACAAGGGTTACTTGTTTATTGCTTTTTAACTCTATCTGGTATTTAACTGAAACTCTGACTTTCAGAGAAGTGTTATCTGTTATTAACATGTCAGGGCATAACAAAAATAAATTCATTTTTATTTAGTAGTTTAGGCATATAAAATGGGGTCACCTATTTGCCTCCTATGGAAGGTTACTGCCTGCCTTCAATATTTAATGCTTTGTTCAAGCTTTTATAAAGAGAAGAATCTCGTTCATAGATATTTTTCATAATGATCATTCAAAGCAGTGGTGTTCAAAATCAGTGGTTATCTCAATTAGCCACCACCTTCCTCCTTTATGAGCATTTCCCTTCTCCTTTCAGACAGAAATAATACCTCTCTCCTTGGTGTTCCTACAGAGCTTTGTGCCTCTTCAATGGCAAAACTACATTTGTTTTGTCTTCTTCTCTCAGCAGGCTGTCGTTTTCATCTAGACTGTAAATTCCCCACCTGACCTTAAATTCCTGTATGCTTCATTTGTAATATCTTAATGATATTCCAAGCATTTATTAGCCTAATTAAATGTTATACGCCGTGTTTTTAAACTGTTTCAGAGGAATTAATTTTAAAAATAACCAGAGTTTCTTTTTGTTGTTGTTAGGTAATTCGTGAATAATAAGGAACATGAAAGCTTTAGCCCTGGTAATGGAGAGGCAGAAGGAAAGAATTTGGTGCTGGACCTAATGGTTAGAAGAAAGGATGAGCTGTGGAAAGGTTTTAGAAAGGACTGCATAGCACATTTTCAGGGTTTTAATTTGCTGAATCTGCTTCAGATATTAGGTTAGTGCAAAAGTAATTGTGGTTTTTGCCATTGACAGTAATGACAAAAACAATTACTTTTGCACCAACATAATATTACACACATGAAAGTGTAGATAATCAAAACATTTGTCTTTGATAGAGCTATAAACAATGTGATAAAAATTGCTGAATCATAACTTCCTTCTCTGCTGCAGATACGTAACAGCTGGTAGAATTTATTTCTGAGGGAAAACTTGTACCTATGTTCAACTTGTGACATGAAAATCTCAAGTACTGCATCAGCACTGCATCATCATCTTTTTCTTTCTCCCATTTTTATTGCTTTTGCAATCCTATCCTGAATTATGGACAATGCCCCGAACAACTTTAAGTCTCTTGCTGTAACTTGGACTTATGTGGTACAGTTAATACAAAATGTCTTTAAAGAGTATTAATGTCTTAAATAGAAAAAGCATTTTGATATTTCAGAGCTATTGCTAACCAGGGGAATCAAAGAACATACGGCAAAAAGCTGTACTTTTTCACTCTCTGAGTAGTACTAGGCAGGGGAAATTGTGAAGAAAATGAGACAGACCTGAAGATGACCTGTAATTCCCTCACTTCTGGCAGCCCAAGTGGGCCCTGGCACTCCCAGTTACCCCCCACCCCCCACCCCCACAATAGAATCATCCCCAATGTCTTTTGGTCTCAGACATAGATCAGAAAAGTACCTTCACTCTGAGGTATCCATGTTGAGGTCATGATGTAGAAACACGATTAGGGATTGAAAAATAAGCAAAGTTAGATAAGTTTGAAACTAACAAACAAATATTAATTGCGGAATGTGAAGCACTAAGAAGCTGGTTGAGGGAGAATTTGGAGAGTGTCAGGTCTTCCTACAAAAGGTTGCTCTAATCCTACAAGATAATGGTCTGATCTTCTCTGAAGGAAGAAATCTCAGCTGTTTTTAAGTTCCAATGTTTTGTTTTGATTTATTATTTTTTTCTTGCCAGGGATTTATAGTTGTAGAATGTTTAGAATTGGGTGATTAGGTACAAAACTTTAGTTAGACAGAAGGAATATGTTCTAGTATTTAATAGTACAGAAGGGAAATTATAGTTAACAATAACTTATTTATATTTCAAAATAGCTAAAGGAGAAGTGTAATTTTCCCAACATGAAGAAAAATGAGATGATAGATACCCAATTACTGTGATTTAATCATTGCAGGTTGTATACATGCCCTGACTTAATCACTGCACATCGTGCACATGTATCAAAATGTAACATGTAACTCCAAAATCCATACAACTACGAAATATCAATTAAATAAATCCAAAACAGGGGTATCTCCATTTTTAGGATACCTCAAACCAAAATTTTCTTCAGTGGAAGTTGTCCGCTGTGGTGGGACTTGGGGAGAGACTGAACTGGAGGGAAGGAATGAGCCAGTGGTGGAGGTAGGGGTAGAGAGGAAGCTATCACAGGAGTTCTCAGCTAGGGGGATGGAAGTCAGCGCTAGGAAAAGTCACAGGAGGATCAAATTATTCTCTTCACCTACCTCTCGTTCCTCCAGCTGCCCCCATCCATCAGCTGGTTTCCACAAATAACTGTCCCTCTAGAATCTTAGTTTAAAAACGTTCTCAACAGAGTTCCTACTCCCATTCACATTACTTTGAAGAGATAAGCTGGAATGTTTTACAAACCCCATTGACAGCCGGGTGTGGTGGCTCACACCTGTAATCCCAGCTACTCTGGAGGCTGAGGCAGGAGAATTGCTTGAACCTTGGAGGCGTTGACGTGGTGAGACAAGATCATGCTGTTGCACTCCAGCCTGTGCAACAAGAGCAAAACTCTGCTACAAAAAACAAACAAACAAATGAGCAAACAAAATTCAGTTGAACAGGTTGAAAGAGCAGATGTTAAGTTTAAATGGTGCAATGACTGGTTTCCATTCTTGGAAGACCAAACACTAGATGACATCAAGTGTATATTTTTAGCCTTATTTATAATGTGACAACATTTCACTCTCTCCTCATTGTCAAAGGCTACTTCCAAAGGATTATGAAGGAAGATCTGACTTGCATTAAAGCTCCTTTGACTTTGAACACAGCACATGTTTTCCATAGAAAATGAATAAAATTTGAGAGTAGATTTGAATGATGTATTTCATTTCTAATGCAGCACTCACCTAGATAATTTACAGTGCTTTATTTTAAACTCTGCAAAACCACTGGTATCGGTTCTTGTTCTTATTTTTTCTTGTTCATTAATTGAACAACTATTGATTGTGCACTTGCCATATAGCATAGGGACACATATGTTCATAAATCGTTGGAGATAAACAGGTATCTCAGCTCTGATGAGCCTCATACTTTGAAGGATGAGACAGCCTCATGAAGAAACAATGAGAAATACAGTCTGATCATTAATATAAAGAGAGGTGTGAGCAAAGTGTGAACCCAAGGGGACCCGGCCCTATGAAAGGAGAGGCAAGAGGAACCAGGGAAGTCTTCATGGAGAAATCTGGTTTTGAAGGACATAGAAATTAGATAAGTGGGCAAAAGACATTCCAGATTGAAGGGCAATATGTGCAAGCCTGTACTTCATATTCTCACATCACAGCAGATGTACGACACTGTATCTAGCACAGCTGTATGTTACATCATCAATCTATGCAGCATGTTTTTGTACTTGGCTCTATAAATCACAAAGTTTGACAACACTGGTGCAATTTTTTGGTGTTCTTGTTTTGTTTTTCCTTTTTTCCTTGTGGTTAAGTTGGTGATCTCAACATTTAGCCTGTGAATGAATCAACCTGACTGATTAAACACGAGGGAGCCAGGCCGTATTCCCAAACGCCATGATTCAGCTGATCTAGGCGGGGCCCAGGAACGTGCATAGTGTTTTTAAAAGCCCTCAAGTGATTTTGATTAAGATCATCAGAAGACTATGGGTTGAGAAACACTAGATTAGGGAGGATAGAAAGTAATGGCACTTCTGTTTCTTTTTTTTCAGCTTTTATTTGCAGAAGGAGAAAGTGATAACCTAATCACCTCCCAAAAGTCCCACCTTCTAATACCATCCATCACCCTGGGGGTTAGGATTTAAACATATGAATTTTGGGGAGACATAAGCATTCAATCTATAATGCTGTAACTGGAGGAAGAGCATACCAGGCAGAAGAGCAGTAACACCAAGAGTTCTGAGGCAGGATCATGACTTACATATGTGAGAAACAGCATGGCAGCTAGTATGGCTAAGGTGGGGTGGTGATCAGTGATGAGTGATGAGTGACGAAGACAGAAAGAAATGGTGGTAAAGGCTGTATGTTCTCTCTCATAAGTGAGTGTTGAACAATGAGAACACATGAACACAGGGAGGGGAACATCACACACCAGGGCCTGTTGGGGGTTAGGGGGACTAAGGGAGGGATAGTAGTGGGTGGGGGGAATGGGGAGGGATAACATCAGGAGAAATACCTAATATAGATGACGGAGGGATGGATGCAGCAAACCACCAGGGCAGGTGTATACCTACGTAACAATCCTGCACCATCTGCACATGTACCCCAGAACTTAAAATAGTAATAATAAAAAAATGGCGGTGAAGGAAAGCAGATAGTGTGGGGCCTTGTAGATTATTATAAAGACTGTTGCTTTTATTCTGATTAACATGGGAAGTCATTGTTGGAGCAGACTGTCCTCCATGGATGTCTTACGTACCTTCATACTTCATTGCTAAGTATACCAAGAATGAAAGTCCCTGATCACTCTTTATCCAGGCCATTTCTCAGAGTCTTGTTTGTAATGGGCAACCTTGAGGGATGTCTTCTTCCAGGACAAAGAGCAGGCTTGTTTGGTGCTTACTATAAAATGATGGCTTCCATGAACTCATTGTCCCTCTCTTATAATGTAACCCACTGCATAAGCACGTATTTACATTTATTTCAGCCTGTTGCCTTGCTGTCAAGGGACCTGGAGGGCATGGAGAACTGATGTTTGCAGCTGATGCTCATGCTGCCTGCTGGGCTCTGAGTAACAAAAATTATTTATCTTTTGTCTTTGCCAGCATCCCTGAAACACTAGTAGGCTAATTTATTAACTTGTAAGTAGGGTAAAAATCAAATCTCATACTCTTCACAGTTCTTGGAAGCCATTGCAAAATTTTAAACAATAGAGTGATTTGACTCATGTTTTAAAAAGGTCACTCTGGCAACTCTATGGAGGATAGACTTAGATGGAGATGGTGGAAACATGAAGACCAGCAAAGAGAGAACTACAATAATTCAGGTAAAAATGGTGGTAGTTTAGATCAGGGTGGTTTTGTGATGCTAGTAAAAAATGGTCCCTTCTGGATGCATTTGGTCAAACAAAATTTCCAACAAATTAGATATAATTTGTGAAAGAAAAAAAAATAAAGATTGACTATAAGATTTGGTTCAAGAACTTGTACAAATTTTTTCTTAACTGAGATGAAAAAAGGGGGTAAGGATTTTGTTGGCAGAATGGTAGAAATTAAACGGTTATTTCTTTATCTGTTAAGTTGTGTATCAAGCATTTAAATGGGTGTTGGGTAAGCAGTTCAGGTGGAGTGTGGAGCTCAGGGCAGAGGTCAACCCATGAGATATAAAAGTGTAAGAAGAAAAAGTACTTTCATAATCCCACTCTCTAGAGACAGATACTTAACATGCTGGTTTACTTCCTACCAATCTTTTTATGTAGGCTTATTCTTTGAGCAATAGGAATATTAAAAAAATATATGACCTTAGGCAATGACATTTTCTCTCTTAATTTGATTTAAAAAGCCATTGCTGAAACTTGCGTATGATGGAGAGTCACTTTTTCTTAGTAATAGATAGGCAGGATTTTAGATGATCTGGCAGACTCTCACCTGGAGTTGTGTTGCAGATGTTCTGCCACACAGATTTGGCTGTGTCTACAGTTGCCAACTCTGAAGAAGCTGGATGACTTTTTAACTTGGACCAGACTCTGGGATTTAAAACAGTTTCTTGGCCACATCTTTTCCAATTGAGGCTGGAAATGGGCAGATGTGGAAACAACCCTGGACAAAGAGGAAGCGTACTTTTTCTACCCTAACCAGCATGCTGACAGCTTGTGCCATGTCCATTACCCTGTTGTGGGTGCTCAGGTAACTTCCTTTTAGTAGAATTCAAATCCCGATGGTAAAAAATAAATCTAGAAATTCTAAAACAGCAGTTATTCTCATCTCCAGATGTGGGTGGGGTGATCAGTGTGGCCTTTGAAGCTGAGGCCCGCTTTGTTACTACGTGGCTGCTTTGGGTAACGTGGTGTACTGCTGTGTTCCTCAAACTCGAGACTGCATCAGACTTCCCGGGAGAGCTCATTAAAACACACAAATTCCTAATCCCCACCTCCGAAGTTTCTGATTCAGCAGGCTTGGTGTAGAGCTCAGGATTATACATTTCCAACAAGCTCCCAAATGCTGCTGCTACTGCAGCTGACCTGGTGACCATTCTTGGAAAACCACTTGCTTATTTGTTGAGAACATGGGCCCTGGAGCCAGACTACCCAGGCTCGAATAAGGATAATGATAATATGCATTTTATGAGTTTATTGTGAGGATTAAGTAAATGAATGAATATAAAGTACTTACGACAGAGGTTGGCACATTTTATATACATATATATGTGTGTGTGTGTGTGTGTGTGTGTGTGTGTATACATACATACATATGTTTGTTTATTGCTCTCATTAAGACAATCTTTCTTGAAAATAGTTAACAATGATTCTCAGTTTCTGGAAAAAGTCTCATTTTAATTTCTGTAATTTTGGTTAAGGTTTATATTGAGGGCATAATGGGAAATATGAAAAAATTGCATGAAACAAGATGAGTGGTAGAAAACTTGAGAAGTCAGCTGTGTGGACAACCAGTCATAATCAGGGAAGAAGTTGAGAAAGCAAATTTCAAGTAGAGAAAATTTGCTTCCCTCCCCCACTCCCTAGCTCCCCAACTTATGTTGACAACTGTAAAACTGCAATAACAACAGCAACAACTCTCTCTCTCATGAAAGATTCTGCCTTTGCTTCCAAGCTGTTCATATGGTGATCATTTAGTCATTTCTCCCACAAAGTTGCCTTTTATCCTATAGTTGAAGTGACCAGCTTCACTTCAAAATCAGGTTTGTTGATATTTAAGCAGCTTAGTAATTCATTGGCTATCATATCCCTGAGGCTATTGCTCAATCATCCCAAAGCCAGGAAAGCTTGCACATCGTGTTGCAGTAATCTTTTCAGAATTTAGGATATGAATGCGGTTTTCTGAGTACGTTATTGTAATATGATTTGGGTTATACGAGTTGAACCCAAATTAAGTTTCCTTATATAAATTTGTCTGTTACTTCCCCCAACACAAGATGAAGGACTGCTCTGGTAAGAGCTGTGAACCACAGGAAGGATATGTGGCATGCATAGGCCTGTGTTAATGTGCTCTCCCAATCCCATGGGGTTCCCCATGGCTCACTGCAGCTTCTGACATAATTTTGGGAAAACTTCAGTGTCAACAATGACCTATCTGGCACTCTAGGAATACCTTCGGTCACTCATTTCAAGGACATTTTCTTCACCTTATGTTAGCAACCCACTTTTATATCAATACTCTGGACCTTCAATCAATTGTAATTGTTTTATCTCTGAAATCTTGAATTTTGACTTTCCATCTTTTGATCGTAACTTTTGACCCACTACACTTGCTCTGTCACGTCATTGCGGCTTTGCTGTCTGCACTCCCACTTTCTCAATTCTCTCCTGTCTTTCTCTATCCCCCAAAACTCTCGAGTTAATCATTTTAACTTCCTTCTCAGTAACTCCTCAAGCACGTTCTCACAACTACTGCCAACCAGGGCCCACAGAACAACCCTTTCTCCCTGGATTGCCAGCACACAAGTAAGTTAATTAGTGTCATCACACATTTGTGATTTACGGTTATGGCTGAGCCCTGGACAGTGAATAAACAGGGGCACGGACTTCAGTCACTCACATGAGTTGCTCCACATCATGTGCCACAAGGGAGTTGCAGTAAGACTTCATTTATTTAGTGATGACTAATACTTCTCCAGAGGAGAATTCTAGGAAAGCAACTAATGGAACAATAAAATTAGTTACACAAGCCACGATGTTTTTGGACAATTCAATAAAGCTCACTGTTTTCACTGCCAGAATTTCCTCTGCTACCACGCAGAAATGTGACAGCTGGCTCTCTGGATTCCGCTCAGAGAACTGCAGGCTTCTCTAGTTCCTTATGTTATGGTTGCTTCTTTTGAGCAACAGGATCCTGTTTACAAAGCTCCTTAGAAATCAAGTAACCATTTTACTACAGGTATGAAGCTTCTCAGGGCCCAAATTGCCTACCAGTGGTAAAGGGCTTGGTAAGGTTACAGATTTTTGCCACCTTGATGTTTCTGGTCATTTACCCACACCCCATCTCTCCCCCAGCATGTATTCTCCATTAATTCTGTTTCCCACATGCAGTGCCCAAATGATAGTTAGAATCCTATCTTTAGGACCCCCTTCACTGAGGAATCTTGGAGGAATTGTGGTTCCTGCCCTGGGTGACCAACCATTCCTTTTCCCAGGATCGAGGAGTTTTCCAGGATGCAGGACTCTCAGTGCTAAAACCTGGGTAATTCTGGGAAAACCAGGATGAGTAAGTCACCTTGTTTCCTTCTCTGTTCGTCTAAACTTGCTTATATCAGAAAAATATCACTTAACAGCCTGCTTAATGCTGCTTAAAAGCAGCATTCTCTGGAGGCAATTACAAGTCAACCAATTCTCAGAGCAGTTAATTCTAAGCTAAGTCTTTTTATGTACTTATTAAAAATTATAAAAATGGTTCTTAGTTTATACTTAAATGTGTAGTTGCAAATATCTTTTTTTCTTTATTTTTTTTTTATTTCCAGTCTCAAGGGTTTCATTGGTCTTCTGTCTGATGTTTGGGATTGGTGCATGTACCTCAGGTGCTTTAGATTCCTAAAGCATATAATCCTTAAAATTTCATATTATCTTCAAAATTAGCATTTCAAAGAGGTAGAGAGTTTATAAGACAAAACACACCAAATGTATTAATAGAATTTTGACATATTTTGCTAAGCAACTTAGCATTCATGGCATCTTGCTCTAAAACTACTCAATCCTTGGTGGCTTTGTCATGATCTCCAAAGTATCATTTTAAGATACAAATAAAGATCATTTCTCTTTCTAGTTATGGAGGCTTAGAGTCAAATGTCATTCTTAGAAGGAAAGAAAGAAAAGGAAGAGAAGAGGAAAGGAATCTCCCTAGAATGCGGTCTACTGTAGCTTGACATTCCTACCTAGAGCCAAACTTTACTTGGATTTAGTCTTGTGAAGCCATGGAAATGGTGAGAAATAGAATCACGTGTTGAAAAATTGCTCAAGGGGAAGGGATAGTCAGGAACTCCATTTCATAAAATAACCCTGGTAAAGCCATTTATTTAAGTGAGTGAATTTTGAAGAATTTTCTTGTTTTGTTTTCTTTTGTTTTTTAGAGACAGAGTCTCAAAAATCACTCAGGCTGGAGTGTAGTGGTGTGATCTTGGCTCACTGCAACTTCTACCTCCCTGGTTCAAGCAATTCCCCTGCCTTAGCCTCCTGAGAAGCTGGGACTATAGGCATGTGCCACCACTCCTGGCTTTTTTTTTTTTTTTGCATTTTTAGTAGAGATGGGGTTTCACCATGTTGGTCAGGCTGGCCTCAAACTCCTGACCTCATGAGCTGCCCACCTTGGCCTACTAAAGTGCTGGGATTATAGGTGTGAGTCACCATGCCTGGCTGTGAATTTTGAAGAATTAATTTATTAGAAGTGTACTTTTCTAATAAGTATTTTGTACTTTGATTTTTCCTTTCACGTTTTTCAGGTAGAATATTAACTGTCCAGTAAAACAATAATAATCTTACGGAGAAAAATAGTATCTATGCAAAATTGAAATGGAAACATAAAATCTATGCAGAATTTAAATTATAACAATAATTTATATAAATAAGTTATAACATAAATATAACATGATTTATAACAAATTATAACAATTTATATAAATTATGCTTTAAATTAGTTTATATATATAATATTTGTGTGTGTGTATGCACACACAAAGTACTCAGTTCTGGCATTGAGTTCTATTGGATTAGGGCTCCACCCTTATGACCATATTTAACCTTAATTACCTCCCTAAAGGCCCTACCGTTTTCCAAATACAATCACACTTGGAGTTAGGGTTTTAATATATGAATTCTGGAAACACAGTTCAGTCTGTATGCTTTTTTTTTGAGAAGGAGTCTCGCTCTTGTCGCCCAGGCTGGAGTGCAGTGGTGTGATCTCAGCTCACTGCAACCTTTGTCTCCCATGTTCAAGTGATCCTCCTGCCTCAGCCTCCTGAGTAGCTGAGATTGCAGGAGCCCGACACCACCCCCGGCTAATTTTTGTATTTTTAGTAGAGACGGGATTTCACCATGTTGGCCAGGCTGGTCTCGAACTCCTGACCTCAAGTGATCCACCAGCCTTGGCCTCTCAAAGTGCTGGGATTATAGGCTTGGTCCACCACTCCCAAGCCTCTGGTCTGTATGCTTTTTAACAAAAGTGTTTTGTTTTGTTTTGTTTTGTTTTGTTTTATTAACCCAAGTAAAGTCAGCTTCATGAAAACCCCTTAAAACTGACACCTGGGAAAATTAAATTAGTTTAATATCTCTGAAATAATTTTTAAACTTTTCTGAGTCTCAGTTTTTTTCCCTACCCATTGACGTTTGCATATGGAAATGGTAAATGAAGACTACAAGGAGGACAATAAATAGAATGGAAAAAGAAACTGTTTTGAAGAAAAAGCAGGGAGTATATTTTGAAGCAATTTGAGAAATGGAATTTAAAATTATTGAAAGTAAAATGAAAACATACACCTTCACCATTCTTTTCTTATTTCTCCATGCCCTCCACAGTCTTGGTTGTTTTCTATCTTAAGATTTTTTTAACTCTTATTTTCTGTTAGTAATAATTTCCATAATCTGTTTGTGGATCTTCCAAAGATGGGTGAAACTAATGTATAGCAGTATAAAGAAAAATACACTGAATCATAAAGACAGAATAAATGTCTCTAAAAATAATTTGTCCAAGTTCACTGAATAGTGGCACTATAAATAATCAAGAAAAGCTTTGACTAGGTATGAAAGAACTTTATTGAAAAGTTTTCCCACAAAACAAAAGCAGTAACATATGTAAAGTTTGTATTTTGGCTTCTGGACTTTACGTAGTAGCCCTGAATAGATTGTAGAACAAAACAAAGGGCCCCCCACTGAGAGGTGATCAGATACAGGCTGAAGGGAAATTATTTGTCCATTATTGGAATTCTACCATTGGTCAACTGATGGTTTTGGAAAAGACATTCTTGACTTTTCTTGGAGCTTGGCTTCTATGCTCTGGAAAGGTGTAAGCAGTCTCTCTGATTTGAGTGTCAAATATCTGTTGCAGTTTCCTTAGATTTTCTCCTTGGCAGATCATTTGGTTCCAAGGCTATTATTTATAGACAAACTAAAATTACAGTGGAGACTCTACATGGTGTATTCAGTTCTTCATTCTCCCCATAATAGGATCAAAGAAGACAGAAGGCAGCAGAGTGGAAAGATCAACCACTCCGTTTATTGGCTTTGCGCTTGTAGAGAAGTGGCGAAGAAATGAATGACCCGGGGTGACAAGACAGGTTTAAGGAGCTTTCTGGGCTTTATAGAGGATGCTCTTTGGAGAATTAGGAAAGACTGTTTCATCTTAATGCAGGCCTGGTTGAGAGCACTAGGAGCTGGTGACCAAAGTCTTGTTTCCTCAACTGGGCAAAATCATGAGGTTCATAGTGAGAGCTGCCTCAGACATTTGTTTCAGCTGTAAGAGCCTCTATAGAACAGGGATCACCTCCTCCCTACTTGTTCACGGAGTTTCAAAAAAAAAAAAAAAAATTCTTCCCCTAATTCTTGACCTAATTTTTTTTTAACACCCCTCTCCCCACCATGGGCATGATCTCAATTTTCATTTTCTGTTAACATTTTAGGAGTGAATGTATAAGTTGCATATGTAATGTGTGTTTGTGTATGTGTGTTCATATTATATATATTAATATTAATGCAAATAACATTTTACTTCATAATTTTCATATGCAACAATTTGTTCTCATAAAGAGTACTTTTACCATATTCATATTAGAGAAGAAGGTAATATAGTATCTTTCTATAAGGAAAAATGGGGCATACAGGTGAATAAAAATTGCTTCTCAAAATCATCTCTGTTAATTAAGGAACAGTAAATAAGAAATAACATAGATTTACTTTCTTATGTTCAACTGCAAATAATCAACAGAGGTATCTGGCAATTATTTATCTACTACCTACTATGTGCCTACTGTTGTCTTCTTTTCGTCTTCACTCCACAAATACCCCTCTGTCTTTTGTCATAAGAACATTTTGACTTACGAAATTGAAGGAATGTCTCTGCTTAAAATAAAATCTTGGACTCCTCTGAGCAAAACTATGCACACTCAGATTCCAAATACCTCTTATTACCCAGTACTGTGTGAAGGGTAAACAGAGTTACTTTGGGCGAGGATTTGCACTTTGATCTCAAATTTAATTCATTGTATTTGGTCTAGAAATTAGGGCACTTTAGTATGTAGATCATGAAATGGTATGCTGAGGCTTCTGTTCCAAGATGAAAGAGTAGAAATTAGGAATACAAATAAGCAATAAAAGTTACAACCAAGATTTTTGAATGTGAAAAATGTATGTTTTAATTTTATTTTTGGACAAAGTTAGGGTCATTTTTTTTTTCAGAGAAATATCTCCTCTTTGTATGTATTTACATTTCTTATTTGTATTTATTTCTTGTGATTAATTTTATATTTTCTGTACAGTTACAAAAAATCTCAGTCTTGAAAGTTTGTCGATCCTGAAATTATTCTTTATTTCTTGCAAAGGTAACAAGCCAAGTCAAGAATATACCCATGTTAATAGTAAGAATATTTCTGACTAATAGATAGTAGCTTTACAATAATGGCATATGTTGTAAAACTCCCTTACCAGTTTTTGTGTGTTTTGATTATATTTTTGTTTCTTTATTCACCGAAAAATTATTTACTCCCCCTTCTATGTACTATATGTCAATTTCTATGCTAAGCTTTGAGAATGTTTAAGTTGAGTGAAATACAGTTCCTACCCTTAAGCCTATTAAGAAAGTAGCCATGTAAACAAGTTAATGATAATTGCTTGTTGTGTAGTGAAATAACATTACTATGATAAAGTATTTTGGTTTTAGAAGAAATTGATTTACTCTATTTGGTAGCGATGGGTGTGTGAAGACATTGGAGGAAGTGATGCTTGAGCTGGGTATGGAAAGATATTAATAAATAGGTAACTGTTTAACAGATAGAGATAGTGGGAAGCAGCACCATGGTGTGGGGTGTGAAGGTTTTCAAGACTTGTGCAAAAGACTAAAAGGCATGAAACAATGTTATATATTAAGGTAAATATTCATTCTTTTATTTTTTTACTTAAAAATGTTTATCAAATGTCTGCTTTTGCTAACATTGTGTTAAAGGATATAAAGATATAATAAAGAAGGCTCATGTCCTGGAGGGGGAAGGCAGTAAGAGATATGCCTGGAAAAAAAAGGACCATGCTAAGAAATCTGGATTCTTATGCTGATAGGGATAAAAAGTCACTGATGAGACTGATTAGGTGAAATAGGACAGAACTGGATTCTTACAAGATTATAGTGGAAACAGTTTGGATGATAGTTTACATGAAATGGGGAGACATAAAGGACATGGAGCCCATTTGGGGAACATTTCAAGTAAGTGAGAGATAATTATGGCCAAGGGACAGCTGAAATGAAGGTAAGTTGTTTGGCATACAATTAGAGGTAGAATCAACAGGATTTTGGAAAGGGAAAGGAAAGAATTTTGGACTTAAGGTATAATAAATGAGCTGTTAAAATCAAGACAGGCTCGTCATGGTGGCTCATGCCTGTAATCCCAGCACTTTGGAAGGCTGAGACAGGTGGATCAGGATTGGAGGTCAGGAGTTCAAGATCAGCCAGGCCAAGATGATGAAACTCCATCTTCATTAAAAATACAAAAAAAATTTAGCTGGGTAGGGTGGTGGGTACCTGTAATCTCAGCCAATTGGGAGGCTGAGGCAGCAGTGTGGCTTTAACCTGGGAGGCAGAGGTTACAGTGAGCTGAGACGGCACCATTGCACTCCAGACTGGGCAGTAGAGCAAGAGTCAGTCTCAAGAAAAGAAAAATCAAGACAGAGAAAATAGATTAAAAAATAAATTATGGGTAAATTAATTGTATGGGGACCTACTGATTTTACAGTATTTGTGATACATCCAGTAAGCCATTAGACAGGTCAGATTACTGGAGTGAAGTGGGTTAGAAATACTGGCATCAAAATCCTATGTACATAACAGATGGTGAAAAGACATGAATAAATGATATTGATGAAGAAACTAATAAAAGTGAACTACATGTAGGTCTAAGGAGAAAATTAATGTCTAAACCCTATCATAATTAATGAATATTACAAAGGCAAGAAGATAGGGCATTTAATGGTATAAAGCAGTTTTGTTTTTATAAAGATATAATCCCAAAGTCATCTTGTAGTTGAGCAGATAATACAAATATAGCATACCTTTCAAATTCAAGAGGTACTTTATTTTATCAGATGGAAAATATGACTTTGATTTTTTTAAGAACCATGAAAATATCTTTGAATGCAACCCTTCCTGAAGAGACATTATTTTGTGTCAACCTTCTTGAGAAATCTTATACCTAGAAAAACCAGTATTTTTACTCTGTTTCCCAATATTTGGTAATATTATTATCCAATATAATTGGCAAATTCTTTGCAGTAGCTTGGGTAGAGTTTCCCTTACATAAGCAAATGACTGCTAAAAATTTAGTGGCAGTGGTTTTTAAACATATGTTAAGAATTAGCATTTATTTATTTTCTTTTTTTTCTACCCCTTTTTAACAAGTAGTCTAGTAAAAACAGTATTTTTTTCAACAACTTTAAAAGCAAAGGGAAATAAAAATTTAAGGTCATTAGGAGACTTCATATACTTTTGCACGTCATTTTGGAATGTGGAAGACATCAAGGCCAACCTGGAGAACAGGATCCAAAACTGGGTGTCCCCTTAATGGGAGATACCTGTCCCATCACAGATGTAGTACAAAGGTCAAGTTCACTAGATGGACAGAGACTCAAGTAAGCAAAAAGTCCAGAGCTTTAAAGGCTCAGTCACAAATAGCATTGACAAAAAGCAAAAATGAATATTGAGATGTATTATATGTAACAGGTTAATTGCTCTTCATTTTGTTTTAGGTTTTTTGATATATGTGGAAAAGCAGAGACACTTAGAAGTGGGATTCGTTCATTCATTTCTTCATTTATTATTTACTCAGTTACATAATATTAATTGAATAGTCTGTTTAAAGGCACTTGGGATATTAAGATGAATACCAAAGTAGCTGTTTTCAGTATATAAAATATTTTTTGTAGATTCCTACTCTTTCTGAAATCCAAATAGAAACTAAAATGTAAAAACTGAAATAATCTAGATACTTTCTGACACAGAAAGTGTCTAGAATTACGCAACACTCAGGTGCTTACCTCTCAGAATGAACAAAAAAAAAATCATGTACTATATTTCTTGCAGGTTGTTCTCTTTAAGTGAAATATTCAGTTCAACCTTTTCTTTCCCATTTTTCTCCCTCCATCTCCAGAGACTGGTTTCCTCCTGGGAACTTATGTGACTGGATTAGCTTAGATCAGGTGTCCCCAAACTTTTTACACAGGGGGCCAGTTCACTGTCTCTCAGACCGTCGGAGGGCCGCCACATACTGTGCTCCTTTCACTGACCACCAATGAAAGAGGTGCCCCTTCCTGAAGTGCGGTGGGGGGCTGGATAAGTGGCCTCAGGGGGCCACATGCAGTCCTCAGGCAGTAGTTTGGGGATGCCTGGCTTAGATCATGTTTTGGTCTTTTAGCCAATACTGAGTCTAGACTGGGTAACAGCAGCCCAGAGTGGAGCCTTACTTGAACCAACTGGAACTGAGAGTGAAGGAGAGTATAAATATCCTAATGAAATTTGGGATGCCATTCTCAGAAGAGAGAAGGAAAGGATCATTATGGGAAGATAACACACACACATGCATGTAAATATAACTTATTAAATGGTTTTCTCTGGGTATTTCCAACTTTCTTATGAAGGTAATTATATTTTTGAAGGCATAATGCTTTCATTTCTCTTTTATATTTATTGTAATATTTAGCATATGTTAAGCTTGCTCTCAACTCTTAATAAATAGAACACTTTCCTATAGTTTTAAATACATAGATTTAATATCTCAAATAATTATTTATTGTGAAATGTTCAATTAGGCTAATCTGAACTGCAGCTTATGGAAAGAAGTAAGTACTGATCACACTGCTGTGAACTTTTGAGACTAAAAAATTCCTTAGTTTTTTTTTTAAATCTATTTTATTTCATCCATCTTCCCATTAAACAAAGTGAAAGGTTATGTATCTAGTGTAGCATTTTTCAAACTTCAATGTGCTTATGAGTTACCTGAATTACCCAGGATCTTGTTTAAATGTAGACTGTAATTCAGCAGATCTGGGAGACTCTGTAATCTGGATTTCTACTAGACAATGCCTATCCTGCTAGTTTGAGGAACATACTTTGAGTAGCAAAGTCCAGGTGCCATATGCCTCAAACTTTTATTGTGCAATTAAAATGGTAGCTCATGGCCAGGTGCAGTGGCTATGCCTGTAATCCAAGCACTTTGGGAGGTTGAGGCAGGCGGATCACCTGAGGTCAGGAGTTCAAGACCAGCCTGGCCAACATGGTGAATGGACCCTATAATACCTATTGTCCTTCCAGGTGCTAGACTAGATAATAAGAGAGTCTTAGAACATTTTCAATATCAATGTTGATTATGGAACTTTAGTGTCTCAAAGTCTTCTGTGTCTACTGTGAGTGAAAAGTACAACAGCCTTGGACCCAAGCATTCTGGGTTAAAATCTAGTACTGTGTCTGTAAGTTTTGCATGTATCATTAAGTTTTACATGCAATTCCAAAGATACTCTAACAGTGTAAAAGAAGACCGCTTTCATCATTCTTGTGTTCATAGTGGACCATATCAGTCACCCTTCTAATATGGTGAATTAATATTTTTATAAATCTTGGGAATAGCCATAATTATATTAAAAAGTTGTGTTAAATGTAAACATTTGAATGTAATTCAGTTTTCACAGACTTGTTTGGGCAGGTCTTCATATTTCAAAATGTTGACAGACTCAGAAAAAGGAAAACGGCTATGTCTCAAATTCTAAGAGACTCTGCCAAAAATGCAGTTGCTATATATTTATCACTCTTTTCCTTTTTGTGCAGATAGGGTCTTGCTGTGTTGCCCAGCTGGTCTTGAACTCCTGGGCTCAAGCAATTCTCCTGCCTCTGCCTCCCTAAGTGTGGGGATTATAGGTGTAAGTCACTATGCCCAGCAATATTTATCTTAAATAATATACGTAAGTTGGGCATGGTGGCAATGGTAATATGTGTGCTATAGTAAACTGTGTCTGTATTAAGGAAGATAAAGGAAGACAAAGGGTTTTCCAGGAAAGGTGAGAAGGATTATGCAATTATTTTGAGATAATTATTCTTGGCTACAAGAGTGGTTTCAGTCCAAGGTTGTGAAACTGCCATTGTAAGATTGTAATTGAGACAGTGAAAGAGATCTGACCTAACCAACTCCATCTTGCTTCTAGCCTCCAAGCTGAACTGACTTTGGGAGGAGCTTAGTTCATAGTTTGAAATGAAAATGATAACACCCCTTTCCCAAGGCAAACCTCTTTCTTGCCTGGGTACTAGACTGACTTTGTAGAAGTAACAAATTAGTCACAAGATTAGAAATTATCCTTAAGAGTCATGCAGCTGGAAGCTACAAAATTCTGACCTTCCCTAACTTGCTGCTAAGATCAGTGCTTCAGATATTTTGCAGACTCTGCACTTGATGGATCAGCTGTCACCACCTAGATCAATAACCTAGCTCATCTGATATTGCGGCATTCCCCTACCCAGGAACTGACTCAGGGCAAGAAGATAGCTTCAACTCCCTGTGATTTCATCTATGACTTGAGCAACCAGCACTGCCAGCTAACTGGCTTCCCTCCACCTACCAATTTGTCCTTAAAAATTGTGATCTCCAAATCTCCTGGAGACTGATTTGAGTAATATTAAAATTCTGGTTTCCCAAAGAGCTGGCTCTGTGTGAATTACTTTCTCTATTGCAATTCACCTGTCTTGAGAAATCAGCTCTGTCTCGGCAGTGGGCAAAGTGAACCCACTGGGTGGTTACAGTTGGATAAGCAGTTGCTTGACACATGCCCTTATGAAGTATTTGTTTAAGATTGTGATGGTCTTTGTGCAAGGTTATGGTTTTTGCAGTCTTTTGTGATAGTTGTTATTAGGCACTTCTGCATTTCTGCAAAAGGACCTTCCCTTTGTGACCTCCTGCTCTGTTTTTCAGGTTTTAAAATGAGTGATTCAGTTTGAGTTTTGACAACTTTTTTTTTTTTTTTGAGACAGGGTCTCACTCTGTCACCCAGGCTGGAGTGCAGTGGCAGGATCACCACAGCCTCAACCTCCTGGGCTCAGGTGATTCTCCCACTTCAGCCTCCTGAGTAGCTAGGACTATAGGCACATGCCACCACACCTAGTAAATTTTGTATTTTTTATTAAAAACAGTTTTGCCACATTGTCCAGGTTGGAATTCTGCCAACTTTAACATTGTATTCTTTTGATGTAGTTATGTCTTTTATGCCAACTTTAACACTGTATTCTTTTGATGTAGTTATGTCTTTTGATGTAGTTATGTCTTTTTAACTACGCATAATTTTGCGTAGTTGTAAGCATGTATATATTGAGTTATTTTGTTAAACTTAAGTATTTCATATGTTTTGATGCAATTGTAAATAGCATTAACTTATATAATTTTTAATTACTAGTAAATAGAAAAATTGATTTTGTATATTCTATCTTTTAAAACTCTTTTTTTCCTGAGACAGGATTTTACTCTGTCACTCAGGCTGGAGTACAGTGGTACAATCACCGTTCACTGCAGCCCCTACCTCACAGGCTCCAAGTGATCAATCATCCCATTTCAGCCTCCTGAGTAGATGGAACTACAGAGGTACACCACCATGCTTAGCTACTTAAAAAAAATTTTTTTTGTAGTTGCCATGTTGCTGAAGCTGGTCTTGAACCTCTGGGCTCAAGCAATCTATCTTGACTCAACCTCCCAAAGTACTGGGATTACCGGTATGAGCCATTGTACCTAGCGTATTCTACCTTTTATTCTGTATCCTTGCTGAACTCACTTGTCAGTTCTAGTAGTCTTTTTGTAGATTTGTTAAGCATTTCTACATAGATAATCATGCTGAGAATTGTTTTGTCTTTAATTTATATGCTTTTATTGGTCAATTTCTTTATCCATTGCATTGGATACAATGTCCAGTACAATGTTGGATAGAAATGATGAAAAAGTGGCTATGTCTTGTTCCCTAGCTAAGAAGAAAATAATTTAGAGAAAAATATTTTTTATATGTCTATTGAGATAATCTTATGATTTTTCTTAATATCTTGATATAGTTGGTTGCATTGTTTAACTTTCATATATTAAACAAACCTTTCATTATTAGAATGAACCCCACTTCATTCTGTGTTATTTTCTATTTGTTGGATTTGGTTTGGTAATATTTTATTAAATATTTTTTAAAAATTTATGATCTATAGTTTTCTTAGTTTTCTAAATCATGTTAATGTTGCTTCATAAAATATATTGGGAAGTGTTTCCTTCTCTTCTACTTTCTGGAGGAATTCGTGTACTGTTGGTATAATTTCTTCTTTAAATGCTTAATACAGTTCAGTATTAAAGACTTCTTAAAGGATCTTAAAGAATGGCAGAGAAAGGAAAATTCATCGTGTGATAAGATATCAGACAATGTAATTTTTTAAAAATGAAGTCATATTGGGAAAAGAAAAATACATTTAACTTCTCAGAAGGGGAGATTAGAGTCAGATATTAGTTGGCTAAAAATGTTAAAGGCAATGCTTATGTAAGGGGAGCATGCTGTCAGGACTGTCCCCATCTGCTGGCAGACCTTCTCCTTTCAGCATCCCTTTCCTGTGAGAGGTTCCTGGGCCTTGGCTGATGTCTTGTATGTTGTATCAGTAACATTAGATTATGACCAGGATAAATGGTTGCAATTGCCTCCTCACACTAGCCAGTCCTTCCTGCTTCTGGTTGCCATTAATGGAATAAAACTGAAATGTTCTTTCTATGCTGCATAGATGATTTAAAACTACTTTTAATTAGTGATATGGATATTGTAGACTAGTTGGTCATACTGGTGTCTCCAAGTTCTGAAAATACTCTTTTAAGGAAGTAAGAATTCATGTGGTCATAAACAACTTGAGTTCTTCTCTTTTGAGGTTCTGATGTCAGGCTTGTCTTAGACAAAAATTCCCTGAATTACAAGAAGAATTTAACTGTAGTGCCAGTTGTAAAGAGTACACCTGTTTCCTCTCCAGATGACTCAGATGTGAGGTATTCTTGAAATGTTATAGATTTCGCTGGCAGTTCTCCTTATCTAATGCTCTGAAGACTGTCACAGGACTCCAGTAAGGTTCAATGCCACAATTGTCTAACTTGTCTGACTTACCCTATTATGGTAACCTGGCAGTGACTTCCATTGCTATTCCACAGGTTGCAAATATCTCAGAGTAATTCAGGCAATTTGAAGCCGCCTGGAATAGCTTTCCCATGTAAACAACGGCCAGTCATAGTTTCCCAGGTATCTCTGTGAAGTTTGGTAAATGATCCTCAAATAGCCATGCACACTAGGCAGCACCTTTTGAGACTGTAATAAACAGATTTAATTATATGTGTGTCCAGAGACAGGGAAGGGAATGCTTGCCATCTCTGCAAACTTGTTTCAGCAGAGTGAGTTTTGGCACAGGAAGTCACAATAGCAGTTCAAGACAGCATGGTAACAAAGCTGCTTCATTCTGCCCCTTTCCTGCTGTTTGCTAGTCTAATAATGTTGCTTCTAGGTTCTTTTAATCTATAATCTGTACAGATTACAGTTTAATCTGTAAAATTAAACTTTGGGGTTTCTCTCCACTCCCAGTAGGATAAAATTCTACTCACTTCTTTGCAGCACTGTCATGAATTAGATCAAATACCTAACTTTTATCTTATTTCAATATGATTTGGCAAAAGAAGAAACTGAAAACATAGGCTCTGTATATCTCCTGAACCAGCAGCATTTGCCTAGGAAGGGTGTGAGTAGAGTCTCTTTGGCCTCTACCAGATTATGTGGTCTCTGTGAGTCACCTCCTGATAGTTTTTGAAATTGAAGTTTATGGTTAGTTCTCTTTGTTCAGTAAAACATCTACCTTAGGATGCTAGGGAGAAAAGAGGGACCTTGGGAGACCTTCTGTCTAAAAACTTTTTATGTACTCATTTTCATTATAAACTTGTGGAAATTCTGTCATCTTGAGAGTACATTATGGGGGTAGTTGGATTCCATTTCCTCTTCTGAGGTTCCTCTTAGATTTCAATTAATTCTGTCTTCTGGAATTGGCCAGCAGCTGTGATGAAAGATGGCTTAGAGACATAACCTTCAGATCCCAAGCTTTTCACTTGAAACAGGTCAAGTTATTTTCATTTGTCCAGATGCTGTTGTTGCACATGCCACTCTGTAGCTGAGAAAATTGCTTCTGGGAGAATAGTTCCAGGTTTTCTCCCATAGTCTGCAAGGTCAGGAGAAAACAAAGGAAAAATGTATGGAGCTCTCCTTGCCAAATAGCAGAAGATAAACCTTCTTCTCTGGAAAGAAAAAGAGTCTCTAAATACAATGTCCTGCCTTCTACACTCATGGGTATTAGCAAAGATTTTTTTTTTTCACAATTTCCTCCGCTAATTTTCTACAACACTACAGCCTCTCTCCAGAAGGAAAGTTATTATCTGTTATTTTTATTGATATTTTTCTGCGTGAAATTCCATTTGCCTTTGGATAATATACGCAGGAATTCCCCCTTAGCTACTGTGATCATGATATTTTATTCCTTTATTATTTTTATATATCGTTAATATATATACTTTGAAATATTCCTCATTATGTGTATATTAAATTTCTCAATTTTTTATTTTGAAATCCTTTGACTCACATCAAAGGATTCAAATGTTTTTAAAAAATGTATTGTCTTATAGTTTTACAGGTACAGAATGATTTTTGAAACAAAAAAATGAAATTGAGCTTTAATTTACTTTGATTTATATACAGCTGGTACCTAAGTCATGCCATCTTACCTAGAAAATGAACATGTTTCATTTCTGCAAGCAAGTTGGCAATAAAACTCATCGATCAAGAAGAAGCATTACCTCAAACAATGTAGAAAATTCCAACATATGCCTATGAAATCCAAACTCTGTTTGCTGGAGTAACTTACTTCTAGAGAAGTGTAGAAAGGACTATATTTAAACAACTTTTGGAAGCTGGAGTATGAACTTTCGTTAATATTAAAGTTTATGTTTTAACGTTGGCCACTCATTTTGAAAAATATACCATACTAATGTTAATAAAAGGGATTATGAAGTACAGAGTACAAGGGAACTCTGTGTACCATCTTTACAATTTTTCTGTAAATTTAAAATTGTTCAAGAAATGTATGCAAATGGTTTTTAAAATGCAGAAGTTAGAACTTCGGGAATGACAGAATGAGAGCCTTGGCAAATACTCAACTCCCTGCAAACTTAAAACTTCAATATTATCAAAAATGTCTGCCAACTAAATGTCAAAGGGTAGCATTTAAAGTGTCCAGCTTCTGAAAGTTTTATTCTTCTCTCTTTTCATTGAGCAAAACAAGATAAAATTTAAAGCCATCCGCAGAACAATGCTGCTGATGGCTTCTGGAAAATGGTGTGACAGAGGATGGGGTCAATTTCACTGTTTTCTGATTTCATACAACTGATCTTTTTTTCCCCACTAAACTTAACACTGGTGATCTGAGGAACATGTTTCACTGCTAGAATAGGAAAACTTCAGAGACAAACACTAGTGTCCCACAGTAAAGGGACAAAATCTTTGGGTGCTCTCTTTTGATCTGCAGCTAGCTCTCCAGGTGCTTGTGATCCTTGACTGCCCTCTGGAGATATAGTTTCCCACCGATCATCAACAAAGAGCTGTGTCTCATGAAAAGACTCATGCTCCCAAATTACCTCATTTCTTGTTATCATCTATAAAAATGATAATAGCCAGGCCTGGCGGCACGTGCCTGTGGTCCCAGCTAGTCGGGAGGCTGGAGTGAGTGGATTAACTGAGTCCAGGAGGTCAAGGCTGCAATGAGGTATGATCATGTAACTGCACTCCTACCTGGGCAGCAGAGTAAGACCCTATCTCATATATATTTATATATGTAGAATTGTAGAAAATGAGTTTTTGAAACTAAGAAATACATTTACTGGCCTACTTCATTTTACCTTATACCTTCTTGGGTAATAATGTATCTATAGTTGTATGAGTATTCTGTGAGACTTAATTTTTAATATTTGGACCTCCTGTTAGAATTCAGAGTTTTATGATAATATAATGAACCTCTTTAAAGTATCTGAGTTAATTGCAAAAATTAAATGTAAAATATAATCATATGTATGAGATATATACATATATATTTATATGTATATATATGAATGATAATGTACATAATAGTGATAATAAACACTCTCTGAGTGCTTACTGTGTGCCAGGCAAACACCTGTGATCTGATTAGCTTAATTTAGTTATCATGTCACATACATTTTACCTTTCTAAATAAAAAAGTATTAGGATTTTCTCTAACTTTCTTGGGAAAGAAATGAAAATGTATTATAGTGATAATGCCTGTTAAACTGCTTATGGGTATATTAGTTTCCTATCACTGTGTAACAAATTGCCACAAACTTAGTCTTGAAAAAAACAAAAATGCATTGTCTTACAGTTATATAGACCAGAAGTCTAAAATGGGTCCCAAAGTGTCAGCAGAGTTGTTTTCTTGGAGTCTCTAAGCGAGAATTTGTTTTATTCCTTTTTCAGATTCTAGAGGTTGCCTGCATTCCTTGTTTTCTAACCACCCTTCATCTTCAAAGCTAACTGGCTAGTCGACTTCCTCATATTGCATCACTCTGACAATTATTCTTGTCTCTCTCATTCATCTCTTTGTGATTATATTGAAACCACCTGGATATTCGGTCCTAATCTCCTTGTTTTAAGGGAGCTGACTAGCAACCTTAATTTCATCTGGATCCTTAATTTCCTTTTATCATGTGATAGAGACCATTCACAGGTTTGAAAAATTCGAATGTGGACATCTTTGTGCTTTGTGGGACCATTCTGCCTACCACAATGAATATTTCTGCATTTGAGATAATACACCTCAATCACTTGATGTTCAAGTTTTGAAAAGTTTCCAGACACCTACACTTAACTTCTTTGATTATATTAATTGGCCTCTTCATCTCTACGTAACTACCCTATAGTTTAACTTCATAAAATTCCTCTCTTTTCCTCTTGTTTATATTTGTAGTTTGAAGACAGGACATCTTGTAACCTTTATGGCACCTCTTGGCCTTTCCTATTACTGACCTCTCTCAGAATTCCAGTCACTATTACGGTTGATGCATTTGATAATTTCCATTCCTTAGACCCTTTAGGCACTAATAAATGAATTAATTGAGCCATTCTTTAATTTATTAAAACATTTGTTAGGCACATACGATATATGCAAAGTACTACACATTTAGGAGTTACAAGGTAAAAATTTTATAGTGCCTTCCATCAATGAGTTTACTGACCATTTGGAAAGACAGACACACAAATAAAACAAAATTAAAGTGTTGCCACTTCATAAGCTGCAGGAATGTCAGCCAGAACTGTAGATTATGAATGGTGTTATTAATAGCACCTCTTTCACTCTCTGAAGTGTTCTGTTTAAATGATAAATTATATTGCATATGCCAATTGAAACTCTTTTTTTTTTTTTTTTTTTGAGACGGAGTTTCGCTCTTGTTACCCAGGCTGGAGTGCAATGGCGCGATCTCGGCTCACCGCAACCTCCGCCTCCTGGGTTCAGGCAATTCTCCTGCCTCAGCCTCCTGAGTAGCTGGGATTACAGACATGCGCCACCATGCCCAGCTATTTTTTTTTTTTTTGTATTTTTAGTAGAGACGGGGTTTCACCATGTTGACCAGGATGGTCTCCATCTCTTGACCTCGTGATCCACCCGCCCTGGCCTCCCAAAGTGCTGGGATTACAGGCTTGAGCCACCGCGCCCGGCCCTGAAACTCTTGACAACAATGTATGATTGTCTCATTTTTATTGTTACCATGAATTATGTTACCGAAAGTTTTGTTTTGTCAACATGACAAGTGATACATGGTTTTTAATTGTAAACTTAATATACATTTCACTTATAATTTAGTGTGGGCATTCTTCATATAATATAAATCCGGTTGGATTTCTTATATTTCTCATTTTTTGATCTTCCCAAACCTTGTATAATTTTAAAAAATGATTTTTTTCTATTATTGATTTTTGGTAGCTAAATATGTATTATGTGGATAATTATTTATGTTGTAAATAGCAATTCTCATTTTTTGCTTCTTTTGTTTTTTCTCAGGAAACCAAACACCTCATGTTCTCACTCATAAATGAAAGTTGAACAATGTGAACACATGGACCCAAGGAGGGGAACATCACACAGTGCAGTGTGGTGAAGGGTCGGGGGCTAGGGGAGGGAGAGCATTAGGAGAAATACCTAATACAGATGACAGGTTGATGGCTGCAGCAAACCACCATGGCACGTGTATACCTATATAACAAGCCTGCACGTTCTGCACATGTATCCCAGAACTTAAAGTATAATTTTTTTAAAAAAGAAAAAAAGCAGAAAAAAAATTTTCTAGCCCTAGACGAAGTTTCTAAGGACAAGTTTTAGGAATTTGAGTAAGGAAAGCTTTTAAAGAAAAGAATAATAATCACCACATAGGTTATGCAGAGGAATGGTGGTTGAACAGGTTAATAATTTTAATTTTACAATGTACCAAAAATAAAAATCTGTTTCCATATTCACGTATTTGAAACTTCACAAGGAATTACTTAGTTCATTTATATAACAAAGACACAGTTTATGAGGAAATCATAGTTAAAAGTTTGAAGAACCAATAGTGCTTAGCAGAAGGGGTCCAGCTCTTTCCTTGTGTTCCATAATATTATGTTGCTGAGTGTCTGGAGTCAATTACAAATCATCTCTGTGGAACTGCCCTGAGTTCAGAAAGACTCAGAACTAAGTGTGGGAGAAACTAGTCTTGTTTTTTGAGAGTATCGCATATTGACTTTATTCACCTGGGTTAAACATAAAACTTAAAAATGAATATGCATTCTGATGCTGACTTAAAAGGAAAGACATTAAGTCTTCATGTGAGACTTGTTCCCACTGCAGTCAGAGACAGACGCTTCCCCCAGAGTTGATTACCTGGAGTTAATTTAGATTCACAGACATTGGTTGATTCCAATTGTAGAAAATGAGTTTTTGAAACTAAGAAGTATATTTACCGACCTACTATTTTTTTTACCTTATATCTTTGGTAATAATGTATTCATAGCTATGTGAGTATTCAGTGAGAGTTAATTTTTAGCATTTGGACCTCCTGTTATAATTCAGAGTATTATAATGATATAATTAACTTCTTTAAGGTATTAGAGTTAATTGCAAAAATTAAATATAAAATATAATCAAAAACACTAAGGCTGGTCTCAAACTTCTAGCCTCATGTGGGCCTCTTACCTTGACCTCCCAAAGTGTTAAAATTACAGGCATCAGCCACTATGCCTGACTAGGTTTCTAAAGTTTTTAGATGGAAACTCTGTCTCCTCTACTTGGAAGACTCCTTCCTCTAGCAGAAATCTGGTATATAAACAAACACTGAAAACATGGGGAAATCGTTCTCTGCTTTCCAACTGTGTCAAAGCTACATGGGAAATAACTGTCAATGAAGGAGAAATATTTCTGCTTTTGAAACAGAATGATTTCATGGTTTTTTTTTTTTTTTTTTTTTTTTGGGTGAGCGTTTTACCATTAACATATTTCAAAATGCAGAAGATAAAAATAATTTTTAATTTTTCTAATTTCTGATGGCACATTACATCCTTGAGAAATTGAGAAAAGATGAACCCAGCTGTGTAGGTGGGGTGAAAAGCAGGGCCAAGGAGAGGTGTCATGTAAGTTTTGTGTAACTCGCAGGAGGTAGAGAAAAAAGAGCATGCAAAATTAAGTAAATATTTCAAAATTAGGTTGACTTTTCCATTATGTACTTGATGGATTGTTCATATTTACCTCATTTTTGGCCCCTTATCCTCTTCCATTCTTGTAGTTCTTATTTCTCAAGTTTGAAGAATAGTCTTTCCTACCCTCAGTCAGGTGTTCAGATGGATAATAAAGCCGGGTTTCAATGGGAAATTATGAAATAGAGTAACAGGGAGCCATTAGAGTCACAGTAACAGCTGCTGCTGAAAAATTAGTGGAGAAACCTGGTAGGGCCCCCAATTGAATAAACTATTCAGTGATAACATTTCCAAAAATAGTCTTAGGAAAATGAAAATTAAACAGTTGGAGAAAGCTCCACAAAAGAATGGACAAATGCTAGGTTTTACTCAATTTTTTAACACTATGGCATTATACTGAATTTAGTATGTACTAAGCATCCAATAAATAATTGCTTAAGAAATCCATACTTTTTCTGTGATTGTGTAACTCTACATATTGAAAATTTCATATTCAATATAAGATAAACACTTCATAAATATTTCTGAATTAATTCTGTGACTTGAACAGGAATACCCAGTTTCCTCTTTTTTTGTCTAAAGTTAATGATCACAGGAGCTTTTAATTTTGTTCATGATCTATGTTAAAGAGATTAGCCTTGAGATTGACTAAATGTTACCTCACAGGTTTTATTTTGTTTGTTTTTTAACCTCGTCTCAGTAATCTTTGCAAGATAGCCATTGTGAAATTTGATTTCATGGTTCATCTGAGAATCCTAATAAAGTATATTTTGCTGTGATGATGATGGTGTCACAGGGTTAGAAAATACCTTCTCCCAATATTTTTAGTTGTTTGCTACTAATGCATGTTTGATAGGATACATTGTAAATTCAGTTTCAGAAGTAGTGTATAATTGTTGAACTAGTTACTATTATCAGTGTTAATCTTGGAACTGAATATTAAATTGTTGCTAAAATTATTACGAGTTTACCTTCTGCCTTTGACCTAGTCTTTTACACTTGATATATATGGGGTGACATTAAATCATTACTATATAGAGATTAGGAAAAGATTATCATGGGGTGCAGAACTCTGTGCTTTGGACTATCATGTATTCTCTTTGCTTATTATATTTATGTCCCCATCCCAGAAAACATTGAAGAAACCTGGAAAATAGGGTTCATGAATACTCTGCTAAAAATGACTTCACTTACGGTAATTTTTTTCTTTAGGGAATGGGTATGTCTTTTTACAAATATTTGTAAATTTTCTTTCAGTTAGTATTTTGAGAAAGACTTTGGTTTTTATTTTAGCATAAGTCAGCCAAATAATATTAATATGTTTAATTTAATTAATCATTAACATGTTTACTTAAATCTGTACAAAGCAGGAGAGAAAATTCTTGCTAAGATTATATCTCTAAACATAAAAATTATATATTGTGATAAGAATGAAAGAAATGGTATTGTCTGAAGGAAATATGGGGATTATTAAATCACTTTATTATACTTGGCATATCTGAAGAAACCCAGTTTCATACATTTTGTTTAAAGTTATAGGTATATAATTATTATGTTTTACATTTTGATATATATTTAGTATCTCTACTGTTTTAATGTTTTTCTCTTTCAAGTGGTTTTTTTAAACATTTTGATCTCAAGAACTCTTTACACTCTGAGTTATTGAGAATCCCAATAAGCTTTATTATATAAGTAATATTTATCAATATTAACTAATGATAATTCCATTACAAATTAACATAAATGATATATTTTTATCAAAAGAAAATATATTTTTAAAATAAAAAAAAAATAGTTGTGATAGTGGCATTGTTTTCCATTATTACACTTTTTAATGCAGGCATCCCCAAACGTTTTACACAGGGGGCCAGTTCACTGTCCCTCAGACCATTGGAGGGCCGCCACATACTGTGCTCCTCTCACTGACCACCAACCAAAGAGGTGCCCCTTCCTGAAGTGCAGCGGGGGGCCGAATGAATGGCCTCAAGGGGCCGCATGCGGCCCGCGAGCCGTAGTTTGGGGACGCCTGGTTTAATGTGTCTTTTTGAAGATAGATGGATTCTCATATTTAGTCTATTGTGATATCATGTATCATGTAGCTTCTGGAAACTCAATTGTATACTCATGGGTGAATTAGATTTTTGTAGAAAGTCAGAAAGAGTCATAATATTATGCACACTCCCTGAATCTGTCTCGGAGACCCATAAGCATTGCAAGATCACACTTTGAGATATGCTGCTTTTATCTACCTCAATCTTAAATTGCTAGATTTTATACTATTTTTATGACCACATCAGAATTTGAACTCAAATCCACCATGCTGAAAATGCCATGCTCCTTCACTCAAAACGTGCTGGTATCTGGAAGCCTCATTGATAATAGTGATAACAGGAAGCTTTAGGGAGAAAGCAGCAACAGACAGTAAATGATCAGAGAAAAGAGAGCAGCGCATGGGATGTGAGGAAGAGGCTGCCTACTCTGACACCCAGAAAAGATAACAGATTTCTCAAACTAGATACCCGAGGCAGTTCTGCTCAAAGTCTAAAGTTTGCTAAATGACCTCAGCCTCTCATTTTTTATATTAATTGCTACCGTCTTGTCTTATTCACTGGACAACAGAGGAAAAGGTTTATGAACAAGGGCCAGCCCTACAGTGACTGCTGTTATGTTCCCTGAATAGCTCATATATTTTTATATTTCAGAGGGACTAATGTTTATTTCCTCAATGTAAGCACATTCTGCAACTGTAAGAATTTGACTTTTGCTTTCTCAAATGCAAAATAGCATTATGACATTGTATATCTAAAATAGAATTGACTTCATGCATTGGTTTATATACACATGTATTATTTATATATATATATATATATATATATATATATATATATATATTCACAATTAGAAAGAAAATATTGAAAGAATTATTTTGATGATTATGCTAGTGATCGATCAACTTCCAGTTCCTCAAGTGATAACTGTTTTTATTATTGTCATGACTAAGACAAAATTACAATTACTCAAGTGATTCTTGGAGAGAGGCTAATTTTTAAATATATGTCAGGAAAGCCAATATTATGGTTCTTGATAAAAATGGTATAGAAAAAAACTAATACTCTGCAGTTACATGTTCAAATTATATAGCATTAAGTAGGAGACAAACGTGAGCGTTAAAGACAATAAGATCTTAGAGAGTTTATCTAATTCTTTAGTGGCTCCTTTTCTTCAACTGCAAAATGAGAAAGCTAATCAACAAACTACAGAGTTACTATGAGACTAGGAGGGCATATATCCCATAACACCACTTAATAATGTCTAGAATGTTGCAGATTATTATTTAATAGAGAGGTAGTCAGCATCTATTTCATGAGAGAAGCTGTGAGAGATGAGGAAACAAACATTAAATTAAACTTAATTTAATAAAATTAAATGAAAGTAAAATTAGCTGTAGAAGTTAATTTTAAAACGACACATTTGCTAAATTGAAAGGATCTTTCAACGCAATTATCATTAACTTGGAATGAATATTTTATTCAAGAATATTTTCTATCCAAGATTGTTTTCAATATGTATTGATAATAATATAGCTAAAATTTATTGAATACTTAATGATGTGCTTACTGTATTTTAATTTCCTTATAATTATTTAAGGTTTACAACTACACCTTTAAGGAGTCATTATAGTTATTTTACAGATGAGGAAAATGAGGTATAGGGAGTAAGTAAACAAACCAAAGTTATGCCTATAGTTGATAAAATGAAGAATTACGAATCAAACCCAGATAGTCTAGATTCAGGCTCTGTAATTTTAAATTATTGTGCCAATTTTAAAATTTAATTTTCAATTTTCAGTAAAATTAGCTCTTTTGCTTGTTTAGCTCTTTGAGTTTTAACAAATGTATAGATTCATATAACCACCACCACAATCAAGATATGGAAACACAATCCCTCAAAACCATGCTATTCCTTTGTGGCAAACATTTCTCCACTCTTAGTCTGTTGTGATCTTTGATCCTTATGATCCTTAGATAAAGATCCACTGATCCTTGTATTTCCTTATAGTTTGCCCTTATCAAATAAATAGAATCATGCTGCATATGGTCTTTTGAGTCTGGCTTCCTTCACTTAGTGTATGCTTTTGAAGGTAATCTATATTGTTGAGAGAGAAAAATTTAAAACTTTTTTTTTTTTTTTTTTTTTTTTTTTTTTGAGATTGGATCTCACTGTGTCACCCAAGCTGGAGTGCAGCAGTGTGATGTAAGCTCACTGCAACCTCTGCCTCTTAGGCTCAGGTGATTCTCCTGCCTCAGCCTCCTAAGTAGCTGGGACCACAGGCATGCATCACCATGCGTGGCTAATTCTTTTGTATTTTTGATAGAAACAGGGTTTCAACATGTTGCTCAAGCTGGTCTCAAATTTCTGAGCTCAATCTGTCCTCCTGTATTGGCCTTCCAAAGTGTTGGGATTACAGACGTGAGCCACTGGGCCCAGCCTTAAATAATTTTTAAAGCTATATAGTGTTCCATTATACAATGTATCACAGTTTGTCCATAATAGTCAGTTGAAGGATATTTGAGTTGTTTCCACTTTGGTATGGATATGAATAAATCTGCTCAAACATTCTTATATAGCAAGCTTGTTTACCCTGTAGCTCATGGCAGTCCAGGACTGCTTTGAATATGGCTCAACACAAATTTGTGTTATAGGCCTGATACAGGCTTTTGTGTGAACAAGTTTGTATTTCTGTTTATTAAATACCTAGAACTGGATTTGTTGGGTCATATTATAAGTGTATATTTAATTTTCTAGAGCCTGGCAGTTTCCCAAGAAGTCTGTATGATTTTGCATTTATAGCACCAGTAGACAAATGCTCCACTTTGTTCTGCATCCATACCAGTGCTTAGGATTTTCAGGCTTTTTAAAATTGATTTTCTTTGTAAAACGTGACTGGGATATATTTCTATTGTTTCATTTCTGGATTCTCTCCTCTTCTTTTAATCTATCAGTCTACTATTTCATCAATACTGTACTGTATTAATTACTGCAGCTTTTTGGTAAGTCTTGAAATCAGGTTTTATGAGTTCTCCAACTGTGTTCTCCACTTTCAAAATAAAGTCGTTGAAGTTTTTAAATACATTTGATGGTTTTCTGTGTTTTTCTTCACTCAATTAACAAGTGGACGTGTTCAAGGATAATCGTGAATCATCATTTCTCCTTTCAATTCCATCAGTTTCTGCCTCATGTATTTTGAGGGTCCTTTAATGGGTATTCATTTTTCATTATTGTCCTTTTGATAATTTATTTTAATCATTATGTAAATATGTCTTTATCCTTGTTTTTTTTTCTGTTAATTATTATTTGCATGTTATGTGTTTTATCCCTTTACTTTTCAGTAGTCTATATCGTTATATTTAAGATGGATTTCTTACAGATAGCATATACATCATGCATTTGAGTAGATAACAGATTCTTTTAGAAAATATTTCTCTTTCAACTGATGTGTTTATATTTGATATAATTTTTGATATGGTTGGATTTAGTTCTATAGTTGTATCATTGTATTCTGTTTAACCTCTTCTTATATCTCTATTTCTTGCCTGTGTTGGATTGTATGAATATTTTTTGGTATTTCATTTTTATTTTTCCATTACAGTTTTGGCTATTTTTTCACCTTATTTTAAAAATGACTTTTCTAGAGATTACAGTATGTATTTCTAACTTTTCACCACTTACATAGACTTAATAGTTGACCCCCTTATGTATTAAATAGATATTTTTCAACCACATAGATTCCTTTACCCTTAATGCTTTATACTATAATTGTCATGTGTATTTGTGTGTGTGTATGTGTATATATATATATATGTATATATATATATATGTGTGTGCATATATATATATATATATGTGTGTATTAACCTTTCCAGACATCTTAACACATTTTGCTTCAAAGTTATAAATATTTTAATAATTTTAGAGCAGATTATAGTACATTATATTTACTCAGTTGATCTTTCTTGATTTCTGAAGTTCCAGATTTCTCTGTGGTATCATTTCCTTTTGGCTTGAGGAAATTCCTTCAGAATTTCTTTTTAGAACATATCTGCTGGTGATGAATTGTTCTAATTTTCCTTCTTGTGATAATGTCTTTATTTTTTCCTCTATATTTTGCATTTCTAAAGTATATTTCCATTGTGTATCAAATTCTAGGCTGTCAAGTCTCGTGTGTGTGTGTGTGTGTGTGTGTGTGTGTGTGAGAGAGAGAGAGAGAGAGAGAGAGAGTGAGAGAGAGAGAGAGAGAGAGAGAGGGTTTTGCCATGTTTCCTGGGCTGGTCTCGAATTCCTGAGCTCAAGCAATTCATCCACCTCAGCCTCTCAAAGTTCTGGGATTACAGATATGAGCTACTATGACTGGCCTATTCTTTTTCTTTATCTTTGTTTTTCAGCAGTTTTATATTATTTGGCTGAATGTTTTATTTGAGTTTATCCTTTTTGAGTGTTGTCAAGCTTATTGGATTTGTAAATACATACCTATCAGCAAATTTAGGGAGTTTTCAGTCATTATTTCATCAAACACATTTCTATGCCAGTATTTCCCCTCTTTCTTTGGCTACAATGACACAAATGTTGTTTGATATTGTTCTATGGCTCCTTAGATATGCTCCTTTTAATTTAAATAATATTTTTTGTCTCTTATTTTATTTTTTATTTTTTATTTTTTTATTGCATTTTAGGTTTTGGGGTACATGTGAAGAACATGCAAGATTGTTTTATAGGTACACACATGGCAGTGTGGTTTTCTGCCTTCTGTCCCCTCGCCTGTATCTGTCATTTCTCCCCATGCTATCTCTTCCCACCTCCCCACCCCTCGTCCCTCCCCCATTTCACCCCAACGGACCCCAGTGTGTAGTGCTCCCCTCCCTGTGTCCATGTGTTCTCATTGATCAACACCCGCCTATCAGTGAGGACATGTGGTGTTTGATTTTCTGCTCTTGTGTCAGTTTGCTGAGAATGATTGCAACCACATACCTAACAGAGTTACTATCCAAAATTTATAAAGAACTCTTACAATGTAAAGCAGAAAGACAACCTGATAATAGACAAAGACCTGAACAAACATTTCTACAAGAAAGACATAAAAATGGCCAACAGTTATATTAAAAAGTGCCCAACATCACTAATCATATTTAGGCTAAGTCTAGAAATCTAATGTGCAGCATGAGGAATAGAGTGAAAAATTTGTATTGTGTTAGGAATTAAAAAAATAAGTAGATTTTAGCTGTCCTTGCACAAAAACTATGTGAGATAATGCATATGTTAATTTATTTTAGTAATAATTTTACTATCTATATGTATCTCATAACATTGTGTTGTAAACCTCTATTATACACAGGACATTTATTATTATTATTTTTTAGGCTGAATCTCACTCTCACCCAGGCTGGAGTGCAGTGGTATGATTTCAGCTCACTGTAACCTCTACCTCCCAGGTTCAAGCAATTCTCCTGCCTCAGCCTCCCAGGAAGCTGGGATTACAGCTGCACGGCACCACACCTGGCTAGTTTTTTGGTTTTTTGTTTTTTTAGTAGAAACGGAGTTTCACCATGTTGGCCAGGCTGGTCTTGAATTCCTAACCTCAAGTGATCTGCCCACCTCGGCCTCCCAAAGTGCTGGGATTATAGGCAGGAGCTCCTCACCCAGCTTCAGTAAATTTATTTTTTAAAAAGAAAGTAATGTGTAATACAAAGAAGTAAAAAAAATATACCAATTTAAAGAGAGTCTTGAAAAGTGGGGAGAAGATTTTAGATTCACAACCTTGACAAAGCGAAGCTCCTAAAGGTTTGTGGAAATATAAGTGACAGTCTGGTCTCAGAGAAAGTGCAGTAAGTCTATTATAAAGATCCCTGGATATTGCTTAGGTACTGCCTTAAGTTATATTTTGACGTTAGGCAAAATGTTTAATGATTTCCTTTTTTTTTTTGTTTTGACAGGCTATGTTATTTGAAAATATAGGTCTTATGAGGTATGAAGAATTACTTGTCATGTTAATGAATCTGGACATTACAAAACCAATTTCAGATGAAAACATTACAGTGACTGACACAACCTTTAGTGGCATTCCAGTGCGTTTGTATTTACCAAAAAGGAAGTCAGAAAGGCAGAGACCGGCTGTAATTTTTCTTCATGGTGGTGCCTTTGTCCTGGGAAGTTGCAGTAAGTGCACTTTTTGTGTGTATGTTGCAAATTACATGTTTATATTAAAATATATTGCATGTATACATGTAAAATTGGTAGAACATTTGCTGATATGATGTTAATTTTGTGAGTATGTATATGTATTTTAGCAAATAAATGATAGATTGTATCAATCATAGTTCATACATATTTCTTCATACACCACGTGGCAAATAACATAAAAACGATGAGATTTTTGCTTTAAAGATTTATCATTAAATGAATGATGCCTCCTTTGAAGCATGCAACACAGTGGACCTAGAAGGAGAGTTCTGATAGAAAACTAGTGGGTCAGCAGAGCATGCCAAGTTTCTTCTCCCATTGTCACCAATCAGATGTCTTCTCTTTATTTTTGGTGAGGAATGATTTAGTATGTGGAGGATTAGGATGGTTTTCTTACTCTGACAGGTCCTTCCAAATGGTGACAAAAATGGAGATCATAAGGATTCTACCAATTAAGTACAATCTATACTTCTACCATATTTCATGAGTATCGGTGGTTTTTCTTTGCTCTTTATTTACAGGGTACACGTTTATGTTTATTTCTTTCATTTCAGAGAATTCGCCTTATGATTTGCTGAACAGAGAGACGGCAAACAAACTTGATGCTGTTGTTGTGGGAGTGGAGTAAGATTTTTTAAAAAGTACTATGATTTTTGCACTCACGACATAGGACTGATTTCCAATACCAATCACCCAAGCCTCAAAAGTGGCTTGAATTGTAGGGGGTTTTGTTTATATTAATAACTTTTATTCATATTACAATATCCACGCCTACTCCAAAGGACCCGATTCTCCTTTAGTCTCTTCCTTTGTAGAGAACACTGAGAGGCACTGCAGGGTGAACATCCTGGGCAACACAGCTGTGAGAATCTCTGGGAACATAAAGGTCCTAGAAGGACCTAGCTTAATCCCAATATAATAAACATAGAAAGAGGGCACTAATTACCCTTACACATTTGGGATGCTGGGTTTTCTTTCAGCTGATAATAAAATGATGAACTTTAGAGATTATGTTGTGTTGGAAGAACATCAGGTGACAAATGTTGGGACCGTATGATAATTTCAAGTCATTCTCAAAATCAGAGATCTTAATAGTTCACAATTTTTTGCCAAAATTTCTAACAACATGTGAGAAAGACTAATGATTGTCCAAAATGTCTAACACTTTCTGATGTATTCAAGTGTACTCTGTACTTCCAAAACCATCATCCTCAGGATGAAGAACTTTTTCCATCTCTCCTGCCGATTTCAGAGGGCAAAAATGCACTTAGAGAATTTTAGCCTTCTTATGAAAAGAGAACATAGTGTAATTTCTTGTGAGAAATTAATAGGATCAAATAGAACATACAAGGTGAACCAATGCCATCCTATTTATTACTGCTGCTTTAGAGCAACCAGAAAAATCCCTTATGCTTTCAGAGATATTTCTAACTTATACTAAATAGGTTATTCTTCCCTTTACTCTATAGGTTTAACCTAGTATGTCACTTAATCATTTTAAGTATACTTTTAAAATGATGCTATATAGAGTATCTGGTTAAATAATTTTATCAATTACTTATGATATTTGTTGTTCTTTTCTCTGAAGCATGTTTAAAGTAACAATCACATTTTTGATATGTTATCTTGTTTAGATTATACTGTATTTTAGATACTTTAGATACAAATTATAGTATGACAAAACTGCTAGGACCATCTTGGTAAAATTTATTGTTTAGTGTTGACATATGCATAATTTACTAATTCTAATTATGGATATTAAGATTACTACTATAGATAGAAATAAAATTGTACCATTCAATAGCTCCTATATTAGAAGGAGGTATGTTCCTATATTAAAAGGTAAGGTATATAATTTGTATGTGACTTTATATATATATATTGCTCAAGACATATATATATATATATATATATATATACACACACACACACACACATATATATCTTGATGAGCCTACATATCTTTAACAAGCCTATATATATATGATTGCATATATCTTTATATCATATATATATATTTAATGAGCCTATATATAAATATTGAGCCTGCATATTATATAAATATATAGGCTTATTAAAAGATGCTGCAACAATTTGCCTTACAAATAAATTACAATGATTAAGGAAGATTCTTTGCTGTACTTAAATATTATTTACATTTAAAAGCTTTTATTTTTAATCAAGTTTTCAGGTAGTGCTCATGATGTGAAATGAGACATGCTACCTCGTAGGATTTTAACCTAAATAAGTTTCCAATGCAAGATATCTACAAATAATTTAGTTTCAGATTTTCTCTTGTTAATATTTTTTGTGCCTTCCCAACAATAGTTCTGAAAATTGTTGACCCAGAAGGCATAGGCAACAAAAACAAAAGTAGCCAAATGGTGATTACACTAAACTAAAAGCTTCTGGAAAGCAAAAATAGTTAACACTCCATAGAGACAATCTATAGATTGAGAGAAAACATTTGCAAACCATACATCTGATTAGGGTCTAACATAAAAAGTATTTATATTTTGAGCTCAAACAACTTAATAGCAAGAAAACAAAAAGCTCAGTTAAAAAATGGGCAAGAAATTTGATAGACATTTTTCGAAAGAAGACATACAAATGGGCAACATATATATGAATAAATACTCAACATTGCTAATCATGAGGGAAGCGTGAATTAAAACCACAGTGAGATATCATCTCACACCTGTCAAAATAAATAAATTGCTAATCATGAGTGAAGTGCAAATTAAAACCACAGTGAGATATCATCTCACATTTATTGTAAAAAAGATGAAAGGTAGCAAGTGTTGGCACTGAAGTTGAGAAAAGGAAACCCTTGTATAGTATTGGTGGAAATGAAAATTAGTACAGCCATTATGGAAAAGTCTATGGAGTTTCCTCAAAAAATTAAAATTAGAATTACTACATGATCCAGCAATCCTACTTCTGGGTATTTGCCCCAAAAATTTGAAATCAGTTTGTCTAAGGGATGTCCTCACTCCCATGTTCATTGCAGCACTATTCCCAATAGCCAAGATATGAAGTCAACCTAAGTGTCCATCACCAGATGAATGGATAAAGAAAAGGTGGTACATATACCCAATGGAATACTACACAGCCTCAATAAAGAGGAAATTCTGTCATTTGTGGCTACATGGATGGAGTTGGAGAATATTTTCCTAAATGAGATAAGCCAGGCACAGAAATACAAATACCACAGATTCTCACCGATATGTGGAAACTAAAATCATTGAATTCACAGAAGCAGAGAGTAGAATGGGGGTTACAGAGGCCAGTGGTTAGGACCAATGAGGAGATGATGGTAAAGAGTACAAAATATGTTTTTTTAAAAAAAGAGGAATTCTTTTTTAGTTCTATTGCACAATACAGTGAATATACTTAATAATACTGAAAAAAATTGCAAAGAGAATAAATATCAAATGTTCTTATCATAAAACATATTAAGTATTTGAGGTAATGGATATATTACCTAGATCAATTTAATTATTTCATATTATGTTCATAAATCCTAACATCACTTTGTACCCCATAAATTTATAAAATTATAATTTATTAAAATGTATATAATACTTTATAAATAAAAATTTTTACAAATTCTAATTGTCAGTTTAAAGTAAAAATTTGTTCTTGAATCACCAACTACATTGAGATTCTAATAAATACTACAGGATACCTCCCTCTGATTGCTCTTCTGTTGAAAATTTTATGAGACTGAAGACACATCCTTCTCCCTCTTATCTCCCTATAAAGCCAACATTTTGTAACTTTTATACCAGCATCTACTTTTTATTTGAAAACAAAAGTTAGTAGTAAGTCAGGTTTAATTGGTGAAATTAAAGTCAAAGTAGGGCCAATATGTTAAATAGATCTGTTGCTTAAATTGATAGATATTTGGATAATTATAACCTAAGTTTAATCATAAATGCTTTGTTTTTGTTTTGTTTTTTTGTTTGTTTGTTTGTTTTGTTTTTGTTTTTTGTTTTTTTTCCTGAAGCTTTAGACTATCTCCTCAATATCATTTCCCTGTTGCCTTTGAAGACTCTCTTTCTGTGGTCAAGTTCTTTCTACAGGACGAAGTTCTTGAACGATATAGGGTGGATTCCACCCGAATCTGTATATCAGGTGATAGTAGCGGGGGTGCATTGGCAGCATCAGTGACTCAACAGGTATGTTCTATGTGTTATGCATGTTTACAACATGCATACATACTGTAATTTGGATACAAGAGAATCATTTTATTTCAGTTACAATATATGTATTGGTCTTATATTTTCAACTTTGAAACAGCAAAAATGAACAAACCTACAAATAACCTCCTCGTCCCTTTTTGTGTAATTATACCTTAGATAGATATGGCTTTAAAGGCATTGAGGGGACATTGCACATAATGTTAAATAAGCTCTTATTTGCCCCATTAATTTTAAGAAAACTACAACAATGTCCAGGAACTACCATTTAATATGACAGAGGCTTATGATTCTCCTTAGGTAAACTGTAAAGTCTACTGAGCATTTGGGGTCATTGTAATCCATGTTTTAAACTCTGTAGAGTGTCATCAGATAACATATCAGCCCTGTGTTATGCTTGTGCAGAAGAAGTACTACTGTGACAGAGAAAATTTACCTTATGTTAAAACCCTTGTCATATGCAACTAAATAACTGCCCAAATAAATATTGAAAAATGATTTTAGTCTAATATATAATTCCCACTGCCAAAAAATTTATTTAACGGAACAAAATTTACCTAAGCACAGGAATATCCTTTTCAATTATAGAACAGCCTCTGCTTATAAAATGGATGTAGTCTCAAAAGTTAGTTTGTAAGTTCTTATTGTGCCTTTAAGTAAAAATAAAATAAAATAAAACCACCATGAATAAAGGAGACTTCTCAGCACATCCCATGTAGCATGAAAAAGAGGAAATCAACTTAAATCCAGTTCCTCTCTTCATGATCTCAGAGCCCCTCTGGGTCCTTAGCTTTGAGGATCCATCTATCTTCAGGCAAATGAAGGAAGCAGAGTTGTGGTCATGGATTAAAACCTTCCCTGTCTGCAGCAGCAAACTGATGAGCAAAGAGAGAGAGAGTCTGGGGCAGTGCTCTCAACACAGGGGAGAGGGCAGATAATGTCTAGGAGAGCTTCGAAACAAGCGGAGCAGTGTGGAGGGTGGAGCAAGGGATTAAATGCTTATGTGCAGTTACTCCTAGGCCACGTGTTTGTATGCAAAGCTTTGAATATAATAATTTTTAAGTTTTTAAAAAGATTTTTGAAGATTATTTCAATAATATCGATACTGTGTGTTGTCTATTTCTAAACTGGTCATTTCACATTTTAAGGTAACAGTCCCTTACTTTATTAAATTATAAAATTCTGATTAAACTAATAAATTCTTAATACATTAATTCATACAAAGCTCATAAAGTACTAAAAAGCTTTTTAGAAATTACTATTTGAATATTCTTTTTTATGTGGAATGATGATCATCACACAAATAGTGGCTATGAGAAGAATAAAATAAAAGGTTTTATTAACAAGCCTCCAAAGTAGAAAGTGATTTTTCTAAAACAAACGAACAAAAAAAAGAGATATAGACAGCAGCTCAAAAGATGTGTACTCTCTGGTTTTTGATAAGCTCAAAACTTCTTACTGCCAATATCTGTTCTGAATTGCAGTGCAGAGAAATTCTTGGGACATACCACTTCTTCCATAGTTAGTCTTACTGCCTAAGGTAGATTTTCAAAGTAGAAAAACTTGGTGTTTAAGATTTGAGAGACATATTGTTTGTTAAATAAGTTTTGCCAGTTTGCTTAGACAGGAAAAATATAGATAGATGTATTCATTCCATTTCCACATGCAGTACATAATCATATTTACAATGATCTTTTTATTTTACAGTGGTAAAGGGATATTATTTCCACTATAGTTTTGATGTACATTTCTTTCACTACCAGTAAAATAGAATACTTTTTACTGGTAAAATTGAAAATGTGAATAATTTTATTTCCTCCTCAATAAGCTCTCTATTCATAGTCTTTGATAATTTGTTTCACGATATTTTTCTTTGAAGAGTAGAATTATTTGTTAACTAAAGATGACCTTTGTAATTTATTTTCATGAGTCTGTTTGTATTCTTTGCATGGAAAATAGGCTTGTTCATTTTTTAAATTTTTTTCTTTTTTTACACTTAGAAAATTTTTAAGCTTGTATAATATTGGAAAAACTTGGTTCTCATTATTTTTCTTTATTGTTTTTCCCATTGCCTTTGAGCTTAGAAAATCTTTCTGGCTTAGAAACTTGATAAAATTGTTTCATATAAAGTATATATTTATTTTCTATATGTCTACATATAATCTATTCTATCTCTAAAATAATTAATAGACTAAAATAAATAATATATAATGCCTCTGTGTTATGTGTTACCAACATTGCGGCCTTTGATAGGCTTTCATATCCTATGGAGCTAATGTTTTCAATTATTATTCCTATTTTAATTTAACATTTATTATTTC
This sequence comes from Saimiri boliviensis, assembly GCF_048565385.1. NCBI lineage: Eukaryota > Metazoa > Chordata > Mammalia > Primates > Cebidae > Saimiri > Saimiri boliviensis. Next base: position 15,736,278 of record NC_133457.1, read on the forward strand.
TTTTCACCTTCCATACAACATCCGACTTTACCTGTGTCTCTTCAAACAAAAATGGAGTCAAGCTAATAGTTTGCCTGCTAGGATATGAATGTTTTCAGAAAAGATAATCGTTTTCCATTGCCTATAGTGATAATACTAAATATAGTTAATGTTTATTGAACACTTACTGCATTCCTGGAACTCGTCCTCACTAGTTTTATCTCATTTTCACCATATAAAAATCATATACAGTATTGACTAATAAAATCATTAATTTTGAGATCAGAAAACTGAAGCTTTGCTGTTGATAAAGACATACCTGAAACTGGGAAGAAAAAGAGGTTTAATTGGACTTACAATTCCACTTGGCTGGGGAGAACTCAGAATCACATCAGGAGGTTAAAGGCACTTCTTACATGGCAGTGGCAAGAGAATATGAGGAAGAAGCAAAAGAGTAACCCCTGATAAACCTATCAGATTTTGTGAGATTTATTCATTATCACAAGAATACAATGGAAAACAACAGCCCCCATTATTTTAATTACCTCTTCCTGGGCTCCTCCCACAACACAGTGAGAATTCTGGGAGATACAATTCAAGTTGAGATTTGGGTAGGGACACAACCAAACCATATCAGTGGGCATTCTTGTCATGTTCCAGATCTTACAGAAAAGCTTTCTTTCAGTTTTTTTCACCATTCAACATGATACTACCTGTGGGTCTGTCATATATGGCTTTTATTATGTTGAGGTATGTTCCTTCTGTTCCCAGTTTTTGTAGAGTTTTTATCATGAAGAGATGCTGAATTTTATCAAATGCTTTTTCAGCATCAGTTGAAATAATCATATGGTCTTCATCTTTCATTCTGTTGTTATTATGTGCCACATTGATTAATGTATGTCAACCTGTCCTTACATTCCTGGAATAAATCCCACTTGGTCATAATGAAGGATCTTTCTAATGGATTGTTGAATTTAGTTTGCTAGTATTTTTTTTTTGAGGATTTTTGCACCAATATTTATCAGAGATATTTCCCTGTAGTTAAAAAAAAATGCCTCTGGTTTTGGCATCAGAGTAATACCAGCCTCATAGGATGAGTTTGGAAGTATTCCATTCTTCTTTAATTTTTGGAATAGTTTGACTGGTTGATGTTAGTCTTTCTTTGAATATATGGTAGAATTTCACAGTGAAGCCATCAGGTCCAGGGCTTTTCTTTGCTTGGAGAAAGTTTATTATGGCTTCAATGCCATTACTTGTTTTTGGTCTGCTGAAGTTTTGGACTTCTTGGTTCAACCTTAGTAGGTTGTATGTATCTAGGAATTTTTCCATTTTTTTCTAGATTTTTCAATTTATTGGCATATAATTGCTCATAGTAGTCACAAATGATCCTTTGAGTTTCTGCAGTATCTGTTGTATTGTCTCCTTTTCATTTAAAAAAATTTATTTGGGTATTTTATGTTTTTTTCTTAGGCTAAAGGTTTGTCAATTTTGTTTAACTTTTTTTTTTTAAAGAACAGCTTTTTGTTTCATTGATCTTTTGTATCATGTCCTTCATTTATTTCTGCTCCAGTTTTCTTCCTTTTCCTCTTCCTCCTTCTTCTTTTTCTTCCTCTTCCTCCTCTGCCTCCTCCTCCTCTACTTCTTCTTCTGCTTCTCCTTCTGCTTCTGCTTCTTCTTCAACAGCTTTTCACTCTGTCACCCAAGCTGGATTCCAAGAGTGAGATCTTGGCTCACTGCAACCTCTGGCTCCTGGGTTCAAGCAATCCTTCTGCCTCAGCTTCCTTCATAGCTAGGACTACAGGCATGTGCCACCATGCCTGTCTAATTCTTGACTTTTTAGTAGAGACAGTGTTTCACTATATTGGCCAGGCTGATTTCAAACTCCTGTCCTCAAGTTATCTGCCTGCCTCAGCCTCCCAAAGTGCTGAGTGCTGAGATTATAGGCATGAACCATGACACCCAGCTCTTATTTTTCTTTTACTAATTTTGAGTTTGACTTTTTCTTATTTTTTACATCTTCAAGAAGCATCATTAGATTGTTTATTTAAAATTTTTCCTCTTTTTTGATGTGGCACTTATGACTCTAAAATTCCATCTTAGTACTGCTTTTGCTGTATCCTGTAGGTTCTTATGTTGTTTCCATTGTCATTTGTTTTAAGAAAAGTTTCTATTTTCTTCTTAATTTCTTCATTGACCCACTGGTAATTCAGGAGCATATTGTTTAATTTTCATGTATCTGTAAGTTTTCAAAATTCCTCTTGTCATTAATTTCTAGTTTCATTCCATTGTGGTCAGAGAAGATGCTTGATATTATTTCAATTTATTTGAATGTTTTGACTAGTTTTGTGACTTAACATATAGTCTACCATTGAGAACGATCCATGACTGAGGAAAAAAATATGTATTCTGTAGCTCTTGGATAACATGTTCTGTATATATCTGTTACATCCATTTTTCTGTAGTGCAGATTAAGTCTGATGTTTCTTTGCTGATTTTCTGTCTGAAAGATCTGTCCAGTGCTGAAAGTGGAGGTGTTGAATTATCCAGATATTATTGTGTTAAGGCCTATCTCTCTCTTTAGCTCTAATAATATTTTCTTTATATATCTGTGTGCTCAAGTTTTGGGTGCATAACTTCATCTCTTCCTATAATTTTTGTCTTGAAATCTATTTTGTCTGATGTAAGTGTAGTGTATCCTGCTGATTTTTGTTTCCATTGGAATAGAATACCTTTTGCCATCACTTTATTTTCAGTGCATGTGAGTCTTTATAAAGTGTGTTTCTTATAAGTAACAGATTGATAGGTCTTGGTTTTTTATTCATTCAGCCAATCTAAGTCTTTTGATTGGAGAGTTTAGTCCATTTACATTCAATACTATTATTGATAAAGGCTTACTCGTACATTTTGTTATTTGTCTTTCTGGATGTTTTGTGGTCTTCTCTTTCTTCTTTCTTTCCTTCTTGTCTTGCCCTAGTGAAGGTGATTTTATCTGGTGATATGATTTAGCATCTTAATTTTTACTTTTTGTGTATCTGTTGTATGTTTTTTGCTTTGAAGTTACTATGAGGCTTGCAAATACTATCTCTAATGCATTATTTTAACCTGATAACAACTTAACACTATTTGTATAAACAAATAAGCAAGCAAAAAGAAAACTTTACCCCCCAACTTCATTCCCTGGTATTTTAACTTTTTGTTCTAATTATATCTTATTGTAATGACTATATCTTAAAAAGTTGTTGTAGTTATTATTTTTGATTGGTTCATCATTTAGTCTTTCTTCTTAGTATAAGAGTAGTTTATACCCCACAGTTACAGTGTTATAAAATTCTGTGTTTTTCCATGTTCTTAGTATTACCAGGGAGATTTGTACCTGCAGGTGATTACTTATTGCTCATTAACATCCTTTCTTTTTGATTGAATTATTCCCTTTAGCATTTCTTGGGGTACCTGTCTCATATTGATGAAATCCTCAGCTTCTTCTGGGAAAGTCTTTATTTCTTCTTCATGTTTGAAGGATATTTTCACTGGATATACTATACTATGGTAGAAGTTATTTTCCTTCAGCATTTTAAATATGTCATGCCATCTCTCTTAGCCTGTAAGATTTCCACTGAAAAGTCTGCTGCCAGCTGTATTGAAGCTCCACTGTATATTATTTGTTTTTTTTTTCTCTTGCTGCTTTTAGGACTCTTGCTTACCCTTGACCTTTGGGAGTTTGATTATTAAATTCCTTGAGGTGGTTTTTGGGTTAAGTCTGCTTGGTGTTCTATAACTTTCTTATAGTTGGATATTGATATCTTTTTGTTGGTTTGGTAAGTTCTCTTTTATTATCCCTTTTAACAAACTTTCTACCTCTATCTTTTTCTCTACCTCCTCATTAAGGCCAATAACTCTTACATTTGTTCTTTTGGGACAATTTTATGGGTCCTGTAGGCATGCTTTATTGTTTTTTATTCTTTTTTCTTTTGTTTTCTCTGACTGTGTATTTTTAAATAGCCCTTTTCATCTTCACTAATTCTTTCTCCTCCTTAATTAATTCTGCTGTTAAAGGACTCTGATGCATTCTTTGGTTTGCCAGTTGCATTTTTCAGCTCCAGAATTTCTGCTCGATTCTTTTAAATCATTTCAATCTCTTTGTTACATTTATCTGATACAATTCTGAAATCCTTCTCTGTGTTATGTTGAATTTCCTTGAGTTTTTTCAACACAGGTATTTTGAATTCTCTGTCTGAATTCTCTGTCTCACATATCTCTGCTTCTCCAGGATTGGCGCATGGTACATTGGTTCATTTAGTGAGGTTTTGTTTCCTTGAATGGTGTTGGTGCTAGATGTTCTTCAGTATCAAGGCATTGAAGAGTTAGGTATTTATTGTAGTTTTCAATGTCTGGGATTATTTGTAGCCATCTTTCTTGGAAGGCTTTCCAGATATTTGAAAGGACTTGGGTGCTGTGATCTAATCTGTATCTACTTTAGGGAGCATCCTAAGTCCAGTAATGCTATTGTTCTTGCAGACTCATAGAGGTACTGCCTTGATGGTCTTGGACAAGATCTGGTAAAATTCTCTGGATTACCAGGCAGTGACTCTTCTTCCCTTTCCTACCCTTACTTTCTCCCAAACAAATAAGAGTCCCTGTCTATTCTGAATCACCTAAAACTGGGGCTGGAGTGACATAAGCATCCTGGTGGCCACCACTACTGGAACTGCTCTTGGTTAGACCTGAAGCTAAAACAGTGCTGGGTCTCACTCACCTTCAGGGCAGTGAGATCCTCCAGCCCCAGTAGGTCCAGAGGTGCTATCTGGGTGTCAGGGACAAGAACCAAAAACCTTAGAAGTCTAACTGATGTTCTATTGTATTGAAGCTGAACTGGCACTTAAACTATAAGACACAGTTCTTCCCACTCTTCCCTCTCCATTCCAAAGGCAGGGGAGCCTCAATCTGCAGCCACTGCTTCCAGGTCATGAGAAGTCATGCCAGACTACCAACCAATGTTCTCTTAAGGCACAGGGGCCCTTAAGTCAGCTTGTGATTAATGCTGCCTGGCCTGGGACTCACCCTCTAGGACAGCAGGTTTCCCAAAAGCCCACTTGGCATTCTGCTTCCCTGTGGCCATGCTGGTACCTACAGTGCAAGAACAAGTCCCCTTTACTTTTCTCTTTTCTTTTCTCAAGCAGAAGGGTTTTTGCCTTGTAGCCACCACAGTTGGAAATGTGCTGAGGGTCACCCGAAGCAAGTCTCAAAGGCTTACCTTCGTGTAGTACCTGGGTATCCATGCTGGTTATTCGGGGCCCAAGTGCTCTTCAGTTAACACGTGATGAATACTACCAGGACTGGGTCCTTTTCTTGAAGGCAGCATGTTACCTTTTGGCCTGGAGTGTAATTAGACATGTCATCTAGGAACTAGGGGCTGGATTAGGGCCCTCATGACTCTGTCCAGTGAGCTGGTATCCAAATGCAAACAGAGTTCTCCCTACTCTTCTTTCTCCTCTCCTCGAGCAGAAGGAAGGGGTCTCTTTTGGATCCCAAGCTGTGCAGCCGGGGATTAGGGGAGGGGTGGTGCCAACATTTCCTTGGCTGCCCCATCTTATGTCTCAGTATGTCATGTGCAACCCTAATCCATTGCCTCTAGGCCTAGTTCAGTACTAGGCCTTGCCTAAGTGTTACTGTCCTTATGGCCTAAACTGCCTTTCAAATTTACTTGGACACATAAAGCACCGTAGCCCTTGGTGCAAACACTCAGGTTCTGACTGCTGAAATCCAAGATTTGATATGAAGTTAAAACAAGGTACTGTGATTGTACACCTGATTTTTTATTCTTAGGGAGGTGCTTTTTTGCATGTTCAATTTGGTGTTCCTATGGAGAGGACGATTGGTGGAGGCTTCTATTTGGCCATCTTGAATAAAACAGTTTAATGTTCCTGAGATGAAGTATAAATATTTTTAAAATAGTCATTGAGCCCAGTGTTGGTTTTATAACTTTATCTTATTATTACTCATGTTATTGAAGTGAAGACTTGAACTTCTATAGTTTAAAAATCTTTGACTAATTCAAATTCTATTATATACTTTCAGCTAAAGAATGACCCAGTATTCAAAAATAAAATTAAAGCACAAGCTTTAATTTACCCCTTTTTACAAATAATTGATTCCTTCATGCCATCTCACCGAGAAAATGAACATGGCCCATTTCTAACAAGGGATATTGCAATTAAACTTGGAGCCTTGTATGTGACCAAAGATGAAGCATTTTCTCAGGCAATAAGAAAAAACAAACATATGCCTCAAGAATCAAGACATCTATTCAAGTTTGTTAACTGGAGTACCTTTCTTCCTGATAAGTATAAAAAGAACCATATTTATAAGGAACCAATTCTTGGAAGATTTAACTTATCATATCCAGCACTTTTGGATAGTAGGTTATCACCCTTGTTAGTCAATGATTCCCAGTTACAAAAGTTGCCATTAACTTATATCCTCACCTGTCAACATGATATTCTAAGAGATGATGGACTTATATATGTCACACGACTTCAAAATGTTGGCGTTAACGTTGTTCATGTTCACATAGAGAATGGATTCCATGGAGCTCTAACAGTCATGACATCACCATTTAATTTACTCATAGGCATTAGAATAAAAGATAAGTATATTACTTGGCTAGAAGAAAATCTATAAATACATAAATTATACATGTCAGCACATAATCATTTAGTTAGTATTATAATCCAAAGATTATGTTTTAAAGTCTTGTGAGTTTTATGGACAGAACAATGGCATGAGTTTGGGATAAATCAAAGTTTAAATCAGAGTAACTTCAAATCTAAGTTTAAATTGTGTACCTTTGAACAAATTATTTAGTTTTTCTACTCTTTAACCTTGCTAAAGTGAAGACATTATTGTACTATTCCCATTTTATATAATTTGCTTGTTAAACACTAAATATCCACTAATATCAGTAAAGTATAAAACTGAATATGGTTATAGGCAAAGTAGGCATACCAGTTTCTGGGCAGTGATAGAAATGGTAACGGCAAGTGAGGAGAAAATTTAAGGGAGGAAAATCGCAATGACCTTTGTATGAAGGTATTGCTACATTATATTGCAGCCATTTTTTTCTATAAGGTATGGCCCATACATTACTTACATCTGCCCAATGTAAATTCTGTTAGTTTTTCCCCATTCACTTAATAAAAACAAAGTCTGATTTCAAATGTATTGCTAGGATTCTTTGCCTATAGAAGAAGAAAAAAATTAATTTCTGGACTCTAAATTATTTCTATAGCCTGAACTGTTCACCCTTACTCAGACTTTTAGCAAAATCTCTGCAAACTTTTAGCAAATTTTACTACATTGATTGCTATGTGCTGATTATTAATCCAAGGAGCTTCCTAACAAACTATACGTGTCAGCCAAAATTATTTATTCTATTATTGTGAATTCCAGGTTGAATCATATATCCTCATGAAGGATATGTAAGTAGCAAGATAATCTCTGGAACTCTTTCTTGTGACGATGAGTTCAATGTTCATGTCAGCCTATTCCAACCTCATAACTAAAATGCATTCCCATTACAAGGCATTAGAAGTAACGTCTAATTTTTGAGGTCCTTGTGATGCTGCTGTTTGCTTGATGGTATTTTTTCTGTTCTGGGTCTTTTATAAATGCTCAGTAAATATGGTAATGTGTAAATTTAGTTGTTTCTGTGGATTTGATTGATAACTAAATACCAAAATTTTTTCTTTTGGTCTGCAGCTTATTTACCTGCTGTTTGGTCATCTCAACAATAATCTGTTCACTACTTTTTAGCAAATTTTACCGTATACATCTCTTCACTAAAATTGAAATAACTGAATTATATTTCACAAGTTTGAGAATGTGTTAATGCATATGTTTTATTTGCTGTTAGTTGTTCCATGAGGTCATAGTTAAAGCTATGACCTCCTGTGCAATTACTGTCTGGTTGTTCCACTGATAAATCACAAGGGACATTGATAAACTCACTTTAAACCAAAATTGACAAAATTTTGTTTGACTGACTTAACTATTAATCATTTAGGTCATGTGAGTAGGTATTATGTGTTCAAGGTTTTTTTTTTTTTGCAAACATTGTGCACCAGGAAAAGTCTGTAGGCTAATTGCAGCATTCATGCATGTATTTGTTCATTGATTCATTCACAAACTTCATTGAGTATTTTCTGTAATGGTCAAATTTCAAATAAATCATGAGCATGGAGAAAAGATTAGAAAATGGTCATTATTTTGGTTCACAAGGTAAATATTTTGAAGTAAGTTATTTAAACATTAAACATACTTATAGAGCACTGAACATATAAAAGTAAAGAAGAATTAAATACAAATTATATAAATTCAGTCACCATCCAGATTTTCAGTCTTTCAGTTAATATACATCATTGAACATCAATTTTAGGATAATATGTAATATGTTTCTCGAGAGACTTGTGTAATATTTAAGCAAATTGCTAGTGACAGAGTAATGTTGTGTCTGATATGTTTTGGATGTAGGTACAGAATTACCCGTTAATTTAAAACATAAAGGAAATAATTATTTCCTGAGATATAAAAAGGTCAAAAAAACCCCTCTTACTTGAAAAAATAAAATTAATAGAATACTTAGCATTAAAGTAACTGGAAGTTGATTGATGGTCTATTACAAAGGTATCAGAAGCTGATGAGTCTGTAGCTCATTTTATCTCATATTTCAAATCAATTCATGCAAATGCTCATGAAAGTATTTTGCATACAGTAAAAAGTTAAAAGGCTGTGCAACTTATTTCATTAATTCAGCATAATTTCTATACTAAGTTTTAATAAAAATAACTTGATTATATAAAGAAAATATTGTGTATATACACAGCAGAATGAAAACATTTAAAAGTATGAAATTTTGCCATTTGCTTGCAATGTGGATGATCCTAGAGGCCACTATGAAATAAATCAGGCACAAAAAGGTAAAGATTACCTTCCTGTTCTTACTCATATATGGGTGCTAAAAATTTTTGACCTTATAGAAGAGACGAGTAGACCTGTGGTTATTAAAGGATGGGAAGGTAAGACAAAGAAGAGGGTAGAGAGAGGTTGGTTAATGGATACAGAGCAACAAGTAGATGAGAAGAATACTGTTCTAGTGTTCTGCAGTGCAGTAGGATGAATATGGTTAATGATAATTTAGTGTTTTTAAAAAGCTAGAAGACAGGATTTTGAATGTTCACAACACAAAGAAGTGATAAATGTCTGAAATGATGATATGCTAAATACCTTGATTGGATCATCATACACCGTGTACATGTATATAAATATCATTCTCTATCCCATAAATATGGGCCATTATTATGTGTCAACTAAAAACAAAATGGAAAAGAGAAAACAAAGCAGAAGATAAAAAGAAACTCCATCATAAATATAGATTAAAAATTCTGTATGATGCTCTATCAAAGAGAAACCAAAATAAAAGTACACTGTGACCAAACAGGGCTTGTTCCAGTAATGCTAAGGTTTATCAATCAGGAAATATATCCAACAATTAAAAATCAATAGTGGAAAACAATATCGTAAAATCAACACATAATGAATAGATACTTGATAAAATTTACATTAATTTAAATAAAATTCTAAGTAAAATATAAATAACTTTAAAATAAAAAGTTTAATTACAAATATCTAACAGTAAGTATATACAAAATAATGAAACAGATAAAGGCAGAGCAAGATGGTGGAACTAAAGCCTCTCTCTGAAAGAACACAAATTGAACAACTATTCACATTTTAAAAAGCACGTTTTAAAAAATCCAAAAATCAAGCAAGCAGTCACAGTACCTGGTTTCAACTTCATATCACTGAAAGAGTCACCAAAGTGGGGAGCACAGAGATTCTTGAATCACCAACAACACTCTTCCCCCAGAGACAGAATTGGTGTTCTTGGGAGAAGGGGGTGTGCAGTAATTGTGGGGTTTTTGCATTGGAACTTAGCTGCCCTGTAATGGCAAAAAGCATCATAGGGCAGAATTCAGCTGACACCCATGGAGGAAACATTTAGATGAGGCCTAGACAGAAAGAAATTGCCAATCTCAGTGGTCAGAATTTGAATTTGGGCAGGGCTTGCTGATATGGAGGCCTCTGATGAATGGAGGAACACCAGGGTCCTTAGTCTAGCGCTGATAGGGTTAATGACACAGACACACATGGAGTAGTTTTAAGGAGTGAAAAGTTTAATAGTAAAGAAAGAAGAAAGAAAGAAAACAACTCCTCCATACAGAGACAGCAGTAGGGGGGCTTGGAACAAAGTGAGACCCCAAAAGAGGTTGGTTTTATTGGGAGGCTGGAGGAAGTGGTGTTTGGTTTGCATAGGGCCCAGGAGATTGATTTGACCTGGCGGTCATTTACGTAGCCTGTGAAAAACCTAGTCCTTTCACCTTAGATTTTAATATGCAAATGCAGGTTGCCATGATGTTCTGAGCACGTGATATTATCAAGGTGGTTATGACACTTGGCACACATGGTGATAAGGAGAAGAGGTGGGAATAGCCATACTGGCCATGTTGGATGGACCTAGTTTTTACTTGTCTGTATTTGCATATCAAAGCTTGCCAGCCTGGCTCTATAAGCTTCCTTTCTGTTAGAAAAGAAATGGTTCAGAGGTTGTTTCTGTTAAAAGAAAAATTTCCACTGGGAACTTTTACCCTATCTACCTGCCAAAAATTATTTCTTAATAACCCCTGTATTATTGTCACCATGCGCTATACTGTTCTGGGATCCTAAATAAACTTGAAAGGCAGTCTAGGTAACAAGGACTGCAATTCCTGGGCAAGTCCTGGTGCTATGCTGGACTTGCAGCCAGTGGACTTGAGGTGCAAATGACCCAGAGAGACACCAGCTAGGGTGGCCAAAAGGGTGCTGGAAACATTCCTCTCTCAACCGTAGGCAGCGCAGCTTGCAGCTCCAGGAGATACTACTTCCTTGTACTTGAGAGGAGAAGAGAGAGGAACGAGGACGTTGTCTTGCAACTTGAATACCAACTCAGCCACAGTAGAATAAAGCACTAGGCAGAGTACTGAGGCATTCATTCCAGGCCCTAGCTTCACTCTGGGCAAGAAGGAAACCCATTGCCTTGAAGGGAAGAACCAGTCCTGACAGAATTCATCACCCTCTGACTAAAAAGTTCTTAGGTCCTGAATAATCAGCAGTGGTAGTCAGGCAGTACTTGCAGTGGACCTTAGGTGAGACTCAGAGATGTTTTGTGGCTTCAAGTGTGACCCAGCACTTTCCCAGCTGTGGTGGTGACAGAGAGGGATTCTTTCTTCTTGAGAAAGCATGAAGGAAGAATTTCAGCCCATTAGATTAATTAATTCCTTATTAAAGTAGTTCAGATTTTCCCATTTAGGGCCAGTGGACCACTTTTCAGTCCTCTTGACATGAATCGAAATCTTTGAGCACTTGCTTGCTGTCTGGTATGTTGGTATTTTCCAGGCTCACATTATTTATTCCCTGCACAGGCCTGTGATTAGCTATTTATTCCCAAATATCAAGTTTCCATTTAATATCTGGCTTAATTTGATGAAAATGATATTTCAATACTATTATCTGAGCACAAGGTCTTTAAAGTGAACACAAATAGGAATTTTATAAAAATACTTAAAGAAATTCTTGACTTTTCTCTGATATTTTTTAGCTGAAATTCAGGAACAGGGTTTTTACCTGATCTCTTTTATATCACATCTCTTTTTTTTTTCACACTAAGAATTCAAGAATATAGGCTATTAACAGACATATAATGAGAAAATTAAAAGAGCTACAATTTTAAATACTTTCAAATTTGCTTTTTCTCACCCTAAAAATTAAGCAGTCTCAGAACAGCATTATGAATACTATCACCACTAATTTTGATTACTGAAAATAGCTGTTTGTCTTTTTACTCTTTTCTTTTTCCACTACTTAATCTAGTTGCACTTCATCTACACTGCCAGATCAAAATGCCCCCACATGCTGTTCTCTCTCCTTTAACAATGATTCTTCTTCATAAATGCATTAAATAATAATACATTTAATGATGCCAATCAATACCTATGTTGCTATATCTCTATTAATTTTGATTGTATGACAATCATTCTCTACTAGGTTCCTTTTGAAACGAGAAAGCTTCCCTTGCCCCCTCACAGGGTGTGCAATGGGGGTATGGCTTGCTTCTTCAGTGCCTCACTGCTCATATATGTAGGGGAGCATACAGACTGGCAGGCTGTGGGGCTCTAACTCCATGGGAGTGTCTCTCTCAGGCTGTTAGATTGCAGCAGGCACAAGTCCAACATTTGTACTTGATGTTCTCTGCCACCCTAGGTTAAATTATTCATGTGGGTTAGTTCTAAAGATTTACCACTGAAACACATGAACGAAGTTACTACATGTATTCATCAGGGTTCTCCGAAGGAACAGAACCAACAGGAGACAGACAGATAGATAGATAGATAGATAGATAGATATGTCCACACACAGAAATAGATATCTATTATATATTTATATATCTATATATACATCTATATTATGATTATATATCTATTATCTATTATAATATTATATATAGATACACACATATTTGTATATGTGTGTGTATCTATCCATGTATTAGTTTATATATATAGAAAATTACTAGTTATAACTATAAAGTTGTGTATATAGAAAGTTCCTTTATATATAGTTTCTATATAGAAAGTTTCTACATATAAAGAATTCTATATGTAAAATTTCTATATATACAGTTTCTATATATATAAAAGTTTTCTATATATTCTATATATAAAGTGTCTATGTATATAAAATATATATAGATATTTTACATAATCTATATATAGAAAGTTTAGGTGTGTGTGTATATATATACATATATTGTATAAATTGGCCCATGCGATTATTTAGGCAAAGAAGCCCCACAATATGTGGTGTCTGACGGGAGTCTCAGAATCTAAAGGCCTAGGAACTAGGAGCTTGGATGTCCAAGGGCAGGAGAAGATGGATGTTTGTTAAGTAAAGAATTTAAGTTAGGTTTGATGTAGTCAGGTGCAGCACAATGAGGACATTTAGACCGGAATGTCAAAAAGATAAAGTTTATTTACTTGCAGATTCCAGAAAGAGGAGGGTAAAATGCCTTGCAGAGCCCACGGCAAGAGGGAGGCAGTCAAAGACACTGTCTCTCAACCAGCAGGTAGAAAGCAAGCGAGAGATGGAGGGACCTGTGGGTAGAACCCTTTATTGGGGTTCAGGATGACCTAGGTGGGTTTCCCACAACAGAGTTGGATTGGTTAATTGAAAGGAAGCATGAGTTTAAGTGTGAGAACTTGGGTTACATGACCGTGTTTACCAGACTTAAAGCAGAAGTAAGGCAGCAAATGGGGCTTTATCTATCTAGAAACAGAAACAGAAACTGGGTGGAGACTGTCTCAAAATATGTAGGTCATTTGTGACAAGCCGGGAACAGAGCAAGAAGGTGCTGCTGAGGCAGCATGAACGTGAATTAGAGTTACAACAATGTCCCAGCCCAGGAAGAGAGGGAATTTACTTTTCCTCTACATTTTTGGGATTGGATTCTGCCAGCCCACACTGGGGAGGGTGATTTTCTTCACTCGCTCTACCAGTTCAAATGCTAATCTTTTCCAGTAACACTCTCAAAGACATACCCAGAAATATTTTTTTACCGGGTATTTGAGCATTCCTAGCCCAACTGAATTGACACATAAAGTTCATCATCATACTATGTAATCCTTTGTAAAACAGATAATTCAACTGAGCTTCCTGGCTTAGTCTATGGAAAAATTCTAGTTTGATGCTTGACAGAAATTGAACAAGTACTCTCATCCCCTGTCTTTCAATCTAAAACTTGTTTCACCACAAGAAAAGTTTGTTAACATTGTTAATAATCCATGATAATGGCATGAGCCTGAATTTTGACTTAATATCGGCAAACTTAAAAAAAAACCTACTTTTAAAAAATGTTGCAACCACCACCCAATCACAAAAATTTACTTCATGACTTATTTAGTGCTTTCATTTAGGTTCTGATTTATGTCTCAATAATAATTGTTTTGGACTGATGATGGTTTCACAGGGTGAAGAAACACTGTAAGAGTTTTAAATTGAAGCTAATAATGCATGCACACCCTGATGAGTTATGACATCTGTTCCAGTCTGTGTGCTTGCAAAACAAGTTACTACAGACACTGTAACATTTGAATTGAAAATTAGCTTCATGTTAAGATGATCACATCACCTGAGAGAGTTCCCAAGTCTACATTTGCTCTTCTAGTTATTGTTCAGTGTTTATGACAAATTTTAATCTCAGTACTGTGAAGTCGCTGGAAAAGGGGGTATTATGGGGCTCAAAGCTCTCTGTTTGGGCTTGCTTTGTGTTCTTTTTGCCTCTCATTTTTACACACCCATGCCAGACAACATTGAAGAAAGCTGGAAAATAATGGCCTTGGACGTCATTGCGAAAACTTGTACATTTATGGTAAGATTAACATTTTTTTTCTATTGGATATTGGGATAACTTATTGACTACAAATGAATGCTATGAACTCTTTTATTAATAGTATCGCCCTTTTGAAAGAATCATTGCTTGTTTATTTGTTAGAGTAAATTAATTAAATAAAATCAAGTAAATAAATATTCCTACATTTGTGTGAAACAGTGAGACAGAATTCTCACTTCTAAGAGTTTATGTCTAAATATGACATATATGAATTAAATTTATTGTGACATATAAAACAAATGGTATTGACAAAGGAAAAGGCTTTGAGATTTGAGAACTTGATTAAATTTGAACTTTCAGGGACAACTTATTCCCATAATTACCTTTCAGTTGTTCAGATGCACATTATTGATATTTGTAACTGTTTGATATCAATTTAAGTGTTTTACTATTTAATGGCTTTCATTGTCCATATTCAATTCTTATTACTGGTTTTCAGGGATTTTCTGGCTTGGCACAGACAGAATTAATTATAAATTCAAGCAAAAAAGTAGCTCCTTTAAAAGGGAAAGATAGGGTTAAAAACTACTATTTTTGAGTTATTAAATTATATAGACTTTGTATAGTATTATACTTCCATGGATTCCCCACTATCCTGCAATTATTTTTATCAGGTTTTTTAGAGGGTAGGGGAAGAGATTGAGAAGCACACATGCAGGTAAAAAGTGACAACTCCATAATTTGAACTCTAAACTGTCTCATTTAGTAACCCATACTTTTTCTGCCAAGCCAGATAGCTTCCAGAAAAGGTAACAATAAGAGGCTAAAAGGAGAAGGCAACAGAAGAAGGAGAGCAATCCATGGTCTAAGAAGAAGAGGCTGTCTTGTGATGCTTTGTACAGCAGACAATACGTATGCTTTGTGAAACCACAGTTGGCTATTTCTGATGTCTGCAAATATTTTCCCCTCTAATCACTTCCTGAGGCTTACCTTCTCCATAACTTTTCTCTAATGCTTTTACTCCTCGAGTAACCACAAATGGGTAAGCAAGTGTCAGTTCGACAGAGAAACTACTATGTTACCTTCCTTGATTATCTAATTTGTATCTCAGAACATTAACTTGTTTAAACCCTTCTACAGCTCACTGAAAGATTTATTATTATTATTACTATCATATATACAGGGAAATTAAGTTACAGAGAGCAATTTTTTCAATGTCAAACAGCTAGTAAGCAGTAGCACAAGATGCTGGTTTAAATGGATGCAAACTTTGTTTTGACATTTACTGGCTACAACTTTGAGTTTCAGCATACTTCCTCATCATTAAATTATAGGGGTTAGCACGGTGGCTCACTGTTGTACTTTGGGAGGCCATGGTGGGTGGATCACCTGTCAGGAGTTCAAGACCAGCATGACAAAAATGGGGAAACCTGGTCTCTACTAAAAATACAAAAATTAGCTGGGTGTGGTAATGCATGCCTGTAACACCAGCTACTAGGGAGGCTGAGACAGGAGAGTCGCTTGAACCCAGGAGGCAGAGGTTGCAGTGAGCCTAGATTGTGCCACTGCATTCCAGCCTGGGCAAGAGTACCAGCCACTGCAAAAACACACAAAAACATAAAGATCAATGACACCATGAAGAAACTGCCTGGACTAATGTACAAAATGACCACTAGCATCATGATGACAGGATCATATTCATGCACAACAATATTAACCTTAAATATAAATGGGTTAACTGTCCCAATTAAAAGACACAGACTGGCAAATTGGATAAATAATCAAGACTGATCAGTGTGCAGTATTCAGGAGACCCATCTCATGTGCAGAGACACATAGGCTCCAAATAAAGGGATGGAGGAAGATTTACCTAGCAAATGGAAAGAAAAAAATGCCCATTGATGATAGACTGGGTAAAGAAAATGTGGCACATATACACTGTGACAGTAAACCAAACACTACATGTTCTCACTCATAAGTGGGAGTTGAACAATGAGCATACATAGACACAGGAAGGGGAATATCACACACCAGGGCCTGTTGGGAGGTGGGGGGAAATGGGAAGGAGAGCAATAGGACAAATACCTAATGCAGGCAGAGCTTAAAACCTAGATGAAGAGTTGATAGGTGCAGGAAACCATCATGGCACACATATATCTATGTAAAAAACCTGCACATTCTGCATACATATCTCAGAACTTGAAGTAAAAGAAAAAGAGAAAAGGAAACTAAAAGAAAAATTGTTGTGTATATAAAAAAAGAAAACATCAAGTATTTAGTATTTTAGATTGAGTGCTATCATATTCAAAAATCCATTAATTTGCTAACAGTTTTTTTTATGCCTACTGTAATCATTTGTGATTTATAATTTTTTTTTTCAGAAAAAGAAAACAATTTTCAGGCATGCTGTCACATTTTCTTTGTTCATTCCTTTTCATTCTTTTTTCTCTAATGTTATCTTCATGCCTTATTTCAGTAGGTTGATCTTCAATCTCTGATATCCTTTCTTTCACTCAATTGATTTAGCTATTGATACTTGTGTATGTCTCATGAAGTTCTCATGCTCTGTTTTTCAGCTCCATCAGGTCATTTATGTTCTTCTCTAAACTGGTTATATTAGTTAGTAGTTCCTGCAACCTTTTATCAAGGTTCTTAGCTTCCTTGCATTGGGTTAGAACATGTTCTTTTAACTCAGAGGAGCTTGTTATTAGCCACCGTCTGAATCCTACTTCTGTCATTTGGTCAATCTCATTCTCCATCCAGTTTTGTGCCCTTGTTAGAGAGAAGTTGCAATCATTTGAAGGAAAAGGGTCATTCTGGTTTTTAGGATTTTCGGTGTTTTCGTGCTGGATTTTCTTCATCTTCATGTATTCATCTACCTTTGATCTTTGAGGCTGATGACCTTTGGATGGGTTTTTGTGTGGGGGTCCATTTTGTTGATGTTGATGTTTTTGCTTTCTGTTTGTTAGTTTTTCTTCTAACAGTCAGGCCCCTCTTCTGTAGGTCTGGTGCAGTTTGCTGGAGGTCCTCTGCAGACCCCGTTTGCCTGGGTATCACCAGTGAAGGCTGCAGAACAGCAAACATTGCTGCCTCTTCCTTGCTCTGGAAGCTTCATCCCAGTGGGGCACTGGCCTGATGCCAGCCAGAGCTCTCCTGTATGAGGTGTTTGTCGACCCCTACTGGGAGGTGTCTCCCTGTCAGGAGGCACAGGGGTCAGGGACCCACTTGAAAGGCAGTCTGTCCCTTAGCAGAGCTTGATTGCTGTGTTGGGAGAATCCTCCTTCTAAGGATCAGCTGCTCTCTTCAGAGGCTGCAGGCAGGAAAGTTTCAGTCTGCAGAAGCTGCGCCCACAGCTTCCCCTCCCCCCAGGTGCTCTGTCTCAGGGAGATGGGAGTTTTATCTGTAAGCCTCTGACTGGGGCTGCTGACTTTCTTGCAGAGATGCCCTGCCAAGTGAGGAGGAATCTAGAGAGGCAGTCTGACCGCAGTCACTTTGCTGCAGTGTGCTGAATTCCGCCCAGTACAAACCTCCTGTTCTCCCCAGCGCTGTAAAGGGAAAACTGCCTACTCAAGCCGCCCCTCCCCCCACCAAGCGAGATTGTCACAGGTTGACTTCAGTCTGCTGTGGTGGCTGTGAGGATTTCAACCCAGTGGATCTTAGCTTGCCGGGGTCTGCAGGAGTGGGACCTTCTGATAGAGACCATTTGGCTCCCTGGCTTCAGCCCCCTTTCTAGGTCAGTGAAGGATTCTGTCTCACTGGGATTCCAGGTGCCACTGGGGTATGAAAAAAACTCCTGCAGCTAGCTCAGTGTCTGCCCAAACAGCCATCCAGTTTTGTGCCCGAAACCCAGGGCCCTGGTGATGTAGGCACACGAGAGAATCTTCCTAATCTGCAGATTGCAACAACTGTGGGAAAAGCATAGTATCTGGGCTGGGTAGCACAGTACCTCAAGTATTCCCTTGGCAGGGGTAGGGAGGTCCCTGGGCTCCTTATGCTTCCGGTGAAGCAATACCCCATCCTGCTTCTGCTCACCCTGTGTGGGCTACACCCACTGCCTAACCAGTCCCAATGAGATGAACTGAGTACCTCAGTTGGAAATGCAGAAATCACCCACTTTCTGTGTTGCCCTCTCTGGGAGCTGCAGACCAGAGCTATTCTGTTTGGCCATCTTGCCAGATATTTGAGATTTTCAAGGGCAAGAAGGTTATGCAATAAAATCTTTACAGTATTATTTCAAAATAATATTTATGAACAGTCTATTTCTTTTTGTTTACTTTGCTTATTTTTTCTGCCTTTTTAAACTTTCTTTTTATGTACATTTGGTGTTATTTAAATATCCAAATATTTAACTTAGTTTGTTTTGTTCTTACAGGCTATTTGTTTTGAAAATATGGGTATTATGAGATATGAAGAGTTTATATCCATGATATTCAGGCTGGATTACACCCAACCACTTTCAGATGAATACATCACAGTGACTGATACAACATTTGCTGACATTCCAGTACGATTGTACTTGCCAAAAAGAAAGACAGAAACCCGAAGACGAGCTGTAATATATTTTCATGGTGGTGGTTTTTGTTTTGGAAGTTGCAGTAAGTTCATTGTATAAGGAAAAAGTATAGCTAGCTCTATATTTTTGATATGAGAACTATTTTATATAAATATACACGCTTATGGTGATATATACATCTATATATGTATACTTGTCTGGATATGGATAAGTATAGATATAAATGTTAGATATCTAATAAAGAGACAGGCATAGACATATGTTTGGCAAATAGTATTATGGGTATTTTAAATTCAGCTTTTTTTGTTTTGTTTTTTCTTATCCTTAGCTTTCATATTGAATGAACATATAGCAAATGAAAATAGGATATGAAGTCAATTACTAAAACTTTTTTCCTTGGGATCTGAATTCAGGAGCAGAAATATTGAGGAGGTGTAGAAGTTTTAATTAACAAGTCAAAGGCATTTGCTATTGGTTGCTACAAGATCAAGTTTGCAGTTACTGAGAACATAATACAAACAGTGATAAGGCTTAGAGCACACTTGCTAGTATTAACTCTAAAAGAAAAACACAAAATAGTACTACTCAATAATGAACTCCTCCCATAAAGTCTAGGTTCCTACTTGTCTTTTTAGGCATTTTTGATACAGTGATTATTCAATAAACGTTTTTGTGAAGAAAAAAATAAAACACACACAGAGTGAATGAGAGGGACATCTGATGATCTCTCATGAGATTATTATCCAAAGTGTTCTAATCATTTTCTTTCATGTATTTTTTACCTCCTTAATGTTTTCAATAAATTAGATTTCATCTATAATTTAATTTATACCATGCATCAAAATGGTCAGAATAACCTGCTTTCTTGATAGGATAAATAGCAAGTTAGCCTCATTTCTCTCCAAAGAAATGCATTCATTCCACTGAAGTTTTTATAAGGTCTATGAAATATCAAGTGTTCATATATATATATTACCTAGGACTTGAGTAAACACAAAATAAATGCCCACAGATGGAAAAATATCATGGATTGAAAAATATTAAGAAATATTACTGATTATTAGGTTTATATCTTTTATTACTGACATAGGCAATGATTGTGATCAGTAATTCCTAAAAATGTTAGAATTATTATTCAGGATATGACATTTCAACATTCTGCTTAGCTAAATTCTGGATATCTTTTTTCAATGTTTTGGTTTTGTATTTACACATTATTTGTTTTCAGATCTCCCAAACATGTGTAAATGAACTGGAAAAGACTTAAATACTTTCTGGTTTTTGACCAAGAAAAAAATAGACATTGTAACTATTTTCTAGTATTTGCAAATTTTAATTTTCTTTCTTTTTCCTCCTAGGCTTCCTCTTTTTTCTTATCTGAAACAAACCAAAGTTGCTTTGAGAATCAAGAAATATAGGAAAATGTTACTCTTGTAGACTTTTTACATACTTCTGCGAATTTTGTTTTTCAACATTTATCCTTATATCTTTTTGTTTCTGTCTGCATTCTACAGACACTGTAACAATAAAAAGGCATAGAATAGAGAAAAACATGACCAGATAGATAATATCAGCAAATATTCTATGAGTGGAGACAGTTCAAAATAAAAATGGGAAACAAAAAAAAAAACCAATATTGCTTTAATTCTAAGACAAATTTAAAAGTATTGGGAGATGAAAATGAAGACATATATTTGAAATATATCATTGAGTGGCTTTAAAGTTTATGAAATGAAACTGGAAATAAGACCTCAAGGTCTCTGGATGAGATGGACTCCCTGTGGCTGATAAAGAAACCCAAATTAAGATACTGGGAACTCAGCGTTCATAATGAGTGAGAAAAGGGTGGTCACACACCCCTTTGTTCCCAGTGAGGACAGCTCCAAATATCCTGTTTGCCCACCTGAGCTAGGATGTTTCCAAGCTGAAACACCTTGGCTAGACAACTCCTCCCACTAGCTGCTTGAAAGGGGTATCGAACAGACTTCTGGTTTGGGGCTTGGAAACTACCCAGTCAGGACTCGGCTGTTTTCAACTATTTGAATAAGTTTGAATTCTTTATTTGCATTTATTGACCTGATTCTGATTGAGGGGTATCAGCTGATTCTCCATATTTAAGCCACAGACCCTTTCTTTGGTCTTTGGAGCACACTTTCATTTCACACAGAAGGCTCTGTCTCGCTATCTGCAGATTTTGTTTTTTAAATAGAAAATAAAGCTCACCCATTTTCTTTGGAAGATCTCATGTCTTTGGTTAACAAGCTGAAGTTCACAAAGTTCTTAGATTTGTACATTTTGTACATTTGTATATTTTGGTCTTCATCTATGCATGGCCTTTTCTTGAAAATTAACTTAATCTTTAATAAAACATTATTTTTTAAAAAAATTTAAAAGACTAGGTGACTTTCTTTTTAAAAAGAAAGTCTTTCTTTCTTTTTCTATTAAATTTAAAAGACTAGGTGACTACTTTCCTGTTTTCTAGATTATGTATACACCCAGTGGTTAAATAGTTTTTACTTTGCAGTTTTGTTAATGTGTGAGAGAAGCTTCTTAAAAGTCTGGAATTTGATTACAACTCTAGAATTTTCTGGATTTCTAGGATTTCTTGGTAAATAAAGCAGCAGCAGATGCCACAGAATTTGCCAAGTTGCTTGGCCAGTATATGTAGGGGACCTGGGGAAAGATGTGTGTATATGTGTGTTTTATGTGTACTGTGGAAAGTCAATGGCTTGTATGTCAAGCATGTCAAAACTCATATGTATATCTAGTCTTCACACTGACCTGACAGAGGCTCTCTCATATCTGGTTACTATTCCTTAGATTCTTTCTTAATGCCAATGTTATTGGACTATTTTATTATATGTCATCTTCAAAGAAGACAGAGGTTTTTGAAGAATCATGTTTAGAGAGTCAATATGTACTATTTCTTTTTCCTCCAACTTCTGAGCCAATTAAAAAGTTACGTGTAGAGTTCACATAAATCCAAGTCAAAACATTACCATTATTTTGGATGAAGACTTTAGTGAATGTATGCTTAGGTATTGTTGGTTTGTTATCCTTGAGTTAGCGAGATTAATCCAGCCATAGTGGCTGGCCCTACTGACCAATCATGTACCTCCTCCCTATGAAACTTGCTGCCTGGAGAAGTGAAGTGGAGTAAAATGCACCAGGATATAGAGAGTTCTGGAAGGGTCATTGTGTACAGACAGCAGATGTCAAGAGGAAATTACAATAGATTGAGCCTATTCTAGTTTATCCTCCTCAAAATAACCAATTAGCAAAGTCATCTTTTCCCCCTGCAGAGAGTGGCTGAAAAAACTAGGAAAGGAAGGGTGTGCCATCTAGATTCAGGTCCATCTGCTTGGAAATGAGGGGTAGAAATAAAAGCTCCTATGTGATATTCACAAACCACAATTATTTCCACATTCATAGCTGTAACTCTTTCTATTGCCTTTTAATTACAGGAAACACATTGATATGTATTTCTTCATTTCAGAACAGAAGGCTTTTGACTTCCTGAATAGATGGACTGCAAAAACACTTGATGCTGTCGTTGTAGGCGTGGAGTAAGACAATGATTTTCTTTGGCTACTATGATTTTTGCCTTTACCATGTAGAGGTTTGATTTACACATCAAGTGAGCTATGCTTAAAATAAATATTTTTAATTAATATATTTTACTTGTCACCACTGCAACATAGACTGCTCCTCAAAGAGGTTCAGTGTCCCATTATTTTTCTGTGATTGTGAGAATATCTGAAGTATACCCCAGGATAAGTAGTTTGGGAAAAACTTGCTCTAGACACATAAGAGTCGGGTCCTGTAAGGCTCCAACAGTGTTCCAAGAAACATAGCTGGACAGAAGGAAGCAAATTAACTATTACACATTTAGGATACTGGATTGTATTTGAGCAGGCAAGAAAAGTCTAATTTCATAGTCTTTGAAGTAATCTAAATACTATTTTATATCTGGTTCGATATAATAAAAAAAAGTTTGTGCCTGGCTTATACATTCTATCAAATCCTTACAATTTGTGTTGTTCTTTGCCCAAAAAGTATAAATCCACTGCATTCTAAGTAAAGATACAAACATCTTTTTGGTACACATCTATGTCTAAGCTACACATTACTTAGAATTTTCTAGATAGCTTATAATAAAATTCTAAGAACCTTATCACCAGTATTTCATATTGGCTATAGAAATATACACGTTTTAGCATTCTGAAGATCAAAAAGAAAAATCTCTATGAATAGGCTGCTAAAGGTATTTTCCTGTTTTACTGGTCCACACATATTGGGGAAAGTATCTATTTGTGCCCATTAAAAGAATGGGGTGATAATTTGCCTTACAAATGATTTTACCAAAAATAAGCAAGCTCTCTGGAATATTTAAATTTTATTTATAATTCCAAATTGTTATCTAGTAATAACTAGTGGGTATTATCCATGATGAAGTATATGTAGTGTCAGCTTGTAGAATTTTTACCTAAAATGACCATGATAAAATAGGCCACTGCCTACAATATGCTCTCAGATCTGCAGTCTATTGTGCTTTTTAAACAAGTGTTTTAAGAAAAATGTTTGGATTACCAATCACATTGAGAATATGATGTAAGCTATAGAGCATCTCCATTCCAAAATACACTTGGACTAAAAATTTTGCTTACAGTTCCTAGGAAGTTCATAACACTCCCCTGACTCCTCACAAATAATGCCATCCATGGACTTTTAGGTGCAAGATTGATAACCTTTACATTGTATTAAAAGAATTTTCATTTTAATCAAGAACTAGTAGAAAACTTAGGCTTGATTTTTAGACAACTGAAAAATAAACGCTGGCATTAAATTGCATCTATTTGGTATTTGAGAATTAGTTGGACAACCGTAAATGCTTTATTATTCTTTCTTTAAAGCTATAGGCTAGCTCCTCAACACCACTTTCCTGCTCAGTTTGAAGATGGCCTCGCTGCAGTCAAATTTTTCCTCCTGGAAAAAGTTCTTACAAAATATGGAGTGGATCCCACTCGAATCTGCATTTCAGGAGACAGTTCTGGGGGAAATTTAGCAACAGCAGTCACTCAACAGGTACATTATATTTGTCTTTATGATAGGAAGTAGAAGTCGAGGCTTACTTTTTTTCTATAGATAATTGAGATGTGTGTTAGAATAAAGCAAGGAATTCCTTCCATATTGGGATTTCTCCATGGTAGTTTATAGTTTGTCCAGATACTCGTTGACTAGTTGTGTATTGCTGGAATTTGGTGTGGGGTTGGTAGGGGTGGTTAATACAAAGGAAAATTAGTGGGGATAGCAATCACAGTTGCCATGAAGTTCAGTGCTCTGGGTTGAAAATAACAGATAAATGTTAAGTTTGGTGAACAACACTTATCATTAGCAATGTAGAAACTCCTCAAATAACAAGTTAATATTTTGTGTACATCCATCCTTCCATGGATGACAGGTTATGGAAAAGTTGGTGTGGGCATGCAGGACTTTGAATAATACACACTCAAACTAGGGAGCTAGATGGTAGGCTATCTTGTGAATCAGTAACTGGATTGAGAAGGGTAGTAGATGATGAGAGGCAAAGTGCAAAGGCTGCAATATGTTCCGTTGGCAGGGGAAGCTGTCATTCTCTAGGAAAGTGCCATGCCCTTTGAATGGTCATAGGGAACTCAGGAAATGGGAGAGGATTCAGTAATGCCTCAGACTGTCTGAAGTTGACTTTATGGCAAGCACAGGTGTCCATGGCAGATTACTGCTTTGAATGGGCTTTGAAGTAGTTGAATCATAGAATAACACAGGGCATGAAGTTGTGGATCATCCCTTTTCTGACTTAGCTACCAAATTCCTTTCAGCCACCACTCCCAACTCATGCTGTTCAGGAGGGTGGTTTGTGAATGAAAAACTGATGTAGGAGTGTAAATGGTGCTGGTCCATATGTTACTCCGAGCATTTTAGCATGGCATAGAAGCTTTTTATGAACTGGGTCCCAAATTTTGCTCTCAAATGTATAGATCTAGGAGACCAATCATCATCATGGTATAAATAACTTTGAAAAACAGTTAGAGATTCAAATTGGGTGATAATAAACTAGAGGCAGAACAAATAATTTATATGAGACAATTTTACTGTAAAAACCATAAGTTTAGGATTAATGGTGTTTAATTATAAGAGGAAATTTTAAATGCATACTATCCATTGTGTTTTCATGGAAATAATGTTCATTATTGAAAAAGATTAAGAATAAGTATAGGCTTTGTTGAAGATCTTCCACAACCTTTAATTTACTTAGCTATCCAAAGGTCTTTATTATATTGGAAATGTAATAAAAATTTAAATGGAAATTTTAAATATGGTTAGCCAGTGTCTAAACCCTTAGGACATTACCATGAGCTAGATATGTTCTCTCAACTTTTCTGACCTTTGACGTTTTCATTCTTGTTCTTCACAAAGTAATAACAATCTGTGATAAATGTCACTTTTTTTGCACTCAAGTTCGTATTAGTTATCCACAAAATCAGACATACATATCCATTCATTAATGTCCATTTTACAGAATGGTCTATTCTAGGCTTGTTTGGGTTTAGCATTATGTTTATGCGCACTTTTGAAGTGTGCTTAGCTGGCTGTCTTCGAGACCAAAATGGTCTCAAAGGAAAGAACTAAGCAATAGATCGTTCAATAATTCAGCGTTACTGTTGGGACCTACTTGTTTTATACCTGTTACCGTTTATTGCATCCTAGTATTCCTGGTTCCAGAGATAGTGTCCTGTTAAAATAATACAAATCAGATATTATGGTTTATAATATTATGGTTTCCATATTATTAAAATATTCATTTTTTTATTATTTTCCCATACTATATTAAAGACTTTATTATCTTAGGCCTGGTAAAAGATACAATGACAACTTAGGTATCATATCAGTGCTTGTGAAATTCAAAACCAAGGAGAAAGATTAATCATGTACATTTTTGTATAATAAAGGAAAAGTGATGATTGGCCTGAAAGAGGTAATAGAAATTTGGGAATTGAAAGAGGAGTTTTCTTTTTGATCAGGTATTTTCATGCATAATCACACATATATGCTTGTGAGTATATATAAAATGTGCAGAAAATATCTGAAACACACCAGATAAATAAGATAGTTTTTAAGACTATGGCAAAATTGCCAACTTCGGAGAATCTGACTCAGGTGCTTTTTCAATATATTAAAGAGAACTGACTTTAGCATGGGTTTTGAAGAATATTAGAGAGAAAGAAAAAAAAAGCCTTGAATGGCAAAGTAACAAATGACATAATGGGGAACATAGAGGTAGGAAATACTGACACATTTGTTGAAGTGATTTATTTCATATGGCATTTCAGAAAGGAAAGTTAGGGTCAGGCAAGAGTACTGATGGACCATTTTTGACCCATCCCTGTGTATGTATTCTCTGTTTTGTTTTCTTTTTTTCCTAGATTATCCGCATTGAGAGTAGCATGACTGATGGTGGGCTATTGATAGCAATGTTTGATAAGTAAATTATCTACCTGAGAGCACTGCGAGAGAGATTTGGGATCTAGGAAAGTTTCTGTAAGATAACTTTGTTTTGGCTCATTTTCATTTTACGCTTATTAAACCTCTAGCATCTTGGAAGTACATTATGGAGATGGTAGGATACCATTTCCCTTTCTGAGGTACCTCTTGGATTTCAGTTGAGTTTTTCCTTTCCGTTCAGCCAACCACTGTGGTGATTGGTTGGCTTAGAGTTACATCCTGTGGTCCTGGACTTTTCACTTGGAGCAGCAGCCGCTATTTTCATTTGTCCAGATGCCAGACTCTAGTCAAGGCAAAAGCTTCTAGGAAGTTAATTCAAGGTTCTCTCCTGCAGTCTGCAGGGTCATAGGTGAGGCCTCAAGTCCCTTTTATTCTTTGGAAAAGAAAAGGCACTCCTTTATCAAGTACTTTACATTTCTTTCCTTGCATATCAAACTTGTGCATATCAATTTTTTTTTTTTTTTTTTTTGAGACGGAGTTTCGCTCTTGTTACCCAGGCTGGAGTGCAATGGCGCGATCTCGGCTCACTGCAACCTCCGCCTCCTGGGTTCAAGCAATTCTCCTGCCTCAGCCTCCTGAGTAGCTGGGATTACAGGCACGCGCCACCATGCCCAGCTAATTTTTTGTATTTTTAGTAGAAACGGGGTTTCACCGTGTTGACCAGGATGGTCTCGATCTCTCGACCTCATGATCCACCCGCCTCGGCCTCCCAAAGTGCTGGGATTACAGGCTTGAGCCACCACGCCCAGCCAATTTTTTCATAATTTTCTTCCTTTGTTTTTCCAACATTGCACAGCATCATTCTCATAAGATACTTGTTGATTGGCTTTTTTTTTCCCTCTGACTTGGTCCATGTGCTTTTGCATTGGTATAATGTTTCTTAAAAATTATGGTGTGATGTTGATAATGTCTACCTCATTGCCAAAGAATATATTCTAAAATATTTTAAGGTATTTTTTAGTCTCTAAAATGGACTAGTATAATTTAATAGTTATATTTATTTCTTCCACTCACTTTGGCTACTTTTTCAAGAAGGATTTTTACAAACTTATATGTACTGTCAATTTCCCCTAGAAATATTTTTGGAATTGGATCATTTTCATTTATGATTTTTAGCAAAAAATCCTATGTATCTCTCCCTCCTGGTGTATTCTTTTTCTCTTTCCCTCTCTTATTCTTCCTCCTTTTTTCCTCACACACAAAGTCCGTATTTTTTAAAACTTTAATTTTAAACTGGTTTGAACTTTTTTCGTGCCATGTAAATATAAATGTTGTAAAAATAACTATGATATATAACATCAGTTTATGTAGATTTGTTTATCTCATGATTGCTAAATAATTAAAATTAAATTTTATTCTCCTGGTATTTTGGAAATTTTTGCATTACAGAATATTACTATATATTTTCAGATGCAGAATGATGCTGGAATAAAGCATAAAATCAAGATGCAAGCCTTACTTTACCCTGGCTTACAGATAACAGATAGTTATTCACCATCTCACCGAGAAAATGAGCATGGTATAGTTTTGACAAGGGATGTAGCCATAAAACTTGTGAGCTTATATTTCACCAAGGATGAAGCACTTCCACAGGCAATGAGAAGAAACGAACACATGCCTCTGGAGTCAAGACATCTGTTTAAGTTTGTTAATTGGAGTGTTCTTCTTCCTGAGAAGTATAGAAAAGACTATGTTTATACTGAACCAGTTCTTGGAGGACTCAGTTATTCATTGCCAGCACTTACAGACGCCAGAGCATTACCCTTGTTGGCCAATGATTCCCAGTTACAGAATTTGCCACTAACCTATATTCTTACTTGTCAACATGATCTCTTAAGAGATGATGGACTTATGTATGTTACAAGACTTCGAAATGCTGGAGTCCAAGTTGCTCATGACCATATTGAGGATGGAATTCATGGAGCTTTATCATACATGACTTCACCATTTTATTTACATCTAGGTCTTAGGATAAGAGATATGTATGTAAGTTGGCTGGATAAGAATTTATAAGTATATAATAAATATGTATAGCCCTTATATAGTGGGTTGTAATTTGTGGTATTTTGTAGTTGGGGGGAAAGAACAACGTCATTTAAGTTGTCTAAATCTATATTTGAATCATTTGTAGCAGTTAATGTGTGTCCTTGAACAGTTATAACATTTCTTGACTTGCAGATCCTCCATATGTAAAATGTATGTAAGCGTGCTTATTCTCTCCTTATGTATAATTTATTATAATTATGTTACTCCTAATAATAACCAATGCCTACTAAAATTGGAAAATAAGAATGGTTATTGGCAAGTTTGGAAAGACAGTTTCCAGACAGGCACAGAAATTGTTGCAGTGAGTAGGAAGAGGAAAAGGGTACAAAATTGCTGCTAAAAATGTATGGAAACCAATGGACGAAATAAACCATAAGGGCCCTATATTAGTTTCCTGTGCCTATTGCAGCAAATTACTACAAATTCAGTTGCTTAAAATAACAGATATTAATTTTTTTACAAAATTACTACAAATTCAGTTGCTTAAAATAACAGGTATTAATTTTTTTTACAGTTCTAATTGTACTATGAAATTAGTATTAACTAGGTCCAAACCAAGTCATAGACAAGAGACATGCCTCCCTTGGAGACTCTAGATGGCGCTCTTTTCCTCTTTTAACCTCTGGTGGCTGCCAGCATTTTTTGACCATTGCCAGATCACTACAATCTTGAAGGCCAGCATCTACCAATCTTTCTGTTTCATCTTCACATTGCCTTCTTCTCTGCTTGTGTTAAATCTCCCTATGGGCTTCTCTAAGAAAAACACATGTTTTTACATTTAGGAGGGTCCACCTGAATAGCCTAGGATAGTCTCCGAATCTCAAGACCCTCAATTTAATTGCATTTGCAGATTTCCACACCCTTTTCTATATAAAGTAACCTTTAGAGATTAGGATGTAGTTTTTTGGGAGGTCATTTTTAAAAACATTTTCAGTCAAATTTTATTTTTAAAGGAGGCAGCACATCAATATTAAAACTCAAGAATCTGATCTAAATATGCATTCAATAATGACGAACATTTGAGTATGGACTAGAAAAGCTTCTCTAAAAACTTTCAAATGTAACATCTCAAATTACCTAAAGAATCACTCACTTCTGCAGGTCTTTTTTGAGTGGAATCATAAACAAAAAACTGAAGATACATTGCTATGAAAACAGATTTATGGTATGATGTTATAAATTTTGAGTATTAAGCATAATCAGTTGAATCCAATTAAGAAATTGAAAATTTAGCAAAAAAAAATGTGTATATGTATGAGTATGTGCATGTGTGTGTGAAAAATCTACCATCCAATTGACCCAAAACAACTTATTCAGTTGGGACCAGACATTATTTTCAATTCTCCACTATTCACAAGGCAATTAAAAATTACAGTTTCAACAGTCCACAAACAAAATAAGTTTTTTTAATGTAAAGAGAAATTAATTATGTTCAAAGAGCCATTTTTCTTTCACTCAATTTCAGTACCACAAAGCTAAAAATGCTTCCATGACTACAGCAAGTGTCACTGAAATCTATTATTTTTCTCCTCTGAGAAATGGAGATTTGATACTATGTGATATATACTAAGAAAATTGTAGTTTTCATAATTCTAATTTAATCTCCTTTAAACTCGATATATTTTTAAATTTGTGATTTGTTTTCCATGATACTGAATCTGGTTCCAGTTCTTTTCATTATTTAATATACTGGCTACCCATTCTAATTAGGAAAACAAGTCCTAGAAATCTCTTCATTTTGACAGCATGTTCTGATTTGTAAGCAAATCATTAAAAATGCAGCTCTCTAATAGAAAGCACATTTTGTTGATTGTCCTATTGTCTGAACCTTTTTCGTAAGGATTTCTGACTAAAAACCCTTTCAACTTTGTAAGTACTACACTAGTGTGTAGCGTCCCTGCTATGCACTTTAAAGCCTCTAAACAGGGAGGATAGCTCAAAGCTAGGTAATAACTAAATTTGTTTTAATTTTTGAAAAATCTTATATCATGCAGAGCAGAAAAATACTTTTCTTTTGCTATACAAGTATGTAGTAGAAAGGTATGCTAAGGTAGGCCAGTCAATCCTTGTTTATTTATTTTGTAAATTTGGTCCCAGAATATTTATGGAAGGAACCACAGCTAGATTAGTTTCCATTGCAGTCCCTTACCTCATTAACTACTTTTGTGGCTTTATCCAGGCACTGTTACCATTTGCATGCTAAAGGGTTCATTTCACTGGGTCATACTTTCAAAGTTTGTTCCCTTTTGTGTGGTGGCATATGAGCATTGTGATCAAGCCATTACATTTGGAAACAATCTAACAAAAGTCATCTGTTATAATGTGTTTTATTTTATCTTTTAATTGACAATAATTATACATATTCATTGGATATATATAGTGATGTTTCAATACATATAATGTATAATGATTATATCAGAGTATTGGCATATCATCTCAAACATTTATCATTTCTTTGTCTTGGGGATGCTCAATATCCTCTTTTCAGCTGTTTGAATTTATGTAATATATTATTGTTAACTATAGTCATTCTATAGTGGTATAGAAACTACCTCGCTGTAATGTATCTTTTAACAAATCTAATTTATTTCTTGGTGATATAGGGGAAGACTTGATTACGCCCCATGCAATGACATTCCAGTGTTTTCAGTCTCTTTGTAGCTATGTTACCAGACATCGATTTGTATTTACATCTCATCTTTCTTTCTAAGAGAAATAGTGATCCAGAAACTGAGAGTCAAGATTAACATTCTCTAGCTACCAAGACAAGGGTTTACATTATAGTTTGTGTCTTAGTCCAAGTCTTGATGATACAGCTTATGTGGAAACACGTAAGGTGTAGTTTCTGATATGCATGTCTAACATGTAAGGGAGTAACTATTTCCTAAGTACGACAAACAGCACTGCATCCTAAAGGAAATGTCTAGGTTTTTCTGCTGAAATATCCATTCGAGCATTGTGTTTGTTTGCTAGAGCTGCCATAATAAAGTATTACAAAATGAGTACCTGAAATAAACAAAAGAAATTTATTGCCTTGTGGTTCAGACGGCTAGAAGTCGGATATCAAGGTGTCAGCACACCATGGTTCCTCTGAAGACACCAAGGATGGATCTGTTTTGGGACTCCTGGCCTGTAGCAGCATAATTCCAGTCTTCACATGGTATTCTCCCTTTGTATGTGTTTTCCTCAATTTCCCCTTTTTATAAAGATAGCAGTCATATTAGATTAGGGCCTGCCCTAATGACTTCATTTTAACCTGTGTCTTTGTAAAGACCCTATCTGTAAATAAAATCACAGGTAAAGTAGGGGGTTAGAATGTGGTGTGTGTGTGTGTGTGTGTGTGTGTGTGTGTGTGTGTATGTTGTTTTATATATATGTTGTTATATGTTACCTGTTGTTGCATGGTGGAACACAAAAGAACACCTAGCAAGTATCATATGTTCCAATTTCTTAAAAGTGAAAGATTGTCTTGTACGATTAATGGTGTTCTGAAAGGAAGAGTCAATCAATTTTCCTTCTGTGTATTTCTCTCTGGGAACAGGATACCAGCAAAAACAGCAGCAAGCTGAATCCACCATACATCATATCAGAGCCTGCCATGTGCTCAGAAGTACCTTCATGGGTCATATCAATGGTAGAACATACCACTTCTCCTTTCACGTATGATCCTATTGTACACTCACCATCTATGAAGAAAAGCACTTGCCCTTGAGATGCAGCAGCTCCTTTTAAATCTAGCTCTGATTAATCCAGAAAAATTGTTCCATTTGGATTATGTGAACTAGTACTTTTAATTTGTTCACATAGCTCTCTAGAGTCTTTTCAAAAAGTCTCTCACTGATAGAACTTACTGGAACAATTTCTCCTAGCATGTGCCTCGGTGAGACTTAAATGACACTAATGACACAATGGACAGTTCACAGAAGTCTGCTGCAAGCCTCATTGTGGACAGAAATATCCACATTTGTGGAAGATTATCTGGATACACCTTTGTTTGACTCCATCCCCAGCAGGAGGTCCTCTCTCCTTTTTATTTTTATTTTTAAAATCACATCTGTTGTATTCCCAGAAGTAACACAGCAGAAGCAAATATACATATATACCAAAGTGATGGAATATAAAATCCTGTATATATGTTTTTGGATACATACATATATAAATGTATGTTAGAATAGACATAATAATGGACAAAAATAAATGGCTATTAGAGTGTTTCCCTAAAATTAAATATGGCTTATAGTCTTCCACTTAAGTAAATCAAAAGCTGATAATTTTTGAAGATGAGTAAGACAAATAACACTACACACCCCTCCTCAGACTCATAGAATAAAAAAGATACAATATTGGCAATGAACAAGAAGATAGAAGGTATTAAAATAATTATGTGACTGCTATGTGCCATTGAGGGCAACATGTTTAAAACCTGGAGGGCATGGGTAAGATATAAATGGGGGAAAAACACACTCTCTATAGTTTAATTTGAAGTCAGGTAACCTGATGCCTCCAGCTTTGTTCTTCTTTGCCTAGGATTGCCTTGGCTATTCAAGCTCTTTTTTGGTTCCATTTGACTTTCAAAATAGTTTTTTTTTTCTAGTTCTGTGAAGAATGTTACTGGTAGTTTGATAGGAATAGCATTGAATCTGTACATTGCTTTAGGCAGTATGGCCGTTTTAATGATATTGATTCTTCCTGCACATGAGCATGGGATGTTTTTCTGTTTGTTTGTGTCATCTCTGATTTCTTTGAGCAGTGTTTTATAATTTTTATTGTAGTGATCTTTCACCTCCCGATTTAGCTATCTTCCAAGATTTTTTTTATTCTTTTTGTGGCAATTGTGAATGGGATTGCATTCCTGCTTTGGCTCTTGGCTTGGCTATCATTGGTGTATAAGAATGCTAGTGATTTTTGTACATTGATTTTGTATCTTATAACTTTGCTGAAGTTGTTTATCAACTGAAGGAGTTTTGGGGCCAAGATTTTGGGGTTTTCTAGATATGGAATTATGTTACGTGCAAACAGGAATAATTTGACTTCCTGTCTTCCTATTTGGATGCACTTTCTTTCTTTCTTTTGCCTGATTGCTCTCGCCAGGACTTCCAAGACTCTGTTGAATAAGAGTGGCGAGAGAGGGCATCTTTGTCTTCTGCCAGTTTTCAAGGGGAATGCTTCCAGCTTTTGCCCACTCAGTATGATGTTGGCTGTGGGTTTGTCATATATAGCTCAAACAGCATGGTGCTAGTACAAAAACAGACACATAGACCAAAAACAGAATAGAGAGCCCGGAAATAAAGCCACACACTTGCGACCACCTGATCTTCAACAAAGCTGACAAAAGCAAGCAATGGAGAAATGACTCCTTATTTAATAAAATGGTGCTGAAATAACCAGCTAACCATATCCAGAAGATTGAAACGGAACCCCTTTCTTACACCATATATAAAATTCAACTCAAGATTCATTAAAGACTTAAATGTAAAACAGAATACTATAAAAACCCTTGAAGGCAACCAAGGCAATACCATTCTGGACATAGGAACAGGCAAAGATTTTACAATGAAAGTGCCAACAGCAAACACAACAAAAGCAAAATTTGACAAATGGCATCTAATTAAACTTAAGAGTTTCTGCACAGCAAAAGAAACTATCGACAGAGTAAACAGACAATATACAGAATGGGAGAAAATATTTGCAAACTATGCATCTGAAAAACGTCTAATATCCAGCATCTATAAGAAACTTAAATTTACAAGAGGAAAACAAGCAACCCCATTAAAAAGTAGGCAAAGGATATGAACAGATACCATTTTCAAAAGAAGACATGCATGTGGCCAACAAGCCTAAGAAAAAGGCTTAATATCACTGATTGTTAGAGAAATGCAAATCAAAACCACAATGAAATATCATGTGAACCACCCAGAATGGCTATTAAAAAGTCATCATCATCATCATCATCATCATCATCATCATCATCATAACAGATGCTGGCGAGGTTGCAGAGAAAAGGGACTGCTTCTACATTGCTGCTGGTAGTGTAAATTAGTTCAACCATTGTGGAAAGCAGTGTGAAGATTCCTTAAAGAGCTAAAAACAGAACTACCATTTGACCCAGCAATCCCACAACTGGGTATGTATGCAGAGGAATATAAATCATTCTAACATAAAGACACATGCATGTGAATGTTCATTGCAGCACTGTTGGCAATATCAAAGTCATGGTATCAACCATGACTTTCCATCAATAACAGAATGGATACAGAAAATATGGTACATATATGCCATGGAATACTATGCAGCCTTAAAAAAGAATGAACTCATGTCTTTTGCAGGAACATGGATAGAGCTGGAGGCCATCATCCTTAGCTAACCAATGGAGAAACAGAAAAACAAATGCTGTGTGTTCTCACTTTTAAGTGAGAACTTATAAGTGCTAAGTGATGAGAGCTAAATGATGATAACTCATGGACACAAAGAAGAAAATAATTCAAGTTTATCTTGAATGTGCCAATAACCAAAATTTATACATTTCCAAAATATATAAAAATAAATAATAAAATCAGAAAAAACGCTAACAATATTTTTATTGCACAGTAAATTTAGATGCAATATTTATTATTAGAGTCCAGTTATTCAATTGCAGAATCAATTATTAAACTGTAGATATTAATTAGGAAAGTTTATGTAATTATTTTTCCTTATAGAAACATTGCTTCTAAGATATCACTCCCTGGTTTATTAGGTCAAAAAAACAATACCAGAAACAATTTTATCCATAATATAGTAGGCTACTTATAATTACAGAATAATTTATATTGATAGCTCATAGGTATACAGTTTTGGCTAAATATCATATAAGTAGTATCATATAAATGATTAATAAATGAAAAGTATAATTCCTTCTGCAAGTATATGGTATCTATAGACCTGTTAACATTTTTTTCTAAAAATTTTATTTGAAATAAATATATTTAAGCATAGGATATTTAAGGAATAAAACAAATCTGGGCATCATACCTGTTGAGTCACCGCTGCAGCTAAATTTCCACCAGCACTGTCTCCAGAAATGCCAATTCTTTTAGGATCTATATCATATTTTTCAAGAATCTCTTAGCATAACAACCATCTTAGTGCATTACGTACATCTTGAAACTGATTTGGAAAGTGATATTTAGGTGCTAGTCTGTAGCTGTGGGCAGAGAACAATTTTTAAGTCAACTGTTTATTTTAAAAAATATATGATATTCTGCTTACTCTAACCCTAAAATCAAAAGTAAAATTTTTTCTGTAGCAAACCTGATATTTTGGATCATGATAAATCCAAAAACAGATTTCAACCTTATGATGATGCTCTATATGAAAACTTTTGCAAATGACATTTACACAAGTAAATTCTTTAAAACAAAACTTGGATTAGGCTTAAGGAGAACACACGCATACACACACACACACACACACACACACACACACACACACAAGCAGGTGTTACGTTTCCCTGCTTGGGAATAAATTTCATCCAGAAAGATTTTTTTTCTGGGATCATTATACTTTGGTGGTAACCAATAAATGGCAAGAAAATCTTCAGAATTGTGATATTCTACCTTAATCTAATGTTCAGTAGGCTAATGCTTACTTGATCTAATGTTTAGTTCAGTACAATGTTTTTTTCACATGGCTTCTTCATTTTCCCCTCATTCTTATTTGGTCAATTTTCCAGGAATTATTGATCTAGAATACTTCTCAAGAATAGATTTTGCCTATGTTCCCATGTGCAATTGCTTTTAGTGAAGGATTTTACTATGACATACCTTGTAGTACTTTAAGTTTGCTTTAAATAAATCCATAACTTTGGGTCAATTTTTAAAGAAGAATTTGCCAAAGTAGTTCAATTCCCAAAGTGTAGTGTATTTTTAAATGGTACCTGAACATTTCCCTATCCATATTAAAAATATTCTTAACCCTGACCTTTACTTCATTCCATATACAAAAACTATTAATATCTCAAAATGAATCATGGATCTATATTTAAGAAAACCCACAAAACTTTAAAACTTCTGGGGGAAAACATAAGAAAAATCTTTGTAATCTTTCATTAGGCCAAAATTTCTTAGGCAAGACATGGGACAGAAAAATCACTAGGAATAAAAGAAAAACAGATAAATTGGACTTTATCAAAATTCAAATTTAGTTTCTATTACAAGAAGAGATACAAAAAAGGAAATAACATTTAAAGAGGGGGTTTAATTCTTTATTAGAGAGGTTTCATAATACCTTCACAGTTAAAGAAATTTCATTTATTCAACAAACATTTATTTAACAAACATTTATTTAAATGCTCTGGATTTGGGACTAGGGCATATAGCCATGAAGCAGGATCTTGATGTTGTCTCTGTCAAGAGAGAGGAAGAAAGAGAGTTATTAAAACATGATAAGATCTTTGATAGAAATATATGTATGAGTGTATGAACGCATGGATTAGAGTTTAGTCTGTTTTACTGCTCTCTTGAGTAGGCTATATTTACTAGTTCACATCCTAAATCCCATGGCATTTATGTTTTCTAAGCCACAAAGATTGGCATATTGAGAGAATTACAAAGAAAGGCGAGGACATCTGCTGTTTGCTTATCCTTGTACAAACATTCAAAGTCTTGGCAATCAGAGGTAGCAGTATGACATATCTAAATTTTTTGCGCTCCCTACTTAGAGCTTTGGAGGCCAATCCATTATGAAAGCAGCCAATTTGAACACTTCTTAGTCCACAATTTTCTCCTTTTTCCCGTAGCACAGCTGGTGGCCCCAGTGCCATGTTGCAATATTAAGAATTGTCTTATTTTGCCTTATTTGGAATGGCTGTATGTGCACGTCACATGATTTATGTCAGTGTTAGCCTTGTGTCTTTCTACAGCAATAAAGATTGCTTTAGTTAAATCGCCTTTGGTCTATCAATAACTAATGAGAATTCATTTGATAAACAGATTGCTTGATGTCCCGCTATTTTTTCTAGATGAGGTGAGATTAAGGGGAGTAAATGAAACCACTTTAATAATGGTTTTCTTTCTTTTATGAGATCTTTTTCAACATCCACAGTGATATTTCCAGTTCATAAACAAATTTTTGAGTTATTTGGAGAGATAGGTATTAACTAAAAAGCTTTGATGAATTTGGTAATAATGATAGACTCTCAAATTACAACCACTTTCTAAGTACTTGAGAAAAGCCTTAATTTGCTATTGGAAATGTATTTAAATCTTAAAATTTAGTTGGATCAAAAAATAAGATCCTCAGGTTTACTTATTATTTAAATCCTGAAAGTATTTCTGCAAACAGTTTGAAAACCTATTCACAAATGTAAAATTGAAAGCGATATCATTTTCTGCCTTAGTAAAGTTTGTTATAATATGAGTGAAACCAAATGTCTGAAAAAAGTCAAGAATGTGGTACAGCAAGAAGTTCCAACGTCAGTATTTTTACATTGGTGTTGCATATGGTGCTCTGATATGCTGTTATTTTACATAGTACATATTATCCACAAGGAAAAGTGTGATTCATGTGGACAAAGGGAAAAAAAAAAACCACAGAAAACTTTTGTTTATTTGTGTAAAAGTTGCACTCCTTTAATTTGTAAAATTCCACTTAGAATTCATGATTTACATGTTATTTATTTTCTCCATTTTTAATAGATTAATAATCTGTAAGAAGTCAGGGAAAGGATTTTGACTCATTGGCCATTGGGCTTTAATATACTACACTTTTGTACTGTACGATCTTGGCCTTTTCTATGCTATCAAAAATTGCTACATTTCAACATATTTCAGGTCAGCACTTTCAGCAGCATTTTTAAAAATAGGGGACAGATTAAGTCTGATGTACGTCAGCAAGAATCATGATTGCGTCCCTTTCTCACTGTAATGATAATATTATGCAGTGATAACAACAGTAACCATATTACCATTTATTGTGGATCTCCTAGATGCCAAGAGCTATGCTAATTCTTTGCATTCATTAT
The DNA here is from genome assembly GCF_048565385.1 of Saimiri boliviensis. Lineage (NCBI taxonomy): Eukaryota > Metazoa > Chordata > Mammalia > Primates > Cebidae > Saimiri > Saimiri boliviensis. Next base: position 15,774,834 of record NC_133457.1, read on the forward strand.
GACCTTAACCCAAGCAGCAATCCTATTAGATATGAATTAACATGTTTTTATTATAAATCAGTGAATCAAGAACAGTCTAACAAATTTCCCTTTGATCACACAGCTAGTAATAATGTTAAGTTGAAATCCTCATCTTGAAATGGTAAACACAATATATTCTTATTATGAAGCATTGTTTAAATAATAAATACCTTTATTAAATGAGCTTTTATGGAAAGGGGTTTATTTTGCTTTTTGTACCTTGTTCTTTCTCAGAGGTCCATTTTCTTGATTTCAAGCACAAAGTAAACTTTTGATTATACTGAACTTGGACTGGTCTCAAAGTAACAAACGCAAAAGCTTTTCCTGCTAGAACTTCAGCTGAAGTCTGTTGATCTTAGCATTCTTTCTTCATATAGTTTTTTATTTTACTTTGGGATTCAGTAAATAAATATGAAGAGTAGTTACACAGAATTCACTAGGGCATCCACTCAGATGGTGAAAATCATTAATCAACAACCTGTTCAAAATTGTAATATTTTGAAGAGAAATCTATCTGTGATATATGTCTGCTATATAGAATACATAGATTGATTACATAATAGGTAGGAAGATAGATAGATAGATATTAAATAGATGTACACACACAGACACAAGATTGGGGAGAATTCTGAGAAATCTTCCCTTATGATGTGAGCCAGGGAGGGAAATGGCAGCTGCTGCAGAATGGTGGGAGAAGTCCATTGGGATTCTTGTCCTCTATTGCTCTTGAGAAATAAAACCCTAACATTCAAGAGTGGACACCAAAAAAGCTGCCCTAGGGCATTGTTGAAAATACATTGCAGTTGGCAGAAGGGATTAGAAAACAGCAACAGCCATGAGAACAAAAAACTTCTATGCCATGAGGAGGAGCAGCATTTGAAAATGAGAATATTACAGTTAAGAAAATCACCTTAAGCTGGGTACTGTGGCTCATGCCTATAATCCCAGCACTTTGGGAGGCCCAGGTGGGCAGACCACTTGAGGTAAGGAGTTTGAGACCAGCCTGACCAACGTGGGAAACCCCGTCTCTACTAAAATTACAAAAATTAGCTGGGCGTGATGGTGCGGGCCTGTAATCCCAGCTACTAGGGAGGTTGAGGCAGGAGAACTGCTTGAACCCTGGAGGTGGAGGTTGCAATGAGCCGAGATGATGCCATTGCACTCCAGCCTGGGTGACAAGCGCAAAACTCCATCTCAAAAACAAACAAACAAAAAACCCTTAAAAGTTAAGCTGGATATTCACATATCTGTTTTATGACTGATATTTAGTATTTATGGGGTACATGTGATATACTGCAGCATGTGAGAAAGGTTTGCTTTTGGATATGATTGAAATTATAGGTTGCAATGTGATCATTTACTGAAAACTAGATGTCCTTGTAGTACAAGGAGTCTAAATGACTACAAACAAGTGGTTTAAACAAGCCCCAGTGATCACTGATTTATCAGGAAAGAATCTTTGGTTGGATTAATGTCAGGGTTAGCAGGATTACTTAAAAGTCCTGGTTCTTTGAGAGGATAGTGTCAGAAAAATTACAGTGAAACAAGCATTGAATTTTGATTCTGTCCTGGGCAAGTGCTGCTGCAAATTGAAATTGTTCCATTTGTATCATCCACTCTTCATGCAAAAATTTTCTTTGCAACACGGAAAAAGGTCATTATCCAAATTGTTTTTCTTGGTTTTCTAGAACACAGAACCATGTTAAAGAGTAAGACTAGACTGTGTGGTAGCTCAGGTAATCCCAGCACTTTGGGAGGCCAAGGCGGGAGAATTGCTTGAGCCCAGGAATTCAAGACCAACCTGAGCAACATAGCAACACCTCATCGCTAAGTATAATTTATTTTAAAAACTTACCTGGAAATGATGGCACACACCTGTGGTCCTAGCTACTCAGGAGGTTGAGATGAGAGGATCCCTGGAGCCTGGGTGGTAGAGGCTACAAAGAGGTTTGATTCCACCATTGCACTCCAGTATCCTAGCCTGGGCAACAGAGAAACACCCCTTTTCAAAAAAGAAAAAAAGAAAGAAAAAGAAAAGAAAACTGAGTCTTACATTAAAGACAGCAGAATAGCAGAATAACCTTAAGGACACATCAAGACTCCTTCATTTCTTATCAAGTACCATGATATTCAGCAACATATCAGTTGAGGTTATACATTAACCAAGATGGAATATGAAGGGGCAAAAAGTTACATAGATTAAAAGTTATATTTACAGATTCTACTTTAGCGCCTTTTGAATTACAAAGCCCTTCATATTTCTCATCTACCAATCACCCTTTCTAAGACATGACTCAAAGTTTCTTTTGCAAGTTTTTTCATTATTCACTACAAACTATTCCAATCAGTACTAAGATATTCAATTTGCCCATGATTACTTGGCTTTTATTAAAGATGAAATAAATTATTCAAAATATATCAGAACTTTTTAATGAATCAGTATGTTATTCTCTCCACCGGGGGGATGTGCTTCTACTACATTTTCCAGAATATCTGAAAATTAATGTGCTTTTCTCCAAGTCGGTGGGCCACAGTCCTCTCTGCCCAGTGATGATCTGAAGATAATGCTGAGGTTTGGACAGAACTTTGCAGAAGTGAGTATTTTCTTTTATACAATGCTCACTGGAATTTGTGCTGTTATTGGTCACATGGTACAATATGACAATCTGTTTTGCTAATAAGAACTCTCCAGGATGGAAAGTGAGATAATAGTTTGGGGTAGGGGTTTTCTAATGTCTGTTTAATTTCGGGCATTGATATAAACCATATGCTGTCTTGTTGAAGAAACAGAGTTACAAAATGGGAAGAAATTCTTTTGCTTTCGAATATTGAGAGTCCTCATAGCATATTGTATCTATACACTCCTCTCAGATAATGTTGAGGAACCATGGAAAATAATGCTGCTAATCACCGTTATGGAAAGTCATCATATTCAATAAGTGAAAATTTTTATTGATCAAGAAAGGTAAGTTTTTTAGGATTCTAGTTATTTTTCTTTTTTAAAAATAAGTTTTGTAAGTATTTGGTTTCCTCTTGTCAAATTTTACTGGCTTCTTCATTGTATTCCTGTGTGATTCTAAAGCATACCACTAACAAGATGAACAACAAGGTGATATTTGGCTTATATTTATAATAAAAATGACCTATTATAATAGGAGTAAAGTCATAAAATAAACATTAATTTAAAAACCTTCTACTTAGGTGTGATTTTTAAATTTCACTCAAAACTCAGAAGTCATATGTTTGAGCTACTCTGTGACATTTAAGCATTAATAGTAGATTTGGGGTATATACTATTGATGTGTAAGTTCTTACAGAACCATAGTATAGCTTCACTGACTGAAAAACACTTAAAAATTATGAGAGATGTGGTTAGTTGCTTTGGAAGAATACCTCTCCCTACTATGAGTATTTCATTGAGAACCTGACCCAGTCTATCTCCTCGAATCTCCTTGCTACAAAATTAACTCTCTCTCTCTCAGTCTCTCTCTCTCTATGTGCGTTGCATATGTGTGTATACATAGTTATATATACATATGTGTGTGTTTATGTGTATATGCATGTATACAACGACCCATCCTGCTCCCATTTCTAACTTTATCTAACACCTTTACATACAAATTGTCTTCATTCTTTTACTTATATACATGTGTGTGTGAGTGTGTATATAGAGAGGAAATTTTTAACTGTAACAAGTAGGAATTGTTTGATGGTAGAGATTAGAAACTGCTGAATCTTCACTGGAAGCAGCCTTTGATCTTAACATCCACAATTCCAAGAATGGAGAGCTTATTACTTTCTTATGCAGCCCACTCCATGTTTCCAAGATAATTGGAAGCAAATTTTGTTTTTTAAATAGTAAAATATTCATATAGATGAAAATCAAAACAATACAAAAAAAGGTATACAATGACACATCCTGCTCCCATTTCTAACTTTATTCATCCTATTTCCAACCCAGTCGTCTATAGATCATCAGTCTTATTAGTTTCTTGTGACCCATCCTGGGTATTCTGCATAGAGTAATACTAGTAATAACAAATACAAATAATAGAAAAATGTATTCTTATCCTTCTTCCTTTCTTACATAATAAACACCATCACACATATGCTATTGTGTCTTTACATTTTCATTTACTTATACATCCTACAGCTGTTTGCACACCTTTACATACAAATTGTCTTCATACTTTTACATAGCTGCATAGGACTCAATATCTGTATAAATCATAGTTTATTTAATCAACTCTATTCAGATGAAATTTTGTTCTTCCTAATGTTTTGTTATCACAAACAATAAGATGGTATTTGATATAGTTTGGCTGTTTTCCCACCCAAATGCATTTTGAATTGTAGCTCCCACAATTCCCACATGTTGTGGGAGGAACCCAGTGGGAGGTAATTGAATCATGGAGATCTTTGCTGTTCTCAGATAGTGAATAAGTCTCATAAGATCTGATTATTTTATAAAGGGAGTTCCCCTGCACAGGCTCTGTCTTGCCTCTCGCCATGTAAGACATCCCTTACTCTTCTGCCTTGATTGTGAGGCCTCCCCAGTCACATGGAATTATGAGTCAGTTAAAACTTTTTCCTTTATAAATTACCAGGTCTTGGGTATGTCTTTATTAGGAATACAACATAAAGTTACAATTGAAAAAATATGTGTGTATCATTTTATATAATACAATGAATAACAAAAGTTTATCAATGTGATATATTAATTGATCATAAAATGTTGGAGGCCATGTTTCTGGCCTCCTTTTTTGTAAATTTATTTAATCATTCAAATTTATATATTTTTTAGCTTCACTTTCAATTGACGAAAGTGAAGTCCAAATTGGTTTGGCAAATGCGAGATTGTGATTAAATTTTGATGGCTTTTAATTTTGAGAAGGCTCCTTTTTCTGACACAACTATTAGTAGAACTGGGAAGAATATTTTATGGACTGTGACAACGTTGGAATACATTTAGAATATAAATTTCAGTACATCTGGAGTTGATGGTTCCTTTGAAGGAATTCCTTAAAAGGATTTAACTCTTGATAATGGGTTTTATAACAGTTTGAATTAATTTTAAAGGTACATTTATACCATGAAATGTTAATGTTTTCTCTGACATTACCTATAACTTGTGGAGGCTGTACAAGAGACTGAATTTTCTATATGCCTACTGTTTTTCTGCATAATTGTTCTAGTCATAAAATAATAATTAAAAGGAGAATATTATTCTAATAATAATCTGTTATTAGAACATGTAAGAATGAATGAGATAGGAATGTCAATTTCCAACTAACAATTTTAAATATTACTGTCTTTCACTTTTTTCAGCTCTTGCTTCTTGAACGAAGAAGTTCTGTTGCCATATGTACACATGCTTAGAATTGTTATGTCACCTTGGAGAACTGAACTTTTTGTTATTACAAAATGTCTCTATTCCAGTTAATATTTTTTTCTAGAAGGTTATATGAATATATGTCTCTTTTTTGACATCATTATATTAAGATTTCTTTTTGACCATTGTTTTAATAATATTTGGAGAATAGAGAGGATGTTAAAACAGTGCTCATTTTACCATCTTGTTTTATAGGCATTTCTTTTTGAAATATGTACTTGAAAAATGAATCTTATTTTTCCTGAAATCCCAATAACTATATCTTCCATGAAAAACCATTGAAGTACGTCATCTACTTTATTGAGTTGTTGGTCTATTCCTTCTTTGCATCAGTTTGTTACACATTTTATATGCTAATGTTTTCTTATTTATATGTATTACAAATATCATTATCCACATTGTAGCTTGTTTTTTTTTTTTTTTTTTTTTTGAGATGATGGCATCTCACTCTGTTGCCCAGGCTGGAGTACAGTGGCACAATCTTGGCTCCCTGAAGCCTTCACCTCCCAGGGTCAAGTGATTCTCCTGCCTCAGCCTCCCAAGCAGCTGGGATTACAGATGCCTGCCACCACATCCGGCTAATTTTTGTATTTTTAGTAGAGCCGAGGTTTCAACATGTAGGCCAGGCTGGTCTCAAACTTCTGACCTTAAGTGATCTGCCTGCCTTGGCCTCCCAAAGTGCTGGGGTTACAGGCATGAGCCACCACCCCTGATCATAGCTTGTCTTTTCAATCACTTTATTGGACAGTTTGATTAACATAAATTCTTAATCTTAACTAAACTCGATTTTTCAATATTGTGAATATTTCTGTCTCGGAAAAGATAACCTAAATTTTATAAGGGCAGAAATAGCAGCTATTTTGTTTTCTATACTCTCAACACTTTAAGATTATATTTGGCTGGGCACTGTGGTTCACATCTGTAATCCCAATACATTGGGAGCCCAAGGCAAGCAGATCACTTGACGTGAGGAGTTCAAAATCAGCCTGGCTAACATGGTGAAACCCCGACTCTACTAAAAATAGAAAAATTAGCCAGGCATGGTGGCGCAGGCCTGCAATCCCAGATACTTATGAGACTGAGGCAGTAGATTCGCTTGAACCTGGGAGGTGGAGGTTGCAGTGAGCCAAGATTGTGCCACTGCCCTCCCGCCTGGGTGACAGAGTGAGACTGTATCAAATATACATATATAATTTGTTTGGTTTTCCATGATAAGCTATTTTAAAACAAAGATTCTGAATTCTGTATGTTTTCTATGGATAGTTTTGTTAGAGTTAATTTTTTTTCTAAGTTATTACTCAACACATGCTTGTCTATTGTGCAAATAACAGTATGATCATTGACAAACTTTGCCCTCATTTCCTATTACTCATTAAACCTTGAAGTTGCACTCAGCACAACTGTATCTGAATAACAGATAAAATTTTGAACTTACTATGCCAACCCTTAAACTAAGTGAGCAACTCTAGATTCAAAACAGCAAGGTAAATCTTTTGCCTGGAGCTGAAGCACATCACTCACTCATTAATGTAGTTTATTCAGGCATATTACGTAAGTTTACTTTCTGTGTTTCTGAAGACGAAGAAGCAGACAGTACACCATGGGAAGAAAATCGCTGTACCTTCTGATCGTGGGGATCTTCATAGCATATTATATTTATATACCTCTCCCAGACAACACTGAGGAGCCATGGAGAATGATGTGGTTGACGACACAGTTGAACACTGCAGAAAAATTAGTAAGTTTGGAATTTTATGAATTTAGCTGTGCATACACCACCGCTTGACCTGGAGAAGTAAAGTTTTCAAGATTCTATTCTCTTGATTTATTGACTTATTAATCTTTTAAAATAACTGCTGTGGCCTTTGACAATGTATTACTTAGAAATGTTATTTGTTTATTTTCTGTCTTATATATTGGAATCATGTTAAAAAAAATCAAGTACAGCAAGCAGGGAGCCATTTGAGTAGGTTTCACTAAAAATACTTTGTTTAGGTAGCTTGAATGTTGTGATAGTGGCTCTCCTTTGAAATTCTTCTCTTAGGTATGGTTTGTTACTTAAATTTTATATTCAAATTAGAGCTTATCTGATTATGTAGCCCTGTGTTCATTACGGATTTTTATTTTATGCACTCATCTTTGGATTCAGAGTATAGACTAAGGACACGTAAATAAGTTCTCAAGAAAATATTCCATAGGCAGGCTGGTTGACACATGCCTAGGGTTAACTATGAGAGGCATGATATACAGAAATGAAAGGGGGAGGGAGACCTGGGTGTCCTGGCAACTAGCTGCTTCCAGTACAGCTCAGATGCTGGCATTTAAAAAGGTGGATCCTGAAAAATATTTTTCTATTATTTCTTTGGTTATTTTCTTATCTTCATTTAAAAAAAATTTCTTTTCAGAACATAAACAAATGGATGCTGTAACTCCTGGACTAATCTTTTATTTGGCATTTATTTAACAATTCAACTCTGTCAAATCTTATTAGGCAAACAAAGAATCTGTGCCCACACAGTTGACATTCTAGTAGTGGAGAAAAAAATAAATTAGAATCAAATAAGTAAATGATTTCAGTTCATGAGAAATACATGAGAAAAGAGAGTAATTTGGGCAGAAGGCAAGAGTGAGCTACTGCATGTGTGGTGAGAAAAAGCCATTCTGAAGAGGCAACATTTACTTAGGGACCAGAAGAATGAAAAGAAACTAATGATTCTGAGTGCTAAAAAACACACTATCCAGCAAAGATAGCAACAAGTACAAAAATCCCAGCTACAAAATATTGATAAGTCCAAGAAATCATATGAAACATTTGGGTTTACTGGGGAAATTGTCGCAATTAGTTTCGAGAGGTTAGAAGTCATATCATACAGTGCTTTGTGGACAATGGTAGTGAGTTTTGATTCATTCTGTATGTTATGCAGAGCTATTAAAGAGCTTTAAGGAAGAGACACATATTTTTCTCGTATTTACTGTCTATACCACAATATGTGAGAGGTCTTTGATTTTTTTTCTTGGGGTCTTTCTATTACATTTTTATTTATTTATTTAAGCAATCATATATATACATATGTATATATATATCATATATACATATATACATATGTATATATATCATATATACATATGTATATATATGATATATATTATATATATGAATATGTATATATGTATATATGATATATATACATATGTATATATGATATATATATATTTTATATTTATTTATACATTTATACATTTATACATTATACATTTATACATTTATACATTTATTTATATAAATAAAATGTATATATATGATACATATATACATTTTATTTAATCATATATATACATATATACATATATATACATATATATGTGTATATATATGTGTGTGTGTGTGTGTGTGTGTGTGTTCTTCTCTGGTAGACTTTTAATTCATCTATTCATTAATTTACTTACATTCTGTCCACAATTTACGCATGTAACATATTTTCAGAGCTCTCAACAGACATACCTTTTAAAAGTTGTTTTAATGCCTTTCTCCTTCCTGAATTACCTGCTTCATTGTTTGTTTACTTTTTTGGTGGTCAATTATTTGCCCTATTTGTCTGCTTTTTCCTGTTTAGCAGGCTGGCTTCTCTGAAATCTTTGGCAGTCTCTGAGTGTTCATACCCTTTATTAATAGATCATGTTATGAACATTACATCAAGAATTAAACAACTGGATTGAGAATCCTTCTAAATATCAATTACTAGCTTTGTAGGCATGGATGACCTACTAACCCTTCCCAGACTCACTTTCCTCATATCTGACGTGGATATATAATGCTATCTACAGTCTATGTCAGCTCGTTGTTAATATTAATGAGATGACTGCACATAGAGTGCTCGGAACGCTGACTCATTCAACAGTGAAAGGACGGACTGCAGGAAGGCAAGCTACTGTCTTTTTTTCTCCTACTCCTTCCTTCCCTCCCACCTCTGCCTCCCGGCTCCCATGTGCAACCAGTTCTATAGCCACACCTCACTGCACCAGTAAGAGCCTCCCTCTCTAAACTAAACAAGTTCCTCCACCTGGGAGGGTTTTTCTTTTCCTTATTTGGTCAGCAAAACACTTAGGAAAAGGTATTTCTTTCAAGCCTCAGATAAAATTGCTTTTCCTGTTTGAAAACAGCTTTCCAGTTGCTGCTCCCAGGTAGCTTCTGTAAACACCTGCTGTTTACTCCCAAAGTACCTTGTACAGAGCTCTGTAATAGTGTTTACATTTTTTTTAAAAAAACAGTTCACTTATCTGCTTTTCACACTTAACTGAGATTCTTGAGAGGCGCATTTGTTTGGTTCATCTCTGAAACCCTAAAGCTTGGTAGAAAACCTGACACATTTTAGTGAAATAAGAACTAAATTAGTCGCAGGAGTCAAGATAAAACTGCCTCTTTGCCCTCTGAAGATTGCTGAAAGTCAACTGACGGGTCTGGTTAATAGGAGAAAAGGCATGTACATTTTTTAGCATGCATAATAGACTTACAAAATATAAAATCTCAAAGAAATGGCCAGATGGTTGACACTTTTTTTGACTATCTTGAGATTGCAGAAAGAATGGTGGCTTGGCCAGAAAACATTATGTGGCAAGACAGGTTATGGGAAGAAAAGTGGAGACATGGCTCGCAAAACTGGTCTTGCATAGATGGAACCTCACAGATAGCAGCCCTCAGAGAGAAGAGATGGTAAACATTTCTGTCAGACATTTAAAGGTGTCAGCTTCTCAGTTGATTTTTCCTTGATCTGGACAAATGAAGGCTCTCAGAGAAAGCCTGCATCAATGCAGATTTTCTCTACAGAAGCAAATCACCTCCACAAAAAAAAAAAAAAAAAAAACTTTTCAGCTATTCTTGTATTTCTAGCCCTTCTGAAAAGCTGTCTTGCAACATGTCAAGGAGATATATTTTGGGATGAAAATATTTTTGTTTCCTTCACAGTACACTCCTCTTTTTAAAGAACCGCTTTAGGCATAACCTTTGCATCTCTGGTTTCTTTTAAAGGGACCAAGCAGGATCCATGCATGAAAATTTATTTCATTCCAGTTGAGCTTATTAAGCGTTAAAGTGTACCTATGAGTCCAGAGATCTCTTTGACATATGATACTTGCATTTTAAAATGTGTGTGAATTTCATTTTTAGGCTGCATTTGTGGAGCTGCTGGGACTTCACCATATTATGGATTCCCTTATGTTTGCCTTGAGCATTTACGAAGTCCCACCAACCTCAGATGAAAATGTCACTGTGACTGAGACGAAATTCAACAACATTCTTGTTCGGGTATATGTGCCAAAGAGGAAGTCTGAAGCACTAAGAAGAGGGTTGTTTTACATCCACGGTGGTGGCTGGTGTTTGGGAAGTGCTGGTAAGTGAATGCTTTGAGAAATCTCTGTCACTGAGGTAGTTCGCAAACATTTTACTAAGTCTTCAGTAGGTAATATGCCCTTTGGCATGGACATTACCACCTCTTTTATCTTCTCATGCTTTGTTCTTCTGGCAAAGTTTTACTTTTCCTTGAAGCTTTATATCACTCTTTTCTGCATATGCATTTCCTCATCAATTCAGGTAAATGTGAGAAGACACTTTTTTTTTCTATTTATCGCAATCACTCTAAGAAAGCCTTGTTATTTCTATCATTCTCTACTTGCTATTACAGAACCATTTAATGTTTTATCCATTTATTCACATATTTACTACATGCCTGGTAATATTTTAAGATCTTTGGATATATTTTTGAACAGACAACATTTCCTCACGCCTGTAATCCCAGCACTTTGGGAAGCCAAGTGCTTTGGGTGGATCACTTGAGGTCAGGAGTTCGGGACCAGCCTGGCCAACATGGTGAGATCACGTCTCTACTAGAAAAATACAAAAATTTAGCTGGGCGTGGTTGAGGGTTGCCTGTAATCCCAGCTAATGGGTAGGTTGAGGCAGGAGAATCGCTTGAATCCAGAGGGTGGAGGTTGCAGTGAGCTAAGATTATGCTGTTGCGCTTCAGCCTGGGCAACAGAGCAAAACTCTGTCTCAAAAAATATATATATTATTGTCTTCTTGGAGCTTACATTCTAATAGAGACAATCTTTAATCCATTGATAAGTAAATAATACAGTGTGTTTTAAAGTGATAAATGTAGGAAATAATTGGCCAGAATGTTAGAAGAAAAACCTTAGACAAATTAAATTTAACAGAGTTTAATTGGGCAAAGAACTACTTGTGGATCAGGCACCCACCCTAACCAGAATAGATTCAGAAAGTCTCCAGCACTGCCTCATGGTCGAGAAGAGTTATGGATGTAAAATGGAAAGTGACATTCAGAAAACAGAAGTGAGGCACAGAAATAGCCAGACTGGTAACAGCTCAGCGTTTGCCTTATTTGAAACTGGTTCAACAAGTTGGTTACCTTTGGCTGAAACTCAGTAACTGGGAGAAGAGTAGGTTACACATCCAACTGAGTTACAACTCACTATGTATCGAGAAAGCTTTAAAATATGGAAAGAGGCAGCTTTAGGCTAAACTTAATTTAGCAAAAATAATGAAGGTTGCATATTTCTTGATGTATAGAATTACAGTAGAAAGAGAAATATATTTAGAAGTGGAAGCACTGGAATAAAAGTTCTGATTGTGTAAGAAAATCACTTCACCCAGCTGAGTCCTAGGGCTCTTAATATTCATTTGTTTACCTCCAATGAATACAGTATAGATTAGCAGCAAGAATGAAGATAGGGCTGGGTCTATTAAGTTAAGAGCTCTGAACTCTAGAGAGGAAGAATAAATTAATCTTGAAAAGAAAATGTTACAGGCTCAAAATTAAGCAAATTTGTCCATTGATGTGGGAAGTTAAAGGAGAAAAAGAGAAAAAAGAGAGAGAGAGATCTGAGTGAGTGTCTCGTTTCTGACAGGATGACTGGGAGGCTGAGGACAGACCTCTGGAGAACGCAGACAAAATTGTTGGGCAAAGGAATAAGCAGACAGCAAAGCACTGAGGTAGTTAAAAAGTCAGAAAATGAAAAGAAAGCCAAAGAAGGTGAGAACCTCAGGAAAGAGGAAATAATGAAAGTACTGGATGATGTAGAGATGCCCAGAAAGTAGGATGGAATTATGTCTCTTTGATGCTGGACTTTTTTTTGTTGTTGTTTTTGAGACAGAGTCTTGCTTTTTTACCAAGCTGGAGTGCAGCGGTTCAATCTTGGCTCACTGCAACTTCTGCCTCCTGGGTTCAAGTGATTCTCCCGCCTCAGCCTCCTGAGTAGCTGGGACTACAGGCATGTCACGCCCGGCTAATTTTTATATTTTTAGTAGATATGAGGTTTCACCATGTTGGCCAGGATGGCCTCAATCTCTTGACCCTGTGATCCACCCTCCTCGGCTTCCCAAAGTGCTGGGATTACAGGCGTGAGTCACTGTGCCCAGCCGAATGTTGAACTTCTTATGTTAATGTTGAGGAGAGACTTGCCGACATGATGTGATATACACAGAGAAACAAATTACAGCAAGCAAAAGTGAGAGGCAAGAAAATAAAATGGCAAGAATAATTGCTGGCCTTAAAGGGACTTAGTTGTGAAATAAATAAGATAATAATAGATTGAGAGTTGAGTAAGAGCATTTTCTTCTATTGTCGTGTGAGAGAAATATAAACAAGTTGGTAGACTGAAATAAAGGAAGGCAATAAATAGAACTATGTTAATGAAGAAATGGGCTGGGAGTGTTGACTGGTAGCCACACATCCCAGAGGAAATAAAAGGGAAGAAGATTTAGAGCACTGATAAAATAATTGGATATAAATTAAAAGGTTGGAAATGGATAAAAGGAGCATTAAGTCTTCCTCCTAGATGAGAGAAGAAGAGGCAAAGACATGCCTCAGCTAGGTGCATTCTTAAAACAGCAGTACAGGCGTAGCAGTAAATTCCAATGTTTGTGTAGTTCGATTCCAGTTATATTCAGGTGTTTTTTCTATCATCCCATGCTTAGGTGGTCCTTCCACGTTGCTACGTTTCTGTCTCTATCTCCTTGGCTCACATATCTGACAAGATACTGGTCAAGTCAGTGACTTGTCTTTTATCTTTGTATGCCCATCATTTAAAACAGAGCCAAATCAACACCTTCTTCCAGTAAGAGAGTCGGGTTAATCTAGAGAATGAGGTTGACATAGAAGGACCAATGGCAAAATGTGCAGGACAAAAAAATAAAAGGGAGGAAGAGCATTAGGAGTTTCTCTAGGAAACTTGAATTCCACTGAATTGTGGATGGATGACATCTTATAGATAAATACAGTGTTAAATTTGTCTCTTGCGTTTTAAGGTAAAATAGAACTGCCAGAATGGGAAAGAAGTACAGCAGCATTTTGCGATGGAAACAGCCTTCTCTTCATTTATCGGTTTTACTAATATCTTACTTTTTTCCTTTTATTTCAGCTTCACGTTATTATGACTTGCTGTCAAGATGGACGGCAGACAGACTTGATGCTGTTGTCATATCAACCAAGTAAGATCCGTGCTGTTTTATTTTCTGGCCAGATGCCTAACATGCCAGGATTCTGTCAGACTCTTTTTTTTTTTTTTTTTTTTGAGACGTAGTCTGTCACCCAGGCTGGAGTGCAGTGGCAGGATCTTGGCTTACTGCACCCTCCACCTCCTGGGTTCAAGCGATTCTCATGCCTCAGTTTCCCAAGTAGCTGGGATTATGGGCGCAAACCACCATGCCTGGCTAATTTTTGTGCTTTTAGTAGAGACAGAGTTTCACCATATTGGCCAGGCTGGTCTCGAACTCCTGACCTCAAGTGATCTGCCTGCCTCGGCCTCCCAAAGTGTTGAGATTACAGGCTTGAGCCATACACCCAGCCAATTCTCTCAGCTTTCTTGGCTCATGCATGATTATGCCAAAAATAAATGTTTCTCAGATGACAATAGTAGGCAATTGCAAGTGAGCGCTAGGTCTAACCTGATTAGAGTTGAGAAAAAACAGTCTGTATATGTGTGTACAAGTGTTATTTAGGCAAAAAGAAACAGCATAAAGATTTTTTTTCACATCAATTTTAACTATGTCATTTATGGACATAATTACCTGGATGGTAATTCTTTTCAACCCTTAATTCACAGTCTTTAGAAATGAGTCAGAGGATCGTCTATAAAAGTGCATCATAGGCCAGGCACGGTGGCTCAAGCCTGTAATCCCAGCACTTTGGGAGGCCGAGGCGGGTGGATCACAAGGTCAAGAGATCGAGACCATCCTGGTCAACATGGTGAAACCCCGTCTCTACTAAAAATACAAAAAAGTAGCTGGGCATGGTGGCACATGCCTGTAATCCAAGCTACTCAGGAGGCTGAGGCAGGAGAATTGCCTGAACCCAGGAGGCAGAGGTTGCGGTGAGCCGAGATCGCGCCATTGCACTCCAGCCTGGGTAACAAGAGCGAAACTCTGTCTCAAAAAAAAAAAAAAAAAGTGCATCATAAATAATTTCCATCTCAGATGGTCATTGTGAAGAGTAAGAATAATATCCTTGAAACAGACTTAGCCCAGTGTATAGCACTTGGTGAACCTAAAATATAGGCTGCATAATTCTAAATATTTAAAATATAGCCTATATTTTAAATATAGGCTATACTGGGCTAAGTATATTAAAATTTTATCAAATTAAACAAAATGGATGAGTTCATATAAAATTGTGTTAGATGAATAATCCATGTATAGAAACAACACCTAGGGACAGTAAAATTAGGAGTGGACTGCTGGGTAGACCCATGCCAGAGCAGTATATATTTAAATTTAAACTTCAGAAAGTAAGTGGAAAGTGAAAAAGTAACATACTCATCACCATTTGTCAAGTTATATCATTATTAAAAAATTGGGACATAATCATGCTCAATATTTGGTTTTATGTGATGACTCGTAAATGTAGTGGCTAGAATAATATTTTGTAAAATGCAATTAGAAAATTCAGGCTAAAGCTGTTTTGCATTCCAGCTTTGTTCTTAAAGAGAATTTTCTTAAACCTAGCAAGTCAAATTGCAGTGTAAAACCTACACCTGTGTTAGATTCATTGACATGACTAATAAATCACATATAGTTGAAAGATAAAATGCACTTTTAAATATTTATGCAAATATATGCCTTGCCTTCAAATAGTCTCATTTTATTTATATTAAAGATGAAGAACTCCAATATTAAAAGAGATAATTTTGGTGATACTTAAATTTAAATGGCCAATAAGTACATGAAAAGTTGCTTAATAGCATTAGTCATTAGGGAAATGCAAATCAAAACTACAATGAAATACCACTCCACAGTCACTAGGATGGGTATTATATATGGATTTAAAAACATAATAACAAGTGTTAGTGGGGACATGGAGTAAAGGGAATCTTCTATACTGCTCATGGGAATAAACACTTTAGCAGCTCCTTAAAAGGTCAAGCAGAGTTACCTTATTGACCCAGTATTTCTGTTTCTAGGTGTACACACAAGAGAAATGAAAACATTCCCATATAAAAATTTGTATGTTCATACAATTATTATTCATAAACAAAGTGGAAACAACTCAATGTTCATCAACTGATAAGTGGATGAATAAAATGTGGTATATCTATACAACTGAATAGTTAAAATTCAATTGAATATTTAAATAAAATGTGGCATATCTATACAAATATTCAATTGTATAAATATGCCACATTTTATCCATTTATCAGTTAATTATTTGTTTGTTAATAGGACTGCTACAGCATGGACAAATCTTGAAAATATTATGCTAGATGAAACAAGCCAGTCAAAAATGGCAAGTTTTGTGATTCCATTTATATAAAATGTCTAAGATAGGGCAAATGTATAGAGATAGAAGGGAGATTAATGGTTGCCTGTGGTTGGGTTTGGAGGATTGAGGGAAATGAGAATTCACTACTAATGGGTGTAGGATTTCTGTTTGGCATGATGAAAGAGTTCTAAAATTGGTTGTGGCAATGGTTGCACAACTCTGAATATATTGAAAATCACTGAATTGCATACTTTTAATGGGTTAATTTTATGGGTTATGAATATCTCAATAAAATGATAATATTAAAAATTAAGAACTTATCTTCATCAAAAGACACTGATAGAAGTCTTAAAGTTGGTGTGTGTGTATACATGTACATATGCAAATATGTATACTATAAAAAATTTTAAATATATATATATTTTTCAAATCAAAATATACAAACACCTACCAATTAATATACTAGACGTATAGGGGAAAGACTCAGAAAGACAATTTACTGAAAAGGATATCCAAACCATCAATAAATATATGAAAATGTACTATATACATCAGGAGAATACAAATTAAGACTCTTACAAGACACCTTTATATACTTGATATTATAGATAAAATATGAAAGACATAAAACACTAAGTGTTGATAAGGTTTTGAATCAATAGCACTTTCATAAGCTCTGGTTTGAAAATAACTTGGTAAACTACTTAATGAAACTCTTGAACATTATTAAGCAAAGCTAAGCATTTATGCATAGCTCTGGTACTATCAATATCAACAGAATACATGCATATGGTCACCAAAATCATGTACTAGAATATTCATAGCAACACTGTTTGTGCCCGAGACTGCAAGCAACCTGAATCCCCATAACATTTTTTAAGTTGGAAAAATATTTATTTTGTATTTATTTGTTTAACTATTTATAAGAACATTTAATATGTAATCTACTCTCTTAATTAATTTTACAATTTGCATTATTTTTTACTGTAGGTAAAATGTTATACAGCAGATCTGTAGAGGTTATTCAACTTGTTTGACTGAAACTTTATGCCAGCTCATCAGTAACTCCCCAATTCCTCCCCCCTATAGTCCTTGCAACCATCTTTTTACTCTGATGCTATGAATTTGGCTGTTTTAGACACCTTATATAAGTGGAAACGTACAGTATTTATCCTTCTATTACTGGCTTATTTCACTTAGCCCATCAGCATGTTAATGGGTAAATGATTTGTAGTATATTCAAACAATAGAGTGCTGTACAGGAAGATAGAAGCAATGTAAATGGGGCTCAGAAACATAATGTTGAGCAATTGAAACCAGATACATAGGAGTATATGCTATATGATTTCATTTCTTTAAAGGCCAAAATGAGGGAAAAATAATTTATACTGTTATGTCAAATTAGTGGATACTTCAGGAATTATAGAGAATAAACAAAAGGTTTCTGGGGTGCTGGCAATGTTTTATTTCATGATCTGGGTGCTGGTTATATGGCTTGTTCAGTTTGAAAATTAAAGAAATTATATACTTGTGTGCACTTCCAGCATGTATTAGGTTGGTACAAAAGTTATTGTGGTTTTTGCCATTACTTTCACACCACCCTAATGTATTACGCTTTAATAAAAACAAACAACAAAAGATGTGTAAACTGTTTTCTCTCTGCAGCTACAGGTTAGCACCTAAGTATCATTTCCCAATTCAATTTGAAGATGTATATAATTCCTTAAGGTGGTTCTTACGTAAAAATGTTCTTGCAAAATATGGTGTGAACCCTGAGAGAATCGGTATTTCTGGAGACAGTGCAGGAGGGAATTTAGCTGCAGCAGTGACTCAACAGGTATGATGTGCATAATTTCTATGCTTTTAAAAAATAGTCTACTTATAAACATATTTAATGCATGTATTAAATATAAATGCAAATAGGAGATGTTAATTTTTTGATACTATTAAAGAGAATATTGAGAAGAAATGACTAAAACATTATAATGTCAATCTCTGCTTCTGTCTGAGATTTTTTTCTTTCTTAAGGGAATTCTTTGGATAAATCACTCATTTAAAATTATAGGCTGCATGTGGTAGTTCACAACTGTAATCCCAGTGCTCTGGGAGGCCAAGACAGAACAATCACTTGAGACCAGGAGTTTGCGAGCAGCCTGGGAAACATAGTGAGATCCTGTCTCTACAAAAATTTTTTTAAGAAAAGAAAAAAGGGGGAAAAAAAAATAGAAAAATTAACCTGGCATAGTAGTGTGAGCTTGTACTCCTAGCTACTTGGGAGGCTGAGGAGGCTGACGTAGAAGGATCTCTTGAGCCCAGGAGTTCAAGGTTACAGTAAACTGTAATCACGCCACTATATTCCAGGCTGGGTGACAGAGTAAGGCCGTGTCTCTAAAAAGCATAAAAAGTAAAATAACATGTCAGTAGAATATTATACTAAGTAGATGAATGAGATCATATAATTGTGAGAATAATGACCCTATTACCTTATTAGAGGTTCAGATGAATTTATATAATCTTTGATGATATATTCCTCTATTACCAAAATAATCATCCTATTTTTAGAAAATTGTCAACACTTTCAAAGATTCCCATGCTACTTACAAAGAAGAAATATGAAGAATTCAAATGATTTTTGTATGTATATGTAAAATCAGATCTTTTTATCTGTAATAATGGTAATATAATAATAACTGGCATTTTGATCCCAGATTATATGTAGAATTGGTTTCAGTTTTATGATGAAAAAGAAACACTGCTATTGGTTGTTTGAACATCTAAACTATTTTCCCATGTAGTAGTGGGAAATAGCTAAACTATTTTCCCAAGGATGGAGTGCTAGTCAGGAGAAGAAGCTACCTAAGATCTTCTTTCTAAGATCAGAAGTAGGTTAGATTTTATTAGTTGACTTCAGTTACAAATGAGGGTTCTAAAGCAATTTTAAAACATTGCTGTTATTTGTTTTGTTAATTATATTTATTTATAAATTTTTTACACTAAACGTGTTTTGACTGCTAGAGTCTGTTGGACAATATTTTCAAAAGTAAAGAATTACAGTTGCACTTTGTTTCAACCATAATAGAGAACAAGTATTTAAAACTTCACAGGTAGATTACTAATCATTACTATGGATTTCATAATAAAGCAGAAAAAGTGTTAGACTGAATGTCAGGAAATTTGGAGATGCAATAATCTCTAGATTTGATACTGGCTTAATCTCTCTAAACATTCATTTTTCTCACCTGTAAGAAAAATGAACTCTTTCAACTTTAAGGAGTTCTTTGAGGGTCATATGAATAAATTTATATAAAAATACCTGGCAACTTGTAACAATCTTTACAAATAGTCTCCAAAATGGTCTGTTTTGATAATTGTAGTTAAAATGTAGGTAAATACCACAATTTGCAAAATATTTGGGGTTACATCTAATAATATCTGTATTTTTATGTAGAAGTTCTATACATCTTTTATATTATGCACTTTGAAAACATGTAAAATTAATTTTAACCTATTTGTTCTCACAATTTAAAACACATTTTGTAATATTTCATTTCTATAAATCCCCTTTTTTTCCTACTTGGTATTTGTATATCCCTGTTTACAGAGCAATGATTATAGGCTTGATGTAAAAGAGTGATGCTAATAGACCATTTCACACAAAATGCTTGCGCAAATTTCCTAAAGTGCCATGTCACTTGAGCATCAAAGCCATGCCCGAAACCTCTATTAAGTGATCCTTCTTCTTCATGACAAAGCTTATTGGTATACTGGTATATTTTAATAAACTTTTTTTTTTTTGAGACAGTATCTCACTATGTCTCCCTGGCTGGAGTGCAGTGGTGTTTCCTCGGCTCTCTGTAACCTTCGCCTCACAGGTTCAAGCGATTCTCATATCTTAGCCTCCTGAGTAGCTGGAATTACCGTTGTGTGCCACCACGCCTGGCTAATTTTTCTATTTTTAGTTGAGACAGCATTTTGCCATGTTGGCCAGCTAGTCTCGAACTCCTGACCTCAAGCAATCCACCTACTTCAGCCTTCCAAAGTGCTGGGATTACAGGAATGAGCCACTACACCAGGACTATTTTAATAAACTCTTACCTTAGTGGATGAGAATATTTACGCAGTTCTTCTGGTTATCGTTCCTAGTAGAAAGGTTAGGACATTAACTTTATAATGATCATTTAGATCTTTTTGGATTATCCATAAAACATATATGACAAAGATTTTCCTTAAGTTGAAAATATCCTTTAATTGATGAACATCTAGTTCTAGAAACACATTTTGAATGTTAGAAAGTTTGTTGTGATGATATGTTTCACTTATTACTTAAGTCTTTATGAGATTATGAAGAGTTAGATAAAGAGAAGACAGATAGTAGATCGACAGATTGATAATTTTATTAGGGTTATTTCATTGTTTTAAATGAAAATAATTTGTGCAAATCATCTTGTTTCTCAGCTCCTTGATGACCCAGATGTCAAAATCAAACTCAAGATCCAGGCTTTAATTTATCCTGCCCTTCAGCCTCTTGATGTTGATTCACCGTCATATCAAGAAAATTCACATTTTCCATTTCTGTCCAAGTCACTCATGGTCAGATTCTGGAGTGAATATTTTACCACTGATAGATCACTTGAAAAAGCCATGCTGTCTAGACAACATGTACCTGTGGAATCAAGTCATCTCTTCAAATTTGTTAATTGGAGTTCCTTGCTCCCTGAGAGGTTTATAAAAGGATATGTTTATAGCAATCCAAATTATGGTAGTTCTGAGCTGGCTAAAAAATATCCAGGGTTCCTAGATGTGCGGGCAGCCCCTTTATTGGCTGATGACAACAGGTTACATGGTTTACCCCTGACCTATGTTGTCACCTGTCAATATGATGTCTTAAGAGATGATGGACTCATGTATGTCACACGACTTCGGAACACTGGAGTTCAGGTGACTCATAACCATGTTGAGAATGGATTCCATGGAGTATTTTCATTTCCAGAACTAAAAATTCATCACAGGCTGATAAATCAGTATATTGAGTGGCTAAAGGAAAATCTTTAGTAAAACATGTATCTATAATATATTTTTTATATTAAGTAAATCTCAAAACCTCAGAAACCTTATATTAGAAATTGGTCTTGTTTTGAATGGTCTAGTTAAGTTCCACATGTAGCATGATAATTGTTAAGCAATCACTTTTCTGTTTTTTTTTCTTACTCTGGGACTTCACTTCAATTTTCTACATTAACTATCTGCTACGTCTAAGATTTTCCTTCTTCCACTGTTAATCTTACTTTTAAAAATATTCTGTTCTTGTATACTTTATTTTTGTCTGTTGGCTACTATTTACAATTGTAGGAGAATAAATGTGAGCAAATATAGCCTCTCTGAGTAATGTCAAGATTTTAATCAAGGTTCATTTACAACCTAAAACATTCCTCATCACAGGTATGAATTCAATGCCAATTCTTTTCAAAAGCAATTGCCCCAGTGAAATGTCAGTTTATTACCACTGTAAATTTCTCTATGAAACACTTTTAGAATTTAGGTACCAAGTGTTACACTAATCAATGCTAAAAAAAAAAAAAAAAAAAAAAAGTCACTGTGGTACTTTGGGGAAATAGCTGCTTTTTATTTGAGGAAAGGTAGAGAAACTGAAGTGTAGTAAAGGCAGAAAAAAATATTTGGGATGAACATAGACCTAACAGCCAAAGACTACAGATGTGGAAGTCACTGACCAATGATAGAAAAATCAGAGAATATTTTAATCTGTGAAAAGCCCATCCCGATACTGCAGGAAGAAAAACAAATAAAATGGAATATAGTTAAGGCTGGGCAGAATTACTTGTATTGACAGTAAAATATGTAGTGTACTCTAATTATAAAGAAGCCCAGCATGGGCAGTCTTCAGATGGTACAGCAGTTCCACACAGTTATCAGGGAATAAATCTTTTTCTATCTTTGTACTCACTGATATGATTTGGCTGTGTCCCCACCCAAATCTCGTCTTGAATTGTAACTCTCACAATTCCCATGTGTCATGGGGGAACCTGGTGAGAGGTAATTGAATCATGGAGGTGGGTCTTTCTTGTGCTATTCTCATGATAGTGAATAAGTCTCACAAGAGCTGGTGGTTTTAAAAATCAGAATTTCCCTGCACAAGCTCTCTCTCTTTGCCTGCTGCCATCCATTTAAGACATGTCTTGTTCCTCCTAGTCTTTTGCCATGATTTTGAGGCCTCCGCAGCCATATGGAACTGTAAGTCTATGAAACCCCTCTTGTTTCTCAGTCTTGACATGTCTTTATCATCAGCATGAAAAGAGACTAACACACTCACCATCTGCAGTGTCTGCTTTTGTGTGTGCATACTTATAATTATTGTTCTTTTGAGTACCATCTAAATATTCTGTCTAGGCAGAGAAGGGGCATGGCAGAAGAGCTGTATTTGAGGTAATTTTATTTTATTGGGAAAACAGTAGTAATGTCAGTAGATCCAACAAAGAGACTTCTTATATCTCATTTTCTAAGATGGTGTCACAAAAAATTTTGCAAAATAGAATTTTAGTAGTTGGGCATATTATAATTTCTCATTCAAAAAATAAGGGAATACCCTAGCCAGAGCAGTCAGACAAGGAAGAAATAAAGGGTATCCAAATCAGTAAAGAGGAAGTTAAATTGTCAGTTTGCTAGTGATATGATCATACACCTAGAAAACCCTAAAGACCATCAGATCATAGATGATAAATGAATTCAGTAAAGTTTCAGGATACAACATAAAAGTACACAAATCAGTAACTCTGCTATACACCAACAGTGACCAAGCTGAGAATCAAATCAAGAACTCAACCCCTTTTACAACAGCTGGAAAAAATGAAATGAAATCTTTAGGAATATACCTAACCAAGTAAGTGAAAGATCTCTACAAGAAATAGTATAAAACACTACTGAAAAATTCATAGATGACATGAACAAATGGAAATACATCCATTCTCATGGATGGGTAGAATCAACATTGTAAAAATAATCATACTGCCAAAAGCAATCTATAATGCCAATGGAATTCCCACCAAAATACCATCATTATTCTTCATAAAACTGGAAATAAACAATTCTGAAATTCATGTGATACCAAAAAAGAGCCCATAGAGCCAAAGCAAGACTAACCAAAAAGAAAAACTCTGGAGGCATCACAAAACCTGACTTCAAACAATACTACAAGGCTACAGTTACCAACACAGCACTGGTACTGGTATAAAAACAAGCATGTAGACCAATGGAACAGAATAGAGAACCAAGAAATAAAGCCAAATACTTATAGCCAACAAAGCAAATGAAAACATAAAGTGGAGAAAGGACAACCTATTCAACAAATGGTGCTAGGATAACTGACAAACCACATGGAGAAAAATGAAACTCAATCCTTATCTTTCTTCTTATAAAAAAATCAATTCAAGATGATTCAAAGTGTTAAATCTAAGACCCGAAACCATAAAAATTATAGAAGATAATATTGGGAAAAAACCTCTTCTACCTATTGGCTTAGGCAAAGTGTTCATGATCAAGAACCCCAAAACAAATGCAACTAAAACAAAAATAAATAGATGAGACTTAATTAAGCTAACACACTTCTGCACAGCAAATGAAATAATCAGCAGAGTTAAGAGACAACCCACGGAGTGGGAGAAAATCTTTGCAACCAATGCCTCCAGCAAAAGAGTAATATTCAGAATCTATAAGGAACGCAAACAAATCAGAAAGAAAAAAAAATTCCGTCAAAAAGTAGGCTAAGGACGTGAATAGACAATTCTCAAAAAAAGATATACAAGTAGCCAAGAACCATGAAAAATGCTCAGCATCACTAATTATCATTGAAATGCAAATCAAACCACAATGCAATATCACCTTACTCCTGCAAGAAAGCTGCAATTAAAAAAAAAAATAGATGTTGGTGTGGATGTGGTGAAAAGGAAATACTTTTACACTGTTGGTGGGAATGTAAAGTAATGCAACCACTATGGAAAACAGTATGGAAATTTCTTAAAGAACTAAAAGCAGAGCTACTATTTGATCCAGTAATCCTACTACTGGGTATCTACCCAGAGGAAAAGAAGTCAGTATACAAAAAAGACACTTGCACTGCACATGCATGTTTATAGCAGCACAATTTACAATTTACAATTGCAAAACTACGGAACCAGCCTAAATGATCATCAACCAACAAGTGGACAAAGAAAATGTGATATATATGCATAAATATATGGTATATATGCATGCATGAAATATGGATATATATGCATAAATAAATAAATATATATATATGTGTGTGTGTGTATGTGTGTGTGTGTGTGTGTGTGTGTGTGTGTGTGTGTGTGTGCATGCCATGGAATACTACTCAGCCATAAAAAGAAATGAAATAATGGAATTTGCAGCAACCTGGGTGGGTTTGGAGACCATTACTCTAACTGAAATAACTCAGGAATGGAAAACTAAATATATGTTCTCACTAATAAGTGGGAGCTAAGCAATGAGGACACAAAGGCATAAGAATGATATAATGAATCTGGGGACTTAAGGGGAAGGTTGAGAGGGCTGTGAGGGAAAAATACCACACGTTGGAACAGTGTACACTGATTAAGAGGTCAGTGCAACAAAATCTCAGAAATTCCCACTAATAATTTATTCATGTAACCAAACACCACCTGTTCTCCTAAAACTATTAAAATAATTTTAAAAAGAAAAAAAGTCCAGGGGATAAAAGGATAAAAGTTGGGAAAAAAATAAAAGTACTTAATCTGTAAGAGAGGTCAAAAAAAAAACCAAACAAACAAACAAAAAAAAAAACAACCCTTGGATCTTGACTTATTTACTTGTTTATCAAAACTCCAACCTTGAAGACATTTACCTCCTGCCTACTCTTCATATGTGCCTGTGCAGCTACACATGGTTTTAGAAAACCAAATAAGGGCTGAAATTTCCCACTTAAGTGAAGACTGTAAACCTCAATTATGCCTTGAATGATATCTAGAAATCATACTATAATTTTCTAGTCCTTTGAGTCTTCTGTTCTTAATTCTCATCAGGTCTCCAGTACCTCCTTTTTCATATTTTATCTCAGCTGATGACTGTTCTTCCTATTTCACTGAGGACACAAATTATTGAAGAAGATTTCCACAAGTTCTCACCCTACATCAACCCAAGCACCAATATCCTCACCTCTATAGTCTATTTCATCTTATATTACTATAGATGAACTGAGCATTTGTGCTTCGGTATTAAGATTGTTCCTCTCGATATGTGTACATGTGAGTGACTCTTGATTTTGATGTTTCTTCAAATTTAGTGAGGATTAAGAATCATCTCAAAGGGTTCTTTTAACAGATGAATTTTAGGACATCACCACCCAGAACTTTCCTTCATCAGAAAGTTCTTAGATGATTTTAAACAAAGAACATTTGATATAAAACCAATCTGGTGACAGAGAAATGTAAATATATTAACCACTTCAGTTGCTAGAAACAAGGCCTTTGTTCTTCAGACTGGAAAGAAGGAAGAAAGCATACATTCAAGAAAACCTTGACACTTGCCCTGAATTTTGAAGAACAAACAGGAGTCCCAGTGAAGAAGATAGTTGTGGGAAAGCATTTGAAACAGGGGAAACAATGCTGTGGAGATCCTGCAGGCAATAAACCACACAGTTCATTTCATCCTTTGACATGTTTCCTGAAAAGCAGAAGGCAGCTAGGCTGGCTAGAAAGGTGAGGTCCTGAGGAGCATGGGCACTTTGAAGGTTGCACTGATTGATGCAGTATGTGATATGATCTTTAAGAGAACAGTGTGGTGGGTGGTCTGCAGAGACACTAAATGAAAACAGAATGAGGCACTGGCTGTACCTGCAGTCTTGTGCAGCCTGAGGAGTGGCAAGAAAACTCGGAGAGTGTCTCTGAGGAATTTGTAGGGAAATATGAATTTCAAGAGGGAAGGAGTAATTCGTCTGTCAATGCCAAAAATAAAATGTGAAAAAGCGTCAGCCTACTAAAACTTGTGGCACATGCAGTTACATTCTGTATCTTCCTTTTTTCTTCCCTGAGCTTCAAGTATAAGGGTGAGGTCAAATCATTCCTTTCTGACATAGGGCAGCGGTCTCATATTAGTATCACACAAGAGTTTTAAAACATCATTTGCTGAAGGTGCACGTTGAGCTATTATTATGTGTCAATTTCAAGGGTATGGCCTAAGCATCAACACTTTTTTGAAGTGTTTCACAAGATTTCAAGGTACAGGAAGATCAAGAAGCACTGATAGATAGTGAGGAACATTTCTTCTCACATACAGAATTCTAATACTATTTAAATGATTCCGTTTCCCAGTGGTAATATTTATCACCCAATAATAATATGCATCAGACCTTACTTTAGGAAATATATATCTTAGAAGATCCTAGATAGATAGATGGATAGATAGATATAGATATACACACATATATGTATATATCATACTAAATTAGTATATAAATATATGTGTGTGCATACCCATTTGGTTTTCACAATTTCATGAGGTAGACAACAATATGTATATAGTATATATGAAAATATACAAATATTTTTAACATATATACATATATAAAATATATATGAAAATATACACATATATGTATTTTTTTGAAATGGAGTCTTGCTTGTTGCCCAGGCTGGAGTGCAGTGGCTTGATCTCTGCTTACTGCAACCTCACCCTTCCGAGTTCAAGTGATTCTCTTGCCTCAGTTTCCAGAGTACCTGGGATCACAGACGCCCACCACCACACCCATCTAATATTTTATTTTTTAGTAGAGATGGGGTTTCCCCATGTTGACCAGGCTGGTCTTGAACTCCAGGCCTCAGGTGATCCACCCTCCTTGGCCTGCCAAAGTGCTGGGATTATAGGTGTGAGCCTCCATGCCTGGCTGATGCCCGGCTGACAACAATATTAACAGGTATTTTGCAGAGAAGGAAAAGGAAGAAATTGAATTTACATGCGTTTCAAAGGTCCCATGGCTAATAAGTGGCAGAGCTGGAAACCAACCCCCATAGGACAGTTTGGAAGGCTCTGTCATCAATTGCTTAAGGATTTTGGAGACTACTTTTTGTTTTCTTAGAAAGGGTGGTAGGAAAACAAAGGAATCTGAATCATAGAACCACCAGATTAAGTATAGAACAGCTAACTAGTTAACCTCAGGAAAGTCTCAAGATTTCTGAGACTGCCACAAATATCCACAGGTCTGTTGTTAATAGTGTGCAACGTGGATCATCAAGAGTTAATTATTACGGGAGGCTGT
This sequence comes from Saimiri boliviensis, assembly GCF_048565385.1. NCBI lineage: Eukaryota > Metazoa > Chordata > Mammalia > Primates > Cebidae > Saimiri > Saimiri boliviensis. The sequence continues at coordinate 15,802,318 of NC_133457.1, forward strand.
TGTGGCTGAAGGAGGACTGCATGGTTATCCTGCGCTAGGCATCCGCCTCGTGGTCCTGGTCCCTGGATACCTGCAAGGGATCAGCAGCCAGTGTTCCGTTGCTACTTCAATATAACTCTGACTTCCCCTCCCGCAAATTAAGCAGAGAGTAAGTGGAGGGAGTAACATGGGTCAGAGTTTTCCAGAATGGCCCTTGTGACAGGGAGGTTTTTGGCGGCAGAGACCTTCTTTGGTCCGCCTTCCAGGAAACCAGATGCAGCAAATCTCAGACTTTTTTGTTTGTTAGTTTTTTGTTTGTTTTTGTTTTTTGATGGAGTCTCACTCTGTAGCCCAGGCTGGAGTGTAATTGCACAATCTCAGCTCACTGCAACCTCCGCCTCCCAGGTTCAAGTGATTTTCCTGCTTCAGCCTCCTCAGTAGCTGGGATTACTGGTGCCCACCACCACGATGACTAATTTTGTTTTTTGGGGTTTTTTAAATTTATTTTTATTTTTTTAGTTGAGACAGTGTTTCATCATGTTGGCCAGGCTGGTTTCAAACTCCTGACCTCAAGTGATCCACCCACCTCAGCCTCCCAAAAAACACAGTCTTCGTGTGATGCGCCTCTGTGGTGTTTGTAAGATTTGTGCAAAATTGGGATTTATTTCTTCTCTAGGACGTCTGCTCCCCGGAAACAGCACTTGCAAGGGGTGCTAGTTTGTTAGGAAGGAGGTGATTTAGCCTGTGATGGACTTCCAGTGTGAGCACTGGCCAGAGTGACCAGTCAACTGGCCCCAGCCGGGATCAAGATACAGAGGCCAGGATGTGGACCCAGCCCTGTGCCAGGAGTCTGTTTGGAATACAGGTACAGATACAAGCCTCACCTGCTCTGGGACTGCCGGCTCCAAGGGTGTTTGCAGCCTCAGACCCTAGCTTTCCACAAGTTCACTTGCCCCCAGGGCCACAGCTGCAAATCCTGCTTGCTTTCATTACCGGGATGGGCAGGCTGGCATCGGGACACCCACTGCCTCTGGCCCCAGCCTATGCCTGGGTAGTGCCGTGTGTTCCAGCCGGCCAGGGGCAGCTGCTGTGACCGCCCCTCCATTTTAGTATCCCCATTCTTAAGTTCTGCCATTGCGGTATTCTGGTGGAAAAAAAGAACCGTTTTGCTGTTTTTGAACTGCCTGCAACCTAAGATCCTGAATTGTTTTTTTACTGTATTTGAGTTATCTTGTTTTTTTTTTTTTTTCTTCCCCAAGGGGGAAAATCTATGTGGAAAACATTTATTTTAAAATACAGGATGAAGTGAATTAAAAGATTTAACGCACAGTCCTTTGTTAAATGAAGGATAGTGCAAAAAGCTCCCTGTCACAAGGGCCATTCTAGAAAAATCTGACCCTACTCTCTCCACTTACTCTTTGCTTAATTTGTGGGAGAGGAAGTCGGAGTTACAACACAGTGGCAATGGAACACTGGCTGCTGATGCCCTGCAGGTAAAGGATAATATTTCACACACTGAGGTCTGTTGGGGGGAGCTGGGGGGGGGACAGCGTGGGGTGAGGAGTTGGGGAGGGATAACATGGGGAGAAATGCTAGATATAGGTGATTGGGGGGAAGGCAGCAAATCACATTGTCATGTATGTACCTATGCAACAATCCTGCATGTTCTTCACATGTACCCCAAAACCTAAAACGCAATTTATATATATATATATTTCTGTGTTGGCAAAATTTGAGAATAAATTGGTCTTGAGTGGAAAAAAAAACAATTAATTATGCTTAGTTTCTTTACCATATAAACAAATCAACACCACTTCTGATACACCTCAGTAGTGGAAAAAGCATTTAACACCTTGCTAAATAAATCACAGCTAATTGGTATGTTGCTTTGGCTCTAAGTGTATGTGTTGGGGAGTGCCAGGAGGGAATTTGAGTTGCACAAATACCCAGTGAACCAATAAGGTGCTCAGATATTTAGAAACTCACCAGATGCCAGAGCAGGCATGACGTGCAGGATCCAGGAGTTAAAAGATTTGGATTTCCTTTGTGCACTGAGCTCTTTAACTTGGACCCGAGGAGTATCTGCCTAGCAACCTGTCAAAAGGAAACAGCGGGAAAAAAAGCACAGAGTAGTGGCTGGTGACCATTTTAGCTAATAAAACCTACAGCTGCTGTTTGTTCCAAATGCCAAAAAATCACCAAACCTTGTTGATTGTTTCACAAAATTTATGTCTAGCCTTTCAGCCTTTAAAATTTTTCATTTAGAGGAAGAGCAGAATTGAAAATAAATAAAATTAAATTAAAAAATAAAATAAAAACTTTTTATAGCTTGCCCGGCATTTTCCAAGTTTGTTTTGTATTGTATTATTGGTTTTTTTTTTTTTTTTTTTTTTTGAGACGGAGTTTCGCTCTTGTCACCCAGGCTGGAGTGCAATGGCGCGATCTTGGCTCACCGCAACCTCCGCCTCCTGGGTTCAGGCAATTCTCCTGCCTCAGCCTCCTGAGTAGCTGGGATTACAGGCACGCACCACCATGCCTAGCTAATTTTTTTGTATTTTTAGTAGAGACGGGGTTTCACCATGTTGACCAGGATGGTCTCGATCTCTTGACCTCGTGATCCACCCGCCTCAGTCTCCCAATATATTATTGTTTTAAACGGGGTCTAATCTTGGTAACAGTACTTTAAACTGTTCTCTTAGGTTGAGTATTCACAGTTTATTTCTCTTGATGCCAAAAAGAGACTTATGATTAGGACTGGAATTATTTCCAGTGGCATTTCTAAATTTCTTAGCTCCTCCCTCACCCTAGGCTTGAGCATTGCTGTAAAATTTAAAAGAGCCATTTTGGAAAGTCCAAGTTTTTTAAAGACTGAAGTCTCTTATAAAAAAACTGTAAGGAGGCTTCTTACTCGTTTGTCAGTTTCTTTGAAACAAGAGGTACTGTTGTCAGTACTTTTAAAGTGCTGAGAAAACTACATGCCTGCAAAAGAAGGCTGAGTGTTTCATTCTAGAACTGGTTTTTGTCAGTGAACATCCATTGACTTCATTTGGATGTTGTATCTGAGTGAGAGCTCTTTCTCACAAGTAAAACACCAGTCAGTTGACCTCTTTATCAGGCAAACATATCCTTCATTTGTCTCTTGATGACACAATGTCACTCTTCTCCTTCAAGCTGAGGCTTCAGATTCTCCACAAGCCTTTATCTCCCACAGAGTCTTTAAGAGGTGACTCTATTTTCAAGCTCTTCAAGGAGCCCTGCTATTATGCCATATGATGTTATGACTCAGTAGGCCTGTGGTCCCTTCTCCTGAGACCTGGAGAGACATATTCTAACTGTTTCTGGATGAGCCAGGCATACCATTATTAGTTCATGCCATCCCAAAAGAACTTCATGTTTTTTTAAACTCTAAATTGCTAAAACTAAAAGTTATATTCTTCTGATCCTCAAGAGTTCCTGGAAGTATGCTCTCTGGTGATTAAACTCCCTTCCCTAAAAAGTGGCTCATCCTAAATAGTGCAATGATCATTAATGATTATGCGTCAGCTTTATAATTCTATGAGTGTAAAATACTTGAAATATAGAGAACACATTTTTTTTCAAAGCCTTCTTCTTAACTTTCTGAGGGTGAGGATCAATTTAACAGGATTATTTGTAAATTGGCCTTTAAGCTATGACCATTTCAAATTTCAGAACATTTTCTCCTGCATACCCTTTTTCCTTAAGTAAAGATACATAGTATCTATTTGGAGCTCTAATCATCACTTCATAACCTTTAAAATATTTTTTCTATGAATTAAATACCAAATATAAACATATAGTGTATATACATATATGTACATATGTGTGTGTATATAAATATACACATATACATAAAATCTCAAACAAAAATATTGGCCATAAGATTAAACTGTGACTCCTTGGAATATAGGAGAAGTTATATACATGAGCTAGAACTCGGTCAATAACTTGGAATTGAAGATTGACTTAGGGAATAAGGAAACTTCATACTTTATACTAATTTAAGCAAAACACTTTGCTTGAATATATTTAAGTATATAGGCTGGTAGATGAATTCTATTTTTAATCTAATTAAATTAGAAGTAACATATATTAATATATTAGCTAAATCTCATTTATTTATAGTGAATCAAAGTTTGACATGTTCATGAAAATATTTTGAACACTATTTTAATTATTAAGAATTCAAAAATTATTAAAAAGTAATTTTACCTTATTTGCTAATTAATAGTTTTCAATAGTTTAGTCTCAAAATTGTTAACACATGATTACCAATGCAAAATACATGAGCACACACAAAAATAATACCTCCCTGATAAAAACATCTCCTGTTAGAAAATATTTTATTAACTAATTAAGTAATCTTCTGGTAAATATAGAAAGATGTTTAAAATTTCCAATCAAACTATGAGGATACAATAAAATGAAAGGAAATGCAAGAATACCCAAACCATTTATTAATAAAATACAGATTTATATATACAATTGATATAAAAACAAACGACAGTTATTTTTATCATTTTCTTTTGAAAATAAACAAACCATTATTTACAAATAGATTAATGGAAAATTGTGGATTAGAAACAATTACAATTTACTCCTTCAGCATCATGTATGACTTCAGTACAGTTATTTCTCCATTAGAAGAAAATAAGAGATAGATATAGTCAAATGAGGTTTGATTTTTTAGTGATCAATTTTCCAATACTGTGCAAAAAATTGAAATTGCTTTCACAGCCAGAAGAAAATAAGATAAAATTCAGTAAAAAGAAAATAAAGCCAAATGCATACCGGTTAGTGACTACAGCCTAAGGATTGTTTTCTTTCATATGTTCTTCGTCTGCCCCCTTGTGGGCTCCGGCATAAGCTAAGATGATAAAGTTAGATATCCAATAAAATCATGTTTTTAATAATTCCTTTAATGTGGTTTAGAAAAATGTCCAAACTTGCTTTAGTTGATCAAACAAAAGCATTTTAAATTATAAACACCTCAAAACTAACACCTCTAAATAAATTGAAAGAAGATATTTTCTTTAATTCCTAAAATTCTTTTTAAGAATGAAATTACTCATCCTTTCGCTGTGGGCAACACAGCGAGAGTCTATTTCTAAAACAATTAGCCAGGCGTGGTGGCAGAGTCCCAGCCTCTCAGCAGGCTGAGGTGGGAGGATCCTTTGAGCCCAGGAGTTTCTAGCTGCACTGAACTGTCATGATTGCACCACTGTGCTCCAGCCTGGACTGACAGAGGGAGACTCCATTTCTCAATAGAAAAGAAAAAGAAAGTAAATTACTATATATGCCTCATGAAATTGGAACCAAAAAGCAATTGTCACAAATGCTGCCTGAAACAATCTGGCTGAAGTGTGTGTGTGTGTTTTCATCTATTTAATGTTCTAGGTATAGAATGGAAAACATTTATCACTTCTTTGTAAATTCAAACTGCAGGCACATTAGCTACAGCATCTTCATGTAATTAGAAGTTGCTCTGATGGAGACACTGGAATTTTGAAGACCTGAACTTCATTTCCCATGTCATTGTCATTTCATTTCCCATGTCATTCCTTGATTTGCCTAAACTTAAAATGTCAACATTTGTAGATTATAAAAGGTATCCTGTGATAACCATCTACTGGCATATTTTATAACTAATAGGTAAATATTGTTTATGTGTTTTAATTTAAATTCTTAAAATTTTAATATTTAAATAGGTAATCACTAGGTAACTATAATCAATATACTTGATTTTGTTTTTTATTACACATTCCATATGTTTCATATTATCTTCCACATTACACTCAGTCTTCTATGAATTCAGGCATATGTTGTTTTTTCATTTTTGGCAGTACAATACACTTTTGGCTTTCCATGTTTAATTGGATGAGTGGATTCTTACACAAAATAAATAAGACAAAGAATAAACATTAACATTTTGATGAATTATGATACCATTTTCCCCAAGTAGCGGTCCAGAAATCAGTATGACCATAACTTTTAAGTAAAGTACAGTACATTGTTTCAAGCTAGAAAGCAAAGTAAAACCAGGTGGTACAAACTACTAAGTTATGTGCCTATACAGGCCCACACATGCGCGTGCACACACACACACGCACGCGCACACCACACACACACACACACACACACACACACACACACACACACACAATTTTCTTACCAAGATTTCTCCCTGCAACTCTTTGTTGATCCTGGACAAAGTTCCCTCACCTTTTTGGATTTCGTTTTCTCACCTATGAAATGGTACTGTATCAGCTGGTCAGTATTTTTTTGAACTGAGGTCTACAGATCTGCTTCTGTGTCCACACATGGTCCCGGAGAATATTTAAGTACACTTTTCCCTTAGTATCTCTAAGGAATTGATTCCAGAACCTCTCACAAATACCAAAATCCACTGATGCTCAAGTTCCTGTTATATAATGGCATAGTACTTGCATGTAATCTATGCAAATACTTCTCTATACAGTCATGCATCATTAATCATAGGGATACCTTCTGAGAAATGTCGTTAAGCAATGTTGTCGTTGTGAGTTAATTTCATAGAATGTACACAAACGTAGATGATAGAGCCTACCATACACCTGGCTATACGATATAGCATATCGCTTCTAGGTTGCAAACTTCTACTGCATGTTAGTGTACTGAATACTGCAGACAAATGGAATACAATCGTATTTGTATATTAAACATATTTAAACATAGTAAAGGTAATGCCATGTGCTCTATTGTTAAAATGGCTGTGATATTACTAGGCAGTAGAAATTTTTCAGTTCTATTAGAATATTATGGGGCTACCATTGTATATGTGGTCCATTGTTGACCAAAATATCAATATATAGCACATAACTGCACACTAAATCATCTCTAGATTACTTGTAATACCTCATTCAATATAAATGTTATGTACATAGTTATTATACCATTTTGTTTAAAGGAGAGGACAAGAAAAAAGTTTGTATATGTCCAGTAAAGATACAATTAAAAAAATCTTTTCGATCCAGGATTGGTTGAATCCACAGATGCAGAACTCATGAATATGAAGGGATGACTGTGCTTTGTTTTTAGAAATATGATCATCTAAGCACATACACAAATTGTAGATAATTTAGATGACCACTTTAGAACTGGGCACAGCACTGAAACCAAAATCTAAAGTCAAGATTTTGAATTTTTAAGAAAGAGTTTCTCAAAATAAAATTAAAGAATCTTTGTAGTCCTCATAGGTACTCTTGATAGTCCACAAGTTCTTAAATTTGAGAAATGTTTCTCAAATTCCTTTCAGCTTTAATACTAATTTTAAAGTATGATGCTCACTTGCTTTAAATGGAGCTACCAGCAGAAGGCAGCACACTGCCCAAAAAGGAAAAAAAAAAAAAAAAAAAAAAAAAAAAACTCACCAAATTGTATTTCTTCTATTATGTTTGTGTGCTCAACTCCTGCAAGTATTTTCAAAAAAGTAGAGCGTTGTAGACTCTAATGCATGTGACATTGAAACCCAAGCAGTAATAATGTTTGTGAAAGAAAACCTCCAGGAAATGCTTGCTAAAATTCCTAACAAAATGACATTAATCTATAGTGTTGTCACGATGTGAAGAATTGATGTCATGAACTCCGAGAGAACGGAAGGGCAGCAAAAACATTAGAAGGATTCATGACATCAATGATACAGAGGCAAAGAAAATTAAGCATTTTAAGAAAATACACTTCAAAAGCACAAAAGTCCCCCCCTTGTGTTTTCAAAATAATCGAACTTATGCAAAAATGAAGTTATTAATGAATGGACTGGACATGATTAAAAGCAATTTATCAAAAGAAAGACTGGTTGCTGATCAGTTGCAGGATGAACATACGCCAGAGGAAAAGATGATTCAGAGTATTTGGACTAATCAGTTGTAATAACTCAAGACAGAAGGAGATAGGTGGTCAATAGAAAGACTAATATCTATTGAGCTTCTAATATGTGTTTATTTTAATCTGATAATTAGTAAGATCACCTACCAATAACAATAGTAGGTTCAAACTCTGTTTCCACTAGCAAATGGTCCAACGCCCACAAATTTGTAAAGATCACTTAAAAAAAAAAAAAGCAGAATTCAAAAATTGTCAGATACAGAATTTCTTACAGAGCCAAGATAATTATTTACCAATATTTATTTTTTATTTGTTTTGGGGGGTTTTGTTTGATTTATTTTATTTTATTTTTTGGAGATAGGGTCTCACTCTGTCACCCTGGCTGCAGTGCAGTAGTGCAATTATGGCTCCCTGTAGCCTCATTCTCCCCAAGCTCAGGTGATTCCCCCATCTCAGCCTCTGGAATAGCTGAAACTACAGGTGTGTGCTACCATGCCAGGCTAATTTTTCTATTTTCCGTAAAGACCAGGGTTTCACCATGTTCCCCAGGCTGGTCTTGAATTCCTGGGCTCAAAGGATCCTCCTGCCTCTGCCTCCCAAAGTGGCAGGATTACAGGCTTGAGTCACCAAGCCTGGCTAGTTACCAACATTTAATTACCGTATTTATGCTACTTTTATAATCTAATTATTTGAGTTTTATTTAACTTGATCTGATAAGTCGAGTATAATACACACAATCATGAATTTGTCACCAAATATTTAATACTTTTTCATTAAAAAAAATTAAAATTCAAAATGTAAGCATTTGTCATAAAATACATCATTATCCTATAATTAATGTGTTTCTTTTTCACATATATGTGTTCTTTCTAGACATATAACTGAGGGGATATGCTTTAATATTAAAATTATAGCTTTAATTTTTAAAAAAGTTGTATTTCTTTAAGAATGAGCCTTTAAAAATTTTAGACTCTTTATGACCACATATATTCATTTCTAATCAAACACATCCAAAATAAAAGCAAAAACCCAGATAAACAACAAAACTGCCCATCTAAGTTAGATCTGCCCCTTTCTTTCTCATCAGCAATGAAAAAATAACCAGCTTGCACAACTTTGCAGAAAAGGTTGAAAGTAAACAAAAGAACAGGCCCTGTGTTTTATAATGATGTTAACACAAATAAAAGAGAAAGCAAATATTTCTCCCTCTGTTTACATAGTACACAAGATTAAAGCAACAGCTGGCTTTGCCTTCCTAAAGCTATTGTTCACAATTGCCTTATGCTGAGTTAGAGATAAACTGAACTGAAGGTACATGGAGAGAAGGGGACTGTCATAACTGTGCTGCAACTTCTAGCTGGCTGAATTCTGTTAAACCTACAGCACACTACATGTCATCCATAATATTAATGTTCTTAATGTTTTCTATTAATTATTATGAAATTAAATACATTTATTCTTAAGAAGTCAACTTTATATTATATCATAAATGGGAAAGGAGTCCTCCCACTTCAGTGTCCTGAGTAACGGGAACTACAGGCACACACCACCACACCTGGCAGACAGGCTTAGATCATGTTGGCCAGGCTGGTCTCAAACTCCGGACCTCAAGTGATCTGTCTGCTTCTGCCTCCCAAGTGCTGGGATTACAGATGTGTGCCACCATGCCTGGAAACAGATTAGAAAATTATATGTCACTGATTGTAATCCCCCTACCAGAAACCAATAAATTGCAACACTAAGCAGACACTTTGACTCTGAAAACACTTACAATATAATGCTATATAAAGTTAGTAAAGAAAACACATCAAATATATAAACTACAATGTGTTTGTAAACCAAGAATCACAAAATGAGTTCACATTTTTCTAAGTCCTATATTTAGTATTCCCATGTCAGAATTAGTCTTTGGAACAAAGTGAGAGTCTTTTATTAAAAGTCTAACTACATTTACAACCTCAGCTCAATTCCTCTGTGGATGGTAACTGAGAATTTCAGGTACATTACAAAGGAATTTTTAAGGAAGGGACTTGTTTAGCTTATCTATCTTTCCCTTTTAACAACTGGCTTAGTACTTAGCCATAACAAGGATAATTCAGCATATCAGTAATTTTTTCATTAGTTATCAAATACATATGAAAGTCAGTACCTTTCTGTTTCCCAATTTACTGGAGGAGGTATGTAGTATGCTATAATTTACTAGAGAAATGTTAGTGTGTTTTGTAAATCAAACTCACTTTTAAGAACTTTGCCGGGCTGGGTGCAGTGGCTCACGCCTGTAATCTCAGCAATTTGGGAGGCTGAGGTGGGCGGATCAAGAGGTCAGGAGATGGAAACCATCCTGGCCAACATGGTTAAACCCTGTTTCTACTACAAATATACACACACAAAAATTAACAGGGCATGGTGGTGCATGCCTGTAATCTCAGCTACTTAGGAGGCTGAGGCAGGAGAATTGCTTGAACCCGGGAGGCGGAGGTTGCAGTGAGCCAAGATTGTGCCACTGCATTCCAGCCTGGGCAGCAGAGCAAGACTCCAGAAAAAACAACAACAACAATCTTGCCAATCAAATACAATAGACACATAATCTACAATATACATCTTTGGTTCACGTATTTAGGCAAGCCATTCCATCACTTTCCTTACTTGGAACTTATAAGAGTAACAGGAATTTTGCCAATCAAATACAATAGACACATAATCTACAATATACATCTTTGGTTCACGTATTTAGGCAAGCCATTCCATCACTTTCCTTACTTGGAATTTATAAGAGTAACAGGAATCGCAGCGTTTATGGCCTTGGAAGGAGAATATCACTGAGTGTGAGCTTGGGAATTTAAAGATATAAGAGGTCAGAGAACAACTTCTCACAGGACATGGGGACATAACAACGCTGAAGCACATGAAGATAAACTTTGTTAAAGACAAAATAGAGAGAGAACATGAAAATGCAAGTGAATAAAAGATCTTTGAAACCTTTATGCAAAATTTCAATTATTGATGGATAATATCACTATGTGAACGGTATTATTAAGAAAAACTCAAAAGGCTATTCTACCAGTAACAATGGATCTTTATCTTGATCATTAACACGAGTTGCAATTTTTAGCCTGAAGTATTACATTTCAGAGGTTTTTAAATTTCAGAGGAAGTCTTCGGGTCCAAAAAGAAACATCATATTAACAATTAAGTCCATTCCATGTAGTATAATTAACTCTAATCAAGCCTTGAAAAACATTATGCCCATGGGACCCCTCTCCCCAACTTAAGGCTTGACCTCTGGTACATGTGAACTGTGTAATGGCCTCTATGCACAGACATGTAGATATTGTTTTAGATAAAGGTTAATTAACTATTTTGAAATACCTGCTGATTTATTGTAGGTCTGATAATTCCTGTTTTGTAACAAAATATGACCTAATACAATTTTTGTAAGGAAAGGGCATTGAGAGATTGGCTGGGTATGTGATCCATGTTCTCACCATTGGTCATTACATTACTGGCCTGAGCCACCCTAGGGAGAGGGCAGAAAAAGTCAAAGCATGAATGAAAGGATGCCTGCAATAGGCCATAGAATAGTGGAATTTCTCTAGTTCAGGAAACACTTGAAATTAAACATGGGCTTAATTTAATGCTTCAAGATAAAGAGTACCAATTTTTCAAAATAAAACACCCATGGTTGTTTGGTTCTGATAAGGCCACCATCGCTTACGCCCTAAGATTTTGCCTGGACATACAGGGACAAAGAAGGATTTTTCTCTCTTAGATGGGCACATTTGTAAGGACAGCAATGCAACAACATTTTTCTAGTTGGAGTCAGCCCTACATAGCACTTACAAAGCATCTATGTCCAGACCAGCTCATTTTACATTTCATTTCTTTTTCCTTACAATACTTGCACAATTTGAAATGAAACATGTTAAACGGGCAGACATTTAAGAACGCAGTCATATAAATGATAGTACATTAAACACTATTAAGATAATGTTTTATTTGATATTATGATTACATCTAACAGCAATATGTAACTTTAAACTAAACTAAGGCAGGTGCAAATCTGTATGTACACAATTTTCCTTCCAAGGATTGTGCAGCAGTCATTTATGCCATGACATAAATAATATTCTTAAATTTCATGATTCAAATAGGCAACACAATTTCAAGTCATTTATCATTTAGTTTCTAAAAGGCAACAATAAGACACTGAAACAGAATTATCACTTTGTACTTAATAATCTCAATCATGAATCATGTTTTCTTTGACAGATATTTTATCATTCCATATTTAGCTTATAAATGTGTAAAGGAAACAAGGAATAAAATAAATCAACACTCAACACTTGTTTAATACAGTTTTCTCTCCCTTTAGGCCTAGATAGGCAGTTTAAGTCTGTCTGTATTAAGAAATTTAAAAATTCATCTCAGTCAAGTGAGGGAAAGGGTTGTCTTTGAATTTAATGAGCTGAATAGGATTAAATAATATGATTTCCTTCAGCTTAAAAGTGAAGCCATGAATAAGACTGAGGAGTGTGTTACACTGAGATACTGTAGAGAAGAGAAGGAGGCAGGGTTCTCATTAAAGATTCCCAAACCTTTAACATGACTCCTTCTGATGTCCACAGCCATAACCGTACAGATCCACCGGAATGCTCTATCCAAATAGGAGATGCTCCTTATTCCTTGCTGATGAGTGCATACCTGTGAGAAAGAGAGGGCTTCTAGATACTTTTAGAACATATGCCATAGTGCTTAATATAGCTATTATTCTTTGTAACTTTCCGCAGGGAGAGAACTTGAGTGAACTCACCAAAGAGACTAAGGAAATTTTTAGCAATCATTTCTACAAATACTTGCTTAATTACCAGTCATTATTGAGAAATATTTGCTTCATGACTCAAAGGGGAAATGAGGCAAAGATGAGGGAAAAATGTCACAATATTGTTTTTTTTTTTCCGACTAGATACTCCCATGCAGATAAGACAGGGTACTCCTTCAAGTTATGTTTGTGTTCCCTAATACTAGTGCAGTTTCTGCCAAAGAGTAGTTTTTAATGTGCACTTGTTGGAAAAGTAATCTCTGTGTGTGTGTGTGTGTGTGTGTGTGTGCATGTTTGTATGTGTTTGTCTTATATGTATATTTCCCATATTCCCATATGCAGTAATAATAACAAATGAAAGAATTTATGGAGTGGTGTACTGATAAATGTTTAACAACCAAGTCTTTGTAAAGAGCAGGGTCTGAGGAGAGAATGGTGCTGTTTTAAAGGGTTTGCCAATTTCCATGGTGTAAATACCCTCACTGTGGCTGTGTTCACGCTTCCACCTTGACCTCAATTAGCTTGAAAAGTTCTGATTATTTAACAATAACTTCTTATCAGCTGGTGTAAGTGATGTGATGAACAGATGAGTGTATGTGGTTTTTATGGTAGAAAAATTTATTTTATTTTAAATATAATACCCAGTAATGGGATTGCAGGATTGAATGGTAATTGTTTTCAGTTCTTTGAGAAATGCCAAACTGTTTTCCACTGTGATTGAACTATTTTACTATCCCACTAAGCATTCCCTTTCTCTGCAGCCTCATCAGCATCTGTTTTTTTTTTTTTTTTTTTTTACTTTTTAATAATAGCCATCTGGTATGAGATGGTATCTTACTGTGATTTCAACTTCCATTTCTCTGATGATTAGTCATATTGAGGATTTTTTTTTCCTACATATGTTGGTCACTTGTATGTCTTTTTTTTTTATTATTATTGTACTTCAGGTTCCGGGGTACATGTGCAGATCATGCAGGATTGTTGCATAGGTATATACATGGCAAGGTGGTTTGCTGCCTCCATCCCCTGGTCAACTATATCAGGCATTTCTCCCCATATTATCCCTTCTCGACCTTCCCACCTTCTGCTGTCCCTCCCCTCCCTGTGTCCATGTGTTCTCTTTGTTCAACACTTACCTATGAGTGAGAACATGCGGTGTTTGATTTTCTGTTCTTGCATCAGTTTGCTGAAAATGATGGTTTCCAGATTCATCCATGTCCCTACAAAGGACAAGAACTCATCACTTTTTATGGTTGCATAGTATTCCATGCTGTATATTTTCCTTGTCCAAATTCTATCATCAGTAGGCATTTGGGTTGGCTCTAGGTCTTTTCTATTGTAAACAGTGCTGCAATGAACACACGTGTGCATGTGTCTTTATAATAGAACTATTTACAATCCTTTGGGTATATATCCAGTAATGGGATCACTAGGTCAAATGGAATTTCTATTTCTAGATTCTTGAGGAGTTGCCACACTGTCTTCCACAATGGCTGAACAAATTTACACTCTCACCAACAGTGTAAAAGTGTTCCTATTTCTCCACATCCTCTCCAGCATCTGTTGTCTCCAGATTTTTTAATGATTGCCATTCTAACTGGCGTGAAATGGCATCTCAATGTATGCCTTCTTTTGGGAAGTATCTGTTCATGTCTTTTGCCAACTTTTTAACAGAGTTATTTGTTCGTTGCTTGGGAAAAGAAAAAATCTTGATACTATACATTTTAAAAGGAAAATTTCATATGGTAGAAGCAAACAACTTGTATTTAAATTAGAGCTCCTATATTAAGCCAAGATATACTCAGTATGACATCATTAATTGGTAGCAACTTCCTGGAGAACTGTGTTGGAAAAGATTTTGACATTAAGTTTGAACACAGCAGCAACAATAGCATGATTGATAAATAATGTCTACCATGGACGGCATGGACAAAGGCAGCCCTTATGCCTTGTATTTACCATCCATGACCCAGCCCACAAATTTACTTCATATATAAGAAAATCGAGACTTAGGGGCCGGGCGCGGTGGCTCACGCCTATAATCCCAGCACTTTGGGAGGCCGAGGCGGGTGGATCACGAGGTCAAGAGATCGAGACCATCCTGGTCAACATGGTGAAACCCCGTCTTTACTAAAATACAAAAAATTAGCTGGGCATGGTGGCGCGTGTCTGTAATCCCAGCTACTCAGGAGGCTGAGGCAGGAGAATTGCCTGAACCCAGGAGGAGGAGGTTGCGGTGAGCCGAGATCGCGCCATTGCACTCCAGCCTGGGTAACAAGAGTGAAACTCTGTCTCAAAAAAAAAAAAAAAAAAAAAAAAAAAAAAAAAAAATCAAGACTTAGATAATGACATGAATTTTCAAGATGTCATAGTATATTCTATTTTATTTGGCAAGTCAATAAAAGGGAGATTGTCACTGGGAATTATGGAAAAGCTGAATAGGTCCTTGAGAGTATTGCATAAATTCAATCTTCTAAGAATTCAAGCAATTAACAAGCATCATATTGTGACTAGCTGAAGTAACATGACAGCAAAAAGAAGAAATTTCATGTGGTATGAGAGCTTGTTGAGAATTGTTAAAGGATTTGAGTGTAAAAAAGTTGTAAGTTTTTTTTTTTTTTGAGACGGAGTTTCGCTCTTGTTATCCAGGCTGGAGTGCAATGGCGCGATCTCGGCTCACCGCAACCTCCGCCTCCTGGGTTCAGGCAATTCTCCTGCCTCAGCCTCCTGAGTAGCTGGGATTACAGGCACGCGTCACCATGCCCAGCTAATTTTTTGTATTTTTAGTAGAGACGGGGTTTCACCATGTTGACCAGAATGGTCTCGATCTCTTGACCGCATGATCCACCCACCTAGGCCTCCTAAAGTGCTGGGACTACAGGCGTGAGCCACCGCGCCAGGCAGTTGTAAGGTTTTTGAGGTCAGGTTTCATGCCTTTTCTTTCACATATTGTCTTGAACATAGCAGGTGGTCAATATATTTTTTGAATTGATTATTGAAAAGAAAATAGCATATAAGATAGATAATGAAATATTAATGTCTGAGTTAAAAGTATAGAGGAGAAATCATAAGAGAAATATTGCTTTGTGAAGGGCTTTTCTTTTTTTAATTATAGTTTAAGTTCTAGGATACATGTGCTGAACATGCAGGTTTGTTACATAGGTATACACGTGTTGTGGTGGTTTGCTGCACCCATCAACTCTTTATCTACATTAGGTATTTATCCTAATGCTATCCTTCCCCTAACTCCCCACCCCTGACAGGCCGTGGTGTGTGATGTTCCCCTTCCTGTGTCCATGTGTTGTCATTGTTCAACTCCCATTTATGAGTAAGAAAATGCAGTGTTTGGTTTTCTGTTCCTATGTTAGTTTGCTGAGAATGACGGTTTCCAGCTTGATCCATGTCCCTGCAAAGGACATGAACTCATCCTTTTTTATGGCTGCATAGTATTCCATGGTATATATGTGCCACATATTCTTTACCCAGTCTATCATTAATGGGCATTTGTGTTGGTTCCAAGTCTTTGCTATTGTGAATAGTGATGCAATAAGCATATGTGTGTGTGTCTTTATAGTAGAATGATTTATATTCCTTTGAGTATATACCCAGTAATGGGATTGCTGGGTCAAGTTGTATTTCTGGTTAAAGATCATTGAGGAATTGGCACACTGTCTTCCACGATGGTTGAACTAATTTACACTCCCACCAACAGTGTAAAAGTGTTCCTATTTCTTGGCATCTGCACCAGCATCTGTTGTTTCCTGACTTTTTAATGATTGCCATTCTAACTGGCATGAGATGTTGGTTTTGATTTGTATTTCTCTAATGACTAGTGATGCTGAGCTCTTTTTCATATGTTTGCCAGCTGTATAAATGTCTTCTTTTGAAAAGTGTCTGTTCATATCCTTCATCTACTTTTTGACGGGATTTTTTTTTCTTGTCAATTAGTTTAAGTTCCTTGTAGATTCCGGATATTAGTCTATGAAGGGTTTTTTTATTCACTGCTTCTCTTCCTCCTCTCATGATGCTTTGTATTTAACATTCAAGAATCTACTGCTAGGCCGGGCACGGTGGCTCAAGCCTGTAATCTCAGCACTTTGGGAGGCCGAGGAGGGTGGATCACAAGGTCAAGAGATCGAGACCATCCTGGTCAACATGGTGAAACCCCGTCTCTACTAAAAATACAAAAAATTAGCTGGGCATGGTGGTGCGTGCCTGTAATCCCAGCTACTCAGGAGGCTGAGGCAGGAGAATTGCCTGAACCCAGAAGGTGGAGGTTGTGGTGAGCCGAGATCGCGCCATTGCACTCCAGCCTGGGTAATAAGAGCGAAACTCCGTCTCAAAAAAAAAAAAAAAAAAAAAAAAAAAGAATCTACTGCTGTCGGAAACTGTTTTGTTTTTATTTTTCCTGTATTCTAGTCTCTGTTATAAATTAGCATTTCACCAGTTTCTGGTAGATAAAGGCACACATCTTTGAAAATGAGTGAAGGGGGTGGGGAAATAGAATAGAGGGAAGGGCCATTTTCATTCAAAAAGTATGCTTCAAGTTTGAGGATGACAAGCTTTTTCAGTGGCAAGACAAATTGATGTAACTGTTGCATTTCACTGTGGTCATAGTAAACAAACCAGCTTTGTTTAAAGTAAATGGTCTTTTGGCAAAAGTTTCTAGGTTTTGAAATGGTCTTTTGCAAAAGTTTCTCCTTTGGCAGGGAGAAGATTTGTTATATCCCTCTCCCCTAGATGGGTGCATGGAGGAATGTCAAATTTCTGGATTCTCTCTCTCTCTCAAGCTTGCTATTATTTTTCTTTCCTTCTTTATTTCTTTTTCCATTTTTTTTTAGTATAGACATTGCTAAGGCCTAGCCTTGGGATGGATAAGAGTGATTTTCTCCTTAACATCAGGAAACAGTGTACACGTACAGATGTCAGGGAGAGCTCTCTGCCACTCTCTCTTCCCCTAGGGTGAGCCCTCACATTTCCATTGTGCACAAGACATTCTTCATTGTTCCCAGAGTCAGCCTTCCCCCACCATATTCCCTCTAACCACGCTGAGGTCCTTGTTCTGATGATGAGGGTCCTAGAGTCAATGACTTACCATCACTTTTCCAGATCTTACAGTTCACACTTGGCATTTTGACCAGCAATAATTCTTTCAAGTAGTGCAAGTGATGTTAGAATTTAAAATTAGGTGAACGTGAAAAATAACAATGTATAGACACTTAATACATACAGGATGGGAGATTTCTTTTAAAGTAGAGAATGAAGTATTTCTTTAACCCTTTACATTGCTTATAATTGTCAGACTGCTACAATCTGAAAAGTCTTTATTTGCTTTATTACAATACTGACCTACCCGTGAAGCCAAATTTTATCAGCTTTACAGCATAAAAAATTTCTTTACAAACAAATTAGCATAAAAAACAACTTTAAATATAATAAGTACATTAATGATTATATTGTAGAAATACAGACACTAATACCAAAGAATCATGCTACTAAATGTGTTATTACAGAGGCAGGTAATTTTATTTAATTCATAACACAATTACAAAACAGTTAACTCACTTAATGAACACATTGTACTTCAGGGAATTTTGAAAACCTCTCAATTCAATTACTAAGATGCTCAATGAGACTCAGTTAGAGAGGTCTTTGTTCTTGTTCTTATATCAAGGGCAAATAATTTCTTATTTCTTGTTCTTATGTTAGGGCAAATAATATATTCAAACAAGTAAGATGAAGAGTGGTTAATTAGTAGCCCATTGAAAAAGTACATCAAGACAATAAATAGCTGCTTTTTGTTTTTATAAATAATGTAAAATATTCCAGGAATCAAGCAAATTTGCACAAAATACAATAAATGTGACTGGAAGAGACTAAGTAGTTGAGTAACCAATTAACAAATTAATAGGTTAAAATATTAGGTAAACTCTATTTTTTTTTAAATAGAAAAGATGCCTTGATCAGCAACAGTTAAGAATAAAATCTGGCCTGGTATGGTGCCACATGCCTGGATAGCAAAGTGCTATCCAGCACTTTGGGAGGCTAAAGTGGAAGGATTGCCTGAGCTCAGGAGTTCAAGACCAGCCTGGGAAACACTTTCTCTACAAAAAACTTTAAAAAATTAACCAGGATTGGTGGTGTGCACCTATAGTGCCAGTTACTCAGGAGGCTGAGGCAGGAGGTTTGCTTGAGCCCAGGATATCAGGGCTATAGTGAGCTATGGTCATGCTACTGCACTCCAGCCTGGGTGACAGAACAAGACCCTCTTTCAAAAGAGAGTAAGAGAGAGAGAGAGAGAGAGAGAGAGAAAGAGAGAGAGAATGAAATCTATCTCTAATTTTACACAAATGCCTGAATTTCATATACTGTTATTTCTGTCAAGGTAACAAGACAGTATTATTTTATAGAGAAACACCTGTGAGTAAGGCTCACTACATATTATTAAAAATGAATCTGCTGTCCAATTTCAGTATAAACTGAAAGACAAAAGGTGTTTTAATTTAGCAGAACAATTCCTTTGAGTTAGGCCCAATACTAATAGATAGGACATATACTCTTCTTTACTGTGTAATCAGAAAAAAGTCAATAATGCAAAAACTTCCATTAATCATGTAGCTCCTAAATGGCAAGGATTTTCATATGAGAAGGAAGTAGATTGCTTGAGTGCCTATTTGAATAGACTGTTTTCCCTGGAAAAGTAAATTTGGTTATTAGAATTTGTTGATTTCTAGAAGCTGGAAGAATTTGGAGACACGAATACCTTCTACTGTGTTTTTCCTTTGGCTGTTTGTCCTTTATTATTTTACTACATAAAACCATTCTTTGAAAAAGAAAATAACTGTGTAATCTTGCTTCTGTCTATTCAGAAACACCAAAATATCCTCCCCAATAATCTTGATTTCTTTCAACCTTTGGGGGTTGTTAGTATTAAAATTTCTCCTTACGGATTTAGAGGAAAGTTCTCAAATTAGATTAATTGCCCTCCTCTTTCTCTGCTTGTGATCCTTGAAGATTAGTATGACCCTTAAACCACTTTGTTTTCCACACAGACTTTTTGGGCTATTAAATTCGTCTTGTAAACATTCCCAGAGATGTTGCTAGGAGAATCTTTCTATAAATACTTTAACTGTTTATTTTTAACACGTTTGATTTCTTATCTAAAATGCTCTATTCTTTATAGTTGGAAGATTTAAATTATTAAATGGATAATCAAAGTTTTATACCCAATAATTAAATTTAGTGTTAATTTCAAACTTATTTTACTAAACCATATAAAATTGCCATATATAAGGTAAAAATGTTCCAGTATCAATAATTTTCTATTTCAATCCAATATTTTCTTCTTTTCTTTTTTAAAAATATTTTCTTCCTTACCATGAGAGACTCAGGAGAATAATGGAGAAGGGTTTGGATTCAGGAGTCAAACAGGCAAAGCATTAAATTATATAGCCAAATCATGTATTAGCTATGTATTTGTGGATCATTTATTTAATCTTTTTTAGGCTTTGTTTCTTCAACTGAAAATTCTGTTATTAATAGCATTCACTGCATTAAATTATTGTGAATACTATAAGAATTAATGTATACACTGTGTTGTTATAGAGTGACTGCTGGAAAAAATGTTAGTAGAAGTTATTATTATTATTAATTTTTTTTAGACAGGGTCCCACTCTGCCACTTGGGCTGGAGTGCAGTTGATGCCATCATAGCTCACTGCAGTCTTGACATCCTGGGCTCAAGCAATTCTCCCACCTCAGCCACCTGAGTAGCTGGGACTATGGGTGTGTGCCATCACGCACAGCTAATTTTTTCCATTTTAGTAGAGGAAGTCTTGCTATGCTGCCCAGGTTGGTTTTGAATTCCTGAGCTCAAGTGATCCTCCTGCTTTGGCCTCCCAAGTGCTGGGATTACAGGTGTGAGTGACCAGATCCAATAGAAGTTATCAGCATTGGATTTAATTAAGATTTCTATTGTATTTCTTTTTTTTTTCTTGAACTTCCTGATTAGTTTGCTTGGTTTACATTAACTGCTCTTTAATTCGAGCCCATTGCATTTTCAAACATTATATCATTTGATACTAAGAGTATGATATTATCATACATGTATCATATGATATCCATATGATACTCATATGGATAACATTCCACCATGTAAAACTCATAATGTTCATAGTATCATATGTATGAGGCTCATATGTGTACATATGCATCATATCATATGTATGAGGATCATATGTATACGTATGATACTATGAACATTATGAGTTTTACGTGGTGAAATTATTATTCTCCTTTTCTAAACAAGGAAATTAGGATATGTGACTTTTTTTTAACGATCACACAACTAGTAAAAGGTAAAGCCAGGATAAGATCTCACTAATCTTTTTACCATGTTGGCTTTTATAAGAACCTTTTAAATGGATATTTCTGAGCAGCAAGAATTCTAACATCAATGGCATTGGATTGCCATTATCATTTTGGAGAAAGTCTTCTCTCATTTGTTATAAATTTCTATAATAGCTAACAATTATTTAGCAACCAATATGTACCTCATACTATATAGCATATGTATATATTAGTACCTCATACTATATAGCATATGTACTTCTAATATGTACATAACAACTCATAATATTGGTAACTCTCATTATCCCTGTTTTACAAACACAAAAATGGAAAGCTAGTAAGTAAGTGAAGTCAGTATTTGAAACAAAGCAGTCTGCCTCTAGGACCTATGCTCTTAAACACTGTGCTATACTACCTCTTAGCAAATAGTACTGCAAGCTTTTAAAAATACATATTTTTAAATATATTCATTGTTGCACTTTTTTTTTTTTTTTTGAGACAGGGTCTCAGTCTGTCTCCCAGGTTGTAGGGCAGTGGCACAATCATGGCTCACTGCAGCCTCAGCCTCCCCAGGTTCAGGCAATCCTCTCACCTCAAGCCTCCCAAGTAGCTGAAACTAAAGGCACTCACCCACCATGCCCCAGCTAATTTTTGCACTCTTTATAGAGACAGGGTTTCGCCAGGTTGCCCAGGCTAGTCTCCAATTTTTGGGCTCCAGTGATATGCCCACCTTGTTCTCCCAAAGTATTGAAATTACAGGTATGAATCACCATGCCTGCCAGTACTGCAAACTTCACTGCCTTTCAAACTTCCATTGATTCTCAAGCAGTGTATTTCAGCATGTTATGTGCAAAACAACAACAACAAAAAAAAAAAAAAAAAAAAAAACAACTTTGCCTTCTCAAAATTTGATGTGCAATGCTGAATAGAAATAGTTTCTGAGGAGGTTTCTACTCTCACAGGCAAAACTGGCTACATAATTAGTAGAGCCCAGTGCAAAAGAAACATATGGGGTCCCTTGTTAAGAAATAATGGAACTAAAACAATTTAGCATTAAATTATGTGTGTGATCTTTTTGGGTGTGAGGCACTGTGAGACTACATAGTAGCAGGCCATGAAACCCTCCCTGCTCACAGGGTTATGATCCTGAATCCAGCCTTGTTCCTGTGCAGCTATCCTTTTTAGACCTGCGTAAAGCTTTGTAGCAGAAATACTGGTGACCTTTTAGTAAATCTTTCCCAGAAACACTCCAGATCTCAACTGAGAATATTCTGAGGCAACAGGAAGTAGGACTTGAAAGGGAAACAAGGCCACCAGGCTACAGTCTGGATGACTTATACTATGAAAAAGGAGAAGCATACACCACTTTTTGTCTTAGCAGCCAGAGTGAGATAGTAGTCAGGAAGTGTGGAGAAGAAACAGGAAGCTCTGGGTAACTCCTACCACCCCACAAAGAGGGCATCACCCTTTTCTTCCATCAGAATGGTGGCAGAAACCTGTGAAATAACATCCATTTGTCTTTGTTTCTTGGAAGAAGTTCATATTAATTTCTGTCTAAAATTAACAAGCCTGGCATTGGTTATTCAAATGCTTTTAGCTCACAATGTTTTAACCCTTCTTCCTTCTAAAAGTAGAAGAGAGTTGCATTACCGAAAAATACCTGTTATTAATTTTTAGACTTTGTTGTGCACAAGGTATTGTCATTCAATCCTGTAGGCAGTCAAGAATCCGAGTCAGTGCTTTTAGAGTCCAAGTATATAGGCTTAAGCTCTGGTCCCTCCACTTACTGATTCTTCAATCTTGAGAAAGCTAATTAATCTCTCTGAGCCTCAGCTTTTTAATCTGCAAAATGAGAAAAATCTTAAATCGTAACAACCTCAGAGAATTACTATATGCATTTGATGTATAAATATACTTAGTATAATACCTGTCTGGCACATCAGAAGAACTCAGCAAATTATAGATATTTTTATTTCATGTAAATACGCATATTTCTATACATAAATATATTTATATTTCACACATGTATACATTTTAAGTGTGTAACATGTAGCTACTTTGAAGTTCTGAGTTTTAAGCTATCAGATATTGGTGAGGGGAAATGCTTAGCTAGGAGGATGCCTGTAACAGAGCCTATTTTTGAGCTTCTGCCTGTCTTTGCTAACTCAATATTCAACTTACATAGCATTTAAATTCAGCTATTACTGCCCACACAATTATGGGCTTTCTCAGTATAATCCCTATGCTTCACATCAAGAAGACTGAGTGTTTACCTGAATCTAAATCTAATATAATGCTCAGAAAAAGTCAGGTGTCCTTCTTGTCTGAAATGGTGGTAATGTACTTCCAGGTGTTTTACAGAGCATTAATTAGGATATATAAATTGCCATCTATTAAGGTTACCTAACTTAGCAACTCTCTCCCTAATCTCTAGCCATCTGATGTATCTTTTCATGTGTTACTTGATTTTAATCACAGAAAAATAAATGGAAAATAACTTGAACTCTAGTATCTTTTTCTGAGTACATCAACGTAGCATATATCCAGGTTTCCCTCTAAAATTTCACTTTTATAGTTCCCTCGAGGTTATTGAAGAAAGAAGTTTCATTATTATATTCTCAATATAGAATTCACCAAAAAATATTAATTTGAAAAAAAGAAAGAAATGCGGAGGCAACTGTATTCCAACATAAACATTATTTACCACTTCTTATTGTCTAAATATGCAAATAAAAACAAAAATAAGGAATGCTTCTCTGTTGCTTTGGTAGTGGATAAAATAATTTCAACAGTAGTGTTTTAAAAATCTACTTGATAAATGTGTTTTCTGTGAAATGAGTTATTTGTTTTTTGTCATTCAGTTGGAAAATTGAATGTAAAAATAAAATAAATGTGAATGTGAAAATGAAAGCCTCACAAAAATTCCCCTGAGTGAACATCTATGACTTGGAGGTTTGACTGAATAAATTATTCCTGGGCTTTTGAATTATTAATCTTGACTGCATGATATGCAAATAAGACTGTACTAACCATGTCCAGCGGCACAGCGCTGGGTCAGAAGCTATATCCAGCTGCTGGCAGAGTTTCTGTGAAGGGATCAGGACTTCCAACAGAATGGTAAGCTGCATGGCCAGTTGTGTCTCTCAGTGTATAAAGTAAGGCCAGATATCCTTGTAAAGGTGGCCTGTAAGCAATTAAGGTGTTAAGTATTAAGTGTTTAAGTTAATTCTTTACTAATAGATGTAAAACAGCAAAAGAATAGAAAAGGAAGTCATTATTTATATCTCTACATTTATTTTTCAACAAATTAACTTTCTTGTTTTAGTTGTCAAATACTAATTTTACTTTCTTCAAAGGGATTTATTATATTTGCTAACGTCTCAACAATTTATATTTCAACAAGAATAGTAATCGAATTTACTTAAATAAATATAACTACTTATGGGGAAAAAATTGAAGTTCCTAAATCATTTGAAACAATCATGTATTTTATATATATATAAAGGTTTTTTATATATAGGTATATTTATAATATATGTGTATTATATTTTTATTAATTTACTAAATATATTTATTTAATATATAAAATATATTAATATATTGTAATGTAAATATATATATATTATGAGACAGAGTTTCATTCTTGTCACCCAGACTAGAGTACAATGACATGATCTCAGTTCACTGCAACCTCCACATCTCAGGTTCAAGTGGAGTGGGTGGGATTACAGGCCCCACCACTACTATGCCAGGCTAATTTTTTTGTGTTTTTTAGTAGAGACGGAGTTTCACCATGTTGGTCAGGCTGGTCTCAAACTCCTGACCTCAGGTGATCCACCTGCCTCAGTCTCCCAAAGTGCTGGGATTACAGGCATGAGCCACCGTGCCCAGACATAATATTTTTATGTTTAGAAAATAATGTATTTGAGGGAATTTTCAGGCATCCTAAAAACTAAATTTAACAAATATGCGTGTGAAAATTATATTATCCAAGAATATAATTTACTTAGGAAAAATAAAAAATTGTAGAAATCATTTATATTTTACCTTCAATATCTTTTCAAAATGCATGTGGTATTTTTAAAGAAATTAATACACAATTGTGCCATACTATTATCTTTTAATATTTTAATTTCTGATGTAATGTATGGAATACATAAAAATAAAGTTATAAATGTTAAATTATTCTGTCTTTTCAATGTGAACATATATTTTTACTCAAATTGCTTAGTAATAGAAAAAGTAATTTGTTAAAAAAATTCTCATATTACTATGTAAATTTGCCTTAAGGTAGTACTTAAAAGTAAAAATTTTACAAGTTTTCTTTGTTTAATTGTGATGACTATAAAAGCAAACAATTAAAAAGCCTAGAAACTATCAAATTTATATATATTAAAGTAAATTTCAAAAATGCCACATCTTCAAAAGGCTGAATATGTTTAAAGTAAAAAATATTTTTAAATTAAAAATGAGTAAGAATTATTGATCTGCTTATGTGAGTAAATTAGGTATTGCTTCCAGTTCAATAATTCTAACAGTTTTATATATATTTTTGGACTAGGAGCTAAAGATTTCACTTTAATTTCTGATCTTAAAAATAAAAACCTGTTTAAAATAATTCATCCAAATCAGTTACAATTCATCACTACTTCCATTTCCTAAAAATTAAGAATATAACCACTAGAAAGCAGAAGAGAGAATTTTAATTTTCATGACAGAATTTTCTCTTCAATTCGAAGTTTTGCTTAAAAGAGCAACTTACTTCATATGTTTATAGAATTGTGATGCCACACTAAAAACATACCTGACTACAAATATATCCAGTTTGAAATATAGTACCTTCAAACTTGTGTATCCTGGTGAAGCTAAATTAGTCTGCAAATATTGGACATCTTGTATTTATAAAACCATAATCTATTAGAATTAGGAACTTAGAAAAAGGAATGAAACAAATGTATCAAAGAAAGATTATAAAACATCATAAAATATCATTTTTGTAAATATAAATTGAAATAAATATTAAAGTGTAGAAGGGTACCCAAATATTAGGAGTGGTCTGTTTACAGACCATTTTTGTTTCTTGTTTTTGCCTATTTGATTCTTTTGAGTGTTACACGACTAACAATAATTTTGTACATACATTTTTTAAGTTGTTTTTAAAAAAATAAACAACTCTATGAGAAGCAAGGCAAATATGATGATTTAGCCATTCATTTTTCTTATTCCAACTCTGGTATTCTCCACCCCTACTACTCCTTCAATCTCCAACCTTCTGGACTACTGTACAGCAGAATGCTCCTTGACTTTTATGTGACCCCTCACTTACCTGAGTGTTAGTTACAGGAAATTGGGAAGCCTTTGTGGCTATATTTTCCTTCCATTGCAGCCAAATCTTTCTGCTGTGCACAATACATAAGCTATTAACATTAGCAGTGCTGACAAGGCAGAAAGATAGACGTTATGACCAGAAAAAAGGAAATGCAAAAATGAAACAAATTTCTTGTGTCATAGAATTTTCTGTATCTTAATTTTCATTTGAATTTGTGCACCAGCTTTGTGAGTACCCCCAAAACAACACAAGAGTTCTGAACTAAGACCTTAGAAGGTTCAACATTTAAACGGGCAAAGAAGGATTAGTCCACAAAAGAGCCTGAACATGGAGAAAGGAGGAAAACAAGGAGATTTTTTTTCCTGCTTTCTGTGACATATTTGTCACAAAGACAGGAAGAGAGTGCTTCCAGAAATGGAAGTGGACTTAAATGCTACTGAGACTAAAGATTAATAGTGAAAACTGACCATTGAGCTAAACAATGAAGTTTGTTAATATTTTAAACAGTCCATTGACATTTTTGCTGTATTTCTAGAAATTTAAAGTCTTTAAAATCATCAAATAGATGCCTATTTTGAGAGAAAAAATGATGGGAAATTTAGATAAAAAGAGAAAGTGCATAATAAAAACTACCTGAAATCTCATCAATAGAGATAAAAGTATTAATACTTTAATGCATCCCTTTCTAGACGTATGTTTATTATTTTAGGTGTCATTTCTTAATTAAATGCTTAAATTTAAAAATTTATCCTTGAAGATAGATATTTTATTTTACCTTGTACAAATGTGTTTCTAAACTACAGCTACTACTACTACTACTACAATTGCCAGCTTTGAATACTTACATTATACATAGTGTTGGCTTTCACAGTGAAATAAAGCAATGAGCTTAATTTGATTGTCTTGCTACTTATTTGGCCTTGGAGAAAATACTTATAAAAATGCTTTGTAAATAGGTGTTTATATTCATCTTTTCACTTAACAAGGATTTATACACCACCTATTACCTGCTGGTCACTGTGCCAGATTTGAACACTAAAAAATGAGTAAGACAAAGTTGTAAAAAATTCTAAGAAGTTTAATATAAAGCAATAGCATAAATGGGGGGATCTAGTTTAGACTGAGGGTCAGACAGCCTATCTTGGGAAACCTGCACTTGAACAGAGAGGCCAGGTATCACAGAACAAAAACAGCAGTGAAAAGAGATTCAGACGGAGGGATTGCACATGAAGAAGGCTCTCTCTGCATTCAAAGAGGAAACAAATGAGTTAGGAGGAGAGTAAGGCCAAGGAAAATTGAAGTGAGTACAGGGGCCGGATCATGCAGATCTTGATATCCCCCTTAAGGATTTTAGACTACATTCCTTGGATAGTGGAAAGGTAATGGGTTTTGATCAGGGAAAGCTGTATGATCCGATTTTGAATTGTAGTTTTTCAAGACTGTTTAGTTATAGTGGTAAAGATGAATTGATGAGGGCCAGAGAGGATGTGAGGAGACAATAGGAGACTATGACATAGTGCAAGATAGAGATGAGAGTAGCCTGGACTGAAATAATAATGAAAGCTATGGAGCAGGATTGATAGATTTGAGAAATATCCAGACATTACAGTAAACAGACTTGGTAGTTTATTCATTATTGGTGTTAAGTTTTAGATGATTTTGAGGATATTGCTAGATTTTTATGAACACCTGGGTACATGGGAGAACCATTTACTGAAATAGGTGAATATGCTGCAGGCTGGGTAAGGAACTTGGAGAATTTAGTATAGGATTTCTGGAAGCAGAGATGCCTAAGAGAAATCATTTAATGGCAATGAAAAACTAGAGTTTTTAAGGCAGATCCAAGCTGGGCTGGAAATCTGGGAGTTGTTGATGTGTAGTTCACTCAAAAATGAATGAGATCTTTCAGGCAGAATTTATGGAAAGATGGAGCCCAGAAATTAGCTTTGAGTTACTCAACACTTAATGCTTGAGCCAAGAAGACTTGGGCCCCAAAGGTGCGTGCAAAGAACAACCAAGGAGAAAGAATGAAAACTAGGATATTGTCATGTCTCAGAAGAAAATGGAAGAGTGTTTCTGGAAGATGTAGTATTAAAAACAACTGAGAAATAAAATAAGACTAGTGAGAAATAATTATTGGATTGAGCAATGTGGAGGCTACTTGTAGGACTGGTAGATCAGAAGCCAAATTGGAGTAAGTTTAAAGGGAATGGGGTGTCAAGATGTTAAAACACTTAGTGAGATGGCTCTTTTCAGAAATCAAACTATGAAGAGGAGAGGAACATGTGAAACTAGGGAGAGTTGTTTATGTTGCTCCAGTTATGTTTAAGACTGAAGAGATGAGAGTGTTTAAATGCTGATGGAAAAGATGAGATGCAGACTGAAGATGGAGAGAAGGATGCTAAAATGTCAGAAAAGAGGAAATAATGGTAGCATAGAAATGCTGAGAATTTGTGAATGAGTTGGATCTAGCATAAGCTCAACAAATGGTCTCTATCTCAATGAACCAGGAGGCAAAACTATTTGCTAATAATGAGTAAGGTAGAGTAAATGAAAAGACTTTTAAGAGATTAAAAAATATCAAATGACAGAAATATGGAAATATTCTGGCAATGTGAGAGAACAGTAGAATTAAGCAACCTCGAAGATAGAGTGAAACCAACCTGCTTTATTCTTCAGCAGCATTCCGTGTCTGCTGCTTCAGAAACTTCCCACTCAGCTTTGTCTGGAATTGGACTTAGTGGCAGGTTGCCGTAGAAGGATTCAAGAGACTCAGAAAAATGTACGATGTTTTAAAGCAAGTGATTAAAAATAACTTTTCAAAATATTCAACTTATTGTATCTTCAATTCTGTGACTTATTTGCATAAATGAAACACTCTCAAAATAGCAATGATCTTTAAAGTAAACCACTTGAATTTGACAAAAATACATATGAGTTTTCCAGATGCCTTATAATAGCAAAGTCTACTGAATTTTGCATGCTTCCCTTAAAAAAGCGATTTAGGTGAATTTATTCTTATTTTGTTCTGGTTACCAAAATTCTATATTGAAAGAATTCTTTGATTGCAAGTAATCCTACTTGACAAGGAGGATTTTAGGACATTTTATTTTTAATCTTGGGTTTCCTCACTAGAAATAAAAATATTTAATATTTATAAATATTATAATTTATATTTAATATTTTAAATTTATATTAAATATTTTAAAAATATTTAATATTTAATAATGACAATTCAATACATTTTTCAGGTAATTCAAGTCGTTGAAATACCCTATCCAATCACAATCTGGTCTCATGATAAGAGGAAAAAGTGTAGATTAGCAAGACACTTGAGGTTTGAGTAAGTCAGATAGCTTATTTCTGTGGTATATATTCAGAAGGTATTACA
Organism: Saimiri boliviensis; assembly: GCF_048565385.1. Lineage (NCBI taxonomy): Eukaryota > Metazoa > Chordata > Mammalia > Primates > Cebidae > Saimiri > Saimiri boliviensis. The sequence goes on from NC_133457.1 coordinate 15,832,065, forward strand.
AAAAAGGTCTTTCACTAAGCATGTGACGAAGGCAAGTGCTATGGTCTTAATATTGGTGTCTCCTCAAAACGTATGTTGGAACCTAATAATATTAAAATGTAGGGCCTTTGGAAAGTGATTAAGTCATGAGGACTCTGCCTTCATGAATGGGATTGGTATCCTTGTGAAATAAGTTGAAGCAAGCTGCCTTGCCCTTCTGACATTTGTTGCGAGGACGCAACAGCCATCGTCTTTGAAGCAGAGGGTGACTTTTCATCAGACACCACATCAGACACCTTGATCTTGGACTTTTCAGCCTATAGAACTGTGAGAAATAAATTTCTATTATTTATAAATTACCCAGTCTGAGGCATGTCATCTTTCAATCAATCATGACCAATGTTAATATTACTAAGATTTTGTTTCCTATTTTTAATTAAAAAAAATAAGTTTTAAAACTGGAGTTGTATCATAGTTTATGAATTTAATACAATAAGTAGAATTCTTTGGCAATATGGAAACAAGTAAAAGCTTAAAATAGTGAGAATGAAGTTTTAAAGATTCTTATTTCCTCTTCTGGATTATGGTTTAATTCAGTTTAACACAGCAGAATTTGTTGAACAACTGCGGTACACTGGGGACCGTGGTATGTTGGGAGACACAAAAGTGAATTCAAAATTTTCTCTTCACTTATTTTATCACACTTCCCCTCTGTTTCTTTGCTGTTTGTCAAGCCCTCTATGTGTGTTTCCATATTAATGCCTTTACATGTGCTCTTCCTTATTCCTGAAACACTTCCTGCAAATACAGATATGTCTCTTTCACTTTCCTCCTTGAGGTTTCTGTTTAAATGTCATCTTGTATAAAAACCTTTCCCTTATTACCACATGTAAAAAATAGCTCAATACCACCCTCCATCCCAAAATTTTCTAACATTTTTACCTTCTCATATGTTTTTCTTCATAGCACTTATCATTATATGGCATCACTTATTGTTTATTTCCTGATTCTTCCCAAGACAGTATAAATTTGTTAGAGATTAGGCACCTTGATTTATTCACTGCTGTTATCTCCAGTGCCTGAAATTATATTCAGCACATAGTTGAAAGGTATTCAAAAATATTTGTTAAAATAATATGTTAATGACATATATGTGTATCTGTATGTATATGTAGGTATGCTTTCCTACTAACTTACTTCCATAGTTCACCATTCAAGTGTTTTTCATTATTATTATGTTCTGCACAGTTTTGTCATTAGTCACAGTCTAGTGCTTAATTCTTATATTTTCTCTCTCTTCTTTAGGCATGGAATGCAACTTGCGAAAATTGGCTGGCAGCAGAGGCTGCCCTGGAAACGTACTACCTTTCCATTTTTTATGGGATGGAGTTCATTGTGGGAATCCTTGGAAATACCATAGTTGTTTATGGCTACATATTCTGTCTGAAAAACTGGAACAGCACTAATATCTATCTCTTTAACCTCTCTATCTCGGACTTAGCTTTTCTGTGCACCCTCCCCATGCTGATGAGGAGTTACGCCAAGAAAATATGGATATATGGAGACGTGCTCTGCGTAAGCAACCGATATGTGCTTCATGCCAACCTCTATACCAGCATTCTCTTTCTTACTTTTATCAGCATAGATCGATACTTGCTAATTAAGTATCCTTTCCGAGAACACCTTCTGCAAAAGAAAGAGTTTGCTATTTTAATCTCTTTGGCCATTTGGGTTTTAGTAACCTTAGAACTACTGCCAATACTTCCCCTTATAAATCCTGTTATAACTGACAATGGCACCACCTGTAATGATTTTGCAAGTTCTGGAGACCCCAAGTACAACCTCATTTACAGCATGTGTCTAACACTGACGGGGTTCCTTATTCCTCTTTTTGTGATGTGTTTCTTCTATTACAAGATTGCTCTCTTCCTAAAGCAGAGGAATAGGAAGGTTGCTACTGCTCTGGCCCTTGAAAAGCCTCTCAACTTGGTCATCATGGCAGTGGTAATCTTCTCTGTGCTTTTTACACCCTACCATGTTATGCGGAATGTAAGGATCGCTTCTCGCCTGGGGAGCTGGAAGCAGTATCAGTGCACTCAGGTCGTCATCAACTCCTTATACATTTTGACACGACCTTTGGCCTTCCTGAACAGTGTCATCAACCCAGTCTTCTATTTTCTTTTGGGAGATCACTTCAGGGACAAGCTGATAAATCAACTGAGACACAACTTCAAATCCCTTACATCCTTTCGAGGATGAGCTCATGAACTTTCATTCAAAGAAAAGCAAGGTGCTTATGAAACAGATTATTTCACAAATGCATCTGTAGGTTTGCTTTAACTCGCAGACATCAATCAGAGAGTGTCACAGATTTAACCTTTATCTAAAGACAAGTTGTACCCAGAGTATGTGAAAAGAATGGGATGACAAGAATGTACTGGTTTCTTCCTCTAAGAATTGAAAGGAGTTGGACTGCCTTAGGTTTGGGCATGCAACTCAAAAATACTAGATGTTATAAGACTTTCTCAGTCAGTGCAAAAATGCAAGATATATAAAGCAACAAGTTGTCTGCACTTGATCACTGGTCAGATTTTTTATAAAATTGTTTTGGCAACATTCTCTATGTTATTCTTACTTACATGATCATAGAACTTTATGTGAGAACTGAATAGCAGAAGATATATTATTTAATAGTTTTTAGAAGTTGTGCTGTTAAGCAAATTTAAAGTCAACAGTAATGATGATTAAGAAAGCAATATAATGAGTTCAAGAATATCTGTGTGATATATTTTTGTATTCATCATGAAGGGGGGTAGTTTTGTAATTTATTCATCCTTTTTTGTTGTATGGTTTATAGTGGAATCTTAATTTAAGTTAAAAAGAACCTAAGGAGATAATTCAACAAAAGTAGAGAATATGTTTGAGTTTGTCTGTCAGGGAATTTAGATATGAAAATACTAGAGAGATGCACTAAGGATATTTGAAAAAAAAATTTTTTTTTCTTGGTAGGCACAAAGTGCCTGTTTGCTCAGGAAACCCAGAGCAAAACAGAACAAAAGTGAGTACATTGTTTTTACGATGATTTTGCCATCTGGCATTTTATTATCATAATTTGACCACCAGTGCATGAAAATATATTAAACTTCATTAGCTTTCATAAAAATGAACTTTTCATAAAGTTCATAAAAATATATTAAAGTTCATTAGCTTTCTGCTCTTGATTTAATAGTGAACTTTAAAATACATTAATGTCATAAACCAGCAAATAAGGAGAAATAAACTGATAATAGTAGATTCATTGGGATGGTTTTCCATTTTGGAGGGAAAGTCACAATTTTTCTCCATGATTCTCATTTTTGGTAAACGCTGGGCTAATTTACAAGGACAACTTTATCATAGCAAGAGCAACTCACATCTGGAGTGAGCCTTGTTTTCATGAAACATTAAGACCATCAGAGAAAATATTTCAAACAAAATGTACTTGGTGAAATTATAGAACATGAAAATATTTATGTGAATGTTAATCTGTATTATCCCAGGTGTGTTAATGAGGCACCATTTTATGCCACAACACAAATGTAGGGGAAAACATGGGTGCTGCATTAGCTTTTTAAAGTCAAACAAGTATCACATGATAATTCACTGCCATGCAACATAAAGTGTCTGTGGCCACATGTCTAAGTTCCTTTCCCTTATATCATTAGCGATAAGGAGTAAATAATGTGGAAGATAAAATAAGCATTATGAAAACAGAGACATAAAATTCCACTGTCCTTCCTGTTCTGGGAAGTAGTCTGACATTTTTAAATCCCCAGATTTTGCCAACTAATATCTCTAGACCTCAAACAACTGAAATACTATAAAAATGCATTACTCACAAAAGATTTTTCTTACATCACACTGGGCTTTAAGATACTTTCTGCCATGCGTTGCCTTTGTATCAATATTTTTGAAATTACACTGTAATTTTATAACTCCCTCATAACAAACTGAAAACGGAACTCCTGAGTTTCCTCATCAGAAAGGACCACAGAAAAGACCTTAGGAAAGAAATATTCACTCACTTCTGCAAACTTGGTAATATGTTATTTAACTTTAATTTATATTTTATGCATAAATTTTACTTGTTAAGATGAAAGTACATTTGCTTTCCCTACTCCCAAACTCCAAGAAGTCACAGGGATGGACTCTTCCTAATAGTGCAGTAAAATATTTTTCAAACCATAAACTCATGTGTATATGTATTCTATTTTATATGTCTGCATTTGATCATTGGCCAGATAGTAAAAAAAAATTATTCTGGCAACATTCTCTGTTATTCTTATTCATATGATCCTAGAACTTCATGTGAAAACTGAATAGCAGAGATATATTATTGAATCTTTTAAATATATTTTTAATAATATAGTTTAAAATAGTTTTAGTATATATATTTTATATATATATACACACACAAGTTTATGGTTTATATATGTAATGTATATATATATATTATATATATAAAATAATATGGTTATATATTATATATATGAGCTTATGGTTTGAAGAATACACACATACACACATATATATACATCTTGTAACCAAGAGGTTAAGAAATTTTATAGCACATTTTAAAATTCTTTTCTTCCTCAAATCTATCATGCGAAAACATAATTCTTAATAGACTTTAGAGACCTACACTAAAATTATAAGAGTAATTTCATTTGTCTTTTGTACTGTGTAAGTGTAACAATCAAACAATAAACAATAGAAATTCTTTCTGGGTTTATGGTTTTTAAAGGAAATAATATTGAGCTTTTATATTTTGTCTTTTAATTGACTCCCTGGTATCTTCAGAATGATGTCTAAACTATTGGATCCAGATTCTGCAATTTGGACCCACGTACTCTTCTTACATTATCTCCTATTATGTTGTCACAAACCATGCCCTATAGCTAAAGATTGCTACTTTAGTTTATTATAATCAGAACTTCCTTCACTTTGTATACCTGATGCTAATCTTGGTTTCATCATACCTGTATATATAAAAATTCTAAACATCTTTCAAGGTTCATCTCATCTGTTATTCCTTCTTGAAGCTTGTTCTTATATTCTCTCTTCCCCAAATCTAAAAGTAAAACTTTCTACCACTGAGGCTTCAGATACTTTTAATACCATTTATTTGAAATTCATTATTTTTATTATAGTCATTTAGATTTAAGTCAACTCCAAGGTCTGTGAGTGAAAACTTATACCTGATTTTTTATTGTTTTCATAGCAGAGTATTTTTAAAATTATAGTTTATTATATCTGAATGTCTCAGAACAAACTCAAAGTCAATGCTTCCTTTCAATGTGCATAATCAAGCTATATTCTGTCATCATTACTTTAATAAGTAACATTATTTTATATGAAGAATAGAGTGCATATACATAAACCCATGCCCCAGTTGCCATTGCACTGGCTCTCATATTTTCCTCTAGGCTTTTGAGCATAGTTTTAATAAACATTTTAAATCTATGTCTTCTAGTTCCAAATCTGGGTTATCTTGGAGTTCATCTTCATTGGTTGCTTTTTCTCTTAAGTAAGGGTCATAATTTTCCTGTTTCTCTATATGTCTAGTAAATTAGAATTATATTCTAGATGATGAATCATGTGTGGCAGAGATTCTGGATTCTGTTACGTTCCATCAAAGAGTATTGATATTTTGTATATACATTTTCAAATGTACAAGTATATGAGAATAAAAATATTTTTTTCTCAGACCTGCCTACAATCGTGAGGGGATTCTTCTTTACATGTCTATAACAATGTAAATGAGGGAACTCCCAGGCAATAGGCCAAATAGGAACAACTCCTGTCTGCAGCTCCCAGCAAAACCAACAAAGAAGGTGGGTGATTTCTGCATTTCCAACTGAGGTACCCAGTCCATCTCATTGGGACTGGCAAGACAATGGGTACAGCCCAAAGAGGGTGAGCAGAAGCAGGGTGGGGCGTCACTGCACTCAGGAAGTGTAAAGGGTTGGGGAACTCCTTCCCCAAGCCAAGGGAAGTCGTAAGGGTGCCTGTTGTGAAGGACGGTGCTATCCATCTCAGATACTACACTTTTCCCAGGGTCTTCTCAACTCACAGACCAGAAGATTTCCTCAGGTGCCTATACCACAAGGGCCTTGGGTTTCAAGCACAAAACTGAGTGGTCAATTAGGCAGACACTGAGCTAGATGCAGGAGTTGTTTTTGCATCCCAGTGGTGCCTGGAATGCCAGCGAGACATTCACTACCCAGGAAAGGGGGCTGAAGCCAGGGACCCAAGTGGTCTAGCTCAGTGGATTCCACCCCACAGAGCCCAGCAAGCTAAGATCCACTGGCTTGAAATTCTCACTGCCAGCACAGCAGTCAGAAGTCAACCCTATCTCTACAAAAAAATATAAAACCAGGGAGAGATTTAGTAAAGGAGTCCTCAAGGCAAGTGTCAGGGTTGGCTTCGAAACCTAGATATATCTGTCTTTAAAGAAAAATAAACTCTCTGTAACAATCTCTTTTGAAATGAAATCGAAGTGATCATTCAAAATTTTAAGCCACAGAAATATAAAAAAGAAAACTGTTAATAAACCATAGAGGAACATTATTTTCTTTATTTTTTTCTTTTTCTTTCTAATTTTTTTTTTTTTTTTTGAGACAAAGTCTCACTCTGTCACCCAAACTGGATGGAATACAGTGGCACCATCTCAGTGCACTGCAGCTTCCGCCTCCCGGGTTCAAGCAATTCTTTGCCTCAGCCACCTGAGTAGCTGGGTGTTCAGGTGCTCACCACCACTTCCAGCTAATTTTTGTATTTTTAGTAGGAATGGAGTTTCACCATGTGGGCCAGGCTAGTCTTGAACTCCTGACCTCAAGTGATCCACACACCTCCGCATCCCAAAATGCTGGGATTACCAACATGAGCCACTGTGCCCAGTCTGGAACATCATTTTCAATGGTAAAACAGTGATATGGGGAGGGGAAATTTTTTCCCTTCTGAAAATGTAGTTTTTTAAATTTAAGATTTAACTTTTTGACAGTGTAGAGAGTTTGAAATTAATTTAATGAATGCTAACTTCAGAGCTTTCCATCCAAAGTGTACTAGGTCAAAATACATAAAAGTACATATTTTAAAAACCCTCATTCAAGTTCATCTGTGGTAAACTTCAAAATTATTATCATAGGGTGAAAGAATGAGAGGGCAGGTGTTGAAACAGCTGATGTCTCAGCTTACATTGTACACACTTTCTGTGTCTTTTTAACAGATCAAAACTAAGTAATAAATGTGGCGTGTTCAAAAATTGGCACAACCTACAAGACTTACATGTGTACACAGTACACTATTAGTTCCTTTTTAATGCTATGTTCATAAGACTTGGTGATTTTATTAAATCTCTCAAGTCATCTTTCCTTTTCCATTATTCTTCAGCACTCTGGGTTTTATAGCCAATGCTTAGTCAAGTTAATTTAAAGATTTACTGTCCAGAAGTTACAGTCAATTTTATTGTTTCTTTTTCTTTTTACCAAAAATGGTGTGAGTAATGACCTGTTTTTGACATAGCTTTCCTCCAGATTTTCTTAGCTACATTAACTCTTTGAGGTCATAACTAATTACTTTCTCATGACCTTGAATTTCCTGGATTTGTTTACTCAGAGCAACTGGACAGGTCATTTTTATATATATCTTAGAATCTCAATAATTAAAATTATCTCTATTGACAGTGCAAAAGATTAGAAATAAAATTGATAAATAATATTGAAAAACGTGGAGATATAAACACATTTTTACCCTCTGTGCTACTACAGGAAGCAAAGACACAGGCAATACTAATCAAAATGAAATACAAATACAAATTAAATAATGTGACATTTTAATAATAGATTTTCCTTCCTTGAAAATGCCTTACCCCAATATTAAAATTAATTTGCATTCTTGAAAAAAAAAAACCAAACTGGTGGAGCCAGACGATAGGAAATTGCCTCAGGATTTGTAATTTATCTTGAGTAACAAGCGCACACACACATACACACACACACACACACACACACATACATACACACGCAAATCGAGAAAGAATGCTACATTTGTTTTTCTTGGTTTATATATCATAATTTCTTTATCATTATATGTCATAAAACTATTTTTATATGCAGTAAAAACTCTAACTTTAGGCACCATATCAAGAGAATGATTGACAGTGACTCCCAGGCATAAGGCTCAATTCAAGACAGAAAGAGGCAAGTCACAATACTGAAAGATAGCCAAGACTCTGGGAATCTAGGAAATATCAGAAATTAGAAATAGGTACATGGTTATGAGTCAGAGAGCAGGCTACTCTCACCTATGTAGGCACCATAGGAATCAGAGAAATGGAAGAAATCGGACAGCATCCCATTATAGGATCAAAGGGCAGTACCATGCCCTTTATCAAACCGGGGTTCTCTGCAGCACATTTACATAACTGAGAGCAAGTTATTAAGCCTCTTTCAAACCCACATGCCTCAGATATTGAATAGAGAACATAATTCTCCTTTGAAGGTTGTTGTGAAGATTAAATGAGAAAATGAATCTCAAGTGCTAGACACATTGTAGAAACTTAATAATGATTATTTTATTTTACCGAGACCAAACCAAAGAGCAAAATGAGTCCACACTGAAGTAACTTATACTTCAACTACTTAGCAGGAGATACTTTACAATCTCATAGCCACTTCTGCTCAAGTCAGAAAGCAACTCAGCTGAAAGTAGTCAGTGTCTTCTTGGAACACAATTCTGATAGTGAGACCTGGAGGATGGGGATGCCTTGACCTGTGAAAATAATGTTTTATAGCTTATGTATTTCATATATTTTTCTTATTAGCTGATAGACTGCTCACAATTCTCTGAGGCAATGCTATTATATTAAAACTGAGGTTCTGAGAGCTAATTGATACATTAAAAATCAAGTTAAAGGCAGAGCTGGAATTGAAGGCATTGTTCTCAAGGTATGTTACACAGTCTCTCTCATGGGTAAAAAAAAAAAAAAAAAAAAAAAAAAAAAAAAAAAAAAAAAAAAAATTAGCTACTTTTATACAATCATGTATCCACAAAGTTTTAGATATAAAAGTTATAGAAATAATTTCTTGATTCCAAAAACATCAGTAACAAACAAAAGCAATATTCACTTATAATATTACTTTAAAACTTATAAGACACTAGTAACTGAAAGTTTTCAAGGTTCAAACAAACCCAAAACCCTGAATGTGTTCTGCAGCAAACTAATTATTAAGACTCTGCCCAAACTAAAGCTATATCTTCACTTTTGTTCTTCTCTTGATAAACCCTTATTTTAATCCAGATATCAAGATTTCTGAATTTAAAGGAAAGTCTACATCTGAAAGGGGCAGAATTCTCAGTCACTGATAGTTCAGTGACCTTATTAGAGAAGGTACAGATAGGACTCCTAATATCTGCTGACTCATCAGGGTCAAGGCTTCTGGAGCTCAGCAGCAGCCCTGACTTCCTCTTTAAGGTGAAAATTAGGTCCAGCTCAGCCCCAGGCTCACCCAACCTAAGTTCCAGGCCCAGTCCCAAACCCAGGACCAGGCTCAGGCCTAGATCATGTCTCACTCAGTCTCAGCTCCAGGCCAAGACCCAGATCCAGCATCAGAACAGGCCCCAATTCCAGCTGCAGACCAAGTCCCAGCTTTAGCTTCAGACCCAGACCCAGTTCCAGGCCCACACACAGGCCCCCCAGCCCAGCTCCCGAGCTTAGGTCTCTTTTCTTTGCCCTATGGCCTTAGGATTCATATCTATATTAAGGTAAACACTACCTGCTTTTAAGAGAGAAATAAAATAGTGTGAAGTAGGGATATAGATGAATTATGACAGTGAGATAAATCTGATATAGTTGACTCCATCTTGCTTCTTACAGCCAAGCTATCCTTGGTCATTCCTGGGTATAGACCAAGCTGACTTTGGGAGAAATTTAGTTTACAGTTTAACCTTAAAGCAAGGGTGATAATAGCCCTTCCTAAAACAAAATTGCCTTTGTAAAACTAATGAAAGGCCACAAGGTTAGGATTCTGAGAGGGTCCTGAACTCTGCTGAAATTCTAGGAACTACACCCACATGTCATAATTCATGTCGTGATTCATGTGGGCATAGTTCCTAGAATCCCTTATTGCTCAGGAGTCAGGTGTCCAGAGGTTACAAGATTTGTGACTTCTTTAATTACTCCTATAGATAAGATCACTGTTTCAGAACCTAAAACTGGTTTTTTTGAGATGTCTTTTAGACTGACCCCACCCAGACTCCTGGCTCTTGACTCAGCCAACCCTGTGGACTCAGCACACAAGGACTGTTTTCCACACACCTATGATTTCATCCCCAGCCAATCAGCATTCCCCATTCCCTAGTCCCCCGCCACCAAACTATCCTTGAAAACTTCTACCCTCTGAGCCTTCAGGGAGATTGATTTGAGTAATAACTCTGCCTCCCACAAGGTGTGACTGCCCTCTCGTCAACTAAACTCTTTCTTTACTATTAGTACCATGCCATCATCCCAGAGAATTAGTTTTGTCTGTGCAGAAGGCAGAAAGAACTCATTTGGCAACTACAGTTTTTAAAAATCTAGAAAAATAAGGCAAAATTTTAATTTTCAGCAAATTGTGGTAGAGGGAACTCCACTGTCTTTTGTTCTATGTATTATTATTATTATTATTATTATTATTATTTCAAAATGGAGTCTCACTCTGTCACCCAGGCTGGAGTACAGGGCTGTGATCTCAGCTCACTCAACCTCTGCCTCCCAGGTTCAAGCAATTCTCCTATCTCAGCCTCCTGAGTAGCCATACCACAATGCCTGGCTAATTTTTGTATTTTTAACAGAAATGGGATCTCACCATGTTGGTCAAGGTGGTCTCGAAGTCCTGACCTCAAATGATCCACCTGCCTCAGCCTTCCTAAGTGCTAGGATTACAGGTGTGAGTCACAAAACCCAGCCTTCTCTTTATTTCTTTTCTACATGTAAAAACTTCACAGCTAAACTTTCATCACAGATGTTTTAATGTTTTTATTCAGCTTTCTACATGACTTCCTACATAGGTGGCAGCCATCTCCATGAGCCTGGCTATCTAGACAGAACATGTAGTTTACACCACTCCAGTGACACCAATTCTTTTCTGCTTTATTTATTGCACAGTTTTCGGATCCACGGAGGTGATGATGGAGGCGGAAAGCCATTCCCAGGCACACAAGCTTTGAAGGTCCAGTCCTATGCTGTGTGAGGCTCCACTTCCTTGCCTCTTGTAGAACTCCTCTCTTTTGACTGAGTAAACTACCCTTAAATCATCATATGTTCTTCCTCTTCAGTTATTAAACCCAAAGTTTGGTGGTCTTTGCATTTAGAAATGTGTTCTGTAAATAGCTTTTATTTCTCATAATTCTGGCTCTTGCTCTAATAAACTTTAGCTTCCATTATATATATATATATATACATATATATATATATATATAAAATGAAATTATATATAATATATAATTATATATACCAATTGACTTTTTTTTTCAACTCTACCAATTCCTCTCTTGAGGCAATTCATGCCCATACTACATGATAAGCAGCAAGACCTTCTGGGAAGATGGTAGAAAGCTTCAGATACCATCCCCAAAATTTATCCTGTCACATTTATCCCTCACCTTCCCCTTTAAAGAATATTTATTTTAATCCATTTCTAACTGTTAGAATTTGGGATCTATTGTCATTGTTTAGAGTTCATTTCTCTAAAGCCTCCCATGACTAGCTGAGGTTGTGCGGATAATTGAAGGTTCCTCACCTCCCTCCACAGGAGGTCACTGTGTGTTTATGCGAATGGCTCTCTTTTCTCCCACTGCTATACCCCCCAAACGTTCCTACTTTATCCCAATCTCAGGATGGTTAGCCTGGGCTTGACTTTGCAACAAGAGTAAGATCATTTATTTTTGTTTGTTTGTTTGTTTTGGTTAAGTCAGGAGTTCATTTGGGTTCAGTTTCCGTCGGTATACCTTGAGGAGCAGATGCTTCTCTTTCCTTTTCTCTCTTTCTCTGGGTCCTATAGCAGAGGTCTATTGCTCCGTGGTCAGCCTCCAGCCCACCTGTGCCCACAGCATCCACATCTCCTCTATTTTCCCTCTGCCATGGCCAAGCAGGCCACTCCATGTCCTGCTTATTCTACCTGTACAGGTCATTCTACAGTCATGTACAGGTAGAATAAGCAGGGCACGGAGTGGCCTGCTTAGCTCTCTTGTGCCTCTCTCAAGGACACAGAAAACTTTCTGAAACTCTCCTGTGCTAATCCAAAATTGTGAGAAACTTGGAATAGGGTGTACTGTCCATCTCTGATTAAACATCTCTGACTCTACTTTGGTTAGGTACCTCTACACTGAGATTTACCTTCAAAGTGGTGCTCGCTCAGGCTTCATAGAAAACTTGTATCCTTTGTTTCAAGACCTCTGTCAAATTCTGTCTGGGCTCTGCATTTTACACTATCCAGAGCTTGGCTGGGAGTGAGGGTAGGACACAATGTGCCATCTCAGTTACCGTCACTTTCCAAACTCTGGTCTCGTCGCCTCTACTAATACTCTTCCCTCTCACTTACTAAACCTCATCACCATTGGTGTGGGAAAATACTCCTACATCAGCATACATGCTTTCCCCCAACTTTATCTTCAGGACTCCATGTTCAGCCGTCTCCAGAGGCTTAGCCTTTTGTAGCTCGAAAATCCTTTGTGATCTCAAAAAGCTTGGCTCTTATAAGACTTGGCTTTCAAAATGCCTGGCTCATGAGTTTTAACATATTTCTTAGGAACTCAACTGATTTCCTCTTTCTCAGCTGCGTTTGCCCTCCTTGGAGAGGGTAAAAGGCATTTAACTTGATGGTTAGAGATTTGAGCAACAACCTGAAAGTGTAGATAGAACAAAACAGTTATTATCTCCTCCAGGTTTTATCCTACAAGAAACGCAGAGTATCAGGCACTTGATAGCTGCTCAAAAAGTATAGTTTCCCCAAATTTTCCTCACATTTTTGAATAAAACATCTGCATTATTCCTAGGATCTCTAATGCTTATAATAAGAATCAAATGTCCATTTCTTTCCTAAACATTCTCCCAGAAAATGGGGGATATCTTTTTCTACCAGACGGTCATGTACCCTAATCACAACTCCTAAGCTTATAAACAAACTAATTAAAAGCAATATCAACACAGAAAAAGGAAAAAAGGATGCATATTCTAAATGTCACAACTGAAAAGTTATAGTAACTTCAAATCCTATCATGTACTGTATATAGCGTGTGATGTATGGTTAGCTGGTTGCTACAAAGGCTGCAGCACACAGATAATATCGTCTCTTTTGAGGTGCGGTCTACTTCCTTTTTTTGGTCATCCCCATGTATTGATCAGTTTTTATTACTCTTATTTATTGTATTCTAAACCATGTGAGTGTAGCTGTCTGTCTCCTGCAGTGCTATGTATTTCCAGTCATCGTCCAGAACAACAAAAACTGTATCTGGTTTGTATTAATTAGAGTTGAAGTTCAGTTGCACTTAAAAGGGGTTCAAACAATATTGTGGTTCAAAGGATTTTATTCTTACATTACCCTCAGCAAGAAATACCCAGGGCAAGACAGGTAAGTAATTCTGTTCCATGAGGATATAGGGGAGAAGGAAAAGCTTCTCCTTTGCCCTCTGAAGGTTCACTAAAAAGTCAACTCACAAAAGGCAGAATAATTGGAGAAAAGGCAAACAAATGTTATTAACCTGAACACAAGGAGGACCAGAGTGATAACCCACACCCCTATCCATTTCAGAAGCTTCTATATTGTCCTGGCAAATCAGGTTATGGAAGGTGGGAGAAGAGGCATGAGATTGAGAGGATTTCTGGGGAGAATGAATGAATCAGGGAACAGGCATTAATTTGCATATTGTCTTGTGAAAGGGTCTGTTCAGGTGTGACTACATTTTTGGTCTTACAGAGAACAGGGGGGAGAATTGTTCCTTTTGGTGGGTCTGGATCATATTTAGGCAGATAAAAGATTTGGGGAGACAATGGCGGGGGAAGGTCAGAGAGACTTTGAGGCTTCTTCAGTTCAGCATGTCAAAGCTCCATACTTTGGGGTATGGTTTCTGATACACAACAAGGTGATTCAGGGACACAGCTTCCTTCCGAGAACTAAAATTAACATTCTACACCCTCCCCCTCCAACCCCCAGTCAACTGATTGGACTCACTCTTAGCCAAGGGGACTCCAAAGAAACCTTAAAAACTGAGTTTCTGGCCATAACTGGACAGGAGGCTGGATAAGCCTAATTACAGCCCTTCCCTTTTGTGGTTTAGACACACAACTGAACAGCGTTAATGTAAAAATAGAAATGATAAGACTGACAATATGGACTCTTTCTGACAAAAAGACACCAAATTATAAATAAGACCTAAGGCCGTAGCAGGCAAAAGTTATGGCATGCTTCCCTACACTTAAAGAATAAACTATGTTCTCACTGCCACAAGGTTTTTCTTTTTCTCCAGCAACTAAATAAGCACCGGCCTTGAGATGAACAGTATTGAAACAATTGCAGCTCATCCACCTCCAAGCACTGACTCACTGATCCCCCTTTCACAAGCCGTAACTATAGCTTTGATAAGACAAGAAAATGATTTCAGTAACTTTCTCCTGATAAGAGACCACCCACATGGACAGGGTCTGGCTGATTTACTGAGGCTTTGCCCTGAAGGCCTTCACATCCCCGCTTCACATTTTGACAAGAGCCTACTTGTAATGTAGTTAAATGTTAAGTCGCCATCCCAAAGTGAACATGGGACAAATGTAACATATATGTTTGTTCAGTGTGCATGTGTTAAGACCCCCTTCATGAATATTCGAAGCTATAACCTGTTGGATAGGTAGACTTGACAAAGCATTCTGTATAAATTCCTAGTTCACCCTTCCCTCCCTCAAAGTGCCTGCCAATGGCCTCTGCCAGGGGTTATACTTTCCAGCCTGTCAGAACGACCACCTTGCAAGCTGTAACCCTTTATAAGAAATAAAGTCTCCTTTCCAAATTTATGGATCTTGTGATTTACAGAATTTTTCAGTTGACGCTTCTATCTGATTGCTTCACTAGCCTATGCAGTTGTTATCCACATCTAAAAGGACAAATATTATTCCCATCCTTTGATAGTTTGTATACTTGTCACCACCCAAATATCATGTTGAATTGTAAACCCTAATGCTGGAGATGGGGCCTGGTGGGAGTTGTTTGGGTCATGGGGGTGGATCCCTCCAGGCTTGGTGCTGTCTTCGCTATACCGAAAGAGTTCTCCAGAGATCTGGTCATTGCGAAGTCTGCAGCACCTCCCCTACACCCTGCTCTCCCTCTTGCTCCTGCTTTTACCATGTGATGTGCCTTCTCCCCCTTCACCTTCCACCTTCTAGGAAGCTGCCTAAGGCCTCCAGAGAAGTTGTACAGATGCCAGCACCATGCTTCCTGTGAAGCCTGCAGAATCATGAGCCAATTAAACCTATTTTTGTGGGGGCAGGGGTTGGTTTGCTTTTATTGTCCTGCCTCTGCCTTTTGAAATCTCTTTTCTTTATAAATTTCCCAGTCTCAGGTGTTTTGTTATTGCAGTGCAAGAATGGTCTGATACACCCTCCACATCCATGTTGTAAGTTTCAGGAAGGAGAGAATGAAGAGCGCAAAACACCTCCTCTTTCACAACGTGAAGCCCATATCCATTCCACTCTTTTCCATTCGCTAGAATGTCAATCCTGGCTACAAGTGAAAATGAGAAATACAGTCTCAAATTGGTAACCAAGGCTCCAGCTAAAACTCAGGATGTTATATAACTAAAAGAAATAAGAGGAAGATTTCTATAGCAGGACAAATAGAAGCCTCTGGTCCCAGCTGTGGTTTTCTTCCTGTGTCACTCAGCAAGAAAAGGTCTGAGCATAAAAGACTCTAGCTCAGTATTTGTCACCGTGGCAACATTGACACTGTGGGTCAGATAATTCTTTATTGGTGGGCTGGAGGATATTCTGGGCATTGTCGTACATTTAGAAGCATCCCTGGCCTCTACCCACTAGACGCTAGGAGCACCCTCGACTCCAGTTGTGACAATGAGAAATGTCTCCAGATATTGCAAAATTTCCCCTGGGATAAAACTAGTTCTAGTTGAGAACCACTACTCCACCTATAAGATGCCACCTCAGGGAGTCTATTCTTTTAAGGAATCTTTCCCTTGTTTTCAAATTTGATATCCCTGAATGCTAGAATCTTCCATAGGAGTCAAGTTAATCCTATTCCCCTATTATTTTGACTTATTCAACAAATAATCTATTAAACACATACTGAATACTAAATACAAGACTTCATGACTATCCACTGGCAGTGCTTTTGGTACTATTAGAATTATAAGAGAAACTGTGATCATGATTGCCCTAAAAGAGGCCTGGCTTCTGGGAGACAATCTATGTTATAGCTGATAGGAGTGTTTTTCCTGAGGATAGAAGTTGAGCCTCATAGTCTTACAGCAGAAGCTGTCTACATCAGAAGGACCAATCCTGTGATTTAGGATAGGGACTTTGGGCACGTGGTATCAGTCAACCCGAAGACTGAGATCAACTACATAGGCAATCAACAAGTATGCCTGTAGAATGAAGCCCCGATAAAAACTCTGGACAGCAGAGCTCTGGTGAGGTTCCCTGGTTGGCAGTATTCCATGCATGCTATCAAACATTGATGATAAAAAATGCATCCTGAGTAAAACAAAAACTTGTTTGGAATTCTTTCAGGCTCTGCCCTATGTACCTCTTTCTTTGCTTAATTTTTATCTGTCCACACTTTCCTTGTAATAAACCATTAGTATCATAGCTTTCAGTGAGTTTTGTGAGAACCTCTAGCAATGTTTAAAAGCTTAGAGTGGTTTGGAACCTCCAAAATTTGTATTTGGTGTCAGAGTGAGGGTGGTTTTGTATGGACTCTTCACACTAACTTTGTAGTTGGATCCCAATTCCTTTAAGTCTGTGTCAGAAGGCTTATGCATACATGGCAGTATGTGGACTGTGCCCTCAAACCTGACAGTTTGGATCACTCTGAGTAAATACCCATGGTAATTTTTGAAAATCCTAAATTATCTCAGTACTTCGATTTGGAGGGGAGCAGTGAGGCATGTAGACTAAAGATGACAGATGAGTCTGGAAAGGAAGGCAGTGATTATTTTTTGAAAGGTCTGACTCTCTGTAATAAGTACTTGAAATATATGAGTCCTGAACTTGAAGTCAAACAGGTCAAATCCCGACTCTAACACAGGATTAACCAAGGGAAATTATGTATCCCCTGTTATAAAGTGGTGATGAGGATGAAGTGAATGGTATAGATTAGTCAAATAAAAAGCCAGAAGTGTTTCTATGAATGGGATACTTGGATCTAGGACTAAGAATATACCACCAATAAAGAGGAGAAATTGATTAATCACAATGTTTTAATAACACATATGTATCTCTCCATTATGTCTCCTATGGACTGCTCATATTGCTAAAATTCATTTCAAATAAATGCACTTGTTTTGACAGATTGGGAGTAAACGTTTAGAATAGTTTGAAGAAACAATCCCAGGAAGTTCTAGTTTTATAGCCTTTGTTAGAAAATCCAAGAATTTTGCCACCCACTCTGATTATTGAATCACTTTCTGATAAATGATTTTGCTAATCTTCGACTAGCCACTTTAAGATAGGCTAGATCTATGAGAGAGCCTGCCTTTCCTAGCTTCAGAGATAATCATCTATTGTCTTTTTCACTCAGATTTGTTTGCCTGTAAACAAATGCAAAAGTATTCTCTCTGTACATTTTCTATACAACATTCTCTCATTTTTTTATTGTTGTTCTTCTTTATGATTGCCATTTAGTATGTGTTCAACTGTGAGCTTCCAGCTTGGCTAACTGATGATCACAGAGCCCAGAAATACTTAGTCGTTGCAATGAATAAAGCTTGGAGATGTCTTGGATGGGTAAAGGGAGTGGAAGTATGTGGACAGAGAGTCTGATAATAGGCAAGTAAAGAAGTTTTCCTTGGTTCCAGCTTGTATGGTTGAGTAGTTGGTGAAGCCATTAGCCAGTGGGGGTAATATATGGTGAAAAGCAATCTTGGAGGCTCCATAATATGTTCAACAGGCTATATAGAGTTTGAGGCATCTAGGTGAAAATTTCAAAAAACTGGTGAGAGCACAGATCTCAGGTTTCATCAGAATTGATAGGTAGGTAAGATTGAGCTATCTATCTATCCACCTACCTACCAATTATCTATCCATCTCTTTCTCTACCTATATGATTGTTATGATTAACAATCATCATCACAGTTTCTCTTATAATTCTAATAGTACCAAAAGCACTACTAGCAAATAGTCAATTTTTATTATTTTTAATGATGTATAACTTTACATATAGCAAGTGTATACATGTGTAATATGACTGTATACATATATATATATAATCATATAATCATTTTATATATATAATGGCTGTATATATATGTATGTGTATATATATATATAATCCCTAACCACTTCTCAGAGGAAGATATGAACTACTTCTACCATCCCAATTCTCTGATGTGCCTTCCAAATCTATATATAACCCCTATAAAGAAGAAACTCTTAGCCTTATTCTCTCATTATCATCTGTTGCAGACAGATTCTAAGGTGGCCACCTATGATCACCACTTTCTTGTGTTCAATATTTGTGCGATACCCTTTCCTGAAGTATAGGGGCAACGTGTAACTGCTTTTTAACCTAATATGGCAAAGGTGAGGGATTTGCCTTCCATTACATTACGCTGTATAAACCTGTCTTGATAGCAGGCTTGTGCAAAAGTCTTTCCTTACTGGCTCGAGGAAGTAGGTAGCCAAAGTGAAAAAGCCAGCTTGGGAGGGACATGTAAGCAGCCCTTAAAAACTTGAGCAGGATCTAAGAGCTGAGGGTGGCCACTAGCTACCGGCCAGCAAGAAGCTGAGGACCTCATTTCTACAAGCAAAGGAAATGAATTCTGCCAACACTCTGTGTGAGTTTGGAAAAGGGTTCTGTCCCAAACAAGCCTAAATAAGAGAAAACATCCTGGCTGATATCTTGATTGCACTCATGTGAGATCCTAAGGAGAGGACCCAGGTAAGCTGTTGCCAGATTTCTAGTCTCTTTAAACTGTGAGACTATAAAACTGCTTTGTTTAAAATCTCTATGTTTAATTTGTTACTACAGCAATAGAAAATCAATACGTCATTTATCAGTGTTACTTGTTCTTGAACTTCATATTGAAGGTTCTGTTATATAGTATTTACTCTTGTGTGCCTAAACTTTATTCACACAACATAATATCTTGATGTTCATATCCATGTTGTTACACATAACAATAGTTTATTTTTATTGTTACATGGTGTTGTATTGTGGTATTGCTTGGCTCTGTGTCCCCACCCAAATCTCATCTTGAATTGTCATCCCCACGTATCAGGGGAGGGACCTGGTGTGAGGTAACTGAATCATGAGGGCCGTTTCCCCCATAATGTTCTCATGATAGTGAGTTCTCATGAGAACTGATGGTTTTAAAGTGTGTGGCAGTTCGCCGCTTGCTCTCTCACTCTCCTGCTGCCGTGGGAAGAAAGTGCTTACTTCACTTTTGCCTTCTGTCACGATTGTAAGTTTCCTGAGGCCTCCCAGTCATGCTCCCTGTTAAGCCTGTGGAACTGGAAGTCAATCAAAACTCTTTTCTTCATAAATTACCCAGGCTTAGGTAGTTCTTTATAGCAGTGTGAGAACAGACTAATACACATTGTATGGTAGCAAAACAATATAGTGTTAATGATCTGGTTTATTATCCATTCTAGTTTTTGGTTACTGTGAATAAATCTTCGGTAAACACTCTGATCTTTCAGCAGACGTGTGTTCTCATTTATGCTGAAATAGGGTAAGAATATGTTTTTCTTTACTGGAAACTTCCCAACAGTCTTTCAAAGTAGTTGCATCATTACATTCCCACCAGCAACTCACACAGCATACAGTAAACATTTTTGAACTTAATTACTTTTGCACAAACTGCATTACACAGTTTTGGACATACGTAATGTGGTTTTTTGTTTGGATTTTGCTAAAATTGACTTACCTGTCTACATGCTGTTCTTGGAAATTCAAGCAGTAAGATTTTGCAAACGGCAGACTAGTTACTACATCCAACGTTGGCTATATTATATAAAACAAACACTGAATTTTAAAAAGCATGCTTGTACTGTTTGATAATTGAATTAAAATGAATTAACATGTAGTTATATTAAAAATGATACATTTTAATACTCTGTTATATTTATATTTAATACCCCCTCTTCTGCGAGATGGTATTTCTGGACTGGTTTTTCTCTGGAATTATTTTTCAGTTCCTCTTTCCTTCTCATTTAATTGGTCAATAATTTCTCTCATTTCTACCACCTACTTATGCTTCTTTTCTTCTTCCCCAAGAGATCCTGATTTAGTTTAGGCCCTCATCATATTACCTGGATTATTGAAATAGCCTTTGAACAAATTACTGTCTCTAGCTTTGAAATTATTCTCCACATTTTGCCCACCATATTCTTATCTTTTTATAATCCAAATCTAATTTTAGTTCTGGTGAAATGTTCTTTTTTTTCCCAGAGTTTATTTTCTCTCTTCCCTCTGATCTTATTGCATTTGTACATCATTCATCTTCAGAAAGTTGTCTTTGTGTTTCAAATTCTAACTGTGAGCTCCCCAAGAATGTGGGGGCTCTTGCTAATTTGCATATTAGCTCAGCTGATTACTGGTTACTGTACAAAAGAGATTATCAAAATATTTGTTGAATTGATCCATCTGTTAGTGAAGATATGAATATCTTAGGGGAATTGAGGATATTTAAAATGTGACTCAAATAAATATTTAAATTTCAAAATCTCTAATCTTGAATAAAAGTTTTCCCTATAAATGATGTGGTTGGGCATTATACTGAGACTCTTTCTGTCTCCTTTTCTATTGAGTTCTAAAGGCCAAGAACAAAACAAAGAGAACTTGCAACTTCCAAAGTGATGCTAAACTCCCTGTACAGACCTAAAATGGGAGGGGTCAAAAACTGAAGTTTTGACCATTAGTTTCTCACCCACTTATAGGTACAAAAGAGTTAAGTCTGAAGATGCCAGGGAGTTAAGGAAAGAAGTGGTTTGTTGACAGCTATCTGGAGGAGGAAGATACGATGCTCCACCTCACTCAAGCCCAGTGAGAGGACTAAGCTCCACTCAAGGACTAACTGGAGAGCCTACGTGGGTCTGGGGTTGCTTAGGAACACAGTTGAATTACTTGATTCACGCCTGATAGGAAACTGACTAGAGAGAGCTGGCAGAGAGGCTTCTGACTCTAGCAGAGAGGTTTATAATAGCCATATTCCCAAGTCCTTGCTTTTATGGAGCAAGGAAACATTGGTATGTGATCTTTATTCATGGGACCCTGTCCAAGGGTGTTTCTGCCAGGGGCAAAATCTGACCAGAGAGGCAGAGGGAGATTATAAATTATCCGCGGAAAAAGAGTGAGTGCCCTGCAGTAAAGCTGCAGTTGAAGGGGCTGAGTCAAATCCAGCCCTGTGATTTCTGGGGCCCAATGGAAAATGAAAATCCAGGGTCTCTTGATCAAAAATTATTTTAAAAATGCAAGGAGGCAACAACGGAGTATTAAGCCAAGCCTGGGGCCCCTCTATGCCTGTGCTCCTGAGATTCTACATAGCGCTCACACCCGTGAAGTCGGCCCTGACCTGGCTCTGTAGTCACACAGCTCACAAAAGCCCTCAAAAAAATGACCACAAGAGAAATGGGCAGATTTGAACTACTGCTACAGTCCCCGTCCCCGCAAAATGAATGTAAGATTGCAGAGGTGTTGGTGAAAAAAACCGCCTTCTGCTCTTTACCTCTCTTCCCTCTCCTTTATTGGAACCCTCGAGTCACAGGCAGCCTGGTGGGAGGAAGAGTAGAAACTCGGTGGGACCATGGACCAAGACGTGTGTAACCACCTTACCGCTTCTCCCAACTGCAGACTTCTAGCGGGAAGCAGACCAAAAAAGGGAAGAAGTTTAACTTTAGATGAAGGTAGCAATTTTAAGTATCATGGAGAGATAGGTGATTTAATTGTTGAAATGAAACAATCTGTGGGGGAAAAGTAACTAGAAAACCTTTCTTCTTTTAATTTCTGAAAAATTATGGGACGTCCCCAAGAGTTTTTTCAAGGTGGTGATGAAGAAAAAGCCAAGATAGTGGCTTTGCAGGGCTGTGATGAGAAAGAGTAAAGGTACTTTATAAATGTGTCCAAAAGGGCTCTTGTTCACTGTAATGCTAACAACTGTCTTATATATGTTCTCAAATCTCTCTGGGTAAACACACACACACATCCACACACAAACACTCAAGCTCACAGACATGAATTGATGTTGAAAGATACTTACATGGGCCTAAAAGAGCATTTGAGGTAAAGACGTTAAAATTGGGACTTAATTGAGCCGTGTCTCTGAATTACATCAATTATAAGCCACAGCAAAAATATTGCTGATGAAAGAAACCAAAAACAGAATGTGTGATTTAAATTTTTGTTCTTGTTATACTTACATTCGAGGAACTCTAGGAATATAAACCTGGCAGATAGGGGTAAGGGGAACTCTAGACAAAGTTAGAAATGCAAATAGGGTATTCCAGCCAAGTCTTTAATTTTGGAGGTTATGGTTAAATCATCTGCGATGTGCAGGTAAGAAATGTGCTTTTACTGCCATCAAGTGGTTTTAAATTGTCACTGCAACATTTCTGCGCCTTCAAAGTGAAATGTTTCAAAATCCTCAGCAGTCTTCATTTTTTTCCAGGCTATCTGACAAGGGAATCTGAAATACTAATCTTTTATTCTGAAATAGTTTCTAAATAAGCAAATAGTGAAATGAGTCAGGTAGATTTATGTTGTGTTGAAATATGTGCACTCAATACAGCTTTGTAAAATTTTATTTTTTAAAAAATGTATATGTAGCTTATACATAAACTCTGTCAGCTGGTCAGAGTTTGGGTAGGAAGAGGGTATGAGAGTACCTTCATCTTCTAAGTTAAGCAGCTGAAAATAGTTCATTATATATATGCATTCAGAGAGTGTAAGCTTCAATATCTTTGTAAGTGCTGTTTCTCTTCATCCCTTTCTATCTCACAGGAGAATGCCTGAGTAGAGCTGAACGCTTGCTGGACCAGCCCTGTGCACTGGCTCTTTGCCAGACTGGGTGGCAGGCCCACCATGTTGCTGCCTTGGCCCTTCTTGGTGTCTCTCGGATGCTGCCAACCCCTTGTGATATGGTTTGGCTGTGTCTCCACTCAAAGTTCACCTTGAATTGTAATAAATCCCACATGTCAAAGGTGGGGCCACACGGAAATATCTGAATCATGAGGGCAGTTTCACCCATACTGTTCTCATGGTAGTGATAAGTCTCACGAGATCTGATCATTTCATAAATGGGAGGTCCCCTGCACAAGCTCTTTTGCCTGCTGCCATGTAAGATGTGCCTTTGCTTCTTCTTTGCCTTCTGCCACAATTCTGAGGCCTCTCCAGCTGAACTGTGAGTCTATTAAAGCTCTTTCCTTTATAAATTGCCCAGTCTCTGTTATGTCTTTATTAACAGTGTGAAAACAAACTAACACACCTTGAGTCTCAGCCATGCTCTCCTCCACCAACCCCTGGTTTAGGAGATTACTTGCAGTTTCTGGTCTTGGTATATTTATTCCTCACCATTGTAGGTCCATTCCAGGCCTGCTGGCTCTTGGTTCTCATCCACCTTCTTCAGCTCTTCCTGGGAAGCACAAAAACATGTCTTCACACTAAAGACAGCCCATGTTAGTGCAAGGTATCAATCCTGAGCTTTCCTTCTGCTGAAACCTCCTACTGTTCATGTTAGCTGATCAGAGTCCCCTGGAAGTCTTGTCAAAATACGTTTCTGGGCCTATCTCCAGAGTTTCTGATAGAAACCTTGGGTGAGTTACAATGACTTGCAATTCTAGCAGGTTTCCAGATGATGATGCTACTGGTTTGGGACCACATTTCAAGAAGCACTGGCCTAAACCAGTACCTCCCCCAACTGTTCAAATCGAGTTACCTATAAAATATTTTAGACCGCAGTTGACCATGAGTAACTGAAACAATGAAAAGTGAAACCAGGAATAAGGGGGGACTATTGTAGATGGTTCAAATTTTGCTCATGTGTAGAAAAAAATGTAGAGTAACAAGTTTCTCTTTCATAAACAACCATGTGCACATTTCTGGGTGCACATGAGTTTGTTCAAACAAGTTGGGTAAATACTGAGGAATGTGACTACTGATTGTAGAGTAGGAAAATATACATGTGTTGTGTATATATAAAACACACCTTTCTTCATTTATTTAGGTTTTCTTTATTTCATTTATTGATGTTTTGTCATCTTCTACATGTATTTTCTATATATACTATATTAGATTTTTATCTATGTAGTTGAGTGAGCTGCTGTAAGTGGTATTGATTCTTTTTCTAATTTCAAAGTTTAGTTGTTTATTGCTGGTATATAGGAAATCAATTTGTCTTTCTACCTTCTATCCTGTGACCCTTCTATATATGCTTATTAGTTACAGGAATTTACTGTCATTTCATTGGTATTTTGAAACAGAAAATTTTATCATATTTAAATGCAGGCACTTTTATCTCTTTCTTTCTGACTGCTGTCCTTATAAGAAGAGGAAATTTAAACACACAGAGATACCAAGGATGCCCACAGACAGAGAAAAACTCTCAGACACAGCAAGAAGGTGGCCACCTGTGAGTCATGGAGACAAGCCTGAGAAGAAGACAAACCTGAAGGCACCTTGATGCTGGACTTCTAACCTCCAGGGCAAAATAAAATTCCCTTGTTTAAACCACCAGTCTATGGTACTTCGTTATGGCAGCCCTAACTAACAAAAATAGAACCCTTAACATAGTTATCATCGCTATTTTAAATTTTCTGTCTGAAATTCAAACATCTGTGTTACATTTGAGTCTGGGTCTTATGCTTGCTTTGTCTCTTCAGACGTGTGTGTGTGTGTGTGTGCGCGCGCGCACACACATGCAGGCACATGCACGCATGTTTTACCTTTTTGTACATCTTGTAGTTTTTGCTGAAAGCCATACGTTGCATTGGGTAAAAATAACTGAGTTAAATCGTCCTTTACTGTCAAGATTTACGTTATTCTGGCTGGAATCTAGGCTGTGTTTAATCTCTGCTATAGCTATGGGTGTGAGAGGCTTCCTGTTCTCCTAGTATCCTTGCTTTTGTCTTCTCTCTTGACTTTAGGAGTCCCTAAATACTCCTCCTCACAGAGAATCTGCATCTTGCAGCTCTTTCAGATGTAATCCATTGTTACCATATTGCAGTCTTGCTGGTGTGGTGATAAAATGTCGGAGAGGGGATTCCTTCTATATACTTACGACGAAATCTCACTCTTTTAGTCAGCCTGTGTCTGTGGGCTATGACTTTCACAAACATTTCTCCAGTTGTATAGTTTTTGTACCCTCTTAGTTGAGACAGACACACTAGAGGGAACTAAAGTGGGAGGAATGCTCTTTTCCAGCTTGGATAAGGCTCAGGTAAAAGTCCTTTTCTCTGCAGAGCAGTCGATTATGGAGAAGGCTGTGGGTATGTTTTACATTGATTTCTTTCTCCTGTTAGTGCTGCAAGGGAAACTTTCGTAGAATATTTATCATGAGAACTTGGAGTAGTTCCCAGAGGTAAAAACCGAAGAAACTATTGAAGCCTTTCTAAAATTGTGACCTGCAGGAGTTTTTGCTCTCAGGTAATCCATACTCAATCTCTAGGAATTTGTTAAAATTAAAATTTTAGTTTCTCTACCACCTTGTGGTGTTAGTGCCTTCTGCTCCAGGTAAGTCACTCCACTGTGATTCTCTGGGTTCACCTTTGTATTATTTTCCTACTGCCACTATAGCAAATTGCTACAGCTTGGTGTCTTAAAACAATACAAATATATTATCTTAAAGTTCTGGAAGTCAGAAGTCTGAAATCATTTACACCAGGCTACAATCAATGAATCAGCAGGGCTATGTTCCTTCTGGATGCTCTAGGGGAGAATTCATTTCCTTGTTTCCCATTCATTAACATAAGTCCAAGGACTTTTCAAACGACTATCACAATAGTTCTCTTCTGCAGCCATTTTCCAAATTTGAAGACTCATAATTATATTGGGTGCAACTAATAATCCAGGATAATCTTCCTCTTTAAACCAGTTGATTAGCAATCATAATTCCATCTACTACCTTCATTCCTCTTTGCTTTGTCATATAGCAAATTCATAGGATCCAAGGATTATGACTTGGGCTTCTCTTCAGCCATTATTTTCCTATCACTGCCTGTCCAGATTTCAGTGGCAGTTTGCTCTGCAACCTTAGTTCTTTTATAGGTCTAAGAATCGTTGTTGATTCTCAGTTTGTTCAGCTTTTTGCTATTTAAGGATAGTGATGACTTTTAAGCTTTTTAGATGGTGGGGCTAACACCAGAAGTAGTAAGTACTTTTTCATACTAAATCCAGAGTTCTTAAAGAGCAATAACTGAATCTCTCATCTTTTTGTCTCTAGCATTAGATGCACAAGTTTTGAGTGAGAGGAAAGTAATCTCTCCACTAAAAACACTTTGCTTTAGATTTGAAGAACTTAGAGCAAAAGACAGAATGTAATAGATTGACATTTCACGGTGGTGTCTAAGTAATCCTTAGAAAATAAATAAGGACAATTGCAGTAGACACAAAGAAGACTGTCACTGGATTATGATTTGAAAGCTGTGTCCTGTATCATGTGAACTTGCTCTTTAAAGAACGTTTTGCGCTTCATCAAAACCAAACCAAATCTAGTCAATCCTTTTTCAATCGATTAGATTAGCCATGAATTTTAAAAAATAATAACACCTAGAAAACATTATTCTAGGACTATTAAAATATACGTGTACCTCACTTAAACTACTTTCTTTCTGTCATCAAAGAGGATGCTTAAATACAACTCCAAAGCCAAGAGTTTAATCCTAATCTGTTAGACATTTTTTTTTTAAGTTTTGAAAATTACCTACATATTATGATTTCCTAGGTATTGTTGACAAAATGTAAATGATGGGGAGGGCAACTGCAAAACGACGTACAAGTGTCCTGGAGGACCCCACATGACTGTATCCCAATATATGTGTGCATTGTTAATCACCAGGACCCACAATTTTGTGATAATGTTATGTCTTTTTTGAATCTTTTGGTCAAACATTGATGTGCATTTTTTATTTCCCTCTAACAAAAAGTCTCAACGTCTCCTCTCTCTTGTCTTTTTACAGTGTAACCAGAGTAGAACATGGACTTAGGAAATATGACAAGTTGTGTACCATCTGGTTCTTTACTGTAAACTATTTCCCATCCTATTATTTCAGAGGGCAGAAACTGGCAGCCTCAGATAAAGTTTGTATCTGTAGATACATTTTTTTGGGTCAGATCTTTTAAAAAAAATTAAATTACTTTTTAACATTTAAAAATCAAAAGACTTTAAACTTTAAAAATCTACATTTCTGGCTTTTGTTTAACTGGGTCCATATTGATTTCCACCCATCAGCAGAAGCCTGATCTTAAGAGAAATTTCTGTCTTGGGGAGGAGTCCAGGATGGCAGACCTCTTTATTTCTGCAAAATTCCTCCAACTCTTTATTATATTACACCCAATATATGCATGAAGTTTCCCTATAGACCTTTGAATTTGCACTCTCTGACACCTTCCTCTGTTACTTCAGTTACTGGCTCATACCACTGACATTTAAGAATCTCTTCATAGTGGCCTAGAGAATGGGGATGCACGGGACGGCCTATCCATGGAAATTCCAATGTTCATACAGAGCTAAATCTGTTCATCAGTGTTTGTAATAACTGGTACACTTTAAAATTTGTAAACTGTAGTTGAAAGGAAGCCTTGCAGCCAGATGATATCTGACTCACTTTCGTTGTATGATTAATTGTGCTATAAAAAGTATTTTTAAAATCTAGTCAGGATTCTTTAGGCTCAAAAACCAAAGAATACTCAAGCCCAGAGGAACTTAAAACTAAAAGCTGAGTGTTATGGTTGGACTCTAGGAGACCTTTAAGAAACTGATAGTGGGAATCACAGAATTAAAAGATAGGTAGGGGCTGGCTGGGTATTCTGGGCTCTCTTACTAAGTGTCTCTGTTTCTTAGTGATTTCTATTCTTTTCTTTTGTTTCTTTCTTTTTTAAAAAAAAACAATGTCTCTTCTTTTTTATTCACTTCTTTCAATTACTTTTTGCCTCCCAATTTTAACCTTCGCAATGCCACACAATGTCCATTCCAGCCTATGGCTTTTATCGGCCACAGTTGGTTGGTTTTTTTGAGAGGACTCTGGCCTAGCTCATCTTTTGCAACCAGCCACAGGAATTGTAAGACAACATGCAGCTTCTGGGTTGGTACTCTTTGGATAAACGCATTCCTTGTTCAATCCGTCACAGCTAATAATATGTTAATACCATCATAATCACCATCATGTCATCTCTTATCATTACTGTCAACATCATTGCTAATGCTTCTTAGATGCTTGCTATGTAACAGACAATCTCCCAAACACTCTAGACGTGATTCATTTAATCCCAATTACGATTTATGAGGCAGACACTCTTCTGACTGTATTTAATGGATGAGGACGTTGAGCATGGTTGTGTGTGCTCAGCAGAGACTTGAAGGCAAGGGCAGCTTCCCTTATTGCTAGTGGAGGTGGGGACAAGCAATAATAGATGTGTCTAGAACAAACTATTTTCCCTTTGGGCTTGCAAAATAGAAGGTTCACAGAGAATTACAGGGTAATCCCTTCATTGAGAAATTACTAAAACTGGTTTGCAATTTGCTTTGTTTGCACAGTCGTGCATCTCCCTAAATGTATTGCAGGCTGGGACAGTCAGCATTCGGGACAGGACAAATCCAGAGTCAGACTTTAAAGTATATAGAACTTTTTCACGCCCATCTGGGAGCATTCTGTGGTACCAGATTCCAGGAATCCTTTCTTTTCATTCTCTTCTCCTTTAGTCAGTCTCCGCTTTTTTAGCTCCTCCTAGGTGAATCCTTTAGTTCTTTCCTCTGAAGACTCAGTCACCCACAGGTTTCGACCACATTGTGAACACGAGACTCAGTGAGGTCAAGCAGTGACCAGAGTTGGAGAATACTTGAGAATAAATGATTGCTGCCCAACTTGAAACACCTAGGCAGTCACAGATATTGTGCAAACTTGGTGTTTAGAGGTCAGTTGCAGACCCTGTGGTAAATTTCAGAAATAAAGATAGGACCTCAGTTGAGAACCAGCAGCCAAATGCAAGTCAAAGGGCAACATGATGGGAGATGCAGAAATATTGAAGTAATCCAAGCAGGAGCCACTAAATAGTGGTGGGTAAATTAAAAGTCAGACAGAGCTTTGGAGAGAGTGAGCATGTTGGGATAAACTTTGTCAACCTAGAGGCTGTTGCTTCAGCAATCTTATAACCGCACGCCTGTGGGGTGTTACGGATTTGTACACGCCACAGATGGAGACGTAAAGACAGCAATGTGCTCACTGAACTACTGAAAGCCACACACCCCAGATTTTCTTACCCCAGGGGGTCTCAATGGAACACAGTTCCTTTTCTCTTCCCTCCATCCCTTCCTCATTCGTTCTCTCCCTCCCTTCCTTCCTATAACAAATATTAAGTCCTTTTCAGGTATCAGGTCCTTTTCAGGTATCGGGTACTTTTCAGGTACTAGGGATCTAGTAGTGAGTAACACAGTGCTATGCCCTACCCTCGAGTAATTCACATACTAGAAGTAAGGAGAGATCATAAACAAAAAGTCCTACTGGAATTTCTATTTGCCAAGATTTCCCCGGTGTATTCTTTGGATGTCAAGCTAGCCCTGACCAAGAAACTCCCATTAAAACAAAAGCTACTCTCCAGCCTCTGTATGCCTAGTGGATAAGCCTCAAGGCAGCTCACAGCTCCCTCCTGGAAGACTTGTTTGCCCCATGTTTTTTTGTGGATGAATCATGCTTCCTGCCAGACTCCTGACATTTGTTTTTTAACTCATCTTAATGTTTTTTTTTTAAAGCTCTTTTCTGTTTATCCTAACCCACCTTCAGAAAATAATATCAGTCAAATTTAAATAAATGTATCATCTCTCAAGGACATGGCCATTTTACAACTTAGTTTGAAAAGTTGAATGAAAGTGTTTTTCCCTATTAGAAGAATTTTAAAAGTAAAAACCTAAATGAAGTAACTACTAAGAATAAAGTCTGTCCAAATATACAGCCTGGTTTTTTTATTATGTGGAAGGCTGGACTTAAAATGTTTCCTTCAGTTTTAACCAGAAACAAAAAGTACCTCATGCTTTCCAAAAATACTCAAAGGTAACAAGGCATTAAGCTGCCTCATCCTAATACTCTCAAGCTTAAATTTCTTAATTACAGTTGTTTGCCAGCAGTTCTTTAGTTGTATAGAGTCAGCTTCCAACAAAGAAGTTGAGTGCAGCAAGACAGCTGACCTCTTCAGGAGGAAACAGACAGCTGGAGGTCCATTCTCACTAAAGGGGCACTTGAATGGGTAGGAAAATAGTTGAAAGTAAAGTTAGGTAGCTGAAAAGAGCCATGTCTGCCATGGCCTCATGTTGAAGTTAGAGCAGAGCACACCTATTTATTCTGTCAATTTAAGACCTCATTAACTAGATACTGCTTAGGGCAAATCAGTCGTGTTGAAAGAGAAACACGCATCAATACATTTATTAAGTGTACCCCTATTATTAGAATCTTTACATTTTATATTCTGGGTAGGGTGGAGGCTGAGAACTTGCTCCATAAATGAATGATCAGGAAAGTGTTTTTTGTGTATTTGAGTCAGACCAAAAAATGTCCAAATATGTGCTAATGGTAACCCAGTCTCTAAAAATAAACTGTGTGTCTGTTGCTTACGATGCTGGCTTCTTTGAGAGTCTATTTTACACCGTTTTTCCATGCCCAGAAAAAAAGAGGTGTGGCTCTTACCGCAAACACATTTGAAAATCTATCTGATGATTTTGTAGGGCCCAGAAAGCACCTAACATGACTCACGTATTACCAGCTTCGGAGCAACTGAAGTGATCCTAGTGATTGTTTTTTAACTCTCCACAGATGTTGGAAAATTACAAGGCTTGTGTTTCATAAAACTATCACTCTACCTAAGCCTGGCTTCTGCCTTTATTTTAATGAATGAGACTGTGTAAAAATTTGGAATTGTCCATGCTTGGATTCTGTAGGCAGTGATTAAGATTAACTAATTGTGCAAAGCTTTAGAACATTGAAACCAACTTGCTGTATTTCATGGGTTTCTATCAAAACAAAGCAAGGATTTGTATGGGCTTCTTTTTTTTTTTTTTCCTTTTCTGCTTTCATTGCCTCTTTTTTGTCCTTGTATTTTATTGGAAGACAAATATTTTGGGGACTTAAGAAGAGAGCAGGTCGAATTCTTCCATGTTCTAACATATTCTTATAGAATCTGACTCTGCGAAGCAAAGAAGTGACTCAGCTAACCTCTCTCAGGTTTTCCTTTCCAAATTTTATGCATGAGAAACTGATGCTCAGAACGATGTTCACTGGTTATTCCCAGACCCAGAAAGTGAAGTCTATTTTATTTGAGCCAGGTAACCTTTACCAAAATTTTTCATTGAGTATAACCAAAACTAACTTCAGATGAGTTAAACCCAAAAATTGTCAAAGTTTATTGTATGCTCACAGAATTTCCAGAATAGCTGGAATGTTAGGTTCAGAAAATGAGAAGGAACCCAGAAAGGCTGGATATGAGGAACACAGCCAAAATTGTTTCTCAGGAAACATTGGGATGGGCAATATGGCCACACTGCAGAATATCAGATATTGCCCCTACCAATCCTGGACATTGCCTGTTATTAGCACTGTCTCCAGCACTGTTCAGACACTGGAACTCTTGTCTCTGCTACCTGCACTTGGACAAAATCTCCTCTGTCCCTGTATCTTTGCATCACTTGCTCCAGAGTGGATTTCCTGGCAGGTTATCTGCCTTTATCCTAGCTACTGCAAAATGTGCAAAAGCAAGTGTTTGTCATTTCTTACTTTTGGACACCGAAAGTAATGGATAATTCCTTACCCCATTCCTTGCCCAAGAAACGAAGGGAGTGTATATGACAGGCAGCCAACACGCCAGTGATATCAGCCTAACATATCAAGTTTATACTATTCAGTTAGAAAAGGAAAAAAATGGCCACTTTAAAATAATATTTGCATAATAAACAGTTTTTTAAAAAGGAAGAAGCTGCACAACCCGAAGAATATATAAGAAAGAGCCCCTCTGCTCCATCTAAACCAAACCTGTTACTACCTAGCCATGTTACTTTGAACAAAGCAGAGAGGCCCTTCACCTCTCTGCTCCTATTTCATTAGCTCACAAATGAGGGGTTGGACAAAGTGATCCTAAGGTGGCTCACGCCTTCTTTTTGTGATATTCTCTAATTAAAACATGAGAGTTTCAAAGGAGGAGACAGACTGGCTTAGTCTGTAGACTTGCCAATCAGATCTCAATTGGAAGAAACAATCATGAGGTTGAAAGCAGGTTTGTGTAAATAGACAAGAAAGAAAACCAAGATATTTTAAAAATATTGTACCATTTATTTGTGCTCTGATCCAGAGAGAGAAACGATGTTTTGTTTTGTTTTGTTTTGTTTTTTTGAGACAGAGTCTCACAATTCTCCTGCCTCTGCCTCCCAAGTAGCTGGGACAACAGGCTCATGCCACCAAACCCAGCTAATTTTTTGTAATTTAGTATAGATGGGATTTCACTGTGTTGCCCAGGCTGGTCTTGATCTCCTGACCTCAGGCAATCTGCCTGCCTTGGCCTCCCAAAGGGCTAGGATTACAGGTGTGAGCCACTGAGCCCAGCCATGGGAAAGATTTTTAAAATCCATCTCAAGGGGTAAAATATTTGTCACCAACTAGAAAGCAGGATATCATATGCTGGAAGAGTAACCGGAATAGCCATCTGGATTCATTCATAAGAATTTGCTCTAAGACTTATAAAGAGACTTAGACTCCCACACAATAATAGTGGGAGACTTCAACATCAATATTAGAGAGATCAACAAGACAGAAAATTAACAAGGATATCCAGGACTTGAACTTAGACCCGGAACAAGTAAACTTAATAAACATTTATAGAACTCTCCACTTCACATACACAAAATATACACTCTTATCAGTACCACATCACACCTATTTATAGGTTTAAATGAAATATTGGTTGGCTGCTTGTTTGTTATTTTCTTCCCTCATTTTTTCCTGTCTCCATTATTAAGCACAATTATTGGCATACCCATTTTTAGACTGCATTCTAGCCCGGGCAATAAAGCAACACTCCCGTTCTCTCTCCTTCTTCCTCTTCCTCTTTCTCTTTCTTCCTCTCCTTCATTCTTTTTCTTTCTTTCTTTTTTTTTCTTTTTCTTCTTTTTCTTCTTCTTTCTTAAAAAAAAAAAAAAAAGAATTTGCTCTGTTAAAACTAAGTGGATCTAAGAGCACTTGGTAAGCCAGGACTGTATTGTTTCTACATCATTAAGGTTATTACTTTTGTCATTTTCATTGAAATCAGAGGCATCATCTAGCAGGCTTTGATTTTTGTTTTTATTATTTAATTTAGAGATAGGGTTTTGCTGTGTCACTCAGGCTAGAGTGCAATGGCGTGACCATAGCTCACTGCAGCCTCAAACTCCTGAAACAATTCTGCTTCAGTGTCCCGAGTAACTAGGACTACAGGTGTGCACCACTATACCTGGAGATATTTTTTTATTTAATGTTGTATAGATACAAGGTCTTGCTGTGTTGCCCAAGCTGGTCTCACTTTCACCCAAAGTGCTGGGATGACAGGTATGAGCCACCACGCCTGGTCTGGCACTGGTGGTCTTTGGTTTCTAATGCCTAACTTGCTAGCTACTTCCTATAATCTGATTTTTTTCAAACCCAAGAAGCTCTGAAGATGAGAAAAAATAATTTTTTAAAAAATATTCTGTATAAACACACACACACACACACACACACACACACACACACACACATAAAAAATAGAGAACCTGGTTATGACATAATATTGTATCAAAGGGGTTCTGTTTATTTTTCTCAGATTATGTTTATTCATCTTTTATTTTTCAACATAGAAATCCTGTGGCTCATGAAAACATGGATCCTTTGACTCTATATTTTCATAGACAGCACATGATTTGGAAGACCAGACTTACTAATTTTACTCTGTCTCAAATCTTGAATAGTGTTTGTTTTAAAATGCATCTTATCCTTGGTAAAATAAAGTGAGGAAAATGAAGTCAACATTTGGTGACAATTCTTGCCACTCAACCCTTTAAAAAGATAACCAACCACATAGTTACTGAGGGGTCCTTCATTATTAGGGAGTAAGGGGAATAACTTTCATATCTCTATAGTTTTTATGGAACTGACTTCTGGATAATAAGGTATTTTGTAAGTAAATCTTGGGATAATGTTCTTTTAATTTTCTGAGAAAAACCTTATTATCAAAACATATTTCACATGACTCTATTTTCCCCAAATATGAAACTTACCAATAGGAGCAATTAGTCAATACATACTAGGTCTTACTCATTAGTATATTAATAGCAATTTCACAACCCTGCATACACAAATCAGCTTCATAGAAGAAAATTCTAAAATATTCTGCTATAAATTAGTAAATGTATTCAGAGGATGATTTATTTACATATTAACATTAAAACATTTGAAAAGATTACACATCAACTTGAAATACAAACACTCTGCAGATCACCTTACGTCTCCCCTTGTGCCATCTCAGGCTAAATGTTCTTAATAAAAAATGACAAGAAAATAGTGTGAATAGTCAGCAGTGCTGATGCTAATTTTGAGGTAAAGAAGACAACCAGCTTCAAATAATATTTGAATGAAAATGACTGCATTTTCTCAGTCATTAGTCATAGGGAAAGCAGAATGAGAACACTAAAAAATTATTTAACTAGCACTTTATATTCAAATATTTTAATTAAAAATTCATTAAATATTTAAAACCAAAGAAGCAAGCATTTGGAACCTAAGCTCCAGGCAACTAAAATTTGGTCAAAGTATTTCATGTACCTGTCAAATTGCAGATAAAAGTCATAGTTTCTTTTCTTTCTTTCTTTCTTTCTTTTTTTGTATTCATCTTTGGCATTTAAAGTAGATTAGCTAGTTATTGGGTGTGGACATCTGTGCCTTGAGCTTTTCTCCTGGAAATCAATATTTATTTAATAAGTCTTTTTTCTTTAAAGGCAAATTATCATCTGTTTTTTCAGGGTGGTCCTGGTACTTTCCAATTATAAAATAAAATCGGCTGAGATTCAAGAAATTCACATGGCTTGAGGTTAAACAGTAAATGTTGATTCTTTTGAACTGAACGAAACTTGGTTAGTCAGAGCCTCTAATTTCCCCCACCCAAAGAAGGTGATGACTATTGAATCTGTGAGTCACTCCAAGGCAAGTCTTAATATGAATCTTTAATTCTTTTTATTAAAACTCCAAGGACCGGGCATGGTGGCTCACGCCTGTAATCCCAGCACTTTGGGAGGCCAAGGCGGGTGGATGACTTGAGGTCAGGAGTTCAAGACCAGCCTGGCCAATATGGTGAAACCCTGTCTCTACTAAAAATACCATGATTAGCCAGGCATGGTGTTGTGTGTCTATAATCCTAGCTGCTAGGGAGGGTGAGACAGGAGAATCATTTGAACCTGGAAGGCGGAGGTTGCTGTGAGCCGAGATTACGCCACTGCACTCCTGCCTGGATGAAAGAGTGAAATTCTGTCTCAAAACAAACCAAAAAACCTGAAAGGGATGTTCTGAGATCCCCAGTGTCTATTCTACACATAATATTGCATATTTCAAAGCAAGATTAAGAAGGTGAATGAACTCAGCATTGGCAGAAAAAAATCCCTTGACCTTTGCAAAATCAAGCCAATTCATTCTGAGCCAAGATGAGGAATATATTATTGTTCTGATTCATTAAGCCAGGTTTTTTCAATTATTTTTTTAAATGCCCCTTTAATTCATTAGAAAAGTATAAAGTTAAATTTTAAGCATTTTGTTTTAGGCAATCGATTCATTTCTAGAAATGCATAAAAGAACATAAGGATTGGCATCCTTCATTTTACAGAGGAAAGTGATAATAATCATTTGTTGAGTCATCAACACTATGAAATAAAGCCCTGGAGAAAAGGTTAGCATTTAAACAGTCTTTGCATCTGGGGTAAGTTCAGAAAACTAAAAAAGCCACATTAAAACAAAAAGAAAGAAAAAAAATTTAAAAACTAAAAATAGACCAGATGTTGATTGCTGAATGTCAATAGCAACCAGAGAAAACAACACATGTGGATTTAATGTTCTTTCTGCAGCTAGAATCTCAGAAAAACATATTCTCTAAGAGATCAGACCAATTCTGTTTGACTGTAAACCACTGCCTAACACACCCTACCACATTCCTGTGCCTGGAGAAATAGGAAGGATGAAGATGAGTAGGCCTAACATGGGCCCAAACTTTAAGAGGAGTCAGAAAATTGCCAGTGAATGAAATAAGCAAAAGCTCACACTTCATGGTTGTAACTTACCATTGCCATCACACCACATTTTCATCTGCCTGGAGAAAAAGCAACTAGGTATTGCATGATCTAGATACCAATTATTGGGATAGTAATTTTAAAACAATTAGTCTTGCTTTCATGTAATTTGCAGAGAATCACCCAGCTGGAAGGTTAAAAATGGGTTCAAGCTGGGTGTGGTGGCTCATGCCTATAAGCCCAGCACTTTGGGAGGCCAAGGTAGGTATATCACCTGAAGTCAGGAGTTCAACACCATCCTGGCCAACACAGAGAAACCCCACCTCTACTAAAAATACAAAACTTAGCTGGGCATGGTGGCATGTGCCTGTAATTCCAGCTACTCAGGAGACTGAGGCAGGAGAATCACCTGAACCTGGAAGACGGAGGTTGCAATGAGCCAAGATTACGTCATTGCACACCAGCCTGGGAGACAAGAGTGAAACTCCATCTCCAAAATAAAAAGAAAGAAAGAAAGGAGGAAAGAAAGAGAAAGAAAGAAAGAAAGAAAGAAAGAAAGAAAGAAAGAAAGAAAGAAAGAAATGGGTTCAATATTAGCTATGTTTATTTTCAGTCTCTGCAAACCTGTTCCCTCTTACGTGATCCCTGCCTTAAATAGGGTCATCCATAGCCAACCAAATACTAAAACTCTTTCAGAAGATACAAAAGGACAAGCCCAAAATAGATTTCTCAGCCTGAGACTCTTCATTATACACTATTTTCTGCCTCATAACTCTATGATGCTGAATTGAAAATCTCTGGCCCTTTTTCTCAACTATATTCCAACAACTGATAAGTTAAGTCAAGGGTAATAAATAACATATGATAAACAAGGTAATAAACAAGATATAATAAACAAGAGTGGAAACACAGAGTTCCTTCCTAGGAAGAGTTCACAGTCTAATGCATGAAGATAGGAAGGTAATTAAATATGACAATACAGTATGAGTGAGTGCTGAGAAACAGGAGTGCACAAGAAACTGACAGCAGAGAGATGTGCACTTAACCCAGACTCGAGGGGGTATGATGGGGGTCACAGAAGTCTTCCTTAAAGATGTGAACATTTTGCTGAATCTTGAAGAACTATTTCAAGTAAACCATGAAAAGAAATAAAAGAAAGGCATTCTGGATAAAAGGAATTGCCCAAGCAAGAGCATGCAGGTCCAAGAAAGCCTGTGAAGTTCCAGGACCTACAAGTTGTTGCAAGAGAAGAGGGACTTTGTTTTGTTCACCAATGTATCTCTAGCCACTTGAAAAGTACTGGGCACAAAATAGGTTCAAGGCCATGAATACTTGGATAAATGAACCCAACCATTGATTAACACAGTTGGCTTTTGAATGGAGAGGCAATTTTAGAGGGGCAGAAGCAGATGGAGGGAGATTATTCAGGAGGCTTTGGCTTTAGTGCAATGTGATGGTGGACTAGACAGGAACGGTGGAGGCAGACATGGAGTAATGCAGAAGAAGCAGAGGTGTGTTCTGGAAGCAGAGCAGAAAAGACTTTGTATTTAGGAGAATGAAGGGATTGAGGGCTGCTTCGTGGCTGAAGGCATCCAGGGAGTTGTGTTTTATTCAAATCTAACAGTGGGAGTGAGGATGGAAATAAATCAAAATAAGCAAAAGTGATGGAGCATTAGTATTTAAGTGTAAGTTGCTTAACTGATGTCAGTATTTCTTCTAATCTTGCTGTAATTTGGTACCATAAGGCAAATATGTCAATATTTTGCCTAACTCTTTTAGCAAGTTTCAAAACAATTATTAGAGACAATAATTATATTTCTTAATGGCTTAGCAGATGGTTTTTACTTTCTCTTTTTTATATGTTTGAATTGTCTGAATATTTCACAATGATCATATAATTAAAAGTTGGTCACATTCCCACACTTTATGCAATACATACATCTCTGAAACTTTTGCATAATAAACACTTGAGAACTCCAAGATTTATTTCATTAGAGCAGAGCTGGTATTTCTGTTTGACACAGTGGTGCCACCATAGACAACAGTACAAACACAATTGTAATTCACTATCATTTTCAAATTAACATTATTTTAAAATTTATCAATACAGACTTCTATTTTGTAGTAATGAAAATTTAGGTAAGTCAAATACACATAAAAGGCAACTACACTGCACTTTTACAGGAAAAAAATGTATTTACTTTTTGTACAATTATATGTTTGAATAGAAATAACCTCATATAGTTGATTTATGATGTTTATTTGCATGGTTTAGACTCTATTCAGGCAAGGATGCCCTATCCAGGCATGGTAAGCCAACTACTGACTGATATCAAGTTGTAAATGAATCACATAAGATAAAAATAAAGCCCCAAATCTCCTTGACTAACCAAAACTCAAAGGGAGAATAAATATGTACAACTGTTATGTATTCATAATAATTAAAATATTTTTAAAGGAAGAGTGTTACATATATCTATCTAAATTTCTATACATTAAGTTACAAAGCATGACTACTGTTGTATAATCTTTAAACAATACATAGAATTCAAATGTTCTTATTATATCTGATGAGTTTCTTTCTCATCCAGTCTCTGAGAAACTGAAAAAAAATGGAGAGTCTTTAACCAAAAAATGCTAGAG
The DNA here is from genome assembly GCF_048565385.1 of Saimiri boliviensis. Taxonomy (NCBI): domain Eukaryota; kingdom Metazoa; phylum Chordata; class Mammalia; order Primates; family Cebidae; genus Saimiri; species Saimiri boliviensis. The sequence goes on from NC_133457.1 coordinate 15,871,395, forward strand.
TCACCTCAATGGCCATTTGAAGACCAACTCTATCTTCTGTGTCTGGAAAAGAAATCCTAGGTGATCTGCTCTTTGTCCTCCTGAGTTGTATTTGGGGTGAGGGGAGTCAAAGATGATTTGAACATTTTCATTTGCCTGCATTGGACATAATTGAAGAATTTTTAAAAATTAGATGCTGAATGAAACAAGAGGAAAGGCTTCCAGAGGCCAGGCACCTCATGACTGATCACTATCCAACCTTACACATCACATACCATACACACAATAACTGGTTTCCACTTCTACTTCCTCCTTTAATAGAACATAGAAGTCTTCTTTTCTCATCCTGGTTCACAATCATCAAAATATTCTTTGACCCTTTTCACTGGAAAGAAGTATCTATGATTTCTCTGATAAACCAAGAACACTCTCTACTTCAAACAGAATGTTACTGATGTGGGGAGCATCTTGAGAAAATGCATGCTCTGATTTCTAAAGTAGCCTTGTGACTGGTCTCAAGACAGAAGCACTTAAATAGAATCCTACGAAGAGCCACCATCCTCCACACACATATCTTTTCATGAAATGTGGAAAGTGGGAGACAGGAGAGGGCTTTAGAAACATTTCTGTGAAATGGTTTATGGAATGGAGTATAGGTACACATAAACCTAGACAGACATACAAATATACACTTGTTTATCCAGGTTGAAATTCTAAACCATCTGAAGTCTGCCATTCATGAGAAGGTATTTAATTATTCATAGACTGGTTACAAAATTTGTACTTATTTTTCCAGGAAATGTAAGTAGAAAAAGACATGGCTCTGGTGTTAAATAAACCCCTATCTGTGCAGAAGACATTTGATTCGTTGTTCAAAACAAACTCATGCCTCCAAAAATATTACTCCTGTTTAGGTGCCAAAGCTGGTTAGAATCTGGCTTACATGCTGCATAATACTTTTTTCTTATACCCTGCTTGGATATAGTCTGATAAATAAGACTGCATATACATGGGCTTTAACTATGTTATTAATCATCATTTAGAAAATGTGCATATTTGTGTGTATTTATTTCCATAAGAAATTTCATTTTCCCATTCATCTTCCTACATTTATTAAAACTTTAAAATTTTAATAGAATGTGAAAAATGTACATTAAAAATATTAGATTGAGGCTCTTTGGTGCTTTCCCTCTGCTTACAATCAGTGCTTTAAAAAGAATAAATTCTCATAATTATACATTTCTGGCTTTTCTGAGAAATACTTATTATTATTTTCATGCCAAAATGTGATTTGTAGTTTAAGTGAATAAAGTCCATTCAAGAGTTGAGACTGATCAAAAGCAGGAGATATGATTATCCAGAGGTTTTCAGCTTCACAAATGCCATATAATTGTTCTTTAAACTCCTTAGTTTTCTTGTTATAGAATAGAAAAAGAATAGAGATATTCATTAATTGGCCTCTTAATTATATAAAACTGGAGCTTCTCCAAAGAAGTGTATCTAGAATTTTAATGTAAATTTTCTCATAATCCCTCAACTTCTCTACTAATGTATTACCAAAAATTTTACTTTATTAGTACTACTACTAATTATCAGTAGGAATTAATACTAGTAGTACTAATACTACCAGTACTGCTACTAATTATTAGCAATAATTATTACTAATAACAATTATTAACACCACCACTAATTATTAGTAATAATTATTACTACCAGTAGTATTAGTAGTAATTAGTAGTAGTAAGCATCGCTACTACTAGTAGTAATCATTACTACTACTAGTAAGCATCACTATTAATAATTAGTAGTGATGCTAATAATAGTAGTGATCATTACTACTAATAATTAGTATTAACAGTACTATTAGTTGTAATAATTGCTAGTAATATTTAGTAGTAGTAGAGTACTACTGCTAATTATTACTACTACTGCTACTACTAATGTATTTTTGGTAATATGTTAATAGTAGTAGCAATACATTTCTGACTGCATTGTTTAAAACAATTCAACACAGCATATGGTCTCCACATAAAAGTATAGGAATTAAAAATTGTTACTGAGATGTTTTGCTACACAACAGGTTGCAAATGCTCATGCAAAACCCACTGGATAACAATCATCTAACTTTAAGATATTATATTTGTTTTAAATCAAAAGACACTTAGCCTAAAGTCATTTTGGCTGCTGACCTAGATGCAGCCACAGAAAATCAGCAAGTGAGAGATAAAGGAATGTTTGGTACAAATAAGGATAATAACCTGCAAATTAAGAAGTAATCAGTTTTCAACAGGAAGAGCCAAAGGACTACTCTTGTACTATCTTCACTATTTTCTACCAAAATCCTAACCCCAAAACTACAGACAAAAAGTCTGTGGGAAATTGTTAATTGACAGTGGTCTACCTCTTTGAAGGAAGACGTAAAAGGATATTTTCTGTTACTGCTGAGATAAAAATCATGTTTGAAGTCTATTGACTTCAAAGGATTTCTGGCAGGTGCTTAGCTAGCACCTACCGCTAGAATTCCCAAGTAGACCAGGAGGGGCTTAAATATAAAGTATTTGATTGTTTTCTCATGTGAAGGCTACAATAGCAAGAAATTAAGAGTATTGTTTTGAAGAAATCAAGCATCCTAAAACATTTTAGGTGTTTAATAAGTCGTCAGAATTCATCTGTGTGATGGACACCCAGTTCTACTCTTGTAATCAAGATGTCCTTGATGTTCAAGAAGCTAATGTAAAATTCAGCATAATTTCATGCAATTTTTAAAATATATGCTTCATCTTAAATATCTAGATGAATGGTGTGTCCGATATACTTTTAGCTGCAATAAAGGAAAACTCTAATGATGGGGTTACATTATTGGGAAATTTCTATTTTGCTTAACAATAAGTCAAAAAAAAGTTCAGTATCACAATAGTATAATCAAAGTCTTTGATTACCATAACCTTTGGACTTAATCACTTTGATGTTTTACCTTTCTACTTCCATGCACATTACTTAATGGTCCCAAAAGGAGTGCCGAAGCTCCAAAATCACATCCAGCAGCAAGACAGGAAGATGAGGTAAAGAGTCATTAAGCTTCTCTCCTCTTAATGTCTTCAATAAGAAAGCAAAGGCTTTTTCACAAATCCCCAGAAACTCATTCTTAAATTTCACTGGTCAAGACTGTGTCACATGGTCACTTTTAGTAGTGACATGGTTGGAAATAATATAGTTGGCCTTTTCAACCTTTACAGAGGTAAGTGGAAAGGGGCAATGGTGTAGTTAATGGCTTTTGTGTTCGCCAACCGCCAAGGTCTGCTAAATTAGAATAAGGTAAATGCCAATAGCCTGATAATAGGGGTTCGCTAATTGAATAAGGAATAAGGCGCTCCAGTTGCCAAACGGTTACAGTGCAGTACTTAAATAAAATAACGAATAAATAAATATTTTCTACAGAGGATGGAAGAGTTAAAAAAAGGTATTAGCTTTTTTTTCTAGTTCCTTTGCTCCCTTTTATGTCCTGTTACCACTGGGTTTGAACCAGTCTCCCTCAAATTAGTATTTTATTTTATTTTATTTTATTTTATATTGTATTGTATTTTTTGAGACAGCATCTCATTCTACCATCCAGGCTGGAGTGCAGTGTGCGATCCCGGGTCACTGCAACCTCCATCTCCTGGGTTTCAAGTGATTCTCCTGCCTCAGCCTCCCAGGTGGCTGGGATTACAGGCATATGCCACCATACCTGGCTCATTTTTCTATTTTTAGTAGAGACGGGTTTTCACCATGTTGGCCAGGCTAGTCTCAAACCCCTGACCTCAAGTGATCGCCCACATCCGCCTTTCAAAGTGCTGGGATTACAGGTGCGAGCCACCATGACCAGCCTAATTAGTATTTTAAATACTATGTTTTTAGCATAGTTCATATAGTCATAATAGATTATAACTCAAAATAATTATTTTGTACTAAACAGCAATGCAAATGAGCAAAATAAAAATAGATAAAACATAAATGAATCTCACATTCTTCAGTAGGAAAGACACAAACAAGTGTATGTTATTATTTCATTTACATAAAGTTCAAAGGAAGCAAAAATTAACATGTGGCTTTTTTTTGTGGGGACAGAATGTGACTGGAAGAGGATATGAAGGTGACTTCTAAAATTAATATTATTCTGTCTCTGGATAAGGGATTTTTTTGTTTGTTTTGTTAAGATTCGTTAAGCTATACATTAATGATCTGTGCATATATATGTGTGCATATATAATATTTCAATGTAATTTACTCAAACACAAGTGCAATAATAAAATCATTTGCTTTGATTTATTATGGCCGAGTACTACTAAAATAATAAGATTTGGAAATTTTAATATTCAGATACTCAGAGACCTATCCCCATACTATTGCCAGTGTGAGATGAAAGCTAGTTATTTCTCAACTCTGATGGATTGATGTCATCTCGATTGTTCAAGGTGAATTATTTGGATGAAATAAAAATAAATCAGTAAAAATACACCCATACATTCACATGTACATGGATGTCTACTTAGGAATTGTTAAAGTTCTGCTCTAAGTGATTTTCATTCCCATAGAATATTCACAGAAAACTTGATCCGGTTGAGGTTGGATGTTTTAAATTTTAGCTCCAAGAGGTCTAAAAACATATTTTCTTATATAAACTTCTGTACATAATATTAGTATCTTCTACAGAAGAAGTGGTATTTTCCGCCAAGTTGAATGAAGTGCACAGAGCATGACTTTTCAGTGAACACTGTAACTATTGTATTACACACTGAAAACACTGCTACTTATATTTTCACTGCAAGAATACAGTAGTCTTCAAATATATTTATGACTTACATAGAAGAGGGCTAGAATTCAGTAGCCTTGGCCAGTGTCAAAGTAAAAGTTCTTTTTATATCATGTTATGTAAAACAGTGATTAATTTAAATCTCCAGATAAATGTGCCTGTTTATATGTAGACTTAAAGTAGCAAGGAAAAGTATGTATTACAAGAAGTGTAATAGCAAGGAAGCAAATCTTCTAAAAACTGGATCTGATTCTGTAATCCACACAGAATCTTGTATGAATTAATTATTTATCCAGGAAGAAAAACTAAGAGCTACATTCTAGTTTTGAAAAATAGGACAAAGTTTTAGGGATAATGGGGAAGAAGAAAATGCAGTGATGTCAAAAAATACAGTGGGTTAAAGAGTATTCTGTAAAATACAATGAGGTAGAATATAAATAAATAGATTTATAATTTGGTCCTACAAACTTTCTTTACTTGCCACTTAATAAAATTTATGTTTTAATTAACTGGACAGGAATCCCTTTCTTCTCAGCATAGCCCCAAATATGTCCTTGGCATATTTAAAACTACATAAAATAAGCAATAATGCTCTTACAACTCTGGCTTCAAAAACTGGCTATTTTATGCCTAGGTAGTTTTCCTAAAATGAAGGGCCAGCACTCTCAAGGCAGGCTTTTGACTTCTGTACCAAACTGTAATTCACTTCTAACCTATAAACCCAGATAGAGAGTGGTGGAATGAAGGAGAGCTTTCTAATATGATATAAATCTATAAAATAGAGAGTCTTTGGTAGGAGCAAATACACATCATAAAATTATGTCCTCCACCTTTAGCAGTTGGAAAACATTACACACTACCAGAATTCAGTGGTGCCCTTTTCATTGCACATGCTTAAACAAAATACCACATTATAATTATATTTGGCATTTCAAAGAGTCAAGAGTTCAAAAGTGGAATGTGTTAGAGTGAGAAAAATTATAACCAAACATTCCATATCAGCATCCAGCTTTTTGGACAAGCACAGTAATTCAGTTTTGGTATTTCATAAAAAGTGGTTTATTTCACTTTGCAATTTTCTATTTGTTTTATTAAAATATTATCCACACAAAACAGTACTTAAATGCATATATTGACTTAAATAATTTTAGTAAATGATGCACCTGTGTGTCCACTGCTGAGGTTAAAAATTAGAGACTGGCCAGTTTTTTCCAAATCCTCTATACATTTTCCCAATTATATCACCTTCCCATCCTACACCCAGAGATTTTTGTTATTTTGACTTTTATAATAATCATCCCATTTCTTTCGGCCTTAAGTGATTTTACCACTTATGGATATATTTCTCCTATTTTTGAATCTTATGAATATGAACTCCTACTTTATAACATCGATGTCTTACTTATTTCACTCAATATGAGATTCGGATAGACTCATTGGGCGAAGCTTACATGTAGCTGTCTCTCATTCAGTTTCCCTGCTGAACAGTGTTCCACCTTGAAATCAGCCTGCAATGTATTTTCCATTCTACCGTTGTCAGGCATTTGTGTTATTTCCTGTAATATGTTATTTACAGGAAGATCAGGAGATCTTATTTATCAGGAGATCGAGCCAGGATTGTCTCGATCTCCTGACCTGGTGATCCACCCACCATGGCCTCCCAAAGTGTTGGGATTACAAGCGTTAGCTGCTGCCCCTGACCGGTCTTTTTTTTTTTTAACGCACAGTTTAAAAAATTTGTTTCTTGTTTTCTGTTTTCAATGTTACTCGTTTCTGTTCTTTCTATTCTTCACTGTATTACAAACATGCATTGCTTAATGACAGGGAAAAGCTCTGAGAAATTCATTATTAGGCAATTCTGTTATACAAACATCAGAGTGTGTTTACAGAACACTAGATGGTATGATCTCCTAAATGGCTGATACAGCACTAGGCTATATGGTATGCCTATTGCTTTTAGGCTACAAACCTATACTGTGTGTTGCTCTGCTGAACACTGCAGGCAATTGTAACAGAATGGTACTTGGATATCTATGTTTAGATACACAAATACAGTAAAGTTCATGCAATGCACTAAGACCCACAATGTCAACTAGGTGTTAGGAATTTTTCTGCTCCTTTATAATCTTTTGGGAGCACTGTCATACATGCAGTCTATCATTAACCAAAATATTGTTATATGATACATAATTGTATTTTCTTCTGCTTGCTTTGAGTTTATTTTATTATTGTTTTTATAGTTTCTCATACTGGAAACTGAGATTACAGAGACTTTCCTCCTTTTAAAAAGTATGTATTTACTGATACACATCTTCCCTTTGTGCATTGCTTTAACAAATACTTAATTTGTTATATTGCATTTTCATTTAAAATATTTTCTAATTTCTCTTGAAACATTTCCTTTGATGGAAATATTATTTTGAATCATGAGCTTTAATTTTCACATATTTGAAGTTTTTGGTTTTTTCTTTTTGTTATTTATTTCTAGTGTAATTCCATTATGGTCAGGGAGCATACTTTGTATGATTCCAATTACGTTCATTAATGTGTGTACTATGAATCAGAATATCATCTATCTTGATGACTATTCCATGTGTCCCTGAAAATGATGTGTATTTTGCTATCTTTGGGTAGAATTCCATAAAAATCAAGTAGATCAAGTTGGTTGATGGCATTGTTTTGTTCTATATCCTTGCTGGCTCTGTTAATTAGTTCTTTCTATTGCTGAGAAAGAAATGTTAAATGTCCATCTATATTTGCTGATATGTCTATTTTTCCTTTCAATGCTATAGGTTTTTTTGCTTTGTCTATTTTGAAGACTTGTTGCTTAGCTCATATAAATTGAGAATTATTATGTCTTCTTGGTAAATTAAGCCTTTTTATTATGTAATGTCCATGTTTATTCCTGGTCGTCTTTGCTCTGAAGTCTGCTTTGTGATATTAACATAGTCGCTCCAGTTTTTCTTTGATTAGCGTTTGTGTGGTGACATGGTTTGGCTGTGCCCCCACTCAACTATGCAGGCATAAAAAGAATGAGATCACGTTCTTTGCAGGAACATGGATGAAGCTGGAAGCCATTATTGTTAAGAAACTAACACAGGAACAGAAAACCAAATACTGCATGTTTTCACTTATTAATAAGAGCTGAATAATGAGAATGCAAGGACACAAAGAGGGGCACAGAAAACACTGGGACCTATTTCAGGGTGGAGGTAAGGAGGAGGGAGGGGATCAGAAAAATAAATAATTATTGGGTATTGAGCTTAGTACTTGGGTGATGAAATGATTTGTACAACAAACCCCTGTGATACAAGTTTACCTATATAACAAATGTGCATATGTACCCCTGAATCAAAAATAGTTAATAAATAAATAAATAAAGTTCTCTCCTTTTTAATTTTTCCTTTTTAAATCCTAATATAGAAATGGCATTCTAGCATCTAACTTAAAATTCCATCATTTCACAAGTGCTAAAACCACACTATATAAGATACTACTCTCAGCCAATTATTGAATAAGAAAGTATAGAAGTTATTTATCATATTAATATACTTAAACCCAATTTAGATGTCAAAAACAAAGTTTGAAAGAGAGAAGCTTTTCTTATTGCATAGTAATTAATTTCATCAAATACATCCAATGCTCCAATTAGTAGCCAGAGAAAATATAGTTTGGTTATTGTTTCTCAAATTAAATTATAAGTTTATTTGTCAAATCGCAAAAGGCGTAAAACATCATTTTATGTTTATGAGCATCTGATATTTCTTAAAATGTAAATTATTCATTTTTATAGCTCCGTAAAGCTAGAAAACTGTAAATAGTAGTTGTAAAGCTATTTCAGCTGTAAAACTGTTAGAAAATAAGATATATTTTAAGACTCTATTTGTAAAAATTTCATTTCTAACCTCTTATTAATCTTTATGATGTAGTCTATTTTAAATTCCTTGGTTGTTCATGGGAAACTACTTTTTAATAATGCAGAGAAGACTAAAGAGTAAGTTACCTATAAAACTTATAAGAAACTCCAATCAGTTTAAACAGTGTGATATACGCTTGTGAATATTTTGTTAGACTTTTCCACTGATCGGCATTCAAACATAAAATTACTTTTCACTTGCATTTTGTTTATAATATCATTAAAAATTCTCCCAATTTTGGTAACTTGAAGACAGTTAATGGTGGGAATGCTTGAAAGTCTAGAACTGTAAGCTAACCTTCTATAAGACATGATTTGTACTGATTTGAATAGGTATAAGTAATAAATGAAAATGTAATCATTATTAACATTTCTCAACTCATCATAAATATGATATAAATTATTCAATTAAATATTATAATGAAATACAAATATTATGTCTTAACATATATAACAACATAATAACATTTAATAATTAGTGTATAGAAAAGTTAAAGGAAGGTTGAAACAATTAATTCATTGAATGCTTAGTTTGAAAAGGCTAATGAATTTAAGATTTCTGTATTTTTTAATGATAAAATGGCATATAATTCATCAATCAAATAACTTTTACTTTATGTAAGAAAAATTGTATACCATATAGTATATTTGAAAATTTTGAACTATGATTATTTGAATATGGAATAACTAGTAAGGTTATTCTGATCTTATTAATGGCAATGATTTGTTACATATCTTTGTCTTTTCCCTCTTTTCTTACCATATAATTATTATGCCAGGTAATTTATTTCTTAACTACTTTCAGCTACATAAGGAAATCCGGGAGTAAGCTGCTGAAGGAAAAGTACTCACAAACCCTAGGGATCTAATACTTTAAGTGCATGTAATCAATAAATGTAGTGAAATCCTCAGAGTTTAGGGATTTATTAGTTTACGCCATTTTTTAACCTTACTGTGTAAGGTGACTTTAAACTTATGAAGGGTTTCAATTAAAAGCAGTAGAGTTTAAACTAGTTAGTGTTAAAATCATTTCTTTATTTAACTATAGCACTTCTTCCAAAACAAGGAACTGTATTAGTACACTAAAGGAGACCAAAGGGACCTATATTCTGCTTAGTGACTGTGAGTTCATAAGCTTTGCAGAAAAAAAAAAAAGAAAAACAACTTCTGAAAGACAGGAGAAATTTTAGGATTGCTGTGATTAGCTTCCATATAATTGCCTAACACATTCTAAATTTTTTCTTTGTCTAAAAGAATAAAGTTTCTTCTATTAGGATAACATGTCTATGATGATATATTGAATTATTATGATAAAAATCAGAAAGTAGAGTTTATATCTTACATCTAATTTAAATTCACGTGTTATAGAGCATACATCTATAAAGCAAGATATATATTTGCTTTCAGAGGTACAGAGTATTGTACTAAATGTTTGAAATATTTTTCAGATGGAGTTTTGCTCTTGTTGCCCAGGCTGGAGTGCAATGGCGCGATCTCGGCTCTCTGCAACCTCCACCTCTATGGTTCAAGCGATTCTTCTATCTCAGTCCCAGGAGTAGCTGGGATTATAGGCATGCACCACCACGTCTGGCTAATTTTGTGTTTTCAGTAGAGACTGCGTTTTCTCCATGTTGGTCTCAAATTCCTGACCTCGGGTGATCCTCCTGCCTCAGCCTCCCAAAGTGCTGGGATTACAGGCATGAGCCACCGAGCTGCCTGGCCTGAAAGATTTTTTCTGTTATAGAAAAAGTATTATTCACTTGCAGTATGTCTCTCCATTTTCAATTATTTGCTCTATGAAAAATGTCTTGTGACCCAGTTAAGGCAAAAATTGAACCCAGGATTCTGTTTAATCGGTTTTTAATCTTTTGATTTTTTTTCAGACAATAAAATGAGAAAATCCTTTTTGTAGTCTTTGTAGAGTCTTTCCCTTGCCATGGTGGAATACTTTGGTTAATAAATTAATACAATCTGCCTACCTAAGAACATGTTTTACAAATATTATTTGAATCAGCTACATATGTATAAAGAGTTGTTCTTGTCTGAAATCAAGGGTTTCTCTTTACCTAATATGAGAAGAAACATTTAAGTAAAAGTGTATTTTTCTCATAGAATATATTGTATGTATATTTTAGAGAGATTTTTAACTGCAAGCTCAGAAAATTAGTATATTTTAGCTGTATAAACTTTAAAATCAGTAAAAAAAAACATAAAATCTCAAATTCATTTTCTAGTTTATTCTAAGTAATCAACATTTAAGTTCTCATTTACTCTTCTGCGTTGCTTTTTTTCCCATGTAAATTATTATATATATTTATGATATGCTGCCCAAACCACCAAATAACTTTTTTCCCTTTAAATTTGGCTTCATTTCCCTTCATTGAAAATTTAGCTATTTCAAGAGATTGTAAGTTACCCCTTCACTGCCCAAGATAGTAATTTGTTATATCTTTTCATAATCCAAACTCTTCCAAAGATTCAGATGTGGATATTTATCAACTTCCTTCCAAGTGGAACTGTTTTCAATATGACTAAGCTTTCACATCCCAAGAGTTAGTTTGCTGTTCAGCAAAAAATTTAATTTATTTTTACATAAAAAGATCTCTTTTCCTCCTCCTGTAACTATCGTCACCTCACCACAAATTCATCCTCACAGAAGGAATAACAGAACTAAGTGTCTTTTATCTGCACTATCAGGAAGTTTCTGTGTCCTAAAAGAGCTCTCCCAGCCAATTAGAAAACAGTTTCAGTTTCTTTCATATCTCTTCTGGAGCCGTATTTTTTCCTACATGGTTCCTTCTGAATCCCTTATGAAATTGCCTTCCAAGTGTCTTCCTTGTATTTCTTTTCTGCTTTCTGGAATTTAATTGCTAACACTAAATTGTAAGAGATCCAAAGGATGGAGAGAGCATAAAGTGAATCCATGAGTTTTGAAATCTATTTCAAAACATATTCCCTGCCCAGCAGATATTCCTAAATTGTGCACTGCAACATCAGCTTGCTGCATTTGTCCCAAAGATTCACATTGTTGACTTACTATTGGGACAAGTCCTAACATGTATGATAAATTATATTGTTTGCTGAGAACAATGACAAGGAAAACCTGGCCGCCTCCTGCACCCAAGTGGAAAACCACTTAGGGCATTCTAAAGTAGCAAAACAGTATATGTATATAATACATTGGTTAAAACAATTCTTTAAGCAAGGAACATGTGACCCTGCCCCCATGGCTCCCTCGTGGAGAGTACTTTCTAGTTTGTCCTTGATCAGTGATAAGTAGGCACGTGCTACCCTAGTCAGACCCTGCCCATCTTCTAAGGCAGGTGTCCCCAAACTACGGCCCACGGGCCACATGCGGCCCCCTGAGGCCATTTATCCGGCCCCCCACCGCACTTCGGGAAGGGACACCTCTTTCACTGGTGGTCAGTGAGAGGAGCACAGTATGTGGCGGCCCTCCAGCGGTCTGAGGGACAGTGAACTGGCCCCCTGTGTAAAAAGTTTGGGGACGCCTGTTTTAAGGCCTGTTGTAAGTCTAATCAGTTCCTCAGGATTGGCTTTCCACTGACCCTACTATTGCACTTCAAGCCTTTGCCTTATCACTCTTTGATTGTCCTTATTCAGAGGTCCTCCAATTTGCAAGGTCAGACAATATTTAAATTTTCTTTGTGTGGCAACCTTTGTCACAGCTAAAAGAAGGAAATTAGGGTCGGGGAGGGCAGTGTCAGGAGTCAATAACACCTGGGTCACCTACAAGACATAAGCCTATGAGAAAGATATCTGGTCATTTTTAAACTATAAAGGGATATTGGGAATGATAAATTTATTCTAGCAAAATGCCTATTTTCTCTATGATATTGGGCATTTAATTTCACCTCGTTCTGTTTCATTTGCCTTCAAATCATAAAACTCTGGTTTTCTTTCTGCTGGTGTAATTTTCTCTCATTATTTACAGAGGATGATTACATATTTACTCCAGAAGAGAAAGAATATATTTTGAAAGACCTTTGTCATTGAACCAGCTACGAAATTTTAATCTATTAAGAATAGCCTTTGAATGCTGTAAATGCTTTTTATCTTTGTGTGAATTACTGTTTGGCATGCCAAGAGCAGACATCAAAGGGACCCCTAAGTTCCTCAAGAGATAAGTGGCCAAGCCTCTTTGAGTTTTCTGATAATTCATTGACAAAAGCCTGTTCCAAAGGCAGTCGTTATGATTGTTCTAACTATAGGAAACACTTTGCAGGTTGGAAAGCTTCCTGGACAGCCCTCCCTTACTACAGCAGCACACCTCAAGCACTAGTAGAATGATGTACCCCCAACACATTTCTACTCCATAGTCTTCAAGACTTACTAGCATCTATTTTCTTCTTCTTTTTTCTTTCTAAGAGACAGGTCTTGCTTTCTGTCCCTGGCTAGAGTGTAGTGGTGTGTGTGATCATAGCTCACTGCAGCCTCATACTGTTAGGCTCAAGCCCATGCAATCCTGATGCCTCAGCCTATGGAGAAGCTAGTCCTACAGGCACATGCCATCATGCCTAAGTTTATTATTATTATTGTTGTTGTTGCTCTTCCTGACAAAATCCTTTCAGGGAATAATAAGTAGGGGCTGGAATAATTTATGTTTATGGGTTCAGAAAAAGGCCACCTAATTTGTGTCGTCTCTTCTGAACATGTCTGACAAGAAAGTTTTTCTCATGAGGATCTATGCCACTCCATGCCATTCCTCCCTTGACCTGTTCCTTACTTGTCTCATGTTCTTTTGCCTGAAAATCAAATCAGCAGAATCTGCTCTGTTAATAACTATCATCATCACAGTGGCTCCTATGAACCAATCTCTATATTAACTTTATCATAATAGACATAAACTGGAAATAGCCCGGGATACAAAGTGAATGAAGCCTTACCCAAAGAGTATATACTGTATGATTCTATTTATATCAAATACTAGAACAGACAGAACTAATCTAGGTATAAGTAAATCAGGACAGTGCTTGCTTCAAAGAATGAAGGTAAAGATTAACTGAAAAAGGATAGTAATATTACAGATGTTAAAAAGGTTATTGGTTACACAAGTATATTTATTTGTCATAGCTAAGCAAGCATATACTTAAGATCTACCCATTTCATTGTAGGTTTTATATATAAAGAAAATACAACAAACAAATGTTCAATTCTGGTTAACAGTGTATCTGAAGTTTACAGAGGAAAGTGCCATTTGCTTTGAACTGCATCACAAAATAATATTTGTTAGACTGATAAATTTTAGAAGAATTGCTAAATTGATATGAAATAAAGTTAATAAAACAAGATGTTAACAACAAATAGTATAGATCTGTGGGTGTTCACTGTAAAATACTTTCAACTTGTGCTATGTTTGCAATGTTTCATTCATAAACTAATCATGGTAGGAAAGGGAGTGCTAGTTAATTGTTCTTGTCAGTTTATACCTAGTAAGCCGTATTAAATTTCTGGGAATTTTTGTGCAAATACTATTGTTACAGGAAAGGTATCCCAATCCAGACCCCAAGAGAGGGTTCTTGGATCTCACACAAGAAAGAATTCAGGGTGGGTGCGCAGTGCAAAGCAAAAGCAAGTTTATTAAGAGAGTAAAGTGGTGAAGGGACAGCTGCTCCATACACACAGCAGGACGTACCTGAAAGTAAGAAGAGGAACACATCCACCCTAGGTACAATGCTTCTATATATAGGAAGATGTGTTCTGCTACAAGGGTTTGTGATAAAGGATTAATTTCCTTACTTACTATATTTTGCAAGAATCAATATTATCTTTAAAGCAAAATTAGGAATGCCTTTGTTCTCCAGATATCAGGATATCTGGATGCTCCCAAGTCTGAATCTGTGTTAGTAAACATTATTAATGTGTCCCCTTAACCTTAAACGTCTAGAAGCTAGGAATGCCTAATTTTCTGGGAATGCAGCCCAGCAAGTCTCAGCCTCATTTTCCTAGCCCTCACTCAAAATGGGCTGGCTCTGATTTGAATGTCTCTGACGCTGTTATTCTTTGGCTTATAGAAACTCCATGACCAAACAAAATTCCTAGAATATCTCAGTAAAACAAGGACACCAGGTGTAAGAATGGTAATTATATTATTTAAATTATTTTTTTACTACTATTTGAATGACTTCATTAAGTGTTGAATGAAAAATTTAAACTTGACTATTAAATAAATCAAAGTAACTTTGCCTATGAATTATGCCTAATTTTTGTTATGAGTTAAAATTTACTAAGTAACATGGACTAACAAATACAACAAACAAATGTTGAACTTTACAAACTTTATTTAACAGTTGTAACTCCCAATACAGAAGGTCCTGGCACCATCTGGAGTCATGACTAATCTCATGTATTTTCCCTAGAGGACAGAATTAACACACTGACCGTAATCTAGCCATAATCTCCTTTAATCTTTTAGAATCTCATTAGAACTTCCCCCAAACTCTGTAATGGACCTACTGTCAATTTCATTTAATGTATCCTTTTGTAATTCATTATCTTAAATGAAAAATACATTACTTTAGAAATTTTGGAAAATGTAGAAAACAATGTGAGTAAATTATTTAACTCATATTTTACCAAAGAAAACATTTTATGAGCCCAGCAGCCGTGCAGGAGCCATGGCAGCCTCAGAGGCGGCAGCGGCAGAGTGCCCGGCTTTGGTTGCAAGTACCTGGGCAGTGCTGGCGGCCACAAGACGAGCCGCCACCGCCACCTCGAGCCCGTGGGTGCCCCCGGGACCCCGACTGAGGGGCAGCAGGCCACAACCCTCGAGGACGACGCAGCAGCCGGCGGTCCCCGCTACAGGCTGGGGTGCTGATCAGCCGTGGGAGAGCGAGCTGCCCAGGCGTGCGGACCAGCATCCTGTGCGCGGAGCGGCGACCAGCATCCTGTGCGCGGAGCGGCGACCAGCATCCTGTGCGCGGAGCGGCGACCAGCATCCTGTGCGCGGAGCGGCGACCAGCATCCTGTGCGCTGTGCGCGAGAGCGGCAAGATCTTGCCCAACAGCGCCTCTCTCAACATGCACCTGGCCAAGAGCCACCGCCTGCAGGATGGCATAGTCAATCCAAGAATAAGAAAAGATTTGAAAACTGTACCAAAATTCTACTGCCGTCCAATCGAAGGCTGCCCCAGAGGCCCTGACAGACCATCTTCTCAATTTTCTCTGGTAAACAGCACTTTATGAAAATGTATGCTGAGGCACAAATGCAGTAAGTGCAGCGATTGGTATCGTATAGAATGGGACTTGAAAAGACACACAGAGGACTGTGGCAAGATCTTCCAGTGCACACGTGGCTGTCCCTACACCCGTAGAAAGGCACTACAGTCTCACATCCACAGAACTAGCCACGAGATCCCTGCAGAACACAGGGATCCACCTAGTAAAAAAAAAAAAGGAAAATGGAAAACTGCTTGCAAAACCAGAAGGTATCCAATAAGACCACTAATCATTGAACAACCAACCAGTCCATAGACCAGACACTCAAGAACTAGAAGCTTCAGAAACAAAGCTAGAACCATCTTCTGAAGACTCCTGTGGCTCTAACACTGAAAAACAGGCTCTTACAACACTGCCAAGATATCCTCAAAAGTTGCTTTTACCAAAGCTCAAAGTGGCTTTGGTTAAACTACCAGTGATGCAGTTTTCTCTCTTGGCTGTCTTTGTGCCTACAGCCGACTCCTCAGCCCAGCCCGTGGTGGTTAGGTGTCCATCAGGGCTCTGCCACAGGGGCTGTGCACTTGCTGCCCTTGTCAGTAGGAACCCTGATCCTTGGCCTAGATTCAGAGGCTTGCTCTCTAAAGGAGAGCCTACCTCTTTTTAAAACTGCTAATCCTGTTGTTGTTGAGCCCGTAAGTACAGGTGCTCAAGTGAACTTGTGTAAAAGTCCATCTGCTCCTTTACAAGAACTAGGGAACACATGTCAAAAGAACAGCATTTCTTCCATCAGTGTGTAGACAGATCTGTCTTATGCCTCACAAGACAACTTTATACCTTCTGCACAATGGTCCAGCACCGATTCCTCTGTGTCATCTTGTTCTCAAACTGATTTGTCGTTTGATTCTCAGGTTTCTCTTCCCATTAGTTTTCACACTCAGACATTTTTGCCCAGCTCTAAGGTAACTTCATCTATAGCAGCTCAGACTGATGCATTTATTGACACCTGTTTCCAGTCAGGTGGGGTCTCCAGAGAAACTCAAACCAGTGGGATACAAAGTCCAACGGATGACCACGTACAGATGCACCAAGCTGCAATGTGTAGAGAAATTTATGAGAGTGTTCATTCATCATATAATGTTGCTATAGGTAACATTATAAGTAACAGTTTAGCAGCAGAGACAGTAACTCATAGTTTGTTACCTCAGAATGACCCTAAGACTTTAAATCAAGATGTCGAGAAATCTGCACCAATTATAAACTTCAGTGCACAGAATAGTATGCTTCCTTCACAGAACATGACAGATAATCAGACCCAAACCATGGATTTATTAAGTGATTTGGAAAACATCTTGTCAAGTAATCTGCCTGCTCAGATGTTGGATCATCATAGTCTCTTGTCTGACACAAATCCTGGACCTGACACCAGCTTCCATCTGGCCCAGCCCAGAATCCTGGAATTGATTTTGATATCAGAGTGTTCTTTTCAGCCTCAAATATCCAGACTCAAACTGAAGAGAGTGAACTTAGCACCATGAACGCTGAGCCAGTCTTGGAGTCACTGGACATAGAGACTCAAACAAACTTCCTACTTGTAGATACCTCTGTTCAGTCCTATGGGTGTAGGGGAAATTCTAACTTCTTAGGCTTTGAGATGTCTAACACACAGACACAGACAGACTTAAAATTTTTCTTAGACGATAGCCCTCATCTGCCTCTGGAAAGTATTCTGAAACACTCCAGCTTTTCCATGAGTACTAATTCATCTCACACAGAGACCCAAACTGAAGGAATCTCCACTGCTAAAAATATACCTGCTTTAGAAAGCAAAGTTCAGTTGAACAGTACAGAAACACAGACCATGAGTTCTGCATTTCAAACCCTGGGGAGCTTGTTCTTCACCAGCAATGAAGCTCAAACAGCAATGGACGACTTTCTTCTGGCTGATCTGGCCTGGAACACAATGGAGTCTCAGTTCCGCTCTGTAGAAACCCAGACCTCTGCTGAACCACACACAGCCTCCAACTTCTAAAACCAGAAGTGGAGTCCATGTGTGAGATAGCATCTACCATTTCCTCTGGGTTAAACTACAGAATGGGGAAAACAGTATTCTATTGAATGTAGTTGATGTTGCAGTTGCTTAGCTTCTTTGAGGTTTTTTGCCTTTTGTACTTGTAAACATGAAATTTGTGTATAAATGTGAGTCTGTTATAAAAGTGTGAAATGTTGATCAAAAAAAAAAAGAAAACATTTTCTATATTTCCTCTTTTTAAAGATCTATTTTTACTCGGAGATCTTTTCTGGGTATACTTTTGCATCACTGTTTGATTTTTTGCCCCTAAATGTTATCTGAACATTTTCAACATTATCATACTTGCCATTATTTTTTATTATTATATAGTGTTTCTTGAAATAAATGCATTGCTATTCTCCTAGCATTCATTTATTTTGTGCTTCATTAAAAAATATTTATGGAGTGCTTCCATGTGCTACATACTGAGAAAACCCAGGCAGCAAAATAGAGATTATTTCTATCTTCATGGAATTTACAGCCTAACAGAGCTCATTGACATTTTAAAAAACTATCCAAGTCAATAAATAAGCACGAATTGTGTTATGCATTATAAAAGAACAAAATTAAAAGTTGTTTGAGAAAGGATATTGGAGAGCCTAATATTTACTTGAGTGTTAGGAGACATTACAACCAACCTAGTATCTTTTGGGTTTTATGTCTACATGTTTGTTTCTCTTATCTTTCAATAGAAGTATAAACTGAGAAGGTGGAGATTTTTTTGTCTATATTGAACACAGAACACTAAATAAATATATATTCAAAAAATTAATGATTTTTCTATAAGCATTTGTCTCCTTTTGAGGTTTTCTTGTTTTTGTTGGAGTTTGGTTTTGGTTTTGTACTGTGTTTTGTATCTTTTATTACATAAAAATCATGGTGAACTCTAAACAGTTTGATTTATAGATATAATATTCAAGCACAAGGTAAATGTTCTAAAGAAAAACGTCTAAATATATTTTCTCATGAGTTCGATATTCAAAGTTAAATTATATGTTGAAAAATATGTTTCTGT
This sequence comes from Saimiri boliviensis, assembly GCF_048565385.1. Classification (NCBI taxonomy): domain Eukaryota; kingdom Metazoa; phylum Chordata; class Mammalia; order Primates; family Cebidae; genus Saimiri; species Saimiri boliviensis. Next base: position 15,890,340 of record NC_133457.1, read on the forward strand.
GGTTTAGTGACATTAAAATATTGATTTGTCTTTATTATAAAGGAATAAATCCTATTAGGTATAAATTATTTGAAGCAAAAGACTGTGCTTTAAACTGGTTTCAATCAATATCCAGTGCCTTATAAAAAGAATATACCTGTGATCAATGAATGGGTGAATGAGGAAATGAATGAATGCAAAACGGACTTCTCTTTTATCAAACTCTATGTTCTCAAGCAATACCCATTTCATCCAGACTCCATAACACTAGGGGTTTCAGGGGGAGTTTTTCATTTTGTTGTTTTTTTAATGACATTCTTAAGGTTTAAGCAAAAGACCATAAAGTTCATAATCTTAAAATGAAATCAAAATTGGCCTTTTGTTTCCATTTTAGGGTTAACAGAAACACTGCAAAAGTTAGACTGTAAATCATCTCCCAATCAAATAAAATTCTTTGTTTTTCTTCTTTAGTTGTTATGTTTTATCTACATCCTTTTGCTATTCAGATATTTTTCTCAACTGACTTGGAGATTGTAGTTCCCAGAAAGATCTATTTTTGCCTATATGAATGAATTGTAGCTTAAGCTGCTTCCTGGCTGAGGAAGGTAGCTATTGAAACACTAACCCATAAAGGTTGGAATATGCCCAGTGGAAAGTGAGTGTACAGGAAAGCAAGCAAGCACACTGTCAGAAAAAGGAACATTTTAATGCATTCCAATGAGGCCAAAGATGTCACTAGAGTTTGAAAGGAAACCAGTTGTGTTGAGCATCAGTGACTGATGGAAACCACAATTAATTTACTTTATAGCTCCTGCTGCTGTTTCAGGTGACTGAAGTCCTAAACTGATTAAGGAAAGTCACAGATTTCAGTATGACCAAAGATAGGAAGTTACCTATTTCCAATGACTTTCATTTCAGTGACACGATCATTGCTGGAGGCAGTCCAACTTCTGTGAGTTTGAACTTCGTCATCTGAAAAATAAAAAATAAAAATAAAAAAATTACGTTTAGTGATTTACAGGCTCCAATGCAGAATGATTGCTATAAAAATAAGGTTTTCTAAAGAGAGAGAACTTTAGTGACATTCATAGTGTCTTCAACTGACACACAGAAAGGTCTTGCTGTGCATTTAAAACTGTATTTCCACACATATCAAGGTAGGTTTGTGATGCCGGAGTTGCATTGGTCCCCAAAGACCTCCTGGGTTTCTACAAGTCTTTCTAAGCCCTGGAAAGCAGAGTAGCTTAAAAGTCAGCTAACTTCTCTTCTAATAGCAGCTTCTGTAGAGTGGGGACATAGCAATCTAAAAATGTAATCATATTTTAAAATCTTCCTTGTGGAAATAAGGCATATGAAATTGAATAAATAATTAATAGTACATCAATGCATAAATGGTCCACTGACAGACTTTTTTTTGTGTGTGTGATGGAGTCTCGTTCTGTTACCCTGCCTGGATGCAGTGGCATGATCTTGGCTCACTGCAACCTCTGCCTCCTGGGTTCAAGCAATTCTCATGCCTCAGCCTCCTGAGTAGTTGAGATTATAGGCACTGGTCACTGCACCTGGGTAACTTTTGTATTTTTAGTAGAGATGGGACTTGCCATGTTGGTTCAGGCTAGTCTCAAACTCCTGACCTTAGGTGATCTGTCTGCCTCGGCCTCCCAAAGTGCTGGGATTACAGGTATGAGCCACCATGCCCAGGCCAGACTATTAGTTTATTAGGAAAAATAACATTTATAACAGCCTAAGAACCACAATATTACTAGCAACTTATATTCATGCGTATGCACTCATTCTTTTGTCAAAACTAATGACTTTCTTGAGAATTTTGTGGGTTTCTTGTTTTATCTATTTCTGTATTATTTATATCTTGCTCTAGCTATGTATAATATATATCTATATCTAAACAATATATTGTGATTTTTGTGTGTACTGTTTTTAGTTTACTGGAAATGCTTTTTGAAATTCAAACTTTGTGTATTAAGATCCCTACTTGTTGCATTTAGTTATACTTCACTAATTTTTCACTGATGTATAATATTCTACTGTGTGAATATAGCACACTTTATGTATTCATTTCCTCATTGAGAACATTTGGGCTGTTTCCAGATTAGTTGTTTTCCTGTAGGCGAGAGAGAGTACAGAGAGAAATTCTATCAATATTATTCTACAGGTATTCAAGCACCTACAGTTAAACTGTAAGTAGAATGGCTGAGTCATACGGTATGCAAATGTTGAACTTTATAAACAATGGCAGTTGTCTTCCAAAGAAATACCAGTGCGTACTGCCACCAATGTTGTAGAAGAGATTGTATTGATCACCACCCTCTCCAACTTTTAGCAATGTAAAACTAAATTTTTGCCAATCACATATTGGATATACATATTCTTGTTGTTAATCTTCTTTGGGTTATTATGTATGTTATGAATATCTTCTTATAGTTTTACCTTTCTTTATTACTGTCTTAAAAAGTATCTTTTGATGAACAATGCTTTATAGTAACGTAATATAATTTACCAGGTTCATTTTCTTTCCTTGTTATTACTTTTTGAATCTTGTTTTCAAAAGTCTACTCCATCCAAGATTAGAAATATTTATACTAGAATTTCTTCCAAAATCTTTAATTTTGTTTTTGACCTTAATACACATGGAGTTTATTTTGTTATGTGGCCTACCATGAACTGAAACCATTTTCCCCCATCCATACGGCTAACCAGGTATTTTGAGCTCTATTTTTTTTTTTTTTATTGTGAGTGTGTCTGGTTTTTGTTTTTTGTTGCTGTTGAGACCACATCTTGCTGTGTCACCCAAGGTAGAGTGCAGCTCACTGTAAACTCCACCTCCTGGGTTCAAGTGATTCTCCTGCATCAGCCTCTGGAATAGCTGGGACACTACAGGCATGGGCTACAACAGCCAGCCAAATTTTGAATTTTTTTTAGTAGAGAGAAGGTTTCACCATGTTCACCAAACTGGTCTCAAAACTCCTGGCCTCAAGTGATCCGCCTGCCTCGGCCTCCCAAAGTGCTGGGATTACAGGCATGACCACCGTACCTGTCCTCAGCTCTCTTGTTTAATAGTCCTTCCTTTTTCAATTAATCTACTATGTAACCTATGTTATATATCAAAGTTCCATATATGCTTGGATTATTTCTAAGTTGTATTGATTGATTTATCTATTCCCGCATCTATACTGTATTCTTAATTACTATAGCTTCATTGTATTTTTATTTAGTAAAACAAGTCTTCCTTTTTCATTTTTCTTCTCTAATAGCATTTTGGCAATTTAAATAGAAGATAAGAGGGCAATTATAAGTCCTGTTATCTTCCATTTAAATTTTAGAATTATATTGTCAAGTTTTTAAGATATCCTTGATGGAATTTTTAATTGAATTTTTAAAAGTGGTTAAATTAAAATAAGATCTTTAGGGTGAGCCCTAATCCAATATGACTAGTTATAACTAGTGTCTTTATAGGGAGAAACTATTAGACACAGATCATGTGAAGATACAATGAGAAGGCAGCCTCTGCAATCTGCAAGTCAAGGAAGAGGGGCCCAGACCAATTTTATAAAATTACCATCTTTATAATATTGTGTTTTCCATGCTAGAACACAGGATATCTGACCAGTTATTTAGGTTTCTTTAAAGTGTTTCATTAAAGCTTTATATTTTTATACATTTCTATGAATTATTCTTGTATATCTCTTGTTTGACTATACCTATATACTTTAAATTTTGTTGCTATTGAAAATGATATTTTTAGGTTACATCTTCTAATTATTTTAATTGTATCTTTCTGTCTCTACTTTTTCCCATTTTAAACGATCTAGTGTTAAACCACTCACTGTATTTTGAGCTATAGTAATGAGAATTAATTTAGCAGCATTCATATGAATACATTAGACTTTCCCAATTCCGTGTACTTCCCTTTTTCATCACTCTATTACTCTTCTCTAAGATGGCAAAGTCTTTGATGCTCAGCAGGTACTTGCTAAATGCTAGTCACTAAGCTAACATACTCTATTTCTTTCTGAGGGTCAACCCCAGGACACCAACATTTTTATTAAATGATTAAAAAAAAATGAACATTTGCCTTTCTCATCTCTTTTGGGAGAAAAACAACATAAATATGTTTTCAATTTCCTCATGGGCAAAATGCCCCATCCTCATCCTTCCCAATACTAAATTTTACTGCATCCCAAAGGGACATTTTATAGTCCTGACATGATTCAATTAAAAAAATAAGGGCTAGAGGAGGAAAATAAATTTGAAATCTTCCATTTATTGTATCTTCTGCTTGGAGAGAAAACACAAATTATTGCATAAGATGTCTGAGAAGTTCAGTCATAAATAAATGCCTAGCAATGCTTATCTAATGTTTCCCAACTGTTACTTAACAATATAATGTTTTAACTATATTAAAATACTTCAAGATATTCTTTAAGAAACTCAAGAATAAAGAATGAGTTTATGTCTGGCAAAATGTCCAGTCTGATATTAGGTCCTTGTGGTCAAGCAATATATTAACTCTAATATACAATATCAAGAACACTGAATACATTTTACATTAAAATAACAGAAAGTAAAATTCTCCATTAGATGCAATTCTTACTGCAGAGGAAAAAATAACTTGCTTCCATTTTTTCATTACCTCAAGAATATTAATGCCATTGTATCCAAGCAACAAGATGGGAACACTTATTATCTTATCATACTTGGATGATTAAATTTGCTGTCATATAAAAAGGAGGTACGTTAATACCAAGAGACAGCTTTCTTACATCTAAGTGGGAAATACATATACTTCCCATATTTCCCATATATAAAAAATACTCTCTAACCAGCTGTTCAGTTTTTGATACACAATAAAGAAGTGTACTGATTGGGACCTAGTCTGACCAGTTCTTTAAGATCTCTCATCTACTAAAATTCAAGGTTCTGGTTGAAGAAGTAAGATTAGAAAGGGGAGAGGCAAGTAGATGGGTCCTAGAAAGAAACTAGTGAAATAAACTAAAATCTGGCTTAGTGTTTATAGGAAGTAGTGGTAGCTGGCATTTTCTAGGGGCCTGTTTTGTGCACAAATCTCTGTTATATTTGTCTTTTACAACTCTATTTTAAATTTTATTTTAATTGTGGAAAATAAATGTAACATAAAATTTATCATCTTAGCTGTTTTTAAATGTACATTTCAGTGGCATTAAGTACATTCACATTGTTGTGCCACTATCACCACCATCTACCCATGAACTCTTTTCATCTTGCAAAATTAAATATCTGTACCTATTAAATAATTACTTCATATTTCTTCTTCTCCCTGAAAAAATTACAATAGTGACATCAAATAGTACTCATTGCAGATCACAATAACAGATATAAAAATAATGAAAAAGTTTAAAATATCCAGATAATTACCAAAGTGTGATGCAGAGTCACAAAGTGAGTACAGGCCATTGAAAAAATGGTGCCACCAGACTTGCTTGATACAAGGTTGTCATAAATCTTCAATTTGTAAAAGTATCTCAATCTGCGAAGTACAATAAAGCAAAGCAAAATAAAACAGCCTATGCCGGTATAACTACTGGGAGTGGCTTTTTTCTTTCTGTATAATTCTTTTAATGTTCTTCCAGGTTGTCATTTGTATCAGTAGTTCATTCCTTTTTACCGTTGAGTAGTACTCTATATGTATGTGATAGCATTAGTTAAATATTTACCTGTTAAATTACATCTGGGTTACTTAGGGTTTTGGGCTACTATCCTTACATCTCCTGTTTTATTCTGTGCTTTGGTTTGTTGCCCTGTTTCTCTTTTAATGCCTTCCGGTGGGTTAGTTCAACCTTTTCTAGATTTTCATTTTGATTTGTGTGTACTGTTTTGTGTTGTATCTCTTTGTATAGTTGTCTGAGTAGCTTTTCTATACGGAGTTCTTAAAATTAATTTTTCTAATATCCTCTTAAGGTAACTATTATGATTCCTGTATCACAGATAAGAAAACTGAGGCTCAGAAACAGTATGTAGCATGCACCAGGTCACATAACTAGTAAGTGTAGAGCTGGGATTTGAACCTAAGTCTGTCTTACTTCAGAATCTACAGTCTTGCTACCATTGGCTACAGGACAAACGATAAAGCCTCACTTATTATGAGCCATCTTTACTGGGGAGGAAATCGACAAGACTAGGAAGCACTGAGGAAGGATCAAAAAATGTCATATCTCAAGGCTTTTTGCTCTTGTTCTTCCTTCAGTCTGTGATGTTTCATCTTTAGTCTCTTTCTACCTATCTAAACCCAACTTACTGGAATGCAGCCACCTCTATTAATCCTTCTTCAATTGCCTTACCTCTCCACTGTAGAAAGTGTTGGCTTCTGCAAAGCAGTTTATTTATACCTTTCTCCTGGCCTGAATTCTGGTTAGCTATTCATATGTCTTGCTTCTTGTCTTGATTGGGAACACTTTGAGAAAATGAACTAAAACTTAATTAATCTTTGTCATCTCTAGCTAGAACAATATCTAGCATGCAGTAGTTGATCTAGCAAATGTTTACTTAACTCAGTGGAACTGAATTAGTACTCAGACGTTCTGAGTAAATCTGCTAAGTTATTTGTAAGGAGAGTTAGTAAGAACCTTCCTAGATAATTAACAGATAGTTACCTCCTCAATAGATTAAATCTTTTACATGTGTCATTGAGAATTTTTAAGAGTTGATAAGTAGAAAGCAGATCAATTCAATTAATTAACAGGTGGAAAATTCCTCATTCCTATTTAGAGAATTCCTCAGGTTATAAAGATTTCATTTTTAAAGTTATGTAAATCTCAAATTTCCTGGTACCCACAGGTACAGAAAGAGGAGTTTTTAATTTTTATTTTAATCATTATTGATCAAACATGGTGAAATATCTCTTTCAGGATTGTCTCTCTAAATTCAGAAAAAAGATAAGCTACCAAGTGTTTACCAGATCAATTTAAAACCTACTCTAGGGGGAAAAGTCATTTAGTTGACATAATGACCGCTTTATATGTTTAAGCAGTGCTTTACTTTATAAAGCCATAAAAATATATGTACAGTAATACAGTAATATACTCATCTCTCATTCTAAAAGAACTGCTATAAACCATGATTTGTAAGAGTTTGAAACATAAACGCTTTCCTAGAAGGACATGAATACGATTTATATTGCTGTGTTATTCCTTCCTAAGTGCTTCTTGAAGCCCATTTTCCTCATGAGTTGTGGCTCCTCAAATAGAGTAGAATTACTATTGAATGTTATTAATGCAACTCTATTTTTAAAAAAATAAGTTAAATTTGATTTTTTTGAATATAACTAGTCAAAAAAAGAATAATTGCATGAATCTTTATTTTTAATTTGATTAGGAATAAATATATGCACAACAATGATCACTCGATGTTAACATTAATAATTATAAATCTTCATGTTAAGGAGATCTTGACCATAGCTTACCCAGATGAAGTAGTCTGAGTGTACACTGCAAGAATTATAAAATGATTCAAAATTCATAAGTATGCACAGCACTTTACATTTTATAAAATGCATTTAAATAGTCGTGATGGGAGAGTGCAGATTTAGAGACTAAACTTGTTTAATTTTAGTTGTTAATTTTAATTTTTATTTTTAGTTATTTTAATTTATTTAGCTATTTTATATTATTTTATTAATCAATTTAATTTATTTTAATTTTTAGTTTTTATTTTATTTTAATAAAACTTTTGATTTTTATGTGTTAGTTTTTACTTGTAAACTTGTTTAATTTTGGTAAAGGTTGTTTAATATCTGGGCAATTTTGTTTCCTCCTTTCTAGCACCTAATCATCAATGGTTCATTACCTACAAGGTATCAACATACTGTTTTACAATATATGTACTCTTCTCCCGCTCCAGTGACCTTTGCCTGTCTCTCCCCATGTACCTTGTACTTCGCCGCCCATTTTTCAATACATGCTGTGTTTCTAAACGACTTCACGTGGCCCTCACTATGTTCCTTTCCATCAGACTAAAGCCTGTCTGTGTCCTAAATAGCAGGCTGAGTTTCATGTCTTTTACAAAATTAACTAAACAACTCCAAAACTGCACACACTGTCTTTCTTCCGTGTACCACATATTCATTCACCAAGCATTTGAGTCCATAGGTACTTTGCTACCTATGGTAAGCTATATTCTCTGCCTGCAGCATTTTCAACATTTTATAGATGCATTGCTCATAGTAGGCAAAATGAAGCAAATGAATTCTTCATCTAACCAACATTATAGCCGTAAGATTTCTGCATCCAACCAACATTATAGCCAGGTATATAGTTAGAGAGCATCTGGAAAGGACTCAACTTCTTAATTTTGGTTGTCTTTGGAGTAACTATGTCTCGAGAACTCTGAGTTAGCATGAATCATATCACATCCTCCACTAGAATGTAAGTCCATAACAATAAAGATTCTTTTATCCTCATTGTTATACTCCAGATAACTACTGCAGTACCTAGTCCAATGGAAGCACTGAATTATGTTAGTAGGATGCAGAAATCTTAGAGTTATTTGCTTCATTTTGCCTACTATGTGCAATGCATCTAAGAAATATTCATGACATATTTGACAAATGAATTTTAATATGAGCGATAGGCCTTAGTGCTAGACATTTCAATCTTTACTATTATCTGCACTTTCACTAAGACTCAAGACGTAAGTAGGATTTAAAATGTGGAGAGAATAAAATGTAGCAAAAGACAAAAATGTACGTCTTGGATGGCTGTGCTCTTTTAAATCCTCTATCTGAAAAAATTTTGATATGAAAATAAAAATTAAACTTAACTCTTATTTTTTTTTATTTCAAACATTGTTAGGTTAAATTGTTACCTTAGCTTTAATATTTTTACTTTGAAAGATGCAACTGGAAAAAATAAAAGCTGAGTATTTTTTCAAATATAATTTTTCTCTGTATCATCAGGAGACTTAAGACACTACTCTTAATTGAATAGTCTCAATGTCATTTTTTTCTCTATGTGTCATGCAGGACATGAATGACAAGGGATCAGCAAGAGAAGTCTAGCTAAATAGGAGGGGCTTGACTGCATCCTTATCAGAAAGAGGGTAAATTGGCAAAGTCAAGAAGTAAATTTAGGAAAGTTAATTGAGCAATAGCAGAAGTGCAGATTCATTAACGTTTAGTAAAGGCAAAGAGAGACTGGTAATTCCCATTAATATACAATCAACTAGTTGGATTTTGATTTTTTTACTTTCTGTTTTTATTTTTTTGGTATTGCTTTGTTTCGTTTTGAGATGGAGTCTTGCTATGTTGCCCAGGCCAGGCTAAAACTCCTGGGTTCAAATGACCCTTCTGCCTCAGCATCCCAAGCAGATGGGATTAGGTGCATCCAGCTCATACAATCAAAGTCTGAGCAACTTATGCTGTCAAATATTATTAAATGATACTCCCAAAGGAAATATTGTATGCCAAACTTAGATTTCCATACATCTGCTCATGATGGAACATTTGAATTTGACACATGGCTTGCTGTCTGACAGCCAAAAATTCTGTTTTGGGAGCATTAGTATCTTTGTCAGTAGTAAAACACTGTTTATGCCATTATTTCAATATATTATTACAATGTATTTTCAGCATTGTTTCTTATACAGTAATCTCAAAAGTTCCCAAAGATGCTGCTTGTTTTGGAAGGTGGGAAAAGGGGGTAAGGGTGATGAAGTAGGAAGTAGGGATGAGTAGGCACTTTTAAATTTATGTTTAAGACTTAATACAAGATTTTGTTTTAAAAAGTTGTTGCTAAAAAAATAACTTGAAGATTACTGCTTTTTTAAATAAGAGTGAACATGGAAATAATAAGTGTTGATACTAATGATAAAAATCATAGGTATCATACGTTTAAAATTGCTGCAAATATAAAAAGCAATAGGCCTGCCAACAGCAAAATATTTTTAGCCTGCAGTACTCATTGCTTTCAAGCTGGGAGACCACCTATTCCTTAGCAGAAGAATGAGGAAATTAATGAACAAATATAAATTCATACAAATGTACTGTGACTGCATTTAACAAGGGAGGCATGATGAGGGATTTTTTAAAACCTTTTTTAAAAATATTTTTGGAAACAAATTCCCATGATCAAAACACACGAACACGTTCAAGTTTGTTGCACATTTTCAGGAATACAGTGCATTTGAAAGAAAGTGGCCTGCACTGTAAATCACGCAGGTAGGAATTGTTCTGAGCCCAAGAGCCCTCAACATCTCAGCACTGGCCAAGACATTTTAATTCCTGTAAAAGAAAGTTTTGACTCAGGTGTGTTTTATGACTGCCTCTGGAGCCATGACAGCAATATTCAGGATTTTTCAGCCTTGAGACTATTGATATTAACGGTAGGAAAATTATTTATCATAAAAAGAGTTGTCTAAGCCTTGTAGTTGTTTCAAAGCATCCTTGACCTCTACCACTACATTCCTGTAGTACTCACCCTCTTCCACCCCATCCCCAACTTTCTCTCCATCCCGAAAAGTAACAAAATGTCTCCAAACAATGCCAACTGTCCCATGGTGGTGTATCACCTCTCTAGAGAACTACTGATATAAACTACAGGACCAAGCCTGACCGAAGAGGATAACCACAAGTTATGCTAAGATTATTTCACATGCTTTTCGGACTAAAGAAATACAAATGAAACAACATTATTGGTTAAAGTAATTGTATTTCAGTAACTATCAATTTCCCAACTGTTATACTTTGGGTCTTGCTTTCCAAGCATCACTAAATGGGTAAATTCAGCTGAGACTGTTATATTAATATTGTCAACTTTATTCGTTTATAAGACATCATTCTACTGCTATCTTGTACTTCAATTTGGTGTTTTATGCTATAAATATTACATCTCAATGTGAGGTTTATGCTTTCATGTAAGTGTCGTTGAATGTTCCTTACAGGTAAAATTAATGCTATAAAACATGACCTCTTGAATTTCATTGGGTTTTAAATAAGAATTGTTGATAACTTGAAAACTCTTATCTTTAATTTTTAATAAAAGTTCTAAGTATGTCAAATTAAAAATTGTGGTAGCTTAATTTTTATTCTATGAATAATTTACAATGCAGATGGAACTAATTGACAGCTCTTAGGACCTTTTCAACAAATATTAAGTTAGCATCTACCAAATGCTAGGCATAAGAAATGAAGCACTGAATGCTAATTTAATGCCTCTTAAAGACATCTCTGTCTGAAGTTTGTGTGTTCACCACCTTTATTTTACTATTTATTATGTATGATATTTACTAGCTCAGACTGTTGCTCTTTATTGCTATGATCACCTGGAGATAAAACTTACTTTCGTAGGTTTAGGAACTAAATCTCCATAGATAATCAGGATTTCCTCTAGGCTCCAGAATTACATCTCCAACTCTTTACGAGGAAGTTCACTTCAATTTTCTATTTGACCTGAAATGTGCAAATAAAAATGATCTTTATTCCACTCTTCATCCCCTGACCTTCTATCAAATAGGTATTTCAGAATTTCTAGTCTGCCACATTGTGCAAAACAGAAATCTTAATTCTTTTTATTGCCACTCCACAGATTTGGTCTGGATCTGATCTACTGCAGTAATTTTGTCTTGTCTACCAGTTATTATCAAAATAAACTATACTTTGGTTGTCATTCAAAACTTCTAAGCATATAAAAAACCTACCTTTATATTTGATTTGTCAAAAACCCTTGACTCAAGCCAGGCTGATTTCCTGTTGTCGGAATCTACCATGTACATTCCTGCCTTTTCACTTCTCTCATGAACACATTCGAAACCATTACTGTCATGAAGTCATCTACATTTAGTTTGTAGCAATTTAATCAGTTTTCTGAATTCAGTTATTCTATATTATTTAACTTAAAGAAAAACAGTTCATGTTGGTCCTCCTTAAAATCGTCTAGTGCTTTCCACTGCAGTTAGAATACACTAAATAATATGGGTCATGGCAGCTACTTCAAATTTAACTGGGCATATTGCTTTTAATCTACTAAGACTGGCAGTTCTAAACTTGAACCATTCTTTCTTGAATCATTCTCAAATTAACTGACCACCATTCTCAAAGGCCAGCCTAAGTAATCAACTTGTACTTTTTTGTGTGTGTCAACTGTAATTCCACAGTTGATCATATGTTTCCTCTTTGTCATGCTTCAGTTCAAATTCCATCTTCTCATACAAGACTCTCCTGATTATCCAGTGTAAAATGTCCTGCCTTTGTCCTGTTTTACTTTCTCTATAGAATTTATTTCCATGCATAATTGTGCGTGCGTGCGTGTGTGTGTGTGTGTGTGTGTTTTCTCTTTAACACAAGGGAAGTTATTTCTCTGGCTCACTCTTTTATCTCCAGAGGTTTGAACAAATTTATAAACAGTGGTAGTTAAAAAAATATTTATAGACTAATTGAATGAGTAAGTGCGTGTTAAAAGTAGACCAAGGAGTTCTGCTTCCATGAATGGCCAAGTAACTCCTATTATGTCAGCTTTCTTGCAGATAACAACTGTAAACTATAGACACACACACACAGAGCATTGCTATAGTGTAGACTCTAGTCCATGCCATAAGGTTGACTAAAACTCTGATAGAGACTTGCAGTCTTACATGAAGTACCAGATGGTAGATTCTGAGTCAACATGAAAAGCGAGGAAGAAAATTTTCAATAAGGAGAAATTCATCAAGGAGGAACTTTAAATGTAGTTCCTAAACTCTGCCCAAATTTCTTTATGTGCCCTGAACCATGAATATGCAGGACATATGCAAAGCAGTTTATCAAATTCTGAAAGAAATAAACCAAAAAAGCTGATGCCAACCAGAGGGAAGACAAAATTGGCCAAGGCCTCTGTTGCAACTGAATCACAATTGACCTTCTCTCTCTACCCAGCCTTGGTTCTCATACCTTTATGGATTGTTCCCAAAAAATCACCTACATGCTAATCTTTGCCATAGAGTTTGTTTCCAGGGAATTGAATATAAGATAATAACAGAGATTTGAAGGCAGACTCCACCACTTACTATTGAAGATACTTCTTCTTTGGGTAACTAATTGCTTTGAAGCTTTCATGGGTTTTATGAATATTTAATGAGGAAGTAGATATGTGAGTAATATGTAACACTCTCCACAGAACTAAGCCTTATTTAAGAAAAAAAATTTACAAAGGTGTTATTTAACTGGTATTTTCTATGTTAAGCAACTAAAACTGTCTTTTTAAATTTATTATACTTTAAGTTCTGGGGTACATGTGCAGTAATCTGATGTAAAAATTATACATTAATATGAACTAAATGCAAAAATTATAAGTATATGGCTCAATGCATTTTTATATATATGCACAGCTATGAAACTACCACACAGAGCAAACTATGAAACATTTTTCAGCTCCCCACTTCTCTATTAATACTGCCACCAGAAACATCAATTATTCTGATTTTCATCACCGTATATTAGTTTTTCCTCTTCTTAGACCCATATAGGTAGAATTATACAGTATGTACTTTTTCATACCTGGTTTTTCCAACTCTGCATAACTGGGTTCATCTATGTTGTTGTAGAAAGTAATATTTTGTTATTTATTAATTCATTCATTCATTTATATTTTATTTTATTTGAGACAAGGTCTGGCTCTATCACACAGGCTGGAGTGCAGTGGCATGATTTTGGATTACTGCAAATTCTACCACCTGTGCTCAAGACATTCTTTCACCTAAGCCTCCTGAGTAGCTGGGACTACAGGTATATACCACCATGCCCAGCTAATTTTTGTATTTTTGTAGAGATAGTGTTTTGCATGGTGCCCAGGCTGATCTCAAACTTATGAGCTCAAACCATCTGCCTGCCTCACCCTCCCAAAGTGCTGGGATTACACAGGTGAGCCACTATGCCTGGCCTAGCAGTTTGTTCTTTGTTTTAATTATAGTGATTCTTATAAGAAGATATCAAATTTACTTACCTATTTTACTCCTTATCACTTGAGTTGATTCTTATGTTTGGCTATTATAATAAAGCCACTATGAACATTTTTGTATATGTCTTTTAGCAGATACATGAACACATTTATCTTAAATAGATGCGTAGGAGTTAGGCATCTATTGCTGAGTTATAGGGTAGGTTTACTGGTAAAATGAATCTTGATAAAACCTGCCCGGTATTAGGATTTTAATCAATACACTCTATTAACTATCTACTAGTTAACCTAAAATGAAAATATGTAACAAATTAGGAAGATTATGAATGAAGCCCGTGAATGCTCAACAAAATTGACAGCGAAAAAGAGAGAAAATAATTATCTGAAAAATGATTAAAAAACCCAAGTTCATTTAACTTGTTCAATGTAGCTACACAAACACTGGGAATCAATCTAACCAGAATTTTGTTCTGCAATTCTTCCTCAGACCTGCACATTTGCTTTGAATTTACAGATAATATATATAATGACATATTGAGCATGACACTTCAGGTTGGCCTGAAGTTTGGATGAAGTAGATGAAAACCCTGTCACTGATTTGCCCACAATGGGCTGGGCAGCAATGATACAGCAAAAAGGAAAAACAAAAGTAAAATTATACTGGAATTAGGAGACCCTCACAATGGTTGCACTGTGAGAATATTCCTTGTTGAATAGTAAAACAACATATTAAATATTAAAATGGCATTGTCTTGAAGAGGACATTTACAAAAATAGAAGCACCATTAAAGGAAACCAACAAGCGGAATGGAGCTATCATCAGGGTTAGGACTGCAATCAGCAAGCATAAGGAGTTTTGTTACCAGAATCTGGAGAAGCTGGCCCAATAAAAGCTGTTGTCTTCAGTGGATAAAATCAACCAAATGGTAGCATTGTGGCAAGGAGAGAGCTGGAGATGTAAATATCCTAACTGCGTTCACTTTCTGCCTTCTGAATGCTGAAGCCTCTCACTGGCAAATTGCATGTGTCACTTCTGAATTATTTCCATAGGCAATAATTTTAAAGCTAAAATTAATAGGTCATAGGGTATGGATTTTTAAATATCTTAATATGATGTCAAATAGTCTTGAGGGATGGCTGCACTATTATATGCACTCAAGAGGATATTAGGAGCATAATACTTGTAATAACTAGACAGAACATTTTCTCTTATACTTTAATTGACCATTAGCTTTTCTCCTGTTAATATTTTCTCTTTATATTCTCTATTGTTTTTTACAGTAGAGTGCTAGTGTTTCCCCTATTAATTTGCTAGGGCTCTCAATCTATTAAGAATGTGAATATTTATTTATTAAAGCAATATCTGCTACTCATTCAATCTTTTCTTTAAGATTTTTTTCTGCTGACAGTGCTTAGGGAGTTATTTCTCCTTCTGAAATCATTCAAAATTATGTATTTCCTGGTTTACAGTACCATAGTCATTTTTCTAACTCAGAACTTCTGAATCTATCTGACACCTTTCAAATATTTATATAACAGTTGTATCATTCGGGAACGTGATTTCTCTCTTCGTTCATTTCTTACATGTGTTATCAAAATGCTTACTTTTTTCATCTTTCCATCCTCCCTCCTCTCCTTCCCTCCTTCCTTCCTTTCTTCCACCCTTCCTTCCTTCCTTATTTCTTCTTTCCTTTCTTCTTTTCTTTCTTTCTTCATTCCTTCCTTTTTCTTTCCTTCCGTTCTTTCTCCCTTTCTTCTCATACAAGTAGGATCCATTTTTATAGAGTAATTTCTAGGGTTTTATTTTGTTTTGTTTTCATTTTGTTGTTGTTGCTGCAATAAAGAAAACTGTGGCTGGGCATGGAGGTTCATGCCTGTAATCTCAGTACTTTAGAAGGTGGAGGTGGGCGGATCACCTGAGGTCAGCAGTTTGAGACCAGCCTAGCCAACATAGCAAAACCCTGTCTCTACAGAAAAATACAAAAATTAGCCGGATGTGGTAGTGAGCAACTGTAATCCCAGCCATTTGGGAGAGCCAGGCAGAAGAATCACTTGAACCTGGGAGGCAGAGGTTGTAGTAAGCCAAGATTGCGTACACTGCATTCCAGCCTGAGCAACAGAGCAAGACCGTGTCTTCAAAAAATGAAAAAAATTGGGATGAGTGTGCTGTGATTTCTTTTTTAAAGGTCAAGGTATGACAAGAAAGTAGGAGTCAATTGGGTAAGGAAAATTCCAGGTAGAGAGAATATCATATGTGATGGTCATCTAATGACAGATAGAATGGTATATTATTTTAAAACTATAAAAAACCTGGAATGGTTGAAACATAGTGAGAGAAGAAGAGCAATTAAAGTTGAACCTGAAAAGGTAGGCCAAGGTCAGGCAGCAAAGGGCATTTGGTCAATTTATGGTTATAGATCTTTATTTCAGAAGCAAAAGAAAAACATTTAGGAGTTAAATGATGAGTAAAGAATAATGTAATCCAATTTTTAATTTGAAAAGAATTTTTGTGTACCGAACTCCATAAAATTTTTGACAAGCCTAGTTAGGAGGCCACTGCAAAAATTCAAGAGGAAGGTTTAAGAAAGTGACAGTGGAGAATAAAGTAAAATTGATAGAATTTCATACTGAAGTGGATAGAAAGCATTAGCGAACTGAACCTTTGTTGATCTCTTAGAACTACCCATGATCCTTTGTGTTCTTTCCTCCATTAGATGATGTTCCATAAGAACTAGTTCATTTTCTCATTCAGGTCCATTTTCCAGCCCTCTGCTGCTTTTTTTTTTTTTTTTCTTTTTTCCCCAACAGCTGATCCATGCACACTGCATTCACTCAGCTCACTTTGACTCGTCAGCCAACAGGAGGCCTTAAGGAGAGTGAGAGATGGAAGTAAAGAGAAAGCAAGGACATTTTTGCTTCTTTCTCTTCCTGGAGTGGTATCTTCAGTCATAAATGTGTTTTCTGCTGACTCTAGCATACATTAAACAGGCCTAATGTGTTTCTAACTTTCCCAGGGACTTCAGCTCCTAGAATTCCATAAGGTGTCCTCACTTGGACCTGCAGCCTAGGGTCAACAGTAGTTTCTTGCTACTGCTAACTTCTAGTTTGCCTACATATATTCTATTTGACTTTTTAACTACTTCATCACTTGTATAACCAAATCATCTCTGTTTTAAATACTTAGAAAAGTTTCTATTTTCCTGGTTGAACCCTTAGCAATATAAGCCTTGAAGCCCAAATCTAGAATTAAGAATTATAAGTGTTACAGACCTACACCTCAGGCTTGACTCCCTCTGCTTATTTAGGTCAATGTAGAGGTACACTGTAGGGATTGAGAGAAGCAGTAGTGTAATAAATTAATCACTTAAGCTCATTTGGTTCACCAGGCGGCCCTTTAGCTCACAGTTCTTTCTTTACAAAACAGAAATGTTTTGAACAAGTGAAAGAGTCATTCTTATATACCCAACCAGTAGGGAGGCCAGTTTTGATATCAAATTTAGAATTTGTAGCTTTATTCTTGCCCGTTATAACAGGCTGATTATGGACAATAAACATTCTGAATCGGATGATCAGTTCTATAAAACTGTACTCTCTTTCAAAATACCCTTTCAACTTTTGAAAATTGTAAATAATCATATAAAATAATAATTTTATCAAAATTTATGGTAGTTCAACAGTCAAGCCTTTATCAAGCACCTACTAAATGGGAGACACAATAGCACATTTTTTACATGTGTTTGATTTTATCTCCCTTGTTTGTTACAATAAAAAATTTAGAAAATGTTACCCTGAGAGGTTGATCAAATTGCAGAATGTCGTTGTAATAGACCTTAATGTCACTCTTGTCATCTGCTATAGCCAATCTGTTTTACTTTTGAAATGCTTTAGACCAAATATATCTTCTGGGTTTTTGTTTATTTGTTTCAGTTAGTCCAGATACCAACTAGACATCAAAAGGAAATGTCATATTACATTATGCAACTTGATGAAAAGCAGCAATATAATAATTAAAATATTTCAACAGATGAAGGCTAAGTGGAATTGTCTAAGAGAATTTACATCACATTGAAAGACTAAATCTTTTTCCATACTGAAGTCTAGCAGTTTGAGCAGACCGAAAAAGTTTCTGTATCAGACAGTTTTCTAAGTTTCATGCATAGAAACCAATTCTGGTTAAAGGGAACTAAGGTGCTAGTATTGGAGCACATAGAACAGAAGACATAAATTTTCAGCTTAGTTGAGACTATTTCTCCTTGCATCCATATAATGTTGTGATTGTTTATTATCTATTCATTCATTAATCATTTATGGAGTAGCTAACTGAGGCCGGGCACTGTTATGAGTTGGGCAGTATGTAAGGAACAAACAAAATGCTTAACCGTCATGGAACTGAGGTTCCAGTAGCAGGATACAGAGAATGAATAAAGAACAAATAAAAATACATGAGATATAAATCCTACAGGCAAATAAAACAGGAAAGAGCAATAGAAAGTGATTGAGATGGGAAATTATTAATTTAATAATATTTTAATCCAAATTATTATAACTCATAAAGAAAAATTACTCCTTTTGAAATTAATGAATCTCATATTCCAATCTATGTATGTCTTCTTATTCTATCTTCCTCTTCCTCTTTTCTTCTTTTCCTCTTTCTTTGCTCATCATTCTTCTCTCAAACAGCTCCGTAACATAGTAGAGGATGCCAATAATATATTTTATTTATTGTGTGTTTTTCTGACTTTTATCAAGGAGGACATTTTGATGTTTTCAAAATGAATATATTATCAAAAGATAAATATTGTGAAGAAATTTGCAATATTATAAAACAAAATGAAAGCATTCCATGAATTCCTGTACTTTTGCTAGAATTCCACGATTTTGGCTTTAGCTTTTCTAGCAAACAGAGAAGGGAGAGAAATTAGCAATAAAATTCAAATGGCTACAAGGTGAAACAAATCAATTGCTTGGTGACACATGGCTACTTCTGATAGAATATTGCCACTGCTGGCCCTCCTTAGGAAAACATGTTGCAGTAAAGTTAAACGTGTTCCCAATGTCATCTTTCTTCATTTGGTAGTTTCTGACTGAAAGAATTTAAGTGTAAAATATCCTAAAATACTGGATCTCATCTTCTTGATGGTGTCTGCCATACACCAGGGAAATGTTATCTACTGTATTATATTAATTTACTGTATTATAATAATCAACATGCACAATCACAAATTAAAATTACAGAGAACATATAATTAACTGTGGGCTGATATAAAACAAGTTTGTGGAAAGTATAATTTAAATTAATTTGCTAGAATTGGGAATATGAGGAGAAAAAAGACAAAGGTTATCCAGGATCCAGTTGAGGGTGGCAGCAGTAGGTTGGTATCATGATTTGTTCTGGAGACAGTAAGGAAATCACATTGATAGAGCAGATGCTTCATTTTATGAAATAGTGGGAGAAAATGCTCTAGTTGTAGAGGGTAAACCTGACTAGTATAGATTTGGTGCTTTAAGCTTTAGATTCTAAATTTGGGGTACATTAGATAGATCAGGAGGCATATAGACTGCCTGAAATTATTTATGTTTGTGCATGAATATGTGGATTTACCTACATGTGCATGATATATATATGCTTATCTTGAGAAAGTGACTGTCTCATTCATCACTTTCTGAAAGGGACATGACCTGCTATGCCAACAGCCAAACAACAAAAAGTATAGAAACATTGCCCTACTGTCACTGATTAACCACGGATGTTCATTAAGACTGCTGCTAGGCTTTGAAAACTTTCCGGCTACTAGCATAAAGTTATTTCCACTTCTGATAAATAAAATAAGCAAAATATAACTAACTGATAAAGTTATTGTAAGAACCTGGGCTTGGAAATCTTTATTTGATGGGAAGTAATGAAAGCCCATAGTTTTATTCATTTTGCTCATATGATATCAAAAGCAGTAGTTCCAAAACTTTGGCAGATAGAATTTCCCACACCTTCACCAGTCCTTCCTCCACTTGGTTTATTCTCCTAACTGGTTGATTTAAGACACTGTAAAGTCAGTACCTGTTTAGGGATTGTGTGGGCCAGAATGTCATCCTCAGGGTCAGGAACACATAACCAATAATAATCATGAATTTCCAGTTCAGTTAGTGTGATTTTTATTATTATATTTGTTACAAAATGAAGCCATTGCAACATAATTTGTAAATTACCAACACCTTCTACCAAATAGAATTTAATTCTTCTTTTGCAGTCTAATGACCACAGAGAGATGAAAGGCAACTTTTTAAAGGCTTGGGGTAGTTAAGATAGCAATAAAAAGCAATAAATTGAGTTAGGTAAAGAGAAGAAATAAAATGAACTAAAATTGTTTTAGGATTTAAGAAGTTTAGTTTTCTTCAAACCAGAATTTCTAGGCATATAAAATCTCATGTAAATCAAAACTAATTTACTCTGCCAACTGGGTCTGTTTACTTTGGGGTATTTTACACATTCTCCTCATGTTTCCAATTACAAGAAAAAGCTAATTATCTCTAAATTAAGACTTATCTGACAGCTGATTTTGCAGTAAACTTACAACAACAAATTTATGTTTTCCCATGGCAATACCATGAGATATGGAAACATCATAATATTGTGTTAAGAATAACTGCACGTTCTTGGAAGATGTAAAAGTTTGTTCTCAACTGTATATCACTGTATAAACTTAATTATAATCTGTAAGTGAGAACCTGGATGAATGTATTATGTATGTTCAATAAAGACTATTGGCTCATTTGAAATGTCCTGAGCTGTTCCTGTTTCCACGGAAGCTTGTGAAAGAAAAATAACTGTATATATATATATTTGTCTTCAGCCTTCTAAGTCCCTGGTCAGTCATTGAAAGAGCTCCTGGCCAGAAGGTTGTGTATGGTGCTAGAACTCAATACTATATCTCTTGCTCCTAGTTCCTGGCACTGTCAATACATCAGCCAGGTGACCTTAAAAGTTATTCTATTCCCTCTTACTGTATTGCCTTATACAGCCCTTTCCTGATATGCCTAAATGATACTTTTCTGTCCTTACATTTCATGTTCACCGAACAGCATTGCTAGTCAAGGCCCATGATGGCTAACCTCTAAGGCATCTTCCTAATGAAATCCATTTCCTAACTGATTCATCCAGCCATATTCTTTCCTTCACATCTTTACTTTCTTAGATCTGACAAATTTTATATTATGTGTATTTTATCACAATTTTATTTTAAAAATCTGTTTGCCAATCTGAATGATCAAGTATTTCTTTTTTTATAACGATATTTCAGGCCGGGCATGGCAGCTCATACCTGTAATCACAACACTTTGGGAGTCCAAGGCAGTT
Source organism: Saimiri boliviensis (assembly GCF_048565385.1). Classification (NCBI taxonomy): domain Eukaryota; kingdom Metazoa; phylum Chordata; class Mammalia; order Primates; family Cebidae; genus Saimiri; species Saimiri boliviensis. The sequence continues at coordinate 15,911,589 of NC_133457.1, forward strand.
AGATCATGAGGTCAGAAGATGGAGACCATCCTAGCTAACACGGTGAAACCCCGTCTCTACTAAAAATACCAAAAATTAGCCGGGTGTGGTGGCACATGCCTGTAGTCCCAGCTACTCAGGAAGCTGAGGCAGGAGAATCACTTGAACCTGGAAGGCGGAGGTTGCAGTGAGCCAGGATCGCACCATTGCACTCCAGCCTGGGCTACAGAGCAAGATTCCATCTGGAAATAAGTAAATAAATAAATATGAAAAATATTTCAAATTCAGGTATTTCAAAATATTTCCAAAACCATTTAATGGCCCCCATGAAGGTTCATGACCTTCCATAGCATGATCTCATCTTACTTCTCAGAGAGCTCACAACTTGATATTTAAACTCAGGATATTTCAAATCTTTGTTTTCCAAATACGTCATTTACTTTCACATTACCAGTCTTAGCTAGCTCATACTCTTTCCTCATTTTGAAAGTCCCCATTCTCATCTTCCAGGGTAGAGGTAAAACGTTCCTTCTGCCCTGAATCCTTGTAGAATTCAGAAAGTTCCAAATACATCAGATTTCTTCATAAGCCCCAGATGCTGTGCACAGACAATCACAACTAATTTAACTAATTGTCTTTTGCTGTCTTTCATTAACCAGTTAGAGTACATCTGTCTGGGCTGTCCCCAGCAACAATTTTTTTGAAAAGCTTCATCTATGTGTATATGTTTTTTCCCCCTTCTGTGTCTTTCTACCTTCTGGTAGAGTGTTTTACATATAGTTTGCACACAAATGTTTGTTAACTGGTATAATGTACCAGGAGTGGTAACTTTAGCACCTCGATTACTTTAGGACACTTCTTGAAAGTTTAAAGTAACAACCTTTATGACAGTACAGCAAATTGGCAAACAAGCAAAACAGGAATAAATTGACTCTGTGCTAACTAAAAGCATTTTAAAAATTACTAGTTGTGTTAAATTACAAAATAATCAGTTTATTAAAACAAAGGCTTTGTCAATTTTAGACAACTGAATGATACATTTAGTAAATTTAGCACAATTGTTAATTAAAGGAAAATTCCAGATTCATGGAAGATTATAAAATATGACTGTCCAAAAATTGGCCAGACCACATTATAAATAAATGGATTGACTTTGGCTCACAGTGTTAGTTCTTTGCTGCTGCTGTTCTGTGTTGCTCAACATTAGTCTTTGCAGGAATATAATAAGCTAGTTTTTGTTAGAAAGTCAGATTATAAAGCCAGTAACTGTTGGAAATTTTTGGATGGTCTCTGTGGAAACCAGTGTATATGACTGGCGTAAGTGTTGTTAACAAGAATGACTGTGAAAATTTGACATTTGTTGTGATTTTCTGGCTTAACGTTAACTGAATTCTGTCCCATTCTACTATTTCATGTGTGTCACTTGTAATCTACAAAAAAAATAAATAAATAACAGTATCTCTCCCTTTATTCCCTTCCCTTTGTGGCAACAGGAAGATTTTTTATTTCCTCGTACTATGACCTCTAGGTAAGAAAATTGAGGATAGAATCCCTTGGTCCTTTTTTACTGGAATATAAGTCAGGTTGTCCTGCTTTTCCAGCCATTAAGGCATATCATAGGACTCCATTTAATCAGAAAATTTGGGTAGGATATTATAATTTATTTTAAATTTAAAAATTGTAACTATTATAATACTTGTAATGTATTTACTTGGTACAAGAGTCTACAGAACTTGGACTGTAAGTTCCGTAATAGCAGGCCTTTCAGTGAAAATTCTTACCCCCATAAAATTGTCATCCAAACACTCACTTCTTCTGCATGGCAACCCAGTCATCAGTTTACTACATAACTTCCCCAAAATGTTCAATACCAGTAAGCAAAATGTGTATTTATTCTCATTTTATACTTTAGTTATACTAATCATAGCATCCTATACACATTTTGTTTGCCTTACATTTTTTCCACTAATTTATCCTGAAGTTTATTTCATTTTGACATATAAAGGTCATCTTTTACTTTATTTTCTCCCTTTCCCATTTTAAATTAGGGATTGTGTTATGCATGTATAAGTCATGTTACATGTATACATGTATAGAGCACATGCATCTATACAGCTTATGAAAGCTATGTAGAGCACTAATAAAACAACCACCTATGCAGCTACCTGATTTGAAATATAATATTACCAATAAATTTAAATCCCATTGTGTATCACTCTTCATATTTGCTTCTATTTATCATCCAGAGTTTTTAAAAAATTAAAGTTTTATATTTAATACTCTCTTGCTTTTCTTCAATCTTACCACACAGGTATATAGATAATTACTTATTTTTATGTTACACACGCTTGAGCAATAATAGAAATCATACTACATGTATTTTTCTATGGCATATTTTTCATACTATGTATATTATTCATCTACGTTAATGCATATAATTACAGAGAGGAGTTCAGATAGGATTATCTATGCTTCTACTGTAGAACATTTGAAATTTCTTTTTTCACAGTTTTTTGCTCTTGTAAAAGAAAACAGTGCTATAAACTTTTTTGTGTGCACCTTCTGCATATGTACTAGAGTTTCTTTATGTGTATCTAATGATGAGGTTGTTGAGTCAAGGGGTATGAACACTATCAACATTTCTAGATACCAAATCATTTTCCAAAGTGTTTATGTGGATTTCCACTCACCACCACCTTTGTCTACACTCTCACAATACTTTTTAGTTTTTGACAATCTAGTGAGTGTAAAACTGCATTTCATTTAATTTTATTTTTCATTATTATATGTCAAGCTAGGAATCTTTTTATAGGTTTCTTGGATGTTGATTTTTTTTTCTATTCTTGGAATTATTTGTTCATGAGATATACCTACAGAAGACAGCATAAAACATACATGCCTAATTTAAAGAATAATTATAAAGCAGATGCTTGTGAAACTACAACTCAAGTAAAACTCAAAACATTTTCAGCATTCCGGAATCCTTTCATGTCCACTCCCCATTTTTCCTCATTTATCATCCCAGAGGTAACCATTGTCCTGATTTTTATTTGATTAGGTTTTTTTGCTATTGTCATTTTATCATTTATATATGTATTCCTAATCAATACAGCTTAGTTGTGTCTATGTATAAATATTATAAGAGTGTAACCATACCATATGAATCTTTTGCATCTTATTCATCATTTCACATGCTTCGCAGTTACGTACACATTCTTACATGTAACTTCAGCTCATTCCTATTCAATGCTGTATAAGATTCCACAGTAGAAACATAGAACACAATTTTTTCATTTCATGATTTTTAGAGACATATTGATTGGATCTACTTTTAGTTATTTCAATCCTATACAGACATTCTCATATGTATTTCCTAGAACACAGACAAAAGAGATTTGCTTCAGGCATATATTAGGAGTAGAACTGCTGAGTAATAGGGTATGCCAATGTTCAGCTTACTTAGATAGTGCCAAATTATTTTCCAAAGTGGTTGTATCAAAATTGTATGTACCCCAGTAGTCTGTGCCATTTCCTGTTTCTCCAAATCTATACTACTTCTTGATCAAACTGGTTTCTTTCTTTTTTTCACCAATCTAATAGGTATCCAGTGACATCACTGTATTTTCCATTTTCATGTTTCTTTTTAGCACTACTTCATATTATTGGTTGCCATTTAGATTTCCTGTCTTGTAAAAGGTCCCTTTTATTGAGTTATCTTTTACTTAAGATAATTAGAAATTATTTATATAGTCTTAGATATGAATCCTTTGTTAGTATATGTGTTATAAATAACTTCTACAACTCAGTAGACTATCTTTCATTTTTGTTATGATCACTTTTGATACATAGAAAATTTTATTTAGTGTAGTAGAATTTGTCAATTGCTTTCTTTATGTTTAATTTTGTTTTGCATTTCATTTTTAAAATCCTTTCTTATTTTGAGGTAATACAGGAATTGTCCTATACTACCATATAAAATTGCAATTAACCTTCAATCTGGAATTGATTTTTGTTTATAGTTTGAGATAGGGATCAAATTTTGTTCTTTTCCATTTGGATACCTAATTACATATTTAGTAAATAATTCATCTGATCCCCAAGACTTGACATGTGATTTGCCATGTACTTCTTTTATACCTCTAGTTTTCATAATCATGTATATCTATTTGGAAACTTTCTTTCCTTTTCCAGTAGTTTGTATCCTTTACCTGTTTTAGTTTTTGCTGCTTAAAAAAAATAAATAAAGACTACCTGGATACCCCGAATTTATTATTGTAAATTCTTCCACTTTGTTTTTTCTCAGTGTGTTATGGCTGTCTTTGGTCTTTTTCATTTCCATAAATTAAATAAAACTTTCTTAATATTAACCCATTTATGCATGAACTTAATCTATCTACTTACTCATTTAGGTTTAGTTTGCTTTAATAATTTTAATAAAATATTTAATAAATTTATCTATAAAATGTTTCACGCTTTTGGATTCTGTATTCTCTGGGGTTTTTATTACATTTTAAATTTAATACTTTAAAAAATTAAACAGTTGCTGATGTTCAGAAAGGCAAATGACATGTTGTATATTGACACTTTCTAAAGTAACATCTTTAAAAAATCTCACTAATCCAAATGATTTATTGGTAGAATATACCGATTTTCTTTGTTGACAATTATATTATCTGCAAATAATTACAGGGACTTTTTCTTTCAAAATAATCCCTCCCTTTATTTATTTTGTTGTATTGGTTTGGATACTAAGGTATATATTGAATATTAATGATAAAGTGAGAAGCTTTTCCTTGTTCCTGATTTTAAAGGGGATGTTTTTAATGGTTCATCATAAAATTTGAGGTTACTATAAGCTGGAGTAAGTACCTAAAATCAGATTTTTAAAATTATCTTTTAATCCTAGTTTTTCACAAAAAATTCCTGTAATTTTTTACATGAATTAATTTTAAGTGTTATTTAATGGTCTTCCACATTGAGATGGTCAAAAAGAAGACCACACTATTTTTCTTTGTCCATCTGTTAATGGAATGATGTTAAACCAATTTTCATTCCTGCAATATATTCAACCTGCTCATAAGGTAAACTGGGGAAGAAATCCTCTCCCACTCCTTTTATATTCCTACAGTGCTAAGGTACAATAGCAACGTAGCACTACATTAAAATAAATTATTTCCTTTAAGTATTTAAGACCTTACTGGAGTAGTTTAAATTTGGGTCACATATCTTAGGGAAAGTTACCTTATAATTCAATATTCTAAGAGGAGATATTTTATTCTTTGGTCTGTAACTAAGGTCAACGTAGAAATGCTGGCTATGTTTACAGGGTCTCTCACTCCCATCCAACCTAGTAACAGTTTTATTAAGGTTGTGGCCCTTTGGTACCCCATTTTTATGAGTAAGTCTGATTTAGCTCCCCAAAATCCATGAGTCTGGCCTTCTCTTCTATTTTACATGGCACTTAACACTGATGTTCCAAGTCATTAAGGAATAGCCAGTTCTTTAAGCAACCACTAATTTTAGCACTTGTTTATGTCTGAATTTGTGCTTTAGCTTCAAGTTTGGCTTCTAAAGAGGTCCTTTACTTACTGCAAACTTAACCCTGTATCTAATATGCATTTAATATTAATTCATTATGCTTAGTTGCCTTATAGTGGATTTCCTCGGTAAGTTTTCCTAGCTATCCGGTGTACTGTATTGAAAGAAATAAAATTACTTTTTATATAAACACATAGCATTCAGTTGTATGCATGTAACATCATCTATATAGCCATAGTCATATGTAGTCATTCTTTTGTTTTTAATGTTTATAAATGATACTATAAAAGCAATTTCACAAAATAGGAGTACATAAGTAAAAGGTAGGAGGATTACAGGAACAAAGAGTTATAGATATTTGTCATTGTGACAGATATTGCCAAATTACTCTCTTTAGAGATTGTACTATATTATGTTCCCACCAGCAATGTATGAAAATATCTGTTTCTCTTCACCCTAACAAGAATATCTGTTATTGCACTTTTGATTTTTACCAGTCATATAGGGATAAAAAATGGAATTTCTATTTTGTTTTATTGCAATTCCCATACTCTAAGTAAAGGTGAAGTCTTTAAATGTGTTTAAAAACCATTCAGAGCTTTTTGTTCTATAAATTTTATATTCATAATTGTTTCTGTACTCTTCGTTCATTTTCTTTTGAATTGCTGGTCATTTCATATTGATTTGTATTTTAGCTTATTGCTTGTGATGTGAGTTGCCAACATTATCCTTCTGCTTTGGTATTTTGAGTTTACCTGTTTTTTTTTTTTTTGTCAAGGAGAATGATTTCAATAAAATAAAAATACTGTTTCTGGGCTATATATCAGTATTGGAACAGTCTTCTAAATTGGGGTATTATAAATTGGTACTTTTATCATTACTTTTGTATCAACTTCAGTGTCACTTTGTTCCCGCTTTAAAACTTATAAGAACAGAGGTTCAGAATATCTTTGGCCATGTCTCTCCTTTTGTATGTACCTACTTTTTCTAACTACTACGTGTGTTCCAAGTTAAGAGCATTCTTATGCATTGGTTCCATTTCTTTGATATTTAAACACACTAAAGTATTTCTGGGACAACTGATAGTTCTTTCAATGTCCTGGTTCATATGAGTCAGAAGGAAAAGATAATCGAAGAGTCTAGGTATTGTCAATAAATATTCTGTAAACTACAGGAATCTAGGTCAAAGGCACCAAGTAGCAGAACAGTAATTCTCTTATTCAATATGACTAGAATGGGCAACTAAAATGTTAATCAAAAATGTTAAAGAGAAATACCATTTTAAAAGACATAACACTTAAACTGACAAAGCTAAAATATGTATAACCGTAAAGTCATTGAACAACATTTTGACTCATTGCCAAGAACTTTAATTTGATCACAGCTTGCTTGATTAGAATTTAGTAATCTTAATGTAGATACTAGAAACCTAAAAGGCAGCATCGACATTTCCCTGTTTGGTCTATTTTAAAGTAAGTGTGTGTTTGTGTATGTGTGCATGCATGTGTGTTCAACACTCTGGGTGCTAAACTCTTCTAAAATTTCCAACTTTATTTCAATCATTTGTTGCTCCCCATTCAACATTTGTTTTATGCATATATTAATATTAGAAGGTAACCCATTAGTTTTGAGAGTGCAGAATTATGTGGATATCTATCAATTTATTGTACAGTAGGAATGAAGAATGTTGGTTAACTGGGTGACTTCATTAAGTAGAACTAAATTAAGTACACTTCAGTTGCATCTGCTATAAGGAGTAATCGTTAATTCAGTCAGTTGTTCAAGTAGAGTTAGACAGTTTAAATTATACCTTTCATTTTTAGCTTTCTTGGGAATAATAGATGTATTTTCAAATCTTTTAGTCTCCTGATTTTTAGCTTTTTGAGAAAGAAGTAGATTGTAGTAATGTTAAGTTATTGATATAATCATATTCTGGAAAATGGATTTAAAGCAACGTTGGCTAAAAAACATGAAACAAATGACAAAAATACTTTTCCCGTTACAAAATTGGCACTATCTGATTTAGGATGAATTTTTCTAAAATCTTTCTTGTATTTAGCAGAACTTTAGCTACAGTCAGTTCACAGAAGTTGGCAAAATAGTTCAGGTTCTTAATTAGAAATACCACACTTCACTTGGTTTTGTTCTCACCTGAAAATCAGAGAAAATATAACCTTATGGACAGCTACGGGCCACTAGTTCAATTGAAAAAATATAGCAAACAACAGGTACCATTTGATATCTGTCAACGTTCATCAACATCATCCTCATTACCATCATGAGATGTATCATTTACTGAGTACATGCCATATGTCTGGCACTGTACTGTGTGCTTTATTTGGTTTATTGTTTAAAAATGGCAAGGACAATGAAAGGCACAGATTATTGTTCATATTTTCTAGATGGGGAGAAGCTCAACAAGGTATAAGGTATAATTTTCTAAAAGGCAGCCACTTAACATGTGAGAGAACAAGATTAATAACTATCTAACTCTTTCCCAATCAGTAAAAAATGTTTTCAGCAACATAGTTGTATTAAAAATCAGATTTTAAAGCAACAAAAATGAACTTGAGTAAGCTTAATTGAAAATTGGTCTTAATCAAAAGGATATTGTCTCATCTCATGAATCAGTCAGACTAACTGGTCATACTTTTGAAAGAGATTAGGATCAGCAACTGGAAAGTCAACAGAAATTCAATCTCTGCCTCATGTACTTTTTCACATTGTTTTGCTTCATTCTCATCCCACCCTCACTCTCTCTCCTGCTTGTGATATGTCAGAAGCTCGTGATATGTCAGATATTCACCACTGATAAGTCAATGAGGGTGAAAAGAGGGTGACGCATCACTAATAAAATAGAAAGGAACACAGCAAAGGCTGCGATCAGCTCACCAAAATCTACATTTTATTTTGGGAGTACCACTGTACTAAGTGTCCCAGCTGTTTTACAGTTAGATATAGCAAAGTTATTAAGTTTCCATCATAGAATGTGAATAAAAATGATATGTGCAAATTCCAGGCCCAGACCCTGTAAAACTCATTTATTTTCTACCCTTTTAGGCTTGACCAGAATGGATAAAACCCAAAGTATGACCTTGGAAGGCATATTTTAAAGTTGACAGAACACTGGCAGCCTGGATCTCTAAGCAACTAGGTGGAGTGGAACTGCCTTGTTAAATTTTCAGCCTACTCATTACTGTTATTACTTGAGAGAAATAAAGTTTCAATATATTTGAGTAATACGTTTTGGGGTCTAAATTTTATATCAGTAAGTAGATCTCTCTGTTCATGCCAGAGAAAAGGCACGTGGGCTGAGGAGATATACCTCAAAACGGTAAAGAGTAAAGTAGAAATCAAAGGAAAATTATAAACAAGCCACAATTAAAAAATTATTTGGACTTACCTATTTAATCTCAAATAGTTATTTTATCACATCAATATGACTTTGTGTGCACATCACCAACTCTAATCATGGGTATAGCTGACAGCCTGATATCCTGTGCCTAGACTCATTTTGCTTGGTTGGCTGTCACTCATATAGAGGGAATAGATTCTGTAGTTGTTTTCTTTGTTTCTTACAGGACATACTTTCCAAAAACATCCTATTTGGAAAACATAAGCCAGATTCTTCCAAAATATTGAGCATATATTTTTGTACACAATTCTGTAGTTCAAAAGAAATTAAAAATTAATTTAGCTCCGTGTTTTTCCCAAAAGAGCTTACTATCTAATTGAACAAAAGACACAATAACATTACAATGATTGACATTATAAAATGTTCTACGTGCTGTTTTCTTGATGTATTGCATTAAAGATTTCAAAAGTATATATTCTGTCTCCCACTTGATTAAATCAAGTAACTTTTTTAGGAGTAGAGCAAGATGGCCAAATAGAAGGCTCTGCCAATCGTCTCTCCCACAAAGACACCAATTTGACAACCATCCACACAGAAAAACACCTTCCTAAGAACCAAAAATTGCACTCACAGTACCTGGTTACAACTCCGTATCACTAAAAGAGGCACTGGAAGAGGTAGGAAAGAGTCTTGAATTGCCAACACTACTCCTTCCTCAACCCCCAGCAGTGGCTACATGGCACAGAGAGAGAATCTGTGCACTTGAGAAAGGGCGAGTGCAGTAATTGTGAGACACTGCATTGAGCTCAGTGCGGCCGTGTCGCAGCAGAAAGCAAACCTGGGCTGAACTCAGCTGAGGCCTGCCAACAGGAGTATTTAAACTAGCTCTAGCCAGAAGGGAATCACCCATCCCAGTGGTTGGAACTTAGTTCTGGCAAGCCTTATTGCCATAGGCTAAAGTGTTCCAGGGCCCTAAAAAAACTTGAAAGACACTCTATGCCACATGGACTGCAACCCCTAGGTAAGTCCTAGGGCTGAACTGGGCTCAAAATCAGTGAGACATCAGCCAGGGTAGCGAAGGGAGTGCTTGCTATACCTCTGCCCAAAACTCCAGGCTGCACAGCTCATAGCTTAAAAAGAAACTCCTTCCTTCTGCTTGAAGACAGGAGAGGGAAGAGTAAAGAAGACTTTATCTTGCATCTTGCATCCCAGCTCAGCCACAGTGGGATAGAGCACCATCCAGAGTTGTGAGACCCCCTTTGCAGGCCCTAGCTCCCAGGTAACATTTTTAGACATACGCTGTACAAAAAGTGAACCTGTTGCCTTCAAGGAAAAAAAAACCCAGTCCCGTTAGGACCCATCACCTGCTTACTAAAGAGCCCTTCAGTCCTCAATAACCAGCAGCACTATCCAGGTAGTACACTGTGGGCCTTGGGAGAGACCCTGAGACTTGCTGGCTTCATAGGAAACTTCTGCTTGAGAAAAGCAGAAGAAAAAGTAAAGAGGATTTTGTCTTGCACCTTGGCTATCAGTTCAGTCATAGGGGTGTAAAGCACCAAGTGGGCTCTTAGGGTCTTGGCTTTCAATTCCAGTCCTTGGCTCTTAGATGGCATTTCTGGACCTACCCTAGCCCAGAGGGGATATCACTGCTCTGAATGTTGAGTGCCAGGCCAGGCAGCATTCATTCACCATATGCTGACTAAAAAGCCCCTAGGCCTTAATGGAACTAGGAGCCTGGCAGTATTTTATTGGGCCTGTGGGGGTGGTAACAATGGGGTGAGGCTTCTCTGCCAGGGGAAGAGGGAGGAAAGCGTGGGAAGGACTGTGACTCATGGTTTGAGTGCCAGCTCAGCTGCTGTACAATAGAACCAGGTAGACTTCTAAGGTTTTTCACTTCAGTTTCTGGCTTCTGGATGGCACCTCTGAATCCACCTGGGGCCTGGGGAAACTTGCTGCTCTGAAGGGAAGAGCACAAGCCTGGCTGGCTTTGCCACCTGCTGACTGTAAAGCCCCAGGGTCTTGAGAAAACACAGACAGTAGCCAGGTAGTTGTTACAGAGGGCCTTGAGTGAGTCCCAGCGATGTGCTACCTTCAGGTCTGACCAAGTGCAGGCTACAGGGGTGCTTGTGTCACACCACTCCCAGCTCTAGGTGACTCAGAACAGAGAGATAGAGAAACCCTGTTAGGAAGGAGCGTAAGAAAAGAACAAGAGTCTCTCCCTGGTAATCCAAAGAATTCTTCCAGATTTGTCCAAGACCACAAAAGTAGTAACTCTACAAGTCTGCAAGAACCACAGCATGATGGGGCTTGGGGCATCACCTAAGGTAGATACAGCTTAGATCACAAAACCCAAGTCCTTTTGAGTACCTGGAAATTCTTCCCAAGAAGAATGGGTACAAACAAGCCCAGACTGCAAAGACTACAATAGATACCTAACTCTTCAATTCCCAAACACAGACAAACATCCATAAGCATCAAGATCATCCAGGAAAATATGACCTCACCAGATGAACCAACTAAGACACCAGGAGCCAATCTTGGAGAATCAGAGATATATGACTTTTTAGACAGACAATTCAAAATAGCTGTTTTGAGGAAACTCAATAAAATTCAAGATAATACAGAGAGAGAATTCAGAATTCTATTAAATACATTTAATGAAGAGATTGAAATACTTAAGACATACATTGATGGGTATTTGGGTTGGTTCCAAGTTTATGTGGTACATATACACCATGGAATACTATGCGGCCATAAAAAAGGATGAGTTCTGTCCTTTGCAGGAACATGGGTTAGGCTAGAAACCATCGTTCTCAGCAAACCAACACAAGAATAGAAAATCAAACATGGCAGGGTCTCACTCAGAAGTGGTAAGAGAACACATGGACACAAAGAGAGGAACATCACACACCAGGGCCTGTTGGGAGGGTGAAGGGCTAAGGAGGGATAGCATTAGGAGAAATACCTAATGTAAATGATGCTTTAATGGGTGCAGCAAACCACCATGGCACGTGTATACCTATGTAACAAATACGCTATGGTGCATACCACCATGGCACGTGTATACTTATATAACATATATGCTATGGTGTATACCACCATGGCACGTGTATACTTATATAACATATATGCTATGGTGCATACCACCATGGCACGTGTATACTTATATAACATATATGCTATGGTGTATACCACCATGGCACGTGTATACCTACATAACAAATGGGCTATACGCACATTCTACACAGATATCCCAGAACTTAAAGTATAATTTTTTTAAAAAAGAAAGGAGACAAAATTAAAGTGTAGAGCTATTAGTTTTCTTTTTGCTTTTTTGTCTATGTAAACAGCATTAAGATATTATCAGCTTAAAATAATGGGTTTTCAGATATTGCAAGCTTCGTCTTAACCACAACTCAAAAAAATGCAATAGATACACAAAAAACTAAAATGCAAGAAACCAAATCACACCACCAGAGAAAATCATCTTTACTAAAAGGGAAATAAGAAGGAGAGGAGAGGAAGACCATAAATCAACTGGAAAACAAATAGCAAAACGGTAGGAGTAAGTCTTTACTTATCAGTACTAATATTGAATGTAAATGGACTAACAACAACAAAAAAGAATCAGTGAATTGTTGCCTATAAGAAATACATTCCACCTATAAAGACACAGATAGACTGAAAATAAAGGAATGAAAAAAGATATTGCATGCCAATGGAAACCAAAAAAGAGTAGGATCTATGATACTTATATCAGGCAAAACTGATTTCAAAACAAAAATTACAAGAGGCAAAGAAGGTCCCTATAAATGATGAAGGGATCATTTCAGCAGAAGGATGGAACAATTGTAAACATATATGCATATCCAATGCTGGAGCACCAAGATATATAAAGCAAATATTATTAGAGCTAAAGAGAGAGACACCCTAATACAATAATAGCTGGAGAGTTTCTCACCCCATTTCCAGCATTGTACAGATATTTTAGAGAGAAAATCAACAAAGAAACATTGAACTTAATCTGCAATGTACACCAAGTCTACCAAATGGATGCTTACAAAACATTTAATACAACAGCTGCAGAATACACATTCTTTTCCTCAGCAAATGGATCATTTTCATCAATAGACCATATGTTGGGACACAAAACAAGTGTTAAAACATTCAAAAAGTGAAATAATATAAAGCATCTGCTCAGATCACAATGGTATAAAACTAGAAATCACTAACAAGAAGAATTTTGGAAAACGTACAGACACATGGAAGTCAAACATTGTGCTCCTGAGTGACCAGTAGGTAAATGAAGAAATTAAGGAGGAATTGATAATGGAAATACAACATACCAAAACCCGCAGAATAAAGCAAAAGCAACACTAAGAGGGAAGTTTATAGCTATAAGTGTCTATATAAAAAGGAAAAAAAACTTCAAATAAACAACCTGATATAGTTTGAATATATGTCCCCACCAAATCTCCTGTTAAGTTGTAATCCCCAGTGTTGGAGATGGGGCCTGATGTGAGGTGTTTGGATCACAGAGGTGGATCTCTCACAAATGGCTTGAGCCTTCCCCTTGGTGATAAGTGAATTTTCACTCTAAGTTTACATGAGATCTGGTTGTTTAAAAGTGCGTAACACCTATACCCTCTACCCTGGCTTTTCTTTTTTGCTCCTGCTCTGGCCATGTGACATAAATGCTCTTCCAATGAATAGGTAAATAAAATGTGGTACATGTACATAGTGGAATACTATTCAATCATGTAAAAGAATGACACCTAGTCATTTGCAACAACATGGATGGAATGGGGGGTTCCTTAAGTTAAGTGAAACAAGCAAGGCACAGAAAGACAAACTTTGCATGTTCTCACTTGTTCGGGGGATCCAAAAATCAAAACAATTGAACTCATGTACATAGAGAGTAGAAAAGTGGTTACCAGAGGCTAGGAAGAGTAGTGGATGAGTGCAGAAGAACGGAGGAGGGTGAACGGGTATTCAAAAAATGGTTAGAATTAATAAGTCCTAGTATTTGCTAGCACAATAAGGTGACTATAGTGAAAAGTAATTTAGTTGTATATTTAAAAATAACTAAAAGAATGTAATCAGATTGTTTGTAAAGCAAGGATAAATGCCTGAGAGCATGAATACCCCATTTACCTTGATGTGATTATTACCCATTGCATGCATGTATCAGAATGACTCATGTACCCCATAAATATATCCACATACTATGTACCCATAAAAATTAAACATAAAAAAGTAAAATAAATATCATTTTATAGTTAATATATTACTATATATATATAATATCTGCAATATAGTCTCCCAAATACTAATAGTGATTATATCATTATGATGTGATTACAAGTAATTTTTCATAGTTTGTTTATTTCTATTTTCCAACTTTCTTCTTTGACAAATTTGTGTTACATGGATTATGAAAACATTTTTAATGTAAAAGTTTGTGGGCAAAAATGTGAATTCTATTCATTGCCTATGACTCATATCTAATGTATGCTTAAAAGATGGATCATGGAAAATGTCAAGTGCCAAGCTGTGTTTATTTTGCAATAAAATAAAGGGACATAAGTAGGAAATAAATAGAACAAATACACCTAAGAATTCCTCAAATATTTGAAAAAGGACTACAATCTGTGAGAAATTACCACACTCATGAATATCTATTAAGATTTTAATACTAAGTTAATTTACAAGACACTGTGTTGTTTTGGAGCTGAATTTCTTTTTAAGAGTCAGATTTTTTTATATATGACTGTGGTCCAGGAGAGGGCAGACCATCACACATAAAGAATTTTAACTTAACCTTTTAAAGAAATAATGTTAATGGCATGACCAAGTCCTTACAAAGGGAAGTGGCAATTCATCCTCAAAATATGTTGCTTTTTTTCTCTCAATATTTCCATTATGGTTTGTAATCATCTTCAAACACAAATGCTCCTTTCTAAATAAATTGGTACTGTGGTAACTTTGGTGTCATGAGACTATTCTTTCCTAAAAAGTTTACACTTATTCTGAAATTATAGCTTTTTCACTGAGTAGGAGATCCCTTTTAAGATGAAAGTTTGCTGCTACTTATAAGGGAAACAAACAAGAAGAAAAATACTGTGAAAATGAACTGGTCTCATACTTTTTAAAGTTTTATTTTGTTTTTAATTGATACATAATAATTGTGCATATTTGGGTGTAAAGTACGATGTTTTGATGTACGTATACATTGTACAATAATTAAATCAGGAAAATTGGCATAGCTATCACCTTAAATATTTATCATTGTTTTGTGGTGAAAGCATTCAAATCCTCTCTTCTAGCTATTTGGAAAAATAAATACATTATTTTTAATTATGTTAACTATAATCATCATACTGTGCAATAGAATATCAGAAATTATTCCACCTAACTATAACTTTATACTCATTAATTAATCTCTCCTTATTCCTCCATTCTCCCCAGCCTCTGGTAATCACTCTTTTACTCTCTGTTTAAAATCAGATAAAGGCACATCAACAACTACAAAAAACCCAGAGGCCAATATCCCTGATGAACATAGATGCAAATAGCCTCAACAAAATATTAGCAAACTGAATTCAAGAACACATTAAAAATATCATTTACCATGAGCATGTGAGATGCATTCTAGGGATGCAAGGATGGTTTAACATATGTAAATCAATTAACCTGATGTATAACATTAATGAAATGAAAGATAGAAATCACATAATTATTGCAATAGATGCAGAAAAAGCATTTGATAAAATATTAATAACAATTAATAAAATAGTAAATAAAAACTCAAAATAAAAGCCCTCAACAAATTGGGTATTGAGGAAATGTACCTCAACATAATAAATGCCATATATGAGATACCCACAGCTAATATCATACACAATAGAGAAAAGTTAAAAGCTTTTTTTCTATTTCTATTAGACAAGGATGCCCACTTTCACCACTTCTAGTCAACATTGTATTGAAATTCCTAGCCAGAGTGATTAGGCAAGAGAAGGAAAAAAAAAATAAGGAAACAAGGCATCAAAATTGGAAAGGAGAAAGTAAATTATTTCTGTTTGCAGATGACATGATCTTTCATGTAAATTTTTAAGTACTCCACAGACAAAACCTCTTAAAACTGATAAATTCAGGGAAGTTGCAGAATACAAAATCAGCATACAAAAATAAGCAGCATTGCTATATGTCAACAGCAAATTCTCTTTTTAAAAAAAATCAAGGAAAAAAACCCATTTACAAGTGGCAAAAAAAAAAAAAAAAAAAAAGAAATACATACCTAGGAATAAATGTAACCAAGGAAATGGGTAAAGACCTCTACAATGAAAACTACAAAACATTGATTTAAAAAAATTGAAGAGGACACAAATAAATGGCAAGACATATTGTATTCATGAATTGGAAAAATTCATATTATTGAAATTCTCCTTATTACCTGATCTAAAGACTCAATGCAATCTCTATCAAAATATTAATCACACTCTTCACAGAAATAGAAATAACAATCTTAAAATGTGTATGGACTCACAAAAGACACAATAGCTAAAGCAATCTTGGGCAAAAAGAACAAAACTGTAGGCATCACACTACCTGACTTGAAAATATACTACAAATCTATAATAACCAAAACAGCATGGTACTGGCATAAAAACAGGAATATAGGTCAATGGAACAAAATAGAGAGCTCAGAAATAAATCCATGCATTTATAGCCACCTGATTTTTAACAAAGGTGCCCAAAACACGTATTAGAGAAAGGACAGTCTTTTTAATAAATCAATATCCACTTGCAGAATAATGAAACTAGATCCCTGTATATCACAAAAATCAACTTACTATGGGTTAAAGATTTATATGTAAGACTCAAAACTATGAAGCTGCCAGAAGAAAACATAGGAAAAATGATTCATGTATTGGTTCAGGGAAGGATTTTTTTGATAGAACCTCAAAAGCATAGGGAGCAAAAACAAAAATAGACAAATGGGATTACATCAAACTAAAAAGCTTCTACACAGCAAAGGAAATAATCAACAGAGTGAACAGACAACCTACAGAATTGGAGAAAATATTTGCAAACGATTTTTCTGACAAGGGGTTAATATCCAGAATATATAAAGAATTCAAAAAACTCAATAGCAAGAAAATAAATTAACTGACTTTAAAATGAGCAAAAACCTGAATAGACATCTCTTAAAAGAAGACATATAAATGGCCAACAGGTATACTTAAAAGTGGTCGACATTACCAATCATAATCATCAAGAAAATGCAAATCAAAACCACAATATCATCTTGTCCCAGTTAGAAAAGCTATTATTAGGGCTGGGCGCGGTGGCTCAAGCCTGTAATCCCAGCACTTTGGGAGGCCGAGGCGGGTGGATCACGAGGTCGAGAGATCGAGACCATCCTGGTCAACATGGTGAAACCCCATCTCTGCTAAAAATACAAAAAAGTAGCTGGGCATGGTGGCGCTTGCCTGTAATCCCAGCTACTCAGGAGGCTGAGGCAGGAGAATTGCTTCAACCCAGGAGGCGGAGGTTGTGGTGAGCCGAAATCGCTCCATTGCACTCCAGCCTGGGTAACAAGAGCGAAACTCCGTCTCAAAAAAAAAAAAAAAAAGAAAAGAAAAGAAAAGCTATTATTAAAATAATAATTATAATAATAATAAATGGTGAGATATAAAGAAAGAGGAACTCTTACACATTTAGTCGGAATGTAAATTAGTAATGCTATTATGGACAGTAGTATGGAGATCCCTCAAAAAATTAAAAATTATTCAACAATTCCACTCTTGGGTGTATATGCAAAGGAAATAAATAAGTCAAGAAGATACTCAATGTTTATTCCAACACTATCACAATAGCCAAGATATAGAGTCAATCTAAGTGCCTATCAATGGATGAATGGATAAACAAAATGTGGTACATACACACAATTAAATACTATTGAGCCATAAAAATGACAAAATCCTGTCATTTGCAACAACATGGATGAAACTAGAGGACATTATATTAAATGAAATAAGCTAAGCACAAAAGGACATGTAGATTCTAAAAATATTGGTCCTACTTAAATCTAAGATCTGAAACCATAAAAATTCTAGAAAATTATTTTCCAAATGGGAAAATAAGCCTCAGTTCAGCTATTTTCCATGTCTGAGTGTGGTTCAAAAGTCATAAGAAAAGTAAAGCTAATTTAGAAGCCTGGATTTTATGATCCATTTGATTGATTTTTGGTGACTTATTTAAAGGCATAACAACAAATCCTTTCATTATATTTTCATGTAGTATGAGAACTTTAGCAATAAAAGGCAGACATAGTATACTGTTCAGGTTCTCTGAAAACTCTCAATAGTAAAAAACAAAGAAAGCTAAAGAAAATAAAAGAAAACCCTAAAGAAAATAAAAGAAAACCCAAAAATTCTTCTGGACATTGGTCTGGGCAAAGAATTTGTGAAAAAAAGCAAATGTGACAAAAACAAAAATAAATAAATGGGACCTAATTAAACTAAAAGGCTTCTGCACAGCAAAAGCAATAATAAACAGAGTAAACAGACAACCCACAGAAGGGGAGAAAATATTCACAAATTAAATATCCAACAAAGAACTAATATCCAGAATCTACAAGGAACTCAAACAAATCAGCAAGAAAAACAAACACAAAGAACAACATTAAAAAGTGACAAAAAGACATGAACAGAGATTTCTAAAAAGAAAATATAGAAATGGCCAAAAAATACATGAAAAAGTGTTCAACATCACTAATCATCAGGGAGAGGCAAATTAAAACCACAGTGAGATAAAAAACACATAGCTCCAGCCAGAATGGCCATTATTAAAAAGTCAAAAAACAATAAACATTGGTGTGGATGTGGTAAAAAGGAAACACAGACACTGCTGGTAGAGATATGAATTAGTAAAACCTCTGTGGAAAACAGTGTGGAGAGTTCTCAAAGAACTAACAGTAGACCTTCAATTTGATCCTATAATGCCACTATTTGGTATTTACTCAAAGAAAAAAAGTCATTCTATGTTTACTGCATGAAAGTTCATAATTGCAAAGATATAGAATCAACCTAAGTGTTCATCAACAGTGAATTGGCTAAAGAAAATGTGGGATGTGTGTGTGTCTGTGTGTGTGTGTGTGTGTGTGTGTGTGTGTGTGTGTGTGTGTATTTGTCATGGAATACTACTCAGCCATAAAAAAAAAAATTACATAATGTCTTTTGCAGCAACTTGGATAGAACTGGAGGCCATGATCCTAAGTAAAGTAACAGGAATGGAAAACCAAATACCACATGTTCTCACTTATAAGTGGGAGCTAAGCCTTAATCGGTACACAAAAGCATACAGGGTGGTAATACACATCGAAGACTCAGAGGGAATGAGGGAGAGAGGGAGGGATGAAAAATTACCTACTGGGTTCAATGTATACTACTCAGGTGATAGGCACACTAAAAACCCAGGCTTCACCATTATACAATTCATCCATGTAACCAAAACCACTTGTACCTCTGAAACTCTTGAAATTAAAAAAAAAAAAAAAAAAATTAATAGAAATAAAAATAAAAAATTTTAAAGTTGGTCCAATACTTTTAAGCAAGCAAATAAATGAATGCCAAACTAATTTATTGAAGAGAGAGACTGATGGCATAAAGTTGAATAACCTTTAGTCCACCGAAATTAAACTCCTTTTAGTGACAAGTTAAGCCCATTCACAACACACAATTTGTCTGTAGAACAAACGTACACATGTACCCTGAAACTAAAATAAAAGTTTAAAAAACAGAACATTGAAGACCTTATTTTGTGCTTATTGTATTCCTGGAACTAGTACAGAAAAGGTCTTCACAAATGCTATATGAAAGAATCAATAAGCCTAGAAAAATAAACCTCTGCATGAACTTAAAATAAAAAAGTTAAGCCCATTTCCAAACTGTACAATAATTTAAAATTATTAAATATGAGAGCAATTTAGAATTTGAGAGCAATTTGTTTCTTCTAAACATTTAAAATATAAATTCTCACCATGTTAATATTTTTTAAGTATCAAATGACTTTATTAAGTGTACTAAAGAAGAGAACTTGAATATATGTTAAGCTGGCTAAATAACTATATCCTATTACATTTGGGATATTTTACTAAGATATACCAAGAATTCATTATAATCTTTTGTGCCCTTTTGCCATCTGGCTTAAAGTGTGTTTGAGGCCAAATCCCAAAGTACAAAATGTCAGGTTGATATTTAAAGTAAGTTCAAGGTTTTAATAGTTATCCCAAACTTATTTGCTTTTGCTTTTTTCATTCTTTGTTTAATGAGTTGATATTAAAATGACCTGCCATTATTAAGATAAGGATTTAAAAATTACAAACAAGTGCAAATTAGCATAAAATTAAACCCTGAAACTAATGGAAATCCAAGGAAAACTGGCTGCCAGGACATTTATTTTTTGAGGTTTTATTTTCTTTCCTATGCTTCCGCCAGAGAACACTTACCAGTAATGATAAATTGCTCTAATGAATTCAGGTTTTGTTATGATACATAATTTTAGAAACCCAAAGAAAAATTTACAGAAACAAAATAATAATCTCCTGAACTCCAAAGAGATTAAAATGTTTTTACATATTTCGTCAGGTTAATAAAAGTTTTGTCAGTAATTACATGAAACTATTTTTCTCCAATGTTTGGATAAAAATTAGTCTCATTCATTATATCTAGAATCATTATCTATACCTCTACTGTTTTATATTATAGTAGATGAATTTTTAAAATCTCATGTCCAAATGACCTTACGCTTAAGAAACAAAGATTTCTGATTCTGAAATGGAAATTTAAAAAATAAACAGGATTAACTTTGAACTCCAAATGGGAAAACAAGCCTCAGTTCAGCTATTTTCCATGTCTGAGTGTGGTTCAAAAGTCATAAGAAAAGTACAGCTAACTTGGAATCCTTGATTTTATGATCCATTTGATTGGTTTTTGGTGACTTATTTAAAGGCATAACAACTAATTCTTTCATTATCTTTTCATGTAGTTTGAGAACTTTAGCAGTGAAAGGGAGACATGGTGTACTGTTGAGGCTCTCTGAACACTGTCAATAGTGAAAAACAAAGAAAGCTAACTATCTGGTTACAAAAGACTTACAACTCATGAATTTAACTCATATAAAATATTCGGTTTGTTATATTTATTTATGTATTTGGGAGCTGGGTGGCTTTCTCTTGCCCTGCCTCCAAGGACTATAAAATGTGTCAATTGCTCTAGTTTTTTAATATTCCTGCAAAGTTAGCAAACAATATCCAGTTTTAAGTCTTGACGCACTCCTAATGGTAAACTTGTCCCCTCCCTCAGCTTGTAGATAGAAACTAATCTCCTAAATAAATGCACAATTTCAATTTCATTCTGTGGTCTGAATCAAGAATTTATTGCACTAAAATCAGACACACTAACCTCATAATCGTTTGTTCAATAATAAAGACTTCAAGAACTCTGTGAGCACTGTCACCAAGATGTATGCTAAGGCCTACGAGAGGCAGATATGGTTAGCCACTCTGTTAGCCATCTGGTTACCCACAGGCCCCACCCATGCCCAGCTACATTCCCTGAGGTTTAGGCATGTCTTGTTTCATGATGAAATTAGGGCTGAGATTCACATTATTTAGTGCATTGTGGAGAAGGGCTCTGGACAACTACCCGTATTGGAAGCTCCACACAAGTGTTATGCAATAAAAATATAAAAAGTGAGTCACATGTAGTTCAGGGAATTTGGGAGGCTGAGGTGGGTGGATCACGAGGTCAAGAGATTGAGACCATCCTGGTCAACAAGGTGAAACCCCATCTCTACTAAAAATACAAAAATTAGCTGGGCATGATGGCACGTGCCTGTAGTCAGAGCTACTCAGGAGGCTGAGGTAGGAGAATTGCTTGAACTCAGGAGGCAGAGGTTGTGGTGAGCTGCGATTAAGCCATTGCACTCCAGCCTGGGTAACAAGAGCGAAACTCTGTCTCAAAAAAAAGTGAGTCACAAATAGAATTTTAAATTTCCTACTAGCCTCATTAAGAAAAAAGTAAAAAAAAAAAAAAAAAGGTAAAAGTATGTTTTCAAATATAATTTATTTGTCCAATATATCCAAAATATATTTTCATTGATTTCAACCTGCAATCATTGTAACATTTTTGAGGAAAATATACACATTCTTTTTTGTCACACTATTTTCTAAATCCAGGGTGTATTTTACACTTACACCTTATCGCAATTCAGATTAGTTATATCCTGAGTGCTCAGTGGCCCCTGTGGGTAGTGACGAGAGTTTGGACAGTGCAGTTCAACATTACCACTCCTCTACTTGCTAACACAACTTCTAAAAAGAAATGATTAAATAATTATAAAATTTAAGAATAGCTTAACATGATAAATATAAATAACCTGATGGCCAATTTTTATATTAGATCATTAGGGTGTGGTATTAATAGTTAAGTGTGCACTCATTGATTACATGACCTGGAGCATATTATTTAAACTGCTTGTGCTTCAGTTTCCTCATCTACAACATAACAGAAATAGAATATTACCTACTTCTTAGGGTTGTTGAAGGATTAAGAAAATCAATATGCCTAAAGCACATAGAACAATCCTAGGAGAGGCAAGTGCTCTTTAATTGATGGCAGCTTTATTAGTAGAAGTAGTGTTACTTCTGTAGTACAGTGTTTCTCAAAATATGTTTTAAAATACTGTCAGCATTACCTGTGATCTTTCTACAAATAGAGAGGTACTTTGTGAGAATTTTTATTTTACTAAGAATCCCAGATGACTCTTATGTACAGTAAGATGTGGGTAGCAATGGCCTAGAGATTAAGGAGAGACATTTTTTACATTAAACCAAAGTTTAATATCCAGAATCAGTAAGAAACTTAAATAAATCAACAAGCAAAAAACCAAATAACCCCATTAAAAAGTGGACAAAAGACATGAACAGACACTTCTCAGAAGAAGACATACAGGCGACCAACAAACATACATAAAATTACTCACCATTAATCATCAGAGAAATGCAAATCAAAACCACAGTGAGACACTGTCAATCACTAGTTAGAATCATTATTACCAAAAAGTCAAAAAACAAGAGACATTGGAGAGGCTGCAGAGAAAAAGTAACACTTAAACACTGTTGGTAGGAATGTAAATTAGTTCAGCTACTGTGGAAAACAGTTTGAAGATTTCTCAAAGAACTTAGAAGTATCATTCAACACAGCAATCCCATTACTGAGTATGTAACCAAAAGAAAACAAATTGTTCTACCAAAAAGACACCTGCCCTTGCTTATTCACTGAAGCATTATTCATAAAAGTTAAGTCATGGAATCAACCTAGGTGCTCACCAATGGTGGACTAGAAAAATAAAATGTGGTACATACACACATGAAATACTACACAGTCATAAAAAAGAATAAAATCATGTTCTTTCCTGTAACACAGATAGAGCTGGGAACCATTATTCTAAGAAAATTAGCAGGAACAGGAAACCAAATACTGCATGTTCTCACTTATGTTTGGGAGCTAAACACTGGGTACACATAAACATAAAGATGGCAACAATAAACACTGGGGACTTACTAGAGTGGGGAAGAAGGGAGAGGGGCAAGGTTTGAAAAACTAATATTTGAGTACTATTTTCAGTACCTGGGTGACAAGATAATTCATATTCCAAACTTCAGCACCACACAATATACCCAAGTAACAAACCTGCACATGTATCCCCTAAATTTAAATTAAAAATTGAAAAGAATAAAAGCCAGATAAATATATATATAATGTTTCAATGCGGCAAATATTTTGAAAACATTGACTGGTATTTAAGATATCAATTTTTAAAGAATAAAATATTTGATTTCTTAGGCAGTATAATTTTAGATATATCGTTTGTTTTAAAATTCAGTTACTATCATAATAAAAAAGAAGTTGGCAAAATGAAAAAAAAGAAAAAGAAAAAAATCTAAATCTTCTTTTATGTAATGAAGCAATTATATAAATCTTATTATTTTTTGTTCCTGCACCTATCTATTTGGGTGATAAAGTAAGAGAAGGATAGAGAAGTCCATTTACTTTATGTTCAGTATACCTCTGTCAAAAGCAGGAGTTACAGCTCTCCTCTTTTGATCACCACAGCTGACTTTGAATGCTATGGTGGAACCATTGTCCAAATGCTGGTCCTTCTTATGAACTTGTGAACCCCCAAAATTTGAGACTGGTCTCAGTTAATTTAAAAAGTTAATTTTGCCAAGGTGGAGGACACAAACCAGTGTCACAGCCTCAGGAGGTCCTGGACACATGTGCCCCAAGGCGGTCAGGGAACAGCTTGGTTTTCTATATTTAGGGAGACATGAAACATCAGCTCAATATATATATAAGATGTACATTGGTGTACATTGGTTTTGTCCAGAAAGGTAGGACAATTCAATCAGGGAGGGGGCTTCCAGGTCATAGGTAGGAGAAAGACAAATGGTTGCATTATTTTGAGTTTCTCCTTTCCAAAGAAGGCAATCAGACATGCATTTATCTCAGTGAGCAGAGAGATGAATTTGAATCAAATGGGAAGTAGGTTTGCCCTAAGCAGTTCTCAGCTTGATTTTTTCCTTTAGCTTAGTGATTTTGGAGGCCCGAAGATTTCCAGGATTTGTTTTTCTTTCACATTTCCCCATTTTCTTTGTAAAAGTCTTTTGGAGAAAACAATTTAGAAAAAAAAAATCGGTCTCTGGTCTCAGGTTTTGTCTGAGCTCTGATTATTAGTATATATATTTTTTTCTATACTGGTAGATCCTAAGTTATTAGGAAAGATAATTTTTAGCAGGTTGAGAAGTCTCATGTCCCATGAAGAGGAAATAGGGGAGGGAGAAAAACCAACAACAAACGAAAGAACAATCCTGGAAAACTGATATAAGCCACATGACTCTGAAGTCCATACATCAGTAGGCAGGTATAAAAGTGGCTTATGAATGTAAATACCTTGCTGTTATTTTCTTCCAAAGTTTAGGTTGTCTAGCTTCAGTTTGCAGGGATTTACGAAAGCACAGCTTAGTTTTCAGTGACTTCAAATTAGGAAAAATGGGGAAAACAATTGAAAACATTATTTTGAACACTTGTAGCCAAGGAAAATTAGAATTCAGTCCAAACTGTAAAAAATAATAAAAGTTGAAAAACATTAGGCAAGACTTTAACAACAGGTATACTATACCTTTTAAAACATAATTTTTCTCTCTCCAGTTTCCCATTTTTACTAAAGATCCATCATTGTAGGACTGATTTACTTGTTACACTTGGCCACATTATTTGTATAAAGTGAAGAAAGAATAATTATTTTTTACATATGCTTTTTAAACTGGCCTTGATGGAACTTTGCTCCATAGAAGGAATCTGAGATAAGACATTTTTACTTAAAGTCTTTTGATTCCATCAAAGCCATGAATTTCTACCATCAAATATCTATGACTTGGATGAAGTCTTCTCCTCTTGAGGTCTCAAGATAACTTGGGACCCTGGGACTGTCAGAAAGTGGCTTACTTTACTTATGACAGATCAGGAACCCTATACATTGACTGTGTAGACCAGGTATAAAGCCAGTTTTCCCAAGGGGTTTTTATCAGCTCTATAAGTCAAAGGAAAGCACATCCTTCCAGTCAAAGCCTTTATAAAACAACCATTTTCTCCCATTGTGTCCTGATACAAATGAAAACAGATTTTTATTGCATGTATGCAAATAACTATATTGTCATAAGTTAAGAATATTGACAAATACTTTCCAAATTCTGGAGAAATCAGGTAGAGAGAAACAAATATGATTCAAATTTTGTTTACAGGAGTATATTTAATTGCTAAACGCTGTCAATAGTGCAAAATAAAAGTTTCCTTGACTCTCAAAAACAAAACAAAAGATCAGCAACATTTTAAGCAAAAACAAAAAAGATTACTTGTCTTCTGTTAGTTCAATCTGTATGGTTAGTTCCTGTTCTGCTTGATATTCATAAGTATTTCATCTCTTCATGAATCCTGCAAGTTTTTCCTCTATCCTGATGTCACAATCTCCAAAGTTATCAGAAACCTGCATTCAAGAACACCTGTTAGAGTTTTACAGCTGATTATAAAACCACCTTCTAAAGAGGACCAAAATAAGATGATAATTGTCCATGGATGACAAAACGTTTCAGGGCAGCCATAGTCAAAGAGACATTAAAAAGGAAATTTGTTACCTCTGTGGCACACAATAATTTAACATAACAATTATAATTATTACTGATAATGTACACTAAGTCTTATGAGAGGTCATTGTCACGTAAGTCATGTATTCAACCAAAGTGACAACTCAAGGATTTCAAAAAAAGGTGAAAACCTTCATTCTTTTAGAGAGGAGAATTAATTTTCCAAACAATAAGCCCTAATAAAAACAGCATGAAGTTAATAGATTTGTATTCTAAAATTTTATAAATAATCTATATAATTTTAATCTTGTCCATAAGATATAACTTCCATAATAAGCCTTTAATAACCTTTATTAAGGAGTCAATTAATGCTTTAATAAAACCTTGTTAATCTGACAGGGTTGCAAATGCTGGTCTTGCATCAGTGTGCCTTTGACATTAATGGTTAATTTATTTAAACTTATTTTATCTATCAAAATTGGCCCTTAAGTTTTGCAGTCCCACCTATTCTGCAACAATCTCTGGGCTTTGAGAAGTTTTAGCTTTAATTTCTGGCCCTGTTTCTCAGGAATGTAATTTATTTTGATGGGCACCTTCTAAAGGGCCCAAAGATAAGGCCTTAATTGCTGTCAGTGTTGAAGATTTAGCAAGACTGCTGTAATTTTTGAGACACAGAAGTCAAAGCCATGTAAATCAATGTCACAAGGACTTAAAAGGCACATACAGAAAGATACACAGGTGTAATAATCTTAATTTAAAAAAAAATTATCTCAGTTTTTTTTCTAAACAAACCAAAACTTAATAATAATGGCATAGGAAGTATTTCAATAAAACATAAAATCTGTTAGGCCAGTTACCAAAAGGCAAAAGAAAAGAATCTCTGCAGTACACAGAATATTATGTTGGAAGAAAACGTTTCCTTAACACTTTTAAGAAAATCTTGTTAACATCAGGCCACAACGTGAAGCGGGGGGTGGGGGGGAACTTACATGAGCTGAAATAAGCTGAAAGAGAACATTACCATTTCATGTCCTTTAAAAAAAAGAGAGAAAACCGAAAATAGTGAGATGAAATACAAGTTGAACTTTGGGTAAAAAAAGCAATTAAAATCTCATATAATTTCTTAAGAGTAAATCAATTGCTTAAGAAAATGTTATTGTTCTAATTAATTATTTAATGCATAAGTGTTTTTTACATAAAACCCAATCTCTAGCAAGACCATCATAATTTCCCTTTAATTATACACAAATTGCTCATATAAAGAGTTTTTTTAAAAAAATAAATCTTCTTATTGTGATTTATACATACCATTCATGATATGCTTGAACTTTCTGGTTGGTCCTGGACATTCCTCTTTCTTAAACAACCAGCCTTGTATTCTAGGACTAAATTTGCCACATAAGATTCTTTCTCATGTAAAATTATTTCTCTTTAAACTTTCTTACCAAAAATTACCTCTTTATTGCTATAACTTTCTTATATCTCTTATTTCCTGGCTTCTATTATGTTGTTTATTCATAACCTTTAAATAAGTTTTGAATTAGACAAAAATTGTTTACCTTTTTAAAAAGGGCACTTGTTTTTTAGAAAGAATGCTATCCTACCATGTATTTTTATTGGAAAAATCCAGATACTGAAATATCTTTTGTATAATTTAATATAACTTTAGATTCTAAATTACAAGTTTGTTTACAAGTAATTATTACATTACATTTACCTAATTATTTTATTTTAATTATTTACCTAGATTATTTACAAAAACTGCAGTAATAGTCATTGTTTAAAGTTGTGAAATTCACCATTGCAAAACTCTAATTGGGATAGTGAAAAAGATACGAACTAACTGATTCCATCTTGCTTGTAACATCCAAGCTGTCCTTGTTTATGCCCGGACTTTGAGAGAAACTTAGTTTTTAGTTTAGCTTTGAAACAAAGATAATAACAGTCCTTTCCTAAAACAAACCTTTTCATTGCCTGTGGGCTAGACTGCCTAAAGCCACAAGATTAGAAGTTACGGTAATTTTACTAAATAATTCAAGATGTAGCTATTTTTATTAAACCAATATCAAGGTCTTATTTGTTAAAAATTATACATGCAAAGATTATCCTTTTTTGGGCTGGATTTATAGTTTAGTAAACCCCACACCAAATTTTGACACCTTATAGTATTTGGCCAGGATAAGCATGAAATTGCTTGATTAATAAATGCAAATAAAAAATGTATGCTGGCAATTCTTAAGACATTTCTAATATTATTATACTTTACCAATAATTTTAAATTTAGCTCATTAAAGATTTTACCTAAGTTACATAAACTTGAAAAAACATTTGATGAGTCTTTTTCCCTGATAAAGCATTTGATTCAAACGCTTTTATTTTCTTAAGCCAATAAATTAGAGCTCTTTTATGTATTTTCAGTACTGAAACATTAAGTACGCAACACATAAATACACAGACATATTAAACATGCCCTTAGAAGTACAGCTAATAAATTCATAAAGACATTTTGTTTTCCCTTCTTAGACTTTCAAATTCTTGATAACCTGTTTTAATAAGTAACCTGTATCAATTCTTGATAACCATAGGCAGTTGTCAGCTAAGTAGCCTTAAGTTTGCGTATTAAAGGAAACAACCTAAGTGAAAATCAAATAGCAAAATTCACATTACAGGGTATGCAGAGATAAATCTAGTGTGTTAGAGGGAAATTAAAGTGGATTTAATTGCCCATCATACATAAAATTATAGAAATTATAAAGGTCTTTTAAATATATACACACACATAAAGATCCTATAGCTTTTACTTCAGAAGTTTAGCCATGAGATAGATACAAATTCACTGGCTTGCAAACAAAAAACCTTTTGGATCAAAACAGTGGTTTTTACCTTAACAGAAAAATAACAGCAGATTTAAATCAGGAGAAAAATAAAATAGCGGAAAAGAGCACTTAGTAACTCTGTAGTTTGCCGATCAATCTTAGGGCTCTTTTTCCTTAATGTAAATGGGTACAAAGACCATATTACTTTAATTTTACATAATCTCTGGCAAGTAGAGGTGCCACAAAACCTAGAGAGTGCTTGCAAGAGGGTCATTCTCCTTGTTTTCTCCTCATTCTTAAATTATTAGTTTCCCACTGCTTTTTTTTTTCTTAAAAAGAGGAACTGAGCTGTGGCCTAGGGTTTTTGTGTGGTGTATTGGTGTGTGCTGCTTGTGAGCAGTACTCCACAGTGTGTCACAACTGAGTCGTTTCCACCCGCTTATGGGTCTCAGTTTCTCTCTCCAAAGGTCTGTGACCTCTAAGAACGCTCAAAACACCAGGTGATCAGCCCTTATATGTATTTCCTGGAGGATCCTTTTTTAAAAAAATTAATTTTTGTTGGGAATTTCCCTCCAGGGTCACTGCACATTGCAGGGGGGATCAACCTCCCAGGGGCACCTTGTTGCTCAGAGGGGCAAATGCCCTTTCTCTTCAGAGCTGAGAAAACTCAGTTTGTCATTTACTTATGAATG
Organism: Saimiri boliviensis; assembly: GCF_048565385.1. Lineage (NCBI taxonomy): Eukaryota > Metazoa > Chordata > Mammalia > Primates > Cebidae > Saimiri > Saimiri boliviensis. The sequence continues at coordinate 15,941,178 of NC_133457.1, forward strand.
TGCATAGACCAGCCAAATGAAGATTAATTTGGGGAGGAAAGAACAATAGAGAAGACCCCTTAGAATGCACCTCAAACTAGAGTTCGAATCCTTAAACAATAACTTCCTAGGAGAGAATAAAAAGGAAAAAACAGCTTAGACCACTTCCTGTAAACTGTGCTCAGCCACCCCTATTTTGCAGCTCTCATACATCATTACACATGCCAAGGTCGAGTCCTCTCACAGTACAAGATAATTCCTGGACCCCCAAAGCCAAAGAGGTCAGGTTATGCAATACAGGAAAACAGAGCTTCAGACCTAAGAAAAATCTGCCCATGATTCTTGAAACTTCACAAAGAAGACAGTGCACCCCAAAAATGTGAGTGGTACCTTTGTTCTGAATTCTATAAAAGGGTTTAAGTTATTAGAAGCCTTCTCTAGTTTGTTTGTTTGTTTGTTTGTACTGCAGATGGCAAAGAAGGAAGGAGGTCGGGCAAAAGAAAGGTAAATGAAACAACATTGTTTTTTTTTTTTTTTTTTTAAGACTGGAAGCAAACACAGAAACCAAGTGCATGATTTTGGTTTTTGTTTTCTCCTGTGCAACTGCAAGGTATTTTGGCCAAATTAGAGAGGTTTTGTTACCCATAATTTGGAATTCTCACTTGGATCTGACCAAGTCAGTTACAGTTGGTCAAATCTGAATGGAGATAGGCTGGAACAAACAATAACAACAGAAACCCACAGTATGATTACTGAGTGCTCTTATGGTAAGGAAAAATTAAGACCACCTGGTTGTTAAACTTCAGCCAAGACAAAACCCAATTCAGCTACTTACCTAGGGATGGATCTCAAGCTGAAGACCGCTTTCTACCATCCTAGAAGCAGGCGAGGGAGAGAAACCTTGAACTCATCTTCCTTGCTGGGAGCAAACATAAACTCTATAAAGGAGTTACCTGCCTTCCATCTTCATGGAAATAAGAAATCTTGCCTTCTTTTTTGGAAGCCAGTAAATCTCCAAAAAAGCAGGGGCGGGGGGTGGGGGGGTTGTACAAAAAAGGGATGAGGTTGTACAGCAAAATAAACTTTAGATCTTGACCAAATGTTGGCAGATCAGGGATTCTCTGGAGGGAGCACTTCCAGATTTCAGCAAACTGTCATATTGTTTTAAGCCATAAAGTAGTTAGCTTTTGCTGGTACCAAGCACTGATAAGAGATTTGTCAAAGGTCAGGGGCATCTCCACTCAGAGCCCCTTTATGGTTACCAAAATGTGAAACCTAAAAAATCTGAGACAGGTCTCAGTTAATTTAAAAGTTTATTTTGCCAAGGTTGAGGCCACACACCTGCGACAAGGCCTCAGGAGGTCCTGATGACATGTTCCCAAGGTGGTCAGGGCACAGCTTGGTTTTATACATGTTAGCGAGACATGAGACATCAATTAATATATGTAAGATGTCCATTGGTTCCATCTGGAAAGGTGGGACAACTCAAACAGGCAGGGGACTTCCAGGGCACAGGGAGGTGAAAGATAAACGATTACATTCTTTTGAGTTCCTGATTAGCCTTTCCAAAAAAAGGCAATCAGATATACATTTATTTCAGTGAGCGGAGAGATGACTGAATAGAATGGGAGGCAGGTTTACCCTAAGCAGTTCCCAGCTTGATTTTTCCCTTTAGGTTAGTGATTTTGGGGGCCCCAAGGTTTATTTTCCTTTCACAAGGTCTACCTACTCATAAATGATTCTGGAGGGACTCCACTGGGGTTTCTCCTGATACATTTGATGTTATAAGTCTCTTTTTTCCCCTCCACCCCATAGGCTTGTTGCTAGGTTATTCTCACTGTTCCTATAGATAGCTTTCTTGAGGTATCAGCAAGATGCCACAAGCCCCAGCTGCCTTGGGCACCCTCCAGTCACAGGATCTCATGGATTCATGCCATTTCAATCCATGGCTATGCACACTGACTGCAGGAGCTCTGCTGCATTTTCCCTACTTCTCATCTCCATAACATCAACACTAACTTGTGCTTTGAGCTGAGCTGTTTTCAGATAAGAAAAAGTCATTCATTCCACATCTCTTGATGGAACAGATCCTGCACCACAATTGTGTAGAAACCAGAGAAACAAATTAACTGTCCACATTACTGTACTCCATGAGTAAAGGAGAAAGAAAGGGCTAGCAATGCCCTCTTGAGCTCTGCCAAAATTTCTGCTTTTCCTCTCCTTCCGGTATTTCTCCTTTCTGGTATACTTGCTGTATCTGAGTGGACTATTAAATCATTCTGGAGTTCAAAGCCTTTTGTTCTCAGCCTTGTGCTATCTTCAGAGAAACCCCATAATAGAGCCACGAACTCCAAGAAAGGGCCTCAATAATCTTCCCTTTTTCCCATTATCATAGTAAATGCTCAAATCATAAAGAATTAAAAATCTAGAAATGTAAAAATACATTTTTTAAAAAAGATTTGTACTTTTCAATAATATATACTGAATTAACAGGTATAAATAGTGATATATGTACTATACCAAGTACAAAATACTTTATTCAACTGATTAGAATTCCTGCAATAAAATTCAATAAATTAAACTAATACTTCAATTGCTCTAATTTCCTTTTTCACAAGGTTTTGGAAAGAGGCTATGAAGGAAGTTCTAAAGCCAACCAGCCACTTTCATCATCAACTTCAGAGATTATTGTTATTATCACCATTTTATATATAAGAAATATGATGTTTGAAAGTAATGTTCTTGCTCAAACAGTTCTATGAAAGCCAGAATCTCTCAAATTATGACAGTAATTGAAGGTATCTTGATAGTAGCTCATATTAGAGTTGTCCATGGTATTTATATAATCTCAATTTCACATAAAAAGATATGAGTTTTCAGCACATTTACCAAAATTAGGTGACAATTGCTTCAAAGTAGCAATAGATTCAACTATTTGTGTATGTTCAAGGTCAGAAACTGTCAAAGGCCAGTGCCATAGAAAATGAATTCCAAATTAAACTGGGAGAAAGCCAAGTTGAATAAGCTCCATGAAGGAAATCAAGCAGAATTTTTTGGTGTCAAGATATTTGGCAGCCTTCTCAGGCATAACTGCTTCTCTTTCCTATTTCTCTCAATTTATCCCACAACACATAACTTTATAAAGGCCTGAGCAAATGTCCCCTTGCCCAGGTGTAACATTGCTCTGGGAAGTATAATTGGCACAATTCACTAAACCCTAAGACCTTGGCAAGATGCATGCCACTGGCCACTGCTATGTTACTTTGGTACAACTCTCTATTGGAAAATATAAATATTTATTATGAAAGAAATAGTTACTCATCTCATATTCTTAGAGCAAACATAGGCCAACTTTTATAATGTAGTTGTGTGGGATGTGTCCCAAAGTAAGAATACTGATCTGCTGTGGGTAAGGGTAAATGTTTGTTATGAAAGTATCACAGAAGACTACAGAGGCCAAACTATACATATTCCAAGTTAGTAGTGTTACCCTTGTGTGCAGACCCTTGCTACTCAAAGTATCAGCCAACAGCACCAGCATTACCTAGGAGCTTATTTAGAAATGAGGAATCTCAGCCCTAACCCAGAGCTCCTAAATGAGAATCTGCATGTTAGCAAGATCCCCTGGTGATTCAAAGGCATATTCATTTGAGAAGCACTGGTCTAGATAACTGTACTATGTACACCATTCACCTTCTTGCTACAATTCTAATACTATAGTCAGAAATTGTATCCTCTAAAAATAGCTGTTTCTCTAGGCACCAAGTTTAAAAAAGACTAGTAAATGTAATCAAAATACAAATATTTTCTGAAATCTACTTTTCCAATTATTATTAAAATTGAATATTTTTATATTGTCAAATTTTATATCATAAAGAATGACAGACTTTTAAAACATATTTTTATATTCATCCTAAGGCATGGATATATGATACATATATCGCATATATATGATAAGTGATATCTTATATCTTATTTGATCTTTCATCAGATGTATGACACATATCACATATCTGTGATGTATCACATATATAATACATCTGATAAAAGATTATAAGGTATCAAAGTTTGAGATACTTACAATGAAAAAATGATCCTTTAAGTAGTATCTGTGCCTAGAAACAAGATAATTAGTTAAGGGTACAATAATGATGCTCTGGAAACACTATAACTCTCTGAGTGGTATATAAATCATAAATCAGCTCATCAGATCTGAGCAGTGATACAAAAATGATGGAAGGCATCTGGGCCTTTGAAGGCCTGACTGTAGGCTATATACTGAATCTTCCAGAATAAGTGTTGATCAGTCTCAGCAGTAGAGAAGAAAGAGAAGGGGAAGATGGAAAAGAGGAAAAGGAAGAGGAAGAGAGATGAGAGGCAGTTATTGGTTTTGCCTATTCCAACCTGGTCTAAGGGAGAGGGTATTTTCCAGACCAACTGAACTATAGTTCATCTAACAGAAATATCTCTTGTGAAAACTGGTTGCTTAGCAACAAATGCATTGATAATTTGACTTCTGTAATTTGCTTAAATGGAGAGAGCAGGCAAGTAGGACAATGTTCTGCCCTAAAATTATCCTATCTACTGGATTGATGTAGCGCTATTTAAATTAGTTAATTGTATTCCAGTTAATATACCTCAGATTATTATGAATTAGCTAGAGTGAGTAATCAATTCTTCTAATCTTCCTGAATCTAGGACAGTGATAAGAATCTATAGCACAACCAGCAAGTATCAGAGCTGGAATCTGGACCATTGTAAGTTCTCCCCTTTTCAAACTTATGCAGCACCTTTACTAGAGGTTCCTAGTTTGTTTGTTTGTTTGTTTTAAAAAGGCTCCTTTGAAAATCTAATAAAAACTAGAGATGAGATACACCTATGCATAGACAACAATTTAAAAAGACCATCATTTCAGGGGATTTATATTTCTTGAAGCTTATCTACAGACCCTGTCAACTTCAAGAAACTTGCTGTTGATTCAGCAAAAGACCTTTACAGAATGATCAGTAGAATAATTACAGAATACTATATTGCTTACAGACACATATGTGTACACACAAACAGAAAAAGAGAGATTCCATTCTAAGGAGGTCCCTTTTCATTAGATAGGCATAATGATGGTTTTATGTGTGCAAGTCTGCAGATAACTCAATTAGAGTAGCACTGGAGCAGAGAGGATGATCTGTAATGGAGGCAAATCCTAGACAGAATAAGCAAATTTAGGATGGGCAGCATACAACCCTCACAGCTCAGTGCTTTCGCTGCCTTAACATAATGAGGGCTTCTTTTTCCACTAATTACCTTGTAAGTTTGAGCAGCTCTCCAACTCAGCAGTCCAAGCCACTTCTGTCCCATGTCTCTACTCTCAAAACCCAAGGCCTTCTCATGAGTGCCATAGCAGTAGAAGAGAGAATAAAAGGTCTAATATATACAATAAAATGCTTCCACCTGGTAGTAACGCATTTCACTTATGTCACAGTCCCTTGACCAAAACTAGTACCATGATCCCACCCAACCCAAAGAAGCTGATAAGGGTTACCATACGTCCAGAATTATAAGAAAACCTGACAACGAGTTCCAAAAATGTTTACCACAAGGCATGACTAATAGAAGAGTCTCTATTGGTTTGCTGGAGTGTTCAATATTAAACTTCTCATTTGTCTACCCTGTGAAATCTTTGATAAAATAAATAGCTTCTCACTCTTTACAAGGACTTGAAGAGGTGCTGAGCTCTGCATATCACTGGGGCATAGACTAGGTACAGAAAGTTTCACCTTAGAGGGCCCAGATAGAGAACAGTGAGCAAAACACTGACATTCAATGATAGAATGCTGTTAAAGAGGCAGCTTCCTACAGTGGAAAAAAGCTGTCAGTGACATGCCTTCCAGGCTATAGTTTTACTGTTCTGAGAAAGTTAAATGACTTGTGCATCTGTAAAATGAATAAGCTGGATTTGATAACTTTAGTGTTAAATTGTAGCGCAGAAGCAATAGAAGCAAAAGCAATTAAAGAAGAGAGAAATCAATTAAAAGTGTAACATTATTTTTGGCAAGTAACCTCATTTTTTAGCCTATCTGACCAATTTGCTACTACCTCTGTTGATCACTTCTGTTAAAGAGATTTTATTAGGTAAGACATATCAAGAAAATTTAATTTTGCTGCTCCTTAAAATATAACACTAAGTATGAAAAGTACTGTTTAGAAAAATAAAATAGGATCTTGACTTTTAGTGCTTTCTATTTTTTTAGAGATGGGTTCTCTCCCTGTTACCCATGCTGGAGTGCAGTGGGGCGATCATAGTTCACTGCAGTTCCAAACTGCTGGGCTCAAGTGATCTTCCCGCCTCAGTCTCCTGAATAGCTAGGCCTACAAGAATGTGCCACCGAATTTCGCTAATTTTTTAAATTTTTTGTAGAGATGAGGTCTCTCTTTGTTGCCTAGGCTGGTCTTGAACTCCTGGCTTCAAGTGATTCTCCTTCCCTACCCTCCTCAAATGCTGAGGTCGCAGACATGAGCCACCACACTTAGTCTCCTTTAGTGTATTTTCTTTTCATTTTATTTTCTGAAAAATACACTTAGATAAGTAATATTTGGTACAATATATTTATTTCAATATTTAGTGGATTTATCTAGGATAATTGCATATATGAAAATGATATTGTTAGAGTTTGGTCAGGGTTTGCCTAATTCACAGCATAATTATGAACAGTGCTCCATTTAATTCTCAGAAGTGTCTCAGTTTGTACAGTAAATTGTATGTGCAATATGATTTTCAGCAACTGATTTTTGTGAAAACTCAACATCAGGGCTCTTCTCTATTGCTGTTATTATAATCAGTCCCCAAATTAACTGAAATCTAACACTGGAGACAATTAGAATTCACACAAAATATCAATATATTTTTAACCTTTGTATTGTTCCCTTAGGGTAGAAGGTTTTCTATGTTCACATCACCAACTACAGCAATCAACATGAGTTATTGTTTTCTCTTGGGTCATTTACAAGAGGAAATCCTCTGAGGTGAACAATCGCTCCTGATTTCACAAGGGTAAGTAGAAGCCAGGAATAACAAACATTATCCTGTGACATTGGTCTGAAAAAAATACCTGATACACAGAGCACTGAGAAACACAAACGCACTCTATGGAGTTTTTGCCTTTGTCATGGAGGAGTTCTTACTTCCCCTAGAATAATTCTTCTCTAACTCAAAGTAAAAATAAATAAATAAAAAGTTACATTACTCTCAATTCAAGCCTAACATGGATCTCCTAAATGACCTTCTTTATCACTACTATTAAAAAGACTGATTTTAAATTTGCTTTCAAGAGTGATCACCTCCTTTTTTTGGTTTAAAAATTCAATACATGTTTAACATTTGTTTAATGTTGACTATTTTTTCTCCTGGTTCTAATTATCTTGTGGACCTCTAACTCATTATGTTCTTTGAGGATCAACAATTAAATCAAGTCAAGACTACCAAAAGTTAGTAATAGCAAGTCAAAATCAATGCCAAACTAGTGTTACCAAAAATCAAACTTTGGGCCATGCACGGTGGCTCATGCCAAAATCCCAGCATTTTGAAAGGTTGAGGTAGATGGACTGCCTGAGCTCAGGAGTTCAAGACCAGCCTGCAACATGGTTAAACATCATCTCTAATGAAAAATACGAAAAATTAGCCAGCCATGATGGTGCACACTTGTAGTTCCAGCTACTCAGAATGCTGAAGTAGAAGGATGGCTTGAGCCTGGGAGGTGGAGGTTGTAATGAGCTGAGATCACACAATGTACTCCAACCTGGGTGACAGAGTGGGACCCCATCTCGAAAAAAAAATCGCACTTTGCATCGCCATCCTGTTTTGCTCCACTAACTCTCCTGAGTTATCTGTGTGATTCCACAGAGATAGAAATATGTTACTTCTCCTCCTACAGAGAAGTTGCTCTATTTGAGGAATGTAGGTTAGTCACGTTAGCATGAGTATGACATAACAGTCAGAAAAGGCAGTGATGTTTTTATTATACCATTGAAAGCACATTAATTTAATTCAACTAAAATCTATAAGGGGGGACTATCAGCCACTCAGTAAATTTTACAAATATTTCAATAGCAAAATTGTAATCTTTATTTTAATGTCTGTACATTGCTGATAATTTCTGGGCAATACAGAAAGGCCTTATTCACAGATTCTTGATGTAGAGTTTGACATGCTTCTGCTAATACTGAGCTTTTGTTCCACCTATACTGAAAATTCTGAGATAATTATCACTGATTTTAGAAGGTAACTAGTGAATCAAGGAGGGAAGCCATGAGTAGTTTTCCATGGTTACAAAAGGACTTGAGTTTCTTTCTTCACTGCCTCTGGAGTAAATGAATACCAAAAGCAGAAGGGGGCCTGAGATATTTGTAGTTAACTGGGTAGTTAGTGGTAGGTTGTATTATTTTGAAGCAAATTGCAGTTAATACTACCTGTAAACATTTCTTTTTGTATATCTAAAAAAATAAGGACTCCTTTAAACATAAACACAATTCCATAATTATACCTTTAAAATGGCAATAATTTGTTAATTCTATCAAATTTCCTAATTGGCTCATTAAAACTTATAACTTTTAATTTGCTTTCCTCAGACCAAAATAAGGACAAATAATTGCAATGCATGTCTAATAAAAGTCTTTTAAACTCTCTTTCTTTCTCTCTCTCTCTCTCTCTCTTCTTTCTTTCTCTCTTCTCCTACCCATCTTGCTAATTATTTGTTGATTAAAAAGCAAATTGTCCACATTCTATAGAGCATCCTACAGTCTGGATTTTGTCAATTGCATCCTGTGATGTAATTGATGTGCTTATAAACTCTTAATCTTTAACCTTCACTAACTCTTTAGTTAAAATGAAGTAAAATTTATGTAAAAAATAGCTAAATGCTTGTTTTTGTCCCTTTTTTATTTATTTGCTTCTTGTCATGCATTAGGTACTGGGAATTGACCCCAAAATTATTTATTTTCAATCCAAATTTCTCTCCAGTACAACCATTTGTACCCATAAGCTTACACTTATTTTTTTATTCGTTGTCTGGGTGTCATACAGAGAGTGACTCTGGAAGGAATCTGGAATAATACCAGCAGTATCCAGTGTTGACAGAGGACAGAACTATAGGCCTAACCATCATAAAATTGTTCCTCATAGTGGCAAATAGAATGAATCAACAGTGAGGAGCTCTTGGTGAGCATGTCAATATTTTTTCATCATCTTTCAGTAAGATACCAAGGCCACACCACATAGCATTCTAGACAATGTTTCTTTAAAAAGTGGTCATGGTAATATTAGCTGTTTAACTCTGGCGAAATTTTTTCCAGACATTATTTTGCAAAATATGACCTCCTTAATTAATGAGGTTTTGTTTTTGTTCTGACAATTTATTTCTAATATATACACATATATGACAAAATCTTTTTAAAAATTGAAGAAAGGTTTGGAATTTATACAATTAATATTATAATGTTGGGCTGGGCACAGTGGTTCATACCCATAATCCTAGCACTTTGGGAGGCCAAGGCAGGCAGATTATTTTAGCCTACAAGTTCAAGACCAGCCTGGGCAACATAGTAAAATTTCATCTCTACAATAAATACACAAAAATTTTTAGCCTGGCATGGTGATACATATTTATAGTCCCAGCTACCAAGGGGACTAAGGTGAGAGATTGCTTGAGTGGGAAGTTTAGGCTGTAATGCTCTGACTGCATCACTGCAGTACAGCCTGGGCTACAGAGTGAGACCCTGTTTTCTCTCTCTCTCTCTCTCTCCCTCTCTCTCTCTCCATATATATATACATATATGTGCATATATATGTGTGTATATATGTGCACATATATGTATATATACATGTATATATGTGTACATATATGTATATATACATGTATATATGTGTATATAATATATATACAGTATAAATGTTTATTATAATAAATGTTTAATATAGTATATGAATAACCACAGTGATATTAAAACTTTAAAAAATATACTTTAGAAAGGCTTTACTTGACCTTAGTAGTATTAATCAATGAAACTGAACTATTAATATTATCCCATTTCTTTTCTGTTTCTGTTTCACTCCAAGAAATTATTAGATCATATACCAAATGACCTGCATTCTCATCTTCTATTTACCCGGGAAACAGAAGGTCACTTTAATTCTTGATACTTCTGGAAGACAACTTTCATAGGTCTCCTGAGTTTCTGCATGTCTTAGAGCAGAAGCAGCTATGGTCTTTGTTGAGCCTTAAACCATTGTCTTTTCAAGGACATTTGTATACTGAACAACCATGGAAGTTAAAGTCTCCTTCCAGAACAGAGGGAAGGTTTGTTTAATCTCCAGTATAATAAAGATAATGATTTACTCTAGGCAAAACTTGGGAAGGTTGCTTGTGCAACTCATTCTAAAATATTAGGATCCCCTAAGTTTTGGGTTTCTCAGCTGTGAAACAATAGGTCACTCCAGTAGGACAAGGGAATTTGTTATAAATATAAAACTTACGTTTCTTGCTGTGTTGCATTTTGTTTTGTTTCTGATCCAAGAGTCTTGTGACTTCTGCCTGTTTTCACAATACTATAAGTGGGTTAACTTGCCAACTTGCAAGCCAAGTAAAACTACAGTGCTTAACAGATGCTACAGTTTGCTGTCTTTAAAATTAAGGTACTGGCCTATGTGTTGGTTTAAATTTACTTTTTAGTTCTGATTCAATGCAGAGAAATAATATTCTTGGTTCATGTCCTCAAGGACATATAAACTTTTGAGGCTGAAAATGTGTAAAGAAATGTTGCAGGTACTGCTCCTTCAGCCCAAGTGAGATTCACTCATCTCTGACCATGTCTGTGACCTGGTTGGAGAGCTGAATGGGTTAGAATCTGACTGCACAGAGTAAGTACATGAGGGCTTATGTATGTCTCTTGTGTGTGCTGAAAAGGTTGACCATTGTTATCTGACATAACTGGGAAGACAACAGAATGAAGATAACCCCCATGGAATGTAATCTGATCCTGGCATTGAGATAGGCTTCCACAGTTATTTTCATGAAAAACCACTGAGGTATGGGAACACAGCAGAGCTGTTCATATCCACAGTGACAAAACATAAAACAGAGCAGTGAAGATGAAAATTCTTTCTACTTCTGCACAGCACTTCCCTCTCCTAGATACCATGAAAACTCAGTCTGGTACATACTGATATAGTCTGAAATAGCTCTACCAGAGCAACAGCAGAGACTCCGGTGCTCAGCAGGAGATGGTACATTCCCAGTGGACACAGCAGTAACCAGTGTCAGCCTGGCGGGAGGCAATAAATGTCCCCTCTGAAGCCAACTTGTCGGTACATGGATCAACCCTGTCTACTATTAGAAGAAATATTTGAAAAACATTTCCCAGTGTGCTGAGTTACTACTTGAGCAGGTTGGGGCAACATTAAAGCAATTTTGGTCATTTTCATTTATGTGGCCCCATTTGCCTCCATGGTTAGTGAGGCATGAGGAAACTCAGGTTACACTATAAATAGAGTGAAATATAGTGAGTGTTGTAACAGAACTTAGTGTTATGAAAACAGAAAATGTTTGAGCTAGATCTTGAGGGATGAATAGGCTTTTGCTAAGTGGGTAATAAAATAAAAAGAATCTTTTACAAAGAAAACAATTGCACAAGGCTAAACTCTGGATTACATATTTCAAGTTAAATATTGAACTGTAAGAGCCGTTATCAACGTTTTCAAAATTAAATTGTAAGTACCCAAATAGCAGTTAAAACAAATACATTCAAAAGAAACATTTTGCATATACAAGACTGAACTTTTCACCTCAATAAATTATGTACAGTGATATGATTTGATGCCTTAGAAACTCAAATTTAGTTTAAAAAGATTCTTCAGTTGCATCCTTTATTAGTGTGTCTCCTCATAGCCTGTATACCTGTGTGCGCTCATTCTGTGAATATGTGCCAATAAATTTAAACTTCCATTTTTTTCCAAAAATGTTATAGTATAGATCATACTTTATTTTTCAAATAATATTTCAGCAATTAATTTAATTAGCAAAAAATTTCAAATAATATTTTCAAATAATATTTCAGCAATAAATCAAATATAATATTCACATAATCAAGGATATAGTTTCTTACCTGTAAATTATTCACCTCTATTTTCAATGTTTGATCATCAAGCAAAGTCAGATAGATAGGACAGCATGAAGGAATGAATAGCTGAGGTTCCTCATGTTTAGGCAGACATACAAAAGCAATGGTGGAAATGTCTCTGTCTCTGAACATTTGGTGGGGAATACAGTGTGAATAAAAAATGTACCTGTATCACATTTGATGGGGAATATTGTGTGAATAAAAAATACTTTGGTTTAATTGCTTGATGTCATAGAAATTTTTGCCTCATAATAATTAAAAAATCAAAGCACAATATAGCCTCAAGAAGTGAGGCATTGTCAAGTCTGGCAAGCTCTAAAGAATTTCCTATTGATTTACCATCCCTTCTTTGATCTTTTATGTGGTGGTTTGTAGTCTTTCATTTGTTTTCCATAAGCTATCACAAGCATTATCTGGTAAGTAATATGATAAATTATACCTTAAATTGTATTATTGAAAATTACCCTTGCTATATTAAATCACTCTGCTCCATTGAAATAAGGAATTTTTATTCTTTTAAGTGGCAAGATTTTAAAACTAGCTGATACAAATATCCAACAGCATATATATTTGTCTTCTGGGTGAGACGAGGTGATCTATTATAGTGCGTTTCATCTTTGACATTGACACCTATTGTTGTTTTGCAGCCAACTGCTATGATGCTTTTCATGACACCATATGTGGAATTTAGTGGCAACAACATCTCCCATACCATGCTGTTCTTAACTTGCAGCTTTGACATTCCTGCTATTAACATGTGAGGTCTTTATTTCCCTTGAATCTGGGCAGGCTTGTAAATACAGTGGAAACTATGTTATAGGACTTCTGTGTTTAAATTTTTATTTATTTTATACATACATATATATATATATATTTTTTTTTTTTTTTTTGAGATGGAGTTTTGCTCTTGTTGCCTTGGCTGGAGTGCAGTGGCATGATCTCAGCTCACTGTAAACCTCCACATTCCAGTTTCAAGTGATTCTCCTGCCTCAGCCTCCTGAGTAGCTAGGATTACAGGTGTCTGCCACCATGCCCAGCTAATTTTTGTATTTTTAGTAGAGACAGGGTTTCACCATGTTGGCCAGGCTAGTTTTGAACTGCTGACCTCATGATCTGCCAGCCTCGGCCCCCCAAAGTGCTGGGACTACAGGCGTAAGCCACTGCACCTGGCCCTGTGTTTAAATTTTTAAAAGGCTGTATACCTTCTGCCTGTTTCTATTGAAATGTTCTCACTTGGAATGCAGTTACCATACTGTGAGGAAGTCAGGAAAATTGAAAAGTCCAGTTTAGTTTCCATCTGACAGCATCAACACATCAGTCATATGAGTAAATGATTTTGATTTTTCAGGTGATTTTAATCTTACCACTCTGGAGTCATTCCTCGTCCTTGAGACATCCTCGCTGAGAACCCAGACATGGAGCAAAGTCATCTCCACTGAGCCTTTTTAAAATTTCTGACCCGCAGAAACCATAAGCATAACAAAATGGTTTTTGTTTTATGCTACTAAAATCAAGATTGTTTATCATGCAATTATAGTAACTGTATCAATATATTGTCCTTAACATCCTAATAACTTATGACCAAATGATGTATAAACTGGGGGGTCCTATGACATATACTAGAAGATACTTTTCTTTAGACCTGGTGTAGTGACTCACACCTGTAATCCCGGCACTTTGGGAGGCTGAGGTGGAGGAACACTTAAAGCCAGTCTAGAGGAGCTTAATTAACATGGCAATATCCTGTCTCTACAAAAACATAAAATATTAGCCAGGCATGGGGACGTGCACCTATTCCTAGATACTTGGGAGGCTGAGATGGGAGGATTGCTTGAGCCCAGGAGTTCAGGGCTGCAGTGAGTTGACTGTGCCATTGCATTCCAGTCTGGGAAAGACAGGAAGACACAGTCTCTTAAAAAATATATATTTAATTTGTACTAAATTCTCTTTCACGGTCATAATCAAATTGTACAATACTTTTAAGTAAGAATATTCCAAGCAGAACGAACTGCATGTAGAAAAGCTCTGGAATAGAAACAAAACTGGAGAGTTTAAGGAACTGAAAATGGCCAGTGTGGCTGCAGTGTAGTGAGAGAAAGGGTGAATGGCAAAGGCATATGAGGGACCTCTCATCATGTATGCTTACAGGCCATGGTGAGGCATTGGGATTTTATTCTAAGTACTCCAGAAGATTTGATGCAGGACTGCCATGTGTTCTAATTTGCTTTGTTTTTGTTTGTTTGTTTTGTTTTTAAGAAGAGGTCTTGTTCTGTCACTCAGGCTGGAGTGCAATGACATGATCTCGGCTCACTGCAACCTCTGCCTCCTGGGTTCAAACGATTCTCCTGCCTCAGCCTCCCAAGTAGCTGGGACTACAGGTGCGTGCCACCATGCCCAGCTTATTTTTGGTGTTTTTAATAGAGACGCAGTTTTACCATGTTAGCCAGGATGATCTCGATCTCCTGACCTTATGATCCACCTGCCTCGGCCTCCCAAAGTGCAGGATGATTCCCATTTTGCAAGACTGATACAGTATAGGGAATGGCCTGCAGTCTTCAGGGGGAGCAGTATAACCAATTAGAGAGCTAATGCCAGATTACAGGTAAGAAACAAGGGAGCTTGAGAAAGGATTGCAGTAATGAAGCTGTAGCAAAGTAGATCTATTTGGGGTATATCTGGACTATAGAGATTACAAGAATATGATGTATTTCATAAGCAGGTTTGAGGAAAGGAAATTAATTAAGAATCATACTTAGAAAATTTATGACTGCAATAACTGAATATAAGGGAGGTAACAAAATTGGGGAAAAGGGAAAAGAAAAGATTTGAAGTAGATGTAATCAAGAGTTACGTTTGAGGTATTTTTGGCAATTCTGCTTTTAAGTTCTGATGAAAAGAACTAGGCAAATAGACTCACAAATATTATGATAGGTTGACCTGGTCAGAGTCCAGTTCATACAAAATGAAGAAAATATACTTTTGAGGTAGTAGTCGTTTTAGGATCAACTAAAATTTTCTACATAGTCTATATATCTTCTTCTAGTTCCTCTCTCTAAAATATATTGGCTCGATAAGTAGACTGAATTTATTTAAACTACAGTTCTTTTATTGTTTTTATTTGTTTTGTACATCAGTTTTCATCAACTGGACTTCCTTTTTCTCTGCCATACAGTGATAGAATGAAAACATAAGATATATATAGTGCACAATAATTTTAGAAAAAAAATAAGAATGTGTCAAAACTGATCAACTATCACAAGCTTTTGGCAGATATGAAACACTGTTGAGAAGAAGCATTTGAATTTCCTAAGGTCAGACCCTGGCCAGGTGATAAAATTGTAGATAGGAGCTATTTTTTCATATCTCTGAGTAGAATATGAATAACTCATAAACAGGAGCCTCCCCTCTAAAGAATTTTATTCTTGGCATTCTTTTGTTGAAAAAGTGGACACTTAGGGGTGTGCCCTTAAAAGTACTAAAGTCTCCCATCTGTGGAAAGTTTAGTAGTACTATTTGGAAATAATTATTCTTAAGTGAAGAAAAAGATATATAGTACTCATTGCTATTTTTAAAAATAAACAAAAAAATGATACTAGTGTAATTCAACCAAATGTTGCATTCTCATTCTACAAACACAATCGCCACACTTTGTCTGAGAGGGGGATGTTTAAGGCTACCCATTCCTTGCATTGTTTCAGTTGTCACGTAAGAGAAATAATTCACTCTTAGGCTGCAGATAAGTAAACAGTGACACAGCTCAGAACTGGTCTGAGTAGTTAGCTTACACATCCAAATAAGTGGTTATAGTATTGATTCCTTTAAACAAACTAGTTTTTTCAACTTATACTGTATGTGTTTTATATGAGTGTGTGTTTACATGTGTGCTCATACACATGAGCATGCAGGCAAATGCACAGGGGTACAAAATTGACATGTTTTTTAGACATCAAGTACTTTATGATTACATACCTATGGGGGAGTTAAAGATGCCTTTTTCTAGTCCTGACATCTCACCACCTTTGTTTTTGAGTTTTCATTACTAGACTATAAATTGTTGCTGGCATGAACTGTTATCTACTTTAGCATTTAGCTTGGTTTAGTACCTGGCACATAGTAAGAACTAAATATTTGTCAAACAAAACATTCATTGAAAGTAACACAATTGCTTCCTGTAACTACTGTCTCTTTCTTTTCCACCCCTTCACATGTCTTACAAGATCAATCTTCACTCATTCAT
Organism: Saimiri boliviensis; assembly: GCF_048565385.1. Taxonomy (NCBI): domain Eukaryota; kingdom Metazoa; phylum Chordata; class Mammalia; order Primates; family Cebidae; genus Saimiri; species Saimiri boliviensis. The sequence goes on from NC_133457.1 coordinate 15,957,562, forward strand.
TATTTATTCATTTTTAGGCAACATCCTTCTCATTCTATGGAAACTGTTTACATCTAACAAAGTGAACAATAATCATTTGTTTGCCTAATTCAATAGCTTCTTATTAGCCAGCATCCTGTTTGACCTCTTTGCATTATTTAGCAGAGTTACCCACATATATTTGAAATTCCTTTGTCTTTTACGGCTTCTGTCAACCTATTTCACCTGTTTCTTCTGCCTATGGAAAAAACATCTTTTCCTCTTTGCCTACAATTACATTTGGTAGTTACCAAGGTTTTGCCCTCAGTCCTGTTCTCTTTACACTCTGCTTGCTCTCTCCTGACGTTGTCATACACTCCTAGAGCTTTAACTCCCGAAACGATGTTGATGCTGTCTAAATCTATACTCAAGTTTTGATATTATATTCCGAATATTCTTCTTTGCGTAATGAACATCTGCATTCAGATGGAGCTTGAAACCACTTTAATTTTAAAAACAAACAGAAATGGACGTTAGCTAGCTTAGGCAAAATCAAAGACAGAAAGGGCAGTTTATTGGGGTGATTGTTGTAGAATGCCAAAAGGCCTAAAAGATGGGAAGTATGGCCACCACAAGAGGCCAAAGTCCTGAGAGAAACTCAGGAAATCTTCCATCTCTCGCTGTCTCTCTCAGAGCATCTGTTTACACTTTTCTGCACACTGGCAGCTAGTTTTTTGTACTCTTTAGCCCACATGTTGGAATGTGACCAGCAATGGTCCCCAAGTTTACAGAGCTCCAGTTTCAGACACCCAGAGAGAGACCTACTTGTTTGCTCTGTTCCACTTTAATAATATAAGGCAGTGACTCCTTAGGATAGCTCATCCTAGGATGGGCCACATCCTAGGAAGATATTGTCCCACCCTATCCACTCTGGACATGTAAAGGGATCCTTGAACAATTGATAGCTTCTTCAAAACCATGTGAAGTGAGAGGAGACAAATTTTAAGAACTGGAAGTGGTAAAGAGAGAAGATTTTTCATGGCTAGACTAAATAATAGGTTTCCATTACCATATCCCATGAACACGTGAAAGTCATATGCCAAACTCATGATTGTCCCCCAGGCCAGCCCCACCTCTGAAAGAGAGAGGGAGAGAGAGATCCAGATCCCTTCAGTAAGGAGATAATCCTGCCCAGTAACTCAAGGTGGGAATTGCTGAATGTCTTGGACTGCTTCCTAACTACCTACATCCAAATATTTTACAGTCTGTCAGCTTTAGTGCTGAAATGCTTTATGGATCCATGATGCCCAACCCCTCACAATAACCGTTCTCTCACAACCTTCTGATTAGTCTCTTCAACCTTATCATTTGTTTTTCCAACCTTTACCCATATTATGTCACATTGCTTCTTTTTTTTAATTTTTATTTTGGTGGATTTTTTTTCCAATTTTCTTTTTTCTTTTCTTTTCTTTTCTTTTCTTTTCTTTTCTTTTCTTTCTTTCTTTTTTTTTTTTTAAGAGAAAGGGTCTCCCTCTGCTGTTCAGCTGGAATGCAGTGGTATAATCATAGCTCACTGCAGCCTTGTCCTCTGGATCTCAAGTGATCCTCCTGCCTCAGCCTCCCAAGCCACTGGGACTAGCAGGCACCACCATGCCCAGCTAATTTTTAAAATGTTCTGTAGAGACAGGGTCTTGCTGTGTTGCCCAGGCTAGTCTCAAACTCTTGGCCTCAAGCAGTCCTCCCACTTTGGCCTCTGAAAGTGATGGGACTACAGGTATAAACTACCACATTCAGCCCTCAGCTTGTGTTTTAGATTCAGGGGGTACAAGTACAGGTTTGTTACATAACTATATTGCACAATGCTGAGGTTTGGGGTACAATTGAATCTGTTACCCAGGTACAGAGCATATTACCCAACAGGTGGTTTTTCAACCCTTGTGCCCTTTCACTCCCACTGTTGTAGTCACCTGTGTCGATTCTTCCCAACCTTATATCCATGTATACCTAGTGGTTAGCTCCCATGTGTAAGTGAGAACATGTAGTATTTGGTTATCTGTTTCTACATTAGTTCACCTAGGATAATGACCTCCAGCTCCATCCATTTTGCCATAAAGGACAAGATTTTATTCCTTTTTATGGCTATGTAGTATTTCATGGTGTATATGTGCCACATTTTCTTTATCCAACAGATGATTGATGGGCATCTAGATTGATTCCACATCTTTGCTACTGTATATAGTGCTGTGATGAACATACGGGTACATGTATCTTTTTGGTGAAATGATTTATTGTCCTTTGGATATATATTCAATAATGAGATGGCCGTATCAAAGGTTGTATTTTTTGTTCTTTGAGAAATCTTCACAATTGCTTTCCACAGCGGTCAAACTAATTTACATTCCCACCAATAATGTATGAACATTCTCTTTTCTGCACAGCCCTACCAACATCTGTTATTTTTTGACGTTTTAATAATAGTCTTTCTGACTAGTGTGAGATGGTATGTCATTGTGGTTTTGATTGCACTTCCCTGATGATTAGAGATGATGAGCACTTTTTTCATATGTTCTTTGGCCACGCGTAAGTCTTTTGAGATGCGTCTGTTTAGGTCTTTTGCCCACTTTTTAATGGGGTTATTTGGTTTTTGCTTGTTAATTTCAGTTCCTTATAGATTCTGCATATTAGCCCTTTTTCAGATGCACAGTTTGCTAATATTTTCTCCTATTTTGTAGGCTATTTACTCTGTTGATAGTTTCTTTTGCTATGCAGAAACTGTTTTCTTTAATTAGGTCCCACTTATCAATTTTTGTTTTTGTTGCAATCGCTTTTGAAGACTTAGTCGTCAAAAAGCCAAAGCCAAAGCCAATCAAAGTCGCCAAAGCCAATGTAAAACAGAAAAAGAAAAGTTATTTCCTAGGATTTGTTTAGGGTTTTTATAGTTCAAGGTCTTAAATTTAAGTCTTTAAGCTGCCTTGAGTGAATTTTTGTATATGGTAATTGATAGCAGTTAGTTTCAGCACATAGATACCCAGTTATCCCAGCATCATCACTGGGATAACTGGGTATTTCCCCATTGCTTATTTTTGTCAACCTTGTCAAAGATCAGGTGGTTGTAGTTCTGTGGCTTTATTTCTCAGTTATCTATTCTATTCCAGTATACCACCACATCACTTCTTTATTTAAAAACTATCACACGTTAATTCCTTGATGGGAACAGTAGACACTGGAAACTACTGGAGGGGTAGAGAGGGAAGGAGCAAAGGCTGGGAAAGGGCCTGCTGGATACTATGCTCATTACCTGGATGACAAGTTCAATCATACATCAAACCTCAGCATCATGCAATATACCCATGTAACAAACCTACACATGTACCCCCTGAATCTAAAATAAAAGCTGAAATTATTTTTAAAAAATCACAGCCTATAGAACAAAATACAAATAGCTCAGCTTTACATCTAGACTGTCCTTATCCAGATAATCCTAGCATTTTCCTTAGGCATTTCTTATTGATCTTATGAACTGTATTGTTTATTCGGCCCTAGCCTTTTGTATATGTCCATTTAAAACCATGAAATGGCCTTATTCCCTTGTTTACTTAACAAAATCTTTCTCCACCTTATGCACTTACCTCAAGACCCAATTCAAATAGCATCCTCTCTGTGAGCCTGCTTTGACACTTTATGTCACCAGGGGAATTAATTTTACCTACATTACTTTAACCTATTACAAAACTTTTAGCATTTATGTTTTATATTTTGTTATTTGCTTTATGTATTAACATCTGGGCAATCTGATGCATTTTATAGTTTCCCCTTCCTTTAGAAGCTCACGTAGGGTCTGAAATAGAGAATGAATATATAAATATTTGTGAATGAAAACATATGATTTTTATTATCAACCATGGATTTAAAATGAGCTCCTTTTTGGTAAATGGACTTTTTAAATTGTGAAGAATCTATTTTCAGTAGGTTGTCATATACAAAATTGTTCAAATTAAAAAATGGTTGAATTCTTTCTATGTGATCTGTAACACTGCTGAAATAGCACCATCACCAAGTTGTTTACTCTGTAGGGCTGAGAATGACATATAAGCAATAAATAGTATTGCAAGTCAGATTACAAATTCTTAAGGTACAATAAAATGCTTATAAGATAAAAGAGAAAGAAACAATTAATTTTGGCTGGTACCCAGGATTACAAATAAAACCATGTAAAACAGAGGGGGACACAATCTGAAATGGCACACACAATAGTCAACTAAATGAACACTGTGGGTTTCAAAAATCTTGCATAAATGTGGTACATGGTGAACAAATTCTGTCCTCTAACTACTAAATTACTTTTTAAATTTACAGTTACAGTCATGATTTATAAAGCATTCACAAACACTCACACATGCAAGGCTGCCAAAGGCAGTAATCTCATTGGCTGAGGATTCAGTTCTACTTTTAAATTAAAGGCAAAGATTAACATGTGTTGAAGTGAGGGTTTGCTAAGGCTTAACTATGGGTATCAGATTGCCTAAATAAAGCAGTAAGTCAAATACCAGGCCAAGCCAAAAGTGTTTGTTCTTCACTTAGGCTCCCAACCCCAGGCATCATGTATTTAAGAGCAAGCTCAAAGGCAAGCTTTTAGAAAATAAATCATAATGTTGGCATGCAAGTCATTTCCAATTAAGCAAACTAATTCCCGAGAACAAAACTACAATAAATTGTCCTAGAATTCTAGAGAACAAAGCCCAATGTGGGATGACATTTTGTTTTTCTCATTTCATTACTTTTCTTCCCTATCCTTCTCATTAAGAACTGGCAGTAAATGTTCTGTGGCGTTTGATCAGAAATGCACAGAGAATTTAGACTTGCTGTAAAAACACTCGCTTTGCAGCCTCCTCGAGTTTGGTAGTAGCTGTCTGAATGAGCAGTCTTGGTGATTCTAAGGAAACTCTAGTGGAACTTTGCTATATGTCCCCCTAAAATTCATATGTTAAAAATCACCCCAAGGTGATGGTAGTAGAAGGTAGGGCCTTTGGGGAGGTGATTAAGCTTGACTCCTATGAATGAGATTAGTGTTTTTATAATAGAGGCCCAAGGGAGTTTCTTTGCTCTATCTACTAAGTGAGGGTACAGCAAGAAGACACCATCTATGATCCAAATAGCAGGACTTTACCAGATTCTGAATCAGCTGAAACCTTGATATTGAAGTGCTCAAACTCCAGAACTATGACAAAATAAGTTTCTAAATTTGCCAGCTTAAAAGAAAATCCAAGTATCAGTAAACTGTAGGGAAAATGGTACGTTATTTATTTAATTCATCTGGTAAACAGTACAGACAGAGACATTTCCACATTTGTCTCACCAAAGTCAAGTTGGTTGGCTGGACTTGAAAATTTTTAAATTTTACTTTAAAAGAAAAAAAATACACCTTTTCAGGCTGTCGCAATTAGCTACCAAAACATGTAATTTTATTAGATTGATTTTGCTATGAAGCATTTAGTAGAAGACACTTAAATCTTTTATTCAAATTATACATTGTTGAACTCTATTATTTTCATTTGCATTATTTTGAAAATGCATTTTTAGTTCATGCATAATGAATGAGTGACTAATAATATACAGATATATTCCTAAGTGCTTTCATTCTTATTTGTGACATTTATTTTTTATTCATCTGGCAGCGTAAAGAGCTCTAGGGTGCAAGATGACCTTTTCATACATGACCAATAAGAGATTAAAATGCATTTTATATGAGTAATCTCCCTATAGATCAGCATACTACCAAGGATTATTTCAAATACATCATTGTTATTCAGCCGGTACATATTAGTATGACACAGTGGCCAGCATCTATTTTCATTGGTCAGTACCCTGATAAATAGTTATAATAATCTGAATGGACATGCATATACACACATGACAGTTATTTATATCAAATTATATTGTGTCTTTTCATTTTTTTAAATAAGCTCATTATCAAGGACAATTTGAAATTAAGAGTCATATTACTATGGACATTAATAGCTTTCACTTTCTGTGTCGGCTCCTTTACCTCCACCCACATGGTAACACCCATCCTATCATTGTGACATTCTGTGTTCTTCCCCTATCAATTCTCAGAAACAGACTTCACATGTCATTTATATTTTTACTTAATCCGTTAAAAATTCCAGTATATTTTTTCATATGTCATAACATTTTTTAAACTACACATTTGCCGCCTTCAAAGAAGATCCAAATGCCAGTAAGCATAGGGAAGGTGGTATGTTTAGTTATTTACTCAGTCAACATATGCTGATTCTCTACTCTGAGCCAGAAACAAGTGTGAGGGCTGATTGGAAGAAACAGATTGGGCTTATCAGTTGGGTTATGGTAGAATGTCTGGTTATTGAGTCAACTCATGTACTTTTATAGGATTGCTGATTGGCCCATTTTGGAAAACCAGAAAATGTTGATGTAATCCTGCCATCATGATTTTCAAATTAACACATTTTTTTCCATCTCTTTTATATCTCTTCACAGGACAGTAAGTCTCATAGCAGCCTGTTGTGTCATTTCTCAGAGCAATACTTTTTCTGATGTTGACTCTTAGACTCATATCATACATAATTCATTAATAAAAAGCACCTAGAATATAAATTATCATAGCAAAAACATCAATGTCCTCTGTACCTTACAGATGAAGTCACTCACAATCCAGAGACTTGACCACCGTCCCAGAATCACACATCTATTAGCAGCAGATTTGATATTCTTATCCTGATTCATCAGGGACTTGAGTAGAATGAGCTCAGAATTAATAGCCAAATATCCAAACTAAATTTGTCTATTTAGTTCATATTAGTTAAGCTATTATTATATTGATTAAACTAATATTGGTATTCTTTTTGTTGTTCACATAAATTTTCACTAATTTGTTTTCATTTATCCTATTCCTAAGATTGCATGGCCACCATTCTCTAATTTTCAAGGGAATGATATATACTTCTTATGTGTACATCATAATATTTCTTATCTAGATATGAGAAAATAAATGTACCTCTATGATGGCACTCAGAGAAGACAAAATGGAATAAAAACTTGCTAACTAAAAATTGTGTATCCCATATTCTAAAAATATTGATCTTTAATAATTTATATTTTAAACACCAGAAGGTAAAATGACCTCTATCAAATATTTGATATTCCTGCAGAACTAATACTTTTAAATTCAGAGGCTATTTCAGAATGAACACTGGTTCCAGTTGCTTTCCTTGTAACATATACTTCTGTTTTATTAATGGCTTACCATCTTTTTGCCGGAAAGTGTAGCACTTTGTGTTAGAATAACAAACAGAAGAGGAAGTGGTTTCAACAACCATTTATTATTGCTCAAAACATTATAATTAACTATACTCTATTTGTTCTCATATATAAACATAATAGAAGGGACAGCTAATGACATCTCAAAGGAACAAATAATTCAAAACTGCACCTAATAATTTATTGGCGTTCATGGCTTAACTACAAGGGAAATTGCAACTAGTGCTTGCTTGAAAACATTAGCCTCTGTGCTGTAGAGAAAGAACACTAAAGGAGAGGTTAACCATGAACATATAATATTGTTTGGATTCTGATTTTAACTAATGGGATTTAGATGACCAGTGAGATGAAGACTTATAGTTTAGAAAACCTTGTTGTTTCCACAAAATTTCTAAAAACAAAAAAATGTTGTCTCTTAAACCTTAAGCTGTCTGTCTGAAAGTCATAAATACTAGTTGTAGCTGTTCCTACCGGCCAGAAATTTAGCATCTGCCGTTTTTTTATAGAGCTCTGCACATGGGGCATTTTTCTTATTTCCACAAATCAGTACTTCTTATGTGGCACTCGCTGATGACTCCAGCTATCAAGGACTACACGTGGCCTTTTTCTTTTCCCATATTCTTATGTTTGTGTACAATGAGACCAAAGTAATTTTCAGAAAAATTGTGCTTTTACAATCACTAGAACTCTCTCAGGAATATTAGGAATTTAGCTAATAATAGAGTTATTTTTCAACATTAATGGAGCTCTAATAATAATAATGGAGTTACTCCCCAACACTCTTATCACCATTTTTAAACCACTAATTGTATTATTTTAATTAGCATTTTAAAGATGGAACAATAGAACTACTCCACACCAAAAATGTTAATTTCTATACTTTTAAATTCATCATAAATAATAAGAAAGTCAAATGTGTATACTAGTTTTATATAAAATGTGGCTTTTAGTATCTGTAGGATTCATCATATGTAATAGAATAATTAATAATGAATAAAGCACAAAGTTTTAAGAATCACTTCTCTAGGACATTAGATGATTCAGTTTATTTTGGCATGCTGATGGGTCAAACTGCTAATCCAAATTAAAGTTATATGATTCTAAGACTGTTTTGCACAGTGAATTCATGAAAATGTCTCAATAGAATTTCAGGCCAGCAAAATTTATACCTTTATTAATTCATCAATCTTTCATTTCAATGAATTTTATTCAATTTCACTACCATGGGTTAGGCACAGAGATTGCCCCTATAAAGATAAGGTCAATTAAGACTTTCATCTGTACTATTGCAACATACCCCTGACTAGATCCCTGCTTCCACCCCTTTTCACCATAATTTGTTTTTCACCCTGAAGCCAAGCTGATTTTTCTAAAATATGATTCTAATCATTTAACTCACACCTGTAACCAGTCAGGGGCACTCTGCTGAACACAAAATACAATGTTAAACTCCTTAACCTGGCTTTCCGGCTTCTTTATGATCTGACCCCTGCTTCCCTGCAGCCTTGCCACTATAGACTCTCTGCCGCTCTGCTCACTACAGCACAGATTTTTTGCCTTTTAGATTTTCCTGGACATCAAGCTCTTTCTAGCTTCGAAGTTTTTGGTTTGTTTGTTTGTTTGTTTTCTTGCCTGAAATGCTCAAATGCTCACCTCCACATTCTTGGCTTGGACAATTCCTACTCATCCTCAATCCTCAGCAGAAAGACACCATCAGAGCAATGTTCCCTGAACTGTCAATCTGAATTAGGTCATCCTTATTTGTAATTGATATATGTGTCTCTCCAGTTACTTAACAGAAGTCTCTCTCAGGAGACCATACACTCCATGAGGGCACAAGTCCTGTCTACCATATTAACCGTTGTGCACACAGCATTTAGCATAATGCCTGACATATAGGACACAGCCTTGAAATTTAATCATTACATGTTTGATCACATGAGTATGTGAATGTTCTAATGGTGCCTGGACATATGCAAGCTCTTCTTTTAAAAGAATTAAAATTAATCCAACTATCTTTAATCTTTGTGTCCAATTTCTAAATTGAGATATGGAGATATGTAAATATGACAAAAGGGGGACCTTTTAGAAAGACTGGCATAAAGATCTTACAATCTAAACTAGAAAATTTGACTTAAAAAAATCAAAGGAATAAAAAAACAAGGAACTTACTACAGAAACAAGTTAAAATAAGGGTAAGTCGACTTCTATTTTTATTATAATCAGCATACTTGTAAGACTGCGCTCTTTTAAAATTGTTTACTGATAGATGAAAACAAATCCTTATTGTTTTAGTTTCATTTATTGCTACAAGACATTAAACATTTTCATGTCCATTAACTATTTGTAATTTTATTTCTGTTAACTGCTTTCCTTTGTTTGCTTTTTTTCATTGCTTGAAGTGATTTTATGTTATAGAAATTAGTTCTTTATGTGTTTATACTGTTTCCAATTTTTTCCTACTCTGTTGTATTTTGACTTTATTTGTGATGTTTTTGTCATACAATTTTATGTATGTAGTTTAATTGTTAACTTCTTTCCGTTATGGATTCTGGGCTTTCCCCACTAAAAGACTGGAAAAAATATTTCCCGGCTGGGCACAGTGGCTCATGCCGGTAATCCCAGCACTGTGTGAGGCCAAGGCAGGCAGATCACGAGGTCAAGAGATCGAGACCATCCTGGGCAAAATGGTGTAACCCCATCTCTACTAAAAAATACAAAAATTAGCTGGGCATGGTGGCATGTGTCTGTAGTCCTAGCTACTTGGGAGGCTGAGGCAGGAGAATTGCTTGAACCAGGAGGCAGAGATTGCAGTGAGCCGAGATTGTGCCACTGCATTCCAGCCTGGTGCCTGGTGACAGAGCAAGACTCTGTCTCAAGAAAAAAAGAAAAAAGAAAAAAAAATTTCCCATATTCTCTCCTAGCATAGTTTAAAATCCTCATATCCTCAGACAATATGTTTATTAAATTCATTGAAGTTTATATACAGAAAACTGCATTTATTTTAATTGTGCATTGAGTTTTGATCATTTTGTACACCCACGAAACAACTCCCACAACAAAGGTACATAACATTGTCATCATTCCCTACAGATACTTTGTGCTCTTTTAAGTCAATCCTTTCTTATGCCCCCATACCAGGAAACTACTGGTCTGCTTTTTGTCACTAAATTTAGTTTGCATTTTCCAGAATTTATATAAATGAAATCATATAGTATGCATTCTTTTGTGCTGACTTCTAATAGCAGCATGATTTTGAGACTTTTCCAAATTGTTGTATGTATCCATAGTTTATTCCTTTGTATTGTTGAGTTCTATTCAGTGTGGTATATGAATACCACGTTTGTTTATCCATTTACCTACTGATTAATATTTGGGATGTTTCTACTTCATAGCCATTTTTAATGTAGCTGTTATGAGTATGCATGTGCAAGTCTTTGTGTGAATGTATCCTTTCATTTATTTCAGGTAGCTGTCAGTGAAATGTGTTTTTTTTTTTAACTTTTAAGTTAACTTTTTAATAAACTGCTAACCAATTATATAAGTGTACATTCCCACTAACAGATATGAGAATTTTACTAATACTTTCATGGTTTAATTTTATTTTCCTTTTAAATATTTGACATATCTAGAATTTATCACGGTAAAAAATAAAGAGATGGAAATATTACATGAGTCCAACAATCTAGGCAGTTTGTCTCAATACTAATAACTGAAATGATTATATTTTCTCTACTCCTTTGAAATGGGGAGATTTCTGTATTTGTTATTCTGTTTCTTCCTCTTCAAGTGCTATTTCTACATTATTTTAATGGTAGATTTACTTTAGAAGGGTGCTCTGGCTGCAAAAATAACAAAGACTGGAATAAAACTGGCTTAAGCAGAAAAAAAAAAAAGAAATTTCTAACATCATATAATGGCTCTTTCAAAGTCTTATGAACCAAGACATTGCTTTTTGCATCATTTCACTCAATCATGTCATCAGGGACACAGTTCTTTCCATTGCTCGGTTGGACATGCCCATGGTTGCCTCCATTTTCAAGCAGAAAGTGAGGTGGTAACAGCAGTTTCCAAAATCAAACTGACACCAATTAATACCCTGAAAAAGAATGAAACTGTCTTCTTTTTCCCGAAAAAACAGTCAAGGCTCTCCTTCCATGCCATTTGTCCCACTTGGCTAACATTTGTCTTTCCCTGAAGCAATCATAGGCAAATAAAATTGAGATATCATTATTGGCTTAAATTAAGGATCTTCAGACAGAATGGATGTGGAAAAAATCAGCCACTAAATATGCCGTATTTATCAAAAAATTTAACATTTCAGGACAGTTGCCACCTCAATGCTTCACTAGCTTTCTTAGCTACTTTCATGTTTATATTTCCCTGTACATTTTAGAATCAGATTGTTAAATTTTTTAAATATCTTATTTTGTTTTGAATACTACTATATGTACTGTAATATACAGACTACATGTACTGTCTGTATATTACAAAATATTGAGGCATTCAATTGGGGAAGAAAATATGCTTTATCATTTATTTTGGTTTCATAATTTATCTTTTACTAAAATTTTAGTATTTTCTTTATATAGACTGTTAATTTTCATGTTACAAAGGTTTTAATATTTTTGTCATGATTATAAACAGGATATTCTTCCATCATATGTTACTTACTATTTGTATGTATAACAACTATTGCTTTTTTTTTTTCTTTTTGAGACAGAGTCTTACTCAGTTGTCCAGGCTGGAGTGCAGTGACACAATCTCCTCTCAGGGCAACCTCTGCCTCCTGTGTGCAAGCAATTCTCCTGCCTCCCAAGTAGCTGGGATTACAGGCGCGTGCCACCACACCCGGCTAATTTTTTGCATATAATTTTTTTTTGTAGAGACCATGTTGGCAGGGCTGGTCTCAAACTCCTGACCTCTTGATCCTCCCACCTCAGCCTCCCCCAAGGTGCTGGGATTACAGACATGAGCCACTGCACATGGTCAACTATTGCTTTTTTGTTTTTTTGAGATGGAGTCTCACTCTTTTGCTTAGGCTGTAGTACAATGACACAATCTCAGCTCACTGCAATGTCTGCCTCCCAGGTTCACATGATTCTCCTGCCTCGGCCTTCCAAGTAGCTGAGATTACAAGCATGTGCAATGACACAAGGCTAATTTTTGTATTTTTAATAGAGATGGGGTTTCGCCATGTTGTCCAGGCTGGGCACAAACTCCTGACCTCAAGTAATCCACCCACTTTGACCTCCCAAAATGCTGGGATTACAGGCACAAGCCACTGTGCCCAGTCAATGATTGCTTTTTAAAAAATAATTTTAAAATCAGCTATTTTATCCTGTTGTTTATTTTGTCTTTTATAGTTTTTCAGGCATTTCTTTTAAATTTTCTGGGTATAAAATTATATTATCTGCAAATAATTTTAATTGTACAACCTCATTTTAGCTTTTATATTATCCTTTTCTTTTCTGATTAAACTTAACATTCTACCAGAGCACCATTAAATCTACTAATAATATTCATGGGATGCTTCTGGTATTTTAGTTAAGCACATGATTTCATATGTATTAGAAAAATATGTTTTTCTATCTGAAGAAAATATTCTTCTTGGTCAATTACCTTGAATAAAGTTTCATTCTATTAAATCCATTTTCATTTACAATTTTTGGATGGAATATAATGAAGAAATTAATAGATTTTCAAATAGGAACCATCCTTGCATTTCTGAGATTGAATACAATTCACTGTTCTAGATAACTCAATTAATATGCCTCTGCATTCTCTCTGAGATTAATTCCTTTAATATTTGTATTATTGTATGTAAGTAGAATTACTTTAAAAATTTTTTCTTACAGAATGCTAAAATTAATTTTTTTGATGAAACACCAAGATAAAATACAATGTACTAGACATTTCTCTGTTCAAAGTTGGTGTTTATATCTCATGCAAAATGTATAATGAAAATATCCATAGACTTGCTATACAACTCTTTAACCACTGGATCATCTTTAACATTTTCAGCAGTTGAGAATGGTAATAAAGTTTTGTAAAAAGAAATTTTGAGAACATCATCAGGTTTCTAGGAATCCTAATGTCACAGTGGGGAAGACACGGGTAGTGTCTGATTCTCACCTCCAGGACAGTGAGAAAGGTTTTGAAGAGACTACCTGGAAAGCTTTTCTTGTGTCTCCCAAAGTTTGTGGCTCATGCCTTATAAAGTGCAAGTGATATTTGGCAACAGAATCAAAGGCTAAAACTGAGAAGTTACTTTCTTTCTCTCTGAGAGTGGGTCAAATATGGGTTAATCATGGCACTCACATATAGATTCCAAGTAGAAATGTCAGCCTGGGGTTATTTTATGTGAGATCCACTTCAGGAGGTTTGCCTTTTAGGGTGAGAAACATCAGATAGAAAATGATATGGCCTGTAAATCCAAGAGAAAATTCTATGTCATGCGGATAGGCCTGACTAAGGAAAAACTCTGCCCATGCTCCAGGAGCTTTTAAAAAGTACCCTTGCAGAGAAATTGTCAAAGAACCCACACAAGTATCCAAACAGCAAAAAATGTTGTTTGCTTTAAATATATGTTAATGCCAAGAAGTAATGAAGATATCTGTCAAATCTGAGCTTTCTTACCCCATCTATCATCCTTAAGATCTCCCCTAATCCCACCAACCAACTTTGACTCTGATGGTGATAAGAGATACTAGATAGGACAAGAAGTAAATGAGAAGGAGAAAAAGAAAATTAAGGTCTCTATCTTCCACTGCAAGAGAAGTTTTCAGCCCAAAGGAAACCCCAGCTGGAAAGGAAAGGAAAAGACTTAAGTCAACTTCAAAACTTTGGTTGTTACACAGGACCGGAAGTTTTAAAAACCTGCAACTTAAAGGAATGGTCATAAAGTTTTTTTTGTTTTTTTAAATTTATGAGCAGATACAATATCCTAAAACTAAGAAACTTACCTTTTCCTTTACTTAGAATTTATTCTTCTTACAAAAAGAGAATTTGGCTGAGTTAGTTGTCTTCATTGCATCCATTAAGGGACTCTATTGGGCAAAGTGCTTGAATCTTCTCAAGTATTGTTTCCCTGTCTTCCCAGCACAGCCCATGAATAACCATGAGATAAAATGATGGGGAAAAAAGTGAATAAAAAATAAAACAGTCTATCAAAAGTACATAAAACAAACTCCTTGAATTATAAAATCTAAATCACAATTTCATGTGTTCTTAAATAAAACAAAAATTACAAAACTCATTAAGATGAAATCAGAAAGTTACTACTACTAAGTCTATTATGTAAACTGCAACCGCTCATAATTTGATTACACCAAGCCTATGGCTAATGTCGCTGTCTCAGATCCAGCCATCTGTGGCCAGGAAAGCCAGGTTGCTTTCATATACAATGGTCAAATCTAGAACCATAACATTTTAGTAGTAAAGAACTAGTTGGAATCACATTCTACAGAAAGGATTGTACACTTTTCAAAAGAATGTATGCATCTATTCTAGAAAGCAAAATCTGCTTTTCTGGAAATTTGCCATAAGATGTATCCAATTTTACTTCAGCCACAGAATCTGAATGGAGAGATACATAATTTGACATTCTGATGTTGAATTCTGCCCCAAATTCTGCAATTAACTATGTAGAATAGTGAGCATACACTCATAAAAATATATTTAATTATTTAGTTAAACCACATTAATAAACATTAATTTACCATTTGTTAAAAATGTTACTTAAATCCATTTAGAGGCATAATTTTAAAGTGCAATTTACCATTAATTTCATATCCTTTTTATCTTTTTCTTAATCATTTTACCCTGAATCATGAGTAAGATGACTGATATTTTATTCATTCATCTAGCACAGAATTTTGCAATAGCAGCGTAGCTGACACTCTGAGCTGGATAATTTCCTGTGGTGGGGAGCTCTCTTGTGACTATAAGATGTTTAGCAGTCCACTAGATGCCAAAAGTAACTGCCCTTCCACTATCAAGAGTTGCGACAACCCAAAGTTTCTCCGAATAATTGTCAAATATATACCCCATTCCCAGTTGAGACCACTGCTTTAGCAGAACGTTAAGGCTTCCCAGTTTATGTATCTTGCAGTAGCTTCCATCCTAATCCTAGGGAGCCCATTGATTATTATCGATTAAGACGTAACTCTAAGCTAACTGTTGGTTAGTTTACTTTTCTAACCTCTTCCATACTCAAACACAGATAGTTAGAAGGAAACAGGAGATTGAGATGCCTCTAGGAGCATCATTGTGCAGTTAACTCTTTATGTGGGAGAAGGGATGGGTCCTGGACTCCTGCATGTACCAAAATCCCACACATACTCAAATCCCACAGTCAGTCTTGTGGAAATTGTGTATACGAAAAGTCAGCTTTCCATATAATAGGTTGCCAGTCCAGCCTTTGGTTGAAAAGAAATCAGTGTGTAAGTGGACCCATGCAGTTCAAATCTGGGTTCAAGGGTCAGCTGAATTTGCACAATGCCAAAGTCTTTTAAAGTAGGAAAATGTCTCAGCTTGCTTATCCCTCACCACAAAAGCAGCACCTGAGACTAAAGCTGTTATGAAACTGGATTATTCAGAAAAAGGTCCCAAAGATACCAACTGTATTTGTTTCTTCAATTAGAAGGTGTCATTTTCTTGCCAGTGATTTAACCTGATACTCCCTCTTCCTTTAAAATCAGTTACGGGCTCTGCATTATATATATAAATATAGTTCCATGTTAGCTCTCAATAACCAGATGCAACTAACTCTTTACTATTTGCATAAAATGCTGTTTTCAGTGACAAATTTCATCAGTTCATTAAACAGTGTCTCATACAAAACAGACCATTTTCCATACAATAAAGCATCATTATTATTATCATCATCATCACCATTATTATTTGAGAGGGAGTCTCACTCTTGTCGCCCAGGCTGGAGTGCAGTGGCATGATGTAGGCTCACTGCAACCTCTGCCTCCTGGGTTCAAGTGATTCTCCTCTCTCAGCCTCCTGAGTAGGTGGGATTACAGGAGCCTGCCACCATGCCTGGCTCATTTTTGTATTTTTAGTAGAAATGGGGTTTCACCACGTTGGCTAGGCTGGTCTCAACCTCCTGACCTCAGGTGATCTCCCCACCTTGGTCTCAAAGTGCTGGGATTACAGGCATGAGCCACTGTGCCCAGGCAAAGCATTATTTTCTAATTGAAATTTACTTTGGTTTCGTGAGAGGCTATTATTGGAAAATCATGACTGCAGTTCACTCTAGATGGAACTGTTAGCCAGGAAGAGTCACGAATATTCCATTTCTCATTCTCAGAATGCTTCCTTCACTCCCAGGGGTGTGATTTTATGCAGTGGCAGAGTCAGTCTGATTTTCCTCCTACTTCCCTTTCAAATTGCACCATGAATAATATTATCTGATCTTTAGCGGTGGTGGTTCATCAACATCGTACTTAGACTCTTAGTCCAGGAAGATCTTTTATTGAAATGTTTTGCTTTTCAAACAAATCTTTGCATGACTTCACATTTTCAGCTTATTTACTGATTCCTGTGTACGGAAGAAAGAAGAGAAGAACTGAAGGGAAGGATAAAGGGTTAGATGCCTTTCTGTCTACTACCAAAAAATAAAAGTCTTCTTTATAATTCCTTTGATATGTATTTCACATAAATAAGTGCAGTATGATGAAGAGCAATTGTGACAGACCAGTGAGAAATCTGGCTTCACTTCCTTCTGGAAACATTTAATGTCTCCTTGTTTTCTCTTTTTAAACAAGGATCAATAATTTTCATTAATTTATTCAATAAAATTTATTGAGTCCTTGACATGTGCCAAACATGTTTTGTGCTGAGAATACAAGGGTAAAAATGAAAGACTTTATTATGGTAATCGGAGAAGTTACATTAATACTAATGTGTTAGTATTTGAAAAGCACTCATCTGATAAGCAAAATATCATGTAAACAAAGTTTTAAATACAAATCAAAACATGAGAGTTTAACAATTAAGGAAATAGATTGAATAATATTATGTAAATGTATGTGCAGTAAGACTTGGCAAAAACACGTGAAAGACAGCCTAAATTAGCGGTGAGAGACATTATGTCCTTGAATGAGAAAGCTTAATATTATATAGACCCACATCAACTTACACAATTTAAATAAGTAAACTCAAATTTTCTAAAAAACAGGAAAAGAAAGTTTCTAGTGGTTTGGTTATATTCAATACAATGTTAATTCATTAATATGTTGGAAATATGCATTAAGTGTAAAATGATATATCATATATCCTTTGATATAGCATCCTTCCAGATAATTGTCCTCAAGAAATAAATTTCAAAGTATGGTAACTATATTCATTTGTTCTCATGCTACTGATAAAGACATACCTGAGACTGGGTAATTTATAAAGGAAAGAGGTTTAATTGACTCACAGTTCCACATAGCTGGGGAGACCTCACAATCACAGTGAAAAGTGAATGAGGAGCAAAGGCATGTCTTACATGGCAGCAGACAAGATAGAGTTTGTGCAGGAGAACTCCCATTTATAAAACCATCAGATCTCATGAGACTTATTCACTACCACAAGAACAGTATGGGAAAAACTGTCCCATAATTCAAATATCTACACCTGGCTCCACCCTTGACATGTAGGGATTATTACAACTCAAGGTAAATTTGGGTGGGGACACAGTCAAACCATAACAGCCACTTATATGTACAAGAGTATTTCCTTCTGCTTTGCTTTGATAGAAAAAAACTCAAATTTTGATCATTAAGGAAAAACAATGATAGACCCATTTGACGGAGTATGCAGCCATTAAACATAATCAGAACTAAATGTAGCAGCAGGAAATAATGTTAAGATACACTGTTAAATTTAAAAGCTCAAATTTTAAAACATTGTGTATTATATGACACCTTTCTATAAAAAATAAGACAGTACCAATATATGCATATGTATAGAAAAATAGCTGAAGGACTATGTAACCAGCAACAAAAGAGATGGCACTATGAAGGATTTTTAATTCCTAGATTACTTCTTTCCATAATATCTAAATTTAACTTTTTCAATTTTTATAATTAAAAAATAATGGCAAGATGAAAATTCACGTCATTATTAATATTGTTTTTACTGGGATTTGACACTAGAAAAATTATGAATCAATTTTGCTAGTTCTGTTTTTTCATCAGTTAGAACTTCTAAGTTGCTGCACTAATGCTTTCAAACATTGCTATCCCAAGCAGTTTCTTAAATAGTTCTTAATCCCTCTTTCCCTAAAGAAAACATGAGCAGCTATAGATGATAGAGTGAATTTGCCTAAACAAAAATGATTCAAGAACTCACATTATAAGACTTGCACTCATGGAGTTCTGACATCTTTCTCAACAAATTTACCAAGAGTTTAACATTTTTCAGTTTAACTTTTTAATGACAGGATTTGTGTATAGTTGCATTGTAAATAACCATGATGAATCACTAGAAATTTTTTCTTTGCTGCATCTGTGAATTTTTCACATTGGATTTTGATCTTTTGTCAATTAATTATGTTGAAATAAGAAATGCAAGTTAGTAACTCTGCTTAACCCATGAAGTTCCATTCTAACTGGTTAGCTGCTATATCAATTACAGGATGGAAATGTGATTATCACTTCACCTCAGATTGAACTGAAAATTTGAGAGCCCTTATTCAGGCTATGACCCCTCATACAAGCTAAAACAACTGATACAGAAATCACACTTTCTTTTCTATATATTCAACCAAAGTTTTTTTCCAAGTTGTGGTCAGAGTTTACTGTCGTATTTACCATCATATTCTTGGAAAATGCTTAAGTTATCTAAGTCTTCCATTTTATCTATGTAAGAAATATGTTCAATCTTGAACACCAATAATTCAAGATAATTCAAGAATCTCTATATGGAAGAGATTTATGAGTGCATTCTGGCTTGAGTGGAGAATCTTGTTTTGACTGCATGACATGCACACTGCATGCTTTTTCCTTCAGAGTATATGTTATATATTAATAAAAATTTGAAAATTTTAATGATTTTATTCATACTTCCACAATATTTTAAAAGTTTCCATAAAGACATCAAGGTGGGGATAGAGAGAATGGAAGTAAATGGAGCTAACTGTACCTTAAGATATCACTTGATGCCTCCACTCACAATCACATGCCAAGAAATAATGCTAACACTTCAAAGAGCATTACAGAACAGCATTACAACCTGCTTTCTAGAGACACTTAAGAAACACTATTTGATATTGATGAATTATAAATAGAATGCTTTGACTTGATGGAAAAGAACATTAGCAAAATAATCGACTGAGGGATAAAATTTTGTGCGGTGCTAAATAATAGTAAATGAAACCTTGAATTTATATAGATTTATAATGTGCATCCTTTGAGCCCGAAAAAAGACTATTTCTAATTTTGTTTCTATAAACCTTTTACCAAAGGACCAAGCACATAGGTTGCTTAATAGTGTGTTCACATTGCCATTTTCCAATAACTGATAGCTATTTAAAAGGATCAATAAGTGGGAAAAGAAAAAAAGGCAGTTCAAAGAAATACTAATGGTAAACTTTCCTAAATGGAGGAAACCAAAGAATTATTAAAATTACTAAGTTAGAAAATTGGCTGGGAGCAGTGGCTAACGCCTGTAACCCTAGTACTTTGAGAGGCTGAAGTGGGTGGATCACTTGAGGTTAGGAGTTTGAGACCAGCCTGGCCTACATGGTGAAACCCCATCACTGCTCAAAATACAAAAATTAGCCAGTCTTGGTGGCAGGCAGCTATAATCCCTGCTATTTAGGAGGCTGAGGCAGGAGAATCACTTGACCCTGGAAGACAGAGTTTTCAGTGAGGCGAGATCACTCAATTGCACTCCAGCCTGGGCAACAGAGTGAGACTCGGCCTCAGAAAGAAAAAAAGAAAAGAAAAGAAAATTGGATACACATAATCTTTCTGTAGTGGGCGATATAACTGAAATTTGAAATGGTGTTTGGAGATATCAGGAAATCAAGCAAGCCTGCAGGCCCTTCTCCATATCTGCTTCTATACCACAGGGGTTGGATTACCTTATTCTTTATTCTTAGATCGACTGCTCAAGAATAATGAAAGGACTAAGTAGAACTATGCAGTGGACACTGACTAACATTTTAGTGCTTCTTAAAGCACTATATGACTTTCTTTCAATGTACCTAAGAATAAGCTGTGTCCTCTCTTTTCAAAGACTATTTTATGCTAAACGAGGTGATTTTTTTCTCTAGTTTTTCTTCATATGCACTAAGATTTCATGATTTTTGTTACAGCCCATCTTAGCTTAGCAGTGAATTCTTCATGGAACAAATCTTCCCATTGTGCAACTTCTTGATTATTCATTGTGACATGCCCACCTAGAGATCACACACCCACTTCTAGATTATGATGCAAATCCCAGGACCTAAGAATTCCATGTTCATGTGCTCCTGAGTTTTCTTTCAGGCTCCATTCTCCCAAGGGAAGACTGCATCATTATGTATGTATCTCCCTAGACCCAAGGAGATGGAACTTGTTTGGAGATTACACAGGCATTCACAGTACAAGACAAAGTGAGGTGGCATTTCGATATAATACAAATAAAAGGAAGGTAGACGATAGGCCAAGTTCTGGCGCTCTCTGTTCTGGTGTGGAACTCCAGCCAGAGAATTCTAAGTTCAACCTGGCCTTCTAGGTCATTATGGAGATATATTCATCTAGAAAGAAAGAAAATACATATTTTATTTAGTATTTTATTAGGTTGAATTATTACTTTAAATATTTAGACACATAGTATAAGGACATGCTAATAGTGGGTTATTTTTTGGTTTTTGATTTTTGGGTATTTTTGCTCTGGGCCCTACGAATACATGAGGCCACGCCACTAAACACCCCCTATAGGTAAGATGGCCACAACAGCAATAATACCAGGGATCCTGAATATCACCACAGGATCTTGAACTTTCAGAAGGTTCAGAAGCATACCCTAATAACTGAAGCACAAAGCAGTTTGCTAGGTGGAGATTTAAGCACAATGCCAAAGGAGTGTAAGGTAGGAAAATGTCTCAGCTTTCTTTCTCCTTCACCTCCAAAACAGAACCTGAGACTAAAGATTTTATGAAACTGGATTATTCAGAAAAAGATATCAAAGTAGACAAGTTTAAAAAAAGAAAAAGAAAGAAAAAAAAAAACAGAAAGAAAAGTCTATTTAAAGCTGTACTGGTGAGCTGGTTCCTACGAGTCATTCAGGCTCAGTCCTGCTGGGGACTTGCCGGCTACTGTGTAGAATGTGTCTCAAATTTTCCATACAAGGAACATTTCAGAGTAGTATTTCTCCACTAGCTCCCATCCTACCAGTATTCCCTTGGGTGCTAGGTCTTTTGGTCTTTCAGATTTGTGTATGTGTCAGTATGACTGAGTAGTCTCAATAGTCTGCAGAAGTCCTATTTGGTAGAGGTAGAGAAGGCTAGAGTAAAAAGCAACAGACATGTATGCACTGCATTTGATTTCAAGTGCTGTCAAGTTGCATCTGTGAACAGCTGGTGGGCCATGGCAACATCCAGAGTGAAATTCAACACATACTTCATCCCGTAACAGAGGATAATCATTATACACAGAGATTTCAGAAAATAATGGTGGAGATTTTGAAACTTTTCAGGAAATTGCAGTAAAATGCTGTAACTGAAACTTACGGTGATAAAGTAGGAATGGATAGGTTAATAAGGCCTGGGTCAAACCATCAGGGTTTAGAATGCAACAGTGAGAAGTGTGAGCTTGATCCCACAGAGGCCATCAAAATTTCCTGTTTGCAAAAGGAACTGTGATCTATGTTTACTTCAGCAGCCTTAAACTTTGAGGATTGGGATTGGAGAAGATTCAATCAATATTTTTAAAAATGTTTCATATCTTTTTAAAATTAAGGACTTTCTACAATCCTCTGTATAACTTCTTTAAGTTCTGCCATTTATTTTCAATGGTATCTATGTTTACAAATAAACTCCTCCTGAGTACTCCTGTTTCAGAATACTAGATATCCTTTTATAAAAGAATAATATAAGGCTGGGTGTGGTAACTAATGTCTGTAATCCCAGCACTTTGGGAGGCAGAAGTAGAAGGATCACTTCGGCAACATAGGGAGACCTTGTTTGTACAAAAAAATTTCAAAATTAGCTGGGTGTGATGACACATGCCTGTAGTCCCAGCTAATTGGGAGGCTGAGGTGGAAAGATCATTTGAGCCTGGGAGATCATGGCTGTAGTGAGCCATGATTGCCACTGCACTCCAGCCTGGGCAACAGAGTGTGAGCCTGTCTCAAAAAAAGAAAAAAAAATTGTAAAGCAATAATACAGAAAAGCAGTGCTGCTTCCACATGTTTCTGTTTCTTAAACGTCAAGGTCATTAACAGAGAAAAAATACAAGTATTAAAGCTTTTTGATAAAACTCGTAGTATCTTTTCTCAAATATCAGTGGTCAGATAGAAAATCTGCACTTAAAGCCTTAAAATTATAATTATAATATGTAAACATTTAAATTACACAGCAAGGGTAATATATTATTAGTATTATATTAAATTAGTATTATAGCATTATATTCACCTTTAAAACTATTAGAGTTTCAATATATATACTTCATGATGTGGTGGAAAAGTGATTTTAAAAAACTAAGAAATACCCTTAGAACATATTGTTAATTTAAATTAATTCCAGTGGATAGGTATATGGTGATTGATTTTAGGTGTTTTGAGCGTCCATATAATGAAAATTTGGGCTCAGCAACTTGCTGGAAATGGAAGTCTGTTCGAAGGCAGGAAAACATGATCAAGCTTGGCTTGATTTGCATCTTGAAGGGGACTTGACTCTCATGAGCTTTAATATCTCCCCTCTTAGGGTCTTCTAAGTCCATCTTCTTGGTTGGAAACAGTGTCTATGCTCTACCCAGGGGCTGGTTTACAACTATTAACAATAAAAGCAAAGAAATGGGCTTGATGTCAAAGGACTAATCCACATGTGAGCTTGGCTTGCACAGTAAAAAAAGCGGCCATTTCCATATTATCACAGGCAGGAACAGCCAG
This sequence comes from Saimiri boliviensis, assembly GCF_048565385.1. Classification (NCBI taxonomy): domain Eukaryota; kingdom Metazoa; phylum Chordata; class Mammalia; order Primates; family Cebidae; genus Saimiri; species Saimiri boliviensis. The sequence goes on from NC_133457.1 coordinate 15,980,908, forward strand.
GCTTTGAGGAGGCATTGAAAATCTGAGGCCTCTTGCTGCTCACTATTCTACTCTTGTCACAGACATTGAAGCAAGTGAGGTTGGATAAATGCAAAGCCGGGCCTCATGTGGTGCTCTTCCATTACACACATGTCAATATGTGAAGATTTCTGCCTGAGAGGAAACCATGAAAAATGGAAATTCAACATATGGCCAATGAGGGCTACAAAAATCAGGGAGAGGAATAGTTGCACTCAAGGCTTTCAGTGGCACTCTTAGATAATTGCTTAATTGAAATTTTATTCCTGTCATTGAACCTCACAGCAGGTGTGAATCTACAATTACAATGCAAGTTTTGATATTTCATTCCTGCTCTTTATACCAACGGGGAAGAATGGACATTAATTAAAGGATAGCTACAAAACAAATTGCCCTGGAGAGGAAAAAAAGGGAGGGCTGTGAGAGTGGGTATGAATATAAATAAAAGGAAGAGGGGCAGAAGAACATAAAAGGATTTTCTTTGTCCTTTATATTACCAACAGCAAGATGAGAAAATACAGTTTATCCTTTTTGGGTAGTTATGAGGGGCAACAATTAGAGCAAAATTTTTAAAAATCAGTCATAATCCAAATTTTCTTATTGGAAAATCAAGTGCCTTGAGCAATTCACTTCACTACTCAGAGACTCAATTGTCTATAACACAGAGATAATTTCAAATTGTCTACTTTGTAGGTTGGTTGTGGTAATAAAAGTGAGATACTACATGGTAAGGCACGTTGCAAACTGTAAAGCTTCTGTGCCAGAAAATTGATTATATAAAGAATTAACTATTAATTTATTTTCAGATAGTGTGGGGAGGGAAGAAGGAGCTGAGAAGCAATCAATGCACTCTTTATTAGCATTCTAACAGATTTTTAGTTTACAGAATTAGTATGTAAAAGAGAAACTTAGTCTTTCTGCTACCAATAATAAACCACAAGAAAAAATGATAATAGGGTTGAAACTTTAAGATGCTTCTGGAGCACAGATAGGTCTGTAATGTAAATAATTAAAAGAGAGTTGGGTTGACAGTGTCTCATTCTAACTCTCTGAATAAGAACGTAGACTTAGCCGGGCGCGGTGGCTCGCGCCTTTAATCCCAGCCCTTTGGGAGACTGAGGTGGGCAGATCATGAGGTCAGGGGTTCAAGACCAGCCTGACCAACATGGTGAAACCCTGACTCTACTTAAAAATACAAAAATTAGCTGGCCATGGTGGCACACACCTATAGTCCCAGCTACTTGGGAGGCTGAGGCAAGAGAATCACTTAAACCTGGGAGTGAAGGTTGCGGTGAGCTGACAGCGTGCCATTGCACTCCAGCCTGGGTGACAGAACCAGACTCTGTCTAAAAAAAAATAGACTTATTATTTTTATTTGAGTATAATGTCATATTATTATGCAGCTCTTTATTAGTCTTAAATTGGTAAAGTCAAAGTCTTCAAAAAGGTCTGCAAATAAGTCAAATTTAGGGTTTAAAAAATTTTATCAGTCCATTTAAAAAGTAATCTCTTAAGGAATAGACAAGAATAAAAGTAGATTTAGATGAATAATTACATACACTCAAGCCTACTAGGAAAAAGCAGGTCTCAGCCAACCTAATTGTCTTTATTTTTTCTTATGTTCTTCATGGCCTGAAGAACATAAGAAGCAAATAATTATAAAATCACAAAACACAGTTCATACTGAGCTCATTATAATTCCACTGGCCTATGATATTGAGTAACACCTTATTTAAATAATCATGTTCATATGTTTCTACTCATGACAGAGTCAACTGGATCCCTGCGTAATATCCATTCTCCCCTTCTTGCTTTAGGAAAAAATCAATATTGTTTGGAGCAGTAAGACACCTGACAAAAATATTTTATTTCCCAACCTTTCTTGTGGTTACCAGTTTACATACAACTAAGTTGTGGCCAATGAGTTATAAGTGAAAGTTTTAGGGAGGTACCACTAGAAAGGTTCCTTGTGGGGTAATAGTTTCCTTCTGTTGTTTTCTTCTTCTTTTAGCTGTCTGGGAATGGATGTGAAGGTTGGTGCCCCAGCAGCTGTTTTAAGCAATAAATTACCTTGAGGAAGGAAGCCATTTAGTATTTGACGGTAGAGGAAAAAAATGTAGACTAAGAATTAATGTGGTGATTTATAGGATCACCATACCAGCACTGGGATATTTGGTTCGATGTTAGAGAAAAATAATGTTTTTAAAACATCTTCAACATTTTTAAATGCCACCAGTCTAATCTTAACTAATTTGCACAACTAGAATAGATGTTCCTTGAAGTTAGAGGCCTTTGCCCTTTTGTTCAGAGCCCAGTACACATGAAGGCCGGTAACACAGGCTCAAAAATATTTGTTGAATCTTCATGCATAAATCTGGCCCTTTCCCTCTGACCTACAATGCTTTTTTCTTTTGTTGAATAACTCTTCTCTCTGCCTCCTCTCTTTTCCACTTTTCTTATCATAATTTTTAAAATTACTTCCTCTATTGCCTTTTTGTTTGTCTTCTACCTATTCTTGTCCTTCAAATAGACCATTCTAGTAACATGGCCATTCTAGTATCTCTTCTTATATAAATGGATGTCTACCCCAATGAAAAATGAGCAAAATATAAACTCAAAGAAAACAAAAATTATTATTTGTTCTTCTCTTTTAAATTTGATTTTAGAAAAGAGACCAAGATGATGGGCCTGTAATCATTCTTTAAGGATGTTATTTCTCTTAAAAACTATATTTCTCTCTTCCCAAGTGTAAAATAATTATTTACTGCATCATTATAAATATTTTCTAATGGAACTATAATCTAAAAACAAAGATCAAAATTTTATAAGATTCTAATTCATGTGAATTTGAAATCGTCAAGCTTTGTATATTGGTTGGGTCAGTGAAGGATGGATTTGCAAGAGGTGTCAAATGCTTATGAGAGCATTACAAATCCAGCTGGAGTAGAGAGGTGATCCAAAAGATTAAAATTCTCAGTCAAGCGGCCGGGTGCGGTGGCTCAAGCCTGTAATCCCAGCACTTTGGGAGGCTGAGGCGGGTGGATCACAAGGTCGAGATCGAGACCATCCTGGTCAACATGGTGAAACCCCGTCTCTACTAAAAATACAAAAAATTATCTGGGCATAGTGGTGCGTGCCTGTAATCCCAGCTACTCAGGAGGCTGAGGCATGAGAATTGCCTGAACTCAGGAGGCGGAGGTTGCGGTGAGCCATTGCACTCCAGCCTAGGTAACAAGAGTGAAACTCCATCACAATTAAAAAAAAAAAAATCTCAGTCAATTAAGATACAGGAGTCATCCCCTAATTTCTAAAGTAAAATTACAAATGGGAAAAAAAATTCATCCTGGAAAAAGAGTAACAAATTAGGTGCCTTCAAGCTGTTTTTTAAAGAAACATGATTCTCTGTCATTCAAATTGTCTACACCAAGGCATTTTAGTTCTTGGCATTTTTTACAGTTCCTAGGATGAGGCATGATAGAATGAGCTGAATAACGGAGTTAAATTAGAGACTATGTCAGTATAAGAATGTAAAAACAAAACAAACAAACAAACAAAAAAAAATGAAAGAATGAGACTCCTTTACTGCTAGTCTGAAAAGCCAAAGAATGTCCTTTTTTTTTTTAAACTCTCACTACTTTTGAAAATTTTCCCTCATTTTTACTTTTTAACAGTTTTAGTGCAATATGCCTACATGTGCTATTTCAGTATTTATAATTACGGGTAGTAGTTCTTTGAAAATCTGTATCTTGATGTCTTTCTTCAGCTTGGGAGAATGTTTGCCAGCATCTCTTCAACTACTACTTCAGCCTCATTCTCCTCCTCTCCTTCTCTTCTAAACATATGTACACCATTTTCAATACACCTTATGTCTCTAATCCCTTTTCTGAATTTTTCTTTTTTTTTTTTTTTTGGTCTTTCTATTTCTGTCTGGTTATTTTCTACAGATCTATTTTTCAGGTCTATAAACTTCTGATTTTTTGTCTCTAATTTGCTGTTAACAGTGCCCATTGAATACTAAATTTCAGTTGTTTTGTCCTTCAACTCTAGAACTTCTGTTCAATTATTTTATATACACTTTCATACTTTTCTAAAATTCTTTTTGTCATCTATTTTGTTCAATGTGTTAAAGACAGTTACTTTAAAATCTATTTATACTTCCAACACCTTCGTTATCTTTGGGTCAGTTTCTAGCACCTATTTCTTCTCTAGTTTTTTAGTTATTTGCTACAGTTCTCTTGTAGACTTAGTAAGATTTTTATTGGATGCCAAATATTAAGAACTCTCAAGGTGAGAATCCTAGATAATATTATCTTCCTCAAAGAATATTTAATTATTTTAGCCAGTAGTTAGAGTAGAGGCAGATTCCCTTGGTCTCACTGGGGATGGATACAGTATGAGAATAGGAGTCAGACATTTTAAGGGCTGTAATATTTTTACCTTGTCCTTATTCCTGCCACTGTGGAATGTTACCATAACCTCTCCTCCTTGGCAGCCTCTGATTTCCAGTTTGTGTTTCTCCAACCTTTTTAACCTGCTTTCTTCTTAGTTTCCCAACATCTTATAGCCTGGCAGTTTAATGTTTGTCAAGAATTAAGACAAGAATTTTGGCCGCATTTCACTACAAGTTTATTTTCTCTAGAATCTTTGTCCTTTAAGTCTAGCCTGCCCTGGTTGTTATTACATTTTTATCTCTAAATCCCGAGGGTGTGACAAAAGTTCTGGCAGGCCGCTTTCTAGTTGGGCAGGACCCACACTATGACATGGCAAATAGTGGCCAATGCTTAAGTGGGGAAAGGCTGCTGGGAAACTACAGCTCCCCTTGACATATTTTCCTTATTTTGGGGATCTGTTTCTCCAATTCTGTCTTGGTTGCTCTCTATCCCTAAATCAGCTAAAATTTTTAAGTGGAGATTTGTAGTCGTTTTTTACTGAAGGGTTTGCGTGATATAAGCTATTCTATCGGAGGTGGAGGATTTTTAAAATCAGTTCTTTAACTTTTGGTTTTCCCTCTAAGCCTAATTTTTTGTTATGTGAATTATATTATACCAAGTTGGGATTTTTCTTAATAATACTAGTGAAATTTTTTTCTGTAATCTTTAGAAATATTGGCAAATTTACATGAAGAAATGAACTTAGTTGCATTTATCCCTGTGGGTTAAATTGTTTTTATGATTTATGTGCCCGGAGAGAAATATAGAAGAGAACTGGTAAAACCTGAGCATTTTTGTTTTCTTTAAATAGAAATCCCAAAAGAATTAGAGTATATTTTAGTCAGTTCCTTACATCTATTTGCTAATGGACAAGTCCAAATATGGAGGAGTTTTCTTTTTATTTGGACGGATATAATTAGCTTATCTATAAATAGATTATTTATATTTCTATATTTTAGCTGATGGCTTCACTTATGTTTATTTAATACTCATCTATAGGAGATAAATCCACATTTAAAGAGATGTCTGTGTCAAGTGTCGAAGAGAAGAGAAGATTGACAGAAAGGAAAATTTGTCCCTGCTAATGTGATGTGCCTTCTATACCAGGAAAAACAGCAGGATGGGGGTGGGGGTGGAATATACATACAGTGGCATCTTAAAACTGCTATGTATTATGAAATAAGTAACCATGAAATACACATTACAAGAAAAACTAAAGATATAAGAAAACTATGGGAGAAGAATGTTTAAAAAGATAGAAAATAGTTAATGCAGTTTTAGGAGTAAAAGTTTTATGGATGTGTCTTGCATGACTTTAATTTAGATACAAGAATGTAGTTTCATAATGTTTCTTGGTATATTTAATGCTTTACTCCTACACAATTCACTGAAATGACATATCTGGCATTTTGTGGCTTCATTTGAGAACATAATCCCCATTATAGTTCTTGCTGCAGAAATCCTTTAATATTTTATGTTGTGCTGACAATACTAAGGTGCTTGTCTCAAAGAATTATATTTTGCTGTGTTTATTGACCTTTCTCTTCAATAATTCTAAATGGAAAGATACATAATGGAAGTTCTTTGTTCTCATGTGATAACTGTTAAGGTTAGACTGAAAGAGGCATATTGTTAACCTACCTGAACATAACTGGGAGTTGACTCGCAAACAGTCACATACAAAGTCAGGAATATGGCTTAATTTGTAAATGTATAGTCCACCCTCTTCCTTTTGAATTCCACACAGTTTATTTATCAGAAATAGAAAGTAATCAAACAAAACAGGTTTTATCTTTAATATGCCCACTGTCTTAGTCATACTTATTCTGGAATGGAAAGATTTATAAGAAGTGTGGATTTTCTCTTTATTCATCTTCTATTAATGAGTTATTAGCATAATTTCTAATCAATAAGAACTCTCCTTTAGCTTTATTTGCTGTTGGAGCAAATGAGTGATTATTTACTGTTATTACAGTTTTCAATTTAATACAACTGTATTTGTATATCGATATATTCTTCAAAGACTGCCAGAAAGATATGTACACTGAGACAAATAAGGATTATTTAAGGAGTATTAAAAGAGAAACCGCAAGCAACTATAAAATCCAAAATGAAAAGATACAACTAAGGTGGACATGATACAACAGAGAAGAGTTTTCCAGTTTATTTTTAGCCAATCAGAAAAACTACAGACTATGTGACATTTCATACAGAAGAAAATTAACTTTTTTGATCATCTTGAAAAGAAGAGGCACCCTAAATGCAATTTTTATTTATTTGTAGATGTTTTAATTTTAGGCTGTCTTTGTGTTCTTTAATTTGCTAATAAAGCATAATTAGAAACTAATGTACATTTTCTCTTCTGCTTTAGGAAACTTGACATTTAGCACTTAATTTTAACATACAGTGTCTTCCTTTTATAGTCATTATACTTTAAAAAATTCTGCTTTCACAGAATAGAAATAAAACACAGTATTGTTATAGCTAACAACTCAAAGGCAACAAAAGATTCCCAAGTCGTAAATAAATGTACATATTGCTCTTAAGAAAAATTAATTTATTTCTGAATATACAAATGGCTCAATGTATTCTTTTGTTGATCCAGCAGCTTGTTGCTATAAAAATACTGACAATTATTAATACATTGCTTTCCCTTCTGCCAGTGGAGCTATTATATCTTTCTATGAAAGTCACAAGTGAGAGATGAATTTGACATCCGTGGTAGGAAACTGAATAGAAGCTAGAATCAAGTAGAAATTTAAATCTTTCCCTCGATTCTCATAGGAGCACATGAAAATGACTTTTATAATGGCAAGATTTTCTTAGAACATTAAATTAGAATTTTAAAAACATGTTTATTTCAAATTGATATGACTCCAGAGACTTTAAAAATGCACACCTTTTGAGAATAATGCACATTGTCATTCTGAATAGGCAACCGTGCTTATAAAATATCTTGAACAAAGAGTAGAACAAGGGGAAATATTACAATTTGTTTTTGTTATAAAATCTTCTCAGAATTTAAGTTAATTTAAAATTAAAACAACTTTATTTTCATTATTTTAATACTCATTGCCAAATATTTACAATCTCTACCAAGTACAAAACAGTGAAGTGAGGGTTATCATCCAAAGGAGATATGATATAGTTTCTACAGGGGCATATCTTTTTGTTGGGAAAGTTAAAGTAAGTTTAAATGGACGGAAATTCTTATTTCCTATATGTTTACAAAATCATACAACTCATAACTCATAATATGTTTTTTTGTATTTCTTCTTGATACAAGGTAAGACAATAGAAGAGGTTGGAAAACCTACCTCAAATCTCAGTGCATCAAATCTCATTAGAGAAAAATGATGGAACGCTTTAAACAAACTAGCTTCTGATTTTTTACAGCTATATCATTTACAGAATGTGAAACACACTGTCACCTAGCAACTATTTATTTGCTCTGAATTTTTTTTACCTAAAATAGACACTTTTCCCAGGATTAAATTCTATTTTAAGCCCATCACACCTAATTAATTTTCCCATGGATGTCCCAATAGGAGCCAAAATAACTTAAACTGGAACAGATACATGACAAAATTGCTTACAGTGGAGTCTCAAGCACCAGATGCTGGGTGGTACTCGCTAACTAAAGATGTTGTAGATGTTATTTTACAGCCCATGTTCAGAATTTGAAGAAAATCAATAGGGAAATATTACTGGATTAAAATTCATCATGCTAGGAGCGTAACCAAGAGGAAACCTTGATGTGTCCTTCTTTGTCCTTTGCTCTGCTGGGCTTCTCTGAAAAATACTTTTCACATTTGATTGTAATGATCTGTTTATATTTCTTTCTCCTCAGCTAAACTTTAAGCTACTTAAATAAATGGAGTCTATCCTGCTTACCAAGAGGTAGGCAAAATTCTATTATAGTAGCAGATTTTTTTAATGCTTAAACAAATGAATGAGATAAGGATCTAGGATAGTATGCTATCTATCAGAGAAGTAATGAGCAAGTGGTAAATACTGTCATGAGATTTTGAGGGCCCATGATTTCATGACTTGCTATAATCAGAGAACAAGCAGTGTTAGGGATTGGTATTCATATGGAGATGAACAATCACTAGCTACAAGCTTGAGATTGGTTGAAAAATATGTTTTCATTAATGCTGAAGCTCAGAGTGAACAATTTCCAAGCAACCCTGACATTCATAACTTGGAATTGTTTGAAGTTTTGCTTCATCACAAATTTGAATCTCATGTACTGTCAGTAAGCTAGTGAGTCTCAGCTAGTGATGGAGCCTAGCCTTCAACTTCCTAGCCAATCTTTTGTCACAGTTGTGAGCAATGAGATTTTGTTAAGTGGAGTATTTTATGAATTCTCACCCCACATCCATTGTTGTTAAGGAGTCCAAAATAGAAAACGTTGTAATTATGGCTATGGGGGTGGGGGGGTCCCTTCAGCATCTGAACTGCAAGTCTTTTATACCCCTGCATGAATAATAACTGCAGCTGTGATTTCTTGATTTTGGAAAAAGTAGTGGACCTTTAAGTATTATAGATCATGTATATGCATTACATTAGCTCTAATAACCTCTGCTGTTTTCAAATAATCATGATTATACTGGTTCTTTCTTTAACTCCCTGTGAGATCTTTGTTCTCCAGGTTCTTTTATTTAAAAAAAACACGCAATGTACTGTACATATTTAAAGTATAAAATTTGGTTAGTTTTGACATATATACACATCATAAACCATCAGCTCAATCAAGATAATGAATATATTCATAAACCACAAAGTGTTCTTTAATCATTCCCAACCAACTTTTCCTGTTCCTTTCCTATCTCCAGGCAACCACCAATATGTTTTCTGTCACTGTTGATTAGTTTACATCATCTAGAATTTTACATATTATGAAACTATACAGTATGTATTATTTCTTGACTGAATTAATCATTCAAAATACCTATTATAGCATATATCAATGGTTTGTTATTGCTTACAACTATTTTATTATCTGAACATACTACAATTTGCTAATCCATTTACCTGTTGATAGATATTTGGGTATTTTCCAGTTTTTGATACTATAAATAAAATTACTATGGCTATTTGTATATAATCTTTTGCATGTACATATAACTCCCTGCTTTCACTCATTTTGGGAAAATACTAACAAAGATAATACTGTATATATCTGCTAAACAGCTTAAGAAACTGGCAAACTCTCAAAGTAGTTGTGTCATTTCACATTCCCACCAGGAGTTTATGAGATTTCTGGTGCTTCAACTTCATTACCAACATTTGGTATGGTAAATCTTTTTATTTTTAACTATTTTAACAGGTATCTCATTGTGGTTTTGATTTCATTTCTCTATTGATTAATAATGTTAAGCATCACATCAAAAACTTGTTTGTCATAAGTATACCTTCTTGGGTGAAGTGTCTGTTAAAATATTTTGCCTAAATTTTATTTTGAGTGCTTTTTTTCTCTTACTATTGAATTTTGAGAGTTCTTAATGAATCCAGGATACAAAGTCTTTATTATATATATAATTTGCAAGCATTTTATCCATTTCATGGCTCATTTTGTACTCTCTTTACTATGTCATTGAACATGTCTTAATTTTGATGAAGTCCAATTTACTTATGGAACATTTTAATAATGCCATATCTAAAAATCTAAAGATTGTTGCCTGACCCAAGATCAATGTTTTCTTTTACATTTACTTTTAGAAGTTTTATAATTTTAGTATAATTCTACACTTTTCACTATGATCCATTGTGTGTCAATTTTTATGTGGACAAGGTCGAGATTGAAGTACAGTTTTTTGCATATAAATACCCAATTATTTCAGCAACGTTTGTTTAAAGCACTATCCTTTCTGCACTGAATTACCTCTTAGCCATTGCCAAAACAAGTGGTATGTGTGAGTCTGTTTCTATATCATCTATTATATTCCATTGATCTACTTATTTATATTTATACCAATATCAACTATTTTTGATTACTATGGCCTTATAATAAGTTTTAAGGTCAGGTACTGTTAGTTCTCAAAGTTTGTTCTTTTTTAAAGTCATTTTGGTTGTTTTTGCTTCTTTGCATTTCACTATAAGTTTTAGAAGCAACCTGTCAGTTTAAAAAAAAAATCCTTGAAATTTTGATTGGGATTACATTGACTATATATGCACGAATATTTGTGTTTTATATATATATATATATATATATATATATATCCATGTATATTTGTGTTATATATGTATATATATACATATTTATAAAACAGAGAGAGGGAGAAAAAGTCTTCTAACCCATGGACATGGTTTAATCTTCATTTATTTAGGCATTCTTTAATTTCCCTCATTAAATACTTTGCTTTTGGAAAAAGTAGGACAAGAATTTAAAGTATTATAGATCACATATATGTATTACACTAACTCTAATAACCTATGCTGTTTTCAAATACATATGAGTTTATCAGTTATAAAACTATAAAAGCAATGTTATACAGTTTTCTGTGTAGAAGTTTTAAATGTCTTTCATTGTGTTTATGCCTAAGTATTACACGTTTTTGATGTTATTGATGTTATTGTAAAGACATTGTTATTTTCATTTCATTTTCTGAATGTTTATTACAAGTGTAGAGAAATTGATTTTTGTATATTGATTTTGTATCCTACAAACTTGCTAAATTTACTTAGCACTCAATTAGCTTTTTTAAGATTCTATCATATATGTATTTTTATATTTAATTAACTATTTTGTCATTATGAAATGAACATTTTGATGCCTGGTAATATGTTATGCAGAAATCCACTTTCTCTGATACTCATAAACACTTTTTTCTAGGACTTTCTTTTAATCTGTGGGCATGTCATATCAATTTCAATCCTTAAAATAATTATGTTAAAATATATTTGTCTTTATAATTCAACTGAACTTTCTGTAATCAGTATATAGAATAATCTTGCTTTTCTATTCAGTCTGAAATCAATCATTTAGTCTGAGTATATAGGTCGTTTACCTTTAATGTGATTATTGATATGGTCATGTTTAAATTTACCATCTTGCTATTAGTTTTCCATTTTTTTCCATCTATTTCCTTTGCCACTTTTTCTATCTTTTAATTAAAAGTTTCATTTTTATTTCCTACCTTCCTTATTAACTATGCCTGTTTTGATATTTATCTGGTTTCTTGAGGATTGAGCAAATATTTTTACATTATCACCATCTAATTTTAAGTGATAGTATACCCATTCATTTTACCTATAATGTAAGAACCTCACACATACTACTTTTACATACTATAAAGCCCACGATAGATTTCCATTATTTTAAAAGTCAATTATATTATTTAAGAAAGTGTTTGAAGCACTGCCTTTAATATTTCTTATATTGAATATCTGCTTGTGTTGATTTATTTCATCTTATATATGTTAAATAAAGTCTTCATTTCACCTTGCTTTTTGAAAGATATTTCCTGTGTATGGAATTATAGTTTGAAAGTATTTTGGTCTTTCAGTATTGAAAGATGTTGTTCCACAGTCTTCTCACTTTCATTGTTTTTATTATTGGTATGTTAGAGAAATCTGTTATCCCTATTTTTGTTTTTCTGCATGTAATGTTTTTCACTTATTTCTTTTAAGACTTTTAACACCAGACTTGAACAATTTGATTATAATATGCTTTGATATAGTTTTCTTTATATTTCTTGTACTTGGGACTCACTGAACTTTTCATATGTGAGCATTCTGAAAATTGTTCTGTCACTTTTTTCTTCAAATAATGGAATCTGCTTCAGAGACTCTGATTACATATTAGTAGACTTCCATAAATTGTCCCAAAGATCATTGATGTTCTCTATTTATTATTATTTTTTTCTCTCAGAATTCCATTTTCGATAGTTTGTAATGCTATGTCTTCAAGTTCACTAATATTCCTTTCTACAGTTTCTAAATTACTTCATTCCATCCAGCATATTTTTCTTCTCAGAAATCAGTTGTTATATTTAAAAGTTCAAACTGGGTAGTTTTTTATGCCAAATAAAAGCACTATTTGTCTGCCAAATAGAGACATCTTTCATGTTTCGATTTAACTGTTGAACATATGTAAATTAGCTAAAATAATAGTATTAGTGCCCTTGTTTGCTAATTTTAACGTTTGTATTAGTTCTAGGCGCTTTTCAATTTATTGTGTTTTGTCTTCTATGTGGCTTGCATTTCATAATTTCTTTACAAGCCTATAAACTTTTCTTTTGCTAGTCATTGTAATTTTTACTTCAATGAGTAATGGATATTTTATTTTCAAGTTAAGTATTTCTTAACCTTGTTCCATGATGCAGTTAAGTTACTTGGAAATGATTTATTCCCTTTCCATCTTGCCTTTTATGATTTGTTGGGCAGAGTCAGAGCAGTGCTTAATCTAGTACTAAATAACCTCACTACGCAGGCAAGTCTGTTCTGTTTACTCCACCAAATTCCCTTTATATTACGGGGTTTTCTAATCTGACCGGTGGTACGATGTTACTTTTAATGTTATAGGGTGATTCCTCAACCTTGGATAGCCTCTTTTCATACACTTTTTAGTCAGTATTCAGCTGCATGCATAATTCAAGGGGGATATCTTTTACAGATTTCTGGAGTTTTCTCTCTGTTGCTCTCTTCTGTCTGGTACTCAGTCCTTCAAACTCTAGCTGCCTCAGTCTACCCATACTCTCAGCTCCATCTCCCTACACAGGAAGTCTACTGGTATTCTACCAGTTTTCTCCCCTGTGGCCTAGAAACTCTGTTAAGGAAGTAAGTGTTGGCATGCATTGGGTTCATTCTTTTTGTTTATAAACTCCGAGACATCTCTATCCTTTATTGTCTGATATCTAGCTCTTGAAAACTGTTGTTTTATATATTTTGCCCTTCTGGGAGGATTGTTTCAGATAAAAGGGTAAATTGTGTCCCTGTTATTCCATTTTAACTGTAAGTAGAAATATCTCTTCGTATTTTTAGTCACAATTGTAATAAACAGTCTTTAAAGGTCAGTGCAGCTGTATCAATCAGTGATTACTTCACAGTTCAGAATATCCATAGTTGTGTGAGTTCAACAGTCCCAAATTATGTGCTACTCAGTAGGCTACTCTCAACTCTCTGCCCTTGTTCTTGGCCTGAAGAGCCCTAGCTTTAGCTCACACAATTTCCTGGGTGATAAAGTTCAACTACTACCATCACCACTACAGATCGAAAAGGGTCTAAGAAATAAACAGAAACCACTGTTCCTAACCTCTGGCCAAGCCTCCTAACCTAATGGCTGTGGCTTCTCTGTTGGCTGTGTGGAGAGTGGAAGAGCTGGGCAGTGCAAACCAGGAAACTGGGTGAGCTCATACCCCTGGAGTGAACTCTGACCAGTAGGAGACACCTGAACCAGCAGATAAATTACTTGTACTTCTACCTCATGCCCATCCCCACCTAAGGGCTCCCAGATATAGCAATTTCATCAGGCTTTTCCAGAGATATCCTGTATGACTGAACAATTTATCGCATTTTCCTGTGAAATTACAGACCACTGGATTCATGCCCTTCCCCCATTTCTTGCCTTATTTCCCTTGAGCATAGCTACCCTGTCGTGAGTAAATTTTGGTTGACACTCTTTTCCAGGGTACTCAGGCTAAGAGAGTGGTAAAAGAAAAGAATATTAGAAAGACAACAATCATTCCATTAGGTAATACCTACTTGTTCTTTTTTATACAAATTTAAAATGCCTCATTTAGCATTTTAAATGAACAAACGAAAATATTTTAAGTTAACATGCTGAAAATTTACCTCAAATTTCCAGTGCTGGAAGAAATAGTCTAAGAAACTGTTGGTCTTGCTGAAGGAAAAATAACAAAACACAAATTATCAGTTCTAGACCAGCTGCCAAACCAGGGCAGGCAGAGAATTTCATATGTAGGTACAACGTCATTGCGGAGGTGGAATTTTACAGCTTTTATCCAGGATATGATTTGCAAGGTCTGTGGGAGAAAAATGACCTAACATGTAAAACAACCTGTAGTTTGCCTGCATTTGTAAACACCATCATGACTTTAAATGGAAGAAGCTGAGAATGTTTTTGCCTCAGTGCTCTGCCCTGTGTCACAGCTTTGTGATTTGTTTAAACAAGTTTCTTCGGTACAGTGGAGTGATATTAAGCATGTAACACCCAGCCCAAGTTACAGGCTGTGTGGTCATAGAAAAAAAGATCATTTGGTAAATATGAATTAGAAAGCGAGTAAATAAATTTTAACAGTTTATGTTGACAGCACATTTCTAATAAGAAACTAGTGATGATGTGAGGTTTATTCATAAAATGCTCAGATAGCACAGTGGAAGTCATCATTAAATCATTATTTTTAAACTTCCTTTTATACATTCTTACTATTTATGGGTAAGAATCAATAAAATGAAATGCTGGGAGCTGGAAGAAAAAGCTTCCCAGTTTTAACACAATTTTTTTTTTTAAAGAAACTTAAAGTATTGTGGGTTGAATTGCATTTCCCAGTAAGATGTGTTGAAGTCAAAGCTTCAGCATCTGAATGTGATCTTATTTGAAAAAAGGATCCTTGCAGATATGATCATGTGAACATGAGCTTATACCGGGTTGGGGTGGGCCCTAATCCATTGATTGGTGCCCTTACAAGTAGCAGAAAGACATACAGAGACACAAGCGGGGAAGAGGACAATGTGATGATGGAGGCAGAGACTGGAGTGATGTAGCTTCAAGCCAGGAATGCCAAGGATGGCGGTGACCACCAGCAGTGGGGAGAGACATCTGTAACAATTTCCTCCAGAGTCTCCAGAAGGATCCAAGCCTGCCAAAACTCTGACTTTGGACTTCTGGCCTCCTGAACTATGAGAGAATACGTTTCTGTTGTTTTATTTCATTCAGTTTGGAGTAATTTGTTACTGAACACAGCAGGATTTTATGTAGAAGAGAAAAACATTCTTGTTATCATCAAGGCCAATAGGCTATAATTATTAAAACCAAAATTTTAAGTGTATTTTTCTGCATAGTATTGCAAATTTGCTGAAAATACATAGACAACTGTTTTATTATATGTGCTGATTTGCTTGGGATGCCATAACAAAATACCGAAATTCACTTTCTCACAGTTCTGGAGGCTAGATGTTCATGATAGAGGTGTTGGCAATTAAAGTTTCTGGCAGGGCTCTCTTCCTAGCATGCAGATGGCTGCCTCCCTTTTGTGTCCTTACATGTCCCTTCCTTTTTGTGTGTGCTAAGAGAGATAGAGCACTCCAGTGTCTCTTCCTCAGCTCTATTGATAAGAGACCCAACTTTTATGACTTCATGACTTTGTGTAAACTTAATTGCCTCCTCAAAGTTCCTATCTCTAAATAAAGTCACACTGAGGACTGAGGCTTCAATGTATGAATTTGAGAGGTACACAATTCAGCCCATAACACTGTGGTTATTTTTATGTATTTGTTCATTTTTATTTTTATTTACCCATAATATGATCCCTTTTACCTGTAACTCTTGTTTTAGAGTCAAATATCTCTACAACACTTGGTTCATATGATTGATGTCAGACCAACCACTGCCCCACCTCAGGGATGGAACATTACATAGTCATAGCTATTCAAAGGACTTTATCTTTATATCCAGAAATGAGCATGGGTTTTAATGAAAGTGTTGGTTGGGACTCTCTACAAAGACATAGTAACTACTACACATTATATTCCCCAGGGTTGGTAAAGTTAGTCTTTACGTGATGTTGAGTGAGCCTCACAGAAGATAAAGCCACATAGAAGAAAATAAAACCAAAGAGAGGAGTGACAGACAAAATCCTACTAATATTAACTCAATGTAGTCAGTCAGAAGGCAGTTCCATTATATAGACTTTTGAGTTACCTGCATCAATAAATGTTCATTTTTGTTTAAACCATAGTAAGCTGACATTCTGTTTGCTGATACTAGTGTCCTGATTATAACAATTCTGAAATTTTAGAAAACTTGTGAATATGTATTATAATCCTCTATTTTCAGAACAGTGATGTTAAATCATGTGATAGGCAGTTTCTAAAATAATCTCCAGTGATTCCCATCTTCTGTTATGTATTTCTCTATACAATCTACTCCTTTTAAGAATAATCTGGATAGGTTCCAAGATGACTGAATAGAGGCAGCTTCAGAATGCAGTTCCCAATGAGAGAGATGCAGAAGCCAAGTGGTCTCCATAGCTCCAACCGAGGTACCAGGTTCATTTTGTCAGTCTGGTTGGACAGTGGGTTTAATCCAAAGAGGGCAAGTTGAGGCAGGGCAGGGCACTGCCCCACCTGGGAGGTACATGCAACTGACCAGAGGACTGGGGGCTTTCACATTCCAGAACTTCAGTGCAGATACTGTGCTTCACCCAAGCACTCCACGACATACAGAACAGGAGATCTTTGCTGGGTTGAAAAGACCCCGTGAGCTGCCTGAACAGGGCTGAGCAGCAAGTCCAGTGGTGTCGGGGTTGTTGGCACAGATCTAGATGGAAGCACTGGCTTCCATCTAGAACTAAGCCAGATTTACAGGAAAATAAAACAAACAAACCCATTCAAAAGTGGGTGAAGGATATGAACACTTTTCAAAAGAAGACATATATGAGGCCAACAAACATATGAAAAAAATGCTCATCATCACTGGTCATTAGAGAAATGCAAATCAAAACCACATTGAGATATCACCTTATGCCAATTATAATGATGATCATTAAAAAATCTGGAGACAACAGATGCTGGAGAGGATGTGGAGAAATAGGAACACCTTTACACCATTGGTGAGAGTGTAAATTAGTTCAACCATTGTGGGAGACAGTGTGGTGATTCCTCAAGGATCTAGAAATAGAAATTCCATTTGGCCCAGCAATCTCATTACTGGGTATACACCCAAAGGATTATAAATCATTCTATTATAAAGACACATGCACACGTATGTTCATTGTGACACTCTTTATAATAGCAAAGACCTGGAACCAACCCAAATGCCCATCAATGATAGACTGGACAAAGAAAACATAGCACATATACAGCATGGAATACTACGCAGCCATAAGAAACAATGAGTTCGTGTCCTTTGTAGGGACATGGGTGAATCTGGAAATCATCATTATCAGCAAACTGACACAAGAACATAAATCGAACACCTCATGTTCTTACTCATAGGTTGGTGACGAACAATGAGAACACATGGACACAGGGAGGAGATCATCACACACTGAACTCAGTTGGGGGGTCCTAGGAGAGGGACAGTGGGGGGGTGGGGAGGGTGGGGAGGGATATTGTGGGGAGAAATGCCAGATATAGATGATGGGGGTATGGAGGCAGCAAACCACCTTGCTATGTATGTACCTATGCAACAACCTTGCATGATCTACACATGTACCCCAGAACCTAAAGTACAATTTAAAAAAAGAAGAATAATCCGAAGTTATTGATTTACTTTTAATGAACAGAATAAAGCACAGGAAATGGGAATCTCACTTAGGGTAAATTATAAAAGACTGTATCTTCTTTTTTTTTTTTTGAGGCGGAGTTTCGCTCTTGTTACCCAGGCTGGAGTGCAATGGCGCGATCTCGGCTCACCGCAGCCTCTGCCTCCTGGGTTCAGGCAATTCTCCTGCCTCAGCCTCCTGAGTAGCTGGGATTACAGGCACGCACCACCATGCCCAGCTAATTTTTTGTATTTTTAGTAGAGACGGGGTTTCACCATGTTGACCAGGACGGTCTCGATCTCTTGACCTCGTGATCCACCCTCCTGGGCCTCCCAAAGTGCTGGGATTACAGGCATGAGCCACCGCGCCCGGCCAAAAGACTGTATCTTCTGTCTTGAGGGTTCTGTCTCTTGTTATTTATTAAGTAATTTGCCTGAATGAAACCAGCTGACATGACGTGAGGTTCACCTATTGAGTGACCACATGAGTGAGACTAGAGGCAGATAAGACCACAGCCCCAACCTGATGCTTGGCTACAACTTTATAAGCCAGAGGCACCCAGCTAAGCCATGCTTAGATTCTTCCTGCACAGAAATTTAAGATTATAAATGTTTTAAGCTGCTGTGCTCAGGGTTAATTTGTTACACAGAAACAGATAACTAAGACAAATCACTTTGAATAACAAGTTATCAAATCTATTGGAAAGACATAATATGCTATAATATATTGTTCACAAACAGAGATAAAACCGTTGGCCATTTATTAGTTGCTTTCTAAATAGCCACTGATTTTCATTAACACTGAACATCTCACCTAGTAATTAGTAATAGGAACAAAGCATCAAAGCATAGAGCTAGGAGAACAGTTTGTGCTTGAAAAACTCAAGTGTGAATGCTGGGTCAGCCACTACTAACTAAATGGTCCTAGAAAATCATTTAAAATCTCCATGCCTTGGTTTTCCTCATCTATATAATAGAGAGGAAAAAAAACTTAGTTAAAGAAATATCTTGGGATTATAAATTACATATGTAGGGCACTGGAACCATGACTGGACCTATAGGACAGTGCTCAGTAATAGATGACTTATATTTCTTTGACTATTGGAATTTGTCTTCAAGGTGAAAGGCCAAGTTAGCAATAGGAATGCATGCCTCTGATGGAATGAATGGTTGGATATAGTCCCAAGTTGTGACCACTGGCTTGTTAGCATTGTTTGCTAATCAATTTGTTTGCCCAGACCACGGACCTTATAAAGGTTCACAGACGGCAAACATAGGAAAGAGTGATAGGCTATCACACCATTCAGATTCTCATAGATGAGGTTCCTTGTAGCCCTCCTTAGAAACTGATGGAGAAAATATATGTTAAAGAACGTGTGTATTCAATGTGTGAGCTTAGTTAGTTTTTCCCCATAATGGAACTTTTCTGATGGTAATATTTAATCAAATGTCTCCAGCCCCATTTAATATGTCCCTTTTGGTAAAGGTGTTAAGGCAATTGACAATTTTATCTGTTTATACCATAGTTGACTGTGATATTTTCTGTCAGTCTAAATTACAGTAATCTTTATGTCCCTGGAGGCCAGTTAGGGAGCATTAGAAGTCATCAGTCAAATGGGAAAATCAGTACATCTAGACATTAAAGCCATACTCTGGAAAAATCAAAACCTATTATTGATTTAAGAAACCCCTGGAGAGTCCTATATACTTTTTAGAGTTTGTGAAATCGGAATTCTATATTAAATCAACAGAATTATTGATTGTAAAAAACATGAGGTTATTTCTCAATATACTCAAGGCTGATCCTCATTTGAAACATAGTGCCCACTTTAGAAATCCATAACTATAGAGAATCTCTCAAATAGTACTTGTATTGAGTAATAAGTTAAAAATTAGTAATTATTACTACAAAGCATAGGCACAGAGTTGCCATGAAGGAGATATCTGAGTACATTAGGTGTAGGATGTAATGGAGGATTTTGCTGTTTATAAATGCAGTGTTTGGTGTTTATTTTAACAGATCAGAGATAGGAGCATTAAAATTACAATTATCATTTTTTTTGGATATCAGCAATATGTGCTCATTATAGAAAAAATAGAAAATACTCAAAAAGAATTATTTAAATCACTTATAATGCCAACATGCAGGGATAACTTATTGTAATTCGGCATATTCTCTATAATCTTTCTGTGTAAATACTACAGTTTTACTTAACAGTAATATAATGCCAAACCGGGCTTAATATTCAATATGTCATTAAGCCAGCATATTGGACACACAAATATAGGCTAGGCACTGCATGATTCTAAAGAAAATGCTTCAAATAGACTATAACATGCCTCTTGGAGTTGTATAATATGACAGCCTATCTTAAACATTCTTAGAAAACACTTGAAATGACCATACAATTGCTTATTACATGACTATGCTGTTCTTTATTATCTACTAGCCTACTCTTAGATATTTAATTTGTGTTTATTTTTATTGTTGTAACTAATGCTATGTGAAGTTATCTCTGCAGAGATATTTCAATTCTCCATTCATTCATCAAAGGACGTCCTTGGAAGTAGAATATGTAAGTCAAAGGGTGTGTACAGTTTAAAGATTCTCTATAGATACTGTTATACATAACAAATGTGTCAATTAACTTCTGTGGTCAGTTTTCTCTGTCTTAAACCTCTATTTACATCACAGTTCTCCTGGTTTTACTTCAAACTAGAAGAAAAATTTACATCCATGACATGATTTGGGTGTTTTGCTCTTTCCAAATCTCATGTTGAAATGCAATCCCTGATGTTGGAGGTGAGGCCTAGTGGGAAGTGTTTGGGTCATGGCCGTTGTGCATCCCTCATGAATGGCTTGATGTTGTCCTTATGATAATGAGTGAGTTCTTACTCTGAGTTCATGGGGAATCTGTTTGTTTAGAAGAGTGTGGCACCTCCCTCTTCCCTCTTGCTCTCACTCTTGCCATATGACATACTGGCTGCTCATCACCTTCCACCAGTCAGCTTCTGAGCCCTCACTAGAAGCAGATGCCAGCACCTAAAGCCTGCCCCACTGTGAACCAATTAAACCTCGTTTTCTAAAATTAATTATGCAGCCTCAAGTATTTATAATAACATAATAACGGCCTAACACAACCTCCAACTCTGTATATATATTTGTGTGATTTAAAGCATGCAGGAAGTAACACAGAATCCAAGGCACTCGAAACTCATTAAAAAATGGAACCAAGAATTCAAATGCCATTACGAAATTAGGTAATCCTAAAATCTGACCACTCTGCTTTTCACATTATTCACCTTTCTCTATCCCTGCCTTCCTCCCTCCATTCCTCCAACTTTCAGAATTGCTCTGTAATCAAACATGTTCAAATCACAGCTCTTCATTTTGTATTTCCAATCAATTGACCAGTCTAGACCAAGTAGCATCTTTGATCTACATTACATATTTCTAGGCAGTAAGCCAAATTGTTTTGTTGTTGCTGTTGCTGTTTCACACCAGTTGTTTCTTCTCACTTAACTGATAACAACGAAGAACTTCAGACGCCATGACAGGGAGAGAGTAAGTGGAAACCAAATAAATTGAACCTGGGTCTAGGACTCTTAACTTCAACTAGAGCTGCCTATTCGTATATATTTTATGTATGGGAATTTCTTTTTTTTTTTTTTTTTTTTTTTTGAGACCGAGTTTCACTCTTGTTACCCAGGCTGGAGTGCAATGGCAGGATCTTGGCTCACCGCAACCTCCGCCTCCTGGGTTCAGGCAGTTCTCCTGCCTCAGCCTCCTGAGTTCAGAGAAAGAGAGAGAGCATAACAGAGAGTGTGAGGGAGACAAAGGGTAAGTAAAGTAAAAGATGATGAGAAAGGAAAGGAAAGAGAAAAAGATGAGAAAGAGAAAGGAAGGGGACAAAGAGGGAAGGGAGAATTCTGTGGCTAAAAAAATCACTTGAAATCACTAGGTACGACCTCTTTTTTTATTTAGCCAGTTTTTAAGGAAGTTGCATGCAGGAGATGTCTATACACATTCCACTGTTAAAGCAAGATAGTTAAAGGGTATTTGAGAGGGAACTAAAGTTTCATGTGGTTAGTTCATTCATAAATTTTCTTTTTGATTCTCTACGCAACCTTATAATACATGTCTCTAGAAAACAACTACACAGATAAATAGGGTCCCTGTATATAAGAAAATGAGGTATAACTCAATTGACTTCCCAAGATCCCTCAGAGATTGTTAAAGAAAAGGAAAAACTACTCTACGCTTCTTAATTTGTTCTTGTTTTACAAATATTGATAAAATCATGCATATTAAGCAGTTAAAATTTCTATGGAATCATTTGTAATAGTGCAAGCAGTTAAATATGTTGAGATTTTACTCTGGGTACTCATAGGGCTGGTTCCAGGCAAGGCTGTGATGTGAAAGGAAGAGAGACTCGTGTTTACCCTCCTCCAGGTTTCTATTAGGTAAATTTTCTTAGATACTTTGGTACTTGTTCTCTTTCTTTTTTGTATTTCCAACCCTGCTCTTCTGGTTATCTATGATCACATAACAAACTACAACACAACTTAGTGGCTTAAAATAATGTGGCATTATTATCTCACATGATTCTGTGGGTTTATGAGTTTAGCTGGGTGTTTCTCACTTCTTCTATGTGATGACAGGCAGATGTTAGTTGGGGCTACAATCATTTGGAGTCATCCATAATGATTCATTCATATGGTTGGTAATTAATGCTGCTACCAGCTGGTAGCTAAAATGAGACTGTTAAGCAGAGTACCTACCCTTGGCCCCTCTGTTTGGTTTAAATCCTCTCAGAATAACAGCTTCCCTGCAGGAGCATTCCAGAAGTAAACACTCCAAGAGACTCAGGCAGAAGCTCTAAGACTCATCATAGTGACAGCATCACAAGACACAAAATGTCACTTCTGCTACATTCTATTAGCCAAGTAAGTCACCAAGTCCAGCTCAGATTCAACGGGACAAGAAGGAAATTAGGCTACAACTCCTGATGTGAGAGTGTTGCATTAGGAAAGGCATGTGGAGGGGGGATGCTGTTGTGATCATCTTTGGAAATATTATCTTCCATGCCCTCCAAGTTGCCTCCAGAAACCAGGGTTACCCAGCTTATGAACTTGTTCCAGATCCTGTTTCTCCCAGGTGTACCCCATTATGAAGGCCTGTTTTCATCTTCTCTTCATTCAAAATGAACTTTTTCTGTGTTTATGGCCTATAACCAGGCTTTCTTCCAGAAAGCTGAAAAATAATGTAGATTAACGTGTTAATGACTGCTGGCTAGTTCCTAACACTGGCAACATATTTGTCTTCAAGCTGGTTTTGTCATGGTAAACGACTTAACATAAATAACTAATTAAGAAAAATTTGGGATATTTTCAAAATGTATGATGAATAACAGCTTCTTATGGGCCATGTAGTAAACTCAGTGATATATGTATATAGTAACTCATTTCCTATTCATGGTAACCCTGTGAGTTAGATATAATTATATAATTTGCATGTTTATTTAACAGGTAAGGAAATTAATGCTTAGAGAAAGTAAGAATTTGACAAGTATTTCATCACCAGCAAAGGACAGGGTTTGGATTTCTTCCCAGATGTGTGTGAGACCCAGTTGATCCTCTAACCACTAAGAATATTGCCTCCCATGCTTGCAAAATCTGTCTCCAGACCCAAGAATATAAAAACTTTTTGAACTTCCTTTTCTTCTAGTGTTTTGCAAGCCATGGCATTTTCATCTTTTTATGGGATTTTCAAATAAGATACAAATCATAAATAATTGTCCTGAACTTTTCATTTTCTTGCTCCTTATCACAGACACAGTATAATACCTAATAGCTGAATGAGAAAAATACTAAAGAAGGTTGATTCTGTTTATTATTTGGTCAAAACACATATATACATGTACACACACAATGCACCCAAAGTACAGTCTAAATTTGGAGGGTTTTCCAAACTATCTTACTTCAGTCAGCATAGGAATATTTTCCTTTTACTCGAATCATGTTTTGGAACCAGAACTTAAGTTTGGTTCAGGTTAAATTATGAAGTGATCCCATTCATGGTATTTCCCTATTAGAAAGCATGAGGGATGAGGCCGGGTGCAGTGCCTCACGCCTGTAATCCCAGCACTTTGGGAGGCCGAGGCGGGGGAATCACGAGATTCGAGAGATTGAAACCATCTAGCCAACATGGTGAAACTCCGTATCTACTAAAAATACAAAAATGCTGGGCGTGGTTGTGCGTGCCTGTAGTCCCAGCTACTCAGGAGGCTGAGGCTGGAGAATCCCTTGAACCTGGGGGGCGGACGTTGCAGTGAGCCGAGATCCTGCCACTGCACTCCAGCCTGGTGGCAGAGCAAGACTCCGTCTCAAAAAAAAAAAGAAAGAAAGAAAGAAGAAAGAAAGAAGAAAGAAAGAAAGAAAGAAAGAAAGAAAGAAAGAAAGAAAGAAAGAAAGAAAGAAAGAGAAAGAAAGAAAGAGAAAGAAAGAAAGAAAGAAAGAAAGAGAAAAGAAAAGAAAAGAAAAAAAAAAAAGTACAAGGGACAAGAAATACTCCCCACAAAAAAATGTCCAGAATTTCTCTCTCAGCTTATAGGAACCTCTCGGTTCTATTGCTATTGCATATATTTATTATTTTCTGGCAGCATCTCTTGGAGTCTGTCCTCTCTTTATCTTAGTTTTTAATTCTCTCCTTGTTCTTAGTTCCTTAGTGGCATATGTTCAGCTGACCTACGCTATAGCTCTAGGATTGAAACATAACCTAGAACCTTCTAAAAGAGTGAAAGTACAAAGGTAGATATGTAAAAAACAACAACAACAAAAAATGCAGAATCCTCACAAATATTTTTGCAAGAATGCTTAGATGAAAGGCTCCCCTTTGCTCTGAGAAAGCTAATGATGAGGGTGATGTAAGCCCCACGATACACTGGGTGTCCTCTAGGCTGTGGTAGGTAATTTGCATTAATTCCTTATCTTGGCATGCATGCCCTTTGCAATGTGACTTTGCTCCTGTGTCAAGAGGTGAAGTCTTTAGAAACCATACAGAAAGGGTCTGCCATAAAAAATTCTTAAAGAGAAAAGTAAAGCAGATAAAAAGAAAGAGATTTTAAAGTGATAGGGACCTTAAGATTTCATTTAAGCTTCTCAATCTAGTGACTCATGAAGTCCATCTTGGACTTTGTAAATACATAAGTAGATAAAATCTATTTTCACATAAGCTATTTGAAATGAGGTTTCTGTCACTGTGCCAAAATTGATCTGGCTTACGTTCTAAATTATGAGTTATTACCAATTTCAATTTTAAAATTGTAAAATCTGAGATAAAGAAATAATGAAATATTTGAAATAAGCTTCAAGTAGTAGTTACTATATCTACTCCTTAACTAGTAAATACGATAGCTAATATTTATATAAAATACATGAATGTGATTTCAAATTTGTTATATATGATTATTACTTTTTATAGTATTAGCAGATCTAATAAACTATGTAGCTAGTATCTAAAATTACAATTTTATATTATTTGTAGTTACTATATGATCAACTTCTTCACCCATTCTCAACTATTGAAATACTCCTAAATTATGATAATTCAAACTTTGCCTATTTTATATATATTAAATATAGCTGTTTTCTTTTTTAAAATTTTTCAATGTCGTAACACACTTTAATCAGTCAACAAGCATTTATTGAGTATATTTTTAAGATGTTTACTTATTATATATCACGTGCTAAACAGAACTCAAGATATTGGAAAATTCTCACTGAATAAAATATGTAAAGCCTATATTCATACACAGTGTAAGTATTGGGGATGAGAAACACTAAGCAAATAAGTAATCACATAATATAATTAAAAATTTTGACAGGTGTTAGAAAAACAAGGGAAGAAAATGACAGAAAGAGAGCTGATATTTTGGGTGACCAAAAAGTTCTCTCTGAAGCAGTAACATTCTAGTAACATAAACCTGAATTAGCTATGGAAATTTCGGATTAAATTGTGTTAGAAAGAGGTAATAGCAAGTTATCATTTAAAATTAAAATAGAAAAAATATGTACATAGATAAATTCAGCATAAAGAAATATACAAAGTTTTCATCACTTTTAATCTTTTTTGAAATTACTATTTTTTAAAAATATAAAATGCAGGGAACAATATGATTAGATAACACTTCAAGATATTACAACTAGGTTAATGTTTTATAAGATTATGTTTTATATATATATATATATATATATACACATCTATAAAAGAATATTAAGGGGATCATCTGCGCAGGATAGGGGTGGCAGCCTCATGAGAGATGCTGGAGCCTAAATGGGGTGAGCAGAGTGCCTTAACGAGGAAAGGGCCAGTGACAGCAACATCCCTGCACAGTGTATCAGAGCCCAGCATAAGTGAGGAAAACATGTAAGTTTGGTGTGGCAGTGTTAGCACTAGGAAATTGGATACACGAGAAACAATGATCAAAAAAATACATTAAGCATAATAAGAGCCTAGTTTCTCAAATGTCAGACAAGAGCTACAGATAGGAAAAGAATGAAAGCAAGAATGAACTCTGTGGTGTTGGATTTTGTAAACAGTGACATTATTGTGAAGTATTAATTAGATAGATGGGAGAGAGAGAGAGACAGAGACAGAGAGAGAGACAGAGAGAGATGCTAGATCTAAGTGTTTGTGTGTGTGTATTCCCTGCCTTTCTCCACAGAGCATATTGGGATTGTTAATTTCCAATAATAATGAGCACACCTCAAATTCAGATCCTGATTTCTAAATAGCATTGTTTACTCAAGGGAAGCAGAACTTTTTGTAGAAATGATTCATTTAGAGTTGGGAAAGGGAAATTATAAGAAGAGTCTGAAATATCTTGTCAAAAAGAAATAAATTATTAGAAAATGATGGAGAAATGTCAAAGGGACACCACATAAATTACCTTGAAAGGAAACCCACTAACCAAATCTTGGGGAATTTTAACATCAAAGTAAATAATGAGGATATTGAACTGTGACTTATTAAATAAAATAAGAATCTGTTAATCCCAGCTGATATGAATAAATAAATTAAAATTTTGATGAAAAACTGAATATTTGCATAGCTCCAAAATACCTCCCGATACAAAATATTTATTAATTATAAAAAGAAAAAAACCATGATGAGAATCTTGGAAGACATCACCTAACTCAGATAATCAAAGTCAACTTCACCAGTAATGGAATAAGTCAAACTTACGTGTCCCCTGATGAGATGAAAAAGTTCAGAGTCACTTTGTGACATTCATGCCCAACTTGCATAACTTTAATCTTCTAATCATGAGGAAACACGTGATAAACTCAGTGGAGAGACATTCTACCAAATGACAGTCCTGTAATGTCTTTAAGAATGTCATGGTTCTGAAGTCAAGGAAAGACTAAAGAACTGTTCCACAATGAAGGAGTTCAATAAGATGACACTAAATGCTGTACATTATTCTGGACTGGTTCTTTTCTTATAAAGTACCATATTGAAACTAGTGGCAAAATGTGAATGGAATCTAGGGCTTAGATGGTAGTAATATATATCAATATCAATTTCTGAGATGGTTGTATTGCAGTTCTGTAATAGAAAGTCTTTGATCTATGCTAAAGTACTCAGGGGTGATGAGGCATGATGTTGGTCCTTCACTGTCACATGGCTCAGGAAAGTGTTATTTAAACTATTTTTGCAATTTTTTTAAGGTTGAGATTTTTTTTTCAAAATAAGAGCATTTTTTTAAAAAAAATTAAGTGACAAGTACAGAATAATTCAACAACACTTAATGATAAAAAGATAAAAGTATTACGATGAGAAATTGAAGGACCTAAAGTACAGGTGCTTACTCTCTTAGTATCATTGTATTATCAATACTAGTTTAGGTTGTCCATGGGCAGGCCCTTAATTCTCAGTGTGAAGAAGTTAGAAATTAATATAATATCTTAACATAGAATATGAACTACAAACACACATGTTTGAAATAACTCTTATGGTTTATATTTTCTACCCAAAACATGTGGTGTATTGATTCTAAGCCAACCATATTTTGTCTTTGAAAATCCTGAACCCTCCATGAAATACCTAGGTATACATACTAACAGAAGCCTCAAGTAGGCAAAATCAGGGAAGTGGCTCTCTATACAGAATTCCCTCTGATAGATACTAGTTCTCCAAGATGTTCTATCTGTGAGATTATATTTTAAATGCTGCGCTAAATTGAATGTGATATAAATATTTACATAATGAAATTCCCAAATTAGGTCTACAAAACTTGATTATAAATGAAGATCTAATATAAACATTCTCTGGATTTTAGTGCAGGAGTAATTCTTTGAGGTATAGTTAAAAACAAAAAGAAAGTAATTAATAATAAAGCACTCCACCCTCAAGAGTCATAAATCTATTTGCACTTTAAAATCTTCTTTCTTATATAAAGATTATAATCTTAATGTTTCATTGGAGAGTGACAAAATTTACATAAAATCAAAAGATTAAGTCTTATTAACTGACGGCTGTCCTTTTTAATCAGTTTTAATTGGAGGAAAGACTAATTGATGGATCAATTTCTGTTTGTCTAGTCCTTTGAAGATTAAGTGTTATCCAAATGAAATAACATTTTTATTCATCACTACCAAGAGCAAAGCCTATCATATATATAAATTCTCTGTAATCAGTCTTTGACTTATCAATGGAATCAGATTAATTCTATTAACACAAATTAAAATAAAATGTAAGATTCCAATACTTCCCCCAAAGGAGAGTAATTGAGCCCAGTAATTGTATAAAGAGTGCTATTGTCTTATTCATTTACTGTTGCTTAAAGCAGAATATCAGAAACTAAATAATTTATAAAGAAAAGGAATTTATGTCTTACAGTTATGAAGGCTGAGAAGTCAGGGTTGAGAGGCTACATTCAGTGAGGTCCTTCTTGCTGGTGGGAACTCTCTGCAGAGTTAGGAGACAGCTAAGGGCATCACAATAGAAGATGGCAAAACATCAGCTCAGGTCTTTCTTCTTTTTATGAAGCCATCAGTCTTACACCTGTGATAACCCATTAATCCATTAATTCATGAGTGGATTAATTCATTCATGAGGGCAGAGCCCTCCTGATCTAATCACCTCTTAAAGGCCCCACATCTCAACATTGCCACACTGGGGATTAAGTTTCAACATAAGTTTCAGAGGGAACAAACATTCCAGTCATGACAGTTATGGTTCTTAGTGAATTGTTTTATCTGCAGATATTATAAGCATTACAGAATACATGAAAATGTATCAGATTTGCTTCCTCCTTATTTTAAACTTACATTATGCTGTGTCATTTTGCTAACTCATAAATGCAGATTGATGCTTGGTCTGAACACAGCTTCTGGAAGTTTCAAAGCTTATATAAATTAATAAAACATTCCTTTTAAATTAATTCTTTATACTACTTTAATTGCTTAGAGTTGATTTGGAGATATTGAAGGAAAATATATACGTATTTGCTGGAACTTCCAAAAATGATATCCAATTATTACCCCATATAGCATTTTTCTTGGTTTACCATGAAAATGAATAAAATACCAAATTGAGTCATAGATTATAATGTGCTCTTGGAATCGTACTAACAAATTTGTTTAAAAAAAAAAAAAAAAAAAAAGGCCAACACTATTTAAAGTAGCCATGTGATACCTCTTATTTTACTTTAGATGTTTATAGGACTATGTAAACTAAGTGACAAATTATTTTATCTAAGACCAAACTGAATTCTTGGCTCCTTTCAGTGGAATTTTATGTGATATCTGAATGTATTTTATGTTACCCAGACCAATCAGAAATGTTTATTGAATGTCTTTCATATCTCAATGTACTGCCAGATGTTGGGCAGGATATAAGAGAATTTTAAGCACACTACCCTGTTCCAGAAAACATTCAAAATACTTTACAAAGATAAATTTTAAGTTAGTACAAATTAAAAATAAAAGGAAGACAAATTAACAATGGTAGGAACACAAGATGTTACACAATCAAATGCAAGAATGTAAACTTCTTTTCCAACTTAATTCCATATAACCAGTCCCTTATTCACTCACTCCTGTCATACCACCCTTATATCTGATTTGTGAATGTGCAAGCTCTTGGGAATTTGCTCTTTCCTCCATTATGTTCCTCCCACTTAAAATGGTGACCACCTCAGTTACAACAGCACTCTACATTCATTCTATATATTGCCTTCTTTACTGCCCTCAAAGCGTTTACTACACTGGAAAATTATTCTTTATTTGATAGTTTATGTGTCCATTGTCCACTGAACCTATTAGAAGGTCATCTCCATAGTGACAAGGACTCCCTCTTTTATATCTGCATCCTCAGTTCCTAGTTCAATATCTAGGATATCGTAGGTGCTTAATAAATATTCATTGAATTAATACATTAAATATAGAAATGCACTATTTTTTTTCTGAGTTTGCAAGAAATTAAAATCAAAAAATTTTTGTGGGCTCCTAAAGGGATTGTGGGTTTCTAGACAGTATGTCTACTGTGCTTACAAAATAAGTTTACTCTTTTTTCCAAGGATAATTTAAATGCCACTTCACCCTCCAAAACACTTCTCTGACCCCAATAACTGTAGAAATAAACACACACACACAAAGTGCATTACTTCTTTCTCTTCTCCATTTTCATAGCACTTTATATGAGCTCCAGTAAACTTTGTAATAGACTAGAAGCA
This sequence comes from Saimiri boliviensis, assembly GCF_048565385.1. Lineage (NCBI taxonomy): Eukaryota > Metazoa > Chordata > Mammalia > Primates > Cebidae > Saimiri > Saimiri boliviensis. Next base: position 16,011,546 of record NC_133457.1, read on the forward strand.
AAGTCTGTATCTAATTCGCCTTTGTTCTCCTCCAACCTTCCACCATAGAGCTTTATATTTGCTAATTAACAATAAATATATTTTGATTTGATACTGGATGCTTATACTAATAATATCTGTTCTAACAGTTAAGGACGTTTTCATGAAACAAGAGCTACTTTAGATGGCCCTAGATTCATGTCGTAAGTGATAAAATGTTGAATACATTTGGTAGAAACACTTCGTAGATCACACCTGCTAGGATAATAAGTTGGGATCAGATGACAAAGAATTGTGACTTTCAAGCAGAGAGTTTGGATTTTTGTTTTTTTGTTTTTTGTTTGTAATGGTACAATTTCAGCTCACTGCATCCTCAACCTCCTGGGCTCAAGTAATCCTCCTGCCTCAGCCTTTATGTAGTCATACTACAGACACACACCACCACACCTGGCCAATTTTCCTTTTTTTTTTTTTTTTTTTTTTTTTTTTTTTTTTTTTTTGAGATGGGGTTTTTCCCTGTTGCCCAAGCTATTCTCAAACTCCCTGGGCTCAAGCTATGCAACCACCTTGACCTCCCGAAGTGCTAGAATTACAGGCATGAGCTACCATACCCAGCTGAGAATTGGGATCTTGATGCAGTAATCTATGAGGAGAGCCTGTAGGTTCTTAATCAGGAAAGCAACATGGTGAAAATGATATTTTAGGAAGATTTGTCTCTGAGTTGGCCATTGAAGAGATTAAAGCAAGAAAAGTCTGGAGGCAAGGAAACAAGAAAAATCATAGAAATGAACTGGTATGACTAGCCTATGTGCCAAGATATAGTTTTGTTCTATTTTTAATTTACTTTTGAATTCATTTACTGGTAAATATAAGACATTGTATTCAGGATATTCATTTTCTAAGCTACTTCTAACTTTTTAAAAAATTCATTATCTTGGCCAAGTGTGGTGGCTCACACCCGTAACCCCAGCACTTTGGGAGGCTGAGGCAAGAGGTTTGTTTAAGCCCAAAAGTTTGAAACAATCCTGGACAAGAAAGCAAGATTCCATCTCTACATAAAAAAAAGAAATTAAAACTAAAATATAATTAGCCAAGCATGGTGGCATGTGCCTGTAGTTCTAGCTACTTGGCGAGGTCTAAGGCTGGAGGGTTACCTGAACCCAGTAGTTCGAGGCTGCAGTGAGCTATGATCATGTCACCGCACTCCAGCCTGCTTTATAAAGTTAGAACTGCCTGGGAAAAAAAAAATTCATGATCTTAAATGTGTGTTGATACATGTTTCATCAGAAACATTGCATATTTCCTCCACGCATGAAGCAACAATGTATTCTCTCTTTTTGTATTCTTAAATTCTCAATCCAATTAGTCAATAAACAAGCAATTTTTGAACAATCTTGGTAATTTTTTTTCATTGAGGCCACATCAGATTTAAATGCAAAAGCATAATAAAAGTAACTGTTTTATGTCTGGTAATTTCTAATAAAAATAGTTTAAGTTATATTATTTTATTTACTTATTATACCAACAAATTATTGGTGTTACATAAAACTCTATAGAAGACAAAACTGGTAAGTTATGGAGCTAAGAAATGAGCTTAGTGCATCTGACACAGAGCCTGTTTGCCTTCTATCGATCTTCTCAAGAAAGGTAAATATGTACATAAGACCATCATATTAGAAAGTAAGAGAGCAGATGCCACAAGGTCTAAATGCCTGTCCAAAAGTAAAATTTCATTTAAACAATGAAGATGGAAACATGAAAACTTTTACTGGACCTTGAAATCATAGTTTGTTCAGAGAACATTCTGAATAGAATAAACAGCATGAACGAAGAGCGGAGGTAAGAATCATCCAGTGAATTGAACTGGAAAAGTAAGATGATAAGAAAGAAAAATGAAACATGAAGAATGCTTCAAAGATATCTAACAAAAAAACTGAGTATACAAGAGAATCACTAGTCAGGAAAAGGAATATGAAAGGAAGAACATGAAGAAAGGATGAGTGGCAAGAGAACGAACAATATTTTTAGTTTTTCATATGCTGTACCGACATGCAGTTGTGTTGCTTATGAAGTTGCTCGGTAGACAACTGGGGATGGCAAAATTCAACTGAGTTATAATTCAGAGAGACCAGAAGCTCCTAGAGTAACCCATTATTAAAGAGAATGCAGACTGGTCCATGTTGGCATCTGTCAACGAAGCCTTAAAAAATATGGTTACATCTTCAGAAAGCAACCCTTAGAAAAAAAAAAAAATTGTGTATTATATGGGGTGTAGAGTGTCATGGATATAAGGTCAAAAAATGTAAGGAAAGTTAAAATAGGTATCAAATATACTTGTTTAAAGATATGATTTCCCTGAACTAAAAATAAAAGTTGGAAAAATTTTTAAAAACTATGTTTTTCCTGCATTATTCCCCATTTGTTTGCATACAAAAAACAGAAAGGTTAGATTTAAAATTTTGCTCATTGTAATATATATCAGTATACAACAATCACGTGCCTCACAGGAACTTCTATGTGTGAATGGAGGAGGGCGTTGCTGGACAAGCCTACAGTGTGCAAGAAGTAGAAATGGGCTTTTGCTATGTACTACTAAATTTAATTCTCTCAAAAGCTTATGATCTGGCTGCTACTATTATTTTCAAGTTGGAGAGGCAGGTGTTTACTGGATTGGAGAGCCACTATTCAATCCCAGATTTTCTTGACTCTGAAACAGGCGCTTTGGTCTACTATATTGTAAAGTTCACTAAAATTAATGGGTTGAGTGAAGTCTGGATGCTAGAATATAAATTAGTAATTGAATATGTTCAAAATTATAGGTCACATTTCAACACCATGCAGCAAAGGTAGGTTCCTCACCAACTCTGATCACTATTGCTCAGTAACAAGAAATTAAAGATATTTAGCACATTTTTAAATAAATAAACTCAGTTTAATTCCACTTCTCTTTTTCCTCCTAAACCTTTTGAAGTATGTATCTACAATGTGCAAGGCTCTAGGCCTTCTCTTGAATTCATCTTAAAAGTAAGTGGAAGTCAGATGTAAGTTGCAAACAAATAAAAATAAATAAGAAAGTTTATTTTTCTCTGACTTCCATCAGCCTCTGGTGAAATCTTATTTAAGTATTTTGTTGTAAACTCATTCCTTTCCTATCTTTAGGATGGTGAGCTTTTTAGTCAGCATTTTAAAATGCCAACTCATCCTTTAACAAGAACAGTTATAGAGAGGCCAAAAGCAATAACTTTTATCATTCACTCTGAGGGAGTGAATGTACTTTATACCATCTTTGGACACAATGTAAATCTCAGAGAGAATCAGGAGCTAGAGTGTTTGTTTAAATGAATTAATTTCATACTGAAGTAACTATGATACTTTGAGCCATATATTAAGCTGATTTGAAAGAACTCAGAACATTCCAAAACTGGCTACAGCACCAAAGAAGAGACTGAGAACTTTTACTTTTAAAGGAAGTTTTTTAACAAGATCTAATAAAATTCATTTTCATTTTTGGTGCAGTGTACTTTGGAACCTAGGCATTAGAAGAAAACTATACGACCATTATCAGAATGCTGTATGGATTCTACTTTCTAACAGCATATTAAAACTTTTTTCCCTTCGTAGTTTATGTAAGAAAAATTGAGTATGATATTTTCTCCTGAAATAAAGAAATAGAATAGATTTCTGTTACAGAAAAGAATAATAATATACATTTGTAGATTTAAACTATAGCTTATAATTTGAGATTGTATAATTAAGGTCCATTAGTAAAGGTTTTCTTATTATCCCTAACTTGTCTGTACAGATAAGATGAAGCTACGTCCTCATTCCCCTCCCCCGTATGCTTTACATGCATTATCATGTTTCCTTAATATAGCTTCTAGGAAATAGATATTACTGTGAATTCCGGGTGATAAAGAAACTGAGGCATAGAGGGTTGTCACTTGCCTACTCAACTTGTAAGGGCCCCAGCAGGAATTCAAACCTAAGAAAACATACCTCCTTTATGGGTTGGCAAAATTACAATGTTTACAATATTCTTTTTCTTTTTTAATCAACTTTATTGAAGTAGACCTTACATATGACAAACTATATTTAAGTGTCCAGTTCAATGAGTTTTGGCAAATGGATGTAGCCATATAATCATCATTACAAGAAATCATACAGAACATTTCCACCACTTCCAAAAGTTCTCTCCCACCCATTTAGTGTCAATAACTCATGTCTTCTTTCCTTCTGGCAACCACTGATTTGCATCACTAGCTACATTTTTCATTTTATTGCACGCATATTTTGTTTCAAACAAGGCTGTTTTACACAAAATGCCAAATGCATTTGTATTCATATTTAACAGTAGGTTTGATATCATAGGGTCCTTACATTAATATTTGTAAATATTGCCAAATAAAACTCCTAAACAAATACATAGAAATCAGTTTAGGGTTTAAAGGTTTGATGGCAATAGGAGGAGAAGAGAAGAGTATATAAGTTTATTTTACAAAATTTGACTGAATGAAAAATCAATAAGCAGTAAATAATTTTAAATAAAACAAATAGAAATAAATTTAATATGATCTTATATATCTCAAAGTGAGAGTACCCAACTTAGAGAGGCGATCACTGTGTCCAAATAATCTAGACCTCAGCCATGGAATCACCAGTCTTCTTTCTGTCAGACATGGTACTTCCTGTCTCCTTTACTCTCCTCCTGTCGCTCAACTTCCCTGGTTCCATCTTCATACATAACTGAGGCTCTCCAGCTACCTTCCTTCTTGGACCTAGAGGTGCTTCTTCTGACCTGTGACCCAGGCAACAATTGAGAGAAGCAAATTGCAACAGGGCTTGACTAGCCCTAATAATGCCTTCTTAGTCCTTTCCTATATGATTGCTGTGGTACAATTAAAAGAAGTAAATAATTAGTGACAAACAGATGAACCTCTTCAAGAGGTAAATAGAGAAATTACAAACAATGTTCAGGTATGCAAAGTACATGGCAGTTTTTTTCTGTAATTCATCAGATTTTCCTTTGAAATTCGTACTTTTTTCAATAGTAGAAGGGAAAACAAAACACTCTTCAAATAACCTGGACTACAGTATTTTTTTTTCTTCCTTGTTAACTTGTCTCTTCTGGTTGATTCTGTCTTTCTCAAGTAGGTCTTTTGGATATTTTCTCCTTCTTCATGCATTTTGGAGAGGTGGTGTCTGGATATGGATGGGCTTTCTTAGCCATGTGGAGATAGCAGAGAAGGATGCTCAAAGCCACGAAGTTTTTTTTAAAAGTGTCAATCTGCACTATATGTTCTTTTCTATTTTGATTACACTTGTCTTTTTTTTTTTTTTCTCACAGTCAGATGGAGCACATAGGTTGAGCTCTCTACTGCCTCTTCTGCATATCATCTCACTTCTTCTCTGGAGGATTAAGCTTTAAAACAGAGTCTGCTCCACATTGGGGAAGAAACGCTATAATAAAGTCAAATCACTGGCACCAGATCTCTCAGTGAAGCTATAGACAATTAGAAAATCCTCTTATATTGTAGCAAAACTAAAATATGAAGGCTGTTGTTTTGCTATGAACACAAAAACATAATTTTGCAATTCAAAATTAGTACCGATGTTCTTTGTCCTCTCTCTCGTCATCTAGTCTGTGATGCAGCAATGCCAATCTTCCCTGAGCTAAAGTGAGGGACTGTACCCCCAAAAAAATAAAAAAGAAAACCGTATTAGTAGACATATTTAAATGCATTGTCATGATTTCAATTATAAGTGGAGAAAATAAAAAGAATTAGAAAAATACACATTTTTGTTTAATATCATTTCACAGTACCCTTTTTTATAATGTCAAAACTTCCCAGCCAGGGATTCAAAATTCTTCATAAAATTCTCCATTTTTTTCTTGAACTGTTTTCTGGTAAAACACATTTTCTAAACACAACAACCCTTGTTTCTCTAAATATGTCTACTCTTCTGTTTCCATGTCTTTGTTCATGCTATCCCCACTATCTAGAATATCTTCCCTTGACAGACATCTTTGGAAGCCCATTCATTTCGGCCTAATTCAAATCCCATCTCTGCCATGAAGCTAAGCAGAATTAAGTCTCTATCTTATTCTACTTCGTATTTCTATTATATGTTTTATGCCTGGTATAACAATTCATCTTTTTCTATATGTATTAGAAATGTCTTCATCCTTTTGTCTTTCACACTGAAGTAAGTAGCTGCAGGTAGGAACTGTAGCTGGTGACAATTTACCCTGGTCTTACTGACAATATTCAGCACAATACCTTACCCAGCCCATGGCATATGGTATGTAATCAAATCTGTGATGCTGGTGGAATAACAATATTAAAAAATTGTTATTTCTGGCTGGGTGCACTGGCTCACTCCTATAATCCTAGCACTTTGAGAGGCTGAGGCAGGCAGATCACCTGAGGCCAGGAGTTTGAGACCAACCTGACCAACATGGTGAAACCTTGTCTCTACTAAAAATACAAAAACTTAGCTAAGCATGGTGGCGGACACCTGGAACCCCAGCTACTTGGGAGACTGAGGCAGGAGAATTACTTAAACCCAGGAAGTGCAGGCTGCAGTGAGCTGAGATCACACCATTTTAGTTTAGCCTGGGAGACAAGAGGGAAACTCCGACTCAAAAAAAAAAAAAAAAAAAAAAAAAGTTATTTCTGAGAAAATTCAGAAGAATTGTGCCTAGCCTTTTGGGATCAAATGACACTTTATATATAAATCCCATACACAGTCTATATAATACAAAGAACTTCACAAAAGACAGATTTTTTTTAAAAATGTACTTTTCTAGTAACTAACAGAGATTAAGAAGTTCTATGCAGATGCTTTGTTTTTAAATTGCTACATTTTTAAAAAACAAAAAACAAATTTTTATACTACTTGGAAAATTTCATGAAATTGTTTTTTTAGATCTTGGTATCTAAATATTGAATCAATATAGATCATTTATATTGTAATTTCAGAAGAGCAGCTACAATGATCAAAGAGTCAAAGACTGCAATTCAAATTAAAAGCAAAAAATATAGCACAGACTAATTTATATCTTAAAAGCACAGCTCAAGCTGAGCATGGTGACATGTACCTATAGTCCTAGCTACTTGGGAGGCTGCGGTAGAAGGATCACTTGAGCCCAGGAGTTTGAGATCAACCTGGGCAATATAATGAGACCCAGCATATCTTTTAAAAAATGCTTTTTAAAAAGTGCAACTCAAAGTATCCTAACAAACTTGAAGAGCAGAAAGGTAAGAGGAGACAAAAATTTTATGAGAATATAATTAGGAATAATTTAAATAGCCAAATATGGTATGATGTATTATTTGGGTAGAAAGTAATAGCAACAAATTTTAGTGCAATGGGTAGAATGAAGGTAAAAATATGTAATGTATCTGAATAGAGTATATCATTATTTGAAATACATTGACATTAATATTGGCATAGTGATAGCCAAGATGACTGAATGAGCCCATTGCCTCCCAACCACAGATCCATGGATAAAAGATACAGGAAGTAAGATCAGAATCATAAGAAATTTAAAGGGGTAACTAAAAATATCTCAGAAGTCATAAAAGTGTTCGGAAAAAAATCACAAATAAATAGAAAAAATAATTTTGTTGTAAAAGATAGACTTTTTAAAGTTGTGGTGCAAACTTACCATATTACCCATAAATATTGCCAGTAGCCATTACTTTACATGTCTCTGTAAAGCAGCATTGGAAAAGCTGTTCTGAGTCAGAACATTTAGCAAGAAGTGTTCCCCCTGACAGCAGTGCCAAGGGACATCTTGACGGATGTAATCAATCACAAAGTCCTCTGTGCCCACTGTCATGCTTCATCCAATCACTAAATATTATCTGTGCTTTTACTATGTGCCAGACATTGTTCTAATTTTATGCACCATAAGAATGAATCATAGCATCTGCTCTTAGGAACCATCTACTTCAGAGGACATATAGATACCTCTATTATAGGAGCAGAAGAAGTATGTGCCACAAAAATTTCTTTCAGGAGTTCATAGAGGAAAGATTATAAAATACTATAACCCAGTGCCTTTTACACAATTAGTATTTGTCAAATTGGTTAATGAATTTATGAATCCAATGATTTTCCTGAGCTCTATATGAATCTATTAGAGGTTTTCATCCTGTATTATGTTTATGGCACAAGATTTAGAGTTACCTCTCTGTATAATAATATGTATGTATATATGTGAATAAAATGACATCATTCAAGCTTCTGTGAATAACATCTTTCATGAATCTTGGTCTTTTATTAAAATCTACATGTGATTTTGTGCACTTTGATTATATACATCTTTTGCTTTAATTACTCAGAATTTTAGGTGCCATAATTTTCCAAATTCTCTTCAAAAATCCTTCTGCCCTCCCATCCTCTGGCTTCAGTTTCTCAGTCTCCTTTGTGGCCTTTATTTCTTCTCGATCTTCTTTGTAATTTGGTCTTGCCAGGTTTCTGTCCTCAGCCTCTGTTGTGTTCATTATGCATTTTTCTCTAAGTAACAACATTCAGTCTCGTGGTTCCAATGACTGCTAGCCTCACACTATTGCCACATCTAATCCCCTAGCTCAGATATACCTTTTACGCAGAGACTCAAACACTCAACTCTGTACTGAAAAGCAACATCTGAATGATGTGACACACAGAGATCTAAAGCTAAACAAGTCTTATAAATTCTGTCCCCTATATATTTCCAGATTCCATAACCTTCACATCCTGCTCATGGCTACACCTTTAGTTGGGTCCCTTATTAGTTCTCAGAATTCAACATCCCTTCTTTGACTTTTCTATCTCATGCTTGCTCCCCAGGGAGCACATCAGGATATATTCTCCACACCACTACCAACAGACTAATCTTTAGAAAGCTAATCTTATTTTGTTACTTCCCAATTAAAAATAGTTTAGCAATATTACATAAATTTAAAAATAAATAGCATGGTATATGCCAACATTAATGACTTTTCTACTTTCACCACTGATCATTCTTTTTATTATTCTCTGTAAACCAGCTAATAGTAAACTCGCAGGTGATGTTCTCTCTTCATTCTGTGCCATCGGAAATGTATCTTTCTCTGCCCTTTCTCTCTTGTTTATCTGGTTAACACTAACTCATTCTTTAACCATTTCCCTAATACATTTCTCCTAATACATCTTCAAAAAGCAGTCCTTATTCATTAAATTTTTTTAGATATTGCCCCAAATGTATTAGGCACGTTGTAATCTTTGATGTAGGTATGAATGCTTCTTTAAGATCACTTTAAGAGTTATAAGTCTTTTTCTTGCTATTAGGAAATCTGAATGAAAAGACAATACAGATTAAAATTGCCATAGCTGTGTATATTGGTGGTTAAGAGTTACTGATCTAAAGACATGTGTTTGAATCCTGTCCCAGTCAAGTTCCAGTTTGGTAACCTTATGCAAACATTTTTCTTCAATCTCTCAGTTTTCTACTCTCTAAAGTGGATAGAGTTAACTGCTTCACAGGGTCTTTATGATATTAAATAAAATGTCATATATGAAGCATTTACATGAACATAATTATCCTAGAAAAGCCCTCCAAATCATCTATGTGCATTAAACATAATCTTTTATATTTAAAAGCATATATCTGACATATTTATGAACAAAATAATACGGTGTCTGGAAATTGCTTCAAAATAATCCAGTGAAGAGAATAAAGATGTGATAGTATAGAGGAAACATGATCGTTTCTGAATTGCTAACTGCCGAAGCTTGTTGATGGCGTGAGGAGGGTTCATTACACTAACCTCTCTGCAGAGTATGTGTTTGAAGTTTCTTAGACTAGAAGTGCTCTTTTAAAAGCATGAAGATTCACAAGTTTCTTTTATTAAGGCCAGATGAAGTGTTGGTTTGCATGTAGAGATCTCATCATATAAAAAGTATGTATCTTTGACTAGAATCACCCTCTGTAAAATGAGAAGCTATGCTTTGAGAGGTGTGAGAGAACTGAGATGATTTAGACAACAGAAAATTCAGAACTCTAATCTCATGCTTAGTTCAAGGACATGCACCATAATGTGCTCTGGCTGGCGGATATACCCAGAATGCTCTGTCTGTCTCTTTCTCTCTGTCTCTCTCTCTCCATGCCCCCGCAGCTTCCTCCCCTCTCTTCTCTTCCACCCCCAGCATAAACTTTTAAATTCATGTAATATAAATGAATGTATACTATCACATCAACAGATCTGGTTTTATTTTTTTTTCTTCCAACTTTTATTTTAGTTACAGGGGGTACACGTACAGATTGGTTACATTGATTTATTCTATCCATGGGCACAAAATGTTTTTCCATTTGCTTGTGTCATATCTGATTTTTTTCAGGAGTGTTTTGTAATTCTTGTTGTAGAGATATTTCACTTCCATAGTTAGCTGTATTCCTAGGTATTCTAGTCTGTTTATGATTATTGATGTGCCTCTCAGTCTGAACATTATTGGTGCACAGAAAGGCTACTAATTTTTGTATATTGACTTTGTATTCTGAAATTGTTTATTAGTTTTAGGAGCCTTTAGACAGAACTTATGGGGATTTCTACTTATAGAATCATATTATCTGTGAAGAAAGATAGTTTGATTTTCTTTCTTTCTATTTAGATGCCTATTATTTCTTTCTCTTGCTTCATTGCTCTGGCTAGGACTTCTGGAATGTGGTTGAATAGGAGTGGTGAGAGTGGGCACCCTTGTCTTCTTCTAATTCTCGAAAACAAGGCTTCCAGCTTTTGCTCATTCAGTATGTCAGCATATATGGTTTTAGGTAGCAGAATTGTATTGTATTCTCACTGGATTTGCAAGTGCCCTAAATTTATACATTGTAGCCTCTTAAGTAATTAATATAGAATTCATGTACATTTTATAATAATTAAAGAGTACCTTTTTAACAATAAATATGTGAGTACTGTTATATATAAGAAGAAGAATTTAATTGAGTGTCAGGACACTCATTTAAAGCTTGGTTTCAAATTTTAAGGATTTTAAGCTTGGTTTCAAATTCTCCTACCTGCATAACTATGTCTACATCACTCAAACTCTCTGAGCCTCAGTTTCTTTAACTGTCAAGTGGATACCTTCTTTAAAATATTGCTTTGAGGAGTAAATGCAAGAAAATGAGAAGAAATGGCCGGGCGCGGTGGCTCAAGCCTGTAATCCCAGCACTTTGGGAGGCCGAGGCGGGTGGATCACGAGGTCAAGAGATCGAGACCATCCTGGTCAACATGGTGAAACCCCGTCTCTACTAAAAATACAAAAAATTAGCTGGGCATGGTGGCGCTTGCCTGTAATCCCAGCTACTCAGGAGGCTGAGGCAGGAGAATTGCTTGAACCCAGGAGGCGGAGGTTGCGGTGAGCCGAGATCGCGCCATTGCACTCCAGCCTGGGTAACAAGAGCGAAACTCCGTCTCAAAAAAAAAAAAAAAGAAAGAAAAGAAAATGAGAAGAAATGATATTTTATGTACCTACAATGTGCTAAATATTTTAACATTTAAAAAATTTAAGCCTTTATAGGTGTTTTGGCTGGGTGCAGTGGCTCAGCCCTGTAATCCTAGCACTGTAATCCCAGCACTTTGAGAGGCCATGGTGGGTGGATCATTTGCATCCAAGAGTTCAAGACCAGGCTGGCCAACATGACAAATCCTGTCTCTGCTATACATACATACATACACACATAAATAAATAAATAAATAAATAAATAAATAAATAGGGCAAGGTGGGACATGCCTGTAATCCCACCTACTCAGAAAGCCAAGGCATGAGAATCACTTGAACCCAGGAGGTGAAAGTTGCAGTGAGCCAAGATCACACCACTGCCCTCCAGCCTGGGTGACAAAGCAAGACTCTGTCTCAAAAAAGAGAAAAGAAAAAATAAAGTGCCTTCACAGGTATATTTTCCTCTTTCAAAATTAACAAAATTGGGGTTCAGGGAGATTAAATAATCAGATAGCATGGGTATACAGAGTAAGCAAATAGTACATAGTAGGTGCCTACTAAAGACTTGCTCTTGTCATATTGTCCCTGTTTTCTATTTATAATGTATATTCATTTTTTAAGCAAACTAATTCTTTAGGTTTGGCTATTAAAATTCATTATTCTAAATCAGTTTTGAATATATTTCTTTCTCCCCAGAGTCTACAGAAAAGTAGAGGAATTTATCTAGTGGAGACCCTCCCTTGGACCCCCTCATGTTGAGTGTGAGAACACTTTCATGAAGATGTATAAACCAACCTTTCTTGCTTTGACCCACCCCATTTTAGACAACAAATTGTCCAACTGCCTATTCTAGTTCCCTGTTAAACTGCTACTCAGAAGATTATGTCTCTGCCTTTTGTTGGACGTTACAAGCTGTAAAATGTGTTCCTTGGTCTGTGGAAATGTAACCTAGCAATCCAAATTGGTGCAGTATCTTCTGTTCCAGTCCTTTTATAGTATTTTGAGCATTTGCATTCACCACTGAGTATGCAAAGCCTAGCCAGAGTGTCTATTCCTGTCAGGGCTCATTTGTAGTCTCCAGAGGCTACCGGAATCAGTCCTACTTGCCAGCTATGTGCAGGGCCTTCTCCCTGGGGACTCTGGCCCATACTATTAGCAGTCTCTGTCTTTCTTGTTGGAAGACAGGACAGTTCTCATTGTCAGTTTCTTCCTTGGAGTGTGTAAAAGGAATATGGCTAAGATTGGGCCTATCTCTGCATTGCCACAGCCCCCACTGTCCACACATTTCATGGATCCAGGTGGTCCCCTTGAGCAGGTACACCAGGATATCTATTTGCCAGTTCCAATCACCTTCTGATCCTTGAGGGGTCTTCTGATTGGCATCAATATATCCCACTATAACACACCCCTCAAATTCCCATCAAGATCTCCTCAGGGCTATGCCTCATATGTGTATCCCTTTAATAGGCGACTTTTCTATTGCCTCTATGCCTAGCTATATGGCCAGGATATTAGCCATCACATATGACTCAATAAAAACTCAAATATAAAGACAAATAGCATGCAATTCTGCCTGTCAGCCTAAGTTATTTTTACCTCTTCCAACTAGGACATCAGCCTTCCAAGTAAAATGTGGTCCACTCACATTGGAACTGCCATCTATAAACCAAGGAGCTCCTTGTTGATCAGTCAAGAGCGGTTCACAAGTACCATCTAAGTGGCAATAGAATTTGGCAGGTCTTCAGGTGTTTTCAAAGTCAGTTTTAGGGGGAAAGATGTTCATGACACCTTTTTGAATTCCCCCACTAGCGGCATGTTCCATATCAACCATTTTCATTTTATCATGGAATTTTCTTGGGCTTTGTCTTCTCCATCAGAATGTTTCTTTGATATCGCAAAAGACATTATGGGTATTTCAGTTTACAAGATTATTTTGTGCTTCTCAGTCATAGGAGGATTTAATTCAATTTCCCAATTTGACCATCATTTTAGGGCTGTCTTAAATGGCACACGATAGCAAGCTAATTGTCTCTCACTGGATATTTTTCAGTGGATATTTTTAGTGAATATTTCACTGGATATTTTCCAAAATCTCAGTGGTCATTGCTAGGAAGCACTTACAGGCTTTTGCCATAAGCCCAATTTGCGTTCCACACAGGCCTAATGTGCTGATAATGTATCCATACCAGCACTCCAGTTTCTGGTCTGTATTTCAAATTAACCATTTGTCTGGGTTCCCACAAACTTACTGGTTCCTATTTAGCATGTCCAATCAATACAGGAAAATGGGCAGATTTACATACTTTCTTTTTTACAATAATATGGAAAATATTCTCCTGTCACACAGAATATCCATCTCTAATAATACATTCTGATAAAGGAGATGTAATTGCTGCACATAAAGTCCATTCAAACATTTCAATTCTTACCTAACTTTCCATCTTTACTTCATCTATTTATCCATTTATTTAATTTGAGACGGAGCCTCACTCCATCGCCCAGGCTGGAGTGCAATGTGGCTCAGTCTCTACTCACTGCAACCTCTGCCTCCCAAGTTCAAGCAATTCTCCCGTGTCAGCCTCCTGAGTAGCTGGGATTACAGGTGTGCACCACCACACCTGGCTAATTTTTGTAGTTTTAGTAGAGATGGGGTTTTGCCATATTGGCCAGGCTGGTCTCAAACTCTTGACCTCAAGTCATTTGCCCACCTTTGCCTCCCAAAGTGTTGAGATTACAGGCATGAGCGACTGCACCCAGCCTTCAAAATTCTTGAGTTGTTGTTGAGTTATAGAAATTCATGCTGGGCACAATGGCTCACACTTGTAATCTCAGCACTTTGGGAGGCCGAGGCGGGTGGATCACCTGAGGTCAGGAGTTCAAGACCAGCCTGACCTACATGGAGAAACCCTGTCTCTCATGAAAGTACAAAATTAGGCAGGTGTGGTGGTAAGTGCCTGTAATCCCAGATACTCAGGAGGCCAAGGCAGGAGAATCGCTTGAACCCAGGAGGCAGAGGTTGTGGTGAGCTGAGATTGTGCCATTGCACTCCAGCCTGGGCAATAAGAGTGAAACTCCATCTCAAAAAAAAAAAAAAAAAAAAAAAAAAAAAAAAAAAAAAAGAAAAGAAAAGAAAAGAAAAAAGAAATTCATGACTTGTGGATAATAATCCTATGTTAGATGTGATTTACAAACTTTTTTTTTCTCTTCTGCGGGTGGGTTGTCATTGCACTCTCTTAATTGTGTCTTTTTTTTTTTTTTTTCTTTTTTTGCTAGCGACTTGATTAATCGCCCAGATTGGAGTACAGTAACACAATCTTGGCTCACTGCAACCTTCGCTTTCAGTTTCAAGCGACTCTCCTGCCTCAGCTTCCTTAGTAGCTGGCTTTACAGGTGTGCCACCGTGCCTGGCCAATATTTTGTATTTTTAGTAAAGAGGGAGTTTTGCCATGATGGCCAGGCTGATCTTGAACTCCTGACCTCAAGTGATCTACCCACCCCGTACCCACAAAGTTCTGGAATTACAGGCCTGGCCCCATCTTTACTTTATTAACCATTACATTGCTGTATCCTCCCAATCTAACTGTAGGCTTGGTTAGCACTTCAACAATAGGTTTTTGACCTGTAGTACGTGGAGCTTCTATGCCAAGGAGTCCCAGACGTGTTTCTCTTCTACCTGCTGGCCATTTTACTCACTCAAGTGCATATGACCTTTGTTCCCCAGCTGGGGATTGTGCCAAGGAATCCAGGCCCTCTCAGCAGTCTTTACCTTGCTTAGATTGTAGAATCATCATTCCAGGCAATTGAAGATTAGGTTTCTCGTTGTCATTATTTTCTTGTTTCTTTTTATACTACTCTAAACTAGGGTGAATAAAGCAAATTTGTTTATGGTCCTTCAATGTTGGGGACTTTTATGCTCATCCCAGCAGTGTCTGATTATTTATTAATCTAATTTCTTAGTAACTATTTAAAGATATCCTTCTTCTTCTTCTTCTCTCTCTCTCTCTCTCTCTCTCTCTCTCTCTAAGAAAGAATCTAGCTCTATTCCTCAGGCTGGAGTACAGTGGCACAATCTCTGCTCACTGCAACCTCCACCTCCAGGGTTCAAGCAATTCTCCTACCTCAGCATCTCGATTAGCAGGGACTGCAGGCGCCTGCCACCAGACCCTGCTAATTTGCGCATTTTTAGTAAAGACGGGGTTTTACTATATTGGCCAGGCTGATCCTGAACTCCTGATCATAAGTGATCCATTGGCCTCCCAAAGTGTTGGGGTTGCAGGTGTGAGCCGTGGTGCCTGGCCTTTTTAAAGATTTCTAACTTGCTGAAATGAGTCCCTTGTCTCTTACCCATTTGCTTTGTACATTCTCTTAAATATCATTCTAATCTTCTTTATCTGTTGTTTTAGCATAATTATTTTCCTTTGAAAGTAGCTCTGTGGTTATTGGCTGTAGGTTAGACCAGCCAGAATCTAAGCATAGCTCCCAGCATAAGGATCTGCCCCAACATGTGCCTTCACTTTTATTTATTTATTTATTTCCTATTAGTAGGGGCTCTGTGGCCAGAGGCTATAGTTTGGGCTAGCCAGAATCTAAGTTTGGCCCAGGGTCAGGACCCACTCCAAACACTCCCCCTTTACTTTTGCTTTCACTATTACAGGTAGTCATAACCAAGGGATGGCATAGCTTTTTTTTTTTTTTTTTTTTTTTTCTACCTTGAATTTCCTTATGTATGCAGTGAGTCAACTGTCTGGGACATGGAGCTATTATTTCCAGATTCCATTAATAAGTTTTATATCCAGTAATGGACTGCAGTACATCAGTAGTTTCATACATAGCTGACCCTGTAGTCTTCCAAGAATCAAAAGTTTGTTATCATTTGCCCTTTCATTCTTTCTTTTCCCAAACTACGTATTTCAGTGACTCAGGATTATTCTCTGGAATCTCACTTCCTCTGACACCAAATTTCTACAGTGAGCCAAACTTCAAGGTTTGAGGACACAATTCTCTAGACTGCCAATTCTATGTAAGACTTCTGACACAAACTGCAAGTTCAGGAGTTTCCCGAAACCACTACCAGTTTTGATAATTTCCAAGAAGGACACATAGGACTCACTGAGAGCTATTACACATACAATTATGGTTTGAAACGAGAAAGGGATGTATTAAAATCAAACAAGGGAAGAGACACACATAGAGCAGTCTAGAGAGTTCCAAACACAAGATTTCCCTTGCCTTCGGTAAATGTTACCCTCCTGGTAAAAACGTGTGACAATACGCTTAGAGAATTGACAACCCAGAAAGGCCACCTATGCTTCAGTGCCAGACTCTTTATTGGAGTTTCATGACTTGGGCATGATTGATTCATTAAGTTACTGTCCACATGGTTGCTCTCAGTCTTTATTCCCCCACTTCTCAGAGTTGCTTTTACCTGGCCCAAGAGGCCCACCATGGGTCACCTCATTAGCCTAAGCTAACAGGTGTGATCAGAAGCATCCATCAGGAGTCACCTCGTTAGCATAAACTAGCAGGTGTGATTTACAAGACTCCCATAAATAACAAAGACACTCCTATCACTGGGGATATTCCTAAGAGTTTAGAGATTAATTTTCAAGGGCCAGGGCAAATATTTTACTAAAAATATATATAATTAAAAAATAGATTATCCATTGAATTTCACCTTTGAAATTGTGTTTTTATGAAATATTTGTAATTTATAGACAGCAATTAAGTCAAACAATTATAATAATGATGACAAAGAACAATATCTGAGGAACACTCAAAACTTCTGTGCGTTATTTGCCTGTTTTCCTGGCTAGTTCTATACTCTTTGATCTCTAGTGAATGTTGCTCCTCACAACTACATATTTTGTAAATTTCCCCTGCTGTATTGCAATCAACACTGTAAAAAATGAGGAGAGTCTTTTTGCTTCAGATTTGGTTTTTAGTTAATTGTGTGATGTGTATATGATTTTTGTTACCTTTTCTGTATAGATAGCAGGAAAATCAAAAATATGATGATGGTGAAATTGTGGTATGACATTTTTACTAACTAGTACTCTGTAAAAATTTTATCTATGACCTTGATGGGTTGTTCCTGGCAGTTGAGAATTTACTTTAAGGAAGTGTTTTGGAAATGGATTATAAGTATACAAGTATGCAATCTTACGTATTTACAACTGTCTAAAATGTTATGATACTTTCCTTCCTCCCTGCAATCTGGCATTCATACATTCAAGACATTCTAATTGAACTCTTAACAATGTTCTTAATACTATGATAAGCCCTGAAGGTAAACTGTGACTAAGAATATTGCCAGATAAAATACAGAATTCCCAGTTAAATTTGAATTTTATACAAACAACATTCCTATACTAAAAATTATTCTGTTTATCTGAAATTCAAATTTAGCTGAGTGTCCTGTAATTTTTTATTTTATTTGTTTACTTGTTTGTCTGTGATAAATATGTCAGCCCTAGTAAAAATAAATACCATCCTGATTTATCCTAATTTACTCTTCAGTTGGCAAGGAAGACACTAATCAAACAGTCCTGCAAATAAATGAAAAATTAAAACTGAGATAAGTATGAAGAAGAATAAATTAAAAACTGAAGAAGGAGAAAATAATTGGAAGAGCAACCTGGTCAGAAAGGGGACTTCAAAGAAGACTTCTCTACGGAAGTGTCAATGGACCCACAATACAGCGGGGAAGGAAAAAGATGCTCTGGTATTCTTTCTTTTAAATGACAGTTTTATATTCCACTTTAATGGTACAAGTAGTAGAAAGCCTAGCTGCTCACAGAGATGCAGAAAACACTCAAAGCCTTGTTTCAGGACCCACCCAGTGTCGTTCCCATTTGGTATCTGACTCATAATGAAGCCAGAGGCTTCAAGTTTCAGACCTATGCAAAGGTGGTACATCTCAATATTCAATTCCAATTAATGTGGATATGTTCTAGGATCAGAGAAGGACAGGTTATTTGACCCATCAGGCCTCTGGCCTTTGCTCCTGCCAGAAGCGAGAGGAACCATGCCTGTTTTGAAACAGCAGGGAAGACTTTTTCAGCACAGGCTGGTGGGAAAGAGGCAAATCTATCTACCCACCTGGGCGTTGTTAGACAGGCGTGTCGAAAGTGCCTACACCCTGCAGTGCCTCTGGCAGGATTAGGGCTCTCAAACTTTCCCAGTGGCCCAGCTTGTGATTCCTTCTTGCTTTCCAAGTTTCCATATGCATGCAATATTAAAAAATGTTCTTGAACAGTTTGTATTAATTACTCAGATTTTGAATGTGTTCAGTGTTTATCATCATTATAATAACAGTCCTACCTCGGGTTTCTATGTTTATTCTTATATAGTTGCGTTCCTTTAATTATCTTCTTTGTCTTTATGATGTCTGCAAAATAAAAGGGGAATGAGTGTGATTATACCAATTTTTATGGATGCAGGAACCTGAGCACAGTCTCTCATCATGAGTTGCTGAAATCATTTTTCTGACACAATCCACAACCGGACTGACTGCTTACCTAGACTCTTAGCTTTGTCTGGAGCTGTCTCAAGCTAGTTAGTGTGCAAAGTCCAAATTTATTGACTGAAAGAAAAAAACCTTGAAAAGACAGTTCTAAATGTAAATAAATAAGTCACAAAATATGCAGCCAATTAGATTAAACTCATCAAAAAATAACCCGACACATAAAACTATTTTTAAATGCCACCTATTAAATTGTAAAGTTACATGATTGCCGTTATCATGGTAAACAAAATTATTATTGACTGCAATACTTTAGATCCCAAAGGTGGTGTATGCTCTCAATTTTACCAATAAATTACATGTATTAAAAATCTGTCAAGTGTGGAAATAGGTAGGTTTTTCCTCCAAAAATTATTAAGTATTTTTGAATTATAATACAAGAATGTATAATTAACCCATGCCTGGGGAGACAGAGACTGAAACAAAAGGTGTATCTTTAAGATCACAGCCTCTTTTTATAGCCCTTTATTTTCTGAATAACACTATTTTTTGGGTAGGTGCAATGGCTCACGCCTGTAATCCCAGCACTTTGGGAGGCCAAGGCAGGCAGATAACCTGAGGTCAAGAGTTTGAGACCAGCCTGACCAATATGGCGAAACCCCGTCTTTACTAAAAATACAAAAAATAGCCAGGTGTGGTGGCAGGTGCCTGTAATCCCAGCTACTTGGGAGGCTTAGGGAGCAGAATCGCTTAAACCTGGGAGGTGGAGGTTGCAGTGAGCCAAGACTACACCACTCTACTCCTGCCTGGGCAACAGAGCAAGACTCCATCTCAAAAAACAAACGAACAAACAAACTTCTTTTTCATAATTATATATATGTATGTATACACATATATATTATTTTATGGTGGTTTAATTTATGAGCATTTGACTCAGAACTGACGATGTATCAAATATATAAGAGATCTCTGGGTTTCATCGTTACATAATGCTGTATTTTTTTTAAAAAGGCTTTGTTTTTCTAGGAAAATTTAGAAACAGTAATACATGTGGTCTTTCAAAAGAGCAAGATTTAGCTTATTCTGTCGTTTAAAAGCTAGAGAATTTCCTGCTTATTACTGGAAACTCTGCTATTAAAAGATCTTCTTTGTATATAGGTTTCTATCTTGTTTCTGAAGAAAATAAATAGACATTGCAAAAAAGAATGATTATTTGCCGGGCTCTGAAACTCAAAAATGATTTTACACTTTTTAAAACTACCTGTGTTCTTCAGTACTGCCCAGACACTGAAGCAGAAGGAGCTCCAGGGCCTCCACCGTAGTCAAAGCAATCCCACTTTTATCTGTACCTAGAAAGGTTTCAAATAAAAAGTGTTCCCCTAAAAGAAGCACCATTAAAAATTCCAGGGCAGAAGTATATCTCCCAGGTGTTGTCAGATCACTTGGGTGGCTTTTTCAATCTGCTCGTGAGATAGGCCTAACAGACTTTGAAATTACTTCAAACTTGGGGATCCTTTTGATAATAAACACATCTGTGATTTATGAGAATGTGGTTGTACTTCAGATGGACTGTGATTTATTTTAAAGCATAGTGTAGAGCTACAACCCACCATCTCTGCAGAGGGTTTACAGAATTACCTGTGGCAGGATGTGGAAGAAACAGAGCACCTCAGCCATAACTTCGTGACCAGCTAAACTGATTTCAGAAACTTTACATAAACAATTAGTCAATCCTTATTCTCTAACATATTTTGCTAATAATCCTATTACCATTTTCAGACCCTTCTAGAATTAAACCACTTCTGTGACTGTGACTGGATGGAATCTGTGATATTTAACACTAACTCTCTCTTTTTACCGCTTAAACTCATTGCAAAGAACAAAGAAAGTGACTCAATTCTGAATAATTAGTTCTTTATAAGATATGCTGTCATTTAGGAAGAAAAATATTTTAGATGTTTTTACTAATTCATAAGGCATTTCTAACAGGCAGTACTGGGTAATGTGCTTACTAAGTTTCAATTTTGTTTGACC
The DNA here is from genome assembly GCF_048565385.1 of Saimiri boliviensis. Lineage (NCBI taxonomy): Eukaryota > Metazoa > Chordata > Mammalia > Primates > Cebidae > Saimiri > Saimiri boliviensis. The sequence continues at coordinate 16,032,487 of NC_133457.1, forward strand.
TGCCAGAAGTAAGTTATTCCTGTAACATTTTAATAATCCATGATGTGTATGTACCTCAGGATTTTTTCTAAAGGTTGTCATTATTAACACTTATATCAACATTTTAATATAAGTTAGGAGCTATTAGGTCCTAGAGGAAAAATGACTCTTAGGACATTCCTGACATTCAAAGAGTGTATTTTGAAACAATAATTCCTCCAGACTAACAGGCAGAATCCACTGCAGCACTATGCTATGGTGTCTGGATTAATTATTTTCATTTTACTATTGTGATCTGCAGATCACAACAGAAGAGACCTTTCTCACACAAAGACATCTACTCAGCTTGCTTAGTTTTTTATCTTTCTTCAGTTCATATGGATTTTGTAGGAACTTGCCACGTGTCACACTTTACCTCATAAACAGTAATGTATCTTTGGAACGACTCCAAAGAAACTATGAGAACATGTGAAGTAGACTAAAGTTTATTTCAAGAAAGGTGCTGTGTAATTATGAAGTATTATGATACTTTGTATGCTATAAACATCTGAACACATTCTGAAGTGTACATGTGCATTTCTTTGGAGTATGAGACTACCACACTCACCTAATAACTCATAATAATCCCATAAATGTGAATATTTAGCCTATTGTGTTGACTATTATTTCATTGAAGGTTTGTTTTCAGTCTGAGAAAAAAATAAATATGACAAACCAGACATTTCACATTTTTCATAAAATCATGGTGCTAAAAAGAATCAACCACAGAAAGATAATATTTATAAAAACTCCAAATTGTTCTAGATAGAGAGATTTAAAAAAAATAAGATAAGTCATGAAAATAACACTCAACTAATATTCTGAGGCCCAAAGCAAATTGACTTAGGTGATTCGGGTTGCTCTATATTACATTTCTGTATCTGTTGGATTTAGTTTTTTTTTTTGCCAAAAGTATCTATTAGAGGCAATGCTTGTGATTACTTAGTTTCAGTGACTTGGGAAGAGGAAAGCAGCAAAAGAAGTGGGAGATAAGGACAGTCTTGGTTAGAAATTCCAAAATCTAATAAATGGAAACCTAACAGTTTGAAAATTATGCCTAAGGCCATTTTTTAAAATTATGAATGAAATAAATAACCTCAGTGAAAGTTTTGTATTCAAAATGTTTCGTTGATGTAATTGACTTCTTGAGAATTTATGCATTTATTTTTGTTGTTATTTTATTCTATTCTTTGATTGCTGGTTTGTTTGTTTCCTTTGAATCAAGATTATATGCTGAATCTCAATGATGGTAAACTGTGAGATTTAGAGAGCTATACCAAGAGCAATCGGATTTATCTAATCTCTAGAATGTTTGCCTGTTTGCAGCAGTCTGCCTCAATACTGAAGTTTAACATATTTTCGAATCGTCAAAGAAACTGCAAACCTTTAGCTAAAAATAACCATTACACATTCTCATGTTGAAAAGGTAAGCCTGGGTGTTCAAACAGCCAATAGTGTAGAGAGGGAGTGCCTCAAAAGTACTCAAACAGCCCATTCAAACAGTCCATTATTTCTAACTTGTCTATTCCTGTCATCACTACCAGTATCTTCCAGATGGCAGAGCTTATAATGCAAAGGGTTAATTCCCTACATTGCTTGGTCTCCTAAGCAATCAGTTACTTTTTCTTTTTAGTTGATTCCAAACTAGCTTAATCTGTATTACTTCTTTTTCATGATATTATGATAGGCTAGTTTGTGTTCCTGTTTTTGACCAAAGGGAAAAGTTTTGCTTGCTGATGCTACATTGATTTTTCTAAAAAATAGATGGAGAAAGAGAAAGAAAGAAAGAAAGAAAAAAGAAGGAAAGAAAGAAAGAAAGAAGAAAGAAAGAAAGAAAGAAAAAAGAAGGAAAGAAAGAAAGAAAGAAGAAAGAAAGAAAGAAAGAAAAAAGAAAGAAAGAAAGAAAGTCGTCTTAAAAAATTTACACTCAAGAATTTGTTCTGTACTATTAATATTTCCAAGACATTTTATGACACTGGGAGTATCAATATAGCTGAATTTTAGTAGTTTTCTGTATTTAAGTTAAATTAGGGATAAGCTGATTCTTATATTTCTATTTCACAAAATACTTTATTATAAATTACAGTTTATGACTCATTCATAAACTCCGTTTAGTTCACCAAGAAGTTTATTTTTTCAAACGAAATAGATAAGACTGGAAAATATCAGAGTGGTATGCAGAGTAAAGGTGACTATTCATTTGTGGTTCTTTTGTTTTTGTTTCTTTTTTTTTCTTGTGTCTGTATGCACACTTTTGTTTTTTGTATCCCAATGCACAAATGTACTTTTTACCATATATCTGGTCATAAATATTTTTTAAACTTTACAAAAATTATGTCTGTACTCATTCATTCATAAGTACAGTTAGTTATTCATGCATTCAACATGTTGAGTACACCGGAAAAATAAAACACAATAAAGCAGTCTCTATCTTGGAGGACCTAGCATTCTCTTAGGAGAAATTGTTAGGTACACAAACAACTGGAGATGACATGCCTAAATTCTGATGTACAGAGAACAGATAATTCTCTGAGAAGATGAAAGAAGTAATAGCAGTTTCTTAAGTGTCTCTTGTTGGCATTTATTCTTCATTTTTCTAGTCAGAAATCAACATACTACATTTTAATTAAAATACTGTAAAGATTTTTGTATCATGCCTAGTTTCTTCTCCTTTTTTAAAGAAGCATATGTTTATCGGTAAGTAATGGAGCTAAAATATAAAATTCTGGTTTGGGCAGGTTGTAAAAATAATAAATTCTTTTCAACAGGCTTGCACTATTTTTTAAAACAATGATAGAGTCATACTTCAGATAAGTTGTATCTACTTAAAGGAAGAAGTTTATAGGGGGAAAATTACCTCCATAAAGTTCCTCTTTACACAAAATGAGAAAACTAACTCATAGTAAACTAGCTGTCTTATTCTTTCTTCATATTATTAAAATAATATGCAAACATGTTACAACACAGTATAACATTTTAATAGTAGTATACATGTGGAAGGCCATATTGATGCCTAAAAATCATACATATTAACAAAAAATATTTAATAAGCAGCAGATTTAAAATAATTCAGACAGACATTCTGTTTTAATTTTTTCTTTCCCAAAATGCAGTGCACTTTCATTTGATTGTGTCTACATTAAGAGCCAAATAAAGAAATATTTTTATAAGAAGATTTTTAAAACACTTGAGAGTCTCTTTGACATAGCAAATATTAGAATACCAACCAAATTAAAAAAGGAAACAGTGGATTGTCATTCTACAAATGTGACCAAAACATGCTGCTGATTTCTAAATAGAGTGCTTTCTTGAAACCTGAACAAATGTACCCCAAATGTGTAACCTATCTGTTCCTCTGAATTCTTAGCACAAGCATTTAAATAAGTGATATTTTATTCTTTCTTCAGCCCTAATTAATTTCTGTAATTATTCTTCATTTGAAGTTCATTAGAAGTTTTTCTAGATACTAGTTTCCATATGTGATTTTAAAGTTGAGGAGCTTCTCCAGACACTATCTTTCTCCACATGTTGCATTAACTGGAGCTCTTTGCTGAATTGTGCTGCATGACGCTTTTCGTGCAACGCATTTCCAATGGCTTAATCACTTTATAAAGTCATGAGGAACTGTTTGCTTTATTTTGAGGAATCATGGTTCAGAGTCCAAGCCACTGGAGTTTATGCCCATATTAGGAGGTTGATTGAATAACCTTAAAAAAAAATTCTCCATTTTATTTGGCTTCCTGAAACGTCTTGAAATTTTATTGAATTTTCAGTACATTATGTTTAAGCTAATAATAGGTATAAGCTCCAGGAATGAAACTCCACTTCATTAGTTTTTCTTTCAAACAATCTAGTTTTATTTTCTGAGAAGTCCTGAGTTTCTCATAATTAATATTATCTGTGTGTGTATGTGAGTGTGTGCTTTAGAATATGAGAATTTGTATATGATTGATGTAAACTGATTTTATAGATTGAAAATACTTCCTTGAGAATTTTTTCCTTGGAGATTGTGTAGCACTTTTCAATGTAATTGATCTGTCTGAATTCTTATATCACCTCTGGTATACCATATATGATTAGTTCATCCAGACCAGGACATGATAGCTAACAACTGCATTGGGTTTTATACTTTCAAGGCTTCTCTCATACATTAATACATTTTTTGATCTACTAATAACCACATGAAGTACACAAAGCATGGAATATTTTTGTTGTCAATTTACAGATGAGAAAACTGAGGCCCAAAGAGTTTTTCTGACTCCAAATTCCATATTCTGCATGTAACTTGAGTATATAAAATAGTGAAAAGTCGGGATTCTTATAATTGACCATGATTACTCTCAATATATTGAGATTCCTTTTTTGAAAGTTGCATAAACTCTATCTCTGCCTTTAGAGCTAACCCCTCTCTTCTCCATTACCTTTCCACTGCTGTTTAGGCTGTCTGCCTTCATGCTGCTGGGCCCTAAATTCTATTTTGGTAGACTTTGGGAACTCAGAGTAGTGAAAAACTCTCCAAAACTCAGTGTCATTCTAAAACCCCGAGTGAAAAGCTAGTCAGGGAATGAATTTTCTAGAATCTAAAAAGTCTAGGGAATGCACCAGGTGCTTTCCAACTGGTAATTCTTTTATTACATATAACAGTATCTGACAGGTGTTTTCAGCCCCACTTTAGGATGAGCTGAGATACAGAAATGTTGAATGACTTGCCAAAATTCCCTTGATGTACAGGTAGGATTCTAGGATTCACCTCAAGGTTCATGTGACCTAAAACTTAAGATCATTCCTCTATATCATTCTTTCAGAATATGCATGCAAGAGTGCTTGTTCTCACAAGTAGGGTTTCAGAAGACAGCTTAACCTTTTGTTAAGTTGTTGTTTTGTTGACTTTTGTTCAAAAGCATAAAAACATTCAGACTTTTTTTAAGCAAAAGGTTTATATTTGCTATTATTTTCACTTACATAACTGGAAGACCTGACATATACAATGAGCTTTAGAAATTGCTTACTCAGATCACAGGAAAGGATTTGCTCTGAGAAGCTGTGCAAATTGTGGTTATCAAAGAGGATTGGATTGAAATAAAAAGAAATTTTTATTACAACTGTCAAAAAAAGTCCGGTTTAAGCTGCATTACATGATGGTGGCTTATAGATTAGCTCTACTCCATAGATGACATATTTCATTCATGACACTGTTTGCAACCCCTGCAAAAAGAGAAGAGCATGCAAAGCATAAACTTTTGGATAAGGACAATCGGTGAAATGCAAAAGCAGAGTAGAAAATGCTTGTTAAAAATTTAAATAAGTGTCTGTCTTTTGGAAAAAATTTTTCAAAATTTCACACAATTAAAGCCACCTAAATTATTATTTAATTATATTTAATTTCTAATGCCCACAGTTTATAATTCAACTTTTTAAAGAGAAAATTATCTCAACAATCTAAGAATACCCTTTGACTTCTATGTTTGTTCGATTTTCAGTCAGATATGTTCAATTCTAAAACAATTCACAGCAGTTTAGATATAGACACTGTAAAGTCAAGGAGATGGCCTTGTCTATAACTAGTTGTGTTCACAAAATAAATCAACATTCCCAAGGTTACAGAGACACATATACAACTAATTCTTATCTTAAGAAAATCAAATATACAGATGTTGGATTTATAAAATAGGAAAATCATGCTTTATTTTCGTGATGGAAGGATCTACTGTTATTCTTTTTAACACAGACAACCCAGATTTCAGTTATCATGACAACAGAGATATTTACAATGAAAATTCCCAGGTTCTAGTAAATTTGTTTTTGAAGAACATATATTCTTGATTATTGACTGCATTTTCTAATTGTTTTAAATGAATCTTCTTCTATCATTCTCCCCCAAAATGTCATAGTTCTACCTAAATTTCTAAGTAAATTTGGAAGGTATCTTTATAGGTGTGGCATTAAAATAAATACCAATTCCTCAAACTTAAAGTATCAGAGTAAAATGTTCTTTTCCACAGAACAACAAGCCCAAAGAACAGGCTACTTTGGGTGTCAATTTTTAGAATGCATGGAACTTTTATAGGAGCCAAGAGGAATTTCCCTGGGTCAGGCTGCTCCTCTCAGCTAATTGTCTTGGAATTATGAGCCTTCTTTTCCCTGCAGTGTAGAAATATTAACCCTTCCAATGGGATGCTCCTAAGCCAGTTAATAACAGTATCCTGACTCTTTGTCTTTTGTGATTAACCTTCACAATCTTAAAGGGGTTGAATAAATCTTTGAGATAAAGTAGTTTCCATCAAATGTCTTAATCTATTGACAGATGGGGACTAAAAATAACTCTGGCATGAAGTTTTGAGGGGAAAGCCAAATAGAGTCATGTTCACTAATCACTACAGAGCCCCTCCAGAAGACAATACACTTCCATATAAGACACAACCAGAATATTAAAACTACTGGTAAGGACTGGGTGTGGTGGCTCAGCCTGTAATCCCAGCACTTTGGGAGGCCAAGGTGGGCGGATCACCTGAGGTCAGGAGTTTGAGACCAGCCTGGCCAAAATGGCAAACTCCATCTGTACTAAAAATACCAAAAAACTAGCCGGGTGTGGTGGTGAGCACCTATAATCCCAGATAATCAGGAGGCTGAGGCAAGAGAATGTCTTGAACCTGAGGAGGCAGAGGTTGCAGTGAGCCGAGATTGCCCCACTGCACTCCAGTCTCAGCAACAGAACAAGACTCCATCAAAAAAATAAAACAAACTACTGGTAAGAAACAATTTTGCCATAAGCTGAGAAAATCATTTAAATATTTTAATTATAAAGCTATCAAGGCATTTTTTTCTACCTTCAGGTTTATTTGTAGATAAAATAAGATTATAATGGTTTGGTGCCAAAAATCTTGTAGCAAAAGATTATAAAGAATGTTCAGCATATGACATAGACAAGATAGGTCCATACTGATATACATAAATGACTAAATTTAAAAATGAGGTAGAAGGGACAAGTATCCTATGGAGAAGAATTTTAAGTACTTTATGCAGATACTCCACCTTAAAAAGGTAGATTATAACTTTCCACTCCTTTCGTGTGAACTATACAGGGTGGCTATAAAGAGAGTTATATGAAAAAAGAAAAAGGAGTAACTTTGTAGTAGAGAAACCTGACAGATCTCAAGCCCAGTGATAAGGTTAATGTCAAGAATCGTGAGTCATATTGATAGTATGTACGCTTAAAGTATTTCGTGAGAATGGCATTATATCTTGGTGGGCTTCCTCCCAAAAATAATTACCACAATTTAATTATGAGAAAAAATCAGACAAATCCCAAGTGGAAGACAGTCTGGGAAATACTTGATTGTTACCAATAATTGGCAACACTGTGAAAGTCACCTAAAACAAAAAACGTCTGAGAAACTGTGAAAGCCAGAGGAGTCTAGGAGAAATGACTATTAAATTTAATGTGATATCCTTAATGGTACCCTGGAACCAAAATAAAGGCATGTTAGGGCACAGTTAAAAAAGAAGATAAAAGACAAACCACAGACTGAGAAAAAAATATCTGCAAAACGTGTCTGGTAAAGGACTAGTATCTGAAATATACAAATAACTCTTAAAACAACAATGATAAAAACAGAAACTGAATGTGGGATACACCGAAAGTCTCTTTACTATCTTTGCAATAATTCTATAAATCTACAATTCTCCTAACAGTTTACCTTTAATGCAGTTAAAAATCATATCCATTTTGAAAAAAAAACCTAAGTGTAAAATTTTATCTCTGAATAAAAAAGTTGGAACAAAGCAGTGAAGTTCGTTTATGATGCATTAGTCCTGAAAAATTCATAAGAGGTTCTTGCTTATTTTACTTTTCACCTAAAGCCAAGGTGTGTGTGTGTTGGGGGTGAGTGGGGTGGGTAGAGGAGATAATGATGTAAAACATTTCTTCCATGCTATGACGCAGTTTTTTCACTTTTTAAATTTCTAAAGTCAGGACGTAGTCCACAATATATGGGAACACTGAATATGCTAGGGATTTTGTTAAGTTCACTTTGGTTTCTTCTCTGAAAAGCTGTTATCGAACCAGTTGTATCTGTTATGATCTATGGTGTTTTATGATTGAAGAAAGATGATACATGAACTCCATGCAAGTATAGAGAACGACATGGCTCTTCCTCCAAAAAATTATTCAGTTCTTTCAGTTCATATAACAAGCTAACTTTTCCACAAGAAAAAGTTGTATTTGTTTACTTTTATATTTGTAATTCAACTTTGCGAATACAAAGGTCAAGGTTTACTTAGTTCAGTTTTGAACATTACCTTTGAATTCTTTACATACATATACCAAGGCTTTCTGTCACCAACCGAGTTAAAAAATATTTCAGGATGGGGTAGTTGAAGGCTATACCACTTTTTTGTTTCATATCAAACTTCTAGAGAATTGAGTGTTATTCTTAGGTAATCTCAATACTGAAATCGGTCCCAAATCACAGCAACAGAGCAAAATAGGTAAAATTTGCATTTGTTGGTTGGCACATTCTCTGTCTTAGCTGCGGCTGCTAGAAAAAATTACCATATACTAGGTGACTAAAACAGCAAACACTTATTTCTCAAAGCTCTGGAGGCTGAGAATTTCAAGTTCAAGGTGCTGTCAGACCCCATGTCTGGTGAGGACCGTATTTCATTGCAGATGGCCATCTTCTCATTGTATCCTCACATGGTAGAAAGCAGAGAGAGAAAGCAAGCTTTCTCAAAATTTTTCAAAAGGGCACTTATCCCATTTGCGAGGCTTCCCCCTTATGTCCTAATCACCTCCCAATGGCCCCATTTTCTAATACGAACATGTTGGGGTTTAAGATTCTAACATGTGAATTTTGGGGGACACAAACATTGAATCCATTGCACCTCCTTATGGCATATTACTATCCATTCTCTCCTCCTTAAAGGCCTTCAGCTGTGCCTAGTGACTTTTTGAAGATAATCACCATAATTCTCCTCAAGGAAAGACTTTAATCTCCAAATTCTCTCCCTGAGTTTTTCTATCCATAGTTCCCGTTCTTGTAGAGACTTCTTCATGCTTTCAGATGTTATATATATGACAATTGACAATGTATTCATGATACCATATTTAAGGGTCAGCAAACTATTGCGTGGCTCAAATCCAGCCTGTTCCTTTTTGAAAATAGAGTTTTCTTAGAGTTCAGCCACACCCATTTGTTTAAGAATTGTCTTTCACACTTTTGCTCTGCAATGGCCATGTTAAACAGTTGGGACAGAGAACATACAGCCCACAAAGTCTAAAATATGTATTATCTAGCTCTTTATATAAGAAGTTTTCTGACCCATATTTTAATACAGTTGACTCGAACCAACACACGTTTCAACTGCACAGATCCACCTATACGTGGATTTTTTTCAATAAATATACTGGAAGACTTTTTGAAGAATTGTGACAAGCTGAAAATAATATACATATGAACCATGTAGCCTAGAAATATTTTTTTAAAAGTAAAAAAAAAAATTCAGGCATGTCTCAGATGCAAAAAATATATGTACATACTATTTATCATTTACTGTAATAAGCTGTACACAAATCTGTTATAAAAGGTGAAAATTTATTAAAATGTATGCACATAAACATAGACTATACATGGAAATATTTACAGCTGAGAAAAAATAGAAACAAATATACAAATATAAAGATGTAGCATTATATCATAATAAAATTGACTTTAGCACATACTGTAGTACTGTAATAATTTCATAGCCAGTTCTCATCGCTATTGCAGTGAGCTCAAGTGTTGTATCTGCTTCGAACACCATTTTACACTAATCATCTCTGCATGAGCAGTTTGTCTATCCAGTAAATTACATATTGCAGTAAAATGTGATCTCTTGCAGTCTCATAGTGTTAATATCTCATGCAATACCATAAACCTTGAATAACACTATAAGACCAATACAAAATGCCACTAGTGATGAAGGAAGTGCTCACAAAAAGCTGAGAATAGTCATGACATTAAAAGAAAAAGTTAAATTGTTTGCTATATATCATAGGTTAAGGTCTGCAGCTGCAGTTGCCTGCCATTTCAAGATAAATGAATCCACTGTCAGGACAACTGGAAAAAAAGAAAGGGAAATGTGTAAAGCCATCACTGCAGCTACACCAGCAAGTAAGACAACACTTTTTTTGTGAAATATCTTTTTACTCATATTGAAGATGTAGGTTTTATGTGGATTCAGGATTGCTGTCAGAAAGGCATACCTACAGACACTACTATAATTCAAGAAAAAGTAGTCATTGTATGACAACTTAAAGCAAAAGAAAATTATAGCATCTAGAGCTAGAAGATTTAATGCCAGCAAAGGATGGTTTGATAATTTTAGAATGATATTTGGCTTCAAAAATGTCAAGATAAGAGGAAAAGCATCCTCTGCTGAACTAGAGGTAACAAACAATTTTCCAAACACCGTTAAGAAAATCATTGAGGAGAAAGAATAGCTGTCTAAACAGGTTTTTAGTGCACAAAAAAGTTTTCTGTTATGGGCTGGGTGTGGTGGCTCATGCTTGTAATCCCAGCACTTTGGGAGACTAAGGCGGACAGATCATTTGAGGTCAGGAGTTTGAGACCAGGCTGGCCAACATGGTGATATCCCGTCTCTACTAAAAACACAAAATTAGCCAGGCATGGAGGCACATGCCTGTAATTTCAGCTACTAAGGAGACTAAGGCAGGAGAATTACTTGAACCTGGGAGGGGGAGGTTGCAGTAAGCCCAGATCACACCCCTGCACTCCAACCTGGATGACAGAGTGAGACTCTGTCTCAAAAGAGAAAAAAAAAAAAAAAAAGTTTCCCACTCTGAAAAAACAAAGCCACAAAAAATGTATGAATAAGGAAGATAAGTGAGCACCAGAAATTAAGACAAGAAGAGAAGAGACAGGCTAACTTTACTGATTTTCTGCAAATGCTGTTGAGTTTATGATAAAGACTGCCCTTATTGCTAAAGCTGCTAAACTCTGGGCCTGAAGGAAAAAACTAAACACCAACTTTCAGCCTGTTGGTTGTACACCAACACAACCTGGCTAATGAGAACCCCTATTCTAGATCATTTCAATCAATGCTTTGTCCCTGGAATCAGAAAGTACATTACCAGTAAGGAGCTATCTTTTAAGGTTATTTTGATATTGAACAATGCCCCCCTTCAATAATAAAGGCATCAACATGGTCTACTTGCCCCCAAACACATCTCTAAGTCAGCTTCTGATAAGGGAGTCATAAAGACTTTTAAGGTTCTTTATGGTATATGAAAAGGATTGTCAGTGCTATGAAAGAGAACCTAAAAGGAGAGAACATAATGACGGTCTGGAAGGATTACATCATTGAAAATGCAATTGCTGTTATAAAAAAAGATGTGCAAGCCGTCAAGCCCAAAACAAGAAATTCTTACTGGAGAAAATTGTATCCAGATGTTATGCATGACTTCACAGAACTTCTGACAGCCAAACAAGAAAATAATGATAGAGACTGTAGATACCATTTTTTAAAAAGGAAGAAGGAAGGTTAAGGGTTTCAAAATTTGGATCTTGGAGAAATTCAAGAGCTATTAGACACTGTACCAGAGGAAGTAACAAAACATGACTTGATAGAGGTGACTGCTTCCAAATGTGCCAGACAGTGAGGAAGAAGACATAGAAGAAGCAGTGCCAGAAAAAAAAAAAAGTTGACATTAGACAATCTGGCAGAAGGATTTTAGTTATTCAAGAATGCTCTTGACTTTAGTTGTGACATGGACCTGTCTATACTGTAGGCACTGAAACGAAAGCAAATGGTGGGGAAAAGATTGGTAACATATAGAAATATTTTTAGGGAAATTAAAAAGCAAAAAGTCAGAAATAAAATGTATTTCTATAAAGTTACACCAAGTGTGCCTTCCACTTCTGCCTCCCCTTACACTTCCTCCACCTCTTCTGCCTCTGCCACTACTGAGACAGCAAGACCAACCTCTCCTCATCTTCAACATACTGGACATGAGGGTAAAAATATTTATGGCGATCCATTTCCACTTAAGGAATACTCAATATATTTTCTCTTCCTTGTGATTTTCTTAACAATATTTTCTTTTCTCTTGCTTAATTATAAGAATACAGTATGTGATACATATAACACACAAAATATGTGTTAACTGTTTATGTTATCGGCAAGGCTTCTGGCCAATAGTAGCCTATTAGTAGATAAGTTTTGGGGAAGTGAAAAGTTGTATTTGAATTTTCAACTGCAAGAGGGATAATGCCCACACTGTTCAAGGGTCAATTGTTCATTATTGGCATTGAGATATAGAAGTAATTCAGCAGGTAACTGATTTGACAGGGTCCTGCTGCATAATAGGAGATGGTCACTATATTCTACTTCACTTTTTCTTTACAAAGGTATCATAGAAATAATTAATTAAGTAAACGTCATGGTTATAATGTTGAGAAATAGCTTATGAGATGGAGACATTCAGTATTTTATCAAAGTATCTCACAAATATATAATGCTCTACTTATGATCAAGGTTGAGAAATATTGACCAAATTGCAGTGAGGTCAGGTAAAATTCACAACTAATTTTTTTCTAAATAGTTTATATGAATCTGAATAGTCATCTAGGAGTGCACTTCAGATTCTTATTCAATGATTTTATTAATGTCTGTTATAAGAACATTTGCTGCATGCTGATCAAACCAGTATATAAACAATTTGGGAATAATAGCTAATATGTTAACTGAAAGAATAGTGATATCAACAGATTAAAACAAGAGGCTAATTATACCCAGATGTTATTCAACAGGGATGTAATGAAAAGTCCTAACTGTGGTACACGAAACCATTTCCATGACTATAAAACATGGGTCTGATGCCTTAGTATCCTGGTGGGAAACATGTTTGAGTTTAGTTGACAGTAAACTCAATATGATTTCCCCTTGTATGGCAATTGCTAAGAAAAGGTATTTACATCATTATACATCAATTGAAATATGTGTCCAGAAGGGAGGAAGAAATAACCATACAATATCGAGTTAATGTGTTGTGTTGAGTGTTGAAATTACAGAGAAACTTTTAAAAGTTGGAATTTGTCTAAAGCAGACCAACTAGAATAATGAGGGACTTGATGTTAAGTTACAAGAATAAAAGCAATAAGAAAGGGACTATTTAAGCTGTTGTCTTCAAATTTGAATTGAGGACCTGAAGTTTTAAACTTACCTATAACACTAATCTTTGGATCAACATTAAATAAATAAACAAGTAGAGTTGACTCAATAGAAAATTAGCTTACTTAGGTGTATAGTCATTATAACTGGGGCCATACAAGCAGATGATAAAGGTAATTCAGGAATCAGAAGTTAAACCAAGTTTTTCCTAAGACACTTAAAAGATTCTGAGATTCATAATTCTTTAGGTTTCAGTTGCTGTGCTGTTGATGATGTTTAAATGAAATGCCTCATTCCAAGCACCTTGCCATGATATTCTCAATTTTTTCATTATCTGTTACCCAACCATATATCCATCTTTGACTTCTATGCCAGTCTTGAGTCTTGTGCAATTGATGATATTTGACCATTTCTTATCTATAAAAATAGCAATTTCATATGGCCAAATCCAATAATCTAACTTTTCTCCAAAGATGCCTTAAACTTTCCAGCCTCTAGGTATATATTATTCCATTGCTGTAATATAACAGCCCAGAACACTCTCCACCTCCACTTATCCAAATACTACTTTGCGTTTAAAGTTCAATTTGTCCACTCATCCATGAAGACTTCTTTAGTCATTTCAATAGTCTGATTGTCTACCTCTACACATCTTTAGGACTTCTCACCCGAGACAAATGATATTGCTTTATGTGGTTATGTGCCTTTTGCTATTAAGCCCTGGCTCTCACAAGTACCATACCTAGCGTACACCTAGCTGCAATATGACTTTCCATACAGTAGGGGCTCAATATCCAGCTGCTGATGATACAGTTGCAAAGTCAGAAGTTGCCAAGAATTCTGCAGCTGAATAGAACTAATCCTGAATGAAAGGCTATCATAATTTCTCACAGTCTCTGACCCATGATTCACTGTAAAATGTAATTATAATACAGTCCTCTAACTTTGTACTTAGCAGAGACAAAGCTGAACATTTGTGGTATATGCATATTAGGAAGGCTTTGGGAAGTGCAGTTACCAGGATTGTTTGTGCAGAACTATGAGTTTGAGCAGTTTTGCAAAGGCAGATCTAATATTCTTTTCTGCACAATGAGGTTGATCTTCAATTTGTGCATTCACTCCCATTTTCTTCTCTTTCTCTCCTTGAAATTTGTTTTGTAAGAACATTTTAATGCATTTATCTTCTTCCCTCAGCTTGTGAAATTACTCATCCCTGAGATGCATAATTGAGTGGTATCCTATTACACCCATGGGATTAGAGGCTTTATGGATCACTCCAACATGAGAAAAAAATGTTTGTATAAGAATAAATGGATTTATATGAAAAAATGTATAAAGAAATTTTAACAACCCTGGCTCTTGGTTTGGGCAGGCTTACAAGGGAGAATTTCTATATATGCAGGCAGCAAATACATATAGTTGGCAACATTTAAATATTAAAATAGCTTCATGCAGGCAGGTGCTTTTTCACTGGGAATTTGCAGTGTACATTTTCTTCAATTTCCCCTCCTCATTTTTACACGTTGGAAAGGAATGTCTTTAATCCCCAAATTCACACATGGCAGACCTTTAAAACTGGAATTACAATTTCTCCAAGCCCAGGGACATACCTGGTATGGAAAAGGGATAAATAGCTTTAAAGAAAAGCTACTAGAATGATTTGCCTGAGGGTGGATATGAAATCCTCTGCACATCTTTCAGAGAAACAGCAACTTTTTAAAGCATGATAGTTAGCTACTCTCTACTTGAAATAATGAGGTTTGTTTTTACTAATGAGAAGTTCTGAAGGTCTAGATTCATAATGGTTGAGACATTATGTGTGTGCATTGTGTGTGCATGTATGTGTGTGTGATGTCTAAAATTTTATTCAGACTTATTAAAATTAGTTTTAGGCTACCAATAGTTTTTGAGAACATGAGAGGTTCCTTGTCACATCAGGAATCATTAGAATTTCATGATATTTTCTAGTGAAGCCCTTTCGAATGAAATGGCTAATACTGGAAATAATGGTGGGCATAGGAAGAATGTGGTTTGTGGTTAGAAAGCCTGAAACTTCTAGTTTGCTAAAAGATCCTTTTTGTGGTATTCCCATTCTCTTCATTTTTTGAAGTTTTCCAGCATATTTACTTTTCAGAAATTTTTCATAGAAATATCTGAAATTCTTTCACATAAATTAAAATGAATCATTAAATGTAAAACAAGATATTTGAGCTGTAATAGAAATGAATCAAATGAAAAGCTGGACACACAGAAAGTGTGTTCATTCCTTTTCATCATTGCCATTTTAAGTCTGTTTTATCAAATACTTCTTTCCTGCTCTAGGATAAAATCTTAGGCTTTTCCAGTTACTCTTGGATATTAATGAATAGTGTGAATGAATAGTCTAATTTTCCAAGCATTGAGAAGTTTAATATCTGTATCAGTTAGCTCTGGGTGTCATAAAAAAATACCACAGACTAAATGGCTTTAAATTTATTTATCACAATTGTGGAGGGTGGGAATTCCAAGATCAGGGTGACAACTGATTTGGTTCTTGATGAGGCTTCTCTTCCTGACTTACAGATGGCCACCTTCTTGATGTGTCCTCATATGGTGGGGAAAGAGAGGAGGAGCTCTTTCTCTCTCTTCCTCTTCTTATAAGGCCACTTATCAGATTAGCACTCTCTCCCCTCCATGACCTCATGCAGCCTTTACTGCCTCCTAAATGCCCTATCTCCAAATAAAGTCACATTGGTGGTTAGGGCTTCAACATCATAATCTGGGGGAAGGGGAGAGAATTACATCAATAATAATATCAAAGCTTCTCTCTCTCCTCTAATGCCTTAACTAAGCCAGTTTTGGGAAAAGGTCACCTTTTTCCAGTTGTATTTTATTATTCATCCTAGCTTTTATACTCCTCCCCTGTCACAAACCTGCTTCTTTCTTAAGTGACATGAAAGAAAGAAGAAGGGGAATTGGTATCATGGAGCTCTCCTTTCACTATTCATATGCTAGAGCAGATCCCAAAAAGGTTAGTATTTTTAGGGTATCCTTGGGGACCCTTCAAACAAACCCATCATGACCAGGGTTCTCTTCTGCTGAAGACCCCAACACTATATGGTGTCTCCTCCGGTTGACTGTGTATGATACCCTCTTCAGTCCCTGCTTCTGAGTGTCCTACAGAGACTTTCCTAGTTGCATTGCCATGTCCTTCTAGTGACCATAGTCAGGCTCCCTTTCCAGATAACTCGAATCCAGCTACCTTCTGGGAGCCATGCAAATGTCTACTTTAACTTGTCAGCAAGAAATAACAATCAAAGCCGGGCGCGGTGGCTCAAGCCTGTAATCCCAGCACTTTGGGAGGACGAGGCGGGTGGATCACGAGGTCAAGAGATCGAGTCCATCCTGGTCAACATGGTGAAACCCCGTCTCTACTAAAAATACAAAAAATTAGCTGGGCGTGGTGGCGCGTGCCTGTAATCCCAGCTACTCAGGAGGCTGAGGCAGGAGAATTGCCTGAACCCAGGAGGCGGAGGTTGCAGTGAGCCGAGATCGCGCCATTGCACTCCAGCCTGGGTAACAAGAGCGAAACTCCGTCTCAAAAAAAAAAAAAAGAAAAAAAAAGAAATAACAATCAAAGCTAGCACTCACTATGTGCCAAACCCAGCCAAACTCACTATGTGCCAAGCACTCACATGCTTCAACTCATTTCATTCTCACAGCACTCATTTGAATTATTTCTACAAAGCCACAGAAAAATTAGTCACGCAACCATGAACACTTCAGTGAATAAGCGGTAGCTATGAAATATGAACTTAAGCAGTGGAGACACAGAAGCTTCATTTTGAACCACTGCATCACGTTGAAAGAAGGGCCAAGAGTGTTTCTTTTCCTCTGAATCTGTCTCATCACTTTCATCAGAGGCAGCTCCAACCTAAGTTTCTGGATATAAGTCAGGGACTCTTCCTCGTTTTTTCCCAACTCAAAGAGCACACACTAAGTTCTTCTAGGGTTTCATGGAAGTCTGCCTCATTCAATTTGTATGGAAAGCACCACCTGCTCTCCTCTATAATGAGAAGGAGAATAATCAGAACCATAATGTCTTTGGACAAGCTCACTGGATCTTTTTGATGAGCTCTTATGGAGTTTACATTGTATTGCTGGGCTAAAGATGGAAAATCCAATTCTAAGGCCCCACTCAGATGGCCTAGAACCTCCCATTAGAACATAGAGGCATTTTGTACCTGGTGCTTTCATCTTTGAGGCCTCTCCAAAACTTGACAAGGGAGGAAGCATACCATTTTGACATTCTATTTAATGAATTGTTCTTTATCACATAATTATCTAGTTGCTACGCCAGGAAGAAAGTTCTCACCTAGCTACTAACAAAAGTTAATAAATCTCTAGGAAAGGTGTCTTGAAAGCCACTACATTGTCTTGAAAAATGATCCAATAAACTTTTTTTAAAAAAAAAAAATCTGTTTTTCTTGCCCTTTTGCCTTTCAATAGCCAAGCCAGGAAGATCACTGTCAGAGTTTTCCCCAGTGTAAAGAAAATGCCCCTGTCTCTCTTCAAGTTTTAAAGGAGATCAGAATCATAAAAGAGTTTGGAACAGAGGAAGAAATTCATAGAAGAAGGCAGAAAGAAGGAGAGATAGAAAGATAGAAGAGGAGAGAAAAGAGATGTTGATTAACTGGAAAGTAAGACTATCCGAAACATTTCCAAGTCTTGAGCCTTTGATTACCCATACCAATTGTGATCTTGTCAGGTGGAAAGAAGTCCTAAGATTTACCTTTCCTAGCCACCTTTGGTTTCTATACAACTTCAACAGGTTGTATAGAAAACATCTTTAAGTGGTTGAGAATCGGGTGTGGACTTTGGCAGTTGGGATGGTTTTGGCAGGGACAAGGTAGCTTTGTGAAAACAGCCGCAGAATAGACCACCAGATGGAGCCCAAGTGAGCACTACAACTTGACATTGAGGGGCCTATAGGAGCATCAGGAAATGAACTGGGTTATCCATTTCTTTATCCATCCACTAGACTCTTACCAAGCTGTCAGAGAGACTAGAGTTTGCACCACTACACTCCAGCCACAAATCCGTACAAAGTGCCAAATGATCAAGTAGTGACAAAGCAGAAGGAAGACACAGCTCTGTAGACACATTTAGGAAGAAAAGCTGACTCAAATTAAGCTTTCTCTTTTTCCAGAGAAACAGTGTTAATTATGTAGAGAAATCATATGAATTATCGAATAGAGCTAAGTTTTAAATTCAGTTTGGTATTTAGTAGTATCTTCCCAATCCCTGGTGAGTATTGCTTGTATTTGCCCATCTGAGTTACAGTAAAGTTTTTGACTCCTGTTATATTAGGATTCCCTCTCCTGAATTAGACTCAAAATCTCATCCTGTCACCTGCTTCCCCCATTTCAACATCCTGGAAAAAAAATTAAAAGGATATTTTTTACAATAAACCTACTTTGCTTCCTAATTTTTGAAATAATGAAATCTCATTCCAAACCTCATTAGCTGTATTGATGAGCTGAACCAAACAATGAGGAAACCATCACAGTTACACCTGAACTTTTAGCGTGGTCCCCACTAGGGGAAACCTTGTTGCTTCTCTGTCCTTACAGCCTTGTCTTTTGCTCTATTTGTACCTCCTAATATAATCTTTTATAATACACATGTAGAACAATCCAACCCCTGTGTTAGAGGAAAATAAAATGATGTCCTCACAAAGATCTGATTACATCCTCTTCATTCTTCCTATTAAATATTCAATCAATTTCGGCCCCTGAGTTTTTCTAATGGAGTGAGGGTATTATTGTACACACTAGATAGCAGTGGCCCCACTCTAACGGCCTACTCCTTCCAGCTTTTTTCAATACACAACTAAGAGCCATTGCTGCAGATCTTGTTTGTTAGGGCAGAGTGGTAATATGTTAACTACCTAATAACATTGGCAAGAAAATTGCTTAAAAGTTGAGTCCTACATATGATTTTACTTTATAGTCATGAAAGACTTTCCATGAAGTCAATTCTCCCTGCCTCTGACTCTTTTCCAGGCTTTTAAAATGGGATATGAGTACTCACATATGTGGGAGTGGGCCAGCAATTTTAAGTAATAGCTGGGTAGCATTATCCCAAAGAATCAATTATACTTAAAGACTTGGATAAAAATCATTCTTAAAAACTTGAACGAATTTACCATAAAAGAAACCAAACAACTCTCATCAAAAACTGGGCAAAAGATATGAACAGACACTTCTCAAAAGAAGACATTTATGCAGCCAACAAACATTTGATAAAAAGCTCATCATTACCAGTCATTAGACAAATGCAAATCAAAACCACACTGAGATACCATCTCACACCAGTTAGAATGGCGATCATTAAAAAGTCAGGAAACATGATGCTGGAAAGGATGTGGAGAAACAGGAATGCTTTACAGATCATATTTACACTGTTGGTGGGAGTGTAAATTAGTGTAACCATTGTGGGAGATAGTGTGGCAACTCCTCAAGGATCTAGAACTAGAAATACCATTTGACTCAGCAATCCCATTACTGGGTATATACCCAAAAGATTATAAATCATTCTATCATAAAGACACATACACACAGATGTTTATTGGGGCACTGTTCACAATAACAAAGACTTGGAACCAACCCAAATGCCCATCAGTGATAGACTGGATAAAGAAACTGACACATATACACCATGGAATACTATACAGCCATAAAAAAGAATGAGTTCCTGTCATTTGCAGGAACATGGATGAAGCTGGAAACCATCATTCTCAGCAAACTAACACAGGAACAAAAACCCAAACATCGCATATTCTCACTCATAAATGGGAGCTGAACAATGAGAACACATGGACACAGGGTGGGGAACTTCACACACCAGAGCCTGTCGGGCGTGAGGGATAGGGGAGGGATAGCATTAGGAGAAATACCTAAGGTAGATGAAGGGTTGACAGGTGCAGCAAACCACCATGGCATGTGTATACCTATGTAATAAATCTGCACATTCTGTACATGTACCCAGAACTTAAGGTAGAATTTTAAAATAAATAAATAAATAAATAAAAATCATTCTTAAAATCCTGTGAATTTATGCCTAAACAAGACTTTCAAGGAAAGTTCATCTTTGAAACAGGCGTCTTTCAACTATAGTCCCAAACCATCCCACACCCTCCCCATCCCCTCAAGACACATGCTGTCTCCACTGCCAAACTTCCTCATTGCCTACAGGTAAGAAGCTTTGGATTTTTTTCAATAAGCCCATGTAAAATTCAAGAGTGATCATATTTAAGAGTGAAATTGCCCTAAGGAAACTTTCTACTACTATAGTGGAGTAGTGTAGTAAGGAAAGTAAAGAAGGAAAGTCAGAATTTGGAGCAGTGTTTGACTATATATTTAAGATGGTCTGATATACAGGTTCTTGACACAAATTCTCAAAGGTAATCAGAGTTTTTGACTATTTAGATATGAATTGTCAATATTAAATAAACTAAGAAATACCAATTGGGTTTTGAAATAAGTAAAACTGGGAGATTATATTCATATAAATCATGCTATTATTTGGTCCTGATTTTGTGTATGAGTGCATGTGCATGTGTGCATGCCTGTGTGTGTATGTGTGTGTGCATGTGTGTATGTGTGTGCGTGCATGTGTGTTCTACACTACAGTGAAGTTTGTTCCGCAAGCTACTGACTTGGTTAAAAAGCTTTGGAAACATGAGTGCAGTTCCAGTCATAACATTTAGACCTTCATTTCAATCCCATAATAGTTAGCTTAAGTAATGTCTAAATATTTCTTTAAGCCACAATATTCTATTTTCAGCATCGGACTCTAAATCATAATGCACTGTATTTGCCTCTTTCTAACTTGGAATAAGTTCCCATGTGGAACAGTTGTAAGCTCCTTTGAGATTTATCAACCACACCAAGGTATAAAGAAAGATTGGCAAAAAGAAATATGTTTGAATCCCCACTCTGATGAAATAATTCAGGAAAATGTATCTAAATGCTCTGCATCTGATTTAGTTCTGTGCTGGCATCTGCTTCTCATTGAGCAGAGTCACCTCTGTTACTATTAAAAGGCCAAGAGCTGTCTTTGAAATTACAATGACGTGCAATTAAGAAGTTATTTCAGTTATCAGCATACAGTAACTCAACTAGCCATCGTTAAGAAAGTGCATAAATTCCAAAGACATTCAAAACATCTGGCTCTGGATGCTTCTCCCTTTCCATAATTGATGTGTTAGCTGCTCATGGGTGAAAGAACGCACAGCACATTTTAGTGACATCTGTTTCAAGTTAGGGTTAATTGATTTCCATTCATGTCTTCTTTTTTGCCCAAAATATATCAAAAAATGTAGATCAGGAAAAAACTGTATTTCAAATAAGCTTTTGTATTTAAATACATGTATTAAGAGAAAAATATACAATTAATATAAAACTTTCTGGAATCTTTTACTACACTATGACCCAATTGTGATAATTATCCCTAAAATCATAACTAAAACACTGAGTAATTAGTATGTCATCATCACTGTGTTTAGTAATTTACAATCATTACCTTCTTTTTTTCTTTTTTCTTTTAGGCAGAGTCTTGCTCTGCCACCAGGTTGGAATGCAGTGGTGATCTCAGCTCACTGTCACCTCTGCCTCCTGGGTTCAAACGATTCTCATGCCTCAGCCTCCTGAGTTGCTAGAATTACAGGCACACCCCACCACACCCTGCTAATTTTCGTATTTTTTGTAGAGACAGGGTTTCGCCATGTTGACCAGGTTGGTTTCAAACTCCTGGTCTCAGTTGACATGATTTTCCAAATGAAGACAGGTAGTCACAGATGGAAAGTAATTTGCCCAAGGGCAAAATTCTGGCAAAAGGAACAGCTGAAATTCTCAACTAAATGGTTTACTGCCAAAGCCCACATTGTATAATTGCAGTAATGGGTTATAAAATGTGATAGTGATGGAATCATTATATGGCACCAATCCGGCTGTGTGAAGAGCCTTACATGAAGTACGTTCAGAAATTTTTAAACTTACTGAACTGACCACTTCACAGTCTGCAAGCCATTTCATGACAACTTTTAACAAGGAACTGAGACAGAATGCTTTCCCAGTAGTGTACATGACTTGGTGTATCTGTAAACATCTCTGAATCTGGGTGTCCTAAGATAAGTTGATTATAGCTATAATAGTAGGATTGTTATAAAGATACAGAGAGTTACTCTGCATTAAAATGTTTTGCATACACTAAATAACAATTTCCTGAAGTGTTAAGTCCAAAACCTACTTCCCCAGAAATGGTAAGAAATGCTAGGAGTGAAAAGAGTTCCAGGTCAAATTTGTTTGGAAAATCCCACATTCTGCTGTAACTATTCCACACCTACCCAACCCACCCAGCACACATAGAAGACATGTGTTATCTTGTTTAGAACCTCTGCCATCCTTTTCTGGTAATGGGATACATGCTATTGGGACATTGCTCCTCCTCTGACTCCCGACCTGCTGGTGGAGCTGCTACTCACCCAGGAACTATCCCAGAGCCAATAACCTTGTACTCTAGAACATTTTACCTTGCTACAAGAATTGTGACATATATCCAAGAGTGGTGGCTCACACCTGTAATCCCAGCATTTTAGAAGGCCAAGTCAGGCAAATTACTTGAGCCTAGGAGTTCAAGACCAGCCTGGGAAAGATGGTGAAAACCCATCTCTACAAAAAAAATACAAAAAATTGGCCACGCGCAGTGGCTCACACCCATAATCCCACACTTTGAGAGGCCAAGGCAGGCGGATCACGAGGTCAAGATTCCGAGACCATCCTGGTCAACATGGTGAAACCCTGTCTCTACTAGAAATACAAAAATTAGCTGGGTATGGTGGGGCATACCTGTAATCCCAGATACTCGGGAGGCTGAGGCAGGAGAATCACTTGAACCTGGGAGGCAGAGGTTGCAGTGAGCCAAGATTGCACCATTGCACACCAGCCTGGCTGTAGAAGGAGACTCTGTCTCAAAAAAAAAAAAAAAAAAAAAAGCCGGATATGGTGGAAACACCTTTAGTTGCAGCAACTCAGGAGGCTAAGGTGGGAGGATCACTCGAGGAGGCAGAGGTTCAGGAGGCAGACATTGCAGTGAACTGAGATTGCACCACTGCCCTCAAGCCTAGGCAACAGAGTGAGACTCTGCCTCGAAAGGAAAAAAAAAAAAGAAAAAAGAATTGAAGTCTAAGACCGTGAACCCAGACCTGTTGGTGACTATACTTTGTCACGCACTGTAGAAATAAAATCATCTAACTTGCTTTTTGGCTTAAGCTTTTTTGATTGTGAGGTATGCTGAATATAATCTTCATAGAGATTCACTATGAGAAATACTAAAAAATATGAGCAGATTTCAACAAAATGTGGGTTTGAAAAATCAGACATTTGTTTCTAGGAGTATGTATAAAAGGAAAAGAGAAAACTCAGACATATGAAGTGGATTTTTCTATTTTTATTAATTTATAACAGTCATTAAAGGACAACAAAATGATACTTTACATACCAGTAAATTATGATACTAAATAGTAAATCACAGGGCCAAAGCTACTTGTAAGGGTGTTGAAGGTAAATAAAGTATTATTAATAATAAGGAAATTGACAAACTATTCTACAATACTTTTTAAAAAATTTTATTGATACATAATATTTGTACATTTGCATAGCATGTGTAATGATTAAGTCAAGATATTTAGGATACTCATCACCCCAAGCATTTACCATTTCTGTGTGTTGGGATCATCAAGCCCTCTCATCTAGCTACTTGAAATATATAATACATTGTTTTTAACCATAATCACCCTGCTCTGCTATCAAACATTAGAACTTATTTCTTCTAAGTTTCCCCCTCCCCCTACCTCATCTCAACATGCATTCTTCCCAGCCTCTGGTAACTATCATTCTACTCGCTACCTCAGTGAGATTAAGCTTAGTGAGGAAGACAGGCTAAAAGATGACATAGGCCAGATCATGGCCTCCTGCACGAAACAATTAGCCAAGTTGTGAACGCAAAAATAGTTCTTGAAGAAAATTAAAAGTTATAATTTTTTATAATTATATAATTATAATTATATAATCTGTGAACCCACAAATTATAAGAAAGTGAAACAGGCTTTTACTGCTGGTAGAAAGAAAGTTTTAGTGGTCTGGATAAAAGATCAAAGCAGGCACAACATTCCCTTAAACCCAAGTCTAATCCAGAAGAAGATTCTAATCGCTTAATTCTATCAAGGCTGAAAGATGTAAGGAAGCTGCAGAAGAAAAGCTTAAGCCTAGCAAAGGTTCATTCATGAAGCTGAAGGAAAGAAGCCATGTCCACAACATAAAAGTGCGAGGTGAACCAGTGAATGCTGATATAGAAGCTTCAGCAAGTTATCCAGAAAATCCAGCTAAAATAATTGATGAAGATGGCTACAATAAATAACAGATTTTCAATGTAGATGAAATGGCTTTAAATTGAAAGGCACCATGTAAAACTTTCGTAGCTAGAGACAAGTCAATGCTTGGTTTCAAAGCTTCAAAAGACAGGTTGACTCTACTTTTAGGTGCTAACTGTTAGTTGCAGCCAATGCCCATTTATCATTTCAAAAATCCTACAATCTTTAAGAATTATGTTAAATCTACTCTGCCTGAAAAACAAAGCCTAGATGAGAGCAATTCTGTTTATAGGATAGTTTACTGAATATTTTAAGTCCTATGGAGACCTACTGCTAAGAAAAAAAAGATTCCTTACAAAATATTACTGTTTATTGACAATGCACCTGGTGACTTAAGAGCTCTGATGGAGATGAAAAAGTGGATTAAAGTTTTCATCCCTGCTAACACAATATCCATTTGTAACCCATGGATCAAGGAGTAATTTGAAATCTTATTGTTTAAGAAATACATTTTGAAAGCGGATAGCAGCCATAGATAGTGATTCCCTTGGTGGATCTGGGCAAAGTAAATCAAAAACCTTCTGGAAAGGATCCACCATTTTAGGTGCCATTAAGAAAATCTGTGATTCCTGGGAGGAGGAATAAATAGCAACACTAACAGGAATTTGGACAAAGTTGATTCCAACTTTCACAGATGACTTTGAAGGGTTGAAGGGTTCAATATTTTAATGGATGAAAGTAACTACAGGCATGATACAAATAGCAAAAGAAGGCCAGGCACAATGGCTCACACGTGTAATCACAGCACTTTGGAAGGCTGAGGCAGGTGGATCATGAGGTCAAGGGTTGGAGACCAGCCTGACCAACACAGTAAAACCCTGTCTCTACTAAAAATACAAAAATTAGCCAAGCATGGTGGCGTGCACCTGTAATCCCAGCTACTCAGGAGGCTGGGGCAGGAGAATCACTTGAACCCAGGAAGTAGAGGTTGCAGTGAGCCAAAATCAAGCCACTGTACTCCAGCCTGGGCAACAGAGCAAGACTCCATCTCAGTCAACAACAGCAACAACAACAAGAGAACTAGAATTAGATGTGGAGCCTGAAGATGTCACTGAATTGCTGTAATCTCATTATAAAACATGAACAGATAAAGTATTTGCTTCTTATGGATGGGCAAAGGGAGTATTTTCTTGAGATGCAATCTACTCCTGATAATTCTGTGAACATTATTGAAATGACAACAAATGATTTAGAATATTCCAAAATCTTTGTTGATAAAGCAGCAGCAAGGTTTGAGAGGATTGACTCCAATTTTGAAAACAGTGCTATGGGTAAAATGCTATCAAATGGCCTCATACGCTACAGAGAATTGTTTCATGAAAGGAAGAGAAATCTTTCATGCATTCAACCAATGCAGCAAACTTCATTGTGGCCTTCTTTTTAAAAATTGCTGCAGCTACCCCAAACTTCAGCAGCCACCACTCTGATCAGTCAGCAGCCATCAACATTGAGGCAAGACTCTCCATTAGCAAAAAAGATTATGACTCACTAAAGGTTCAAATGAATGCTAGCATTTTTTAGCAATAAAGCATTTTAAACTAAGGTGTGTATATTACTTTTTAGATATAATGCTATTGAATGCTTAACAGCCACAGTATAGTGTACACATAATTTTTATTTGCACTTAAAAAAAAAACCTGTGTGACTTGCTTTATTGTGATATTTACTTTATTGCAGAGGTCTGGAGCTGAATCCACACTATCTCTGAGATATACCTGTATATAATCTTAAACATTAAAATAATTCCAAAAATATGGATATTTGGAATGGTAGCATTTCATCCTAAGCCTAACTTGGTCTTCATCTAATATCCCATGTATCAAATTATAAAGCTTAATTGGCAGAGTCTGCACATTTAATAAGGAATATTAAACTGGATAGCATCTTCTGGTATTAACTCATATCCCCATTCTCAGTAGAAGCCATTCCAGAATTGGTGATGTCTGTGAACATGCTTTCAATGAAAGTAACACAGGATGCTACACAAAATAGCTTTTAACATTACACAGTGTATAACCTTGCATATCCAGAAGGATTTTATCATTGACCCAGGAACTATTCAACTTGTCTAATTCTTCAGCTTTGCCCTCAGGCTTCTCTCTTTCACCTAATTGCAAGTGGCTGTAGCAGCTTCAAATAGTGCATTCACTCCCCTCAAAAAGACTGCAAAACTTCGTATCATTCCCTTGGACCTCCTTTTTTTTTTTTTTTTTTTTTTTGACAGAATATTGCTTTTGTTGCCCAGCCTGCTTTTGTTGCAATGGGCCATCTCAGCTCACCACAGCCTCTGCCTCCCAGGTTCAAGTGATTCTCCTGCCTCACCCTCCCAAGTAGCTGGGATTACAGGCATGCGCCATCACACTGGCTAATTTTGTATTTTTAGTAGAGACTGGGTTTCACCATGTTGGCCAGGATGATCTCAAACTCTCAACCTCAGGTGACCTACCTTCCTCGGCCTCCTAAAGTGCTGGGATTACAGGTGTGAGCCACCGCGCCCAGCCCTTTGTGCCTCTTATTAAGTAACAACAGTTTTTCCAGGTGCCTCCCAGCAGGCTTTCCTTTGTGTCTCATCAGCTGAGTTACATCGTGTGACCATTTCCACTTCAATTACTAGAAAGATAAATAATTGGCTTAAACTAATCAATATTTACCCTCCTATGGTGAGAGAAGCCGGACTTCCTTAAAGTAAATGGTCTCCCATTACTTCAACAACTCACAATTTTGTGTACACATGGAAGGAGCAGAAATACGGGACAGCAATGTCTATCACAAATACCTAAAAAATAAATGTTTGGGGTGCACAATTACAAAAGGAAAAGAGAAATTAAAAAAAAAAAAGAAAATGTAACTAAAATAATCCCAGGAAAATTAAAATAAAATAGAAATTACTTAAAAATTGTCAATAAATAAATATATTGCATTTCATATTGTCATTGGAAATTACATTAAGGGGAAACAGGTGCAGCTAAAAAGAAAAAACAATTGAAAAAATATCTGAAAACAGCTAAATTAGGAGAAAAGAGAGCTATATAAATCATCACAGTTTTGTTACATTCTTCTATCCTACCCATTAAAATGGGCCTCCAAATGACATTCAAACAATATGCTTAATTAGATTCACAGATTAAAGTTTTCTATTGCAGTGAATTTAACTACTTTCTACATAGGTTTTATATGTGTGTGTGTGTGTATGTGTGCGTGTATATATGTATGTGTACATACACGTTTTTATTAAGAACGGATCCTGGTTCTGTGGAAGGAGGGAAGCAGAGTCCAATCTAGATTGATTTTGTTTATAAAAAACATTTGTTACAAGATGTCTTTTATACACATCTGAAAAATGAATGTGTTGGCACTCTGCCCCACAGAGTTTTATATACTTTAAAACTAAAAAGCCTTCCTAATTTTTTTCATTAAAATGTTTCCTTGCTATAACAACAAAAAAAAAATTGTCAGGGGTCTAACTGTGCTTTTCCGACCCCGCTACTAAAACCTACAGTTTGGGAGCAGAAATTTTTTTAAAAATGAGTACCTCCTGCCGGGCGCGGTGGCTCAAGCCTGTAATCCCAGCACTTTGGGAGGCCGAGGCGGGTGGATCACGAGGTCGAGAGATCGAGACCATCCTGGTCAACATGGTGAAACCCCGTCTCTACTAAAAAAGTGCAAAAAATTAGCTGGGCATGGTGGCACGTGCCTGTAATCCCAGCTACTCAGGAGGCTGAGGCAGGAGAATTGCCTGAACCCAGGAGGCGGAGGCTGCGGTGAGCCGAGATCGCGCCATTGCACTCCGGCCTGAGTAACAAGGGCGAAACTCCGTCTCAAAAAAAAAAAAAAAAAAAAAAAGAGTACCTCCTTTCAGATGTCAGAGCAAAAGCCAGACATCTCAGAGAACAGCTCCCTACACGGGTGAAGACGTGGTTCGCTGTGTGTACAGGGCATCAAAGCAATCTCTGGGCAATTTGTTTTCTTCTCAAATTCTGCCTCTCTCTGCTCCTCAATCTAGATGCCTCCAGAATTAGAAAATACTCTGCTGTCCAGCAGTCTCTCCACCATCACATAGGGGCACATTCTCATGTGTGTTTAAAACTTTTGAGCCTGGTATACATTTTCTATGGACTGAGGCTGCCTTCCATAGACTTAATAGCTACCTAAGTGTCAGGACTAAGAAGATGCACATAACCGTGCTACGATTTAAAAAAACAATGATCCAAGCACTCTTTCATTATTATTTCATAAGCATTTATTATCTGCCAGGAACTGGGGATAATGATATTAAGAACAGGTGTTCTTAATTAGCCGGCATGGTGGTGGCATGTGCCTGTAATTCCAGCTACTCAGGAGGCTGAGGTGAGAGAATTGCTTGAACTCCAGAGGCAGAGGTTGCAGTGAGCCGAGATTGTGCCACTGCACTCTAGCCTGGGGAACAGAGGGAGACTCCTTCTAAAAAATTAAAAAAATTAAAAAAATTAAAAAAAAAGTGGTCTTTATACTCAAGGAGCATTTGGCTAGAGAGAAAATGATAAAAAATAATTAAGTACAGGAAGATAATAAGGTGTCATGAAAGATGTACAATGTATAAGTAGGCCACCAAGGAGGAATTCTCCCTGAAGAGTTCAGAAAAAAAGATTCAGGGATGATATTTTATTTATGAATAATATAGGTTTACTATATTCCATCATTACAAAATGAATGCACTCTCTTAACAAATGCATAACTCCACATCTCTAAATAATCACCAAATAGACTTAATGCTGGGTTTATTCAGTCCTGCTTGGTTACATAAGTTTAAAATTCACCTTCTTTCAAAGCAGTATTTTTTGTCACTAATTTCACAATCTGTTAATAGCTTATCTTAAAGATAACACTGTCCTGCAATTGTTATTGATGAAAAGCGTTTTCTGTCACTATTTGTTGAACAGAGACAAGCCAAACCAGGTTCAGTACATGCATGAGGTTGTCCACTGAGAACCATAAAAGCTTACATGAAATAGACTTCTGTACACTTTATCAGGAGGCAGTGAATTGAAAGGTATGTTGTTTAAAGTCTTATTTACTCTGCAGACACCTTTTTGACTCACCGCTACAAGTATTCATAAAAACTCCTCTTGAGCTAAGATAGTTTAAGTTGTTAACTGCACCAAGGAGACCATAATCCGTAGATCATGATGCAAACAGATAGTGAGCCTGTCATACTGAAGCTTAGTAAGAGAATCTTGATTGTAGCTTGGTGAACTGATTAATGAGCTAAAAAAAAAAAAAAATCCTTCTGAATTCTTAAAGGGGCTTCTCATACTCTGAAAAGATGGATTCAGTCAATAATTCTCAATATTTATCCCAGCTTCTCATAAATATTTCTTAGTACTGTTCTTACGTACACTAAAAACTAAACTAGCAAGCACCCAAAGCCATAAAGCTTCAGCTTTAGAAGGTCCAATTCAGTCATTCATTACCAGGAGCACATACAATGTGGTTAATCCTTCCTAATGGAAGGGTTTTACTGCTTTTGCTTTTTCTACAAACTTCTATAGACCCATCAGCATGGTTGAAATGTATTTGTCCACATTGATATCTCTCATTCGTACCTGTGATATACAACAGGTGGCAAATAAATTACAAAATGCAAAGAGATCTGTTGCCTAGTAAACAATGCCTGGGACTTTGATTTCTTCATTTCCTAGTGTTGGGAATGTAGATTTGAGAATTACACACAAAAAAATCTGCTTCAACTGAGAGGGTTCCAGTAATATCTCAATAAGCCACAAGTGACCACATCACTATAGAACTCAATGTATTATTTAAGAAATAGTACCCTTGAGAGCTGAAGACATTTTTTAAAGGAGAACTTTGCTCATTTCTAAGCCGTCCATCACATAACTCATATGAGACTCATATGGTGTACCTGGAGTATAATATTATAATAATTAATTGTTTATATTTATGTTTATCTTTTATATCATACATATTATTTTTATATTATTTTATATTTTTATATATTATAATTATAAATAATTATAATAATAATATACTCCAGTACCTGGAGTATAATAGTACCCTTGTAAAAAAAAAATGACCTGCAGAACTATTCCAATTAGATCCTGTTGGCCCTTGAATCATTAATTCACTCCAAGTTTACATTCAGTCAAGATTGGCTACATAATTTGGGGAGCTCAATTCAGAATTAAAATTCAGGGTCCTTTTTAAAAAAGTATGTAAAAATTCAGGACAAGGACATATGAGCATTAAAACAAGAGTGTGCCCTTCTAAGGGCAGGGTCCTGTGTAATTAGTTACACAAGTCTCACTCAGAAAACCAGCCTTATATTCATTACCCATTATACATTCTGTTGAATAATGCATAGAACAAAAATATGAATAAGAAATAGTCAATGGCCAGGCATGACTCACACCTGTAATTCCAATGGGAGGTAGGAGGATCATCTGAGCCCAGGAGTTCAAGATCAGCCTGGGCAACATAGTGAGACCCCATTTCTTTATTTTTATTTTTATTAATTAATTTATTTATTTAAATTGCATTTTAGGTTTTGGGGTACATGTGAAGAACATGCAAGATTGTTGCATAGGTACACACATGGCAGTGTGTTTTTTTGCTGCCTTCCATCCCCTCACCTGTATCTGTCATTTCTCCCCATGCTATCTCTTCCCACCTCCCCACCCCCCTGTCCCTCCCCAATTTCCCCCCAACGGACCCCAGTGTGTAGTGCTCCCCTCCCTGTGTCCGTGTGTTCTCATTGTTCAACACCCGCCTATGAGTGAGAATATACAGTGTTTGATTTTCTGCTCTTGTGTCAGTTTGCTGAGAATGATGGTTTCCAGGTTCATCCATGTACCTACAAAGGACGTGAACTCATCGTTTTTGATGGCTGCGTAATATTCCATGGTTTATATGTACCACATTTTCCCTATCCAGTCTATCATTGTTGGGCATTTGGGTTGGTTCCAGGTCTTTGCTATTGTAAACAGTGCTGCAATGAACATTCGTGTGCACGAGTCCTTGTAGTAGAATGATTTATAATCCTTTGGATATATACCCAGTAATGGGATTGCTGGGTCAAATGGGATTTCTATTTTTAGGTCCTTGAGGAATCGCCACACTGTCTTCCACAATGGCTGAATTAATTTACATTCCCACCAACAGTGTAAAAGTGTTCCTATTTCTCCACATCCTCTCCAGCATCTGTTGTTTCCCGATTTTTTAATGATCACCATTCTAACTGGTGTGAGATGGTATCTCAATGTGGTTTTGATTTGCATTTCTCTGATGACCAGTGATGATGAGCATTTTTTCATATGTTTGTTGGCCTCCTGTGTGTCTTCTTTTGTAAAGTATCTGTTCATATCCTTCGCCCATTTTTGAATGGGCTTGTTTGTTTTTTTCTTGTAGATCTGCTTTAGTTCTTTGCAAAATTCTGGATATCAGCCCCTTGTCAGATGGGTAGACTGCAAAAATTTTTTCCCATTCTGTTGGTTGCCGATTCACTCTACTGACTGTTTCTTTTGCTGTGCAGAAGCTGTGGAGTTTGATTAGGTCCCATTTGTCTATTTTGGCTTTTGCTGCCATTGCTTTTGGTGTTTTGGTCATGAAGTCCTTGCCTACACCTATGTCCTGAATGGTTTTGCCTAGATTTTCTTCTAGGGTTTTTATGGTGTTAGGTCTGATGTTTAAGTCTTTAATCCATCTGGAGTTAATTTTGGTGTAAGGTGTCAGGAAGGGGTCCTGTTTCTGCTTTCTGCACATGGCTAGCCAGTTTTCCCAACACCATTTATTAAACAGGGAGTCCTTTCCCCATTGCTTGTTTTTGTCAGGTTTGTCGAAGATCAGATGGTTGTGGGTATGTTGTATTTCCTCTGAGGCCTCTGTTCTGTTCCATTGGTCTATATCTCTGTTTTGGTACCAGTACCATGCTGTTTTGATTACTGTAGCCTTGTAGTATAGTTTGAAGTCTGGTAGTGTGATGCCTCCTGCTTTGTTCTTTTTGCTTAGAATTGACTTGGCTATGCGGGCTCTCTTTTGGTTCCATATGAAGTTTAAGGTGTTTTTTTCCAGTTCTGTGAAGAAGGTCATTGGTAGCTTGATGGGAATAGCATTGAATCTGTAAATTACTTTGGGCAGTATGGCCATTTTCACGATGTTGATTCTTCCTAACCATGAACATGGAATGTTTCTCCATCTGTTTGTATCCTCTCTTATTTCGTTGAGCAATGGCTTATAGTTCTCCTTGAAGAGGTCCTTTACGTTCCTTGTTAGTTGTATTCCTAGGTATTTTATTCTCTTTGTAGCAATTGTGAATGGCAGTTCGTTCTTGATTTGGCTCTCTTGGAGTCTATTACTGGTGTATAGGAATGCTTGTGATTTTTGCATGTTGATTTTGTATCCTGAGACTTTGCTGAAGTTGTTTATCAGTTTCAGGAGATTTTGGGCTGAGATGATGGGGTCTTCCAGATATACAATCATGTCATCTGCAAATAGAGACAATTTGATTTCCTCCTTTCCAGTTTGGATACACTTTATTTCTTTTTCTTGCCAGATTGCTCTGGCTAGAACTTCCAGTACTATATTGAATAGGAGTGGTGAGAGAGGGCATCCTTGTCTAGTGCCAGATTTCAAAGGGAATGCTTCCAGTTTTTGCCCATTCAGTATGATATTGGCTGTTGGTTTGTTGTAAATAGCTTTTATTGTTTTGAGGTACGTTCCGTCAATACTTAGTTTATTGAGGGTTTTTAGCATATAGGGTTGTTGAATTTTGTCAAAAGCCTTCTCTGCATCAATTGAGATAATCATGTGGTTTTTGTCTTTGGTTCTGTTTATGTGGTGAATTACGTTTATGGACTTGCGTATGTTGAACCAGCCTTGCATCCCCAGGATGAAACCTACTTGGTCATGGTGGATGAGCTTTTTGATATGCTGTTGCAATCGGCTTGCCAGTATTTTATTGAAGATTTTTGCATCTATGTTCATCATGGATATTGGCCTGAAATTTTCTTTTCTTGTTGAGTCTCTGCCGGGTTTTGGTATCAGGATGATGTTGGTCTCGTAAAATGTTTTGGGAAGGATTCCCTCTTTTTGGATTGTCTGGAATAGTTTCAGAAGGAATGGTATCAGCTCCTCTTTGTATGTTTGGTAGAATTCGGCTGTGAACCCATCTGGACCTGGGCTTTTTTTGGGTGGTAGGCTCTTTATTGCTGCCTCGACTTCAGACCATGTTATTGGTCTATTCAGGGTTTCGGCTTCTTCCAGGTTTAGGCTTGGGAGGATGCAGGTGTCCAGGAATTTATCCATTTCTTCCCGGTTTACTAGTTTATGTGCATAGAGTTGTTTGTAATAATCTCTGATGATGGTTTGGATTTCTGTGGAATCTGTGGTGATATCCCCTTTATCGTTTTTTATTGCATCAATTTGGTTATTCTCTCTTTTTTTTTTTTTATTAATCTGGCTAGTGGTCTATTTTGTTGATCTTTTCAAAAAACCAGCTCCTGGATTTATTGATTTTTTGAAGAGTTTTTTGTGTCTCTATTTCCTTCAGTTCTGCTCTGATCTTAGTTATTTCCTGTCTTCTGCTAGGTTTTGAGTTTTTTTAATCTTGCTCCTCTAGCTCTTTCAATTTTGATGATAGGGTGTCAATTTTAGATCTCTCCTTTCTTCTCATGTGGGCACTCATTGCTATATATTTTCCTCTAGAGACTGCTTTAAATGTGTCCCAGAGATTCTGGTATGTTGTGTCTTCGTTCTCATTGGTTTCGAAGAACATCTTTATTTCTGCCTTCATTTCATTGTTTATCCAGTCAACATTCAAGAGCAAGTTGTTCAGTTTCCATGAAGCTGTGCGGTTCTGAGTTAGTTTCTTCATTCTGAGTTCTAACTCGATTGCACTGTGGTCTGAGAGACTGTTTGTTATGATTTCTGTTCTTTTGCATTTGCTGAGGAGTGATTTATTGCCAATTATGTGGTCAATTTTAGAGTAGGTGTGATGTGGTGCTGAGAAGAATGTATATTCTGTGGATTTGGGGTGGAGAGTTCTATAAATGTCTATCAGGTTTTCTTGCTCCAGGTCTGAGTTCAGGTCCTGGATATCCTTGTTGATTTTCTGTCTGGTTGATCTGTCTAATATTGACAATGGGGTGTTAAAGTCTCCCACTATTATTGTGTGGGAGTCTAAGTCTCTTTGTAAGTCATTAAGAACTTGCCTTATGTATCTGGGTGCTCCTGTATTGGGTGCGTATATATTTGGGATCGTTAGCTCTTCTTGTTGCAGTGATCCTTTTACCATTATGTAATGTCCTTCTTTGTCTCTTTTGATCTTTGTTGCTTTAAAGTCTATTTTATCATAGATGAGAATTGCAACTCCTGCTTTTTTATTGCTCTCCATTTGCTTGGTAGATCTTCCTCCATCCCTTTATTTTGAGCCTTTGTGTATCCTTGCATGTAAGATGGGTTTCCTGGATACAGCACACTGATGGGTTTTGGCTTTTTATCCAATTTGCCAGTCTGTGTCTTTTGATTGGGGCATTTAGTCCATTGACATTTAGGGATAGTATTGTTATGTGTGAATTTGATACTGCCATTTTGATGCTACCTGGCTGTTTTGTTGGTTAGTTGTTGCAGCTTCTTGATTGTGTTGATGCTCTTTTACCATTTGGTGTATTTTTGGAGTGGCTGGTACTGATTGTTCCTTTATATGTGTAGAGCCTCTTTCAGGAGTTCTTGTAGAGCAGGTTTGGTGGTGATGAAATCTCTGAGTGCTTGCTTGTTCACAAGGGATTTTATTTTTCCTTCACTTATGAAGCTGAGTTTGGCTGGATAGGAGATTCTGGGTTGAAAGTTCTTTTCTTTTAGGATGTTGAATATTGGCCCCCAATCTCTTCTCGCTTGTAGGGTTTCTGCTGAGAGATCTGCTGTGAGTCTGATGGGCTTCCCTTTGTGGGTAACCCGACCTTTCTCTCTGGCTGCCCTTAGCATTTTCTCCTTCATTTCAACCCTGGTGAATCTGACGATTGTGTGCCTTGGGGTTGCTCTTCTTGAGGAATATCTTTGTGGTGTTCTCTGTATTTCCTGGATTTGAATATTGGTCTGCCTTGCTAGGTTGGGGAAGTTTTCCTGGATAATATCCTGAAGAGTATTTTCCAGCTTGGATTCATTCTCTTCATCACATTCAGGTACACCTATCAGACGTAGATTAGGTCTTTTCACATAGTCCCACATTTCTTGAAGATTTTGTTCATTCCTTTTTGCGCTTTTTTCTCTGTTCTTGCCTTCTCTTTTTATTTCATTGAGTTGATCTTCGACCTCTGATATCCTTTCTTCTGCTTGGTCAATTCGGCTGTTGAAGCTTGTGCATGCTTCACGAAGTTCTCGTGTTGT
This sequence comes from Saimiri boliviensis, assembly GCF_048565385.1. Lineage (NCBI taxonomy): Eukaryota > Metazoa > Chordata > Mammalia > Primates > Cebidae > Saimiri > Saimiri boliviensis. The sequence goes on from NC_133457.1 coordinate 16,068,524, forward strand.
GTTTTTCAGCTCCATCAATTCACTTATATTCCTCTCTATGCTGTCCATTCTCGTTAGCATTTCGTCCAATCTTTTTTCAAGGTTCCTATTTTCTTTGCGTTGGATTAGAACATGTTCTTTTAGCTCACTGTAGTTTCTTACTACCCACCTTCTAAAGTCTGATTCTGTCATTTCATCACCCTCCTTCTTCATCCGGTCTTGTTCCCTTGCTGGTGAGGAGTTGTGATCCCTTTTAGGAGGAGAGGTGTTCTGGTTTCGGGAGTTTTCATCCTTTTTGCACTGGGTTCTTCCCATTTTTGTGGGTTTAACCACCTGTTGTCTTTGTAATTACTGTCTTTCAGATTGGGTCTCTGAGTGAGCTTCTAGTTCGTGGATGCTGAAGTTATTTCTTTTTTTTTTTTTTTTAAGCTTTCCTTCTAACAGTCTGGCGCCTCTGCTGTAGGACTGCTGAGTTCCTTTCCAGGCCCTGCTTGCCTGGGGGTCACCTGCAGCAGCTGCAGAACAGTAAGGGTTGCTATCCGTTTCCTCTTCTGCTATCTTTGTCCCAGAAGGATGCTTACCTACTGTCAGTCCGTTCTCTCCTTTATGAGGTGAGTCTTTGGATCTATGAGGGTCAGGGAGCTACTTGAGGAGACAGTCTATCTTTTATTGGGGCTTAAGTCCTGAGTTGTGAGCTCCGTTGTTCGTTCAGAGCTGCTAGGCAGGTATGTTTAGGTCTGCTGCAGCTGAACTCATAAAGCACTTTTTGTTCCCAGGTGCTCTGTCTTAGAGAGTTGGAGCTTTATGAGTTTCCATTGCACTACTGCCTTTTTTGATTTTTCTTTCAGGTCGGACCCACCCAGCTAGCAGCAGGCCTAGCCACTGCCTGCCCGCAGGGGCTTTGCTGAGCTGCTGTGGGCTCCGCCCAGCTGCCCTGAGCTCTTCCCTTCAGTCCTGTTTATATGGGCATAGTTAGAATAGTCTTGGCAACGGTGGCCCCGCCTCTGTTATGGCGGACTCTCTCTGTTGTGGCGGGTTGCCTCGGCAATGGCAGCCTGCCTCCATAGTGGTGGAGAGTCTCAGTAATGGCAGAAGCCCCTCCCCCACCGAGCCGGACCGTCCGGGTTCAGCTGTGCTTGGTTTGAAGGGCTCAACCCAGAGGGTTTCCAATTACTGTTTTTGTTTTCGTTGTTGTTGTGGGTGGGGGGCTGGGACCAACCGAGCCTGATCACCTGGCTCCCTGACTCAGAGTCTTTTCTTTTAAGCTGAACGACCCCGCGTTCCGGTCGCTTGTTGAAAAGGCTCCGGGATCTCCCGTGCTGCGACTCACGGAGTCGGCTCGAACTGCGGCGCCGGCTCCTAGCGGATTTTTTGCCCAGGAATCTCCTGGCCTGACTCGCTATTTCAGACAAATGGGCAACTCTGCTGTCTCGGGGCTCTGCTCGCCAGCTAAGAGGGCTCCCAGACCAGTGGCTTTTGTACGGAGAACCGCCGCGACAGGGCGTGGTCACAGCAGCCGCGCGGGCGGAATCAGCCCCGCAGGGGCCAAAACAGCCGCACCGGCTGGGACTGCGACGCTGGCGACCCCTCTGCCTGGGTATCTCCCGGTCTGTGGGCAATAAGAGTTCGTCTGGAAATGTGGCGTCCACTCACCCTCTGCACTTTCACTGGAAGCTGAAGCCCTGAGCTGTTCTTAGGTGGCCATCTTCCCAGCATTCCCCTGTGAGACCCCATTTCTACAAAAGAGTAAGTTGTTTTTATTAACAAACATAAATATTTTTAAAAAATAAAAATACATAGTTCTTGCTTCCAAGCAGTTTACAATCTAGAGTCATATTTAAAATCTGTAAGTCAAGTGTTGTTAATTACATTAAAAATATTCACTACTTAGGTTAGAAGAAGAAATGATGGAGCACATCCGCTTGGTTATCTGGGAATTGTATTATATCTATGGGCGATTCTCTCTCACACTATGTAACGGACACACTTGTGTTTCTTATAAGCTTCTTCAGTGCATTTGAAAATGCTGTTCCTTCTGACTGAACTGATTTCCATTGAATCATTGCTTGACTAATCCTGTCCATGCTTCAGGTCTCACAGTTTTACTAATTGAGAGATTAAATTAGATCACCAGTTTTGCCCTCATAGCTCTCCGGATCTTGCCTTCCAGGTGTCCGTCATAAGTTTTTAGTTTTATGTTTAAGTTGGTGATTTTGTTTTTATTTACTCTAAACTCCATAAACTTTAAACTTCTATTTAACTAAAACTCCATTTTGTTTTTATTTATTTTAAACTCACTGCAGGGAACCATCCTTCATTGTTGTTCTTTGGCATCTCCCCACTTCCTATTTTAGGACTAGAGCCAGGGTGGCACTGAATAGGTATTTGTTAAATAAATACCATTAAAAGAAAATCCTAATGGAAGTGGACATAAGCAATACGAAGTTAAAAGGGAGAAAGTGTAAATAAAAAGGTTGAACAAACCTATAAAGTTATTAGAAAATAGCAAAGAGCCCAGTTTGGCTGAAAAGTGGGTTTTGACTTATACTAGGAAATGGAAATAAAGTGCTTGATGGCGTGAAGGAAGCCATATTGTGGAAATACTTGAGACCCTAACTGGGGAGTTTCTATGTCATATAGTAAATAATGAATGGGAAGGTTGTTGTTAGACTTTTTTTTAACCAGGTAACTGTTTATATATATATATTAGAAAATACAAAATTGTATTTTGACCAGAAGTGCTTCTAAGCAACTTATGGGCTGGATTGAAGTGCTTTATGGGAGAGATGATTGCCTAGACAGTATATTTAAAGAAAGTTAAGGTATAAATTTGAATTGAGAGAGAGGATTTGGGGAGGAAATATGAGAACAAAGATGAAGACAAGAAAAATATTAGAAATTTTCTTCATAGAGTGATTTAATTTAGTCATCTAACTTGTTAGTCTTGGGAGAATTTAAAAAAGCAATCCTTCTCCTTTTTTTCTAATCTTCTGTTGAATTAATAAACTATTCACTACAGTACATTTGCCTAAAACAGGAACTTAAAAGTTGAGAAACATGCTTAAGTTCGGTCTACACTAACCACATGCTGTTTCATTTTCAGTCATGTTAGCTAACAGAACTGCAAAGAGAGACTAAATCTTTGATAATGTGTTTTCTGAAGTGATTTTTAAAATGGATTATACAAACATTACCATTCACTAGAATTCATATACCTTAGAGGCATCTGAGCACATTTTGAAATGGAAGTGTTTTGGTAGAAAAAAATCCTCACCCCAGCCAAAAAAAAAAATTGGGGACTTAACAAATTACAAAAATAAAGTACATCCATCCTTGGAAAAGGCCTTTTCAGAATAAATTAGATGTATGAAACAGAAACCAATGAAACAAATTTTTGTGTATTTAATCAGCATCTAACAGGTCTGTTGATTAAATTGCCGTCTAATTTTGATACAAGGCAAAAGTGCACACTACTTTTATTAAAGGAAGACACAATGCTATATTAACATAGAAAAGAAATCATTTCTGTGCACTCTCTATGATAGGCTGATCATTTCACATCTTTGCATATTACTATTGAATGTGGCATGTAAAGTTGGACCATAGTAAAAAGATTGCTTAAACTCAATGATTACAGCACATGCTTTAAAACTCAAGGGTTTCTATTGCTGGGTTTGTGACTCAGATGTCATACCTAATAGGGTTATTTTGTGTTACTGCTCTGTTTATAAACTCTTACTGCTTAATCTCTGAAGATGAATAATAGTCTACTTCAGATCCTTCATCCATTTTGAGACTTTCCTTCAAACACCCAAACTGTAAATCAAACTAATCTGTATTAGTACTTAGTCATAATTTCAACGTGTATTCTATAACTGTACTGAGTGCTGAGGATAAAAATAATTAGGAAAATATACATGCCACAAGACAAAATTACAACAAATTTAATTAAAGACCTTAATTAGCTTTTACTTGTGATTCTAGCATCAGGCAACACATTGTTTTATAAAATAGAATGGATGTTTTGATGAGCCAAGCAGAGAAGTTTGGCTTTATAGACAGAAAATGGCTGAGGAAAGCAGAAACAGAACAAAAAAATGGATTGGTTGCTTCATACTTAAAGGTTAAAGTGAAGGGGACTTCCTTGTCATGCCCACTAAAACTGGCCTGTTCGGCAATTTGACTTTTATCTCTCTTTCCTGATTGCTCGGAAGGTTAGATAAACAGCTTGGTTTCAGCTTAGTAGTATGCAGCTTTAACGTGAGTAATTTCACTTTGGTTTGGTCTCTTGGGCCTAGTACAGAAGCTCAGTTCAAACCAATGGCCTCCCATAAATTGTATTTGACAAGCCCCAAAAATAACTTTTAGTGCTCTATCTTCTACTTTGATAATTATTCAGAAGAATATTGAATGTATGAACCTAACTATGTAAAGCAGCAGTGTTACAAAAATATTTTGTTTCTCACAGTAAGCATATTATAGATACTATTCCTAAGGTTTGAAAAAAAAAAATACGTGCCACAGATAATGTAAACAATATTCTTACATATTATTTGTTATCTCTTGGTGGAAAAAAATTGGCTTTGCTGCAAGCTGATTAGGAAATGAAGAATAAATATTGCTTTGCAAAGAAATTCTGTTTATCACAGAAATTGCATTACATTCACTTCCTTTTGGTATTAAACTTTTGCTACTTATATTTAAAAATCTCTTTGCAAAATGGTCCTAACTTTTCCCTTGCTTTCACATAAATAATTGACACACGAAGATATATGGTCTGATTGAATTTAGGAAAAAGATCTACCTTCAGATAAATGAGAAAATCCATTGAAAGGGCTCCTCACAGAGTAGGATGATTAAGCAGTCAACAAACACATTTTAGCTAGTGCTAGCATCAATGAGAGCACCATCAAGCTTTGGACAAGGTAACACAATTTAGTTTCCAACTCCTGGTCCACAGTTTTCCACGTCTTGAAGAAGCAGACAGGACTTTCAATCAGTAATGTTAACAGCTTCGCTGACTTGGGAGAAAAAAACTGTGGAAGAGACTATCAAGTGAAACAAAGCAACATTTTATAAACCTGAATCTAAAAACTTTGCTCTTATTTCCTATTGTTTTACAAGCATATTTGTTGTATTTATCATTGACTAATCATGTTAAAAATTGAAGAAGCTCATCATTTTGTGTTTATGTTGATGTTGTAAATAGAAAGACAAACAAAAATTCTGTTCCATAAGCCAAAAAGTCACTGATATCAAATATGCCTGTGTAATACAGGCACACTCCTCAGTGATCTTAAACATTTATGTACTGTTTAAATCTCTGTTACCTTGAGAACTTGGTTTAGGAGGTTTTCTGTTTTGGTTAGTTGGTTTTGATTGTTTTGGTTGAGTTTTTGCTTTTATTTTTTTAATCTATAAATGAGTCACAGCTTCCTGACCAAAGAGAAGGAAAGACTGAAGTGCTAGTATTTAAAAAGAACACTCAAGGTAAATACGCTGCCTACCTCCCTAGAAGTCATATGGGTACTGTAAACAGCAAATAGAGTAAGAAGAAGATTAGAAAGGCATAAAGACATGCTTTGCATGTGATTTTATGAGATTATTGCAGAAATGAACTCTCCATACACAGACTAATCTGAGACATTACAGGGTTGCTAAAAATGCTCTGAAGAAAGCAATGATGTCACACGGTGCAGTAAACAAATGCTGGAATTGTGGCAGTTTGGGGGTTGGGTTACTGTCAAGAAAGTGGAATGCTTGCTAGCATTGATTTAACTGTAATTATTTGTAATAGGGATTCTCAAAAATTAGGTACTATTCCTGGGTCATAAAACACAGATTGTTGGGCCCTATGTACAAAGTTTCTGATTCACCAGTTACGGTGTTAGGTCCTAGAATTTCTAATATGTCTCTAAGTGACACTGGTGTTTCTCTAAGTGATGCTGGTGTTCCTGATGAGACCATTGAAAGAGGAGTTTAAACTAAATCAAGAGCAGGTAAGGAATGTAAATATGAGAAGCTGTCACAATAGCATGTAGTGAAGTTTTACAGGAGAGAAGTATGCCCTGTCTAAAGCATTCAAGTTGAAAATAAGATAATAATACCAACAACAATTAGAGCAAATGCAGTTTAAAACAAAAAGGATATGAACCTGATTTATTCTGTCTGCTTCTTGAATGTAAAAGGTTTTTACAGTCATCGTCTATATTGCTGAGTTTTTATATGCTCCAAGTACAAACTTGATTGTGACTTCATTGACCTTAGTCTCTGTATTTTCATTGCAGAAAACTGAGGCTTATGGAGAAAATTAGAAAATTTAATGAGAAAGCCACAGTGAAAAATCTCAGAAGGAGGGACTTTTAAAAAATGATTACAGACACTTAGGAATTTAAGACGTAGGCTGCCACTTGCTGCAGGAAGCTCCGGAGAAACTGATAAAAGTCCTGGACAACAAGTATTAATAGCTTGTAAAAAGCATTCAAGGGCTGGCATTTAAGGAAAAGAAAGCCAACATTTATTGGAGGTCTATGATATGCTATAATTTCTTCTAGGCATCCTTTGAATGTTTTTCTCATTTATCCTCACAATTGTTCTATAAGATGGTATTGTTAGTCAATTTTACAGATAAGGAATCTAAAACTCAGAAACATTGAGAAACTTGCCTGATGTCACATATCTAGTAAATGTCAGAGCTGAACAGAGGCCTGCCTTACTCCAAAGACCATTTGGTTTTTGTTATATCACTGGCTTTTGTTCAGCCACAAAACTGGGAACATGAGAGGACTGTCTGTACATGAAACGCTTCCCTAGGTCTACTTTTCAACCTGAAAAATATATATAACAAATTCTTCTTTTCAGACAGTCAAATAACAGAACCTTATCATCCTGGAAGACAGGCAGTATTTTTAATTATTTTAGCAAAATACTCTGGAGAAAGGAAAGTAAAATAAGAAGAGCTTGAGTTTTAGCCATCAACTCACTAAATTTAAATCCTGGTTTCATTACATCTTGTCATTCTGCTTTTCCCAGTAACGTACCAGGGTGAGGTAAATTATATCTAACTAATATGAGAATAAACAGACCTATGTGACCCAACTTAAATTTACATGATATAAATAAAATGTTCAGGCATAATTCCTGCCATATTACAGATGTTGCAGAAATATTATTTCCTTCTACCTTTGTCTAAGTTAATATTATAAGCCAAAACACTCAGAAAATGTTCTTACTACTCGTTAGCAACTCTCTTTTGTTTTTCTCAGCAGTCCCTTATCTGAACTCTTTCACTTTTGTTTCCTGTTCCACTGGTCTCTTCCGCTTTGCAATGCTTCTAATCTTTTACTGAGCAGAAATGTTTTTTGTCTTATACTCTTTTATGAAGTACATACTAGCCCAGATCCTAACATTCTGTAAAGAAAAGATACTACTGAATGCAATGTTTAAGCAGTCTGAAATGGCGCCTGCATCGTCATATTTCTCACTTTCATATTTTTGTTTATATTTCTTTGAAATTAGTTTTAGTCTTTCCTGTGTGTAAAAATAAATATGATCATTGTAGAAAATACTAAAAATGCAGAACTTTTTAAAGTTCTCCAAAATTTTGCAACTCGGAAAAACCTCCACACTGCTAGTATTCTCATTTTTCCTTTTTTTGCAGGCTTCCTTTCACCACATTTGTGTGTGTGTATATGTGTGTGTGTGTGTGTGTGTGTGTGTGTGTGTGTGTGATCGTAATTGAATTTGAAATGGGTTATTTCACTTGAAATAATATCATATTCTTTTTCTTTTGTCATTAGAAAACAATGTAATAACATAGCTTTGAATGGTGCATAATATTTCATCATGCAACTATCTTTATTTGTTTATAACTAACTTTATTTGTTTATAATCTCCCCTGGGAAAAGAGTTGCAATACAAATATCTATTTAAATTGCTATTGCTTGAAAAATAGAACTAATGAGAAACACACAATTACAATGCATATTCAATTTCATAATTGTAAAGTTTGTACAGCTATAGCTTTGGCAAAAGAAGAATTAAAATATTAAAAAGTCACTAACATTCACTAAGTGTCTCATGAATAGTTTTGCCAGTTTATATTGTATATTGTTATTATGAAAATGTTCATTGATATACCATTTTGTTATTGTTAGGAAGGCAATAATTTTCTATAAATATTTGTTGAATAAACAGAAATAAAAAAGACTTTTGTAGCTTTATATTCCTACGGTACAAAAAATACTTTTCAAGAAGGGAAATACCATTTCCTAACCTTACACAAAATACATATGGTAGATGAATAGAGGTTTATATGGTCTTTGAAAGAAAATTTCCAATTTTAAATTTTAATTACTTTTTTCATATTCAAATTCCTCTATTAATTCTTTATTCACAGCTGCAATGTGAATACAAGCAAATTTTTCATCCAGTGACCCTCTCTTGCAAAATCTTTAAAAACAGTTGAGCTAAATAATTCTTATGTCTATGTCAGCTCTAAAATCCTACATTTCTGTGTTCTAAAGGTTAATTAATATGGTTTCTAAATCAAAGCATAATAAAATTATATTAGGTACCTCGCTTTTGAGAATGAAAGAATATGCACAAAAAAACTTAATATTTTTAAGGTATGCTGCTATACATCAGCTAAAGCTTTAGAAATTAAATACTTGTATAAAGTATTCCGATTAGCCATAACTACTGATTATGTAGAACATTTGTAGGCACAAAACATGCATCTAAAAAATATATTGCTTAGTTTAAAAAATCCTGTTTTTACAGCACTATTAGTTGTGATAAGATAAGCCATTTGTGTAAGGCACAAGAATGGAAAAATTCTTTTATCTTATCAAATAGAGGGTTACATTGGAAAGGATGCATTCTCCAGAATTTTCATAGTGTAAAATATTTAATACTCTAAGAGTTCTTAGTGGATCAGTAAAGACATACCATGAAAAGTTATTTTTGAAGCATATTTAAGCAGATATAATGTTATCATATGAGGGCAAATTATAATGTTCCTTCTTACTAACAAGGCCTCTGGGTACTTTCTGATCTTTTGCCTAAGTGCATTTCATATTCTTTAGTTATATCTAAACAAAGCCAGTACATTTGGTCCAAACATAGAAAAAAGTAATCAGAGCTTTCATTGAAATCCAGTAGATGAATACATTGTTTATTGATAACCTTTGTTAAGTGATACAGCTGGGGATGGAGGTTGTGGTCAAAGCAGTAATCGAGATCACCAGAGGACACTTCAAACACCGTATCACTGCTATGGCTTTCTGCTCTTCACTTCTATTTTAAAGATTGCTCAGATTTTTTCAGGAAGTGTGTAGAAATATGTTTGAGGCTCAGCGTGCTTCTCTTATTTTGCTGATAGAGTCTCTGGCATTAGTCAGACTTCTTGGAACAGTAACCGTTTTTAATGGCAAGCTAACATGTCCTCTAACAAAAACCTTCTCTTCCCACTTTTTCTAACCAGCTTGCTGATTTCCATGTTAGTGTTCACTTTTTTCTTCATAAGAGCCTAAAATGCCTTGCATTTTGGCAAAGTGAGCTTATTTTCTTTTTTAGCTTCTAAATTATTTCAAACAAAAAGTGTCAACTGCTTGAACTTTTATTTTTATATCAATCAATATTTCCTGGTCTCCTTTTCAAACGAACTAACTTTTCTAAAGATTTTTAAGAGGCCACCTGATTTCAGGAGTAAAAATATACAAATGAGAAGAAAGTGTTTACTATGTTCATCAAAATTTGTGACCAAGAATCAAAACGTGCCTATATCTAAACTGTGAAGTATCTCTAGTTAAAATATAAGCTGTTTAACATTAACTTTAATGTTAGCAACCTCACAAATGCCTTTTCTACAAGTCAGGGCCTCACAGAAAGCCATAAAAGGAAAGGAATATAATTTCGCTTGCTGGCACTTACTGAAAAGCTAAAATAGAATAGTAGCAGAAATCATATTTGCCAGCCCTAACTGAAGGAGTTGTGAAACATCATCTCAGAAGATTGTAAGTTATTATAAAAACATTGTAATTACCATGCTATTAACTATGCCTTATAGGAGTTGAAATTTTTGTTTAGCCAAAAATTATTTCAAAAACAGGCAGCTAACTACTATATGGAGCATTTCAAAATGTAGTTTTAGGTTGAAATGCAATAGTCCATTTTTATTCCCTAAAGAGAACTAGAATTTTTGAAATATTTCCATGTGTAGTAATAATATCTTTGAAATAATTCACTTCTTTTTCCAGTTGTTGGAAAAGATTTTTTTTAAGTGTGTTGTTTCATAAATTTGGAATTCTTTAAAGCAAACATGGGTGTGTGAAAGTTAGTTAAAGCACACCTAAGAGTAATAAATTACATGATTCTTACAGCAAGTTATTGCTCTTTTCAAAAGTGATTCATTGGCTACGGCTTGGGTAGCTTAACCCTTTGAGGTACGCATATGTGTGTATACAGATTACACATGTTTTACAAAATTCTTAAGTTTGGAATTACAGGTATGTATATGGAATTGTGAGGTAAATACAAAAAGTTTGGATAAAATGCCACTTTGGCAGAACCACAAAGATTAGTGTCAGCCATGGGATCTTTTTGCTGATGTACTAATGCACACTTCAGTTCACCTTAAACAATGACTCTCTGTGTTGACTACTGCATTATGCCATTACGTAGTGTATTTATAGGTTTTCAGGTATAACTGTGAAAGCTTTATTGAATTACTTTTCATTTATTTTCTAATTACAAATTTCAATTTATGTCATATCCAAGGGAACAAAACAAGAAAATAAATCAATTTATTTCTCTGTGTTTCTTTTTTAATAAAAAGAAAACTAAGCTTTTCTGATTTTTTTCTGAAATTGCTTTTTTATGCGTTCTTAAAACAGATTTAAAATTTAAATTCTAATATGAGACTCATTGCCAAGATACATGTTTAGCATTTTTTTCCTTCAGAGAACTTTGTTTCTTGTAAGAATAATTTATACGGCTAAGGCTCTAGTCCCAAAACAGTTTTAAATTGAAAAAAAAAAAAAGAAAGCAGCCGTTAAGAAACCAAAATGCCCATTTTTTGTCTTAAATAAACCTACCAATGCCTCTTTTCTCTTATTCTCTACTATCCTCACTCAAACACACTTCAGCAAGCCTACCCACGCCGTATTTTCACACTGTTTCTTCCCTAGAGTAAATCCTTTTCAGGCAGCCTTATGGTTTGTCCGCCGCCTAGGCAATGCAAATATCAGTAAATGAGTCCCTGGGATACATGTTAATAAAAGCTATACAATGTAACGTTAAGAACCAGTTGGCTTCTCTGTCTCCAAATACTGATCTAATACATGTTTGAAGATTAGAGTTAGACAATGGATAAATTTACATACAGTTCTGTGCTCTGTAGAGAAATGTAGCTGCTTTAGAGTAGAATGGCAAAATGTGGCCTTTCTGAACTTAGAAGAGACAATTCTGGCCCCTCCTCCTTCCCCATTTTAATGGTTCAACTAACCATAGACAAACACCCTTAGCATATTTGGGGAAGTAGGTTGTTATTTTATCGGTTTGAGGACTTCTCTAAACTTATCTTTTACAGGCTCTCCAGCCCTAGGCTTGTCTTCAAACAGCTGAAAAGGCAAAAGCTCTTGCTCTCAGTTCTGTATTAACTTCTTGTTGCAACAGGAATAGTCTGTTAATCTCGTTTGCCTATAAATTTATTTTTTTATTTCCTTGGTTTTCTACCCATAACATTCCCCAACTTAATTTACTGCTCGGAAGTTCTGTATTGAAGATCACCCATTTCCTATCTATTCCCTGCTCGTTCTTCACTGTGTCTATGGATATATCTGATGCTCTCTATTCTTAAAAGGATGAGAAAATAAGAACTAGGAAGAAACTGAGGGGTGGTTTTAAATCTCAACCAAGAAAATCATTGACATTACACCTAGCTGATATAAATCTACACACTCAAGTGTTCAAGAAATTTCATTTTCTTTTAGCATCACAGTTTTAAAAGTTTGATTCTAACTCTGAGACCTCTTCCCATTGGGATGACAGGAAATTTAATCCCAGGAACTCTCAGTACTCCCCAACTTCTCTCACTCCTCTTCTCCCAGGCCCAGGGTTATTAAGAAATAGAAGTCAAATGTAATGTAGAAACAGTAAAAGGTGGCACCTTTTCAAGAATGTGCCCCTCTCTACATAGGCCTTTCTGATTGCTGATCTTGCTTGGACAGATCTTCTGTATTTTCAACAGAAGACATAAATGTTCATTTTTATATGAATTCTCCCAAATCATAAATATTTATTTAAATGATGCCATTTAAGTATACAGCTTTAAGCCAATTCAGCCCATTGGCCACCATTTTACAACTTCTGTCTTGGACTTGGTAAGTGCCATAAGGGCACTTGCCATCAGGCTGCTTCAGCCTTTCTGCCCTGCATGAAGGCAAGGGTCAGCCTCGCTATCTGTTGGTTAACTTTACAGAGCCCAGGAGCTCAGGGGAGATGCTTGCTTGGATAGTCCCTGCTCTAACATTTGGTGAGTCTCATTTATTACAGAGTACTTTGTGCTTCAGGGGTTCTCTAGTTCTAAAGGTTGTTTGTAAAGCACATCTATAAAAAAATTAATTGCACCAAATAGTAGGCATCGTATGGTTCTTATCAGGTGAAACTAGAGGAAGTATTTGGCATGTTGCTTTATTCTTTGCAGATTCCGTAATTCCAATACTATGAGGAATATATTAGTAGAAGGAGAGATGAGATGCGGGTGTCTGGCCCCTTAATACATGATGGGCTTCAAAAGTCCAGGCAAGGGCAAATAGAAGAGGTGTGAATCTGGACATGGATAAGGGAAAGAATGGAAAAAAAATTGCAAGAGATGATGTAGAGTAAACTGGATAGGATTTGGTATCAAAGATATAGAGAGTGGTTGGGAAAGGGCATAGTAGACACAGATGTCTATGGTTTAAGGACTCTGGGTAAGAGGACGAATTTTCCCTTCTACAAAATATTGACTAATAAAACATTAGTTTCAGATGATCTATAATCAGTTCTATTTTAGACAAATCAGATCATGACACTCTGTATCTTAAAAGTTTCCATTGGCTTTCTGATACAAATGGGACACATTTTAGCCTCTTCTACTTAGTCTAAAAAGTCCTTTAACATACAACCGCAAACTGCCTCTCTAGTCCTTACATAGCACCCTGAATGCTCAATGTTCTACATCTACTCAAACACACTATATTTCTTCACTGTTTCTGAAATATGCTAGGCAAATGTCACAAGTATGTTGTCTCTGTCTGCAATGCCCACCTTCTTCACCTAGCAAACATCTGATTCTTCTAGCACCAGTATTGAAGATGCTACCTTGGCAAAGCCATTCCCAGCTCTCCCTGGCAAAGCTGTTTTTTAATATGTTTTGCTCTCTGCAATAACAGCTTATCCCTTATTTTAGATAATAATTTTTGAATACTTAAAATGTCCTAGGTTTTCTCCAACATACAATATAAAATTTTAACAGATGATAAAATAATTTATTGTAATTCACTAAATTTAGTAGCTTACTAAATTTTACTAATTACATAATATATACTAAGTATTTTGCTTTAATTCTGAGATGAGTCCTCGAAGACTATTTTCCTTTTTTAGAAATTCAGGGATTTAAATTATTTTTAATGCAGTGTACATATGCAAATAATATTTACATATCAGAAAATTTGGTGGCATTTAAAAAATAATTTTGAACTTCAACTTTATTTTTAAAAGATAATATATCTAGATGATTCAAACATAAAAACAATATTAAAAAGTTATAGTATTATTTTAAACATAAAAGATAGTGAAACCAAGTTGTTTATTAATTCTTACACGTGAAAGAGTTTAACCTAAAGAACTTTATTTTGAATGTAAATATTTATATGAGAATATTTGGAAAACAGAGGCTTTCCTGTCATTTTACAGTTACTAGTATTTTAGAAATTAAATAAGTATTCAGGAATTAGTTCCTTTGGCCAGAAAGTAGAGCATATCTCTGTCTTACATGAAACTTCTAAAGGTTTCTGTGGTTTTTATATTATCTGAGGATTGAATATACTTTCAGTTCCTAGGATATTGTAAGTTAAAAAATAAAATCATTGAACCATCAAATAAAAAAGTTTTGAAATGTAATTCTTTGCTGTGGTAGATATAGGAAGTAATCTTTTGCTTATCATATAATTTTCCTATTAGGTAAAAACAGGAAAAATGTTTCATGATTAAATAGTGACCAAACGGCTCATTTACTCTTTTCTGCATTTTTGGAAACACACAGGTATATGGTTGCCAAATCACAAAGAGCCACAGGAAGGTGTAGTTCAGAACCAGTGGTGAAGGACGGTGAAGACTGTTAAGGAAGTTATTTTCATTATTATGCTGGTCACTGGCTCTGCTAACTGGGTCACTGTAAATTAAATCAACCATGTTTACAAATGCTGTTACATAAAGAAATATTTCCCTACATATTGAAAGAAAATTGCTAAACTAAAAATGCTATTTTTTACTTTCTGTGATTACTTTTACTACCCAAAGCATCTCTAATTCCAGGTATTCGCTGTTAAGTTGGCAGAATAAGTTTATTCAAATCAGTTTGTGCCTAAAACAGCTCTCATTTTAGCTCTTGCCTATCCTTCCCCTACTCAGATCTTTTGAAAACAACTTGAGATAGTGTACAGAATTATGGTCACTCAATAGGTTTTTACTTTCTTAAAGCTGATGGTTTATTTCAGGGAAAATAAAAATTCTCTACCATTCTTACTAGTTAAGTCACTTTGAACAAGTGGCTGAAATGTCTTTTTTGAAGGATGCTAATTGTGAACATTAAATAAGACCATGCTTACACATTAGATAGCCAACAAACATTAGATTCCAATTAACTGGCCAACACTTTGTCTAAAAGGAAATTGAGGCCACAAAAATACAGGAAATGGGGAAAGGGAGTAAATGGTAGAAGAAAAAAAGAGGAAATATAGATAGCTGTGTCCCTCCAACAAAGTCCCTTTAGATACTGTTTATTGGTAGACAGTAAATAGGCTGTTCCCTGAATATTTAAAACATATATTTGTTAATTTATCAAGTGCTAGAAGTATAAATTTACTTAAGAAAATACTACTTCTGTTAAAAAGTTGGATAGCTTTGCAGATAACTTATAAAAAGACAATTCTAATTATCTGTTGTGTCAACAAATCTTTAAAATAAGTACCATTCCCTATTAAAACCATACTAATGCCATATTTTTGCATAAACATTCCTGATGAAAGATGGAGGGCAATAAATATGCTTGGGAAAATACCTCATATTTTGGCTGGGGTGGTGGTTCACACCTGTAATCCCGGCACTTCAGGAGGCCAAGGCGGGCGGATCACGAGGTCAGGAGATGAAAACCATTGTGGTCAACATAGTGAAGCCCCATCTCTACTAAAAATACAAAAATTAGTTGGGTGTGGTGGTGTGTGCCTATAATCCCAGCTACTAGGGAGGCTGAGGCACGAGATTTGCTTGAAGCCAGGAGGCAGAGGTTTCAGTGAGCTGAGATCATGCCATTGCACTCCAGCCTGTTGACAGAGTGAGATTCCATCTCATAAATAAATAAATAAATAAATAAAATACCTTATATTTCTTTCCTTCCCTAAAGACATCTCAAAGGTGAACTGTGAATGAAAATCATTTTCTACAGCAGTGATATGGTCTGGCTCTGTGTCCTCACCCAAATCTCATCTCCAATTGTAATCTCCACATGTTGAGGGAAGGACCCAGTAGGAGGTGATTGGATCATGGGGATGGTTTCCCCCATGGTGTTCTTGTGATAGTGAGTTCTCACAAGATCTGATGGTTTAAAAGTGTGGAACATCTCTCTTTCTCTCTCTCCTGCTGCCATTAAGACCTGCCTTGCTTCCCCTTTGCCTTCTGCCATGAGGGTAAAATTTTTGAGGTCTCTGGAGACATGTGGAACTGTGAGTTAGTTAAACTTTTTTTCTTTATAAATTGTCCAGTCTCAAGTAGTTTTTTATAGCAGTGTGAAAATTGACTTATAAGCTGTAAGCTGGATTTTGAGAGAACTGACAGGAAGAAATTCGGCTGGGAAAATGAGTGCTGTACTTCTGATACCATTGGTTGTTTTCAGCCACCATCAGTTACAAGAGTTCAGGGAGGTCTTGTTTGTGCCTGTCTTCAGAAAAAATAAAGAAAAAAAAGAAAGGAAAGAAGGGCAGAAGGGAGGAAGACATGCTGTATTGTCTTTGGTCTGAAATTTCTTATTTGCTAACCACCTGTTTCTGGCCCTATAGTTAAATTCTTCTGCAGTCCAAACCACTTAGTGCTAGATGCATCTATGTTCTCGCATCTCTGACATTGAACTTGGCTAAAATTTGTCATACTCTATTCTCTTTCCAACAAAAGTAGTCTGTGTTTATTCCTAGTAAATAACTGTCTTGTGCCAAGTCATCCACCACTTATTCAAGCTTCCCCACCTCAACTGGGTCTAGAGAATTCAATTCACAAATCCCCCCACTTACACCTCTGTCACTACCGTGCAACCCCTCATTCTATCCATAAAACTGCTACTCATAGAAAGAATATCTTTAGGAAAGGTGGTTAGTGGCTGTGGATAGCCCTCTGGCTCAAAGGATGAGTTTTTTAATTAAATGGATTTAGCTCAAGATATTCTGGGATCTCCAGCTCGTAGGGCCAGTTGGGATTGTAAGTGTAGGAGCTGATCCAAAATAGAGGGGACCCCCTAAAATATTCAATACCCCAAATGACAATGTCCTAAGAGGTGTTGTTAACCTAGACTCAATTAGTATAAATGTTGGAGGATTTAGTCTAGTGTGTAGAGAGCAACAGCGGGAGTTATCTGACAGTGAAGGAAGTTGAAGTCAGGTGTGTTGTGGTGTCATGGGTTGAAGTCATTGTTTAGTTTGGTCTGGGGCTGCACAAGTAATACTCTGCCCTCATTCTGGAAGTGGGGGAGGTGGTCCTGATATACTCACTTGCTCTTAATCAGATTCCCTCAGGAGCAGAGATTACTCTTGACACCCAAGTCTGTTAACACAGTGAGTCTGGCAAGGACAAATAAGATCTGACACTGAGATCACACAGGGCCTTTTTATTACATAAAACTTTTTGTTCACCAGAGATACTCAATTGAAATATGTTAAATAAATAAATCTACTGCAAAATTGTAACTCAAACATTGAGTCTAAAGGTCAGCACACTGTTGAATGTAAAAGTTTATGTGTTCTTAAGGAGATGTTCTCATTAGATAAGGATTTGTCAAAGTTTCAGAGATTATTTCTTCTCAGAAGGAAATTCTTGTTTTTCAAGCTCAAAGAACAGTTCTAGAGAAAGATGTTAAATTAACAAGAAAATAGGTATATGGTGTTTTCGACCATCTTACCACATAATTTTCTCTTTTATTGGGCTACATGAGAATATCTCTACAAGAAGAAAAAAAGTAGTTTTATCATAATTTTAAGAAATACAACACAAGTAGAGTTTATTATTGGAGCTACTCTGTACTTGACCCAAATTAGTTCTCTGTGAAGTTTGGGCAATCGATTTTTTTAAATATCATTCAGTTTATTCTGTAATAGCTTTAGGAGAGCTGGTATTGACCAAATAACTATCAAGATACAGCTATAGCTTTAATTTTATAACTTAAAGTCTGTAGCAGTATAAATGATTAAGAGCTGTTGTTGTTGACCTTGTTGTTAGTAGCCTCCAATTCCTGAGGATTCTGAATACATACTAGCTCTGCAAACTTGGACAAGTTACTTAATTTCTAAGTTTCAACAGTTCCCTCATGTGTTAAATATGGATAATAATAATAGTACCTATTCCCTGATAGGTACTGATTTTGAAGATCATGTGAAAAAGCGCATATAAAATGCTTAGCCAAGCATCTAACACATAATGTTTGAAAATTAGATGATTTAATCATAATTTTTACACTTTGAAAGCTAGGTTTAATAGATATAAATTGTTTTTCATTTTTAAATATAAGTGAAATTTCGTAAGTGGTTAGTGATTATAATCATCTCCTATGTGCAAAATGTCTTATTCCTACATAAAAAAAAAAAA
Organism: Saimiri boliviensis; assembly: GCF_048565385.1. Lineage (NCBI taxonomy): Eukaryota > Metazoa > Chordata > Mammalia > Primates > Cebidae > Saimiri > Saimiri boliviensis. The sequence continues at coordinate 16,086,614 of NC_133457.1, forward strand.
AATGTATCTTAATAGTATTATAGTCTCAAACGGCTCTTCTTACTTTGTCTTAGGAAAAATGTTCTTGTGAAATGAAAAGTCCTACTTTAGATCACAAAGTGTAGATCAGAAAGGCAATGAGGTCAGGAAGATCAGTATGAAGGATGAAAAGTAGGGAGGGAGGCACTGAGGGAGAGAGGAAAGGCGAAAAGACCAAACTGCTGTTGGGCTGTGTGAAATGCATAGGGCAACTGGCTTCTGGGTAATTAGAACTGAACTCTCAACAGTGGGGCTGATTAACAATTTTATCACTGTTCTCCCCTCCCCAAAGACGGACCCGCCAGGCATCTCTATTATTAGGGCTCTTCAGACTAGTATCCTCAGCCTTATGGCAAGGTGATTTTAACATGAGCTACTTTCAAAATGCCTGGAGGTTAATATGTTGCAACTTCTGCTATTTTACTACTTGCAATTTAGGAACTCAAACTCTATAGGATCACAATTAAGAAAGAAATGGGGGCAGTGAAAGTTAAGAAAGACATTAAACTTAGAAACTACCAAAGGAAAAATTTAGTTCAGTGGCCTAAGGGTGTTTTGAATTGCTAAATACTGTGGGATGAGTCAACTGTTTTTTAGCCAGAGTCAAAGGGCTTGAAGTGCGCCTGAAAGCAGGGAGACTGCCAACCAGGAGGAGAAGGCAAACACGGGACTGGCAGACAGAACTGAGGCTAGCTGGTTGTATGAGTGAAGAGGCAATAGTTCCCTCAAGGAAACTGGCATTGTTGGCTTTGATTCAAGCTAAGAAGCAAGCCAGAATCTGAACTGGAAATCTGAAACTCTCATAGACTTGAAGAGCATTTTGATCAATACCTCTCCTCTATTCTGCTATTACAGGTAGTCTGTCTCCGTCGATTTAATTATTTAGCTTTCATCATCACCCAAAGAGCAATACCAGAATTCCTCACAAATCTATATTTAACGTGTATTTTTCTCTTTATTCTTATTTGACTATATTCTTTTATCAGTAGGAACACAATTTTTGGGTTCATATCTCCAAGTATATAACATTTCTATTTTTCGGTGCTTTCCTTTTTTGCTTTCTCCTATCCTGGTAGAAACCCTTCTCAGCCAGGAAGAGTGAAATTGCTCAGTAACTGTGGAAGATAGCTTTCTGCTCAAGGGGTTGTTTTATTTGGGGATACCCTCAAGCAAGAATTTTGTAACAGACATGAAGAAGTCTCAAGCTGGTAGATCTATTGAAAGTAACATTCAAACCTTCTTTCATGAGGAATCCATACACATGCTACTACTGTTTCCATTCTCAGTGACAGTGTGATAAACAGGAAAAAACAAAAACTCTTCTGCCACACAGAGCTAAGATTGAATCCTGACTTTCCTGTTTTTACTTTCATAAACTTGAGCAAATGATTTCACCTCGGGAGTATCAATATTTCATTCTGTAAAAGTGAGATGCTGTCCATTTTGGAGAACCATTAGCATGATGTAAGAAAATATAGGGAGAGATATAGCATATGATAAGCACTCAATAAATTGTTGCCTTCTTATCTTTGTTATTACTAATCTTATTTCCCATATTTTCAAGTCACTGTAAAATATTGATAATTTTATATATGTTTTATGAAATTATCATACTTTCCATACTTTGCTAGTTAGAGAACATCTTTTATCATTGGATAAAAGACAGGGCTCTTACAGCATAAAATTTACAGAATGTATGTAGTGGTGCTGCTGATTTTCACTTTCAGAAATTTTGGTGCTCAATTTCTTTCTTTAAAATTCTGATATTTAAATAAGTGCAAAGTAAGACATAATTTTGGCTGGGTGTGGTAGCTCACGCCTGCAATCCCAGCACGTTGGGAGGCCGAGGTGGGTGGATCGCCTGAGGTCGAGAGTTCGAGACCAGCCTGACCAACATGGAGGAACCCTGTCTCTGCTAAAAATACAAAATTAGCTTGACATGGTGGCACATACCTGTAATCCTAGCTACTTAGGAAACTTAGGAGAATCGCTTGAACCCAGGAGGTCACCAAGACTGTGCCAGCCATTGCACTCCAGCCTGGGCAACAAGAGTGAAACTCTGTCTCAAAAAAAAAGAAGAAGAAGAAGAAGACATAATTTTTGGCCTCAGGCAAAATTAACCTAGGATGGAATATGGAGAAAGCACAGGGGAAAAAAAAATCAGTGGGTGTTATGTATATGAAACAAAGTTAACAGAAAGTCGGTTAGGTGGATCAGCAAAGGCCGTGATAGCCTTGAAAAGATTTAACATAGAGACATGGGGAACAGGATGAAAAGAAGGGAATTTTGGGTGGAGGAACCAGCACGATAGTAGATACAAGTCCAGACAGGGTGTCTCATACCTGGTATCTCAGAACTTTGGGAGGCCAAGGCAGGAGGATTGCTTGAGGCCAGAAGTTCAAAACCAAAGTAGACAACATAGCAAGACCCTATCTCTACAAAAATATTTTAAAGTCAGACAAATGTGGTGGCACTCACCTGCAGCCCTCGCTGCTCAGGAGGCTGAGGTGGGACCATTGCTCAGAATTCCCAAGAGTCCTTTGAGCCCAGGAGTTCCAGGTTTTAGTGAACTATATGATCACACCACTGCACTCCAGCCTGGGCCATACCGCAAGACTGTCCCTAAAGCAACAACAACAAAAAGATAGTAGATACAGGATACAAGAATCTGTGGCAATTTTGGTGATAAAACTGTTGGCATGTTGTAGACCAACTCTTTTCAAACTCTTAATAGATCAACCTCCTTTCCAAATAAAATGTTATGTAGAACTCTAATGTAAAGGATTTCAAAGTTATGATTAGTTAGAACTCAGTTACTTTATTATAAGTTTAAATTTAGCACAATTACTCCTACAATGTTCTGGCCTAATGACATCTGGACATTTGAACCCCACGTTAATATAATAGACAGCAGTTACAGTCTCAGCGTCACTGTATCTGTAACAAAACTTTGTAAAGCTCCTAATGAACTATAGGTTATTAGGTTTCCAGATAAATCATTTGAAAAATCACTATGGTGGAGAATCTGAAGTCTAAATTGACAGGTTTGCCCTTAACTCAGTTAAAAATTTGAAGGTTTCTTAGTGTGGGAATGATATAGGGTAACACTACTCTGGAAAGGCTAATTTTATAAAATGAACAGGATGAACTAGACAAAATAAAGATCAGAGACAAGGAGAACTCGTTAATTGCAGGCTGTTAAAATAGTGCAAAAGGGGTTGAACCACAGTGGAGTAAGAATGAGGTATTCATTAGCATTCAAGTTTAAATTAGAGCTTGATTTTAATTTCACAGTCTTAATGATACTATAACTATTATTACTTCTACATTTAACACATATAATTTTGTTGGTTTTAATCAAATTTTAGTTTTCTGAAAATTAACTGTTACATAAGAAATGGGACTTCTTGTAATTATTCTGAGGGTTGACAGAATTGTGTTTGGTTGAAAATGCTAATCTGAAAGAGTTTTGTTTTCTTTTTTTTTCTTTAGAGTTTCATTCTTTAGCTCTTGGCTTAGGTCAACCTTTCCAGCATGACACACATTGGATGTAAATCACATGCCAATTTAAATGTATAAAAGTATTAATAACTTGGTTTAACTAAGTTCAGACCTTTTATTTTAAATTTCTATTTTCTGTTACATGACTTAATATAAGACGGGATTGTATTTTTTTTTTAAATCTTTTCTAAAAAGTAGGCTTTCATCTGATACCGAAACCAGAGTTTAGAGAGAAAAGTTTATAATAGCTCTGTTGCAAGGCTCTAAAAATCAAAGGCAAATATTTTGAAGACATAAATAGCTATGTCTAAAGGTTCTATGATACTTTATTTATCAACCACACCAAGCAAAGTGAAGTAAAGTAAAAATTTCATCATAATGAACGTTTATTGCTTTAGATGCCTTGTTTTTCCATTTCAATCACTTTGAAAGAAATCTAAAATGCATTCTACACTGCCTCGCTGGTGGAACAACAGTATCATTATGGAATTTTGTTAATACTCTTTTTCAAAATTCAGATTTCTTTCTGGGTACTATATAGTCATTTTTGTTTCCAAAGTACCTCATTTCTTCAGATTTCTCAGTTAGCCTTCACAGAATATCAAAACAATAAACAAACAGGAAAGGTTATTCCAATTGCATATAAAGTAAAACTCAAAATAAATGATGATTTTAAAGACCACTTTGTGGCAGCCGGGCACAGTGGTTCACACCTGTAATCCCAGCACTTTGGGATGCTGAGGCAGGTGGATCACTTGAGGTCAGGAGTTGGAGACCTGCCTGGCCCACATGGCGAAACCCTATCTGTACTAAAAATACAAAAAAAATCAGCCGAGTGTGATGGCACGCACCTGTGGTCCCAGCTACTCAGGAGGCTGAGGCAAAAGAATTGTTTGAACCTGGAAGGGAGAGGTTGCAGTGAGCTGAGATCGTGCTGTTGCACTCCAGCCTGGGCAACACAGTGAAACTCTCTCTCAAAAATAAAAATAAAAATAAATTTTAAAAAAAAGTACACTTTGGTATTTTACTGGTATCCTTCATATTGACTCCAAATGGTTAAAGGTATTGGATAATGATTTCTGATTAGATGGAATGCGATTAATTTTCTTTTACAATTGATTTTAGGTGATTTATATTTTAAAAATGATATGAAGGACATCGGGAAAGTATTCCACGTGATTAAATAAATTAACCATTGTTTTGAGAGTCATGGCTGTGTGGAAACACATACACCCGGTATTGGATATTATAACAGCTGTTACAAAGAAAGTTTATTTTCTGACCAAACATCTCTGTGCTGCCATTGCATCTTACACCATCCCATATCATAGTTCTTGGCTTGGCTTGTTTTCTTATAAATGTTTTGCTTAAAATCTTTCTGCCCCTTTAGACTAAACAACAACAACAACAAAAATCCTAAGAGGAAGGATATGTCTGATTTATAGACACAAAGTATATACCCAATATGCACTAATTTTTTGCTTGTAATTGGAATTTTAGGGTCAGTTTAAAACTAGACAGATGCAAGAAACTGTAAATGCAGAATAACTCATAACTCATTCCCTCTGGTTCTAGTCCTTGAGGGAATCTGCTAGATTTCACACACACACACACACACACACACACACCCTCCACTCCTGCCAACCCCTACATACTATCTCTACATCTCTATCCTAACTTTCTAATCTCCTTTTCAACACTTTTGGGTAATGGTCCTCTGCTCCAGCTAAACCAATTCTTCATGGTTGCATTTCACCATGGAAGCTATCGTCTATATTTTCTTCCAAATTATCTAGAGTCAATCTCCAACTCTCAAGTCCTGGAGCAGAGAGAAAAGAACATTGAATATGTTTATCATTTTGATTTTGAAACCAAAAGTTTATTGAAAGTAACAAAGAGGCTGAAGGAAATCCCTGTAATGCTTTCTTTCATCATTTCCCAATGTGTGATCAACACGAAGCTAGGTCTTCTGTGTATATCCTTTATTATCTGATAAAAAGTTACTTCTATATCCATTTTTAAGGACAAAAACACAGAAGTTTAGAGACATTAGGTAGTAGAACTGTCTCTCAGTATTCGTAAGGGGACTGGTTCCGGGCCCCCCATGGATACCAAAATCCACAGAAGCTGAATTACCTTACATAAAATGATGCAGTATATGGATATAATGTATACACAACTTTTCACCTATGCACATATTCCCATATATTTTAAACAACCTTTGATTACTTATAATACCTAATACAATACCTGTATGTCACTTTATTCTCGTGGGTTCAACACAGTTCAGTGCATGACAAATGAAAGTTTTGTGGTTTGATACTTTGCGGAATGATTTTTCCTATGGATTTTCCACCCACAGTTGGTTGAATCTATGGATATGAAACCTACAAATACAGAGGGCCAGTTGTGTGTCCAGAGACACAAAAGAGAATATTACAGATACAGGACGAAAGCCAGGTTTGCTCAATCTCATGGTGCTGTGTCTTAGATGCAAACAAGCATCCTCATGTTTCCTGGTCTCACCTTGCATTGCAAGAAAATCTCCCTTTTCAGACACAACCTGGCATTTTCATGAAAGCTATCCTCATGAGCTCTGTCCTCCTCAATTGCCAAAACCTTTTTTTCTCCAGGTTCTGTAAGCCTGGGAGCATTGACTTGTTATATTACAAATAGCTACATAGGGAACCAGATTAACACACAGCAGTCAGATAGATACACAGCATCATTAATAATAGCTGTACAGATACACAAATGAAAATCATTTATATAAAATGGCATGGGATGTTAATAAGTTAAAGTAAAAATTTCAGCATTTTAGTAATGAACTTGGGAAAAACTAAAAATTTTCAGGAACATGCTGGAATTTCAGGCACTGTGACCAGATTCTTGGAAGATTTTTGGGGGCAAGCCGTCAAAGGTGGAGAAAGTTACTTTTTGAAATTTGTATAATCTAATCTTTTTGAGTGGCAGAACCACAATTTACATCCAGTGTTCTTAATAGTAGAAGAAATGCTTTATTTAGCAGGAAAGAGGGATACAGATGTGAATGGTTGATGTCTCTGTGTTTAGCAAACAGATTGAACAGGAAGGGTGAACTATTAGAAGTAGAAGGCAGACAGAAGGACATGACAATTGAATGAAATCTCAGAAAATAAATGCACTAGATTTTCTTTTCACAGAGTAACAGTTTCCTTTCCATGACAAGAGACGGAGGGACGTGCTAATAGATGACAAAGCAATTTTCTTCAATTTACAATATTTCTTTAGGGCAGGCTGTCCAATAGAATATCTGTAATAATGGAACATTTTTATATCTCAGCTGTCTAATAAAGTACCCACTAGCTACATATGGCTATTGGGACCTTGAAATGTAGCAAGTGCTATTAAGAAATTAACGCTTTTAAATTTTTAATTAATTTAAATTTGAATAGCCTTGTGTAGCTAGTGGCCAGTATATTGGACGGTGCAGCAGGCAAAATAGGTATTGAAGCCATTTCTCCACCTTTCCTGTCAAATTTAGTAAGATGAGTTTTAGTTAAGTTTTATTTTTTTCTGAGTATTATCAAGAATTTGAAGCTATATTGATGGTAGTATAAGCTAGCTTACTCAAGTGAGAAGTCTAAAGTAAGTGATATGGTTCAGGCTTTCAAGCCTTGACCCATATGTGTTCTATCACAAACAGTGTTATTGAAATAAAAGTAGTTCCACAAATATGTATTAATAATATCTGTCCAAATACACAAATGAAAATCATTTCTATAAAATAGCATGGGATGTTAATAAGTTAAAGTAAAAATTAGCTAAGATGATGGTTCCCTTTATGTCATAGAAGAATGTGCTATCTGGAAAAAACATCAGCTAGTGACATGAACATCCTTCTTAGTGGTTATGTATTGAGAGGAAAGGAGGAACAATAAACAGAATTTATAATTCAGGCTTTTCAAACTCAAATATCTACAGGGCCTAGGCAAAGTGTTAATATGTGACTTGTGAATCCGTAGTAAGTGTGCCCCTCGCTCCCCCAAGCTCCCACCCCCACCACTCCAATGGATTCTAGTCTTCTGGTTACACTAGGGGACCATCTGCTCAGTCAATCTGCCCTCACTGCCACCACCACTGCCCCAGCCCACCTGAGGTAGACACCTGGCCTCTTTCATGTATGTTTGAACACCATTGTACTAAACTATTTCTATAGTCTTCTTTAGTTCTGGCAACTTTTAATTCTAAGATTATATATTCAGTATCCTCGATGGAGGAAAAAGGAATCCTGCTTGAATCAAAATGCTAAATCTTGAAGTTGTGATGTGTAAGAATAACTTTATAACTGCTATAAACATTTATGAATAGAGGCTTTAGAGACTATTATATGTAATTTTTTTTCCCATGTAAAGTACTATTCACTGTTTATTTGCACACCAAGTTAGAATCTCTAAATTTGGGGAACTAACTAGTAGTATGTTTACCTTATTTATTTTGCATAATACCGTAAAATATCTACCGACCACCAGTCTAGGAGCATAACAGGTTCTTTATGAATATTTAATAAGTGAATGGTACAGAGATTCCTATAATAAGCAGAATCAAACACATTTGACTGCACAGTAAGAGTTACTACTCAACATTTCAGGCGGAAAAACTTCTAAATCCTTTAACTGTGACAGTGTCTGACAGCATAGCGATCATTTCATTTTGTATTTTTTTTTTCACTTTTAATGTCAGACCCCGCAAAATACGGCAATAATTAAAGTCAATAATAAGAATTTATACCTACTGTCGATGAATTCTCAGAGAGTGGCCATGGAACGCTCCAGTTGTCTTGGGCTTTATCTCACCCACAAACCTAACTCTGTCTCCTTCCCTCAATTCCCAAAACTTGGCCATTTTCAGCCGTTGGTTTATGCTATGTGCTGGGATGGTTTCTTTCTGTTTATTTTGCTTGGGGACTATGAGCTTTATGGATCTGTAGGTTTACAGTTTTCAACAAATATGGGAGTTACGTCTGTTATTTCTGTCTTCTATTCTCCCTTTTTTCATTCTGGGTCTCCAGTTACCTATATTTTTCCACAGAGTATTGAAGCTTTGTTTCTGTTTTTTAGTCATGATTTTCTCTATGCTTTATTTGAGATAGCTTCTGTTGCTATAGCTTTAAGTCTACTGATCTCTTCTTCTGAAATAATTTACTTACCACTGTTCATTTTATCCAGTGAAGTCCTCATTTTAGATATTTTATTTTCATCTCTAGAAATTTCATTTGTTTCTCTTTTACAATTTCTATTTGTACTCTCATAATTGTTATGTTTTCTTTTATATCCTTGAGGATATGGAGCATATTCATAATAGATATTTTAAACTTTTTATCACCAATTTTATCATCTCATTCGTTCCTAGAATTGTTTGTCTTTATTGAGTGACTTTTCCCAGTGCCAAGCATTGTGAATTTTAATGTTCTGAGAGCCAGATTTTGTTGAATTCTTTTAAAGATTGCTAAACTTTGGCCACATTTTAGAACTTTGGTCTTTTGAGGCTTCTTTCTAAGTTATTTTAGGAAAGATCTAGAATAAAATTTACTCTGGGCTGCTTCAGCTCCATTTCTAAGATGTGGGCCTTTCTGTGAACTTTACTGAATGTTTTTTGTATTCAATAAGGCAACCCTACTCTGGCTAATCGGAATTCAAAAAACTACCAGTTCTGTATGAGTTCTGTGAAGTGTTCATCTTACGTAATTTTTCTCTTCCTGGAAGATATTTCTAGTTTTGACTCATGGGACTTCACAGTACTCTTGCATATTTGGTGTTCAGCCAAAGAATTATAAGGATCTCTAGTCAGATTTTGGAGGTCTTTCTGCACATTGTTTCCTTATCTCAGGTACTTTTGCCCCACAAATTCTAATTGCCGCAGCCTCCCCAAATTGTAATATTTGTCGTCCCAATTCAACGAGATCCCCAGGCTTATTCTGGTTCCTCATTCCTTTGCTGCAGCTTGAAAATGACCTTCAAACAAAATGCTCCTCATTTGTTTCATTTTTCAGAGACCATTATCTGCACTGCCTGAGGTCCAGGGTCTTTTTTTTTTTTTCCAAGTTTTATTTTAGGTTCGGGGGTCCATGTGCAGGTTTGTTACATGGGAAAATAGCGTGTTGCTGGGACTTGATGTATAAATGATTTCATCACCGAAGTACTGAGCATAGTCTCCAATAAGTAGTTTTTTAGTCCTGACCCTCCACCCACCCTCGACCCTCAAGTAAGCCCTGTGTCTGTTGTTCCCCTCTTTGTGTTCATGTGTCCTCAATGTTTAGCTCCCACTTATAAGTGAGAACATGCAGTATTTTGTTCCCTTTCTCTGCATTAATTTACTTAGGCTGACGGCATCCAGCTGCATCCATGTTGCTGCAGAGGACATAATTTAATTCTGTTTTATGGTGGCATAGTATTTCATGGTGTATTGTACCACATTTCCTTTAATCAGTCCACCACTGATGGGCGTCTAGCTTGATTCCATGTTTTTGCTATTGTAAAAAGCACTGCAATGGGCAGGGCATGGTGGCTCACATCTATAATCCCAGCACTTTTGGAGGCCAAGGCGGGTGGATCACCTGAGGTCAGGAGTTCGAGACTAGTCTGACCAACACAGTAAAACCCAGTCTCTACTAAAAATACAAACAATTAGCTGGGCATGGTGGTGGGCGCCTGTAATCCCAGCTACTCAGGAGGCTGAGGCAGGAGAATCACTTGAACCCAGAAGGCGGAGGTTGAGGTGAGCTGAGATCACACCACTGCACTCCAGCCTGGGCAACAAGAGTGAGACTCCATCTCAAGAAAACAAAAAAAGTGCTGCAATGAACATACATGTGCATATGTCTTTATGGTAAAACAATTTATATTCCTTTGAGTATATAACCACTAATGGGATCGCTGGGTCAAAAAGGTAGATCTGTTTTAAGTTATTTGAGGACTCTCCAAACTGCTTTCCACTGTGGCTGAACTAATCCAGTTTCCAAAAATGAATGTTTCTATATTTACTCAATTTTCTTGTTGTTGATGGATGAAAGTTAATTCTACACTCTGTCACTCCCCCAGGGCCAGAAGCAGAAGTCTCCTGTTTTTAAGCATGGCTTCCTATTGTGCTTATGGTTTCACTTCAGTTGCTTTTAACACGGAAGATCCTGTCTTACCACTGTGCTTATACATATACAAAATTAAAATATTCCCAAATAAGTGGTTATTTTTGCTTAGGTTGTTGCTTTACCTATTCTCAAGAGAATCTAAAATATTTTTTATCTAGATTTTTGACTGAAATATCAAACCACTTTTGAGACAAGAGGCTTTTGTATTTGAGATGGAGAATCAGGTGGACACAGAATTAGAACTGTTCACTCACGGTTCTGATTATTATTGGTAGTACCTGCAGATTCAGACTGTCATGAGAATGAGTTCAAACCTCAGTGAAAATGAAACTAAGGTATTATGTAGATTTTTATTATAATTAATTAATTATAAGATAAGAGAAAATTTTCTCTTGTTGGTTGACTTTTACTTTCTCTTCTAGGTGTTATCTATTACTCTGTTTTTAGTGAAACTCAGGATTATGTGACAGAACGTTTTTGTATGAAAACTCTTTAAAAAACAGTTTTAAATGTAGCTACAAAGTTAAGCAGTTCCTACTCATTCCAAATCAGGAAGAAGATGTAGCTACAGATCTAGTTAGGGAAAAATTATCATATTTTTTCAACTTTGAAGATGAGAAATATAAAACTATTACCAAAATTGATCTTAATAATCATCATGAAGCATTAGTGAACATATAACCTCATAACTGTTCCATTTGAATCCAAAAATTCACAGATTTTATGAAGTGCCAATGGTGCCAAGATTATATCATTGTTTTAAAATTATTATTCATATCTCTATAATACAATTCAACCTGAAAAAATTATTATTTTTTTTAGTCATGGTCTCATTCTGTCAGCTAAGCTGGAGTGCAGTATCACAATCAAAGCTCACTGCAGCCTCAAGCTCCTGGCCTCAAGTGATCCTCCCACCTTAGCCTCCCAAGTAGCTGAAATTACAGGTGCACACCACCAAGTCCAGATAATTTTTTTTTTCTTTTTGTAGAATTGGGGCTTTGCTATGTTGCCCAGGCTGGAAAAAAAATTATTTTTATGTGCAGAATTAAGAGACACTATGTGTACTTAAACCATATTTTAAAAAATACTCATCTATTTCTACAGATCATCCTAAGTAAAGTTACTGACTGAATTAGGTAAACAGCAAAGACCTTTTTGTAACTTATTTCAGACTGAAATACCCCAGGATTTTTAACTTTAAACATTTAGCAGCATAAACAGTGGTAAGTTGCCTTAGACCATTAGAAAAATTGCCTGGAAAGAGTTTGGGTGCTACAAAGTATTTTGCTTCGACATGAGATCTATGAATTGGAGAGCTATATAGCACTGTGGAGAGAGGCACCAGTACATTCCCACCCTGTTTATAGTTAGCTGTAGGACTTTCTTGTGACAATATCCCTTTTGAAAACACTGTTACAATGGATGATAGTACATTGATTCAGTCACATTTCTAGTCTTTTGTAGTACAGTTAAAGATTGTATTGTTTTCTTGACCAAGCTAAAATAAAACAGATGCAAGTAAATTAGACAAAGATGTGAATTTGGCATATGAGTGGACACAGTAGAATTAATATTTATTCCTTACCGTTTAGTTAAGCAATGTTAAATGTATTCTGTTAATGTGAACAAAGAGGTAACGCTTCGGTAGTGAACTGCTAAATTTTCCAAATTTTGAAATTTAGTAAATTAAACATTTGAAAAAGAGAGTAATGGGCAGAAACATCATACTAAAATCTGGAACATCTGCTAAAGAGCAGAATACTTCATTCACTGAACCACTCATTCAACAAACACCTGTGAATGGTGTGTGTGTGTTATAAATAATGCTGTGTTAACTGTTATGGGGAATGCAAATTATATTAGGTCAAAGTACAGCCATTACCAGTCTAATATTCACTGTGAGGTGAAAAGAGGACACTATTAGTATACAAGTGGAATTTGTTTATTTATTTATTATAGATCCAGGAGGTACCCGTGCAGGTTTGTTACATGGGTATATTTTGTACTGGTGGGCTTTGGGTGCAGTCTCCTGCCTTTTGGAGTTGAAAGCATTCAAATACTAAACTTTTCTGGAAACACCCTCACAGATACAACCTGAAATAATATTTTACCAACTATCTGAGCATCCCTTAGCCCACTCAAGTTGACACTTAAAATTAACCATTACAAATGTTTTTAAGGGAGAAAAACCTAAGCTTTAGCTAAAGAAAGACAAAAAGACAAAATCGGTGCTTCAGTCTGTGAATTGCTATGATCTCACTTTACAAAAACGTCTGGATATGCTATGAGATCATTCTGGAAGATGCTCAGATTAGTTCTCAAGAATCTATGAGAGTTTAAATAGGAAGAAAATACCATTTTCATTTTAAGAAGGTATTTCTTTTTCTTTTTAAAAAATGTATTCTGGATAAATTTTTAAATATTAATGCCATAGCCAAAATCTTACCAAGGTATATAATATCCTATTTTGTCAATTGTGCTTTTATTTTTAACTAGACACTAAAATGAGAGTAAACAAAATCTGAACTGAAGTTGATTTTCTTCAGTTTTTTCTATTTCAAAACAATTTTAAACAGAAAATTACGATAAATTTAGAGATATGATAATGTTAATAAAATTACCCAATACTATGCCAGGTGCAGTGGCTCACGCCTGTAATCCCAGCATTTTTGGGGGGCCGAAGCAGGTGGATAACTTGAGATCAGGAGTTCGAGACCAGCATGGCCAACATGGTGAAACTCTGTCTCTATTAAAAATACAAAAATTAGCTGAGCGTGGTGGCACGCACCTGTAATCCCAGCTGCTCAGGAGGCTGAAGCAGGAGAATTGCATTAACCCAGGAGGCAGAAGTTGCAGTGCGATGAGCCAAGATTGTGCCACTACACTCCAGCCTGTGCAACAGAGTGAGACTGTCCAAAAAAAATATATATATATATATACATATACACACACACACACACACGCACACGCACACAAACACATATATGTAAACCAATAAAGGAATACAGGGTGTCAAATTATTTATTCACAAAATAATTGATTAATATCGGTAATAAAGGCAGAAAATCATTTAAGAAATATATATATTGATTTAAGTTTACTTTCTAACTGACAGGGAATGTTCTTTCTTCTTATCTTTTCCAAACAATGCTTTAAGTCACCATGGAGAAAGAACGCTTCACCAACAATTCAGTAAGCAGTAAGTTATTTTCAGGTTCTCTGCGTAACAGTTTTGGAATTTTCAATTAAAACAGTTGAAATTCTTGCATAAAGTAGTGTCTGCTTTAAAATACTTCTATTCCTCAATCTTGCTACCTAATAGCAAATGTAATTTTATAATGTGTATTTTTTAATCAGTGCTCACCAATCAGGAATTGTTGATTTTTCCAACTTGCTATATATGCTGAAGAACCAGGGAATTTAATCTTTTGAATGAAAAAGTTGCTTCCTTAAGAAGTTAGAGAAGATAAATTGTTTACTACTTGAATAATATATATACAAATATGATAAAATAAAATGATAACTAGGGTGACATAAATAATATGAAAATTGTGATAAAATAATATATCAAATATACAATATAAATGTGGTAAATGACATATGTACAAATTGTCTATAGTTTTGAATGGTGTTTATTATATTTGACTTTTATAAATGTATATTTTTCTCAATACTATGCTGTGAATTTGAAATTAATAAGCTTCTTCATATATGTCAATCATGTATGTAACTATTATTTCTAAAGCAGAAATAATTTGGATTTCTGGTTATATTTAAGGAGTTTTTACAAAATTTTGAAAGAATCCCCAACTGTTTTACTGTACTTCACTAAGAAACAGTAAACCAAAGTTAATTATGTACAAGGCAAAGAACTATGTGCTATTTACAGAATTGCTTGCTTGTTTGTTTGTTTGTTTGACAGGTTCTTACTCTGATACTAGGCTAGAGGGTAATGGTGCAATCATTCGAGCTCACTGCAAACTCAAACTCGTGGGTTCAAGCGATCCTTTGCTTCAGCCTCTTGAGTAGCTAAGACTATGGGCATGAGCTGCCACATTCAGCTAATTTTTAATTTTTTTATAGAGATGGGTTCTCACTATATTGTCCAGGCTGGTCTCAAATTCCTGGCCTCAAGCCATCTTCCTGCCACAGCCTCCCAAACTGCTGGGATTACAGGGATGAGCCACTGTGCCTGCTCAAAATTGTTTTAAATTAACTGCCCATGTCATTAGCATCACATTTGTTATCCTTCTAGCCTGTTTTATTAAATTCTTAACTAACTCACTGTTGCTTTCTCTTTTGTTCCAGTTTACATGCAATCAAATAATCAATAACTTAGAGGTGATTTATTTTAAACCCCCTCATTTTACAAATGTAAAGCTAAAGTCAAGAAAGATTTGGTGACTTTTTTTATATTTAAACGTTTAAACCTATAGAAGAGTTGAAATACTAGTATATTGAAGAACCATGTAATCTTTACCAATTGTTAACATTTTGACAAATTTCTTTGTTCTCTTTTCCTCATGCACACAGGCATATGTATTTATGTTGAATTTTTTCTTTAATTACTTGCTGTTAAACATCATGATACTTCACCTCTAAATGTTTTACAACACACCTCCTAAATATGACATTCTCCTACAAAACCACGTTACTATTATTACCTCCAAAATTACTTGGTGTAATTCAGTTATAACATCTAATGTGTCATTCATGTTCAGATTTTTGTCTCCAACATGTCTTTTATAATGGTTTTTTTCTTTATGTTGAGATCCAGTTGAAGTTTATTCATTACATTTGGTTAAGAATCACTGAAATCTTTTAATTTAAAACAACCCTGATGGGGTGGGGTGGCTCACACCTGTAATCCCAGCACTTAGAGAAGCCAAGGTGAGTGGATCACAACGTCAAGCGATTGAGACCATCCTGGCCAACATGGTGAAACCCCGTCTCTACTAAAATATGAAAAAAATTAGCCTGGTGTGGTGGCATGTGCCTGTAGTCACAGCTACTTGGGAGGCTGAGGCAGGATAATCACTTGAACCTGAGGTGGAGGTTGCAGTGAGCCGAGATTGCATCACTGCACTCCAGCCTGGCAACAGAGCGAGACTCCATCTCAAAAATAAAATAAAATATTAAAATAATCCCTATGTCTTTTAGTTTTTGTTTTTATTTATACTGAATTTTGTGAGAGTTCAAGCCAGTTGTCTTATAAAATGTCCTCATTTGGATTTGCTTGTTTCTTTATGATCAGATTAAAGTTAAACATTTTTGACACAAATATTAGACAGTTAGGTGATACTAGATAGTTCTTATTCCATCAATGAGGAATCACATGAAGTTATATTTTCTTACTATTGGTGATCCTAAATTATATCACTCAATTAATGGAGTGATCTCAAGATTTCTTCATTATAAAGGTCTATTTTTGAAAAATTATCTGTGATATGATACATTTAAATTGCATGAATATTCTGTCCTCTAACAAACTTTCAGCAATTGGTTTGCAAATGTCTGATATTCTTGTCTAAGTTACATACTTGGGGTTGTATAAAGATGATTTTTAACTGTATTTATTGTTGACATTCCCCTCTATGAAAAATAGCTCCTCTTTTTCAGGCATCTTTATTTCCTTGATCCTTTCCATCATTGTCAAGGATCACTTCAGCACAACTGTCTCCTTGCCCAGACAGCTCTGCCTCACTCCTCACTTTTAACATGGCAAATGCTCTAGTCTTCACCCATGCACCAACATCTACCATCCTGGCCATTTCAGACATGCCTTGAAAGCCACTCAGTTCCAATGGCTCTAAAGGGCTCTCATGGCTTCATGGCTCCCAGGCCCTCAAGGCTCTGAAGGGCTGAGGAATGACTGGACACAAGAGGTTCAGAAGAAAGGATTTAGACTCAACGATGGCACAGTTTAATGAAAGCAAAGTTTGGGTCAGGATTAAGGCTGAAGGACAGATTACTTATTTATACTTTTAGTGGACAATTTCAAAAATAAGAAAAGCAGTAAAACAGTAAAATAAACCCTCAAATACCCATCATTCAATTTCAACAACTTTTAATATTTTGCCAATTTTATTGGCTCTATTTTCACTCTATTTTTTGTTGTCTAATGAGAATCCTATGCATGATGTCATTCTATTCTTATATATGTCAGTATTTATTAAACTGAGAGGGTTTGTGCTATGAAGTCCAAGACGGTCCCCCTAGATTCCTGGAACCTAGAGTACACACATCTTATCCTATTTATTCAGTCAAACACTAATCTAGGCACTGCTCTAAAGAATTTTGCAAAAGTAATTAAGAACCTCAATCAATTGACCTTAACATAGGAAGATAATCTGAATGGGCCTGGCTTAATCATATGAGCCCTTTAAATCTCATTCTAGAGGTCAGAGAGAGAGGAGGTTAGAGATTTAATAGATGAGGGAGATTCAACATGCAAGATATTCTCAATTACTGTTACTAGCTTGAAGATAGAAGGGGCCAAGTGGCAAAGAATGAGTCCTTTAGTTGTTGGCAGGTGCTCTGATCAACAGCAAGTAAGAAAATGAGAACTTCAATCCTAAAAGCATAGAGAACTGATTTTTTTCCACAGCCTATATGAAACTGGACCCTAATCCTCAGATGGGAGTAGCAACCCCTAATGATGTCTTGTTTTCAGCAGTTTTTATGATCCTGTAAGAGAACTCAGCCAAGACTCCTGATCCATGCAAAGTGGAGATAATAAATCTGAATTTTTTGAAGTTGCTAAATTTATAGTAATTTGGAAACTATGGAAAACTAACAGAATTATAATAAAACTATATATTTGTGTATATAATAAAATAAACTGAAGCAAAGTAATTTTTTTAAGAAGTATCACCACCATACCATTATCACACCTAACAAAATCAACAATTATTACCAGGGAAAAGACAGACTTTTCAATAAATGGTACTGGGAAAACTGGATATCCACATGTAGAGAATGAAACTAGACCCCTATCTCTTGCCATATACAAAAATCAAATCAAAGTGGATTACAGACTTAAATCTAGGAACTCAAACTATGAAACTGCAAGAAAATATTGGGGAAACACAACACATTGGCCCGAGCAAAGATTTCTTGAACAATGCTCCACAAGCACAGACAACCAAGCAAAAATAGACAAATGAGATCAGATCAAATGAAAAACCTTCTCCATAGCAAAGGATACAATCAACAAAGTGAAGAGACAACCCACAGAATGGGAGTCAATATTTGCAAACTACCCATCTGACAAGGAATTAATAACCAGAACATATAAGGAGCTCAAACAACTCTATAGGAAAAAATCTAATTACCTGATCAAAAAATAGTCAAAGATTTGAATAGACTTTTCTCAAAATAATACATATATTATTGGGCATTTGGGTTAGTTCCAAGTCTATGTAGCACATATACACCATGAAATACTATGCAGCCATAAAAAGGGTAAGTCACGTCCTTTGCAGGGACATGGATGAAGCTGGAAACCAACATTCTCAGCAAGCTAGCACAGGAACAGAAAACCAAACACTGCATGTTCTCACTCATAAGTGGGAGTCGAACAGTGAGAACACATGGACACAGGGAGGGGAACATCACACACCATGGCCTATCAGGGAGTGAGGAAATAGGGGAGGGATAGTATTAGGAGAAATACCTAATGTAGATGGCAGGTTGATGGGTGCAGCAAACCACCATGGCATGTGTATACCTATGTAACAAACCTGGATGTTCTGTACATGTAATCCAGACTTAAAGCGTATATAAATAAATACACACACACACACACAAACACACACATATATATATATATGTGTGTGTGTGTGTGTATATATATATATATATATATATATATATATATATATATATATATATATATTAAAGCTGAGATCCAACCATGGGGGATAAAAAGACCTACAAATGGTGAACAGTCATATGAAAAGGTGTTCAACATCATTGATCAACAAGGAAATGCAAATCAAAACTACAATAAAATATCATCTCAGCCCAGTTAAAAATGGCTTCGGTCCAAAATTCAGGCAATAACAAATGCTAGAGAGGATGCAAAGAAAAGGGAACTCTCATATGCTGTTGTTGGAAATGCAAATGAACACAATCACTATAGGGAACAGTGTGGAAGTTGTGCAAAAAACTAAAAATTGAGCTACAATATGATCCAGCAAACCCACTGCTGGGCATATATCCTAAAGAAAGGAAATCAGTATATCAAAGAGATCTCTGCACTCCTATGTTTGTTACAGCACTGTTTACCATAGCTAAAACTTGGAAGCAATCTAAGTGTCTACCGATGAATGGATAAAGAAAATGTGGTACATATTCACAATGGAGTACTATTCAGCCATAAAAAAGAATGAGATCACTCAATTAATGGAATGATGTCTTCATTATAAAGGTCTGTTTTCCCTTTGTAATTAAAAAAGTTATCTCTGATATTATATTTAAAACTCTAGAATATTCTATTCTCTAATAAACTTTCACCAATTGGTTTGCAAACCTCGGATATTCTTGTCTAAGTTACATATTACTTTGGGGGTTTGTATAATGATGATGTTTTAACTCTGTAATTCTATATTTATTGTTAACATTCCTCTCTATGAAAGACAGCTCCTCTTTTTCAGGTATCTTTATTTCCTTGTCCCCTCTCATCATTATGTCTCTTCCCATCATAACATTCTGTTAACATTATGTTAAGTGAAATAAGGCAGGCATAGAAAGGCAAGCATCACATGTTCTCACTTATCTGTGGATCTAAAAACCAAAACAATTTAACTTACAGAAATAAAGAACAGGATTGTTCCAGAGGGAGGGAATGGTAGTAAGGGGCTGGAGGGGAGGTGGGAATGTTTAATGGGTAAAAAAAAAAAAAAAAAAAAAAAAAAAAAATAGAAAGAAGGAATAAGATCTGCTATTTGATACCACAGTAGGGTTACTATAGTCAATAATAACTTAATTGTACATTTCAAAATAACTTAGAGTGTAATTGGATTGTTTGTAATTCAAAGGATAAATGCTTGAGAAGAGATACCTCATTCTCCATGATGTGCTTATTTTACATTGCATATTTGTATCAAAACATCTCATACAACCTATACATACATACCTACTGTGTACCTACAAAATTTTTTTAGTGCTTTAACAAAAAAGAGAAAACAATCATTGTTTACTATGTCTAACCTTTGAGAAATTTTAAAAGACATAATAATCTTGGCTGCTGTGTTATTTGTTAAGTAGGCTTTCATGAACCCATCAGGAAAGTTAACAACATCATATAACCGTATAATTATGAGAGAGAATTATATAATTCAAACAACTAACATGCAAATACACTTCTGGATCACATCCCAAACAATTTGGAGTCTGTCTGTAATTCTCAGATTAATTAGTTGAAGAGTTCTAATCAAATGATTGTGGAGGCCAAATTACTTAGAACATGTTAAATCATGTCACAGTTAACTTCTCTTTGATGAGTCTCTGCCATTTTAAATAATTCCAATGAGTCACTTATTCTAAAAGTTGAGTGTGTATCATTTGCATTGTATATTAGTTATTCTCATAAAGGGTCTTTTCCCTTTCCAGTTTCTTTTATAATATTCCCAATGCAACCAACCTCTCTCCTTGTACTTCAAGGTTTGGTTTTGTAAATAAACTATATAAGAAATAAAATACATTATGATAATGTACACAAGGGTTAATAATTTTTCATTCTTAGCTGTTAGTCATATTATTTTCTGAACTTTATTTAGAATTTTATTTCCAAATTAAAAACAAACATTTTCTAAATATTAATTCTGCAGCTTCTGACATAAATTCCTTACTGAGTTTTGATTTCTTGATGATTCTCAATATAATGTTCACTAGATATTTGCCTGAGATTTTGATTATATGTCTCCCTGAAATCTTCATTTTCCCAACTAACTTCCTTAAGTACTGTAGCTCCTTCCTTAATGACCTCCTTCAGATCTTATCTCTGTTTAGAAACTTTCCCAGGTGAAATTACTGATGCATTTCACTCACTTTTAGTATAAGAACCACTAATACAGATCTCCTGAAGTCACATAATTACTGATTTCCAAGCTTGTTTCTTTTAAGTTGTGGCCATTCTGATTTGGAGCAAATATTTTGCTTGTTTTTGTTGATAATTACAAAAGCTACAGAATATTGCTTTGAACATAGAGCAATCAGCATAGCCACAAAAGGTTGGCTTGTTGCTAAAAGATTTAAATCAGTAGTTTACATTTGCAGGTTACAGGTTTTACAAAAGGTCTTCAAATCATACATCCAAATCATTCAGTAGCCTATGTTCTGAAAGGATATGTGTAACTATTGTTCAAACATATGCAAGTGATGCTGTGAATAAGAGTTTTATATGTTACTAAAGTATAGTAGCTTTGTCATTAGCATATTTCCTGTCTGTAAGTAATAGAAATAGAAAGGCAGTTATACAGGATTTTGTTATATTTTTATATAATCCTATTTTTGAAAAATAATCTATATATATAGAGAAAGATATCTGTATCTATAGATAGATGGATAATAGATACAGTCATGCATCTTTTAATGGTGGAGATATCACCTGAGAAATGTATTGTTAGATGTTTTGTCTTGTGCAAACATCAGAGAAAACCTAAATGGTATAGCCTACTACACACTTAGGCTATATGGTATAACCTATTACTCCTAGGCTACAAACTTGTACAGCATGTTACTGTACTAAATACTGTAGGCAATAGTGACATAAGTTAAGCATTTGTGTATCAAAATATATCTAAACATGGAAAAGGTACTGTGAGAATACAGTATTTTTTAATCTTACAGGACCACCATTGAATATGTACTCCATTATTGACTGAAATATTGTTACGTAATGTGTTTACACACATGTATACATGAATCTGGAAGGATGTACATCAAAATTGAATAGTAATAATCCCCATTTGATTATAATAAAGAACGATCTTTATTTTCCTTCTTATAGTTCTTTTATTTTCCAAACTTTTATGATGATTATATATTGTTTCTACAACTCCCACTCACCAAAAAACTATACATGTATTGTACATATATACATATATAATACTTTTGTATTTTTGTTTATGTATATCTCCAGAAAAAATATTTCCAGAAAGCAAAATTTCGTCATGTCTTGACCCTCAAGAAATCTTTAACACTGCTGATTCAGTTAAGAACACAAAATAAGGATTTAGTTTCCCTAGCGTGTGCCAAGTATTTGCACTTTGATGTTTTTGTGAGTTTTTAGTCACTGTGAAACATGTGACCCATTTGAAGCTTCCTAAAAACTGTGTAACTGCGGGTAGTTGGCTTTTGGGAAGAAAAGATACATTAAGGTCCAATTTCTAAATGTTTTATTATAAAATCATACATTGAAAAGCTGTTCAATATGATTATTAAGGGCTCAGACTGTAGTGACCAAATGGATATTTACACTTGCCATCAACTGTCGTGACTAGTTTTCAATGTCAAAGAGTTATTTCTGTTGATACAGACCTCCAAGAATTACCTCCAAAAACCAGAGATTAAATTCTTCCTAAGAAATACCACTGTTCCCTGACACCCTTGTTATAAAAGTGGCTGCAGCTATCTTAAGGGCTATCATTTGCTGAGGCTACCACCGATGGCTGTTGCATTACCTTCTCTAAGGCTCGATACGGCGAGTACCCAGCAACTTCCCTCTAGGGACTTTTTTCTAACCTGACTCTTGTACTGGTTTTTATGCTGTTGAAGAAAAACATAATCTTTTTTTGTCTTACTATAGAAATAATAAACATAGCCCTCATTCAGTTGGCAGAAACAACAACAACAAAATGTTTACCTAACTATATAAAACGTCTCTGCTCAGGAATTTGAAATGTTCTTACAGAAAAGGGTGTTTCTCACAAAAAAAGTTTTCTATTAATGTAATCAATTTGCTAGGATATAAAGACTCTTAGAACTTATAACATCATTTCATTAAAATTGTAATTAATGTTCCAGGTAAAAAGTATTATATCTTTAAATAATTTCACATTTATAAAAAACAGAAAATGGAATGTTGATCAGAAAAAATTAATAGAAAATCAAAGATGTTAAATAGGTTAAAATGGAAGAGTATTTTTAAAGAATTCTATTTTATTTTGTATTATTTATCCAAAAAGATTTAGAAGACCATTATTTGTATTTTATAATTCACTAGTTTCATTAAACACATTTTTTTTTCAGAACCTAATATGCTTAAGAACTGGGATAGGGCAAGAACAAGGTAAAGCATACTTTCCCCCTTTGGGGAGACAGTAGATGGTATATTTGCTTGACTCTAAGACTCTGTTTTCCTGTTTGAACAGGTATCAAACCAGGATTAATCTTTTAGTTAATGAATACATTTGAAAAAGTATTATTAATCAATCATGCGTCTTACATTTGATTCCAGCCTTCCACTGTCCCTGATGGTCTAGAAGCAGAAATTAGAAAGCCAATGCCACTTAATGCCATGGAGATGTTCCAAGTCCTAACAGGGACAAAGAATGGGTGGGCTAGGTCTTGAGAGAATCCTGCTCCACATGAATTATTTCTATGGCTGCTGTATTCTAAATGAGTAAGCATTTCTGTCTGAAGAACCTGGCACGTGTCCTTATGACTGCATGTGAGAGGATTTTAGAGAAAGGCATTAATTTGACTGGAATATCAGGAAAACATTAAAGATGCTGGAGCTGTCAGATTATTTTTATAGAAGCATTGTTTTGCTTCCATTATTTCTTTGTTCAAAAATAACATATCCAGCCTGAGCAACATAGTGAGACACCCATCTCTATAAATAAATAAATAAATAAATAAAAATTAACATGATGATGCACACTTGTAGTCCCAGCTACTTGGGAGGCTGAGGTGAGAGGATTGCTTGAGCTGAGAGGTTGAGGCTAGAGTGAGCTATGAGCATGCCACTGCACTTCAGCTTGAGTGACAGAGTGAGACCCTGTCTTAAAAAGAATAGTTCCTCATTCTAAGGCCCTGAAATTTGACCACGGGCTTAATTTCAACTAGGCTACTGTCTACTCACCTTGTACTCTGGGCTCTACAGTCTAGAACTGTGTTGTTCAATGTTGCTGAGCACTTAACAACTGCATTTTGGAAAGGTAACATTTTTTATATGTTGGGTTAAATAAAATATTTTATTAGAATTCATTTCAACTCTTTCTCTTTAAGGTAGAGACTATAATTTTAATGATACATATGGTTTGCATTATGTTTTACTTAGACAATGCTAAAGACAATTTTTTTAAAAGCCTGCTTTTCTTGATAATCTACACTTCAAATTAAGCATGCGCTTTCCTCCAGATTTCCTCTGTTATCAAAGACTTTTGGTTGCAAGTGACACAAGTTTAATTCAAACTGGGTTTGGGGGGAAAAGAAGAATTTATTGGCTTAGTTAACAAAAACAAGAGGAACAAGGATTCGGGCATAGTTGGAGTCACAGACTCTGATGATGTAATCAGAACTTTCTTCCTCTTCTCACTTTCCCTCAGGTCTGCTTTTCCCTCTGTTGGCTTCATTATTCTGCTGGTTTTCTCCTCACAGTAGTTCCTAGCAGTTTTCGACTTATGTAATTCTTGTAGCTAGCCAATCCCTGCAAAAACAGAGCTTAACATTTTCATAAGTAAGTCTTATGGGCTGGCTCGAATCACACGCTCCTCTTTGGATCAGTCACTGTGACAAAGGAAAACAAACTTATTTCCCAGACGTTGATGCCACTCACCTCACATGCAGTGATACCAAAGAAGCGCCTGTTCCTCAGAGAAAATCACGACACTTGTCATCAAAAGAAAGAGAATCAGTAACAGATAGGGAAAAGCACGGATACCCAAAATGCTAATTGCTCACACTAGAGGTTATTTCTCCTCCTCCCCCTCCTCCTCCTTCTTCATCTTCTTCCTCCTCTTCCTCTTCAGCTTCTTCTCTTTCTTCTCTTCCTCCTCCTCCTCTTCTTCTTCTTCTACTTCTTCCTCTTCCTCTGAATACATACAAGATGCCAGGCCAACGTGGTGAAAACCCATCTCTACTAAAAATACAACAATTATTGGTGGTGGGAACCTGTAATCCCAGCTACTAGGGAGGCTGAGGCAGGAGAATCGCTTGAACTCAGAAGGTGGAGGTTGCAGTGAGCTCCATTGCACTGTAGCCTGGGCAACAGGAGCAAAACGCCATCAAAAAAAAAAAAAAAAAAAAAAAAAGGACACTGTTTTTTACAATACCCTTAATTTTCTGATGCCCCTTTCTCTCTGGCTTCATCCGTTGTGCTCCTTCACCACCTCTTCCCAACCCTTGTAGTTTATGCCTCCCAAATAGGTTACTACATGTAGCTCTATGAATATGATTTTGTTTCTCTGACTTTCAGGCCTCTTCCAATTTGTCCTTTCCCCTTTCTTTCTTTCTTTCTTTCTTTTTTTTTTTTTTTTTTTTGAGACGGAGTTTCACTCTTGTTACCCAGGCTGGAGTGCAATGGCGTGATCTCGGCTCACCGCAACCTCTGCCTCCCAGGTTCAGGCAATTCTCCTGCCTCAGCCTCCTGAGTAGCTGGGATTACAGGCACGCGCCACCATGCCCAGCTAATTTTTTGTATTTTTAGTAGAGATGGGGTTTCACCATGTTGACCAGGATGGTCTCGATCTCTTGACCTCATGATCCACCCGCCTCGGCCTACCAAAGTGCTGGGATTACAGGCTTGAGCCACCGCGCCCGGCCAGAATTCACTTTTTAAAAGTGTTTTCTATTTTTGGTAGAGATAGGGTTTCACCATGTTAGCCAAACTGGTCTTGAACTCCTTACATCGTGATCCGCCAGCATCGGCCTCCCAAAGTGCTGGGATTACAGGCTTGAGCCACCGCGCCCGGCTCTTTCCCCTTTCAAATACCCATGAAGTCCTACTCATCCTCTAGTCTCAACTCAGTCATTACACTTTCTGAGCCAATTCTCAGTTTGGCTGTCCTAGGACATGTTCTGTAGTTCTCCTTTATGTTTCCTCTGAAACTGTACACCTTCTAACAGAGCAGCTTCAAATTAACGTGTATAATTTAACTCTATGGCAGGATTAATGTAGAGGGGTTTTTTTGTTTTGTTTTGTTTTGTTCTGTTTTGTTTTTTGAGACGAAGTCTTGCTCTGTCGCCCAGGCTGAAGTGCAGTGGCACAATCTCGGCTCACTGCAACCTCTGCCTCCCAGGTTTAAGTGATTCTTCTGCCTCAGCCTCCCTAGTACTTGGGATTACAGGTGCCTACCACAAAGCCCATCTAATTCGTGTAATTTTTGTAGAGACAGGGTTTCACTGTGTTGGCCAGGCTGGCCTCAAACACCTGACCTCGTGATCCTCCCACCTCAGCTTCCCAAAGTGCTGGGATTACAAGCACGAGCCTGGCCAGATTTCCCCCCGCCCCCCCCGCCCCCCCCCCCTTAGAACCTTGTTTTCTTGCTCAGGCTAGATATGAACTCCTGGGCTCAAGTGATCCTCCTGCTTCAGCTTCCTGAGTAGCTAGGACTACAGGTGCATACCACTGTGCCCTACTAGGACTAATGGAAATCTTGAGTAAGATCTGCTTATAGTGGTATATTTTAAATGATTGATTTCATGTAGTTTAATGAAGGGAGTATTTACAAGTGTTGCCACGATTAGGACTAAATGAGGGATGGTAAATCATCCAGAGATTAGCAGTGGTGGGAATTGCTAATTGAGTTGCCACCTCTAGACCTGAAAGGCAAGGAAGAAACATGATATTGGAACTTAGTCATAGCTAACAGCTGGGACAGAGAAAGATGGAGAGTAGCTGTGGCTGTAGGTGGAGGGATACAGACTCTTCCAAAATCACACCCTGACAGCATAAAGGAGATACAAATAAGTACTCTAAATTCTGTCTTCTCTGTATCATGCTGATCCATCTATTAGCTGAAGTTAGCCAGAATTTATTTGTATTCCCAGCCCCTATCATAACTCCTTACATACAGCAGATAAAAAATACTGAATGAATGACTCTTCATAAATCTCCTATATTCCTAGTTTTTTAAAGTTCATTTTTCTTAATGAACACAATTGATGTAATATAAATGTACAACTAGATGTGATTTAATATGTTAACCTTTGCAATGTTTTCAAATAAATATATTCAAAAATTAGAAGTATATTTTTGTCCAACTATTTGTTCACAAATTAGATTTGAAAATGTTCATCATCATAGTTTTCAGGAAACACGGTCTTGTTGGCCCTGTACCTATGATATTCAATTAATCCTCATAGTACCCCAGTGGAGTTAGTATTATCATCCCCTTTTATATATAAGGAAACTAAGGGTCACAGATACTTGAAAATGATCAGACTATGCTTTACTCTTCAATTCTTTAACTGCACACACACACGAAAAAGAATGTTAAAATATTTTAGCCATTCTCTTAATAAGTAAAAAACAAAATCAATAAACCAGAAATATTTCTGTCACTCCTGAGCTATGAAAAGAGCAGTTGAAATATTGCTACTTCAGTAGTTTTAAAGTGGCCATGAAAATATACCTTGGGAAAGAAATAGTGGTTAAAACCATAAATATATTTATTTTATTTTACTTGAAATCTATTTCCAGAGACATATGCATAGATGCTTATTTTCTTCTATGTGATAAGTGCAAAGTAGAAAAATTTAAAAAAATAGAAGAAGAAAAAGAAGAAGAAAGCTGAGGATTAAAATGGTAAATGTGAATTAAAATATTGGGAAATATGAAAACTTTAATATTTTTCTAATCTGCATGATTCTTGAAATATCTTTGAAAGAGTATTTTGAAAGTTCTAAATGCAAAATATAATGATTACTATATTGTTGCATTTTTCAATATATCCTTTTGTAAGAAAATAGTGCTCAATAAGCATTTTAAAAGAAGGTATTTTGTGCAGTAGATATATTAATCATAAATTATTTTAATGCAGTATATGATGCAACATGTTCATATATATTATAAACTCGTGATAAATGTTTAAATAATTTTTCTTGCCAATATATACTCCGTGGCACATAAAAGTAACTAACAATATACTGACTGAGTTTATTCCAAATGATAATAATAACCTAATAGCAATAAAGGTTTATTAAATAAAGGTTTAGACTGTGGTCTCAAAAATCCCTGTCTACCAAAAGCAACCAAGGTTCTTTAGAGAAATGGCTGATTTCAGTTCTGGGGCAAGAAATACACAAAATGAACCTGGCTATCTTGTGCCAGAAATCAAAGACATTATCAGAGAATGTTAGGGTCATCTCAAGAGGTTACCATAGCCAGTATGACAAGCTCTAAAATGGAGGATGGGGAGAATAGACCATCACCTAAAAAGAAAAAAATATTGCAATGCATCAAAACAGAATGTACTTATAATCCTACATATCGATAAAAATCTGACACTTATGCAATAAAGAAATGTTTGGTCCTGGTGGTAGGTGATCAGGTAAAAAATAA
Organism: Saimiri boliviensis; assembly: GCF_048565385.1. Classification (NCBI taxonomy): domain Eukaryota; kingdom Metazoa; phylum Chordata; class Mammalia; order Primates; family Cebidae; genus Saimiri; species Saimiri boliviensis. Next base: position 16,114,771 of record NC_133457.1, read on the forward strand.
TAATAAAATAAAATGTTTGGAATGAATTAAAAGGCACTTTACAAAACTGGAATTGTGAAGGATGATACAACATTAAAATGTGTTCAATCTCCACAATAATCAGGGAAAAGCAAAATAAAAATATTAAGACTCTATTTTCTTGCCCATCAGATTGGCAAATCTTTAAAAGTTTGATTAAAGCAAATATTGGCAATAGCATAGGAAAACAGGAAATGTTGGAGATTCAAACTGGTTAAACCTTTTTTGACTGGGCAATGTGGCAGTGACAATGAACATTTTAAGTGTATATGCCTTCTGGCCTAACGATTCTACTTTCTTGTATCTACCCTAGACAAAGATTTGTACATACTTTAAAAGAGACACTTACAATGCTCAACTGATCACGTCATTTTTAATTGTGAAGAGTAACACAAATTCAATCAGTGAAGGAATTAGATATACTGTATATGAATCCGTTCAAAAGAATGCCTTGGGATAGCTTCGAGTTATATTAAATTTTATGAAAGTCACAGTGAAGAACATACAGTGTGAGGTTATTTACATTAAAACCCCACAAAATTATTTAATTCTGTATGTGTCTTACAGGTAATTATATAGGAAATAGTTAAGCAAAGATATACATCAAACTGATAGTATTACTTATTTCTGGGGAGAAAAAAACATGTGAGAAGGAATTAGAATGGACTGTTGCTTTAACTGCATTTTTAATACTATAAACACTAGAAAGTGCTAAGTATTCTTTGTTTTATACCTCCAGTAACCTTCTTAGGTGGTCATTTAAGGCCCCATTTACAGGTGAGGAAATAGGGCCCAAAAATAATGCCTGACCTTCTGAAGTTTAAACAATAGTAGAGATGAAAAATTAATTCAGTCTTATCTTAGTGCCTCTATGCAAACTCTTTTCTGTACATTGCAAGTAAAAATGATCTTATATTTTGCATTGGTGAAATGTTTTATGGAGATACCTGGGCTGGAAACAGAGATTTGGGAGCAATCAGTATTTACCAATTAAAACCATCCAAGGTTAGTGAGATTGTGGGGTAAGGAGAGCAAGCCCAGGACAGAATTCTGAGCAGTGGCAGCATTTACTAAAGGAGCAGAGTTAAAGACTCATAAAGAAATCAGAGAAGTTGCTACATATTCAGAAGGTGAGAGTGAAGTCAAGAACCGAAAGACAGAACATTTCCTGGAGGAGGAAGTGGTCAACAGCGGCATGTGCTAGAAGCAGGTCAAGTAAGAGGACTTTTGGCTTTTGGATTTGGTAACAAGGAGATCACTGGTGATTTTGGCAAGAGTCTTAGTAAATAGAAGGAAGCAGAAACCCATGCAGAATGAAGAAATATGAGAAAGATAGGTGGGCTTAGTATGGTAGCTTCTAAAAAATAAATATAAAATTACAGTATGATCCAATTTCACTTCTGGGTGTATATACAAAAAAAATGAAAGCAAAGATTCAAACAGATATTTTCACACCCCTGGTCACAGCAGCATTATTCTCAATGGCCAAAGATAGAAACAACTCAAGTGTCCATCATCTGATAAATAGGAAACAAATATGGTATATACTCACAATGGAAGATTATTCAGCTTTAAAAAGGAAGGAAATTCTGACACATGCTACAACTTGGATGAACCTAAGTGAAATAAGCCAGACACAAATGGACAAATGTCATATGATTCCATTCATATGAAATACCTAGTGTAATCAAATTCATGGAGATAGAAAGTAGAATGGTGGTTGCCAGGGTTGAGGGCAGGAAGGAATGCTCAGTTATTGTTTAACAGGTACAGAGTTTCAGTATAGAAGAATGAGAAAGAAAATTATAGAGATGAATGGTGGTGATGGTTGCGTAACAACGTGAATGCACTTAATGCCTCTGAATTGTATATTTAAAAATGGTTCAAATAGTAAATTTTATTATGTGTACACACATACAAAAAAAGATGTAACAGCTCCGGTTAATGTTGGCAACTTTTTCAAAAAGCTCTGATGAAGGAAAAGAAAGTAATAGTGCAACTCAGTCAGAGAAATAATTTTTAATATGGAAGAAACTTGAGCATATTTATCAGCCTGGAAGGAATCAGTAGAGAAGCGGAAAAGTAGAGATATATATCCACTATTCAGGTAAAAGGTACATAGATACTGAAGAAATACATTAAAATTACAGCAGTATCAAGTACTGTGCTTCCAGAATTGTGACTGGGTCTTTGGGGACTGATAAGACTAGTGTTTTATATAATGATACCCAAATACAATAATATTTAAAATTTGTCTAAACACATAAAAGCTAAGCAATTTTAATCACCTCGACAACTTTTCTCCACTGATTTCTATATAAGTGGTTCACAAAAGAATTCAAATAAAATATGATATTGATGAAATACTGGAGTTTTGTTAATTTTATTTGTGTTATTTTGTTGTTTGTTTTTCGTGATTTTTGGAGGGGGCAGTTCTCTTCATTTGGTTTATTTGTTTTACTTCTTGCAAACTCACATTAAGTATGAGTTTAGGTTAAATGGAAAATATTTCAGTTTCTAAATACTCTTTTTCTTTTTTTGAGACATACTCTAATCCTGTTGCCCAGCTCCACTTCCCAGGTTCAAGCGATTCTCCTGCCCCAGCCTCCCGAGTAGCTGGGATTACAGGGGCTCACCAACATGTTTGGCTAATTTTTATATTTTTTAGTAGAGGTGAGTCTTGCCATGTTAGCCAGGCTGATCTCGAACTCCTGACCTCAAGTGATCCACCTGTCTGGGCCTACCAAAGTGCTGGGATTACAGGCGTGAGTTACCATGCCCAGTCTAATTACTCTTTAATGCCTCTTTGGATATAAGGTTAAATAAAAAGCAAAGAGTGTGATATGGTGACAGCACGATAACTTCTAAAGTCCAGAAAGTGGTTCTTGCAACATATGGAGGTTTGCATAATTACTGCATTGATCTTGCAATCCATCTGCATCTTCTTCCCCAGTGGGCAAGGGTAGGGGGGTTGGGGGCAACTGCCACACATAAATATGAAGCTACCCATTGGCTTCTATTATCTGGCAACCTGAACCCATGAGAAATATATTTGTATATATCGTTTTGTTTGAAGTTGGCAGTTTTTGCTTTGATCAACTGTTTTGTGTCTTTTTTAAACCATTATCCCTACTGTCCTTTTAATATTCTCATTTACTACTCCAACCTGTAAAAAACTTAGGCAGCTAAATGTTCAGTTTTGAAGGTTCTGCACCTCTGCACCTGTTATTTACTCTTGTGGCTGAAGTAGTGAAAGATGGTAGTTCACGTGTAAGTAACAGTTTCAGTTTTGCAGTGCTTTATCTATACCTAACAGGCAACTATTCATGAGAAAGGAAGTTTGAGACTTTTACATACAAAACCACTACCCAAATTCCAGGAAAATGCCCGTTTACTGGAGGTTTTTTTTTCTTCCCTTAACAAGATGCCTGTAGTCAGATTAGCATTTGGGTCCTACTCCAAAGACTTGAAATCAATTAGACCTATAAAAGCAAGTTTATTCCCATATATCAGCTGGACAGTTTTCTTCTGCATAGAGCAGTATTTTCCGTTTTTCTGTGATCATCAAGCCACACGGGAGATGTTTTCTTATATAAACGGCACTACTTCATCAAGTATGGGGGTTTTCTTGGTGTTTTGTTTCGTTTTGTTTGAGACAGAGTCTCACTGTGTTTCCTAGCCTGTAATGCAGTGGCCATGATCTCAGCTCACTGCAAACCGCGCCTCTTAGGTTCAAGCGATTCTTCTGCCTCAGTCTCCTGAGTAAATGGGATTCAGGAACCAGCCACTACGCTCAGCTAATTTTTGTATTTTTAGTAGAGACGGAATTTGACCATGTTGGCCATACTGGTCTCGAACTCCTGACCTCAGGTGATCTGCCTGCCTCGACCTCCCAAAGTGCTGGGATTACAGGCATGAGCTGCCAGGCCAGGCCAAGTATAGGTTTCAATATCTTAACTTTTATAAAATTTGCTTACACATATAAACATGTGTGAATTTTAATTATATATGTGTACAGGCAACAATTATAGCCTGTTGCTGTGATTTCAAGTGTAAGCTTTATGAATAATTTTCCATGCCCCCCAAAATGGATAAAGCATAATGACTGTTATTTCATAACTTCCTCTTTTGGTGGACTATCCTTTTGCAGAGGAAAAAAATAACGTAACTAGAGAAGAGAGTTGAGCAGAGAACAGAGCTCTTTGAAGTGCTGGTAGTTTGTCTCAACCACTGAAGCAGCTTAATAAGCAACTGTAACTAATACATAGAGGTAAGAACAATTATTTGCTATTTTTTCATTTTATTATTTGGATTGCTATTTATATGGTAACAATTTAAATGCTGGCCAGATTACAGCGTAGATTAGATAAACCTGTACTTCTTTCAAGTAAGTAACCGGCATTTTAAATAAGAGGTCTAATAAATTTACAAAGTTTCAACTTCACATTCAAGCTTTTAAAAACCCGGAAAATTTTAAAGTTTTCATTGAGCTCAAAATTATTTTACCTGCAAAATGAAACATTATCTTTCTCACATATGTGTGATTTTGCAAACAATTTTGTGCTGAAGAAGCTTTTGGGTTATTAACAAATTTGACAACTTGTCTTCTTCCCCAGCTCTAGATTACTTCTAATATTCTTTGACTGATATCCTTTTGCTCAATTGCATGTTTAGCTGAGTACTTTCCAGAAAACAAAACATCTTACATTTGTTTTTACCCACTGTGAAAATATATCATTAGAAATATGACATTTCAGTATTATTGTTATATCATCACTTTATGATATTTGTTTAGAAAAATTAATTTGTAATGTAGACAGCATGACTTAAAAATTTAAATGAACTATGCAAATCCAATTTTTAAAATTTATTGTTTTCTAAATAAGATTAATTTGTATTTATAATGCTTAAAATATAGTAAGAATGAAAAAAAATAAGACATTTGGATTGATAATTGGAAATCAAACTATACTGAAACTGATCTTATTAGTGAAATTCTAAAATAATGTAGATCCTAGAAATTTTTATTCTCATTTGCACTAGTCTAGAATAATACCTACACATATTAACTGTATTTGATACAATTTTGTTCATAATATAGCAATTTTTAAATCTTCCTTTTAAAAGCTATTGGTTTCTTTATACTTTGGTAAAAACATTAAGGAGTGTTTAATACAGCTTTGAATAGAAAAATCAGTTTAAGTGAACTATTCTGGTTATACATATGGAAGTTTGAGGAATTTGCCTCTGAGCATTTCCATAACTGAACCATTTCGAGAAAGTTTCATACATCACACATTTGCCGTGTGAGATTTGGTAAGTATAAATATCCCAAGATGTATTTGAATGCTTTCTTAATTTGGTTTGAAAAAAATTAGACTAATCTCATGACTTCCAAAAAAGAAAGTCCACATTATCCCATCAATTAATAGATGTAATTTTCAATAAATTGTGGTAAATGTTAGTGTTATACGGGTTCTAATGCGTTACCTAGTTCCTAGTTGGGTTTTTTAAAAACTTATTTTCATGCACTATGCCAATCGTTGCCGTCTTCTGATTATAGAGAGAAGGAAAGCAGAGTGCTAGCGTTAGAAACTCAGGTGTGGCCTGTTAACTCAAGTTTGACATACTTAACTTGATGAAAATTTTAAAATTAAGTTGACAATTGTGAGAAATTCATTACAAGTGTGCGCCTTCATCGTTACCACACACTAATGAAACACAACTGCTTGCCAGTTCTCGTGCCTGTAGTCTCAGCTACTTTGGAGACCGAGGCAGGAGGATGGCTTAAGACCGAAGATCAAGGCTACAGTGAGCTGCGATTGCACCACTGCACTCCAGCCTAAGTGACAGAGCCAGACTGTCTCTAAAAATAAAGAAAATCTAAAAATAAACACAACTACTTCCATCAGAAGTTCAAATGACCAAAATTTTAACTATGAGACATTTTGATATCCTGAGCTATTAAGTACTATATGTAGTATGGTAATATACTCAATAATGGCTAACAATCACAAGGAAACATAGCCCCAGGAAATTGCAATATAAGTTGGTCATAATGGTAATTCAGAACAGCAAATGAAGACTAAAGCAGCAGAGAAGATTCTATCTTTCTGGCAAGACAGACTTCTTGTTGTTGTTATTATTGTTGTTGTCAAGAATTAATAAAGTCTGAATGAACAGCCTGGTTCTAGATTATGGAAAATAAGTTTATAAGTTGTTCTCTCTTTGAGAAAATTATTTTTACAGAAGAAAAAACAGCGCTCATCTGAGTTTCCGTGATATTTATTAATAGTAAATAAATATTAACAAATAATTATGTAATATTAATTATTTAATATTATTGTTTATTCATCAGAAATAAATATGATATATAACTTATTACTGTAAAACACAATTTTGACTTCTGAACTGTACATATATATTCTATTATGTTTTAGTAGATTATGTTTGTATGACATAATTATATAAAAAGTTTTCAATGAATCTAATAAAAGTTGAGACTGGCTGACTGCTGTATATAGTATGGTGAAATTTGGCCTCTGTCTTAATAAGACATAGTTTGATTTTGTGAAGTGGGTGATCTTCTTGGGGATCTCTTAGCCTGTTGGTTCCAGGGTTGATCCTGCTAACCTCACAGTTAAATGGATGTTCTCCTCTTCCTTCACAAGATGACCTTCCCCAAGTTGCTCATCTATAGAGATAGAAAAGAATGATCTGCTTGTAGAGGGCTCTATCCCACTCCAAAAAATAAACAGATATTATTTTTCAAAGAATAATTTCATTTAGGGATACCAAGGTTATTTGTTTTTGACATAAATTACTAAACTTCCAAAAGAACATTGAAATATTTAGTTTTTGTTTAGTTGTTTTATTTCCTCTTCTTTCAGTCACTTTCCCATTTGCAAGAAAAAAAGAAAGATTACAGTTTGGGTGCAAACTAAGAGAGATGACATGTTTTAAACTGAAAAACAAAAATCTTCATACTCTAGATATTGTGGGTCTTTCAACCATTTAAAAGCAAATTTGTGCCCTCTTGTACTTGTTGACTTTCTATTTATTTTTAATAACTGTAAATTCCAAATGAGTGCTACCTTTGCATATCACATTTATTATAGTAATTAAAATATGCTAAATAAGTGAGAAAATTATTATGATTGTAAAAATGTAAGCTGTGGCAGTATATGAACTCTGTATTATAGAATATGTATCATTTTCATACAGGAAATTAATTTATGCAGATATAAAGAATATAAGCCATTTTATATTTCTGAATATTTCCATTTAAATAATAAATGAAATGGAATCTAATTTACGCATCTGCATTGTAGAAAATAAAATTACTGCTCATTAATTTTTAATCTTTAAAATGTAAATTGTTATTTGAGAATAGTATAGTTCTATTATTTGCCTGATATCATTGATTTTTTTATTATTTCATATTAACTAAAAATAGGCACTTAATGTTTTTAAAATTCCTTCCACTTTTATGTTTTATCTTTATATACATGTTCTAAAAATAGGTTTTAACATTTTATTTAATTTTTTTACTTTTAATATCATTGAGGAAAATACCAGATTGCATTTTTAAATCCAAATTTAAATAAAAATGTCATTAGAATCATTAATTAATTTTGGAACCTTGGAAAGAAGATGAAGAATGAAGTTAGTCTATTGGTGTTGCTCCATGAGTATAAAATTTCATACCTCATCATCTCTACATTACAGATATTTTATTTTAACCCTTTTTTTAAAAAAAGATACGTAGTGGTTATCACATTCTCAAACTTTTTCTCACCTTGTGAAAAAATAAATTGCAATATGATTTTGAGAAAAATCATCACAGTTGTGATTTTGAAAAAAAAGTAGAATTTTTAAAAGTATACCTTAATTCAATTTATTTTCTCTTTAAACAAAACAAAAATTTTAAGTAGACTGCTTTTATTCTCATTCTGTCTGGTTGGGTAGATCTGATACAGAGGAGCAGCAAAAACATTTTCTATGCAATTAGATGGACTTCTGAGTAAAATACAATAATATATCTGATGGCAGTAAGTTTTCTTAAATGCTTACCAGAAACTCTTGTTACACTTCACCTACTCTAAAATGTCTTATTTAGAAATAATTGGAAGCTCAAAAAAGTTGTAAAAATAAAAACAGTATAATGAACATCCTTATATCCTTATCTAGATTTGCTTGAATATTTTATCCCATTTGCCTTATAACTTGCTCTTGTCTGTTTCTTTACATTTTTCTATGTTCATATTTTTTTTCTGAACAATTTAAGAGTAAGTCACATATAACAAGGGCCTTCAGTGTGTAATCTTCCAGAATAGAGATAATCTCTTACATAACAGTTACATCCATTTGTCTACTTCATAAATTTACATAGCTACACTACCTTTATCTAATATTTGTCCATGTTCCAATTTTGCTGTTTATCAAATAATAACTTTTTTTAAAAAAATTTTTTTCTTTTTTTTTTTGAGATGGAGTTTCGCTCTTGTTACCCAGGCTGGAGAGCAATTGCACGATCTCAGCTCACAGCAACCTCTGCCTCCTGGGTTCAGGAAATTCTCCTGCCTCAGCCTCCTGAGTAGCTGGGATTACAGGCAGGCGCCACCATGCCTGGCTGATTTTTTGTATTTTTAGTAGAGACGGGGTCTCACCATGTTGACCAGGATGGTCTCGATCTCTTGACTTCCTGATCCACCCGCCTCGGCCTCCCAAAGTGCTGGGATTACAGGCATGAGCCACCGTGCCAGGCCCCTATCAAATAATAACTTTTAAAATATTTTCCCTCCAGTAAATGACCCAGTCTGGAGTCAATTATCACACATAGTTGTTTGTTGCCTTTTTAAAATGTATTGTTTTAAGTGATACGTTAAAATTGTATATTTTTCTTGTGTGAAGCATGTTTTAAAATATTTATACACGGTGGCTAAATGTATAATGGATAAATTGAGCTAATTAACATATGCATTACTCAAATATTTTTTGTTGGGGAAACATTTAAAATCTAATCTCTTAACAATATTTAAGAATATAATGCATTGCTATTAATTATAGTCACCATGTTGTACAATAGATCTCTTGAATGCCATGTCTCCCTAGTATCCTTTTGTTTGGAACATTTCCATATCATTTCTTTGTCTTTTATGAAAATGAAGATTTCAATGAATATATTGTATTCAACAACTCTCTTTTTCATATTAATAAAGTACTCCTCATTGTTTATTTTTCTGATATTTCCCCATGATTAGATTATGGTTATGCACTTTCTACTGGAATTCCTCATAGGTGATTTTTTTCCTCTCATGCTATCATATCTAGGGGCATATAAGCCTCTTCTGTCCCACATTATTAATGCTCATTTGTGTTGCCTAGTCAAGGTGTTGTGATTTCTCTATTGCACAATGATGGCTCCTCATCAGAAATTTCCCCTCGGATTTATCGTTCACTGGTGTTCTTGTCAAATGCAGTCTTTACTACAATGGTTGCAGTATGATGGCTTTACAACTTCAGCACTCGTTCTACATTTACATTAGTCTTTCCCATTTTACTGTAAGCAAACAAACTCTCACCTTCAAAATCTATTGAATTATACTTTATGTATCTATTTGTTACTGGTATGGATACAGGAATTTCTTTTTTCTATGACTTAACTATTTTGGTGCTTATATTGTTTACATTTGACCAATGGAGCCCATCCCTTCTAGAATCAAACTTCCTTTCTTCCTTCCTTCCCTCCTCCCTTCCTCCTTCCCTCCCTTCCTTCCTCCCTTTCTTCCTTCCTTCCTTCCTCCCCTCCCTCCCTCCCTTCCTTCCTTCTTTCCTTCCTTTCTTCCTCTTCTCTCTCCGTTTGTTCCTCCCTCTCTCTTTCTGGCTTTCCATTCAGGGTGATCACAGTATTCCTTTTACATACAATTAAATTCATTGTTCCCAATTTTAGGTTTTTTCCTTTTACATTTTTATTGATTTAATTTTATTTTCTGAGTAAATTAATTTGCTTTAAACATTTGTTAAACTGTAGAGATGAAGTTCTGCTTGCCTTAGACATTTCTGCTAAGCAAACCTGATACATCCTAACTCAAATGTTATTGATACAGTTCAAAAATACCCGCTTGAGTTTTGGGTTGAACTTTTATCTTTGTATTTCAAATGTCTTCAATCTACATTTAGTCTGAAGTCAAATTATCCTCCTTTGCATTGCAAAAAGTGACAATTTCAGAAAAGAAAGTAGATATCTATAGTCACATTGGTAATTCACTTACCCTATGGGTTTATTATTCCAGAGTTTTTTACAGTTAAATGTGCATGTATCATCACACTTACGGAAAAAAAATTATGTAAAGAAAATAAAGAGCAATCATAAATGTGTGTAGTCTATAAGCACTAAAAAATTTTCATTCTTTTATATGTGATCCTAGAATATTCCTGCCCCCAATACTTCCCCATATTCTACTCCAGCATTCATAACTGAAAATAAGCCCTAAACTTCGTAATAGGAAGAGAAATTTGTGGTTAGTGTCAAAAGATTCATTTTCAAGTTCCATTCGATCACTTACCAATTGCGGATCTTGCATGTTGTATCTCCTGTCTTTCCAGACATCTACCCTGATAACCCTAAATAAAAAGCAAATTCATACTTTCTCAACTTTCTACCAATTTATGGGCTCATACCCCAAACTGATCATTACAGCTAAACACTCAGATGTTAAGCGGCATCTCAAATTCAGCATGCCCCAAATAAAACCCTCATTTCCCACTCCTCTCTTTGCTCCATAACCAATTTCCTTTATTTACTAAATAGCACCATCTTACCCCCATTATCCAGGCCAAAAGCATCCTTAATTTCATTCTTTCTTTTCCTCACCTACACTCCATCTATCAGCATGCCTGTCTGTTCTGTTCCCAAAAGATATTCCAATGCTGACCAGTATCACCTGTTTCTCATTGTGAGCAAAGTGTATGACACTGTCATCTCTGTTCTGGATGTCTCTGTTTTTGTGGTAGCCTATTAAGAAACGCTCTTTTTCTATTCTGGCATCCCTACCAAGATGACCATTTAAAATATACATCAAATCATGTGACTTCCTCCTCAAAATTTCTTCAATTGCTTCTCATTTTAGTTAGGATAAAATCCAGTTTCCTAACTATGGTTTTTATGTCTTTGTATTTTCTCTGATATCCTATCTCTCATCTCTTCGTTCAGGATATTCTGGCTCTACTCTTCATTCCCTCCCAGCCCCCACCCCTCCACCCCCTGCCCCTGGCGAGTATTCTGAGCTCATTCCTGACTCAGGGACTTTCCACATACCCTTCTCTTTTCCTGGCATGGCCACATACCTTATTGTGACACAATCTTTTTTTTATTCAGGTCTCTTCTCAAACATTTCTCCTAATAGATGTTTCCCATGATCCACTACATACTTAATTGTAGTATTCCCAACCCAGTCACTCTGTCAGTTTATCCCATTTTAATTTTACTGTTAGCACATAAAATGTTACATAACATGTTAATTTTTATTTCTTTATCTAATTATTTATTATCTGTTCCTCTCACTAGAATGTAAGTTCCATGAGGGCAGAGACTTGGCCTTTGTTGTTGATGCTACCTTTACAATTTCTAATAAAATATTTGGAGCATAGTAGGTGCTCAATAAATAAACAATGATTAAGTGAAAGGCCTCAACATTTCTGAGCCTTATATTAAAAATAAGCATCATGGAAATAACTATCTCCCAACACTGTCTTGAAGAGGCCATGTTTACAGTAGTAATCTAAACTGCCATGCAAATGTCAGGTGTAGCCTCTTTCGTCTGTATTGAGTCAAATGAACTGAAACCAAAAAGCGGTTCTTGGAGACAGCAAATAGACAAATAGACAGAGAAGTTCTCTTTTTTTTTCTGTGCTGGCTATTTTCCACTGAGCTAAAAAAAAGAAAAAAAAAAAAAAAAAGACAAGTTCACAGTGACTGCCGCTAACTTTTTAGAATCCTGAGGTGCAAGACCTCTGCATTTCTTGACCCATTGCCTCTGCCTTTATTCTGCCTTGCTCTCACCCCCAAGAAAAGCATGTACCCACTCTTCCTTGACAGTTACGGTTCATTGCTTTCCTCAACCAGATGGAAGGGAAATCTCCTTCCAGAATCATTTCCTGATTAGCCATCTGCCTATGCTGGCCTCACATCTATGGGTATTTTCAATATTGTTTTTTAATTACTTCCTTATTCTATTTTTTATCTTGAAGTGAATTATAAAACTATTCTAGAAATATTCTTTTTCTTATACATCCAAAAGACCAAGCTTAGTTATATGTATTAGCATATAACTAAGTTTTTGAGATTATAAGCCCTTAAATGATAATAAAACTAATGATAATGATGATAATTGTAATGTTAGTAGTAGTATCAGCTCTGCTATTTCATGTTAAACATTGTTTGTATCATCATATGTCAGGTGCTTCACACGATTAACGAACTTAATGCCCTCATCAGTCCTATGCAATAAGTACTATTACTTCCACTTAACAGATTTAAGGAAAAATATGGACGTTCAGAGAGGTAGGTAGCTTAATAAAGGTCACAAAATTGATCCTGGTATGTCTGTCTCTAAACTGGATTTGCATCATATTTTTATATGGCCTCTACCACTTATTCTTTGAAAAGCCAAGTAGATAAATCTGTGGTTTAGATACAGTTAAGAATTTATAGATTATTATGATGCAGTCCTGAGCCAGAAATCTTACGATTTGGTGGAGTAAATATTAAAAGAAATAGATATTAAGCCACAGCATAAAAAAACAGAAGATGTCATGTGAATAGTCAAAATAGTTTAGAACTGTACCTCCGGGTGCAGTGATGGTTAAGAGGCTCCCTGGAGGTGGTGGCTTTAAAGTTGAACTATTGAAATTATTTCATTAGGTGAAGAGTTGAGATAATAAATTTTCAGAAGAGTCCAGAAAGTTTCAAAGAAATAAAAATATTCTAATATTACAATTAATTTAATATTGAGCCTTTTAAAATACTGAGCCTTTTTAATATTGAGCACTATCTCCTTTAGTGCTGCCATAGAAGATTTTTGGTGGCTCTGACTTTATGGTTCTTCTCAGGAAGTGCGTTATATGATGAGAGGATTTTAATTCTTATGAGAAGCTCTGTTTTCATTTTAAAGTGAGTTTATTCATGAAATCGTATGTCAAGCACTATACTTTGGGCAGTATTTCAGGTGCTGGAGAAATAGTGACGGACAAGATCAAGTTCCTACCCTCAAGGAGCCTTTAGACTAGTGGGGAAAGAATTGAATAAACCAGTAAAGAAACCAAATTTTAAAGGGGCTTTTGGATAGTGATAGTGACCAGAAGAAAATCCAGCAGGGTATGAAGATAGAAGGAAGGAGAGGGGAAATCATCTTTACATAAATGGTCTCCTGAGATGGCCTGTTTGAAAAGGTAATATTTAAGCTAAGACCTGAACAACGAGAGGATTAAGAGCACCATGCAGAGGACTCTGGGAAGAGTAGTTCAGGAAGATGCAAAGGAAATGTAAGTAGAAAAGAGCTTGACATATTTGAGAAGTAGAAAAGAGCCTGGGTCTCAAAGGATGGTGGGAGATGAAGCTCAGGAGCTGGAGTTGAGAAAGAGCCAAGTCAAATAGACTGTAGACCAAGAAATGGAGTTGTACATATGAACAAATATTCACAAGGACATGCACATGTGTGAATTGGAGATGGAAATGCAATGAATGAACTGTTATCTCTGCTAACACAGGCCCCATGGAAAAACTGTTGTTTGAAGAGAAATAGGAATTACTACATAGGTAAAAGTTTCACAGGAGATAAATTCTTACATTTAGGTGAATTTCAGATAAGCCAAGTTTACCTTGATAAAAGTGAAAGAGGCTCAAATATTATTTAAATTTGTAAACTTAATGTTTTTAGCAAACTTGCCATGGAATAATTGACTCTAATCATGGCCATTTGAAAATGTATACACTGATTTCTGATAATGGTCTCATCATGAAACTTAGTTTCTGCATGGACATGAAGCAGAAAAGACTACAGAAAGTTATACTTTAGCCTCCAGAGACCACAGATGTTCCCTTCTTTATTCTCCCCAAATCCCAGTAACAATAGCTATTGGGCCCCCGGCAACATCAACCTGCTCCTCTTAAAAGTAGACATATATTACTCTGCCATTTTCCATAGTAATTATAAATTCCTTGTGATTTATTTTTATTATCCTAAGAGATCTGAATGAACCATATTATTATGTTTTAAATCTCTGTTAGTTGGACACTACTTTCTTTAAGGGGTTGGAGGTTAAGGGCTGAGATTTGGAGAAAGACTATAGAATAGCTTATTCAAAAGACTTTTAAAAAAGTAAACAGACTCCATATTTATTAATTAGGGATGATGAGAAAAAGTGGTCTTCCCTCATACTTAAGAAGTTAATAACAACAAGTATAGATTCTTCTATTTCTGGCTTGAGTTAAAAGCCACCCATAAAAACAAACAAACAAACCAACAAAAAACATTAGTACCTGGACTTGGACTGAGTGTGTATTAGAAGGATGATAATCATGTCACCAAGGCAGTCAGATGTGTTGTTGTAGGATCCAGAAGCTTAGAGTGCTCCTGACAACCTCCAAATAGAAAAACATTGTGCTACTGGTATTACAGGGTGTAGAGAAATGTAGATGACTTATGTGCTATTTAAGCAATTCATTCTATCTTATCTATATAGGTAGGTACTATGACCACCATATTATCGGATTATTGCAGAGTATGAGGTAGTGTGTGGTTTTTAAGTGCGTGTGTGTTTTTGAAAGAACAAATGCATGAATATTTGTAATAAGTGTTAGAGAGCAATCCTGAAATATAAGCCACTTCCTGACCTGAGCAGATTAACCAAGAAGCAAATCTATTAAAAGTATGAAAGCATTAGATTTTCTACAATACTACTACACATTTGTTGACATGAACTAGATTCAGGAAGGAAATATAGAAAGAGCAGATGGATATTGGGCCTGATTATTTAATTACCTTGGGGCTGATGACCACCCTTCAGAAGAAGATGCTAGGCATGCCTTCTCCAGAGCCAGGAGGCTTCTCCTTGTGCCTTTATTTGGCTTTGCTGCTCTCATTGGTGACCCACAATGTTTGGGAAAAAATCTCTTTCAAAAGTGTAAATGTTATTCTTTCTGTGGTTGATGTCATCATTTTAGTGGTCCAAGCATTTGTTACTAAAATAGTACTTAGCAACACATAATCATTATTTTCTCCTCTTAAAATTCTTAGTGCGTTTGTTCTGATGAAGTCAGGAGATACATTTTTCAGGGAAGTAGGAGTAAGAGCTTAAAAAAATGAAGTAATGCCTGGAATAATCTCTTGACTTGTGTTACTTAAGAAAGAAGACAACTAAATTTTTCTTTCTGTGGCAACAGCTCTGACTGGGTAAAAAATAATAATAATTTTGAAATACAGTGCTAAAGGAAGTGGTTTTCATGAAACTGTGCATTATATACGCTCGGTTAATGTGGTACATACCGTTTGCTTGGCTTCATTTGACTTGTCTTTCTCATGTTTTTGCTTGTAAAGTGGGTGAGAAAAGTTCGACCAGAGAAACCTGTGCACTGACCAATCAATAGTGATATTTCTAAAGTTCCTGTTAATCAGTTCAGGAAACATCTTGGCGTCCCTTTTGATTGCATCCTCTCTGATATAAAAACTGTAAAGGTATCTCTGTATAGCTATACCATATTTTAGGAAATAACTGTAATTTTTTTAAAATTTATAATTTTATTTGAATCCTCATGACTTGAAGCTTAACAAGAGCTTATTATTTTTAAAAATCCTGTATTAAAAAAAATTTTAATTACTCTCTATTTTAAATTTTAAAAAATAGCTCTAATTTATCAAAGGCCTGACCAGTGTTAGGATAATTCTCATGAAGTCATTCATTATCATAATTTTACAAGGTAGACATTTTAAGTTTGCAGGCACCTGAGACTTGGAAAAAATTGTCCAAAATCTTGTGCCTAATAACGGATTCTAAAGCCTGTCTTTATGTCTAATAGCCAAGGCCATGGGCAGAAATGCAGCCTGTGAAATGACAGTTACTCTTTTCCTGCTCTGATTCTTCTAAAAAGTGCATGGGTCATACACAGGCCATTGCACCAAGCTGGTTGTGGGGGGAGAGGTGGGTATACCCTGTTGCCAAGAGCAGCCAACAACAAAGGCAGCAGGGCAAGGTTGCAGCAGAAGACCAAGGTTGCAAAACAGCAGTAACGATTGCCAGTGGAAACTACCCCTTGTGTCACAGTTGGTGACAACTAACCCCAATTGCCAATAACCCCAAAGTAGATAGTATTTTCCTTTTAGTCACCCAGTAATCTAGTCATAAACAAAATAGATTTGCTTCACTGGCTTTGTAAGGAAAATGCCCATAGTTATGCTACATATCATCTAAGCATAACTTCTTCCTAACAATTAATTTTGGCTGCCTTCTATGAATCTAATATTAGCGCCAAACATTCCCTTTCCCACAAATTCAAGAGTAATCAAGCAAAGTTGACACCTTCTAGTGCCCACGTGGACCTCTTGGTATTTAGGGACCTTGGCAAATTAGTTACAGCTTCTTTCAGATGAGCCTTCCAGAGCTTTGTAAGAGTAAACAAACTTCAAAGGTCTCCCAAGGGGAAAAACTGTCCTGGCTAAGCCTATAATTTAGGCTATTTTTAGAGAAGTGCAACTCCATATAAGAGAGAGGCTCAAGGTAACCAGCTTCTTTTATACAATTAACTTTTTCTTTACTTAATTTTAAAGACTAAATGACAAGTAGGAAAGTGCTTTTTCAGGAGCGTGGGAGTCTTGAAGCTGTAGAAGGAAGACACACTGTGCATGGGTGTCAGTATGTGGGTGGGAGTTACAGATTACTGCTCTTTTGCTAGTCTAGAATAACTATGCATAAACATCTTTATAGTAGTAACTTGAACAGAATCAATAAATAAGCCTCTATTAAAGACACTTGATACATCACTTTAAGCATAGATTACATTACATCCAGAAACAGAAAAAATCATTTTACATCCACCAAAAAAGATTTTAACAGTGCCTTTGATTTTTGACAAAACAAAAGATAATGCAATTAAGTTTTTATTTTATTTTCAAAGATTAATTTAAAAGCTGGCATGCTATATTTCTTGAAAGTATCAAAGATAAGCTGGTTAGCTTTGTTTGTAGATATCATACCCTTAAAAGATTAAGCCCAGGAAGTGAATGACAGTAACACCAAAGAACACATCAAGGGCTTAGTATTAATGATCAGTCACAGATTTCCTCTGACCTTGCCCTTAGGGGCTATGTGATGGACACTTTGCTAGTTAACACAAACAGTCACTATTTCGTGCAACTAGTAATAGGATTCTGTCCTTACAAATGAAGAGGAATCCAGATAATGTACACATGTAGTACAAGTACTTTGAAGACTTTCAACCATAATGTGAGATGTTTGAATTCCATAAAAAAGGGAGAAAGCATTAAAATAATTATAATTGTTTATCTGTTGAGTTTAGATACACCAGGTACACATTCTCATTTTTCTCATTCACTAAATTTTGCACATTTACATTACTTACTTAATTGATCATAATTACTCACCATTTCATATGCATTGTCCTTACTGGACTGTATATTTCAAGAGGCTTCAGGTCTAGTTTTGCTTACGAAGTAGCCGCAGACTCAAGGAAAGACTAGAATTATGCCAGGTGCTCAGTGACTATTTGGAGACTGGATAGGAAAGTTGGCAGCAACAAGGTTTAGAATGAAAATGCAACAGTAACTGGTGAGCTGGTGACCTATGACCAGAAAAGTCTGAAAATGGAAAAGAATGCTCCACGTTGTCTAAAAACACATTCATTACTCGGAAGGATAGGTGGAATCAGGCCCTGTCAGCAGTTACTCATTGCTAAGCCCATTGCGGAAACATGGGCATTCAGATCCATCCAGGTGGGACCAGGAGGGTCATTTGGATTGATGGCACATTCACAAAGGCCATAAACTAACACGTCTAACATTATCTTCAAATGAGTTTCAAATGAGAAATGTTCTGCTAATTTGTTTGTTTTTATAATTTAACTATGCGAATTTATTGTACCAATTTATAAAATATATTAAAATGTAGAGAATAGTTTTTTGTTGAATATACGTAATTTTATGTATGAGTATGTAACGGGTGAAGACATATATATCTTCAAAAGGAAGTGGTCAAGGATATACTTTATCTCTCAGAGGCTCTGATGTCACTCTCAGGGGGGTGCTTATGATCACAATTTTTTTTTTTTTTTGAGATGGAGTCTTGCTCTGTCACCAGGCTGGAGTGCAGTGGCTCAATCTTGGCTCACTGCGACCTCCGCCTCCTAGGTTCAAGTGATTCTCCTGCCTTGGCCTCCTGAGTAACTGGGACTGTAAGCATGTGCCACCACACCCAGCTAATTTTTGTATTTTTTAGTAGAGATGGAGTTGCACCATGTTGGCCAGGCTGGTCTCCAACTACTGACCTCATGATATGATCAAATTTCTTAGCAAGAGACAGGGCATAAAATTTTAAACAAAATTCAACCTAAGCATTTTAGAATATGTAGGATTCCCCTTTGAGTGATCTTAACTGTTTGTCTTGTCTGTTTTTAATCCTGTGGACCACTAATGCTTACCTGGTATAAAGTGAAACATATTTTGATTGCCTAAGAAGCACCACTTCCAGCCATGTGCATGACAGAATGTACCACCTTGCACCACCAGTTTAGCTACCCACAACTAGTCCTAACTCCCTCATTTCTTTTCTTTGTTTCTGTTTTTTTTTTTTTTTTTTTTTTTTTTTTTTTTTTTTTTTTTTTTGAGACGGAGTTTCGCTCTTGTTGCCCAGGCTGGAGTGCAATGGCGTGATCTCGGCTCACCGCAGCCTCCGCCTCCTGGGTTCAGGCAATTCTCTTGCCTCAGCCTCCTGAGTAGCTGGGATTACAGGCACGCATCACCATGCCCAGCTAATTTTTTGTATTTTTGGTAGAGACGGGGTTTCACCATGTTGACCAGGATGGTCTCGATCTCTTGACCTGGTGATCCACCTGTCTCAGCCTCCCAAACTGCTGGGATTACAGGCTTGAGCCACCGTGCCCGGCCCTAACTCCCTCATTTCTAGATGCATATGGGCACCAGCCTACCCAAATCCAATTCTATTTGAGACCGAGTTTCCTGCAGATAATTCCGTTTCTGTTGAGCCAAATAAACTTTATTTGCCAAAGGAAAAAAATGGAACAGATCAATGGATTGCTGCCTATTCTGAGTAATTTCCATTTCCTCAATTCTAGCTTCTTGCAGAGTTTAGGCAAGAAACTGGCAACCTTGGGTGTGCTTTGGAATCACCTAAGGGGCTTTTTAAAAAGCTACAGATGCTTGGATGCTGCTCCCAGAAATTTTGATTTAATTTGTCTGGGTTGCAGCCCACCTATCCAAAATGTAGTCGGAGTTAAGAGCCACAGCCACAGTTTCAGTTTCTTCATTATGAGCATGGGGTCAGAATTACCTTACATACCTCTTGTGATAGTTCAAGGAGATAATGTGTGACCTTCGAGTCCCTAACACTTCCATTCCTCCTTTGCTTCAAGGAAGACAAATGAAAAGGAAAGACGGGGTTGGCAATTCTGGGAAGGTGTGGAGGAGGGATCCTACTGCAGAGTTCTTCCAGTGAGCAGTTCATTAGGGTTAACAAGCTATCCTTTGTTAAAGCTAACACTCTTGAAGGATTAAGCCTCATTCTCGCCTTAGTGTGAATGGCTTTAATCAGATAATCTCCTATCACCTAGTTAAAGATTTGTTACTGAAAGTCTAGGAGAGGCAAGGAGAGAGAGTTGCAAGGCCAGTTTGGAATTCGCGGGGGCAAGCCAAAGAAACCTCAAACTCTAGGAAACAAACCTGATACTAGTAAGCATTCCATAATGACAGCAAGAAAAATCTGAAAAACAAACTTTCTCCTCATGTTACTCAGACAATACTTGTTAAAAGTGTTTTTCTGATCAAGTCTTTTATCTGTCTGATAGCCTTTCATGACTTTTTTTCTGACTTTCTTTCTGCCACAAAGCTCTTAGCAAGCGTCGGTAATTTTACCATTTGCCAGCTGCTTGGGAGTCCATGAGGAGCAAGGCCTTGCCCAGTCCTATCCTCCTTGCCATCTGCTTGGCACATGGTAAGCACGCAGGGTTTGTTGAATTTAACTGAATGGTTTCATTTGCTACACTCTTTTCCAACTGTGTGTTTTCCCCTATGTCTGTCCCCAACCGCTAGACTATGAACACCTTGCAAAAGACTTAATAATTTCTTTATCCCCCGTGCCAAGCACAGCCCTTGGCACATAGTCAGTAGTCAATGAATATGTGTTAAATGTATTAAGAAGCAATAGCCAGGGCACTGATGCCTAAGTTATTAAAATTAATTTATGACTGTACTGCTCAGTTCCCACTCTGTTGGACAAGGCACAGAGGAAAGAAGAGAAAAACAGATATATGAAACTCCCACCATTTATTAATGGGACAAATGTTGTTCTTATTAAAAGATCTCTTTAGAACATCTTTTGAGACATGATTTGAAGGTAATTTCAGGAAACTCAGGCAAGAAGGAATAAGGGGAGCTAACAAAAGATCCACAGAGAGAACTCACACAATGGAATGAAAAGAGAGGGATGTGGAATATCATAGAAACCAAAAAAAGAAATGTCAAAAATACGATGAGTAGGTAGATAGATGCAGCAGACATTTAGGAACATCAGCCCTGTTATTGGCATTGTCAAAGACTGGTTTGCCTTTAGGAATAAATAAGACAAAGGGCCATATTTTTTTCATATTTGTTTTCTACATGAAACAGGGTTACTATGCAGAAATGTTTGGGTTACAGTATATAAAACAGTTACAGTACAACATTTATATTAAAAGGCCTATTAGATACTATTTTTAAAAGATTGCAAGGGAATTCTGGGCTAAATGACAATATAAAATTTTGTCAAATGGTAGAAGATGTTTTACAGCATTACACGTAATCATATAAGCATAAATAGGTAACATGTCAATTTTGACCTTCTGGCTATATTTTATATTTATTTTTATATCTGTTTAATTTATTGAAGGACCATGATTGTATATTTCCTTTTCTTTAATGACAGACCATAGTAGAAGGTGTGTGTACATGCCAGGTAGAGCATTTATAATATATTATATGTTAGACAGATGAATTCAGGAGCTTGGTGTACTGGCTGTGAAACACTGTGGGGTAGGAGGCTTGACCTCTTATTGGCCGCAAGGCTTTGGTCAAGGGCCAATTCTCCAGCTTCCATTACCTCATGAAAAATGAAGATTATATATAAATGATACGGGGATGTCCTTTGTTTTATGAGACTGTCTTAAAAGATTACATTTAGAAAAGAAAATGCATATATAGTACAGTATTGTCTATGCTTTTAAAAATGCATTGGAAAAGCCTAGAAGGAAATAGACTGTAATACAAACAGTGACTATCTCTGGGAACTGGAAACACTGGTGATTGTTATAAAAATATTCTAACTTCGCTAATTTTGAATTTTCTATATTGTGTTGACTCCAAATAAGAAATAAGTCACACACATACAGGCATACCACATCTCGCTTCCCTCAAGGTATATATCTTGTGAATCATGAGTCTTATGGCTTCTCTTCAACTCTGAGATGCAAAATTCTAACATTTGTTGTACCCCACTGCTGAGAGTCTTCAACCAAATCACTTTCTGCTGCTGGACCCCCAGCCATTTGCTGCCCATTGCTCTCCTAGACAGAGCCTACTCTTGGTTTGCTCTCATTCTCAGCAGTGGTGCACTTCTTGCGTTTTGTTCTGAGATTAAACTGTCATCCTCCACAGAGCAGTCAAGAGTTAACTTTACAAACATTTAGTTATCTTTGTGAAAACCAAATTTAGACAATGTTCTATCACCCCACTCCCACCCCTGCCTCTAACATATCAAACACTTCAATGGTTCCCAGTGACAAAAAGTATCATGGTTGTAGTTTTGCATTTTGAGTGTGATTAATTTGATGAAGATTCATTTTGTTTCCTCTTTCTTGACTGTAAGCTCCTTGAGGTTAAGTAGTTTTTATTCACCATTGGCTCTCTAGCCCTACCATGAAGTCAGGCCTGAGGGCTCTTGCCATGCAGTCCTCATTGCTTTGAATGCTCTTTCCCCAGCTATTCCTCACTTAACCAAGAATGTTGCTGGCATATGACCATCTCAGTCCTCCATTGTGTTTTACATATCCTCCCCTCCAAATCCCCCAACCCGCTTTATTTTATTTCATGGCACTTACCTCCATCTGAAATTACCTCATATGTTTATCTTTTTTTTTTTTCTTGACTTATTTTTTGTTGCTTGCCTCCCCTTAGTAGAATGCAACCCCTTTGAGGGAAGTGATTTATCTGTGCTGTTCGTTTCTGTAACCACAGTACCTAGAATGGGAGTTTGCCATGGCTGATGCTCAATAAATGTTCATGAAATGAATACAGTCATTGTATGAAAAGTGTTTTCTGAATGTAAAGAAGAAAGGAAGGATTAAACAACGGAAAGAATAAAAGAAGGAAAAAAGGAAAGAAGGAAGAAACTGAGGAAGGAAGAACTATATTCTTGAAAATCTAATGTGGCACCTCCTCACATTAAACTTGGGGAACTGTTAGGGCTATTTTAGAGCTTCTTCTTGTCTTCATTGTCTTTATGAAAAAAAAAAAAAAAAGACAATGAAAATAAATGGCCTGAGAGAGTGAGAAGACACTAATGTCAGTTCTGCTCTGCCATGGTGCCAAGTTCCTTATATAATGCACTCCTCTGGTTTAACAAGGGAACAAGGCCAGATGTTCTCTAACATTCCATTCAATGCTAAAATTCTATTAGTCGGAACTTGTAATTTCAAAATGTATTTGCCTACTGCCTCTCTATTGCCAGATTTTAAAATAATGATACTGAACATGTAAATTCAACTTTTAGGTAAAATAGCTTAATTGAGAAATGCATAATAAAGTTAATATTTAACTGTTTTGAATTTTATAAACATTTAGTAGCAAATATTGACATTATATATTTTCACATTCATGTGCTATACATACTATACATACAATATATTGTATTATGTATCAAATATATATATAATATCTATTAAAATATATATTTTTATTTTTAAATCATGAGCATAAAGAACTTGTTTTGTGTGTGAAATATATAAAGGTCTTTGAAATTAAACTGAATTCGCATAATCCTATCAAGCATATTTATTCAAATATAGAAACAAGTTTGAATTCTACAAAAGGTCTCAGCTTTTTCCTCAACTCTGTTATGAAGTTTAATGTGATACATCTAATGCATCTACTTAAACTTGATTCTCCATACAAGAATGTTTGCAACTTTTGATTGCCTTTTAAGAATCATCTATATTTAAACATTGATTAGGAAGCAGAGTACATGAGACTAGGTTCTGGATTTGACACTATCTTTCAATCAATTATTTTTATCCTGGTATAATAAAAATAGTATTTTTAAAGAATATACCTCTTGAGATATTTTTATTTAGGTGATTTGTGTGTGTGAGTGTGTGTCAGGAAAGACAAGTTATACTGGAGGGGCAGTGAGAGCTTATTGAGCTATGAATGCAGTATGCAGAAGAAGTAAGTCACAATTCACACATGCACTCACATACTTATACAGGTGCCTTAAATATTCCCATTGGAATGAAAAAGATAAATGCTGCCATTATCTTTATCTTTATTATTGGTAAACAGGGAGCTGATATTATCTATATCCCTTAACTGTATTTCTATTGAGATTCATTGGTATAATTAAAACTTAAATGGACTAAAGTATTTCAGGAACCTGAAGTGAACACTCTTTTCTTTATTTGAAATGTAGTTTTATTTTACCTGAAATTGTTTTCTATAATTTCCCTTTCCACCCACGAATAACCTCCTTTTTATATTCATGGATATACTCATTTATGAACCTGTGGACTATAATGACACTTCACAAAAGTAGGAGAAACCATAATGTTCTCCTGGCACTGAGGGAATAGCAATGGCATTCTAAATGAGGAACTATTAACTTTTTATTACTATAATGATTTTTTAGTAATTTCCATAGTTTGAAATGTGGTTAGGATGCTGCTGGCAGTTGAAAGCTGACAACATGATTTAATAGTTTCAACATATGATCTGGTGTTTGTTACAGTGCTTTAAAATTTTAAATGCCATCATTCATGTTCTAATGCTATCAATGGTAAATTAGGCCAAATCAGTGGTAATGTAGTTTTATATCACAATTTATTTGGACTCATTTTGAATTATAGATTGACCGTTGTTTTATGAGTTTTCTTAGCCATCCTTTTTCTCTGTATCTAATGTAAACTAACATCATTTTCCCTCTTCTTTGTCATTTACCAGGATGGTTATTCTGTTTCTAACGTTAAAGGATCATCCCTGTATTTCTTTGTATTCTGTCATGGAGCAAAAAACATGTCTCAGTTTCAATTTCTCTTTTGCTCCCAGAAGCTCCCCCCTCCTCCAGTGTTGAAGTAGAAACAGTTTTCGCTCTCGCACCATAAACAGGTTCAAAAGTCCCGTGTTTCACCATGTTGCCCCAAACAGCAAATTTTCTAACCCACATGAAAAAAGAACACATTTCTAACTTGGAATTCTACAGGGGTTTGTGTTGAAAACAAATTTCTACCACCAGGATTAGTCCTTAGTGGTTTGCAGGCATTCTGAGCAGAGGGGCATGGAAGCCAGCTAGGGCACCAACCTGCTAGCAGGTGCAAAGTTTGCTCTGCTAAGAAGTTAGGCCTTCAATATCATAGAGAATGGGAGGCAAAATGAAGAAATTAAAACGCAAGTAGCAAGCAATTCAGTAGGCTAAGCCAGGGATTTGGGAGTCTCCCAAGGCTCCTCCCTTCCTCATTCCCTGCATGAGTCATTTTTCCAGTCTGTCCACACCCATTCACCCCTCCAGCCCACACTCTCATTCACCCTCCAAGCTGCCACCACAGGAACTTTCTGCAATACAAGTCCAGACTCCATTTCTGGCCCTTGCTGCCTAACTTTTCCAGTTCATTAGCTTTGACAGTAACGTTGAAACTCAGATTAACACAGACCTACTTTCAGCGTCATCTCCTGCCACTCTCCTCTACTACCCTCGCCTCACGTCTCACAGAAAGGCCTAGAAGGCTGTATATGCCTTGTATATGCCCTGCTCTTTTCGTTTCTTTTGAGACAGGGCCTTTCAATGTCACCCAGGCTGGTCTCATAAACTCCTGACCTCAAGTGATTCTCTGTCCTCAGTCTCCTAAAGTGCTGGGATTACAGGTGTGAGCCACGCCACCCAGCCTGTCCTGGTCTTTTCTCTTCTCCACCTGGACTCTACTCCCTTTTGATCTTGCTAAATCGTACACACCTTTCAAAGAACCAGTTAAACGTAAATCCTCCAGGAACTCTTTGTTCGCTATCCTCACAGCCCTCACAGGATTGCCTCCGACATCATAGTACTTATCCCTCATTACTTGGTTTGTCTCTCACCTAGTAGAGGTGTTATCCTTGAGTATAGACTGTCTTACCCATTCTTGCATCACTGGCATGGTAGGCACTAAATGTAGTTGCTGAATGCTTAAGAGGAAGGGAAGTCTTCATAGCTTGGGGTAGTTACGAATGGGCAGATAGAAAGTTCCCATCCCTTTTCTCTGAGAAAGTGTCAGGGTCCTTTTAGTTTGCTTACACTGTGTGGGTACTTGAGTTCTTTTAAACGATTAACGCTGGGAAGAGGCACCATTTAATTAATTAATTTGTTCTGGGAGTAATCAGTGCACAATTTTAACTCAGTGCTTTGTAGATCTAGCTAAAGGTCAAGAACTCAAGTCAGCTGTTAGTGCCTCTGGAAGGTATTTCTGCACTTTAGCACCTTTCTGATGCTTTTCCTTCACCTTGAGCTGGCCTCACTCTCTTCAACACAACCTAACCTGCAGGAAGAACGTTGTACCATATCCAGCATTTTTGTCCCAAATTGTGTCCCAACAGTGGGACAAACGTTTTTCATCACAGTCATCCTTGAACAAGTTATCAGAATTCCTTACGAAGGAAATCCTGCCCCCAATCTCCAAAACTTTATCATACCACAGACGTTCAGGATTCTTTCCATTCAAAGTGAAGCCAAGTTACACCTTATAACACCCAGTGAATTATGATATGGGGCTGTGGTTTATTTGCTCTGGCGACAATATGGCTTACTTGCAGTGAAATATCCCGGTATTTAATATGTTATAAATATAAATATATAATGTAAAATATATATTTATATTTAAAATTAAATATATATTAAAAATAATATATTACTTTCAAAGAGGAAGCTTTGCTTTCTATAAATCATAGTGCAAAGTTGAGAATACATTGTAAAGTCCACATATTATTTACAAACTAGAAGGAAAGCTGGATGTGAGTGTCTGTGCTTGTGTGACACTTTCACTAAGGAATTCCAAAACTGTGGACGGCCTGTTACTTGAGAAAAATACACAGGGGCAGTCTTGCAGATGTTTTTCCCGCCTGTTCGCCCTCCAGGTTCAGAAACTGGTGCATTTTAAGGCGGCACTCCCAACAGATCCCAGGATTCTAGTCTTACAGGTTTCCAACCTTCAGTCTAACCTTCCAGGCTTCCTTGCAAAGCCCGGTGCAGGGGCCTCTTTCAGAATGAAGCCGCCGATGAGCCCGGCTAGTCGGCAGGAGCAGAAGTAGCGGGAGGACGTCCCGTCTGCACGCCTGCCGCGAGGTTACAATGCTGAACGCAAAAGATGGAAGATACCAACGGGAGGCCGAGGGGATCCACGGCGCCCACGCGGGCTCCCGCCTCCTCTTGCTCTCGGCGCCGCGGGGAGAGCGCCCGTGACCCGTCCTTGCGGACTCTGTCCGGTTGAGGGGCGCCTCCGGGGCCCGGGGAAGCGCGGGAGGGCGCCGGCGGAAAGTTGAAGAGCGTTTTCCTCGCCGCCGCGTGCATTCAGGAGCTCGAGGAGCCCGCCCTGGGCTTCCTGGTGGGGCTGGGCGGGCGGGGGAGGGGCCGCGCGGCGGCGGCGGAAGCCAGACCTCGGCGATAAGAGGCTGCACGGCGGCATGCAACAGTCTTTTCACTGCAGCTGAATGAGTCGTGGCGCCCACAATGCTCCCGTGACAAGGAGCTGACAAGTTCTGTTTTCCGTCGCGGGCATCTTGGAATCATGACTCCCACAATGCCTTGGGCACTCGGTCGACAGTCGGGCCGCCTCCGAAAAAACATGTGAGAGGTAAGTTTCCATTTTCACAGTTTCCCCGCGCCGCTCCGCCGCGCTTCATTGTTCGGACTCCGGCGGGGCTGCCCGTGGCTGAAGGAGGAAGTGCAAGGACGTGCCTGCCGGCCGCGGCTCCCCCGGGCCGGGGCGGGCCGCGCGCGGCGGTTGGTTCCGCGTCCCTGGGCACCTCCTGCCCGGGGGAAGGCGGGAGGCTGAGCTGCCGCCGCTCCTGCGCCCTTCCCCGCCGCGGGCTCTGCGGACGCTGTCACGGCGCGGCCGGCGCACGGCTTGGCAGCCCGGCGGGACCGAGGGAGAAACAGGGGGGCGAGAAGAGAAACAGGTGCGTGCGAGTGTACTCACAACTTAATGACCTTTGTCGGGGGAAGGTGCGAGCCCCTCCCAGGCGAGCGGCGCGCGGGTGCTCCCGGCGGCTCCCGCATCCCTGGCCCCGGGGCTGCCATCCCGCCCGGCTTTCATCTGGGCCAGATATGTGCACGCAAAGGTTAATTCTCTGCCTGCTACCCATAAATTACGCATGACATGTTTAGCTGGGCTGCCTTATATGGAGAGTGTTGTATTTCAGGCCAGTTTGCCTTTTGCCAAGTTTACAGGGCGGAAGACGCCCTGTAGGAGAGGGCTGCCTCCTCCTCCTCTTCTTTTTTTTCATCGTTTTGTAGTGCGTCACTCAAAAACTGTAAGAAAAGTAAGTATAGAAGCTTTTTGGGTGGAGCCGCAGTTGATTGATTGAATTGCTTTCATGAAAGGTTGAAAAGAATGAAAAGTAGTTAGTACTTGGGTTTTGGTTTTTAGACAAAAGCAGGACAAATAGGTAGCCCCCCTACTTTTTTTTTTTTTTTTTTTTTTAAACGGAGCCGGAATCTGTTATTGGTAGTAATGTGTCATGTGAGAATACTTTGATTCCAGAGCCTGTAACACGAGCAGGTATATGGTGACGCTTATGCTTTATGCCTTCCCCTCGCACAGCACTTTACAACTGCAAGGGTGTTGCTGCCAGACTGATACTGTGTTCTTAAGGCTCTCTGGGGCCGGGAGGGAGAGTATGCGGCTGTTGGGATTCTGGGGTGTGTTTCTATAGAGTATGCCTCCCCAGGATGAAAGTTGAGTAAGAAGCTGCCAGAAAGGTTGTTGCCCCTGACTTTACCTTCAGTGGCCACCAGCACAGGCATAAGACATAGCAGATGGATGGCAAACTCTGCCATATACTCTGAGGAATTTCTTAAATTAATACGCTAGGAGAGAAGTCATAATTAAGGCTTTTAGACTTTCGGGCCCTCTGCAATGTGCTTTGAAATACTACACCGGTGGACAATGTGTCCTTCCTTCCTAGGTTTGAACACTGGTTCTATACAGAGGATGTTGAGTACGTAACTATTCCATACCAGCATAAGAGAGCCACTCCGTAGTTATCTCTGTGTGGGTTCCTAAGTGTGTTGGTGTTTCTCCTTGCTGTTGAGATAAAACATTATCACCCAGACAGAAAATGAAAGTTCAACGGCTGTAAAATTCATCCCAAGAATGTGCAATTCAATACTTAGAATGTCTTAGATGTAGTTATGGACAGAGGCACTGAATAAGTTATTTTGTGGCCTGAGAATGCACATCACTGTCACTTATATCTTTCTTAAAGTTGGTGACAACTACAGCTCAAAACTTTTTTAGTTTCCTAATGTTCCAATTTTCATCTGTTTTGTGTATTTGCATGGGAGTTACTTTATTATTATTATTACTATATTGTTAGGTCTTTTAAAATGTAGGCATTTTTTTAGTTTTCTTTGTTTAGTGGGGGGTTTCCTTGCTGAAGACTACAAAAGGTGCCTTTTGCGTTTTAAAGAACAGGTTGGGTCAGCAACAGAAAACCTTTTCATCTGTAATTATAGTGTCACTTAAGACATAATCAGATTTCATTATTAGTAAGACTCAGAAAAACCTCACATATGCCTAGTTTAATTTTTTTTCCTCATGTAACTATGAACAAGTTTGTGTGTAGATACACATCAAGTGTGGTACTCTGTGTGGTCATGCCAAAGAGAAACTGAAGTGTTATATGGTTTGAGATATTATTGCTTGTGTTTACAGTTCCACATTTGAGGCAAAGTTAGACTCCAAGTTGAATTCATTAAATTTTGATTCCAACATTCTGTTCTTCCTTTAGGCACAGAATTCCTATGAAATGAAACACTGGGTTTTGTTCCAGAACAAGAACAGACTATCCCAAAATTTCTCCTAGGGGAAAAAAAGAGTAAATTATGTTTCTCATTGAGGAAGAGTGTGTTACTTTATTATATAAAATGCCCTATCTTCATTATAAGCAAAAAAAAAAAAAAAAAAAAAAAAAAAAAGCCCTTACATTTGTCACTGTTGCCATACATTAGGCTTTTGATAGATCTATTTATGGAAACAGAGAATAAATAGTTTTGCTGCACCTTCTGGTTTTCTGCTTGGTGATAGATTTGCAGATTAGAGAACATCTCAGGTCTTGCTTAGAAGAAGCTGAAAAGAATAGGTGATTGGGTTTTTAAAATTTTGTAAGCAAAGGCATTAGGGTGGGTGGTAGATAGGAGAGTCAAGGGAATGGAGGAAAGAAGTGAAATAGGTTCAAGAAGTGATTGGCTCAAAATAAAATCCCAACAATATGGATTATAGAGAATGTGACATAGGAAGATATTTAAAGTGTATGGTCTTTTAAACCAAAAATCTTCATATTTTTGGAAATCTAGAATGTACTGTCTAGTACAGTAGCCACATGCGACTATTGAGCATTTGAAATGTGTCTAGTCCAGATCAAGAAGTGTAAAATACTACTGGGTTTTCAAAACTTTATATGAGGGAAAGAATGTAAAACATCTGATTAATGTTTTTATATTGATGATATGTTTTAATGATAATTTTTTGATATATTGATTCTAATAGAAGATCTTACTAGATTAACTTCACCTGTTTCATTTTTTTTTTTTTTTTTTCACTGTGGAGTCTAGAAAACTTAATGTAACAAATGTGGCTAACATCGTATTTATTTTGGACAGCGTTGTTCTAGAATAAAGTGGGAAAACAATATTCTGGGAGAAAGCTTAAAGAGTTTGCTGGTCAAAACACAATAAAATTGACTTCTTATACATAGAAATGCCTTGTCTTTCTTACCCATTGTAACCAAAATTTGAGAAAACATACCACCTAACATCTATTTTTACTTCCTCAAAGCTGCTATTTAGTTTAGAGATTTCATGGTGAGATAGTAATAATAGAGAAAAACTTATAATTAGAGAATGAGTCTTAACACCTCTCAAAGGCCAAAATAGAGTATGATTGTTACTTAGGAACATTTTAGAGACACTGTACTTATCATTGTCCTGAAGTTACCAAACATAAACAGTCACTAAAATTATTTTAAAATAGAGTTTTTAGTAAATAGCAATTATCTTCAAATGCTTAATATGTGTTTTCTTTTGCTAGGACTTTCTTTAGAAAATTAAAAAAGAAAAAGAAAAAAAAAAAACCCAAATCCAGGGTCCTGAGCAATGGCTGAATTCATAAGAATGAAAGATTTTTACCTGCAGATAAGAGGGCATTATTTTGAATATTAGGAAAAGTAAAAATGTATTTCTACTGTAACATTATGGGCTTTGAAGAATTTCTATACATGGAGACACTGTCTTTATAATTTGAACACATTCTTGAGAAAGCATCTGACTGGTAAACAAAGCACAATGGCATAGGTCCTGGAAACATTCCTTTCAGATATTTTCATAACTGAAGTACATTTTGCCATTCACAGTGAGTGTTAAGTTGAAAAAATGTGGTTCTTTTCTAGCCATATAAAGTATGCTTACTGTTATTTTCTTGAAGGATGCCAAAAAATGTAAGATGGATGTTGTGGATTCTTTCTGGGGAGAGAGCTAGATTGTGTATAGAGCCTGAAGACGAGTTGCCTCTCGGCTTGGTGCCATCTTGAATCTGTGTGAGGCATAGCTTCCATTAGTGTCAGTGCGTGTCTGGAGGGTGAGGGGAAGAATGATCCCCATTAATTTTGTATATTGTTTCTGATGAGTCATAGCGGATATTCACTAATGGTAGGAGAATTATTGATTGCAAAGCAGAGGATTCAAGAAGAGCTATTGTCATATGGCATTAACCATCTCTAGACATATTTTATATTTTTAAATTGAGGTAGGGAAATTGGTTTTTATGTAGTGTTTTGCATATTGTAAAATATATACATTATGTAAGCATTGCAGATGTATTCTGGAGGAAAAAATAGCAAATACTTAAGTGGTTATAGTTTTCTACATATTACTAGTTTTTTTTTTTAATAACAGATCCAGAACATCTCTTTCAGATAATCGTTCATGTTTTTAGAAAGGTATCTCATCATATGTGCCTATGACATCTGTAAAAATATGTATTACACACATCTTGAAATATTTGTGTTAGGAGTATTAGGTCTTACACATTTGGCTCTCTTTCTACCATTTTTGATGATGATTAAAATTTTACTATGAGTATCCTTTGTTAAAACTATGTTAGTTACTATGATTATCCTTTGTTAAAACAGTTCAGGAAATATTAATCTCAAAATGAAATGTAGCCATATTTGGACAGAGTAGAGAATTGCTTTTCCACAGGGATCAATTATTCCAAAAAGGTGAAGAAGTTTTGAAATATTATCATGCTTATATGCTCCAAAAGAAAAACCATTATTGCTTTTGACATTCTTTTAAGTAACTGAGAGATGTATACCTAAAGAGGTGAATAATAGTTGATAAAGGTACGTAAAATACATACTCCTGTGAAATGGGAGCACACAATTTGTATGTAAGGCAAGCAGAAGCATATAACTTTCCCCAAGACAATGCCAATTTATTCAAATCACCTGAATGTTAGATAATATCATACTATTAAAAAGAATTGTGGTAAATATGAAATCCAAATACCACTGCTGATGTCCATGCTGATATCAATTCCTTTCCAGTCCCTTTTTAGCTGAATTCACAAAATGAAGAGATAACTTTCTCCAAAGTAGTTTTCCAAAAATTTATATTTGACACTGGATTTTTCCCACATTTTCACTTTTAAAAGTTTAGAAACTATTAACTAAAAATAAACTTGTTTTAGGGAGCTAAGAAGATTCTAGACTTATGGGGACATATTTAGTTCTATCAAATAAGCATTACATTGCTGACTTGAAATATTATTTTATTATATAAAGTTGATTTATAAGTCAATATATATTGTAGAAAAATACCACACTAGGCTTAGTGAAATCTACCAAACTTAAATCAAGATAGATATACCTTGTCCTCAAAAAAAAAAAAAAAAAAAAATCTGATAGGCAAAATAAAAGCTTCGAAAATAACTGTAAAGTAGAAAGTGATATTTCATTAACAATGGCTGGGTAACATATTATGAAAGTTCAGATAAGGGAAAGTCTTAAGGTATCTCCACATAGAGGTAATAAAGGGAACAGTCCTAAAATGCATAAATAGTGGGAATAAGAAGTATTCAGTATGTTTCAGCCTTATAAAAATATTATTCTCTTAAAGCAGTCCTAATTACATCTATTCAGCAGTGGTTCTGTATTTTCCATATGTTTATAGATAACATTCAGATGTTGAATATTCATAAATGTTTTAGTTAATTTATTTTATCCAGGAGAAACATAATAGTTTCCAAATGTCCTATGCTGGATTATTGATAGACTCTGTCATTAGTTTTACTGTTGAGTACCATGAAATATCAGCTGTTGTAGCCACTGCATAGTTACAAACTGTAGATACTACAGTTTAATAGTCAATGCATGTCGTATGCTTGTAATATGCTAAATAGGAAGGATGCAAGATGAGGCTTTAAGCAGTTCCTGTTCATATTTAGAATATTATCAGACACTTTCTTAACATGGCTCAGCATTAGAATTTATAAACCACCTCAGCTTTTGCATCCAAAAATTTCAATCTTATATTCAATAATTTATCAGCATTTGTTGATGATTGTAAAAGTGGTATATTAGCATTTTATTTGTTTCTATGTTGTGTGGTTACAACGGTTACATTTTAGCCATGATGGGTAACTCTTTTTTTTTTTTTTTTTTTTTTTTTTTTGAGACGGAGTTTCGCTCTTGTTAACCCAGGCTGGAGTGCAATGGCACGATCTCAGCTCACCGCAACCTCCGCCTCCTGGGTTCAGGCAATTCTCCTGCCTCAGCCTCCTGAGTAGCTGGGATTACAGGCACGCGCCACCATGCCCAGCTAATTTCTTGTATTTTTAGTAGAGACGGGGTTTCACCATGTTGACCAGGCTGGTCTCGATCTCTTGACCTTGTGATCCACCCGCCTCGGCCTCCCAAAGTGCTGGGATTACAGGCTTGAGCCACCGCGCCCGGCCCATGATGGGTAACTCTTATCCTAGTAGAAAGAAAGCAGCAGGGTGGTCAAGCTAAGTGACAGATTCAAAGAATTGGAGGATGTAGGGCTTGCTGTGGGGAAGAAATAGATGAGAAAAGCTTTATGCCACTGACTAGGCTTGCAATTCGGTATTCCCCTACCAAAGGTCCCCTTACTGATAATTCTATTTACCAAATTTTGGTTTCAAGAAGCCAGGTTCTGAAGAGATATACCACCAGTTCCTATAAACATTGTATATAAATTGGGTTTGAAAGTCTAATATTATTCCAGTGCAGGCAGAACAACAAGAACAGACCTCACTGGGGGATACATCAGGTTTCTAAAAGTGGAACTCCTTTGTAAATCTAAGAAGTGATATCAATGTTATTATTACTTAAATACACTTATTTCAAAGTAGTTAAGTTTTTTCAAATTTCTTGAAAGAAACAGCAAATTTGGGAAAAAAAAATTTACTATTTTCATACCCTAGTTTCTAAATCTGTGACATTATAAAGCTGTAAGTAATTGTGAAAATAGTAGAAGTTGCCATTTGCTGTATACTTTTAAATAAGTTATCTCATTTAATCTTTTCCACAGCTGTAAAGTAGGCCTTTTGACTTTTATCTTAAAGCTCATGACTAGAACAATTTTTTCATTTGCAGAGATATGAGGCTTGTTATTTTGTTTATTCCAATGTTCCTGTTTTTAACCAGTTTTTCTTGTCTTGCCTCCACTGATTATATATAAAGAATACTGATGAGAATATAGCTGTAATAATGACTACTAACATTTTTGAATACTGTCTTTGTGCCAAGCTGAGGTTTATAAATTAATTCATGTATTCCTCAGAGCAACCCTATAAGTCAGGTACTATTAATATCCTGCTTTTGCAGGTTGGGGAACTGAGGCACAGATAAGTCCAGTTAATTGTGCAAAGGTGCTTAATTAGTAAGTAGCACAATAAGGAGTGGAACCAAGGTAGTCCAGTTTTAAAATCCATGCTCCTATGTAAAAGAACAAAAACAGATTTTAAAAATACTTATTTTGGTTACTGATAGGAGCTTGACAACATAAATGTTTGGAATACTTTTAAAAACTTGTACTTTCTACAGCATTTGAAGAGATTCTAGAAGAATGGGCAGAAAATAAGAGGATAGAGAGAAAAGGCCTGTGTGTGTGTGGTGTGGGGGTGGGGGTGGTGGGAGGCATTAATAGGATAGGAAGAAATGAGGAATCAGGTGTGCAAGGGAGATTGGTGCTATACTTTGGAGGTGTTTGATGAGCAGGTAGTAAGTTTAATAACACATAGTGTGGAACATAAACAGACATTTGGTCTTTAGGGCAGTAACCTTATAGGAGTTGTGTTTTGGTGACATTTTATAGGGGAAGAATAAGACACATATAGGATGAAGTAGAGATTGTGGTTGTACAGAACAGAGATGCAGGACTAAATGAGGGGAATGGCCCTAGAATGAAAAGGAGGACATGCATCCTGGGAGAAATGTGGTAAGTTTAGGCTGCATAGGATGTAGCAGCTGACTGGATATGGATATTAAAGGCAATGGGGGTATGAACAATTATTTTCAAAATAAAGTAAGAATTTTAAAGACTTTTTATTGATAAAAAATATTTAAGAATGTACATTAAAATGTCAGTAAGTGAAAAACATTTAAAATTATATTTTATCAGGGATTATACCTTGATTAAATAGAAGATACGTGTTATTTTCTTAAAACATTTCATTTCTATGCCAAGCTCTTTTAAAGCACTAAATGGTGACCTATAGGTCACCAAATTCTTTGTCCCAAATTGGTAATTTTAAAGTAAACATAATTTCAACTTTAGGCACATTTTGTTATTTGCTGAGAAATGTCTCAATGTCAACCAGGCGGTTCTCCTCTCTTATTAAATTCCATGCTCAGAATGCCTGTGTAACCTAGCCTTAGTGATAAACAAGGTGGCAGATAGATACATGATAAAACAAGTTTGCAATGTGCTCAATGTGGCTGACATTTATACTTCTCAGACCTTGCTATTTTAGGGAAGGTATCAGTATAACCAGGGCATTCTTTTTCCTGGAACTAAAAATCCTTAATAATCAGTCACTATTATAAACAGAATGATTTACATACAGGAATCAATAAACAGTTGCATTTGGTTAATGGTTATCTGGAGTTAAGAGGACAGTTATATTTCAAATAAAATAGAAAGCTTTATTGGAATACTTACAGGTCTTTTTAGTTTGAGGACCTTACAAGCTTTTTACAAATAAATGGGTTAAAATAGTTTAAACAGAAAATATCCGAACAATAGTAGATTGTTTTATTTCATATATAGTGAAAAATTTCCATAAAATCAAGACAGTTTTCAAGAAAAAGATTCTATTTATAAATAACTTATGAGTTATTTATGCCTATGTCCACAAATATACAGAAATTGCACTATTTATGTCTTTAAATGCAGTATGTTTCTATCAAGCTAGAGAATAATGTTGACAGTATTTTATTTTGCCTTTGTTAGTATTATGTGAAAGTCACACTTATTACATGCCTTTTTCTATTATTAGACTTTTTTTTCCTATGTAGTTTTTGCCGTGTGCTATAAAGATACAGTATGGTGAAAATCTCTTTAGCTATATCATTAAAATAATGCTTAGAAAATACTAATTTTTAAGTAACTAAGATTTAGCAGTATCTGACATTCTTTGCCTTCTCTATTATTCTGTCATTGGGCTAATTTTATCGAGACAAATTTATTCTAAATTATTTAAACTTCACTGCTGTAACATTCAGGGAGAAACTGCATTGTCTACCTAGTGGCATTCAGATGAGGCATTGGGTCTTAGGTACTGTATCCAAAAGACTTTTAAAAGATTTGATAAACATAGCAAAAGTGAAAAACAGAGGATAGAAGAAAATCTTTGATTCAGTAGTAGACGCTCTCTGAGGCATTGCATGAACTTTCCAAAAAATAATTTGAGAAGTGCCTAGCAATGGAAAAATACATACTTCAATAGGAAAGACTATAGAAAACCATACATACTCAAGTAGAATTCTGCTTAATGCTTTCTGGGGGACCATGTTTGCCGAAAATTGCCTATGGCAAATGACTATCTCAGAGTGATATCGTTTTGAGGGCTAGATTTTAAAAGCAAATATTTTATTGGGAGCAATTAATTTAGGAAGAATAGTATGATGCCTATTCCTCGTAATTGGTTAAAGTTTTACTAAGTGCTGAGTTCTTTTTCCTTATGACTTTACCATGATAGATCATAGAGGAATCAGTTCATCCTTTGTGTTTTGCTCAATAATCAATTAACTTATTTTGAGCACACTTAAAGTCAAAGGATTGTAGTAGGTCACAAGAGGGGGATCGAAAGTATAATTGCATAGTGTCTTTCCTTCTTTGACTTAATAATTGAGTTGGGGAGAAATACTTGAAAAGTTAATGCAAGGCACTATACAAGTTAGTACCAAAGGAGGAAATTCAAAGAGGGAAGGAAATTCGAAGAAGGAAGTTTTTGTGGAACTGAATGGCCAGGGAATGCTGTGTGGAAGAGGGGGCGTCTGTGATAGGCCCAGAGATATAAAGCACTCTTTTCAGAATATGCAGTGGCGTAGTAAGAACAAGGCGGAAGTAATGATGAAAGGTACCATATTTGAGTGTCTTTTCTATGTGAGGCCTTGCCAGTTTATATTCTTTTTGGAAAAACACTGAGTGAAGACAAACAACTTGGTAATAATAGTAGACAATGAATGACTTGGGCCTGTGAGGCAGGTATCATCATCCTCTTAGAGGACACAGATTTAGAGAAGTTAGCTTTTTTGCCTAAATCCACGTAGCTGGTGATCAGCCGAACTGAACTGAAGGCAGATGTTTTCATACTTCAAAACCAACATTCCCCACCCCCTGTCTCATCCCATGATTCTGTTGGAAATGAGTGTGGCATGTTTATGACACAGTAGTTTTAAAATTTCCCCCGTACAACAACTGACATAAGTCAAGAAGATAGAAATTTTAGTTAAAAGGCTGTCAGAAGTATTTTCATCTTTTTGCTTTGATGTTGGATTACAAATGGCGTATTGTTCGACAAATGCTTATACTCTGTTTCTTGGACTTGTTAAAACAAAATAGGCCCCCCATCTTCAGCAGATATGGTATGGGGTTGCAGTATCATGCTGTGTTATAACTGCATTTGGCAGTAGGTAGACTCATTTGGGAAGCTTTGTGAAGTTCGAAGACAATGTACTTTCCAATAATATAATGCTATAAAATTTTCACCAAGAAATGGTAGGGGCAAAAGTTTATAGATCATGGTTGTTTTCTTATTTTATGCTCTCATGCTATATCATTTTTATACATCAGTCTGTGCTGTCTGTAACTTGTGACATAGCCTGTGACTTTAAAAGATAAGGTATTAATTGTGGACTTGTGCTGTTGGAGAAGTGTCACTTTGCGAACAAATTCCTCTCTTCATAGAGCTATTTAGAACATACAGCAAATAAAAGTATGTGTTTTTAGAGAAAAGTTTATATAAAATGGAACAGTCTTTGCTTTGCTTTTGGCTGCAAAAGAAAGCATCCTTATTTAGCAAATACTGAGTGCAGTGCCAGTGTTCTACCTGTCATGCTATACCCTTTGGAGAATAAAGAGATAAGATGTGCCTGTTCTCAAAGTAATTTCCAGTATAGTGATAGAAATATTCAGAAATAATGGATGGGCAAAACAAAGTGGGCACAAAGAAGCCAAGAATAGGCTGTTTGTGGGCAGTGTTTGGAATTCGCCTAAAACCATTTGGTAGACATATTAACTCTTTAGATACTTTGTATATCTTGGAGAAAAGACAAAATCA
The DNA here is from genome assembly GCF_048565385.1 of Saimiri boliviensis. Lineage (NCBI taxonomy): Eukaryota > Metazoa > Chordata > Mammalia > Primates > Cebidae > Saimiri > Saimiri boliviensis. The sequence goes on from NC_133457.1 coordinate 16,153,391, forward strand.
ACTCGTATTTATTAAAATGATTTGACTCAATATGTAAACCATTTAGTTTTTCTGTTCAGGTATTTGATAAATAAGCACAATGCCACCATAGTATCATCCTGGACTAGACAGAATAAATTATTTCTGATGCTGGCACTTTTGGAGAAAGGTGGGGATATACAGTTCATCTGAATCTTCCACATGCTAAATTCCTGATTGGGAGCAGGTTAAAACACTCAGGATTGGTAACCAAGTTTCAGTGCTTACAACTTTTATGTTATCAGGAAAAAAAAAAAAATCAATAGGAGAGAGGTGAGTTGTATTTAACTTTAATGACAAAGGGTTTTAAATATGCACACGATGCTCTTTTTCCTCCATCTTTTCTTTGTGCACAGGAAATAAAGCTGTATTTTGTAGCCTAGCTTCCAGACTTTCAAATGTGAAAGTGCAACTGTGCATATTCTTCTGTAAGACCCCATTCAGCTGTGAAGTGTTGGTTCCTTGTGTCCAGGATTTAATCTGCATTCTAGGTTAGAAAATTCATAATTGTATTGCTTATTACTATTCATTTTAAATCATAAATATTTGTTTAAACCCCATTTCATATTAGGTTTTACTATAAGATTTTGATTGAAATTTTTAAGATAAATTAATATAGTTTCTGATTTTCTAAAGTGTATGGACTGTAGAAAAAGGCCTATTCATAAGTGAAGTAATGAAATCAAAACAACAAAAGACAAAAGCATAAGCCATTGTAATAATTATTAAAATAGCTACCTACTGTGTAGGAACTTCCTATTTTATGTGTGTGATCATACATAGCTCTTACACAATTTTGTGGGATTTATGCAGTACTAGCTCTCTGGCTTACAAGTGAGAAGATTGAGGCTCGGGAAGATTAAGGTTAGGGGATTTGCTCAAAGGTCATACCCTAAGGTACTGTGAGAACTGAGATCTCACCCCAGGAGTTTTGCTGCTTTTCTGCTTGTTTATTTCCATCAGCATGGTATGAATTAGATCCACAAATACTCATTGCATGTAGATTTGAGACCTACTCCAAGTTGATTCTAGAAATATTTAATGAAGGAGCTAAGATGTGGAAGAGGTTTTTTGTTTGTTTTTTTGTTTTGTTAAGTGTTTTGGTAATAAAAAAGCAGACTATGGAATGGACTTTGAAGTTTCCCTGGCTTTGAAAGGAGGGATATATCAAATGGCCTAATCTGCCTATGTGGTTTGCTCAGTATTAGTTATACTCACACCTAATACCTCTGCCCTAGCACTTGCCAAGATCAGCAAAATCTACTTTTAGACTCAAAATCATTACCACCTGTGAAGTTTCTGATGTCGCTTCTGAGTGACATAGCACTCTGTCAATTGGTTTGTTGGATGGCTTGCTGAATGTCACATTTTAAGACGTGTCTTGAGCCAAAAAAGAGTTTCAAATGCTCTTGTAATTTATTCAGCTGCATTATGTAATTCATTTTTTCATAATTAAAACATAGAAATCTGTTGCCAACATTAAAATATACAGGCATATCACTGAAAATTTAATAGCTCTACATTCACTCAGAAATCTCTGATAAACTTTTCTCACTTCCCCCCAAATCCCTAATGATTAGAGCATGTCCATGTGTGTATGTGTGCATGTTTTTTGTCATATCCATATGTGTCTGTATATTCCATAAATGATTGTGAAGTAGTGCATAAGTTGTAGCTAAAAATGAAAATGTATGAAGCTAAGGGATCCATTCTCCAATTAATGAATTAGTTGATAAATTTGCTCTGAAATATTAATATCATTTTTTGCTTCTCTGTATTGAATGCAAGTATGTGCTTGTGAAAATATAGTATCCACAGACTCTAAGTGGAAACAAAATAAAGGTATTCTAATATACCTATGCAAATTTAAATTTAAAGTTTTAACCCATTTGTATGATAAAAGTTTTGTCAGTGACCTGATATCAATGGATTTGAAAGTAATTTTACCTTTACCAAGAATTCTCAGGAGTGTGTGTGTGTGTGTGTGTGTGTGTGTGTGTGTGTGTCTTCAGATTAAAGATTCCATGCTGATATACTAATTTTTTGGCAGGAAAATTAAGCATCTATATTTCAGTTTAATAGTACTATGATAAATGAAATATATTAAACATGCAGATTCTGTTACATTCACCTAATATTAATTGGAATTTTTAATATTCTAGGCACTGTGCTAGATATTGAATGCAAAATGTTAAACATAAACTGATAGTAAGTACAGTTACAAAATTTAGACATCTCTCAATTTTCATATTGACCATTGCAGAAATAATGACATTTTATTATATTTTGTTGCCACATTTTCAATAATTAAAACAATTATTTATAGATGCCAGTAAATATTTATTTTATAGTATCTACCAATGTTAGATTTACTACGCATAAACGAAGTATTTTATTTTCGTGTAAAGAAAAATATCATTTTATGCTTAGAATCAATGCTTTACAATTGTGCAAGAGAAATAGCATCACAAAATAATATGGAAAGAGAAAACTCATTTTGAGCAGCAGCAAAATATTGAGTTTAAAAGGTCAGGCTAGTACAGGAGGCTCCAGTTTTGCCACTCACTATGCAGAATGCTGTGACAGCCAGGGCTGATACAGCTGAAAATATCTGCAGCTTTGGAAGCCTTGTAAGTTTCAGAAGGTCATTTTGGCATCATGATAGGAGCACAGATTCACATGGAAGGTCAAACTGGACAGCCAGGCAAGAAGATAGGTTGCTGAACCCAGTGCTTGCAGATTTTAAAGCAATCACCAACTGCAGTAACTGAGTATTTTAATTCAGTGTGGCCGTCTTTCATTGAAATATTTATAGAAGAATGAGCTTTACGTGGTGGGGAAATTCTAAATTGTTTTTTCTCTTCTGAAACTTTAAGTGTTGCATCTACAATGTTCCGTTCCCTGGTATCAAGACACGTTACTTTAATTTTATTCATATATGATGTATTCTCCATCAAGCTTACAAAAGTAAAGTGCACATCAAATAATTGCAGATAAATCAATTTACGAGGCAGAGAAATGAAACAAATACTTAAGACAAAATTGAGCACTAAATTTATCTCTCAGCTTCCTGGCAACTGAAGCAGGAGCTTTAGGAAATAAAATAAATCCTGAGTTTATTTAATAAGATTTCTTCAGATCCCATATACTGTCTTATTCTTAGCCCTTCAGGTGCTTAAATATTCTGACTCTATCCTTGGGTGAAGTCTTGAATGGGTGAATTCCAATTAATTAAGAAGCGAGGGCTGAATTCTTTAGCCTGCCTTTAAGGGCCTTACTGATTTTGGCTTCAGCCTAAAGTTCCAGGTTCATCGCCTGCCAGCCCCATTACATACGGGTGTCCCATACAGACCAGTTCTCCCAGTGTACGTATGCAGTGGTTTCCCACATCCTTGCCATTACTGTCTGTGTTTCTGCAGTCTGGATTGACACTCCTTTTTGTCTCTGTCTACACAAATGAAACTTGTCCTTCCAGACCAACTTTATATTTCTTATCCCTCTTGATGAAACTACCCCAGACCTCTCTCTTTAACTTACCAAACTTTATTGTTACCTTTGACGTGTACTTCTCACTTTCTTTTTTATATATAGTTATTTGTATGATGGATTTATACCTTTAATTAAGCATCAGATTCTTCAAAGGCTGGATCCAAGTAGTCTTGCTATGTCTAGGCTACATATACAAGGTGGTCAGTACACAGCTAATATAATCAATACACATATTTTATGTGTATAATTTATTGTTAATGAATATATTTATTCATTTAATAAAGTTACCATTGAACGTATTTGATTTTCTTTAAGGAAAACATTTCTAGGATGGTAGGAAACAAAGAAAAAAACCTTAAAAAAGAAGTACAATTAGAGAAACATGCTCCTGCAGTTTTTCTAAAAGAAAATATTTTGAGGTAGCAGAACCACGATTATAATCTTTTTATTGGTTTTGACTTTGGGTTTTCTTTTTATAATTCAACTTTAATATTTGTGATTTCTCTGGGCCAAAAAGTAACTAATATTAGTAGAGAACAGGTTTGGTACATGTGAAAGAAAAAAATTATATATGCCATTTCAAACCCTCAGTGCTTTCTTTCTGACAGATTTATAATGGTTTTATCAGCTGTTTATTAGGTTAGTGCAAAAATAATTGTGGTTTTCAAAAGCATGGCAAAAACTGAAATTACTTCTGCACCAACCTAATTAAAAATTGGTCTGACTCTACATGGCTTTAAAGTGTTTCAGACAGTATTCCATCTTCTTCATTGCTTTTTAAATACTGTTTTAGTCGTTTTCCTAGATTGGCCTTACTGTATGCAAATTCAGCATGTATCAATTTTATACTTTTAAAGCAGCATTGCCTTTTACCTATGTGGAGTTTTTCTGCTGACACATTTTAAACTTCTCTAAGGAAAGCTCTGAAGAAAATGCAGGCTCCTGTTGTTCACTGATAAAAAAAAAATCATACTCAAAGATCACTTCCTCAACAATCTTTCAAAATCAGCTACTGAGTATTTAGAACTTCATAATCTATTCAAAACTGATTCACAATCTTGAGAAGAAATTTGTTGCCCAAGTGTAGAATTTTCATGTCTCCAGGTATACATTATTAACGTTTAGGGTCTACCCTATGGACGTAAAAGAGCAATAGCATCCATTATCAGTTCTGTAAGAGCGACCATCTTATCCTCTCTAGAATCAATATTCCAGGGTTTCTCCTTCACTTACACACGCCTTACTCTGAGCTAACCACAAGCAGTGCAGTAGTGGTACCTCCAATATCTCCCACTCACCCACTATCTCCCCCTTTTTTTTTTTTTTTTTTTTTGGCTTCTGTTGTATATATTAGTAGCCATTGCCACTTCTATCAGGCTTTATTAAGTTGCTAGCATGTATCATGAATGAAATTTTACATTTGAAACCAGAAGAACTGATTTTGGGTCTTGTTCTTCCATTTATTTAGCTTAGGGGATTTTGATGGGTCAGGCTTTTAACCATGCAAGCCTCAATTTATTTGTTCACAAATGAACAAAATAATACAACCAACCGTCTCTTAGAGTTGTAAGGAAAAAATAAGTTAGGATGAAAATAAATTGTATGTCAGTATATAAAATATTACTTGCTATTTTTGAATAATAGAATGTATAAGTTGTGAGGGGGTAGTAAATTTCGCTACTTGGCTTCTTCAGTGGAAACTTTTTAAAAAATTTATTCTTTTTGAGACAGGGTCTCCCTCTGTTGTCCAAGCTGGAGTGCAGTGGCATGACCTTATCTTACTGCAGTCTCCCAGGCTCAAACAGTCCTCCTGCCTCAGCCTCCCAAGTAGCTGGTACTACAGGCATGTACCACCATGCCTGGCTAATTTTTGTATTTTCTGTAGAGACAGAGTTCTCACTGTGTTGTTCAGGCTAGTCTTGAACTCTTGGCCTCAAGCAGTACTCCCACCTTGGTCTCTCAAAGTGCTGGGATTACAGGCATGAGCCACTGTGCCCAGCTTGAAACTTTTTTTTTAAATTAAAGAACCAAATGAACACTTTGAAGATTTTATGCATACGCTAGAAAGGAAGCTCAGTACATGTATAGAATGTAGCACAAGCCAACTTTCCAAAACGTCATATTTTTAAGGGGCATTACTTATTGAAAGAGCATACATTTTTAGTTTTATCCAAGATAAAAGTGTTTCTTTTTCCTCCCTGTTAACTTTCATAAAGAAGTTTTACTTTAATTTAAATAAAGGACTAGGTTTTTGTTATATGTGAAGAAAATGATTTGACTAAAACTAATGTAAATGTTTTTCCTTATTCTTTGAGTATACACACACACACACACACACACACACAGACAGACACACACTTACACACATACACATATTAATCCTTATTTTATATTTCATTTGTAATATAAATATTTAATCATGTTTTATAGGTTCAATAGGTTCTTTATCTTTTTTTGCAAAATAATTTTACTGCTATAAATTGTTCCTATAAACAACAAGTAAGGAACCTAAATATTACAATCTGTAAAGCATTTTATTTGTGTGTATATATCATATATATATGATAGTGCATTAGACAATTGATAGAAAAATATGGAAAGTTTTGAATTGCTACGTGATTGCAGTTTGAATTTGTCCAATGTATTCCTCCAAATATTATGAGGGATTTTTTTTTTTTTTTTTTTTTTTTTTTTTACCAATGAAGTAGCTTTTGCATGCTAAGTTGTAGTGAACTGCTGGCAGAACTAAAATATAAATGGTTTGAGGCGTGATTAGTAGTTGCATGTGGTGTAGTATCTTAAGTGATATGGAGTGGCATGCATGATATAAAATATTAGTAATAATCATAACAGCTCTTTGTAACTTTTTATAAGCATACTAGCTTTCTGAAGTAGTTGATAGAATATAATCAAAAAGCCTGACACCAAATCTTTAAACAAGCCATCTTATCAGAGAAGATATTCTGGTTTCCTAGGAAGTCATAGGTTAGAAAGGCAGTAAACAATCTCTGGTAAGAGTAATATTTTAGCCTTGATTGATTATGGTTGCCAAAAGTTAATGGAATTAAAAATAACCTGGGAAAACATCGATTCCTGGTTCCTATCCTCAGTAGGTCTAGGAGAGGTCCCAGAAACAGTATATATTTTTATTAGTCACCCCCAAGTGACTGACTCAGATAATCCAAGAATCTTTCTGGACCATCAGTATCCTAGAGAAACAATGTTGCTGTTAATAAATGATTTGCGGTTATTTCAGTTTATTAGCTAGCTACGATTGCGTTCTGATTTGTTGTGGAAAGCTGGTCATTACTTTTTAAGAGCATATGATGCCGATGGAAACATATAGAGGTTTAATCCCTGTCTCATTAAAAAGATGCAGTTTATTCTTTGTGTTTCCTTATTTGTTACAGCTTTTCCAGAATGCACAGAACCTTATGTGCAATTAAAATAATTAAGAAAAGAATGCTGTTTTCTATTTAGCAAAGGAACCAAATCTCATCCTCCCTTACAGTTTTTGTTCAATATATATACTCTTTTGAAAGTACAAATTTGCGATAATAAAGTCTTTGATCTCATCTTGTGAGAAGCCTGGCTTTATTTATGCTCTGACAACATGGTGAAATCACATTGTCAAAAGGAGAATAAAAGCATTGGAAATGCTCACATTCTGCCATCCAGCCATTTTTAAAGTCTTTTAAAATTCACTTTCAGGTACTTTATTTTGTGGACCGTTATTTAGTAACTAAGAGAGTTTGAAGAGGACAAAGTGAGAGCAGAATGTTGTTATTTTCCAACAGGACATAAATGCAAAGGTGTAATCATACAAGAGTATATAGCTATCTTAGTTATTTTAGCTGCTTCAGGAAGACTCCCCACTCCAGACTTCAAGTGGAACCCTAGCTACAGGGAAAATTACTACATGGGAAATACGCTTGGGCCTACATGAGTTTTTCAGAGTTCTGTTGTGCCTCAGCTATTTTGATAATGCTTTGCGTTATATATAGCAATTGTCAGAAACCATTTCCTTTAGTCAATTAGCATCTAAAAAAGGGAGAAGATAGCAGAATTTTCTGACATTTGTAGAAATAATGTATATAAAAAAGCATTCCCTTAATCTTATGACATAGTATTATCAGAGATTCCCCAAATATAACATGGCCTGCGGATTCTTAAAACTATACATTTTCTTTTTGTTAATAAGAAAATAACAGTAAGCTATTTATTGTCCATTTTGATACTCTGTCAACCCAAAAATTTATTCCAACTCCCAACCTCTGTTTCTTGGTAAATAATTACAAAATGCAAGTACTATGATTGTTTTAGGAATCAAATCTGTGTTTTGATACAACAGGAGTTGAAAAACTGATTTCACAAATGTTTCTATTGATTAGCTGCTATATGAGGGCTAACAGTTGAAAATATTTTGCAAAAATACAAAAACAGGCTTTCAGTACTATTTATAGAAAAAAAAGATGTACTTTTTTTGTATGTTCCCACAAGAGAAATTTACAGTGTAGATTTAGGGTTAGTATGTTTTCAAAGTATAGCATAGGCTTAAGAAATGTAGAAAAACATGTTATTCACTCTTAGTGGAAAGTACACATCAGTCAAGGTTTTCTTGAAAGAAGTTTTTTATTCTAGTTCAGAGTCAATACATATATAAATACACTTTATGTTCTAAGGATTTATATTACTAAAATTGCTCAAATCTAATCAGCTTTTATATGCAATTTCAGTATTGATTAAAAGAGTGAAAAATTTGCATTAACCTAGTTGACTACTGATAGCAAAATGGACCTATAGTGGAGTAATATGTAATTGTTAAATAGTAATTATATTGATGTTTCTGTTGACAAAGATCATTGACATACTTTTTTATTGTAGAATATTAACATAATTTGTTGTTTAATCTCTGGACCTAGTTAGGTATGTGAATTATGTGAAACCTTACTCAAAGGATATGTCAGTTACATTGAGTGAAAATATGAGTTGTCAATGCATGTCTTTGTTTTGTGGCATATTTTAGTCTTTCAAACCAGGAAAAAACAACTGGGTCTTAAGTCACTGTTAGTAAAAAAATTAATCTTACTTGTTTGTGAGCATATGTGAATTTGCTTTGTTTTGAAAAAAAGTCAAGTTAAACTGATGATCTGATATTGTTATGAGGAATACATTCAGTTAACATTGATATATTTTTAAAAGTACTTTTGAAATTATTTGCTAAAAAGTAATCCTTAAGGTCAATTGTATAAATCAATAGAAATATCCATAGGATTGTAGTGTTAAACTGTGTAGCTCCTACGTGGCTTGAGTATTTGTAAGTTTGAAATAAGAAATATGTTAGTGAAATAATGGAGACTTTTACTGATGATGTGGAAGGGAGGAAATATTTGTGTATTATGTTGTGTCATGAGAGGTTCACTAACTTATTTTTTAGGATACAGTCAAGCAGTTACATATTATATTCATTTGTAATTGCTTTTAGTCATTGTATTCTGAAGAATAATTATTTTAGATCTTTTAATTTAATTATAGGCATAGATTTTTTTCTATACTTTTTCATAATGATTAATAATTAAATCACATATTTTAGGCCTTCTTAAATATGAATAAGCTAGTAAAATTTTCCTGATTGAGGTTATCATGCAAGGTTTAAAATCGGATATTTGGAAATTCAAAATCTATTTATTAAGATTAAGTTTTTGTGGTCAGATATAGTGGATAGTATTGAGGGCAATTGTCACCTTTAATTTTTAGAAATTTCGAATGGTGTGACAACTATTAAGTTTGAGTGTAATGAGATATGCTTTATATTTTGAGAAGGTTTTTTTTTTTTAATTATATCTGTCGTTTTTTTCACATACTTTATCCTACTTGAATCTGCTAAAATAGAAAACAGGTATAGGTTAACTATGGAGAAGATCTTATAGGACTATTGATTGTGAGAATGATTTCTGTGTGAGAGGGAAAGTTGGAATAGAGGGGCAAAGAGGTACAAATGTAGCAAATTTCACCAATGTATGAGGTGCTGTGGAAATAGGATTTTCTTAGTTTTCTTATCGATTAACTTCATATTTTGTGTTGTGCAATATCATTAAGGATGCATAGATGAATTTGCTACCATTCTTTAAGCAGTGAACCACATATTTTAAAATGTTTTAGGCAGAGATGCCACCAACCTCAACAGGAAGCTCAGTGATCCTGTTCAGAAGATACAAAGGTTGAATATTAATACTATGATTTTGGCCCTTAGTCACTGTGTCAAATAAAATAATACTCATTTAAGTAAGCTTTAGAATTAAAGTCTATAATCAGGCATTGTAATGGGAATAACAATACTACTGTGTATTGCATTCTGTTTAGCATTCACGGTTTCGTTGTGCTAGTTTTATATTAGCAGATTCGGGTTGGGTCACTGTACTTTCTGAAAATTGCCAAGATGGTGAGATTTGATTTTTCTGCCATTTAGCTCTTGAGCACATAACAGCATTTCAAATTTTGCTATAGTCTCTTCTGATTTCCTGTTTACTATTTTGAAATATTAATAATGATATGGACAGATCAGATATGTCTGAGGCTAACAAGATAATGTCTTTGTGTAATATACAGGTAAATATAACCTAATTAGAAGTAGTGCTTTTTCTTGTAGAACAATTAAGTAGCATTCACAGTTTTATCTCATTATACCTTCTTATAGAAGGTAATGTTTAAATACTTCCTCTTTGAATAGCATCAGAAAAAGTACAGCGTTCCTTTCTTTTGCTGGAATTGAAGACTGGTTCTGTCAGAAATTCACAGATAATTATTTAAATATTTTAAATTTGCAAAGCCACATAAATCTGTTTCAGGTATTCTGTGGCTCAAAATATCTTTCTTGAACTTCATAATCAAGGAGGTATTTAAATATGTTGCTATTTTAACTTCATTGCCTCATGTTCTCTTTCCAATGAGTGATGTTTGATGCTGGTTTCACTCAGTTATAAAGGTGATATCTCCAGTATACTAAATTGTGTAGCTTAAGCATTGTAACTTGTCAAAAATATAAACTAGTCTGATATACTAAGAAAAATATTCAGTCATGCCACAAATATTAATTATTTGCTTCCTCTGGGCCAGGGACTGTTTTGGTGCTGACTTAATGAAGAACTAGCGTAATACAACTGCCTTATCTCATGGAGCTTATATTTTTGTGGCAAAGGCAAATGATCAGCAGAGAACAAGATAAGTGTGCAGTATTACTCTGCTTTCTTCACAGTACTACGTAGTATTAGGTGGTGTTTTTTTTTTTCCTTCCCTTTAGGTGGGAGGGCCAATATCCACAGAGTCATACTGTTTTTTGAGACAGGGTCTCACTCTGTCACCTAGGCTGGAGTACATTGACTCAATCATAGCTTACCACAGTCTTGAACTCTTGGGCTCAAGCAGTACTCCCACTTCAGCCTCCCAAGTAGCTGGGATCACAAGTTTATGCCACCATGTATGGCTAATTTTTAAAAACTTATTTTCTGTAGAGATGGACGTCTCACTATGTTGCTTAGGCTGGAAGTGTAATGTTACCTACTTCTCTCAAAACAAGTCTACACTGCTGTTGGGAGGAACAGAAGGTTGGGTGCTGTGGGTGGTGGGCTGAAAATCTTCTAAGAAGATAACTTTGCAGTAGGAACTTGGACGAAGGCCTATTGGGGTATAAAGCTAGTATGCAGAGTGCAATGATTCATTGTGGTAATTATCTTCTAATGAGCTGAAATGTTTTTCATTTTTTAAAATTTTGCCTGATATAGAAATCAATTGAAAATTCACTTTTAAATCATTGTCTCTACAGAAGCTTTATGTTGTTTTGTCCCAAATATAAATACTTAAGGAACAACAATCATTTTCTCATTTCAGTGCACTTTAATTGCTTCTGGAATTCTAATCTTTGGGAGTAGTGTATCACCTAACCAATGCTCCTTCTTTATCCTTCCTGCAGTAGACCACTAGGTGATTTAGGGAACCAAACTGTTGAATGGATCAGAATTCTAAAAGACTGCTTTGACAGACCCTAGATTACTTATTTGAGTTAGTAAACACAATCTTCCTTTCTTGGCAGCAGCTATTCTGAAATGTGTCAGACCAGCAGGCCACATTGGCAGTCTCTATGCTATTCCAGAGGGTGTATGATTGAAAGTTATCTTTTTCTTTGCAGCATTGCTAAAATTTCAGTCATTTACATATCTCTGTCATGATTTTTACTTATATATAGTCTGTTATGTGTATGTGTGTGTATATGTATATATTCTTTAAATCTTTTAATTTTTGAAAATTTATTTAGTTATTATTATGAGACAGTGTCTCATTCTGTTGCCCAGGTTGGAATGTAGTGGTGTGATCATGGCTTACTTCAGCCTTGACCTCCTGTGCTCAAGCACTCAGTCTCCCAAGTGGCTGGAACTACAGGTATTTGTTACCACACCTGGCTAATTTATACATATATATATATATATATATATATATTTTTTTTTTTTTTGGTAGAGATAGGATCTATGTTGTTCAGGCTGGTTTTGAACACATGGCCTCAAGTAATCCTCCCACCTCAGCCTCCCAAAGTGCTAGATTACAGGTGTGAGCCACGGTGCCTGACCCTTAGAATTTGTAAATTAAACTTTATTTCTTTGTAAGTTACAATACTGATGTAACCACAGACTGGACACACTAGTTCTAGCATTCTCATCCATCTGTTAAAATTATGTTGCTTGTGCATTACCTAAAATTGCTGTGAGTACTGCAGGTATTGTGTCTATCCGCCATTGAGAAATACCGGTCTCTGCTTTTTGCTCTATGTAGTTGAATACTGCTGAAGGCTGCATTAACTCATTCAGATGACAGTTCTTCCTGTATAATATATAATATCTTTGTTACTCTACTTAGCACCTTAGTGAGTACGGTGATGGCTGTATGCCCTACAGAAATGCCAAGTTGGTTGTTCGTATATGGAGATCTCTGTTAATGTTTGGGACAAGCCCTGGGAATAACTGTGTGAGCAAACTTAGTTTACTAAAGAGCTCCATTACTAATTATGGATTTGTTGACACCGGTGAGCCAGGGGAAGAAGTTGTGGTTTTGGGCCAGGGGTTCCTTCTTAGCTCCTCTAAACTTACAGGGTGAATTTGGCCGTCTCTTTCAGTTAGACTGAAACTATCTTAAACAAAATCACAAAGGACCTCAAATAATTAATTTCCTTAATATATAACTTATATCAACATTAAAAACATATTTAAAAAGTCTTCAAAATTACCAGCTAACTACTCTGGGATGTAATTGGACTGACTGCCTATATTTGGTTTAGAAGAACTGAAATGATTAGTAAACTTATGTGAGCAAGAAATTTAACCTTGGTCGTGGAGGGCATCCAGTACTCCAAAAGAGAATTTCATTTTCATACCTCGTAAGCATCTCTTTATCTTCTATAGCAGTAGATATGTGACTCTTAAATAGGCATTCATATGAAGCCATGTTTATATATAATCGTTAAGAATAATTGTTGAAAGAATAATTTCATTCTGCTTTATCCTTTTCTTGGTTTTTATTCTCTGTCTTTTCACATTTTCATTTCTTTCCTTTTTATTTTCCCCCTTATATCTATCTTAAAGTAGAACATATACATGATTTCTGATACCATTCAAGAAGAAATTGGTTCTTATGGCAGAATGTTCCTGCTGTAGAAGATGTCATATAAAACAAGAAACTCTGTAGCATTTGGAATTTGATCAGTAGATTAAAGAGGGCCTACTATCAGCTGTTATTCAGATTTTTAAAAGTTTGATTCTTACAATATTTTTGTTGTTCGGAGAAGTTTATTATAATGTATTGAAATATAGGTCAGAGATTTACCTCAGAAGCAGTTTACCCATTAGTACTTATTTTTGAAACAGAAATATTTCCTTTAGTAATTGTTTACAAACAAAATTTATTTTAGGCCAAATATATTTGCAAGAATTCTCACTATCTGTACATTACCCACACACTTTAAATACTGTATCTGTCTGTAGAACAAAAATCCACTACTAGTTAATGTTTTGTGAATTCAATATTGATCCAAATTCTATAAAATCTTAATTTACCAAGAGATTTCTGTTTTTTGAAATTCCTTTTGTTTTAATAAAAAAAAGGAATATAAGTTGATCCAATATCAGAAGTTTAGTGAAATTGATCTGTAGGATATAATTTGAGTTTGTTACCCACAGTGCCCTATATCAAGGGCAGGCACATACATTATCAGGTCCAGCTAGACTAATGCATAAAAGCCAGTATCTATTTTAATTGCTCAGAGTCTATGCCTGAACTAATTATTAATATTTTGATTATTGTCCTTGCCTATGTCCTTTACAATTAAATAGTACAAATATGTTTATAATTCTTTCAATAGCACTTTTGAAGTAAATAGAATTTCTCTGCTACAGAAAATAAAGATAATCACAATGCTAATTTGCATGTGTTTTAGTAATCAAAGTATATTTTGTACTTGAGTGGGACTATCTGTAACCTAGAAAAAAGGAAAAATAATCAAATCTAGAAATTAATTTGTAGTTGTATTTATTTAGACATGACCATGAAGCAATGCAGATATTTCTTATAGTACCAATCTTTTTACATATAGTGTCTGGATGCCATAGATCATGATTAGATATTTATTTTGTCCGGGTTGGGAATACATCTTCATATACATGTTTATTTCCATAAGTATGATTGAATTTTATTCATTTATAAAACATTTTTTAAAAAAGGTCTGTTATGTTCCAAGAACTGTGTGATGGAGGACACTTGACCTAGACCCTGTTGTCAGGGCGTTTATAACTTTGAGGGGGACAGGTACAAAGATTTACAAAATACCAAAAACATTCTGAGAGGGAATAATGTTTAGCATAGTTGGCCCAGCCCTACAGAGAAGGTAATTTTTGAAGAGCAATTTAAACAAGGCGAAGGAATTTGCCAAATTCCAGGGGTGAGGAAGTGTGTGTTAAACCAAACAGGGAATTAGCATGTAACAAGTTCCAGGAGCTCACAAATGTCTTGGCACCTGCCAAGAACCCTCAGCAACTCCTCTCCAGGGGAATACAAGAGGTACAGCACTGGGAGAAGCAACAGGATAAAATGCGTCAGTTCGGTCAAAGGGAAAGGTTCGACAAAGAGGGAGTCATAAATCATGTTACAGATCAAGTAAAGGCAAGGACAAAACATGGTCTTTGGACTTGGCTTTCCTAACAGTATTGATCACCTTTTCTGAGAGGTAAAATAGTGGGTGTGGAAGTCATACTGATAAGAATTCAGAAGTGAACGGGAAAGGAAGAAGCAGAAAAACTGCACGGTAGATGACTCTGGATATTGGCCTGGGAAGGATGGATTAAGTGCATTTGAGAGAGGAGGATACATAGCCAGGGCTGGGTCCTTTTCCTCCTGCCATGTCACCGTCTGCATTTTGGAGTTACTTCAGCATATTTGGAAGCTAAGAGAAGGAACTGCTGAAAGACAGGGTGTGCATGCATAGAGAAGGCAGAAAACGAAAGAGGTCTTGAGAATGAAT
Organism: Saimiri boliviensis; assembly: GCF_048565385.1. Lineage (NCBI taxonomy): Eukaryota > Metazoa > Chordata > Mammalia > Primates > Cebidae > Saimiri > Saimiri boliviensis. Next base: position 16,168,458 of record NC_133457.1, read on the forward strand.
GAGTCAAGGTGGAAGGCTTGTGGAAGCTTAACTGTGGGCAGGAGGAGTGAGAACTGGTAGGCCAGGCAAGATACAGAATGATAGGTAAAAGACACATGGGTAGGAAGGTAAGAAAAAGTTCATGCTTAAGGGCTACTGTTATGGCTATGAAATATTTTTGGCATATAATATTACCCACTCTTGCTAGTGAACATGGAGAAAGAGTAATGAAGTTTTAGAAAAACTGCTGTGTGGAATGAGATACGGAGCTGTCCAAGAACAGGGCTAGGTTGTGAGGCAATGGAAGGACCTATGTGACCCTGAAACATATAGAGGCAATGATGTGTGTGTATGTGTGTGTGTGTGTGTGTGTGTGTGTGTGTGTGTTTCATTATGTTCGTGTGTTGTATTCATATATGTGTTTGTGTGTGTTTGTATATTTCGTGCTCTAGAGGTAATCCAAATCCTGATGCAGTAATTGATAATTTACCAATATTTATGGAACTCCATCTGTTTTGCATCACTTCGCTTATATTTTTTTCTGTACTTAAAAACATATGGTCTAGTGGGTCAGATATATAAGGAAATAAAACACTGCGTAGGGAAGGGCATAGGTGCAGAGATCATTCAGAGAAGGCAGTGTTAATATATGGTTGGATAGAGATGGGGGTAATGACATCTTGGTAGCTTTTTGGAGGAAGTGACATCTTAGCTGGCTTTAGAGGAAGAAAATAATTGCAGGCGAGGCACTTGAAGATTCTAAAGAGAAGGACTAAAGAGATTGTTGACCATGCAGGTGGTCCATTCTCAAGGCATGAAGTCATTGAGTAATTCTTAATGCAGAGCAAAGATTCAGAAAGATAGACACAGCTTACAGTTTATGACTGACTGGACCTTTGTTTTTTAATAGAAACTGGCATTAGGACCTGGAAAATTTTTTGAAAACAAAAATATTTCTTGAACACTGGGATGAGTTGGTTCTTTTTTTTTTTTTTTTTTAGATGGACTCACACTGTAGCCTGGGCTGGAGTGCAGTGGTGTAATCTCAGCTCACAACAACCACTTTCTGGGTTCAGGAGATTCTCCTGCCTCAGCATCCCAAGGAGCTGGGATTACTGGGCCCTCTACCATGCCTGGCTAATTTTTTGTATTTTTGGTAGAGACAGCGTTTTGCCATGTTGACCAGGCTGGTCTTGAACTCCTGACCTCATGATCTGCCCAACTTGGGCTCCCAAAGTATTGGGATTACAGGTGTGAGCCATGTTTTTTTTGTGTGTGTTTTTTTTTTTTTTTTTTTTGGAGACAGGGTCTTGCTGTCTGGAGTGCAGTGGCATGATCTCGGCTCACTGCAGCTTCTGGCTCCTGAATTCAAGCTATTCTTCTGCCTCATCCTCCTAAGTAGCTGGAATTATAGGCTCTGTCACCATGCCTGGCTAATTTTTGTATTTTTAGTAGAGATGGTGTTGCACCATGTTGGCCAGGCTGGTCTTGAACTCCTGACCTCGTGATCCACCGACCTCAGCCTCCCAAAGTGCTGGGATTACAGGCATGAGCCACTGCACCCTGCTGATTCTTTTAATCTCTATCAAAAGTTGTAGTCTTCCTGTTGTATTTTCCAAATAGTTTTGGAGAGTAGTTTTTTAAAAGAAAATCAGTGTTAAAATAACTATTAATCTTAAACAATTTAAGTTCTAGATGTTTGTGTTTTTTAACATACATATATTTATATTCTATACTCTATTTCCAAAAATTATGAATATGCCATATGTCTATAGAGCAATTTTGGCTCTTGAAGAAGTATAATCAAACATTTTTTATCGTACTGTGACATTGCCTCTTTAAAATGTGAAAATTTTACTTTTTAAAGCCTTTTTTTTCTCATTGGGGACATTCAGTGGAAAAAAGAAAAAAAAAAATCCTGATAGAAAGAGAAAGTAAGTTGTTAAAAGTAAAAATGCCATGCTCTAAGGAGTAGTCTTGTAGTGCTGAGTTAACTGATCAGCACTACAAGTAGGGGATCCCTCATCGCCGACCCTCCAGCTTCGTTTGGAATTGTACTTCTGAAGTGCATCACTCTGCCCAAGTCAAATTGCTCACTTAATATTTAATGTTTCTGCGATAGAATCACATTTTCCCTTGAGGTTGACTTCAGATTTACCAGATACACTGACAACACTGCACTCCTTATTTTCCCCACATGACCTCAGCTTCTGCTTTAAAAATGTACGAATAAAGGATGCTTTTGTTCATATCTTGCCTGCCTGTGATATATTGACAAAGTGTCTGCGGGCTCAATGGAATAGTTTTACAGTATGAGTGCTGCTTTCAGTGGAGGGGCAGGACTTGGGCTTTAGAAGGAAGTGAATTGGATAGGTCAGGAGAATGTACCATTTGTAAACACCCCTTTCCTTTTTTATTCACGTGTCAGGACAGCAGGAGCAGGCTGTTCAGTGCCCGTCCCTGCGCAGAGCCGGAGGGAAAGCAGCTTGGAAGTCAGCTGCAATTTTTAAACCTTGCTTTTTATTCTCTGGTAATGATCTTCAAGTGCTTAGACTTGTCTGAGAAGCTGTTTTAAAACTAACATGGTTTAGTCCACTAACTGCATGTTGGGTAAATTCAAAACCCACATGCTCGTCCTCTTGCAGTGGAATCAGTCACATCTGATGGACATTTTCTGTGCTTATAGCATAGTAATGAACGTCTGACAGGCGCGACCTTTCATAAGACAACCCACACTATTGGCTTTCTGCCCAGAATATTGCTGCAACACTATCTGTGATTGGTTATCTTTCTATCATGCATTGCTTCACAAGGGGAAACGGCCCCTTTTTTTAATAAATCTACGATGGCTGGCTGCAATATGCCTCACTGTAAGTATTTTGTGTGTGTATGTGTGGGAGAGAGAGGGAGAGAGAGAGAGAGAGGCTGACTTGAATATTACTTAGTCTGGTATCACATGGCAAGGTTGTGATACTGTAGGACATCAGTGAAGTGCTACTTAGTAAATCTTAACCTATCTCTTTTTTCTACAGGTTGGTACTAAGAAGTGCCTTTCCTGACGTCTCTGCTGCTTGGAACCGCTTCTAGAGCAGTCTCTGCTTTTGCCTTGCTTGCTGCCAGCTAGACTGTGACGACAGCACATCCACCCTCCACCTCTAGCCCAGACACCCCCATTTCTACTTATAATCAAGAGAAAAGCTCTAAGTATCTGGCATTGCCCTAGGCTGCTTTAGTGTTAGAAGAAAAGTTTGCTGAAAAAGTAAGATATCTTCTGCCAGGAAATCAAGGAGGAAAAAAAAATCATTTTCTCGATTTTGCTCTAAACTGCTGCATCTGTCTATGCCAAACTAATCAATACTGATTGCACCACCAAACTCCATTGCAAATTCAGCTGTGAGGAGATTCCCTTTCAGACAACTTTGCTGAAAGCAGCTTGGAAATTCGGTGTCAAAGGGTCTGCCACGTTTTCATGCTTGCATTTTGGGCTCCAAATTGGCACTGGGAAGGGGTTACTGAGAGCACAAGGCTGATACCAGGCCCTACTTTTAAACGTTCATCTACTTACAATCCTAGTATTTCTCTAAAAACCAAAACCTCTTTGAATTAACAGTTTCATGCTGTGAATTTCTAGTGGGAGATCTTTTCCTTGATATTGACGACACAATTTTCCATGTACTTTTAAAGCAGGGAGTGGGGAAAAGTATTTTGAGGGGACATTTTCATCATCAGTTCAGCTTTTTTTTTTTTTTTTTTTTTTTTTTGGTTGTTGCTCTTTTTTTGGGGGGTTGAGTTTGTTGGTTTCACTGAAAAATTTAACTACCTGTAAAATCTAAACATGGCTGTTAGTGTCACACCAATTCGGGACACAAAATGGCTAACACTGGAAGTATGTAGAGAGTTCCAGAGGGGGACTTGCTCACGGCCAGACACGGAATGTAAATTTGCACATCCTTCGAAAAGCTGCCAAGTTGAAAATGGACGAGTAATCGCCTGCTTTGATTCATTGAAAGTGAGTAACTATTATATTCTTTTAAGGATATTCAATGGTTGAATAAAGGGGATATGGACATACAGTCCTCTGAGTTTGGAATTACGGATTTCTTTGTTCATAGTTTAGTTATACAGTGTGTTGATGTTGGACTGGGGAACTTTACGAGAAGCAATAGAACCAAGTCTGGCCAAACTTTGTTATGAATAACTTTATCAGTCCTTTCACTCCATGATTTTTTTGCTAGGGCAGAAAGTGTTGATATATTTTTCACTTAGTAATAGCAAAGTGAGTGTCTGTCCCTGGAAATGGCAAATGTAGCTGCATGTGAGTGTTTAGCATATGCATATGTTATGTATAAGGCCATGGCGATAACTGAATGTTGATGATTTTTATTTGTTGATAAAGGCATTGTATAGTTGCAAAAGAGAAGCAGATTTAAATTCAGCTAAACTTGGATAGACTTTTTGCTCTTCTAATATTTTGACATTTTGGATTTTCTTTTTATTTTGTGGATATTTTATCTTAAGGCCACAGTCTTGCATTTTGTGGAAAATATAACTAGAAGTTAAGGTACTGAACTGCTGCTATAGCACCTTACCTGAGGCACAAACTTTGTTGAATGTGAGTTTTATAAATAAGTAGAAACTCATAAGTACTATTGTTTATTGGATTTCTCCAGCTTCAAAAATTCTAATGTGAATTAACTTAGCAGTTTATTTTCTGTTAGATTGTGATTATTTTTTATTTGTAATAGTCTTAGCCAGAAATGTTAAAAGTTAGCTTTTGTGGGCACTATAATACTAAATATTTACTATTTCTTGACATTCAAAAATGCCATTGGATTTGTAATTCAGGTATCATATTTGAAAATGAGTCTTTTAAAGGATAATATACATGTCTTTGTTTTGTCACACAAGGTCACGACTAGAAATGTGTTCCTAGGTACTTTCACCCCACTTGGTTTAATTAAATTGCTTTTGAATATTAACGTCCCAGTTTAATTCTTTGGACCTTTGAGGAGAGGACACTATCGCTTTTACATATGTAGAGAAGTAAAAGTCTCATAGGTCCATCTTGTCTTTAAAAATATATAGTGCTATAATAGTTTTCTTTAATAACATCAGGTTGAGTTATGAGTTAACTGTTTCAGTTCATTGTTTCCTGGTCCAGCGTAGGCTGTTCATTTTGCTAAAGTTTTTACCAAAGATTTCAGAATATGATCTTTAGAGTTGAACAGTTAAGGAGGTATTAACAACAGCAAAAATATTTTAAAATGTTAGATTTTTCTTAATATCATAGTCCTAAAGATCAATAAACAAAAATTATGAACTACTATTGAGACCTCCTTCACCCTTTCCTTTGAGGGGCATCAGTGAAGGGCACAGTGGTTGTACCTCCGTGAATGTGTGTCCCTAAATTCACATTGGTTGAATTTAGGTATAATTAGAGACTGAGACCCATAAAATGAGGGGCAAAGAGCTAATTACTCTTGTTGGTAACCAGCTGTGGCCATAAGTAACCCTGTTTTGACCCAATTAATAGTAAATCCAATTTTTAATCCTACTGACAGTTGATGGTGCACTCATAGGTGCAAAATGAAGGACATTAAATTTGGCTATGACATTGAGTGATTTCACAGAAGACCTGCTTCTACAACATTTGGAAACATTGTGAAACATTAATATTCAGTTGCTATTTTTCCATCTGAAAAAAAAAATTTTTTTTTTTTTGGTTGCTGCTCACTTGCAGCCACAGAACAGTACCTTTTTGAGTAAAGCAGCAAGGTTGCTTAATGACATGCTGTGTGGTTAACAAGATTCAACTGTCACATCAAAGACTTTATATAATTTCAAGATTTTAAATTTATTTGTGACATGAACTCATTACAGCAGCTAATCAATGCAAACTTTGTCCTTTGTCTAAGAGAAACTGAATTTAATTTAAATTTAAATTACAGTGTCTAAAACTTGATAAAATATTTTAGATTTGAATAAGAGGAAAAAAATGAATACAAGTTTATTTATGATGGAGCTTTATACCCAGGAGAACAGCTTCTTAAGTGTTAGTAAAATAACTATGTTAAGAATTAAAACAGTTTTGAATATGCAATTAAGTATTTATGTTAAAAAACATGTTTCTTATGTATGTGTGTATACATATTTTTATAACTGACACATGTGATTCTTTGTACAGTATTTGGAATCCTTCCTTTTAGACAGCAGTCCTCTTGTATTCAGTCTTGTGGCTAAAATAGATCAAAAACGTATTTTAAAACTGTTAAAGTAACTGTATGACTCATGCTTGAAGTTCTGAAATTTGGGAGCATTATGAGACTTCCATGCCAGTAACCACTAGATCATTTGCATTTTCTCACAGAGTAAATGGAAAAAAATTTTGAAAACTAGTAATGTCCTGACTTCTTTAATAAAATGTATCCTGTGTATTGCTTAAATCCATAGTCCAGTCTTTTCTGAGTTCTTGAGCTATGAGATGGAGGTAGCCTGTGTAATCTACTATTTTTAGAAAGTTAGGAAAGCAAACCAAATACTCTCTGAGAGGACCCTATGAAATGGCTGTACCCTTCAGCTGTGCTGTTTCAGACTTTGGCCAGGCTCCCAGGTGACTTACGTTAATAGCTGATTTCTAGTTAGAAAAGGAGAATTTATTTCATTAAAAAAAACAGAAGTCAAACAGTTCAAGAAAGTACTCATTTATGTAGAAGAAGTCAATTGGTGTGTTATTAAAGATATTAGGAAGAAAATTAGCTGACAGTATTTTAGTTGCATACTGATGATTTTGAGGTTTAAATAATTAGATTAAATATACTGTATGAAAATGTAGACTCTATTGCTGAGTAAAATGGGAATATATGATAATGAGTAATATAGACATATATTAAGAATATCAATTAGAATGAAAATAAAAGAGCAAAAGCTATAATGTGTGCTAGTATATAAGCAATATTGTAAATACTTAATTTCCCTAATTTTCCTTTTACAATTGCAGTTTTAATTTATAATAGTCTAAGAGTATGTTCAATCTGAGACCTAAATTGCTTACAAGCTATAGAATTAGGTGTATTAGCTATTTCAGAAATCCAGAACATTTGCAAAGGTGCATTATTTTATGCCAAAGAGGATTATGTTCCCCAAGGCTTGTGAAAGAGATAGCAAAAAAGAAAAATATTAACACTGCAAGCCACCATTAGAATGATATATTTCAAAAATGATGTTTCAAATAATAGTTACTGACAAGTTACCTATTCAGTCATGAGCTCTCAAGTAATATTTAGGGAAATGTAAAGAAAGCCTACAGAATGTATTTTAATATTTGTCAAGTTGTTTATACTCTCAAAAAAAGCTTTTACAATATGATCAACAGAAATAGACTTTTTTTTTTTTTTACTAAATTCTATTTCAAATACTCATTAATTTTTCAAGTACTAGGGATGGGAGGAAGGGAATATAACCTTTATATTTACTATCTATTTTCAAAACATCCAGCAAAATTCTTTTGTCTTTGAAAACTTTGGTCACTTGTTCCTTTATCAAATTGAGCAATTTTATTTAAGATAATTAAACTTTCTTTTTGCTATATACAGTGATATCTATCTATAAATAGCACCCTTGATCAGATTTATCATAGACACATTTGAGATCAGATTCCACTGCAAAGTGGCATAGAATCAAGGGCACTGAGAACAGTTTTAAAGAGCCTCTGCAGACTTAGCAGAATATATGAAGTATGGAAATTAGGTATTAAAAGGCATACAAATATATGTACATACAGGTAAATGAAAACGAAAGCATTCAAAATCAGTAAGGCAAATCAAGTGTCCAGATGGTCACATATGGATTGGATGACATAACTAGATGTGATGAAGTAGTCCCAAAGGTGTTTACAGTTAAATTTTACAAGATCCTTTGTTGCTGGCATGGTTTATCCTCAATCGAGAAAGTGCCTGTGTTGCTGCTGTTCTTTCTAAGCCCCAAGCACAGACTTTTCATCATATTTTAAAAACCAGTTTATCTGATGATCCTGATAAAATATCTGCAAGTTTTAGACTAAATACGCAATTTTCAATTAAAGTTTTGATCTAGTAGGGTCCTAATTGGAACAACCATTACCAAGAATTTATTATTATTATTTGGTTTTACCACTGGTATCTCCCATGTAATTAAAACTTTGACAGATGTTGTGTATACTGTGCTGGCACATATATTCAGTGTGTCTTTCAGTGACAGATTGACATATCGCTTTCTCGTTTTCTCCTAATGATTTAGGACATGAAATAACTGTAAGGTATAAGCCATGTAGCAGTGTGTTCCATATTAAAGGTCCCTAAGCAGACTTCACAACTTCGTAAAGAAAGTCCTGTGAATATGCTGCAGTGCTATCAACTCTCACATAAATCTTTCTTTAATAAAATTCTCAGTAGCTGCAGTTACTTGGGTAAAACTACTAATTGTATTCATTTGCCTGTTTATATTCTTATAGTTAGAACTTTTTTTTAGAAACCTTTTTTTTTTCTGATTAGTAAAGGTTTTTTAGACTATCGTATAAATTTTAAACCCTGTTTTGAATCAAGCTACCTGCTGCAGTAATTCTAGAACTAGTTATTTTGCTTCATATAAGATTTTGGTATACCGCTTCTATTTTTTTTCTCATGAAATCTTGCTTCAGTGTGTGAGTGTGACAAACTAAAAACAATTTAGACCTTAAGCACTGTGGCACTTTACAGTTGAATAAAGTTTAGTTGTAATCCACATGTCTGAAACTACTCAAAATTCCACTCAGTAGCCTTGAATCAGTTTTATGTATAAGGCTGCTTCTGACTTAAAAGACCAGTGCAGTGTGGGGCGAACTTTCTTTGGAAGAACTGTATGACATATCTCCAGTTCATGCAAAAGGTGAGAAATGGAATGTTTCCCAAACCTAGCATAGACACGTAGGAACCTAGTTTGGGAAGCTTATCTTGTCATTTTTCTTGCCGAGGATAAGTAGAGGATTTTAGCTATCAACATTGCTGATCCGTTACCTTTCATGCTGAGCAATGTCTCTGCCTTCCCATAGACTTAGACAAAGCTGCTTATTTTCTTACAAAGAGATCCTGTTTAGGAAATTTGATTTTTTTTTTTAATTTAACAGAAATACACCCTATGTTTTTAGAAAGGTGAGCAATTTTTCATGTTAACAGCTAGGCCAAAAACCATGTCTGCCAGTAAAAGTGGGTAACTAGATAGATGGCCTTTGATTTAGCACTAATGGTAGTTATTTGCCTGTGGAAACTTAAGTGAAAGCAATTGGAAAGGCTTGATAAAAATTCTTAGTTGTTTGAAGTATAATTGATTATTAGAATAGTAATTTCTTTGTGAATTTTACTGTAAACAAGTTTGATTCCAGTGAGGACATCTTATGCTAATGCTCATTTATAATATATTAACAGCAACTACAGAGTTTTTATTTAATACTGTTTCTCATGTAAACATCATCACATGCACGTGTACCTACAGCATAATTCCTACATTTTTGGCACGTTTGAAGTATTTTCGCTTTGAGATAAAGTTTGATTTTTTTGCTAGCAATAAAACTTTCTATGCTATAAGCTTCTGTTTTGAAAATTCCTGATTATTACCAAACAGTATAACCCCTTACATATTCTAATTTGGTTGACAGGCTGTTTGTCCTCTGGATTCCTGTGGGCCTTAATCTCTAACCATTATTTTTCTTCTTTTGTTATCTCTGAGTTCTTTCCAGCTTTCTAATTGTCCATTTTCAGAACCGTTGGTTCAGATCTTGTGTATGTCTCTCCTTAGGCACACAGAAGTGATTTAGACATTTAGTCTGTGAAGAATTGGATTTAGCATTGCATAACAGAGACACTTCCCCGCCTCCCCAGCATTTGGCATAAACAGATTAGGGGTTTATATTTCAGTCAGTTGTCTAGGCCTATTTGGTGACTCTACAGTCATTGGAATTCAGGTTCCTTCTCTCTTAGTTCCTGAGGACCACATGGCTTCCAACTTTAGGATTCTTTCAAAATTGCAATGTGGCCACTACAGTGCCAGCCATCATATCCTTAGTCTAGGACACAGGATGCAGAAAAGGCAAAAGACCATAACTTGGCCCAGTCAGGCTCCTTTTAGCAAAGGTTCTCTGAGCTTCACCCGGTAATTTTTCAGTCTCTTATTGGCTGATTTTGGCAGCAGGGTTTGCTAGGAAGTGTTTCTTTAAAAAACAAAACAAAAAAAACAGTAACAACAAACCTGCTGCCTTGATTAAAATTGGGCTTCTGATAGGTAACACAGAAGGGGAGATTGGAGCTGGGCGTTCAGGAGGGCCTTTTCCATTCTCCCCTCCTGTCTTAGCTACCAGAAGCCTGATTTTACTTACTGTTTTAGGCCATTTGCCTTGGATATTCAAGGCAAATTGACAGTACAGGTCCTAAAACAGTAAAATTTTTAATGAATTAGATAAGTAGTCACTGTGTAAACTGTATAGCGGCCTCTCCAGTGCATAAAAAGCCGTATTCAAAAGATCATTTTTCCCCTCATAAAACTTTCTCAGGATTAAGTAAATCTCTCTGAAAAGCCTCTGGGTAAGGGAGGTGGTTGAGGATAGACTACTTTTGAAGGGAAATTAAAGTCTTCTCATCTTGACAAACTTGTGATCACTTCTCCTGTCTTGGCTATTTAGTAAATAAAACCTGGCATATCACAAATGGATTTATTTTTCCTTATAGAGAAAACTAAAACAGTTTTATTTTTTATCTTACTATAACTGTACTTATTTATTTATTTATTTATTTAGGGACAGAATATCATTCTTCGCCCAGGCTTGAGTGCAGTTGATGCAATCTTGGCTCACTGCAACCTTCAGTTCAAGCAATTCTTCTGCCTCAGTCTCCAGAGTAGCTGGAACCACAGGCGTGCACCACCATACCTAGCTAATTTTTGTATTTTTAGTAGAGACTAGGTTTTACCTTGTTGGCCAGGCTGGGCTCAAACTCTTGACCTCAGGTGATCTGCCTGCCACGGCCTCCCAAAGTGCTAGGATTACAGGTGTGAACCACTGTGCCCAGCCTACTCTTCATATTTATATACACAGTCATGTATTTATAACTGGAATATAGCAGAAATGCATGGCATAAAAACAAGTCCCAAATGATTTTAAATGACAAGAGTCTGTACTCTGATTTGTGTATCTGCTTCTTCCACAAATATGCTTATTTTTTCTTTATGTAGTAAAATAACAAAATGAATTAATATTTATTGAAACTGAGTAGATGTCAATCAGTGTTTTCAGTGCTTTTCATTTTTTCATAATATTTTGTCCTTATAAAATCTCACTGAGATAGTTACTGGTGTTGCTTACATTTCACAGATGGGCACACTGAAATACAGAGAAATTAGGTAATGCATGCAAGGTCAGTCAGCCAGTAAACTGTAGAGTTGAAGCCTTGTAATCTGATTTCACAGGCTGTACTCTTAACTGTTTTGCTATGTTTGCTGGAAAACATTTTTTCTTAATATGCGTATGCATATTCTAAGGATTGGACAAAGAAAACATAACTAACAGCAGTACTTAAGAATAAAAATGAATATCCAAGGCAAATTAACAATACAGGGCCTAAAACAGTAAGTACTCAGAAGTAATTACTATATTTTAAGTCAACAAATGAGACAAGGAATGAAACCAAAATAGCAGCAAGAATGCTGCCACCAACTTTCAAAGGTGTTGTATCTGTTGTAAAATATATGGCCATATAGGAAAAATGTTAAATGAATTAGATAAGTAGTCACTGTGTAAACTATATAGCTGCCTCCCCAGTGCATAAAAAGCTGTATTCTAAAGTTTTAGTTGTTTAGAAAGTGTTTTTTCCACAGAAGCAAGGTGATTTAAGTTATTAGGTTAACCCCGAGAAAACAAAGTAGCCCATACGATGCTTGAAGGTATAGTTCAGTATAAATAGTACCTTGGAAACCTGGTTATTAATTAAACCCAAGAGGTGCCGTAGAAATCTTAATCATAAATCTTGAAAACTACTAGAGTCTCAGACCCCAACTGCTTTTGTCAAATTATTTCTATTGCAAAGATGTATTTTACATTTCAATGTAGGGTTCCAGAAATTCACTTTGCCTAGTGCAGGGTAGGTGGCCTTTCTCAAACTCATTCTGTGAGCCAGTGCAGTTTTCCCAGCTTTAACTCTGGGCTCCTTCTGTTTCCTGAAGCTAGTCTTCAATAGGGTATTTGCTTAAAATCTGTAGGGTCTAAAGACTGGGTATAGAGTGAGGGGCTGGAGACCAAGCCTTCTCATGTGTGTAACCCTTAGGGTGGGAAGGTGTCCTCAATATGTCTTCCAAGTGACCCCCTTTCTTTTTTCTAAGGACTCAACCTGCCTCTTTTTTGAATGTAGTGCCCTGTCTACTGCAGAGCTTAATGAACAGCTTCTCCCCATTCTTCCTTCTCTCTGAAATTTTCAAATGTGTGGTTGTTGCTATTGTTTTCTAAATACTAGTAGCCATGAGGAAATAGAGGGTAAAAGTATTGAACTTAGTTTTGTTTTGTTGTGTTTTTCGGCATTTTATCGTAGGATATGGTTAAGAGATCAGTAATAAGAACTCAGAGGTGAGGAAGAAAAACAGGAGGTGATAGAGGATGAGGATTCCACAATTTAAGTAATATAACTTACGTACTTCATAAGTCAAACTTCAGGGAGTAGATGTTAACAACTCAGTCATCAAGGAGCTGATTGCCAACAGGGAGACTAGTATATTAGGCGGTGGTGGCAATGATTAGGAGGGGAAATTTCTCAGGAGCAGTTGCAGGGTCAATTAAAGAGATACTTAAGGAAGAGAGAAAGAAATGGCTCTGGTGGTTTATCTTTCCTTTATCTACTTCCCTCTCTCTCACACTATTAATTATGATACCACAAGTGAGAATAGAAGAACTAGAGGGAATCACCAGTAAGAGACTTCACATAGCCACAGGCCACCAGACTGTGGCAGCTGTCCCTGGATCATCATGGGTCAGTTGGTAACTACCTATATTTTAACCCTAGATCACAATTTTAGGCCCAGCAAAATTCTGCTGAAGCTATCTAGATTTATTAAGCAATATTTGTATTTTCGTTTATGTTAATGTCAGATTGAGATTCAAGACCTTGTTTTCTCCAGACCCCATATGAGTCCAGTATCTTAAGTTAGAATCTATCTCTCTGCGTAAAATTCAGAGCTAGCGCGTAGGTTTCTGGATTTCAGAATCACTTATACTTATGTCCAGCTGTTCTCAAACAAGGCAAGAAGCATTTGCTGTTAATAGTTGACAGTAAATTACACAAAGTAAAAACATGGAAAATGAAAGGCAGAAAAGCAGGGAAGCTTTTCTATCATTTTCAATTTTCTGCAAAACTATGGACATAATCAGTGTTTAGGATCTGCTTGTGATGGATAAATTACATCTGTAATTCCTTCTTTTCCATATTACTGCATTCAGACGATAATTTGCTTTCACATATCTTTGCTCATCTAATCGTTCATAGACTGGGAATAAGGAGTAACGTCTCCCAATCCTTGGAAGCATTTATAACTAAGTAGTGTTAGCTCACCAAGTGGGCCAAATTAAAAATAAAAGGTTTCAGAGAAAAACAGAGCCAAATTTATCATGTTTGAAATAAGATTCCTCTTGGGTAGATGACATTGCTTTTTATAAAGCAATTCTCCTTAAAGGGAGGCAATGGAGAAATGAACCATGAAGAAAGAAATAACTGAATAATTCATTGTTTATATAGAGTCCTGTTAAGAAAGATCTGTGCTCTGAATGAACTATCCTTCTTCACATTATCTTGTATTTCTTCCTGGCTAAGTTGAGACTAATGAAATCTAAATCTAGCCATGAGAAAAGATTATCATCATGATTTTGTTGATTGATTTTTTTTTTTACCATTATGAACTTTTACTGCCAGATATCTCCATCCATGAATCATAGCAGAGTAATAAGCATTAAACAAATGTCTACATAAGAAAACCCAATATGTTAAAAACAAAAAACAACCCCCCTCCAACTCTGATGAACTAAAGCCATTATCCACATTAAGGAAGAGTCATCTACACTGCATGTGTTTTTATGGTAGAGTCTGTTTAATAGCTCCTCCAAATCTTTTAAACTATGATTAACATATAGTAGCTTAATATATACCATACAGTAAAGTGGGTTAAGTATGCAGAGTGAGATACAAGATGCAAAATGAGGTATTGGCTTCTGTATTTCCTGCTAAGGATGAATAATGTTAGAGCAGAGATTCTCACCAGAAATACACATTTTCCTGCTGAAGATTTAATTAAGAATTTTTTTAAATGCAGATCAGTATATATGTCACTTCTTCATCTCAATTGTAGAAAAATCATCCATTCTTTCTCACCTTTTCATCATTCATTACCTGCTACCAGACATTGTGATAGGCAATTCTGATTTAAGGGTGAATGACACAGAGTCTTTGCCTTTTTGGGTGTCGATAGACTAGTGGTTATTATAAGCTTTCAGGCTTCTGAGAAGCACAACTAAGGTTAAAATAATCATGAGATAATAAAATACTTTTAAACTCTTCTAGTCTTTAATTGTAAAATGTTCTGTTAGAACACAAACTTGGTCAGGTATCACACAGGTAGGCATTAAATGCCCTCCTGTGTGTCTGAGAAATTTGTTATGAACTGTATTGGAAACCATTGCATAGTCAGTGTAGGAAGAACAGATGAATTTCAGCTATGGTTATGTGTGCTGTAAAAGACTATACATGCTTGTATTAGTCAATGTGAGTATACCACTGATTTTTGTGTTAAGAGATTTATATCAAGCACATCATTGATTTCTGTAATTCAGTGAGGTAAAACTGAGTCACATTGATTTTTGGATAGCACATGTAGAAATGGCTAATATTATTCCCCTGATTTAATCCTCGTCTATTGATTATATAAACTAATGAAGCTAAGAACAATTAACCCTTCCTTACAGGGTTACACAGTCAGGGAGTTGCTGAACTGAGATTCAGTGTGGCAGTCTGTCTTCACAGCATGTGCTTTCAATCTTTGTGCTAAGTTTAACTTGTTTAAATTAGCAAGATTATGAAGCACTATGCAGTGATCTTGTATATACAAAAATATAATATATTGATTATTAGAGAATCTACATATTACACTATTGTACATATGTGAGCAAGTACTGTTGACTCATTACAGTTGCCTAAATTAAGCAACTGTACTTTTTAAAGCATGCTCAGTCACATTTTTTCTTAATCTAGAAAGTCACTTCTGAATAACTGCTTGTTTAGATTTTCTCATTTAAGGTGGGAAATTTATATTAAAATTTTAACTAGTAGTCTGACAACATAAAGTCAAGAAGAATGCTGCTGACAGGGGATGAACAGTATAGCAATCAGAATAGACTGTTCTTGGGGGGAAAAATTTGAAAATTTCTGGATTCCAAGGTAAACCTTGGAATTGAGGTAAAGGGCATCAGATAAGAAAGTTTTTTTTAAATTTCATAACTCTTTTTTTGCTTAAAATATAATTTAAATAACAGAAAGTATAACTGATATTTTTCTCATACATAGAAACATAAGACATTATTTTGTAAGAGGCTGAGATTTTATTCACCTTACTGGGCAAGTCTTACTAGTGAGACTGAGAAATATGCTTAAAAACCTTTGTAAGTCTTTGCAAGTTAAAATCTAGATGAAACCATTCACTACCTCTTTGACAGCGATTTATATATATTCTTACTGTATGCCATGCTTATTTATGGTTTTTAGTATTACATTTCAGAAATTTCCTAGGAATAAAATTTCAGTAATTTTAATTTTTTTATCTGTAATACTGTATCAATAATGCTGAAATATTTAGATCCAGTAGGTAGAATTGTTTTTCATGTGAGTACATTAATTTTAATAATGTATTTAAAAACAGCTCCCACTGTTCTTTTTAAGGCTTTTGTTATATGTAATTGGTACTTTATTCATGGTATGGCGTAAAGAGCACGTTTGCTCTCAGAAAATGTGTTTGAGAAGATGAAATTTCTGGGCATACTGGGTATTGAGTAGCTATCAAGTTGTAATCCTGAACTCTTAAGAGATGTATCTCAAATATGAGAATTGATTGTGTTATTTAAAATACTCCATGAGAAATGTAATTATTTTTATGGAACAATTCATTGGGACGAATGGTAGTTTGGACAGAAACTTTATACCAGTAGCTAGTGTTATAAGTGTCCTTTCCTGAAACTCTTGCAACACATTGCATTTTGGCCATTTTCATGATTGTATGAATTTAGTCAAAAAGCCAATTAGAAATACATTTTTAGAAAATTAAAAATGAATTTGTGAGGATTCAATGAGATATTATATAAATCACTTAATTCAGCATCATACTCCATGTAAATACTCCTTAGATGGTAGCCATTAGTGTTGTTCTTACCTGAATTCCGGACTTCAGTCTAAGTTATCTTTCTTCTTATGGGAGGAACTTTGCGTTAGGTCTGAATAAAGATTGTTACATGATTCAAACTTGGCATCCAAGTCAAACTTAATTTATGTCTGGGTCTAAATTGATCCTAGGGAAAAGTAAGTGGTCTTCCTTGTCCATTCATTTCATTTCTCTGGAGCTTTCTTCATTGGTTTGCTTTAGCTATAGGGTAACTTTTTATTGTGTTTTGGGTATTTTCTGAGTGTCTAGATTGGCTTGTATGCTCTTTGCTTTGGGATGAAATTTGTAATAAAAATTACTTTGTAGCAAAAAATACTGTTGTCAGGAATAATATGAATGTGACTACCAGTGGTTTGCACTTCATTCCTAGTGTCACCTTAAGGATTTTCATCAAACTAGGATCTCCAGAATAATTTGCAAAAAGCCACATGAAAAAATGGGCAAATAAAAACATTTTTTTAATGGCAGAGAATCAAGACTTTGTTAAGAGCCCAAACCATGGATTTAGCTGGATCTGAGTTTGATTCCATCATTGTGCCAGTCACTTTATTGTCCCAAGCTGGTTTTTTCATCTGTAAAACAAGTCCAGTACCATCTGCTTTCAATATTTGTGAGAATTCAATTAGATCAGTTAGATAGAAATCATTTAATGCAGTATCTTATTCCATGTAAATACTCCATAAATGGTAACTGTTAGTTTTGTTCTTATCTAATGCCAGAGTTCAGTCCAAGTTACCTTTCTTCTTAAGGGAGAAACTCTGACTTAGGTCAAAGTGAATGTTATTCGTTATTATGCATATTGCACTACAGGTCTCTGTGTTGTAGGTAAAAATTGAAAAGAACTTACCTTGAATGTACATAAGTGTGCACATACTAGCTTATTTACTTACCTGTTATCAAGAGAAAATAACACCTTAACCTCTTAACATATATATCACTTGATTACTAGCTAAACAAGGAGGTATTAATAAAATACTTCAGTATTTATATTGTCCGTGCCTGAAAGTTTCTTTGTAAATGTAGTTATCTGTGAATGGAAAAATGGTTGTAACCATCTGTTCACAAATCTAATTTCATTTAAAACTAATCCTCTTTAGCTTTGTGCTGGTCTATAATAAATAATTCATATTTGATATTTCAAATGCTGTATTATTTATGTAAATTTCCTCCTAAAAGACTCACCTTTTTAGAAATAAATTGTTTATTCAATAAGGTACCTGCACAGATTAGAAGGTTAAACATTAAATTTCATTTTTTCATGATTTGCACTATTCTTTTGTGTATGTTTTATACCTACATGAACTTTATTGGTCAAATATCCACCACTCACTTTCTCAAATGTGTAAAGAAGCATCTAAATCCATAATACTCTGTTTATCACAGCTTTATTTTTTTTCCCTTTCACTGTCACTCAGTATTGATAGGGATCCAATTTTAGCCCATTGAAATGGTCCTTTTTGCTCCAAGATTTTTTAAAGCATTTGCCTCATTTACAAGTTTGAGACTTTTGTAACATGATTAGAAATAGGAAACGTTTCCAGTAAGTGAAAGGGGGGAAACGAACACCAAAAGCCCATCTCTCTGATTTTTTTTTTTTTTTTTTTTTTTTTTTTCAGAAATAATACAGCCTAATTGCTTCCTATGGCCAGTTCTGGGTTTTCCTTCACAGCATCTATAAATGTTCTTGTTTATCCAGTCTAATTCTGGATATGAGTTGTGCATTTACAGTTTGATTTACTGAGCCATTCCACTGCCTTCTTGTTAAGGCTATTGATTATTGCCCATTCTTTTCTGCTATGCATTGATTTAGTGTGAGACAGTGAGTTAATTGTATCACTTGATGTTGAAGAAGGATTAAATATGTGTTCAAAGGGGATGCTTGTAGCCTGTTTAATTGAGTTGGCTATTTCAGGCTTTTAACATGTTGTGAAACAATTAGGAGAAAGTACAGGAGGACCTCTGAGAGCAGGGAACATAAAATTTGTTTTCAGCTTTTTGGCAGTTGCCAAAAATGGTTCGGTAAGGCTTTCCTGGAATTAAGTAGTCAGTTGGTATTTGGTTAGCAGATGCTTTGTAAAACAAAACGTATTCCCTCTACATTTCCTTTAAAAATTGGGGAATTTAACACCTTTAGATAGTCATGTTTTACTGAGAAAAATCCATTCTCTTTAAGAATAGTTTTATATGGAAACTCCCTATTACTGTATATAAGAAAAAATAAGCAAGGTGTGTTGTCTATGGTGGTAGGAAATTACAGAGAGAAAATTAAGCTAAATGATTAAGAATCTGATAAGTTCTTTTTGTTTACTACAGTTTTGTTTCATGTTTCATAGTTTTATAAAAGAAATTTCCATGTAATAACATTTAAGATAAGGCCAGTATTATTTTCTTTTACATTGTTATGTAGTTTGAATTTTCTAAGCTTTAGGCAATTCACACTTAATGTAGAAAAAAATTAACCTTCAGAATGAGATCATGGTGCCATGTTTCTCTAATGAGTGTTACCTTTTGTTTTAGCAGCTCAGTTGGCTCTAATCCATGGAAAAGTTATTTCCGATCAGCTCCAAAGCAGGAGCCAAACCAAAGTTAAAGAAACATTCTCCAGTAGACAAGTTTCTACAGATAATATCAATAGGCAAAGCATGTGTTGCATGCATGTACAGACACACACACACATACACGTCTTATGGAAATATTAAATCAGGAAAAATTACTGAAATTCTCGTAATAAAAATAACTGTAATATTAACGAAGTACTCCTTATCAATTCTTTCTAGTCACATTGTGGCCCCAAGCGTTTGCTTGACTTCTCAAGATGTAATTGCTTTGGGATAAATTGAAGAAGTATTGAAATACCACTCTCTCCCTGTATTAATACCTTTCAGGGCTTTCTGATCTGTAACCTCTTGCTACCTCTTGATTTATCTGGCTTAGCATATGAATTTTGAAGAATGAGGGAGCACAAACAATTATGGCTGCCTTTTAAATAATGCACGTTTAAACCTGTGGCCTCAAACTTGTCAGTTCTGAACTTTAACAGTAGAGATGTGAAAACTCAGCACTGAAAGTAGAGAGTATAAGAGATTTTGCCAGTGGAACTACTTTGCTGCAAATACCTACTAGACCTAAATCTTTTGCCTAGTGATCAGCTGTACTAATAGCAGGATCCATGTGAGTCAGCAGCTTGCATGGCATGCCCACTGTGTGCAAACAGCTTCTCAGGTACTTTTCCAGGCTTCCTGCCTGCATAAAGCAGAAGAGGCTTAGAATATATTTATTTATATTTCTTTATTCTCTCACCACACTGCTTGCTCCATCACCTAGACCTGCTTGCTCCATCACCTAGTTGGAATTTCTAAAGCAACAGACATTGGCAGATATATATTTTAAAAGCTGTGTGCCTCTGATCAACAACCATTACCGTAATACTGCTGAAAGTTTCAGGGAACAGTATTTTTGCCATGACTTCTCAATCTATAGAGCAGATGTATTTATCTTCTAAGGACAAAACCATCTGGAAATTTTCACATGCTCCAGACTTTCAGATAGAGCTGGCTTTGCCTTCTCCTTCTCCTTCTCCTCCTCTTCTTCCTTCTTCTGTTTTTTTTTTTTTTTTTTTTGGGGGGGGGGGGGGCTTTGCTTTCTTATTTAACACTGTGGATGAATTTTAAAAGATTGAGAAGATGAAATAACCTTCTCACCTACTTAGTAATTTCTTACTCATATTTAGAAGGTAGAGTAACTGTGTTTCATAAATTCCCCCACTAAGTTTTTCATTAAAAAATAAAAAATTTTTAATATAAATACCATTTTCTATGATTTCTGGTCCCTAAAAAACAAACAAACAAAAGCTACTCGATGGTACATTGGTTGTAATTAGCAAGTCTCCATTTACTACAAATCTTCCATTTTGCTTTATTAATTTCCTTTTTTAATTATAACAAATCAGCCAGTTGATAAAATAATATGTTAACTTTTAAAAGATTTTTATAAATTTATGTAGAGTTCTGTGACTTCCTGGTATGACTTCATGACTGTTTTAGTTGTATAAAGAATTTAATATTTTTTATTCCTTTAAAATAATTTTTTTAGAGACAATCTCACTGTTACTCAGGCTGGAATGCAGTGGCGCAGTCTTGGCTCACTGCAGCTTCCACTTCCCAGGTTTAAGTGATTCTCCTACCTCAGCCTCCAAAGTATGTGGGATTATAGGCATGCACCACCATGCTGGACTGATTTTTATATTTTTTGTATAGATGGGGTTTTGCTATGTTACCCAGGCTGGTCTTGAACTACTGAGCTCAAGCGATCCACCCAGCTTGGCCCCCCAAAGTGTTGGGATTACAGGCGTGAGCCATCATGCCTGGCCTATTTTATTTTATTTTTATCTCAAAATAGCTTCATAGAGTTTTCTCCAAATAAGTCTGATATCTTCTCTTTGTATTTCTAATTGATCCTTACTTGTAAACCCGTAGAATCTGTAAACCCACAAACAAATGATTCTTCATTATCAAGTTCTGTTTTCAAATAGATGTTCAAAAAGATGATAAAGGATATATTATAACCTAAGGGCTTTATTTCTTTCATTTAATTTTTTTAACCTGTAATTGTAGTGGACTTAAGTGTATACAGTTTTTTTGTACAACAAATAGTATTCTTTAGATACAACAAATGAATAGATTAGCCTGTGTGAATATAGTTTTACAAAATATTAACGTACGAAAGTAGTCCTAACACGCCAAGTGCTGTTACTTTAGAACTTCATGCATAAATTGGGTGTGTTGTTACAGGATACAGAGAAAATTGATGGTCAGTCTTAGCCTGTAGTATATTTTGACAGCGTGAATGAGTCAAGCAAGCAATTTTCCAGACTGTTTAATGGTACAAAGGAAAGGGCTGCTAAGGAAGTCATTCTTATGACTAGCTGAAAAATATTTTTCTTAGTAACTGTTCTAGAGAAAAACAGTTCAACATTGGAAGAAAAAAAGCAGTCTCAAGTTACAAACATTCAAAAAGTGGTTTGATCATTAAAATGTATTTATCTTATGACAAAACTTTTTAAAAAGGGTACTGCTTACTATATTTGCATGTTGTCTTGAAACTCAACAAGAAACTATGCCTCACCATTGCAAGTTTCAATTCATGGTAGAATTTTGGAGATTATATTTATTGAGCTGCATTTTTTATTTCATCAGCACAAGTAAAACTTCATTATTGTAAAATAAAGATAAAATATTTTAAGTTTATAAAATTTCTGCAAATTTATTCCACTGTGTGGTTCTAAACTGCATTTGAATTAAAATAGGACTTGATCGATGGAGAATCATTTGTTCGTGGGTTTACAGATTCTATTCTAGGTAGTTTGAAAAGATTCATTGTCCAGCAGCAACTATTCACCCAGAGACATAGTGCTTAGCATGAGCTTGATGGATTCAAACCACTGAGTTTATCATTACAGCATAGATCTTTGAAAGGACAGGCTGCAAATCTTGTTTCTAAGCTGTGACTAGCTATTATTGTGTCAATTTGAAGAACAGAAGTAAAATCAATTCAGTTTCAAAAAAAGACACTCTACAGTCATTCACAGACTGCAGCCAGTTCAAATGATAATATCCTGCCTATTTAAACTCCCCTGATTATTAAGATTATTCAATATCATGTTAATATTTAAAACTTGGAATACAACCTACTAACCTTATTTTTATTTGTACTACTGGATGTGTCTGTAGCATTTTTGAAGTAGCTTGAAAAAAATTGAGATTCAGCTGTGGTTCTGCTTTTTACTAGAGTAACGTGGAGAGACAAATCAGTGAGTAGTCAAGTCTTCATATAATCAAAGCTTTTAAAATATGTTAAGAACGAAAACTTCAGGTGCTAGATTTAGTTTCATGGAAAGCCTTTTTTGTGGGCCTAAGTTTAAAATTAGTTTTTTCTTTGCATTTTAAAAGGTTGCTCATGCAATGTTTAATGGTTTTGTTTAGTATTTAGAGAGGATTTTTTTCATTTTTCACTTTCAGCATTGAACTCTAGTGATTTAGTGTGTTGGAACTGCTGTCAGAAGAGTCCTTAGAAATGATGTCATGCAGTTCATTAGTTTTACAGATAGTGAACCAAGGAGTGGTGAGGTTAGGGTTTAATCATATCATAAAGATCTTGAGGTCATTAGGACCCTTTAAATGTGACTAGTGATAAATCACAGCAAAAACTAGAATGTGCTGTCTTCATTTAATGAAAATGGCATCATTGACAAACCTGACAGATGAAAACTGCTGTTAAGGTCAAGTCCAAGTGACAAAACTGTTCTGAGGCCTTCGTTACTGGTGGCATTAAAGTTTTATATTTTTTTTTGTTTATTTGTTTTGCTGTTATCATACATCCAAAAAAATACATGTATATACATTATGCTTAATATAAAAATTACTAATATAAAGGATATGGAAGACAGTTTAAAATTATAATAAAATATGCAATGCTCAACATTTAAATTCTGTATGGCCAATTGATTCTTTTTTTAAATTTGTTTTTTATAGTTTATATTTTTTATTGCATTTTAGGTTTTGGGGTACATGTGACGAACATGCAAGATTGTTGCATAGGTACACACATGGCAGTGTGATTTGCTGCCTTCCTCCCCTTCACCTATATCTGACATTTCTCCCCATGCTATCTCTCCCCACCTCCCCACTCACCCCGGCCAATTGATTCTTACAGATGCCTTTTTGATTTTTGTCCAGCTCTTGAATCTGTAGCCAGCCTGTGGTTGCAGTTGACAGAAGAGTTTAATTCTGTGTTTGGCTCTTACTCCTGAGATCCTCATTGTACAGTGATCATCAGATGAAACATCCTTCATGAAAATGAATAGCTTCACTTTTTGACATTTCCTTACCTTTTATGTGTCACAAAATAAAATACATTATTCCTGATTTTACAGTTAATTTGTAACTTGTTTCTAA
The DNA here is from genome assembly GCF_048565385.1 of Saimiri boliviensis. Lineage (NCBI taxonomy): Eukaryota > Metazoa > Chordata > Mammalia > Primates > Cebidae > Saimiri > Saimiri boliviensis. Next base: position 16,191,857 of record NC_133457.1, read on the forward strand.
CCCCACTAGTTTATAAGCTTCTTAAGAACGGGAAGCTTGCATTAATCACTTCTATGTATATGGTGTTTTGAATATCCTTGGCATTCATTAAGTGTTTAGAGAATTGAATGCAATGTTTCTTCCAGACTATGACCAATAATTGTGAGCAGATTTTATGTGCTTTTAAATTCAAGTTTAGAGAATTTCTCTTTATGTAATAGGACATTTGCTGGACAGCAACATATAACTACTCATAAAATGTTTCTCCGAGGAGTCTAGCATCCTTCATTTATTGGTGGGATTCATCCAGTTAAATTGCTTTGGCACTATAATGGACTATTTATGTTCTGTTGATGTAAATTTCTAGAACAGGCCTTTCTCTGGACTCATGCCATGTTTTGTATGTTATCTTGTGCAAGCAGCACATGGGGACCTAGTCAGTCTTCCTGATATGATAGCTGTATATACAGTCCATGTCTCAGAGGGGAATGATAAATTGGCCTGTGCAGTGGCACAATACAGTTATTTTGGTGACAGTATTAACTCTCTTTTCACAAGGGTGCTTTGTTGGAAAACTATTCAGATTAACACAGAATAATATTTAGCTTTCAAAGGTTGCATTGGGAGAAATGATACTGCCAGGATAGAAACATTATCTGATTTTTTAAAAATCTTTTTGACTCTACTGAGAATATTGAGAAGAATTTTGGTTAGTATTGGTATTTATTATGAGAGGAACATTCTGGGAACCAGACTACTAGTGTAATTATTATTGTTTTTATTATCAAACTAACAGCACTAATAAAGACATGGTATTTGTTGAGAGATTCCTGTATCTCTGTTACACTTAAATTTCTCCATACTCTAATTTTAGAAAAAAAAAATTGTTTTGTCTTCCAACTGTGAATACTTTATAGTGTTGCAACTTCTACTTTTATCTAGTCTTTAATCTGGAGTAGAAAAGAGAATCCAAGCCTCCAAAAAATAGAAGTCTCTAGACTCTGACACTTAGACTAACTTGCTCCTTATTTTTTCTCTCCAACAATTATTTTAAGAGCTGTATGATATAAGCTATTTTTAAAAGAGCTGAAAAGTTCTAGAGAGTAAAAGGTGTTCTAGATTGTGTGTTGGTGCCAGTAGTACTGACAATTAAGTATTTGAGGAGAAACATCCACTTTGAAGAAGATCATCAGGGAGAATTAAAAATTTAGTGCTTCAGGCTCATTAAGAGTTGGAATAGAGTAATTATGTAGTTAGTAACAAATGCTACAGTCACCACTTGAGCATTATGGTATGTTACTCATTGAGACTTACTGGCCTTCGTCAGTGAACTTCAGATTTTATAAAAGTCATTTACTTAGAGAGTAAAGTTCTGCCAATCCATTATTTTAGTTCTGTCCTTTTCTGCAAATAGGGTGAGTTTTCAGAGGAGATGAGTTCCTGGTAATAATCTTGGAATGATACAACTTTATAGAATATCTCCCCTTGGCATCAAGCAATACTTAATGTCTTGAACAGTGAGCCTCTTGTTCATGCAGTATTTAAAAGAGATGAGTGTAGAGGTCTTCCTTCTGCATTCATTTTATTCGTTAGTAATTGAGAAGCTGGTCTAATTCTAAGCTTGCAAGTTGGGAAATAATTAAAATGCTCAAGAGACATTAGATTAAGCTTGGTGTGCCTCTCTCTATCAAATTTTAAGGGATTTTTTTCTCTCAGTAATTCTTAATTCTGCCTTCGTGTATTTCCAGTCTTGTTTTCCATTTGTATTGCACACAGTGATATGTCAATTTCAAAAGAAAAGGTATTCAGATCTACTTTCAAACTACGTAACTGAAAGACATAGTGATATTTATTTTATCCTGAGATTTTGTTGTTGTTGTTATGGTGGTTCTTTGTTTTTAAATCTGAACATAACAGTAATCTCCTAAGAGAATCTCTTTATCCCAAACCCAGAGTCTGTTTATTCTTGTATTAGATACTGTTTTAAAAGCTGGGTAATATTGCTATAGTATAGAAATGTTTTGAAATAATGAAAACAGACTTTTTTTAAACTACATTTTTCTACTGCATAAAAATGCCATGACAAGAGAAAAAACATTAGTACTCTGTCATACTGTTAGTATAGACCATTGTTGTTGGGTTTTTAACTCCATGTCCCTGTCTGGAAGCTTTATAGGGCTGTGTCTTAGTCATTTTAAGCCTAACACATTGTAGGCTTCCAATAAATATTGCTTAATTTGTATTAAATTTAAAATGAAATGGAATGTAGTATGTCGCCAGAGTTCATAGCTCCTGACTCATGCCATAACTTTCCTTGCCCCATCCCCAAGATTTAAAAAAACATAAACTATTAGACTAATTATAGTCATTACAGTTGTAAATTAGGTCATGCATTTCATTAAAAATTGACGCAGTTCCCTTTTTGAAAGGCTGTGTCACAGAAATGCAAACTAGCCTTTTATATAGAATGCTAAAATCATTTAACTTGAATTCTTCTAATTATGATATCATAAAGATTTTAAAAATACATCTATAGTATCATCTCAGTTTGATAACTAGCTGGGAAAAAAATGTCAATTTTGATATGTAGTGACTGTTATCAGTTATTTTATGTGACGGTTGTATTGATTGATTTTTTTTTCATTTATAATCACTAATTCTGTGAGGTTTTCTCCCCTGCAGCAGTGAACTGAAAAAGTTACATTTTTCTGCCATTTATAAGCATTAGGAGTAGAAATCAATAGTTAAATTGACCTAATAAAAGATTTCTGCATCCCACCACTGTGACAGAAAGAACATCAGAAAGCAACATATATAGACTCTAACGAGGCTCAAAAGCACCTTTTGCATTTGTTTTGCATTTGAATTTAATAAGCATGAGACAGTGTTAGTGAATTGCATTTGTTTTATCAAGTCTCTTTAAGCTAGGGTACTGTTAAGTAATAGGTTGTTGGTTCTTGGGAGCCAGATTCAGTTAACAGGTCAGCAACAGACTTGCCACATGCCAAAAATGGGGATATTCTGGTTTTAGTTTGCTAGATTCTTAAGTAAACTTGTGGAGAATTTTTCTTTTTTGTTTTGCAGTTACTGGTTACTTCTCTTTAACATTGCATTTGCATTCCATGTAAAAAATAGATTTTATATTTAATTTGAAATTTATCCAGATGTACTTATTCATTGGATATTATTTTTAAATAATAAAGGAACTTAAAAAAGTGATAGGATCAATATAGTAATAATTCTAACTTCCTTTTATACCCATATGAAATTTACTTAACTAGACTTATTAATTCAACAATATTGTTAAATAATAAAGGAATTTTTAAAGAAATAGTGTAAACATACAAATATGAATAATTTGAACTCCCTTTTATATAAATATATTTACTATACTATATTTACTAATTATAAATAATTTTTAAAAATATATGTACACACACACATCATGCCTTAACAATGGTGATTCATTCTGAGTGTCATTAGGGTATTTCATTGTTTTGTATACGTCAGAGAATATACTTACACAAGCCTAAATGGCATAGCCTACTACACATCTAGGCTATATAGTACAGCCTGTTGCTCTTAGACTGCGAATCTATATAGCCTGTTACCATATCGAATATTGTAGGCAGTTATAATAAAATGATATTTGTGTATCAAAACATACTCAGACATAGAAAAGATAATTGTGTTGTGCTGTGAGTTTATGATGGCTACAAATGTCATTAGGTGGTGAGAATTTTTTAGCTCCATTATAATCTTATGGGACCACTGTCATATATGTGGTCCTTTGTTGACTGAAGTGTTGTTATACAGCTAATGACTATAGTTAGTCAAAAAAAATCTAGTTCTGTGATTGGTTTTGTTCTCTCCTTTCTTCTGATCACTGTTCATTCAATACTTTTTATATGACATGTACTTTGAGAGCACAAGGTATGCAAAAATTATCCTCCTATTTTCAGTGGCAGTATCTGTTGCTGACCCAGATAACTTCATTTTCTTCAGCTGTGCTTTCATTTTCAACTTCTCTAGTTAGAAATAAATCTCTTGTGTTGCCCCTTGAGGGAGGAATCATTTAGCAGGAAGTCACTTACTAATCACAGTTCATTAATCACATATGAAGAATACTTTTTAAATGTCAACTGTCATTCATAGAAAATATATGTTACTTTGAGGAATCTCTGAATTACTTATTCATTTTCATTGCCTTTCACACATCATATTGCTGAGGAATTTATTTCAAATATAAATTGACTTATATACAGCCTTGCAAAAAAGATAGATAGCAGTTGCGCCTTTTTTTTGACTGACTTGTTATCTTACTGGTCATGTAATTAGTCTATTAAAGTCACTCTGCCTGTATAGCTTGTTGAAGGTTGCAGGCAGTGGAGTGCTGGAACTGGCTCACGAGACCTCTTCCCAATTCCATGTTCAGTGATGTCTTTGTTGGTAGGTTAAAATTGGCTATGGTGAGAGTGTTCATACTTTGTAAACTGGCAGATGCTACAACCATGGTTCTGCCCTCTCCTAGACAGTCACTTATTAAACCTTTAGTAGCACTTACTGTTTACAGTATTATCTTTCCTTTTGCTTGTGTTTTAAACACTTTTATTATAAGGAATAGCCATGTAGAATTCTATTTCTAGATGTATTGTTGTTTGAAACACTAAGAACATCACTCACTATACCAATTTCCAGCTGAGTAACTAAGCAAATTACTTAGCCTTTATGTGCCCAAGTGTCCTTATCAGTAAGACAGGGATAATAATAGCAGGTACCTTGGGATTGATGTGAGGTTGAATAAGAAATATGCTTATTTCAGTGCATATGCTACCTCCGATCTCTCTGTACTTTAATTAATATATATTTATTGATCCCACTGCCTAGTATTTTGATGTGTACAGTGGGTCATCTGTTGAGACTCAATAACTCTCACATTGAGTATTAGCCACATTGACCTGCGGCGGATGACGACTTCTGATGTTCCCATGTAATGCCCCCCCCCCCCTTTTTTTCATTTGTTTTGTTTTTTGGTTTTTCTGCCTGGGACTCTTTTTCTTCCTACATGAGTTTTGCAGACCTTTTTCATGTTTATATTTGATTCATACAGTTCCTCCTCTAGAAAGCTTCTCCTCACTCTAGACCTAGCGACATAATGGTTTTGCCTCTTTGCTTATGTAGTTTGGAGTACAAATCATAATTGTACTATGTATAATTGTACTATGTACTAAGTAATATGCATCTTACTCCATCTCTACATTTGATTTCACAGCCTATGACCTACTACTGCCTTTGTGTTCTTACCCTCTTAGTAAGAAATACTTGACACATAGTAGACCTACTGGAAGTGTACGTTGAATGGTTGTTGGTTAAAGGAATAAAACATGGACTTTGCTCATAGAAACCTTACTATTTGGTTGAAAAGATAATATATACACTTGTGACATGAAGGTAAACACAGAATATATTGAAGATATCTATATTTTAATTTTTTTAATTTATAATTAATTTTTACATACCTATATTTTTTGTTGTAGGTAAGTCAATTATTTTCATGCTATGCATATGGACATTTATGTACATATGTACAAATACATTGATGTAGGTCATCTAGGCAAGACTGTAAATAGCAAAGCCAAGTTTGTAAACCAGGTTTTGGGACTTCAGGTCAGAAAAATGAGGAAAAAAACCCTTGTTTACTCTTCTACACGTGAACTCTTTTTTTTTTTGGGGGGCTGTGATTTCGGTCTTTTCTTGTAAGTTTAAAAAATTCTTACAGCAATTTTAAAATGTACGTAAGATTAGAGAAGACAATCTAGCAACCTTCTCTGTATATCTGTCAGTCAGCATTTTGTATGCATGTATTCATGTGTGTATCAATCAACATTTTGGCCTTCTTGTTTTATTAACTTTCACACTCCTTTTATCCCTATTTTATGTTAAAACAAGTCTCAGACATCCTATCATGTTACCTATACTTCTTCAGTAGTATCTCTAACAGTTAAGAACTTACTTAAATATAACATCATTTCCAAATCTATGCAAATTGACAATAATTTTTTTTTTTTTTTTGAGACAGAGTCTTGCTCTTTTGCCGTGATGGAGTGCAGTGGTGCCATCTTGGCTTACTGTAACCTCTGCATCCCAGGTCAAAAGATTCCCCTGCCTCAGCCTCCTGAGTAGCTGGGACTATAGGGGCTGGCCACCATGCCTGGTTAATTTTTTTGTATTTTTTTAATAAAGATGGGATTTCACCATGTTGGCTAGGATGGTCTGGATCTCCAGACCTTGTAATCCCCCATCTCGGCCTCCTAAAGTGCTGTGATTACAGGTGTGAGCCACTATGTCTGGCCAATTGACAATAATTTTATTATATCATTTGATAACCATTTTATGTAACTTTTTCTGATTGCCACAGCAATGTCTTTTTTTTCAATAGGTACATTTTTCCAGTCAGCATCTACATTTCATTTGGGTTTTATGTCTTTTAAGATTCTTTTGATCTATAACAATTGCTCTTCCCTTTTCTGCTTCATGCCTTTAAAAAAAAGGAAAATTCAAGTCATTGTCCTGGAGAATGTCTGAAATTATGGATTATCTGATTTCTTCACTATGATGTCATTTAGCTTGTTACTCCATTATCCTTATTTTCTGTAAACTAAAAATTAGAGTCGAGTTTAACTTTAATGTTATCATTATTTGGGAAGAACATTTCCTAGAACTTTCTATTTCATCATATTGAGAGAACATAATTTTAGTTATCCCTACTTTTAATGATGTTATAATCTATCAGTGAATCAGGTTGGCCTGGGCCAATCCTTATAAAGTTCTTCATCAGACTTGGATTCAGTGATTTCACCTCATTGTTGATTATTTTGTAGCCATGATATTTTTTAGGGATTGCAAAATGGTGACTTTTAATTATGTAATTTCTGGTACATTTATTATCAAGAATTTTTTCATAAAGAACTTTTCTTAGTAACTAATGGCAATTTCAAATTAGTTTATATCAGAAAAAGGGAGAAAATGCATGGCTTTTATTTATCAATTTTCAGAATCAGATATTCACTTCTAATATAAGATCTAAATAAAGTTATACATGTATTCAAGGATGCTAATAAATTTTTCTAAAAAAAATTTCCCTTGGAGAAATTCTTTTTTGAGGTGGAATTTTGCTCTTGTTGCCCAGGCTGGAGTACAGTGGCGCAATCTTGGCTCACTGCAGCCTCTGCCTCCTGGGTTCAAGTAATTCTCCTGCCTCAACTTCCCAAGTAGCTGGGATTACAGGCATGCACCATCATGCCTAACTAATTTTTTTTTTTTTTTTTTTTGTATTTTTAGTACAGACAGGATTTTACCATGTTGACCAAGCTGGTCTTGAACTCCTGACCTCAAGTGATCTTGCCTTGGCCTCCCAAAGTGCTGGGATTATAGGCGTGAACCACCGCTCCTGGTTGAGAAATTCTTTGATTTGCTTTTCCTGATTTTTTTCTATTAATATGTTTTAATCACATTGCTTCCTATGGAGGTATTATCAGAAAAGTGTTCTTCCTTTTTGTTTATCATTAATGTGTTTCCGTGTTTGAATTTATTTACTCAGAAGATACATATTGGGTATCTGTCTTTTTGTTAAGCTCTGTGCTGATCCCTGAGGATATAGATATGAGCTCTGCTTTTTTCTTTTCTTCTTTTCTTTTTTTTTTTTTTTAAGTTTGAGACAAGAGTCTTGCTCTGTCATCCAGGCTGGACTGCAGTGACACAATCTTGGCTGACTGCAACCTCCACCTCCCAGGTTTAAGCGAATCTCTTGCCTCAGCCTCCTAAGTAAGTGGAATAACCTGCATGCACCATCATGCCCAGCTAATTTTTGTATTTTTAGTAGAGATGGGGTTTCACCATGTTGGCCAGGCTGGTCTCAAACTCCTGACCTCAAGTGATCTGTCTTGGCCTCCCAAAGTGCTGGGATTACAGGCTTGAGCCACCTTGCTCAGCTGCTTTTTTCCTAGAATATATAGTTTGGTTTTCTTTTCTCCTCATGAAGTGCTTTTAAAAATTGAACCTGTTGTATATTAATGTGGTTTTGTGAACTATAATATTTGGTGTCCTACATTACACATTTTAACTAGCAATTTTTTAAGCTTTCTTTGGAATTTTTGGCTTTAGTGTTGAAAATAGTGGCAGTAACGGGATTTGAAAGTTAAATTGTTCTTGCTGACCCAAGGAAAAATCAGATATTTCTGTTTAGGACACAGTATGTGACAAACAAGGAAGGTTTTATTTATTTTTTTGAAGAAGTAAAAATTGAAGAGAGAATAATGAGAATTTCTCCAAGATTAAAAGTAAATAAGATACTGTGGGGTTTTAATATAAACAAACATTTGAACTTAATTTGACTTCTATATTCAGTAAATTAGAGTGAAATTTCAGGATGTCTTTATCTCCTATAGGGTGTGTTTTGCCAAGATTTATTAAGGGTAATATTGGATTTTAGAAAATGTACAGTTTCTAAAGACTTGTGAACTTTTTATATTGATAGAAAATGTAAGTAAGACTAAGTAACACACTGTTGTCTCCAAGGGATCCTGTGACTACGACACAAAAAATATAATATACTGAATTCACCAAAAGATGCACTGTTAATCTGGGGTTATGTTATGCTATTATTTTATTAGGCATGTGATACTGTGCTGTGAATTTTATAATAATTATTTAAGTAATCATTATAATTCTAAAAATCTTGTGAGGCGTTTTCTCTAAAGCTTTTTACTCAGCTTTTACTCATGTTCAGATAATGTGATATAGCTGTTATAGTTATTTGAGATTTGGGTGGAGGCAAATTATTGACATATAATTAAAATGTATTTTATAATTAAAAATTTGAATGGAAAAAGTTTACATTGTATGTATAAGGTTTTGCTAACATGCTTTATGACATTACAGAGAAGTACTAGAAGAAGGAGATCTTTAAAAGGAGTGAGATTTTGTTTGCTTTGCTGGAGCACCTTATCAGGAAATTTGAAAGCTAAGGCCTTTAATTGTGGTATCTGATGATTCTAAAACTTATACTGAATTTAACTTTGAAGATCAACCCATGGATTTTTAAAAAATAATATTTACTCTATCAAAATTATAGTTATATTTTTATTTGAGGAAATAGCTTAATCTAAACAGCACAAAAATTGACAAAAAAGACTATTAATACCTAAATATTGGCTATTTTAATCTGTTGAAAACGGAAGGCTAGTACCAAGGGAGACAGTAGTAAAATTATTAAAGGAGCTATTGAAGAGTAAACATTATGCAACATAAAAAGAAGGGAAAAACTGACAGAGTAGAATAACAGGAAGATTAGTCATTTCTGGAAGGAAAAAGTAGGTGGGGGCAGGGGATGAAGTATTTTAAACAGGAATGTGGAACTGGAAGTGCCAGTGCTAAAAGACAGATATGAGCTCATTTGGGAGCTAAACTGGGCTTTGAAAAAGGAAAAAGGTAGCATTTAATATCAAAATTTAAAGATTATATTAATAAGCAAAAAGAAAAATGGAGAAAATGTTCTGTTAGGGATTAAAAAATGCCTGTTAAAATAAAAATTATGTTTACTTCTTTGTGGAACTGACTTGGCTTCTTTCAGACAGCAATGTCAAATGTGAATCAAGGAAAAGTATTTCTGAGGCCAAGACAGGGAAGTTACTTGATCCCAGGAGTTTGAGATCACCCTGAGCAACATAGTAAGACTCTGTCTCTACCCAAAAGAAAAGAAAAAAAACTAGCCAGGCAGGGCGATGAGCACCTGAAGTCACAGCTACTTAGGAGGCTGAGGTGGGAAGACTGCTTGAGCTTGGGAAGCCGAGGCTGCAGTGAGCCATGATCAGCTACTGCACTCTAGCTTGGGCAATGAAGCAAGACCCTATCTCAAAAAATATACCTATATTTTTGTGAAATGCACATATTTTATACACACACACACACACACACGTATATATATATATATTTCAAAACAAGCCAAAGTTCTTTAACTTTCAAGTAATGGATAAAAAAACATTGTGGATATCATGGGATGTACATACTATTTGGTTTGAAATAATTTTCACTTTTACATTTATCTGACAACTAAAGGACAACCAATCTCTGAATATTTTAAGGATTATTTCTATGAATTTTCTAAACAGTATAAATTATAACTGTCTATGTTATACAAAAATATTTAGCAATCCTTATAACAAAACAAGAAAGTAAATATTGTGTGTGTGTTTGTGTATGAGTGCATGTGTGTTTATTGGTAGTCTCATTAATCCCTAGTCTCTACAGACAGTATTAGGGACATTACTGAAACAGATTTTGCAGAACCCATTTTTAACCACTCTGACTGTTCTAATATATTTTATATATTTAGAGACTGTGTCTGTGTTGGCCAGGCTAGTCTCAAACGTCTGGGTTCAAGCAATCCTTCTGCTTTAGTCTCCCAAGGATCTGAGACTATAGGTCCACACCACTATGCCCAGTTAAAATGCGCTTTAAATAAAGTAGATAATTCTGGGGTTATCTCAAACTTCTGGATCCTCCTGCCTCAGCCTCCTAAAGTGCTGGGATTATAGGCTTGAGCCAACATGCTTGCCAGCTCTGAGGTTATATTAGCATGACACCAGGACAAAATCTGCCCATTTTTATATCAGGAAAAAAAAAATGCTGCTTTCATTTAGATGCAGAAAATAGTATATGCCTATTGAAATAAAAAAAAAATCTAATTTAGACACCTAAAATTATTATTTGATATAACAACATGGAATACATCATTTTGTATCACTGAATTCATGGAAATGCAGTACAGAATGCAGTACAGTAATCCCCCGTTACCTGCAGTTTCACTTTCTTAGGTTCAATTACTCATGCCACAACACAATAAGATATTTTGGGACAGAGAAAGTAATAGACCATATTCACATAACTTTTATTACAGTATAATTATTGTTTTATTACAGTTACTGTTGTTAATCACTTACTGAGCCTAATTCATAAATTAAACTTTTATCATAGGTAAGCATGTGTAGGAAAAAACAGTATATTTAGGGGTTGTTACTGTCCATGGTTTCAGGCATCCTCTGGGGGTCCTGGAATGTATTCCCCATAGATAAGGAGTAACTACTGCTTGCAGTCAGGTAAGCTGTTTGCATTGATTTTATTACAAATTGCAATGCTTCCATGGCTCACTTACACATAATTTGCTGAGGTAATTTCTAACTGTTGCAGAAAATAAACAGTTTACATAAACACCAAATACTGCTAGGAATCTCTTTTTCTCCTTTTCTCTCTCTTTCTATTCCTTCTCCCTCTCTCCTTCCCTGTTTTACTCCTTCATTCCCTCTCTCCTCTTTTCACACTCACATAGACACTCCTTTCCCTAAACACACACACACACACACACACACACACACCCCTGGCCATAACAGAATAGGAAATGTTTATTTTCCAAACTATAGAAAAAAACCTTATCTCAAACACTGAAAGTCCTTCCTTTTCCTGATTTGGAAATACTAAGTCATACTGAGTCACTTGTAGATTTTCTTTAGCCAGTTTTATTTAAAGCATAAAGTTGTGAGGACAAAATGACTCAGGAATTTGTGGTGCACCATTAGAGCTTTTCACTTTTAGGATGCTAGTTCATATTCCAGTGACTTAGTATTAGTTAAAGATTGATGGGTTGTTTGCTTTCTAGAAGAACCTGAGGAGCTCACTATAACTTCACCTGTTTTAACCTACATATGGCCTAGAGTTAATGCTTTTAAATTTATTTGTTTCTAGGTAAGGGCATATTCAAGGAATTCAATAAAAGGAAATAGACCCAGTAAGAGTTTTTGAGTAAGAAACTGTTACCTTACTCATTTACATCTGTTACTTCTACTGTTAATTGATTGACTGAGGCAGAGTTTTTGCTCTGTTGCCCAGGCTGGAGTGCAGTGGCACAATCTCGGCTAACTGCAACCTTCGCCTTTTGAGTTCAAGTGATTCTCCTATCTCAGTCTCCCAAGAAGCTGGGCTTACGGGTGCCCACTACCATACCCAGCTAATTTTTGCATTTTTAGTAGAGACAGGGTTTCATCGTATTGGCCAGTCTGGTTTTGAACTCCTGACCACAAGTAAACCACCCGTTTCAGCCTCCCAAAGTGCTGGGATTACAGGCATGAGCAACCACGCCTGGCCTTGATAGAGTTTTAAAAGTGAAGTTTGTTAAAATGATCAGAAACTTAAACTGATATGCGGTTGATTACATTGCCATTGATATCAACGAGAAATAAGAACTGTAGCTATAGTGGTTAAGTTGAGCAGTCAGAATCTATATGTCTGTATTACATTGCCATTGATATCAACAAGAAATAAGAACTGTAGCTATAGTGGTTAAGTTGAGCAGTCAGAATCTATATGTCTGTATCTATCTGTATTGATCTAGATGACTAGATAAATGAGTCATGATTCCTCCTATCATGTGGTAATACCAAGGTCAGAAAAATCATTTGTTATGATCTATCTTATGTAAAAGCCTGTGGTGTTACTTTGTTTTTCTCTCATAAGATGTCAAAATGTGCTTCCTAGAATTTTTGAATAATTTTTGCTTAAATTCAGGGTTAAAGTTGGAGACTGAAACAAATTTAAATCTTTTGTTAGCCAAAGAGTAAATCAAGCTTATGTGGGTACAGTATGTAACATGACTACCCAAGAAATCTGCAAAAAAGATAGTTGTCTAGAAATTAGGTACAGAGTTGTCATCTCCTTCTCTGATAACTTTTTATTATAAAAATGATTGAAGGTAAATAAACTGTAAAGGACGCATCACCTCAAGCTATGCCACATGAGTACCTAAAAAGTCCTTTTTCAATAAATGCCACCAAATGGGTGTATTTCTGTAGCTTATGACTAAATTCTGACAGAGGGGAGGTGCCTTCACTGAGTATTTTCTCTCTGAAGTTTTCATGGGTTTTCTGTGTGTGTGTGTGTGTGTGTGTGTGTGCGCGTGCGTGCGTGCGTGCACATGCTAGTTTATATTAGGTTAGAGTTTTTAAAAAACCAAAGATAGCCAAAATTAGTCCAGAGAGTTAGACTTGCTGCCAAACTAAAGAAATAGGTTGGTTTCAGTATTCTTCATTGCCTTCTTAGTCTTAAAATTTGGAGATCTAAGTACTTGATTTGAGCTGCCTGAAATTACCCAGATGGCTTTGGGTCCTCAAGAGCTGATTCAAGGAGGTCATTTCAGCTGCTGAATAATCAAGGCAGTACCTTCCTCCAATGTTGGTGTCAGCCCACACCTTACAATCATTGGATTTCTGAATCTCTCTCTGAACTTATAATTATTGTCTGGACCCTGCATGCAATTAAATTAATTTTGCAAGGATGGGAATGAAATACAGGTATTATTGGCAGCAATGGTAATCCCCCAAAACAGAATGACAGATACTGTGATGGTAATAATGTTAGTGCCCTGTTAATACCTCTGAAGATAAGATACACTTGAAAAATAATGTGAAAACTGAATTTGTCCTTGACTTGAAAATCTGAGAATCACATAAAATGTTTGTTAATTTCTTAAGCTAGTAAATATCATTCAGAGAAATGGACACATATAATAAGATAAGCTTGTGTACATATTGATACATAATTAAGTTTTTGAAGAAAGACAGGGATATCAGAATCTCCTGTTACCAGGGTTCTGGCCAGACATGACATTTCTTACTCTCTTTGAAGAGTTCTCACACTTCATCAGTTTTCAAGAGGCATTAGAGGGTGGGCATAAAACCACAATTTCAGGAACTGCATTCTCTGAGTCTAGATTTTATCTTTGCTGTTCATTAGTTGTGTAACTTCTGGCAACTTAACATTAGATGTCTCAGGTCTATCAGATGTACCCTATTACCTGGGAGCGTATCTGCCTCATTAAGTTACCGTGACTCTTACATAAGTTAATACATCTAAAGAACTTGGGGAATTTCAGGGCACACAAGTTTACATTATCGTGAATGTTATTAGCTGTTACTAAATTCTGATTTTATGTAAACATAAAAAAATGTTAACAGTAAATGTGCAATACACAAATAAATGAAAATCAAAATCAGTGGTGGAGTTTTAATGAAATAAGTTAGAGCTCCATCTCTGGAACTATATAATCTTGTTTTAAATCACTGTGACCTTGAAAAACTTACATAACCTAACTAAGCCTCAGTTTCCTTGATTCCAACATGGAAGCAGTACTAATATCTAATCATTGGAGGAGTTATGAAAGTTAAATGGGATAATACATACAAAGCACAGAGAACAGTGCTTGGCACTTAATGAGTCTACAGTATTTTTTAGCTATTGTTTTATTAATTCTGTAATGTTGAAGTGAACACTAGGAAGTAATACTTACATATGAGAAACACTATACTTAGACTCTGCCTTTACAGAGTTTTCCAGTTTTGCTAATGTTTTTTGCTAATGTTATTCTCTGCTGTGTAGAGAAGACATGCTTTGGTGTTTATAATTCTTCGGTAATAGGTAAATGATTAGGAAAAGAATAACTTTTTTTTTAATTTATCCTTTGTTGAGATATTTAAATTATACAAAGAAAACTATTGTTTTTTTGTATAATTTGCTTTTTTTATCTATAGGATATTAGCTCTGGACAAATCAGTTAGGTAAATGCATTGTTAATGTTGGAACCTGTTTAACTCTGTTGTCCAGCCACATTGTAGCCAACTAGTTAAGTCAAACACCACTGGAAAAAAAAGCAAATAATAAAAAACATCAAAATGGAAATGAAATATGAAGCAAGGAAGTCATTACTTCTTCTGTAAAATAAAGGTCTGAGACCTAATATTTCCCTGTTGGGTCAGAGTATTGTAGATTATGAAAACATTAGGATTTTCAATAAAGCTGTTTCTGTGCCAAGATGGCAGAGAGAAAATATTATGAAAGAAATGGCCAAAATTGAATATGACATTTATTTTATATGGTAACATTCTTTCTTTCATTAACAGGAAGTTTTACATAATAATTTGCTTATTGGGAATGAGGAGGATGAATGAAAATTTAAAAAGGATTCATCAGGTTTTCTTTATAATAAAGAAAACTTTTAAGAGCATGTTTTGCCATAGAATTAGAAACTTAGAATTTCATAGTAACAGTGTATTCATCACCTTGTTTGGGGAGCAGATTTTCAGTATGATCACAGGAAAACACCTGTTTTGACACTCTGAAAAAGGTGCAGACATACGGGCAAACTGTGTAGGTGTAGAGTAAACAAGAACGCTTTGGCTAGCATCCTGCAAGGAGGTGGGTCTAAATGGTCTGCTCCAGCTTCTGCTGCCGCCGCTGCTGCTAATATTGCTGGGAAGGAAAAATGGCTGACCTGGCATATCCATTACTCTTGGTGCCGCAGCAGTCACTCAGGAAATGTTGTTTAAGGGAAACCTGGATCCTTTTCATGGCACCATGGCAAGAAGAAGCAGTATCTTATCTATGGAAGATAAAGCATGGAGTTGGCTAATGGATGCTGGTGAGTGAATAAGGCAATTGGGGAGCCAGTTTACTAAGATACCATTTGGGTAGGCCTGCTCTCTCAAGGCCTGAGATGTCATCCATGGTAAATGGCCTCTGGTATTTTATACATTAGAAACTTCTAGAGAGGAACTGTGGTTTTCACATTAGTGATCTGATTTGTGATCCTGTACATGTTCCATAAATAAAGTTCTCACTTATTCTCTGCTTCACTACTTGAAATACTAATCCTGAAGTTTGTTTGCTACTTCAGTAGATGGAGCATAGTTTTCCATGTAACTTCTTAGTCACTAATCTCTACCTTGTTTTTGACTTGCACCACAGTGATTTTTAAAAAATAACTTTGTAGGATATGAAAGCAGTTATTCCTGCTTTCAGTTCTAAATGAGGACCTTTTTTTCACAACAGTAGATTATAGAATTTTAAACTAAATTATCTTTCCTTTTATGATTTATATGAGAAACAAACATGTCAGTAGTTTACTTTTGTCTCATTAAAAATTAGAAGAAATAAGAATTTTAAATTATAGAGATACAGATTACATTTTCTTAAATTTATTATTCTGTGGTTAATAGGTGTTCCATAAAAACTGTAACAGTTATGTTTGGGAACTTACAGTGGCATAGTAAAGATTCTGAAAAGTCATGGAGGAACAGACTTATTTAACTTCAACTTTTAACAGATTTACTTGACCAACCCCCTCTCCCCCATTCTTCTTTTTGAAGAGTGAGTGCCTTTCTACAGGTGGCATTACCAGCCAGTAAGTATTTATCAAGTACCTACTATGTTGCTAGGCCAGTTGGGTGCTGGAAATATAATTGTGGGCACGTTTGTCAAAAATTTCTCTCCTTGTGATGCTTAACAGCAGTTATGAAAACCTTTGTTTAGATGATCTGATCTTATGTAAGACACTTTAGTAACAATGTAATTATTACAAATTATTATATTTTTAAAAGTCAAATGATTACATTTTTTAAAAGGTCAGCCTCCATTTAGATTCTTCCATAGAGGCTTATACAGTCTTTCTGTATTCAGACCTATCACATTGACATGATTATATTTAAAATAATAAGTTTAGGTTCAAGCCAAAATCTAAACTTAGGCACTGCCTATATGATGAAGTATTTTTAAAGGAAAATTTAGATTCCTTGTTCCCTTAAATTGAAAATACTAAGTGCTTAGGTAGTACTTACCATGTTGTAAGATAGGGGTTATTTTATTTTATAACAATGTCTAACCCGTAGTGATGTATCAGACATAAGTAAGCTTTGCACAAGCAAGCGTAGCTTTTATTTCCTGTGTCACTTAGAATATATATTTTGCAGGTGAGGGGAGAAATATTTTTCCTAACACAGGATAGTTTGAGCCATTTGTCACCAGTAGACTGCTATTACTATTTTAGTTATCTTAGAATTAAATACCTTGGAATAGAAGAAATTATAAGTAGATATAACCTAAAGTCAAGAATTACACACATATAACTGGTTTTAGGCAGTAGCTTTTCTTCTTAATTATTTACAGGTATGAAGTTCATGGTTAATTTGCTTTGAGTCTTGAAAAACTCAGAGCTCTTAAATGATCTTGATCATCTTTATTTTCATTTCATACATACTAGGAATTATTGAAGTCCTGTCAGAGTTTATACTGTGTCTCCGACTTGATTTTATCCAGCTCATCAAAGCAAAATTGTCTTAGTAGCACTTGTTTATAGCTGTTTAATATTATTCAGTGGGCTCTGCAAGGTGAGTTCTTGGAGGCTTGTGAGTAGTTAAAAGAGCTGTGGATAGTGGTTAACAAGCTACCAGCATCTCCTTGGAAAACATAATATTACGAAGCAGAGATTCAGGAGAATCTAAGACAGTGAGTTTATCTGGCAATGCATCAAAACTAAATTAGTTGGCCAGATGAGGTGGCTCATGCCTGTAATCCCAGCATTTTGGGAGGCCGAGGCAAGTGGGTCACTTGAGGTCAGGAGTTCGAGAGCAGCCTGGCCAACACGGTGAAACCGCATCTCTACTAAAAATACAAATATTAGCTGGGCATGGTGGCACATGCCAGTAGTTCCAGCTACTCAGAAGGCTGGAGGCAGGAGAATTGCTCGAACCCAGGAGGTGGAGGTTGCAGTGAGCTGAGGTTGCACCATTGTACTCCAGTTTGGGCAACAGAGTGAGACTCTGTCTCAAACAAACAAAACAAACAAACAAAAAAACAAACTAACTTAGTCGTATTGTCTGTTCTTCCTCTTCCTTATCGTTTTTCTTTCTTCCATCTTTTGCTCTTCTCATGTGTCTGCACTCCTTATCTACTTGCCTCTCCTTCTTTGTCTTCTTCTCTTACTGTATTCCTTCAGTGTGCCTCATCTGATCATAATGGAAAGTGATGCATTTGATAAAATATGTATCATACTTATTTAAAACAATTTTAATTATTTCTCAATTTAAAAATCAGTTATTTAACCTTCTCTTTGTCTTTGCATTTTCTCCTCTAATTCCCAATAATGTTGCCTTATAATTTCTGCTGCCTTGTGGATCAGCACCCAGGGATATTTTTTTGGATTTGTAAATTAACGATTGTGATGACAAGATATAGTATTTTTATATCACTTATTAGATTTTGAATCTTAAATGCAATAGGTATGCTATAATATATATTCCTTACTTTTCTTTCTAGAACTAAATCTCCATACCCACCTCATCCATGTTTTTGGCTTACGTGTGGGGGTGCTAGAATGGCCTATCTCCATGTATTTTGTTGCATTTCTCCATTGCTTCTTGTGTTCTGGCGGGAATCTTGGTGATTCTTTTCAAGCACTACCTGAGCTCTGTGCCAGTTGTTCCTCTTCTCCCAGGGTCTTGTGCTGTGTGGTCATGTCTCCACTTCCTCAGCCCTATCCGTTGGCAGAACGGTGGGTTCTGTGATGGCTGCCTCTAAACCCTTGTGAGAGCGGGGAACATTCCTTCCCCTGCTGCTACAGTTGAGCACCATGCTGGGTACCATGTTGCCCTCTACACTTGCTTTCAGTTGTTAAGGCTTCCCAAGCTTTGGCTATGGCTCAGTAATCCTGCTGTCAAAACCCTGAAACTTTCCTAGCCTGGACACTCAGTGGTAGCAGCAGGTGTTGGGATTTCTCCAAGCCTCTAAGACTCTGGGTGGAAGATAATGGCTGTTTGACATAGACCTCAGGAGTTTTCAAAGCACCGAGAAACCTCTCCAGAAGATATGTAAAGGTAAGATTCTGATTTCTCTAGGAAGTTGTTCTAGAAGCTAAAAGCAAAACAAAACGAGACCTGTAGCTATGGATTTTAATGTAAGCTAGTAGTTAGATAATGTCCTTGGGGAATTCTGTGTTTCATAGATAGAACCAAAATATGAGTCTTAGATTAGGGAACTACTTATTAAAAACACTTAACAGGAATTTTTTGTGAGATTCACGTTAGTTTTATTTATATTAAATCTGGCATGGAACAGATTTTTAAATATTTATTTCATTTTTTTGATTCAGGATTTGTGAAGCACTTTTTCACAATCTGCATTGTTTAGTAAAAGAAATCTTGTTGAGAATTAAAATGGTTAAGGATAAAATAGAAGCTATCTTTTCAAATGTCGATGTTTTATTTACCTCTGTGTTAATATTTAAAACCAAAAACATTAAATGAATATATTTTCAAGCTGAAATTCCTGAATCCATTATTAATTCAAAGGAATTAGAGCAGTTCAGATCTTAGTAGTGCTAAGGATGCATTATTGTCCTTTGTCAAAAGTTCCTGCTTAGTATTCTAAATACAGTGATTTCTTTTAATGCTTTATTTTTAGTTTTTAAAAGGGGATTATTCCACTTGCCTCTACTCTTTGGGAAAAAAAATAACTACATATAGATACAAATAACGTGGATGAAGGATATATATGGAGAGGTGATGGGGGTGTGTGTGTGTATGAGGGGTAGGGGAGAGAGACCAGCAGAATCTTAAGTGAACAACACGAAACACCTCTTCAGTGTTACGACTTTTGTGGCAGCTGTTACTTAGCGTTCCCCTCCTTTTTTTCTTTAACATTGCCTCTATTTTCAGATATTTATCTGTGAAGTGATATTAAGACACCTCTTCTCATATGAGATCATTGTTGGCCGTACTGTCAGTTCAGGTCTTTTTTTTAACCTGTTTGTTTTCTTTTCATTATGAACAGTATTCCTTAATTGACTTCCCCTCATTGAAATTAAGGCTGCTAGCTTACTACAACATTGAAACCCTTTCATTTCAATGGCCAAAAATGCAACTTAATTTTTAAAAATAAAACACAAAAATGTTTACTAATAGCTGAACAAAATGAAAAATATAAATCTTTGATAGTTTTTGAAGATGCTTTTTATAGTAAGCTTTATTTTTATTGACATTTCATTTAACACTATTTCAGAGTAGTTCTGTGCTGTAAGATGAGCAAAAGAACAGATATCCTAAATCTCAAAGAACTTTTTCTTTCATCTTCTTCTTCTGAGTAGGGCATAAGGTTTCAGGTTCCCCAGTGTTAACATATAACATTGTATCTCTTGAGATTTTACCTATAAATACAGGAAAAGGAGATAAGGCCAGGCATGGTTGCTTATCCCTGTAATCTCAGCAATTTGGGACATCAAGACAGGAGGATTACTTGAGGCCAGAAGTTTAAGATCAGCCTGGGCAATATAGCAATATACTGTCTCTTCAACAATAAACAAAGAAACAACAATAACAAACTGGGCATGGTGGCAGGCACCTGTAGTCCTAGTTACTCAGGAGACTGAGGAAGGAGTGTTGCTTGAGCCCAGGAGGTTGAGGCTGCAGGCATCACTGCACTCCAGCCTGGGCAATAGAGTAAGACTTTGTGTCAAAAAGAAAAAGAGGAGAGAATATTAACACGCAAAAATGTACATGTGTTGTATATTTGACACATTTTTAAGATTGTAATGGTGATGACTGAGTTTTTTCCTTCCAAGTTCAGTTTTTGTTTTTTATTTAAGTAAAATGTGAAAATATAGCCTTATTTTTCAGAAAATATTAAAAATAGTGGAAGTTTGGAGATTTTTAATTCTTTGTAAGTCCAAGCTGAGATGTAGCTCCAACTGACAGGATCTGTTCACTATACATACTTATAAGTTTGGAAAATATCAGCAGTCACCTGCAACTAAACTCACAAGCATAAATTTTCTGGAAGGATAGAATCTTATTCCCATAATGCCTAGCAAGATCCCAGATGTAAATAGGAAAACTCAAATGTTCCTTTGGATCCTGTGACAGCTGATAAGCACCCAGGCTGCTAACTCACTGAAGAAGAACCCAGCAGAGGGGGACTGGACAGTACCTGCTTTTACATAGCCAATGATGCCACCTAAAACAGCCAGTGCTGCATAGACAAAGCCAAGCCAGTATAAAGCCACCATTGGACCAGGGTCCTTCTGTATTGTTCTCTCCCAATTCTCACCAGGCAGGAGATTATAGCAGGCCTTCACCTATACCACTTTCCTGAAGGTCTGGGTGAATTGATGAGGAGACACAAACTGTAGGACGCTTATTTTTTAAAACAAAAAGATTGTTAAAGCATTTTATTCACACATGAAAATATTCAAGTTTATTCCCTCTAGACCTCAAAGTATAACTAAATGAAGTGTTTTAAAGTCTTTATAGTGCCTTAAAATGGGTCATTCTTTCATATGTAGAAACAGAAAAGTAAAATTTTCATGCTTTTATTCTTAACATTTATAGTGAGTTTACAATTTCTAAAAATGTGTGACACAGCCTCAAGCTAGTAGTTAGCATTATTTGCAAGTTGGCCTATAGAGTGCATTTTTTCTTTTCTATTTCTAGAGCTCTTAAATTCCCTTGGGACAAGAAATGAAATGAGTATAAGAATGTAAATTATGAATTCTCTTTCTTGGAAGTTCAATGTGAAGAAATAGTTTTAAGTACTTTTGGAGTGGGAATTTATAACACTTATTTCACAAAGAGTATGAGGTACTTAATCATTGAAAGTCTTAGAAGTGAGTGTTAATTCTCAAAATAAGGATTCAACCCCAATCATGATTTCTATGAACATTTCTGCTGTCACTCAGTTCATAAGACCGTATTTATCAATTCCCATTGTTTACTCTCTCCCTTCTATTCTGTTCTGTTCTTGGAGAGCATGGGAGCTGTTCATACCAGTAGACAATGAGCAGAATATTTATAATTGAGATTGAGAAATGTCAAATAGAAGCCTTTTATGATGTGATTATTTCCTTTGTTGTAATAAATAAAATTTCTTGCCTCATTTGGCATATCCATGTAGAAAATAAATTTAAAAATAAGATGTGTAGAGCAACTAAAAGAGATGACAGACATAGCAGTGAGCCCAGATAGTGACATTTTTGATACTTTAGAGGAGTTTTTTTCTTCAAAAACAAAATATTCCTGTTCATTATTTTTATGTGGAAATAAAAGCTCACTGAATCAGAATTATTCAAAATTAAAAGGATCTCTTTAGTGAATTGTAATAATATATTGATTACCTACTACCTTTGGTCCTGTTACAGTGATTATCTTATTTATTTTTCACAAAAACACCTTGAGGCAGTATTATTTCACCTTTACAAATGAAGAAACTGATAGCAAGAGAAACCAGATAACCAACCCAAGGCCTCACAGCTGGACTCAAGGATTCAAACTCAGGACTTGTGGCTCCAGAGTCCATTCATTTTTAGAGGTCCTCGTAAGTTGTAAATCTGGCAGTGAGTGCCAGTTCCCAAATCAGTCCTAACCCTTTTCATAACATGGTACCAGCAAGGGGATTGTGTCTGAACCTCCTTCCAACCCAGTTTTGGATTGCCATTCACTTACTGGCTATTTGACCTATCCTCTCTTAGCAATAATCTTACCCTGTCTAAAATATGAATAATAATATTTCCTTCTCAGGGTTTTAATGAAGATTTAATTTTATGAGACTGCCTATGCCAAGCGCTTAACACAACGGCTAGCATATGGAAAATAGCCAGTAAATTGTTGATGTTATTATGTAATGTTCCCGAGGTCACACAACTAGAAAAAGACTGAGTCAGAACTCAGGCCCAACTCTGTCTTACTGGAAAACTAAATTAGAAAAATCACACACACGCACACGCGCGCACACACACACACACACACACACACACCAAACAACAGGACCAACAAAGCAAAACTCATGCTGTTTCTGGATTACAACACTACCTCTCAACTCTAAATGTACCTTTTATGATAAGTAAATAAGGATGGGCATGTATGCTGAAGGGACAAGTAGCATAGTTTAGTGGTTTAGGGCAAACTTTCAAATTGAAGCTTCCAGTGTTTGACAGTAAGCAAGTTACTTAACCCCTCTAAGTTTCGCTGACTACATATTAAACTAAAAATAGTATCAGTCGTATTGCATTATCATGGACAATAAGTGATATTAATACATTTAAAGAGCTCTAATAAATATTGGCTTTTAGTAATTGATAGAAGTATCAATGTTTCTTTCAAAATATATTTACCTCGGAAGTAACACCACACAGCTACAACCATCTGATCTTTGACAAATCTGACGAAAACAAGCAATGGGGAAAGGATTCCCTGTTTAATAATTGGTGTTGGGGAAACTGGCTAGCCATGTGCAGAAAGGTGAAATTGGACCCCTTCCTTACACCTTACACTAAAATTAACTCCAGATGAATTAAATATTTAAACATAAGACCTAAAAGCATATAAACTCTAGAAGAAAACCTGGGCCATACCATTCAGGACATAGGTATAGGTAAGAACTTCATGACTGTAACACGAAAAGCAATGGCAACAAAAGCCAAAATAGACAAATGGAATCTAATTAAACTTAAGAGTTTCTGCACAGCAAAAGAAACAATCATTAGAGTGCACCAGCAACCAACAGAACAGGAACAAGTTTTTGCAAGCCTACCCATCTGACAAAGGTTTAATATCCAGAATTTACAAAGAGCTGAAGCAGAATTACATGAATAAAGCAAACAACCTCATCCAAAAGTGGGTAAAGGATATGAAGAGACACTTTTCAAAGGAGACATTTATGTGGCCAACAAACATGAAAAAAATGCTCATCCTCACAGGTCATTAGAAAAATGCAAATCAAAACTACATTGAGATACAGCTAGTGCTTGACTTACGACCACGATTGGTTCTGACAGACCGGTCGTAATACGATTTGGTTGTAAGTTGAGTAGGCTATATGTACAGTATTCTTTATCTTTCAAAATCATCGACACAGTCGAGTGTGATAACTTCATATCACGTGCGATCACATTCACTTTCTTTCCTCCTTCGTACTGCTTAATTACCTTCATTTTCATGTCGAGATTGATGGCCTTTCTTTCCTTGGCAGGCTGAGGCGCAGACAAAGACAATTTCCTCTTGGTAGACATCTTGGGAGGGGTTTGATGAAAAAATATCCAAGACACAAAACACAAATTGCTGTACCGAGTCTGGGATAACAGTTGAAATGGTGCACATGGAGTTGGTAGTGCTGCCGGAAGCTGGGTCCGCACTGTCATACGCCCAGCTGGGCAACGTTTGTGCTGCCAGACACGGAGCAGTCGTGGCTAGCGATTGTGGTCGTAAAGTCGAATGGTCATAAGTTGCATAGGTCGTAAGTCAATCAATACCTGTACCATCTTATACCAGTTAGAATGGCGACGGTTAAAAGATCTGGAGACCACAGATGCTGGAGAGGATGTGAAGAAATAGGAATACTTTTACACTGTTAGTGGGAGTGTAAATTAGTTTAACCATTGTGGAAGACAGTATGGCGATTCCTCAAGGATCTAGAAATAGAAATACCATTTGACCCAGCAATCCCATTACTTTGGGTATATACCCAAAGGATTATAAATCATTCTGTTGTAAAGACAGATGCACATGTATGTTTATTGCAGCACTGTTTGCAATAGCAAAGACCTGGAACCAACCCAAATGCCCATCAGTGATAGACTGGACAAAGAAAATGTGGCACATATACACCATGGAATACTATGCAACCTTAAAAAAGGATGAGTTCATGTCCTTTGTAGGGACGTGGATGAATCTGAAACCATCATTCTCAGCGAACTGTTACAAGAACCAAAAACCAAACACTATGTGTTCTCACTCATAGGCGGGAGTTGAACAATGAGAACACATGGACACAGGGAGGGGATCATCACACACTGGGGTCTGTCAGGGGGTGGGGAGGTTAGGAAGTGATAACATTGGGAGAAATGCCTGATGTAGATGACCGGGGGATGGAGGCAGCAAACCACCATGGCATGTGTGTACCTGTGCACCAATCCTGCAATATCTGCACATGTACAGCGTTTAACCTTGAATCTTAGTCACAGCAGGGACTTCTTGAATTCGTGGAGCTTAGGTATCTGGCTTCCCTTACTAGATTCTGAACTCCTTGAGGTTGAGGATGTGTATCATAATATGTATTTGCAGCTCTAGAACAGTGTCTGGGAGACAGTGGGCACTCAATGCATGTTCGACAAATAAGAGCATAAGATCCAAAAATGGCACAGAAGAACTTAAGGATCTCATGCCATCAAAGGGATTAGAAAACAAGACTGCAGTGCAGAAAGCATAGGATGTCCTGGGGATGGGGTGGGGGTGCTATGGAACTGAGGGTGCATAACCTTCGTAATGACTGTTTTAGGAACTCAGCAGAGTTGAAACTGTCAGTGTAGCCTATTCAATAACTGTAGGAATAAAGCATTCCAAACTGTTTAAAAAATGTTATAAGCAGGTGACGTGTTTAAAGAATTGAAAGCCATTGGAATCCATTTATATTTTTCATACAGTGAAAAATATTTCTGGCATTAGAAACTCAATTTGGTACCAGAGACTTGAGGAAAAGTATATTTATAAATGTGCCATTGATATATGCCCTTATAAATAGGTTATTAAAATAGGATTTTATGTTTGTAATATTATAAAATTGAAATTTGTATGTATCAACATTAAGAACTTACATGGATGATGTGGGAAGTCAGAATGGAAAAGGTGACATTTTTGGGGGGTGATTGGTATAACTTTGAGGTTTGTTTTTTTTGTTTGTTTGTTTTTTTTGTTTTTTTTTTTTGTTTTTAGACGGAGTTTCGCTCTTGTTACCCAGGCTGGAGTGCAATGGCGCGATCTTGGCTCACCGCAACCTCTGCCTCCTGGGTTCAGGCAATTCTCCTGCCTCAGCCTCCTGAGTAGCTGGGATTACAGGCACGCACCACCATGCCCAGCTGATTTTTTGTATTTTTAGTAGAGACGGAGTTTCACCATGTTGACCAGGATGGTCTCGATCTCTTGACCTCGTGATCCACCCGCCTTGGCCTCCCAAAGTGCTGGGATTACAGGCTTGAGCCACCGCGCCTGGCGAGGTTTGTTTTTAAACTATAATTTTACTCCTTGTTTGATATATTTTTCCCAGAAATATGGTGAAAACATCTTTCAGGCACAATCTAAGTTTAAAAACATGAAACAATAAAAAGAACAAAGAGAATTAACTATGCTTAGTGTTAAACCAAACACTTTATGTTGAGGCAACAAAAGAAACCACAAAGCAGAAACTCATACTTTCTTCGGACCATAACACTACTTCTGAGCCCTAACCATGCCTTCTCTGATCAATAAATCAGGATGCCATGTGTACTAATAGGAGACGTAGTAGAGTTTAGTGGTTGCCACAAGGTGATTTTAGGTAATTCTAACAGGCATTGCAATGATTTGGCCTGGTGTATTTAAGCCAGACACATTAGCACCTTGTATTAAAACGCTGGACATTGTGTGCTGACACCTGAAGGAAGGTTGTTTAGAAGATTTAAACTGAGAGTAAAACTCAAACCAAATGTTTCCATGAACATCTGTGTTTTCTTAATTTGAAAAAGGCCATGTATTACACCAGTGCTCCTATCAGTGTGGAACTTTCTGGTTTCTCAAGAACTATCTCTTAAATCAAGCACTGTGAAAGCAAAATACTAAGTCTGAAGAGAAATGGTCACTCACATGCGTACCTTATTTTGTAGAATGTAGAGTCCATTTGTGGTATTACTATTTTCAGATGGGCCTGTAAAATGGCTTCTTTTGCTGCTCTGTTCTTCCCACTCTCTCTATATACACAAATGTGCACAAAAAACACACAAGACACCCATGCTTTTGCTCTTACTGTAAAAGATTCATACTAGAATGAAATTATATGACATTAATTCTCTATATTATCTAATTCTTCACTTTCATGGCTGTTTTTGCCTGAATTTTATCTAGGTCTAGCATACCATTTGGGCATAAAAACATTGTTTTGCTTCACTTACCCTGGGAGTGGTTTTTTTTTTCTTTTTCTTAATTTTCTAATGCCTGTTTTTAGAATATTTTGGAAATTCACCATGGGAGTTTTAATGAGGTAATATGTTTGGGATATTATTGAAGCAGTATGTATTAACTAGCAAAAGTTAAACTCATCGTAAAACCCTTTACATATAAAGTAACTTAGATACCTTGAGTACCAGCTTTTCTTTTCCCAGCCCTTACCCTGGATGTGTTCTTGATAGTTTAATCTGCTTTATTTTACACCCTTAAAAGTGTAAGATGGAATGGCTTGAATAAAATCAGTCGAATCTCTCCCTGAGGAGAATTTTGTCATTAGAAATAAAAGTGTCAACATCAAGAGGGAAAATGTTTTAAATAAAGTGAGCGGTGTGTGGTAATCATCATCATTCTTGATTTCCTATGTGGCAATAGGCCTTTAATATATGCATTTTTAAGCCATCTTTCAATTTAAAAAATTACATATGGAACAAGCCAAATATTCTTCAAATACTGTTTTTATTTGGAAAGACAGCTGTATAAACTACTCTGTGTGTGTATGTGTAAAACAGTGATGATACATTAGACATAATTTGCAGAAACTACTAATTTTCACATCATTCTCAAGTAGAACTGCAAAGGTGCAGTACTGGCTTAGCTTTATGATTAAAAGCATTGGCCCTAGAGCCAGATAACATGGGCTCAATCCCTAGTTCTGCCATTTACTGGTTCTGCTACCTTGGGTAAATTACTAGACCTCTCTAAGCTTCAGAATTCTAATCTTTGTATAATGAGTTTTAATAAAAGAATAATAGGATTGCTTTGAGGATCAAATAAATTAATAAACGTAAACCACTTAGAGCAGTGTTCAATAAGCTGGATTTGTTTGTTTGTTTGTTTTTTGCTATTCTTTTTGTTTTATGTTTTGTCTCCAGCAGAAGTTGTTATTTAGCTTCCTATTTTATTAGGTAGGACTGAAGAGAATTGACAGTCTTAGGAAAACGTACAACTGTAAGTCAGTGGAAGTTTTTCCTAGTCAAGATGTCAAATGCCAGAGGTCGAATTTGTGTGGCAGGATGGGGTCTACAGTGTACAAAAGCTTGCAGATGAATGAGGCGAGACAGCTAAGCTGAAGGCAAAAAGCAACATGAAGTGATATCCTTGGGCAATGTTTGCAGTAATATAGTGTCCCTTTGGAAAACATAGAAAATGATCCTCAACTGTGTCCACCCAAAACAGATTCTGCATCTCAATGTCATAGAGTCAGAAATTTCTACCAATATCTGTTTAAATCATTTATTTATATTCCTTAAATATTCATAACTCTCACATAAATGAGGATATTAGTTTTAAAATGCAGTTTTCTTTCTTGATTTTTGCCATATTGTCCCATTATTCTGAGAAGAGCTTATTTTATGAGAATTATTTTACTGAATAAATCTACTGACTAGATGCAAGATAACCACATATTTTTCCTAGAATAATTTAAATCCAATTGCACTTATTTAGATCTTATATTACTATTTTCAGGATAGAAAAATGTGGTCCTGCACTTTTGTTTTAAAGTTTGCCTGGGCCATTTGAAGCCACCATGATCATTTACATCAAAAATGAAAATTATTTGTTGCCCAAGAGAAAAATACATCATTCTTAATTTAAAATAATAAAATAGTGAGAGTTTCATAAGCTGTTTCATTGATTTCTGACCTTGGGTTGGAAAGCTCTCATGTCTCTGTTACCTCAATAGGTATAGCAACATTGTACCAGTCTCCATTACCAAATTGTTTCAAATCAGTTTAAAACAAAAAGAATTTAAGCATGGTGGCTCACGCTTGTAATCCCAGCACTTTGGGACGCTGCAGTGGGAGGATTACTTGAGTCCAGGAGGTTGAGAGAAACCTGGGCAACATAGTAAGACCCTGTCTCTACAATTTTTTTAAAAAAACAAAAATAAATAAATGATCTATATTGTATTTATAAGGTTTAGGATTGAGAGATTGAGCTCATACTTTTTAATGTAATTATAATTTTGGAGTTATTCTGACATATTTGTAAACAAACAGTGAAAACTCATATGATAATAAGATACCCAACTATACTATATTAAAATTGCTACTTGGGAGGAGATCCCTTTAAAAAGGAAATTTCAATTCAGAGGAAAGTTTGATTTATGTTCATTATAGAACCAAAATTATTTTAAAATATTTTCCATCAATTGAAAAGTAACATGAAAAAATGAATTTTTTAAAAGCATCGACACCTTTAAAAAAATACGTATTTTTATAGAACCTCAAATTGAGTTAAAATTATACTTTTAGTCACCTTTATTAAGTTACAGTTTTTGTATCAAATGTATTTTAAATTTAGGTTTCATGTCTCTTATGCCTTCAAATAGGCCATTTTCTGCCTGTTGATCAAATATGTCAACCCTTGTAGAGTCAGGTTAGTTTATATTGAAGGCTTTCAATGTGTTTGGCAGGAAATCAGGAGCAAAGAAGACTGAAAATCATGTAAGAAAACAGTGGACAAAGCACTGGACTTGGAGTCAGTTACTTGGCTTCCTGTGACAGGTCCCCATATGATCACCGTGTTACTTTGTGTGTGTCATGTTTTCTCTGAGGCATACCCACCACCATCTTGCCTTCTTGGTTACACAAATCTAATAAAGATAATGCACAGCATGGTACTTCTTTGTAAACTGATTATTCATCTCTGTGAAGTAACTCATTTATCTGGAAAGCAATATAAATACAAGTTTAAAAATTGTGAAAAGTCAATCGTTTTATGAATTCTGCTCGAGTCCCACAACTGTATGTTGCTCTCATAAACATTAAAATTGAAAATATAATTATTGTTTTTATAAGTGTAATTGGTAGTATAAATTTTAATCTGTTTAGAATAACAATGAGGTAGGTGAAAAGACTACAGACTTTTCTTTTCCTCCAAGATGAGTCATAGATTTTAAAAATTAAGATGATATTTACTATTTAGTCTACAATTTTGAGAATAATTTCTGTTGTCCAAAGAGTTACATACCTTCCAAAAGAGAAAAGGAATGTAATGGGAGGAAAGATAGGGAACAGAAAACAAAGAAGCCTCTGCCCCTTCTGGAGAAAAATGTATTTTTAACAGATATTGGAGAATATAGAAGTTACTATATCAACAAAAAATTTTATTTGCTCAAACGGGGATAAGCTAGTGTGTATTTACTGAATAAATGAGTATGTGCTAGTGGAAATCAATGAGTGAGTGAATTAAGTGAACAAGTAAATGGATAAACTCAGTAGGTAACTCATTTTTCTTCCTGTTTATCATTTTTAGGAAACAATACTTATTTTAAAGTACTACAAATAATTGACTGAAAGAACCCTGGTGAAATTCCTCATTTTCTCTTGTGGTAATAGGCAGTTGTTACAGTACAATCATAGTCTTTTGGTTGTAATTTGTTGTTATGTAGGTCGAATTACCCTACATTCATGGAGCTTTTGAAAATCAGGAGATGAGAAAACACAAATCATAAGCAAGAGGTCAGTTAGTGCTATTCTAAAAATAAACATTGGCCCATATAATCACATCCGAAATAAAATAAGCAGAAGTGGGTTAAGAAAATTATAGTGGTTTAGAAGAATTTAGTGTGTTTACTAGCCCCATTTTCTTTTGATTTTGATAGTAATGATTATTATAGGAAGGCAGAGCACTTTGTACTTCTAACATTTAGCTGGCAGTAACAATTGCAGCAAGACACAAAGAGTATTGGATGTCTTTGGTGTAGAAAAATGCACTGGACTTGACACAATCATAGAAGGTTTTCAAGTGCTTGAGAAAAAGGTTGGGGAAGCAGGTGAAATATGACATTGGGGCTTGTTGGAAATCTTAGGACATTACAGAGCGCATAAGTCGTCTTGCTACCTCCTGGGAACAGGATGCATGCTTGCAGAAATAAACTGAGGTGGGAATTTGAAGAGAAGGGAAGAACTTTGGCTGTCTGTGAAGCAAGATCACGTTAGCTGAAGTTCTGGCTCTCAAGACCTCTCCTGGGGCCTATTTTCTAAGAATGTGCCCCTTGTGCTAAATAGAGTATATATGTACAGGCACACTGCACATGTTCGAAATACTTGAATAACAGTTCTTCAGGAGTTACTGTGTAATTAATTGTAGCTACTGCCTTTATTAGTGGTGATTCATGGGGCTAAATTTTGACTTATGTTACCTACAATGTCTTGTTTCATAGTTTGAGAAAGTACATACAAAATATTGAAAAAAATTGCAAACACCAGTGGCGTTATTTAGTAACTGGAACAACTGGAAACTTCTTACTTGTCAAATGAATAGCTGAATGTAGCATATCCATGGCATATTAAAAAATGAAAAAACAAATGGACACTGAACAGATTACTGAAATGCTAGTGTCTGACTTTTCTGAGCTGCACTACAAAAAATTTTTACTCTTGCTACTAGAGGAAATCACTCAACCAGAAATGCTGGATATAATTTCTGACTCTATTAGTCATCCTAATAAGAAGAAAGTATTTAGTTCCATTTTTTTGGATAGCAGTCCATCTTAAACAATAAAATTGCATAACCTACTCAAAGATATTTCAGGAAAATTGAGGTGTTGCTTTCAAAGAAGTAAAAAAGCATTGAAAAGTGGGCACAGTAAATGTATGTGTGTATGTGTTTTTAATGCTACTGTCTTATCACTCATTTCTCAACATATAGGTAGGAAGGTTAGCAGAAAATAACCTCAAGATTTGTAGTTTGGATGACTAAGCCTGGAGCATTGCCCTTTGCTAAGAGAAGAGATATAGCTGTTAAAATTGATGTTTCCTCTTTATTTTTAGAAAGAACATGTAATTGGTTTGGGAGGGTTAAATTTACAGAAAAACATCTGAAACTTGTTTACATAGAACTGATAGTACTGTTAGAGAAAGAAAATACCCAGAGAGAATGTACAGTAAGAAGAAGGGATCTAAAGACAAACCTTGGTGCATCTCTCTATAACCAGCAGTCAGAAAGGAGGAAAATCAAAAGAAAGTGTCAGAGACTGAGTAGATTAATACGTAGCAGGTAAATGAGGATGGCACTTTGCCAGGTCAAAAGAGAAAAAACA
Organism: Saimiri boliviensis; assembly: GCF_048565385.1. Lineage (NCBI taxonomy): Eukaryota > Metazoa > Chordata > Mammalia > Primates > Cebidae > Saimiri > Saimiri boliviensis. The sequence continues at coordinate 16,223,783 of NC_133457.1, forward strand.
GGAAGTAACTAGTTATGCTACAGAGAAGACAGGAAATGAGAAAAAGTCACTCTGGCAGTGAAAAGGAAAGTAATCTTCGAAAGCAGTTGAGTAGAATTGCAAGAGGGAAGGTAGAATTCAGATTGTAAACCAGATTCCAAGAAGGTGAGTCACTAGCAAATTGGGAGATAGTGCATGAGGCCTCAACACATTTAAACAACTCTATAAAGAAATTCAGTATTAAAAGTGAGAGTTAGCTGAAGAACTAGGTACAGAAGAGATTGTTGTAGAACAGTGGGGGTTATTCCACTGCAGAATAGTGGAAGCATGTCTTTTTCACTAAGGGAAGGGGTAACAGTCAGTGCAGAGTGAAAGAATGAATGACAAATTGCTAAAAAAGGGAAATGTCAGAGAAGTTTGAGAAGAGATTTATAAAAGGTGAGTTAGAGAGGGGTTGGCTTTGAATGGAAGATGAACGAAAAACTTTCTGAGAGACAGAAATGAAAAGTGCTTAGCCAGATTCCATTTCCTAATACTACCTTCGTTTCAGTCATCCTTGGCATTTGAGTGGTTCTCTGCTTTGGATCCATACTTCTTTCTTTATTTTTTTAAAAAATATTTTATTTTAACTTTGCCATATAGGCCCACCTCTACTGAATTTCGTGAGGGCAGAGGACATGTTTTATCCATGTGTGTGTTCTAACGTATTCCAGTAACCCCCAAAGTCAGTGCTCTCAGGGGAAGAAGTTTTGTAGCCTTGCTTGTTGATCATAGTGCAAGACTGATGACTAATTAGCTACCTAGGTGAACCTCAAAGCTGTTTTCAAAACACATCCTCAATTTCTAATGAATGGGGCAGATTATTATGTATCAGACTTTTTTTTTTCTGGTTAATAAAGTTAGTGCATAACCAAACATAACTTAGAGTTCAGAAGTAGATACATCCAAAGCCAGATAAGTTGTAACTATAATTCATTGTAGTAAGTAGAAACATTTAACTGAAAAAAAAATTACGAAAAGACAAAAATTTGCAAGACAAATAGTTGTTAAATGCAATGATTTATATCAAAGAAATGAAATTTGATTATGTGATTATCTTTCGTCTATGATTCATATCGTAGGCACAAATCCCTTGATTAGAATAGTTGGATTCTATCTTCTGATTCTTACATAGCAACAATAACTCTAAGCAAAAGTTAACTAAATGTAAACGTTATCTATGCCTCTCATTTAGAAAACATGTAGTATGTTAGTGTTTGTTTTATGGTTGCTATTTTTCCTATAAGTTACAGGTTTTCAAGTTTTATTAATAAAAGGTGTGATTTCACAGTTTGAATATATTTGTCAAATCCTGACCTTTTTTGCTTGTACATAACAGGGTATAACAATTTTGAAAACACATTTTTATATGTCAATGCTTATAGGAGGTGTTTTAAGGCAGTGGGCTTGAAGTCAGACTACTAGTATTGAATTCTGGCCTCAGGAATCACTGGCTGTGCAATCAGTTACAAGTTACTATAGCTGTAGTTGTGTCATCTGTAACACTGGGTTACTTAAAATTCTTTGCTGAAATGAATTTTAAGAAATTTGATAGGCCGGGGATGGTGACTCATTCCTGTAATCCCAGCATTTTTGGGAGCTGGAGGTGGGTGAATCACCTGAGGTTGGAAGTTCAAGACCAACCTGACAAACATGCAGAAACCTCGTCTCTACTAAAAATACAAAAACTGGCTGGGTGTGGTGGTGCGTGCCTGTAATCCCAGCTACTTGGGAGGCTGAGGCAGAAGAATTGCTTGAACCCAGGAGGCAGAGGTTGCAGTGAGCTGAGATGGGGCCACTGTACTACAGCCTGGGCAACAAGAGCGAGAGACTGTCTCAAAAAACAAAAACAAAAACAAAACAAAATGAAATTTGATGAAGTGAAACACAAAAAGCATGCAAACAGGGTCTAACACGTGATAAAGCCTTATTAAATGTTAGCTACTATTATGATATTTTCAGATTATATTTTGGAGATTCAAAAGTACTTAGTAAATATGCAGTATTGCTTTAAGCACATACTTGGTCTCTACTGTTCACGTTTTTTTTTCCCCATAAATGATCCATAATCTATTTTACAAAGTAGAGTTAAATAGATATAGAAATATTATGATCTGTCTACCATTTTGTGGCTTTAGACTCAATATTATATTTGAAGTGAAAAATTGTAGCTATTTTAATTCCTAAAATATATAAAGCTATAAAATTTTTTGTTAGCCACTTGATTTTATTCCTACTGAAAATACTTGGTTTGGTGTCCTCTTTCATCTAACTACTCAGGAGTCCAAGCTTACTCTGTCTTCCTCTGACGTGTGACTTCCAAAGTGGCTGAGGCTGTGACAGAGAGAGATGGGAAAAGAACATTGGTTTCCAATAATCTCTTCTGGGAAATCAAACCACCATTTATGCTTAGTGTCCCTTGGCTAGAATAATTTGCCACCAACTTAATGCAACAGAGGCTGAAAAGGTTTCATTTTTATAGTAGTCAGGTAGAGGAAACAGTACATAGGAATTGACCAGGCCACTGGGTGATTTGTTTTCTTTTTTGTGTTTCTTTTTTTTTTTTTTTTTTGATACATGAGGGCCTGGGTGAATGGTGTGAGGTAGATGTCACTGGGTGAACTGAAGTTTAAAATAAAAATTCTACACTAGTTATCAACCCCTTCATATCTTAGGCATATTAATTACTGAAGAAGAGTCTATCTCAGTAAGTCCTAATTTTTTTTTTGCTTATAGTCCATTTTGAAAATATGGTAGACATTATAAAACACAGTACATATTAGCATGTAACCTCAAAATATGGCATGCAAATTGAGAGATTCACAAAATCTCTGCAGCCCACCCATTGTAGCCTTTCCAGAGTAAAGAGCACCTGACCTATGCTACGTGGATTGGTGAAGTATTAGAAGAGGTGAGAGAAAATCAGTATGAGCATATAATTTATCTTCTTTTTGGTGAATACTTTTAAAGAAAATTAGGACCTAATCCCCCAATTTAAGTGGAAGAGGTAATTTGGTTGCTACCTGATAGAGATTCATTGAAGGAGAAAGAAATAGACAGTAGACTAAATTGTTGAAAGTATAATCAAGAGTGAGGCATGTAATTGAGGACTGAACAATAGCTTTTATTTATGGTCTCTTACCAGTCTGTCCTATATGAAGCTTTAATGATATATGTGTTGAATTCATTTTTTAAAATGGCTGCATTGCAGAGAAGTGCTTTGCTATTAAAATATTATGTACCTTAGGAGACTGAGGTGGAAGGATCACCTGAACCCAGGAGTTTAAGACAAGCCTGGGCAACATAGCAAGACTTCATCTCTAAAAATAATTATAATAATTACAACTGAGCATGGTGGCTCCTGACTGTGGTCCCTGCTACTTGGGAGGCTGAGGCAGAAGGATCACTTGAACCTATGAGGTGGAGGCTGCAGTGAGGTATGGTGGTGTCATGGCCCTCCAGCCTGGGTGACAGAGCAAAACTTGTCTTTAAAAAAGAAAAAAAATTGCTTACTTGAGTTCGTGGATCATACAGATTAATGAAAGAACTATAAAATATTTCTACTGCTTAATTCTATATTCGGGGTCTCTTCAATTTTAAAAATAATAAGGCAAATATTTTACATTGGAGTTTTACATTCCCAATTATTTCACTCTAATTTTATAATTTTTACCACGTTAAAAAAAAACTGTACTGAAGCCTTTGGTTTATATAGAATAAAACAGGGCACATATTGTTGTATAAGAAAAGTTAATACCCTCTTAAGAGCGTTTAATCTTGTTATAGAACTATATGTTTTCAGAGATAAATACTTGTTACTTAGTGCCAGTTTTACAGATGAGGAAATTGAAATTCATTGTTTAAATGATTCCCCTTTAATATTTGCTTCTATAGAAATGTTTACCCATTTTCAGCAGTTTTCTCAGTGGATTATAATTATTTCATCAAAAGTTGAATCTCTTTACCAAACTTGGGACTACTAAAAGGCAGAAATTTCTGTTATTCATCATCATTCCTCCAGAGCTTGGTACTTTTATGCTCAATACATTGAGTGAAGGAATGAGCAAACAATTAAAAGAAAGTATGAAGGCCGGGCGCGGTGGCTCAAACCTGTAATCCCAGCACTTTGGGAGGCCCAGGCGGGTGGATCACAAGGTCAAGAGATCGAGACCATCCTGGTCAACATGGTGAAACCCCGTCTCGACTAAAAATACAAAAAATTAGCTGGGCATGGTGGTGCGTGCCTGTAATCCCAGCTACTCAGGAGGCTGAGGCAGGAGAATTGCCTGAACCCAGGAGGCGGAGGTTGCGGTGAGCCGAGATCGCGCCATTGCACTCCAGCCTGGGTAACAAGAGCGAAATTCCGTCTCAAAAAAAAAAAGTATGAAAAATAAGAAAAAGTGAGATCCAATCTCTGCCCAAATACCTGAGAGGCAAAATAGCAACATGATTAGTGCTGGGACTATAGAGCCAGGCTTCTTATCAGCTTGACTTCATACTGTCTCAGTCAACTTGGTAATTGATATTATCTATCTTATAGTGTTGTTATGATAATTAGATGACTTAGGATGCACAAATGTCTAGAACAGTGTCTGTGTCCAGTTTAATTTGGCTTTACAAATTTAAACCTACAAGGATTACATAATTGGGACATACATATATTTTAGACTAAAATAAAAATCAAAATGATTATACTTTGACATCAGTTGAATAAAATGAAGCAAAATATTTTAATCTTTGGTTTGTTACATGTACTGGAAATTGACACAATTTTCATTTTAGTTTAAGTGCATGTTATTTAAGTTTAAAATGCATTTTACAAGAGCATGGAATTAACCATATTTTTTTATGTTTTTCCATTGTCTGATGAGCATTCAATTACAAAAATGCAATTTTTTTATTAATGTGCAACAGATATGACACAGGTAGGCAAGACCATATTATTATAGTCCAAAACTTGGATGATTATACTGAATGTTAGTATTCACTTACTGTAATACTGAAGAGTCAACACTTCAAAAATAATTATGAAAATTATCTACTAAGTGTGTGTGACTTTTTTCCCAAGAATGATTTCATCTGCTTCCACCAATTTCCGTATTCTAGTTGATATAATCAAAATCATAGCATGGAGAGCAGCACAAGATAGCATGTGCAATATGTGTTGTGCCAAGTCAGTCAATAAACAGCCATCACAGGACGGCCAGCACGGCCTTATACCTTACTAGAACACAGAGAAAAAAGAGCCAGTTTTTTTTAAAAAAGAAAGATATACAAAATTGCTTCTGCCCTCTATTTCACAACACTTTGTTTCTCATGGGAAGAAGCAAGAATTCCAGAATGGTGTGAAGTTTTCATGGCTTTATGAAATCATTCTCTGACTCATTAAAATGTATGCTAAGAAGAAAAAAAAAAAAAACCTCCCTAACTTATGCTTTATCCTCAGGTGCAATTTTAATACTCTTAAACTAAGATAAACAGATATCCCACCATACTCTTTAAATTGAACAACAACAACAAAAAAAGCTGCCCCCCAAAATTATTACTCTGTTCTTTAATGAGATTGATTAGACTTAATACTTTCCACAGTTTTTATGTGCCACCAATAGCACTAAATTTTTATAAGACTATTGTTGCTTTATAAAATATATTGACCAGAATCTGCTTTTTAAAAGAAACAGCTGAATACTAGAATGTGTTACGGAGGTGAGAAAGCTTCCTAGTCTGGGTTTGCCTGACAAAGTCCATTCTTTAAAATGTCCTGATTTATTAATTTGAGACAGAGTCTCAGTCGTCCAGGCTAGAGAGCAGTGGCACAATCTTGGCTCACTGCAACCTCTACTTCCTGGATTGCAGTGATTCTTATGTCTCAGCCACCCAGATAGCTGGGATTAAAGGTGCCCACTTCCATGCCCAGCTAACTTGTTTTTTTACTAGAGACAGGGGTTTTGCCGTGTTGGCCAGGTTGGTCTTGAACTCCTCACCTCAAGTGATCCACCTGCCTCAGTCTCCCAAAGTGCTGGGATTACAGGCATGAGCCATCATGCCTGACCTAAATTGTCCTGATTTAGATAATATATCTTGTTTTTCACTCTACTCGCCTTTTCCTATATATTTTTAAGGATAAAATGTTCAACTGTTCATGATATCTTCTTTAGGAGAAGTGGAGCCCTCTGACGGGGCATATGTGTAGAAGTATATCGTACCTGGCAAACTGAAATTAATTGTATGGTATAAAATAATGTAACTATACCTTCAGATCTTTACATTGTAGAAATTATCTCCTTTTTCTTTTCTTTCTTTCTTTCTTTTTTTTTTTTTTTTTTTTTGGAGATTGAGTCTTGCTCTGTCACTCAGGCTGGAGTGCAGTGTTATGATCTCGGTTCACTGCAACCTCCACCTCCCAGGTTCAAGCAATTCTCCTGCCTCAGCCTCCTGAGTAGCTGGGATTACAGCCACCCCCAGCGAATTTTTGTATGTTTAGTAGAAACAGGATTTCACCATGTTGGTCAGGCTGGCCTTGAACTCCTGACCTCATGATCCCCCTGCCTTGGCCTCCCAAAGTGTTGGGATTACAAGTGTGAGCCACTGCACCTGGCCCTCCTTTTTCTTTTTATAAATGATGAAAATACAATTACTTTTATTCTGTATTACAAAGGGGATCTGGGCATATGTGTGTATTGTATATGTGTGTATGTGTATGTTCTTACTGTTCCCTAGGTGTATCTTAATGCAAAGTAATGTATTTCCCTTACGATGTTACCATGCTTGTAATACCGAATGCAGTGGGTCCTGTGGTAGAGAGACAGTCTAGGAATTAGCAAACTTGATTTAAAAGCCCAAATTTACCATGCTGTTGATGTAAATGTTGATCTTCACTTTCCTCACTTTCTCAACAGAGATCATGCCATCCTGAATTACAAAACATGTCTTACCCTTCTCTCTAGGCTGGTGGGAGAATATGAATAGAGAGCCCATTATAGAACAAGCCCATAGAGAACTTCAAGAATGGTAGCTGTGGATCATGATATTATTAGCTACTATTCTTAATAGTGACACAAGGAAGGAGGCAGGATTCAGTTTTCAGAAGCCCACGATTGTGGTCAAGACCATTGCTACTCCTTAGTTATATGATCTTTGAAAAGATATTTTACATCTCAGAGCCAATTTCCTTATTGCTAAAACAAGGTAGCATCTGCTGTGATTACTTCAAATGGCTATTGTGAGTTGTATATACAATAATACTGTTATGTAAATATAAATCATGGTAGCAGTTTTCTCATGCTTTCTTAGTACTACGTTCCCAATTTTGAGATGGAGTCTTGTAGAAGCAGGGAAGTCAGCCATGGGTTGATGTGGGCAGGAATGGCTAAACACTACTGTTTTTTCAGTAGTATGATAATTGGGGTTTTAAGGGTGTATGTGTGTGTGTTTTGGGAAAGTAGAGTGGAGCAGGAGAAAGGGCGTATAGATAACTGTGTTAGATAAATTGAATCTCAGATGGCAAGTGTTGCATTTTCCCACCTTACTCTTGCCTTCTGAAGTTACTACTCCCACAGGACATTGGCTATAGACTGATATGAGTGAGTAAATTTACTCATTAGGGGAATCTAAGCTTCAATGAGATGATGTAAAGTGATTGAAGCAGAGAGCTGTGAAGAGTTAGAAATAAGGTTGGCTCATGGCATGTGTCATCCACTTATCAGGACATGGATGGTGGCAGAGGAAGGAAGACAACTCATTGAAATAAATAGGGAGATTCGAGGAGCAAATGGAGCAGAACACACTTGAAAAGGTCAAAATGAAGTTAGAAGGATGTGTGTGTGTGTGCATGTGTCTGTGTCTGTGTGTATCAGTTAAAGAATGAGTATGCTTGTAAGATGCATTTAAGAAAAAGGGGGCTTGTTAATTTTAGATTTCTAAATTTCACACACTACATCAGTGAGGATAGTTCCAGGCATCCCATGAAGAGTCAAATGTGTACAAAGAGGGAATTATAAAGCTTAAAAGACAGATTATAATTTCTGAAGTTTTGAAGTCATATAAAACTTTATTCACTTTTTGTAAATATATCATGATCTTTGATTATGGATATGAAAGGTACTTTTCATTTTTCTTCATATTTAAACATAAATGTGTTGATGAAGATAGTGATGGTAATGTTAAATCATTGGCTTCTTGAGAATTATATAGTCCTGATTTGTGAAAGAAAAAAGATGGAATAAATGACTAAAGAGTAAACAAGTAGAGTAGAAAATTATCTTTGGGCATATAAGTGACTCATTAGGATGAAGGATAGAAAAGAGAGCAAGAAATATTTGAAAAAATATGATTCATTTACTGTTAAATATCCAGTTCAATCAGTTTTCCTTGTAAATAGATCTATTTCCTTTGCTCTTTAGGAGAATGAATGGAGGTTTCCAAGTGATGACACTGTGCTTTTCATTTTTTCTTTTATTCATGTTGCTGAAGCATACTTTGCTTCCTCGCTGATGATGGATTACATAAGAAAGCACTAGTTTAACTGTTTTCTCCAGCAAAGTAAGCTATCCACATCAGTTATCTCTGAATTACAAAAGACATGATGTGGGCTTTATTACTATTATTTTAATAGAGATGGAGTCTCATTGTGTTGCCCAGGCTGGTCTCAAACTCCTGGGCTCAAGTTATCCTCCCACTTTGGCCTCCCAAAGTACTGGAATTGCAGGCATGACCCACCATGCCCAGCCTCATCTGATTTTTAAAGTAATAAATACATATGCTTTAGGAAGATACCAGTTGCTTAAAAGTACGTTAAAAATATATTTGATTAATTTCCCTTGAAGGGGAAACAATTCGACTCATTCAAAAGCTAGATTTACTACTTATGAACGACTAATTATTTCCCTGGATATTAAAATCTTACATCCCTGAAAGAGCACAATTGACGTTTGTATGCCTATCATATTATTTGATTTTAACTACACGTATAAGCAAGAAATTGTTTTTGCATCCTTCTTTGCTGTCACTAGCAAAAGAAACTATGTGACCTAGTTACTTGGGCAGGACAAATTACATTGTAAGTTTCAAATCATTTAAAAGAAGAATCCAAATGGATTTGCTTATCAACAGATTGCCAAACTAAAATTAAAAAAAAAAATAGTACTTCCATTTCTCACGTAATTTTTATTTAAATATTATTCAGGTCTAAAATTCCATCTATTTATCACAAATGCTTAGTTGGCTCCTCCTATCTAGGCGAGATGGATCCACTGGTATACTGGTAAATGTTTATCAACTTGCTCTCAAAGGAGTGGGGAAGAAGACCTATAAGATTTGGAGACCTGATTTGTCAGGTTTGCTGATTTCTGTGGTGCAGACCATAACATCACAGACTTCAAGCTACCTAAGTGAAGTCACTAAATGTGGAGTTCAGAAGAGATGTTCCCAATCAGCTCTTACCAGCCAGTGTAAGCTGGCTCCTGCACATTCCTGGAGAGGCAGAGATTCAAGAATCCCAAGATTTTCATTCTGGAATTTGAGAGAAGAGCCTAGTGAAAGATAAGAGATGATTCTAGATATCTCTGATGGTGTTAATGAATGTGATTGTTATATGTGAGTTCCAGGCTTCTCCTTCTATTCAAATAGAAAAATTCCTTAGTGATTCATAGTGGTTCAAAAAGCTAGGAGAGAGTTCAGACATTAGGTAAATCATTCCTGTTTTACAGTGCCTATCTTTTCATCTGCAGTTAGACCAGTCTCACTTATAAAACACAAAGCACAATAATACACAGAAACTATTTCAAGTGAGATTTAAAAATTCTACCTACTGCCTTTTGAAAACCTTGTGCTTTTCCTTCTCTGTTCAGCTTTGCCCGGGATACCTGTTAGTCAAGTCCCAGTATATTCTTTTGGCTTTGTCATGGCAACCACATACCTTGGCCAGGTCCCTGATGATTTCCAAATGTTTAGTCATCCCTAATTTATGATATCCTTGTTCTGTCACTTTTTTTAGCATCTTCAGCCTAATATGTCTCGCATAGGTCTTTGGTCTGTGCTTATAATCAGGTTAGTAACCCTGTAGTTTTTCCGTCCTCTAATAAATCTTTCACATTTTGAAGCAAAAGCAGCTTCCTCGTTAAACCAACCATAACAAAAGCCTCACACTTATATCCCAAACCTTCAGGTTAAGATTAGTGACAGCTAAAAACCATATACCCATTTAATAATTACCTTGGTAATGTTAATAAAAAATTTAATTTTTTTCATTGAAAAAAATCCAGTATGAACAGCCCCTACCTGTCCATACCATGTAGCTCACTTACTCATCCTGGAATCCCCTCCTCTTCTTCCTGTCCCCATCTCTATTTGTCCTTTAAGGCTCATCTCAGGAATCATCCTTCCTATGCTGTCCTCTCTAATTAACTCCCTTTGCTCCCAGGCCTAACTGGGGGTTCTTCTCCTAAGCTGCTTCTTAGGGCTCACGTAGAGCTCTGTTGACCCTTCATTAAGTAGGTCTACATTTATTATATCTGCTGTAATTTTCTTCCAGCTTTTATTTTGAAAAAAAAAACCGACAAAAGTTGTAATACTAGTAGAATAAATACAATTCAAGTAGATTTGCCAGTTAACATTTTGCTGACACTCTCTCATATACATTTTTTTCTGAATCTTTAAAGGAAATAAGTTGTGCATATCCATTCCTTTTGTTAGTTAACTTTATCTGGATTTTGCTATTCTTAGATTAATTATACTTAATAATTTTTGAATATTTATTTTTTATTCATTCATTAAATATATATTAGACAGCTATTATGTAACAGATGCTGAGGCCTTGATGGTTTCAATGTGTAAATAGCCTGATTACAGGGTATTTTATATGTATGTGATATAATAATGACTAGATCAGATGAGGAATAAAATATTACCATTGTAAATGTAGGGGGGAAAAAAACCCATATACTCAGATCTATAAAAATGTCATCATTGATTCATCATTGATTCAGTCAGTCACCAGCATTTGCTGTCTATTCTATTCTGTTCTGTGTTAGGTGCTGCCAGAGACGGTGGGTATACATTTGAGGCTTCTTACCTTTAAAGAATCTAATCTCACATGAGAAACAGAAGATTATCCAAGAAGGCAGAGGAATATGAACATGAATGGAGTTCTCATGGTTCTATGGAAACAGAAGACAGAGAGGCAGGCAACTAACTCTTATTTGTAGTTCCGGTGATACTTGGAGAGTAATTTGAAGGATAACTAGAAGGAATAAACCAGGCAGATAAAGAGAAGGAATACATGCGAGACTGAGGCATCATTATATTTTAAGTCAAGGAAGCATGAAAAAAATACAAGATGTTCCAGAAACTGGTAGCAGTTTAATACAATGGGAGTGGCAAATGCTAAGGGGCAGTTATGAAAAAAGGAAAGCCACAGTGCTAGAGGCTTAGGCCCGGGTTGTGAGGGACTTTATGAGTTGAACTGAAGAGTTCGGAAGCTATGGAAAACCCCTGAATGACTCAGGTGGATAGTGAGAGATACCAGATTTGTGCTTTTAATCAGCTTACCCTGAAAAAGATTGTGGAACAAAATTGATATTGATGTCTTTTTTTTTTAATTTAGGGAGATTAAATCTTGTTTAACAGGTGCTAACTCAAATACTAAAAGTGATTCAAAGGTATATTTAGGTGACTACTGTGCATTTAATAAATTATCCAAATTATTAATGCCTCAGCCAATTTATCTTACCTAAGAATTTTATTTTCTTCCACGTTGTTTTCTTCTAAGGAAACTAGCATCTAAAATTTTTAGAATGTGTTGCTCTCAGCAAGGAGTTAGTTGTCTCTGCAGCTAATATTGCTGCCTGAAAGTGAGAAAGAGGAAAGGAGTTGCTATAATTAAACACCTGGCTTTTTAGAAGGACTAGATGTCATTTAAAGCATTTTATTTCTTGCTGCAAAACTCTTTCTGTTGAGTAAATGAGTAGGAATTAATCAATGACAACATGACAGTGATTCTGGAGGTTTTATAATTGATGTAATGTTTTTGTTTATTGGATCAATTAAGCCTGATTGACTTGCAGATTGCAGCAACTCTGACAAAGCACCCATTGCTTATAACATTTCAATTCTCTGTGCTCACTGCAGTGCGGATCCCCTGGCAGGATCAGCAGGCTGCAGGGATCTTGTCAGAGATAGCACGAGTAGGGGTGGTTTGTGCAGATGTTAAAAGTCATATGATGTAGACTCAAAAAAGCTACCTAGCTGTAGTACTTTAACACTTTGTTACACATTCCTACAGTCAGATAGCTTAATTCACACTCTAAGATTAATACCCCAAAAGAGCTTATTAGTTTGGTTTCTGAAGGGTGCCAAATTATTAAATTTCCACATAGCCCAGGGGTTCTTAGCCTCAGCACTATTGTCATTTTGGACCTGATAAATATTTGTTGTAGACTGTCCTGTGCATTGTAGGATACTTAGCAGCATCTCTGGCCTCTACCTGTTAGTAACAGTTTTCCCCCAACCTCCAGATGTGACAGACAAACATATCTCTGCGTATTGCCAAATGTTCCTTCGTAGGCAAAAGTGCCCCTAATTGAGAACCACAGTTGCAGACATTTCACAGTTGAAGTAAAACAAAAAAGTAGTTCACTTAACTTCCCATGAGCTAATTGTATTTATTTATTTAAAAATCTGTATTGATATATCTGTATTTATAGAGATGTAGATAAATGTTTGGCACTTTGCTAAGTACTCAAAGTTGGGGGGTATTTTATAGAATGCACAAATCTGAAAGATCCATGCAACTGGCTAAATAAATGTGTGTGTGAAATTTCCATGTTGCTAAAAAGAAGACAGGCAGGAAACTAGATCACAGAAATGGGTATCAAATAAAATAGATGTTCTAATTAAAAAAAAAAACTATGTTTTGACATAATAATATGAGAACTAGAACTGAATCTGTAAGAACATGATCAAAAGATAATCTTTTTCATGGTTTACAATATTGGTATTATTTTAAAATTTTATATGCATGTTTAATATATATATTTTTTCACTTTTCAAATGGTGTTACTAGCATGTGAAAATAGTATTGAGGGATATTAATAGAAGCTGTTATAGGATTTTATGTGGACCTTACACACCAAGAGTCTGATCTTTGTTTTACAATGTTGTTTACTCAGTGTTAAAGTATAAGATAGCAGGGAAAAGAATGTTGCAGTAAGGCCTTAGCAGGGTCTATGTGCTATGATCATTAAGTTGAATAGAGGTGTATGATCCTTCAGCTGTTCATGGTGGAAGACCAAGTTTCTGAGAAGAGGAGGATAAAGATGGTAGACAAATGAATATGCCAAAATAAGACTAATTTTTGTCTTTGTCTGGTATCAGACTATTTCTAGCCATCTTTTTATTTTTTGGAAAGAACTTAACCAAATGCTGAGTGTATGCCAGGCATTGAGATGCTAAAGCTAGAAACTTTCATTTGCATGGTGTCATTCACTCTATAAAACAGCCATCTGAGGCAGGTATTAATAGTTCCATTTTAGAAAAAGTGAAACTAAGAATTAAATCCCTAAATACAGGTCATACAGTCTGTTCATATTGGAACCAGAGATTGAGCCTCATTGCTACATCATTACCTTATTCGATATATTCAACAAGCACCTTCAGATATACCAGCTGTTTTTTGTTAAATGAAAAAATATAAATTCCTGTCCATTTGCATATATTCTTTATCAGATTCTCTTCACATTCCACTCTTTTTATACTCTTTCTGAAACAAATTAAGAATGAGATTGATCCTTCATACAGCTGATAACGTGTTGATACAGTAGCTATATTTCAACAAAACCTTTTTCATAATAAGACTATTGGTCAGGCACATTTTTTTTCCTGCAATACATTATAAATTCAAGAAGCCTTTTATTTTTCATGGACAACTCCTGGAAGCTAGTTAGTTCCTTTTGCCTCTAATTTGATCACTTCAGCTATGAAATAGAGACCGTTCATAATCTGTTTCACAGTTCAAGGGATAACATCTTTATTTAGCAGTGACTACATCTTTTATGTTTAAAATTCCTTAAGACAAGAGACATCTGTACACAATGTAGCTATAGTGTGACTTACAATAACTTTGTGTTTTTGTTATCTCAGCAAGAGATCACTAACAAAGAGACAATACACCCTTTGTAGTTGCTAGTAAAACACTGCATAGTTTTACATGTCAAGCATATGTAAGGCATGGTGGAGGAGGTCAGGAAGGATAAATTCATTACTTGCCTGTCGTCACATCAGAAATCCACCTCAATCGGAAGCGGTGTGGGAGTTGAAACCTATCTGCCACCCGGATGATACATTAATCAGATTTGCCCTTTGAATTGTACAATAAGAGCTGTAATGGCACTACATATTTATGGCCAAAATTGATTCATTAATGATAGCTTTGATTTGGAGCTAAAAAAAATCTAAATATATTTTATTTTCCAAACCCAATCTTACTAACATGATGTACCTTCTCATAAAATATTTTGAACTAGTAATGTCAAGTTTTGACAAAAGCCTGTAACCTGAGGGGAAAAAAATTGGTCAGATACTGGGAAAGAGATTGCAAAAGAATAGGGAGTAAATTTGTTATTACAACAGTGAAAAGGAATCCAATTTGTTATTTTGTGACTTGTCCTGCTTTTTTTGTGTGTGTTTTTGTTTGTTTTTTTTGCATAACCACTTTGATAGTTTTTGGTAAAAAAGATCCAGGGGACTTTGGTTTGATATGCTAGCAGCTACATGAAAATGGACTGCTTCATGTGAGTGCTCATTTTTATTCCATCTCACTGAGTTGTCTGTTATAATTGACCTCTCCTTTGAGGACTTTTCAGATAATTCCAGACACTGTATAATGCCAAAATTAGGGTAGTTTCAGGTGGCATATTTAGTAAGCATTTTAATTATGCTACAGATTTGAAATAGATGCAAATCATTTCTTTATTGAATTTAACATCTTTAACATATATGTTGAGATGAATTTCCTAAGGTGTAGTCCAAAAGCTCTTGTCACTTTATTCATTTTGAAAGTAAAATGGGCATGGGGCCTAAACAATATTCTATTTTCTATAATCCCTCTTATCACTTAATTAACTATGTGAATAGTTATCACATGACTTGACTATTCTCTTCAGGTTGCAGGAAAGAGACAGAATGGTTGAATGTTTCCTACTTCCACATTGCTTCATTCAAGACAAAATAACTCACCTATTAATATTGTCATGATTTCTTTTCTGTCTAAAGTCTTAAAGACTTTCCATTTTCAAATTTTGATACCTCAAATTGGATGAATATAATTGAGCCTTTAAGCTCAGTCTATCTAACTAAATTCAGAGGTTGCTAAAAGGATGTACTAGAGGTTAAGTTAGTAATGTTAAGCAGTTAATTTTTTCCCCAAAATTATGGCTTCTAAAAATGGAATTGAGAAACCCTTGCTTGATTTTTCTTTGTGTCGTAAGAACAGTGTGTATACAACTGATATAGCCATGAGGTTAACATAAACAGAACTACATTATTTTAATTAGGCAATTCTATTAAATATCCGTTAAAAGGCTGAAAGTTTATGAAATATATTTTTCAGAAATTCTAAGATAGCTTAAGGGACCTTTTCCTTGTCTAAGATGTTTAATTAGCATTAAAAGAAAAGATATACACAAACATACATATATTAATGATAGGAAGACATTTTTTGGACTCAAATATAAAGAAGCCTTTCAGAATCATAAACAGTAGAGCCCTTGTCAGGACAAACATGTTAAAAGGTGCTAAATTTGCTGCAACCTAGGAGGAAGACAATACTGACATTCCATCAGCCTTCATTTCTTCATCTATAGAATGAACTTACATTATGTCTAAATTCTAACTCTAGCAGTCTACAAATTGCTAACTGCAAAATTAAAATAAGAAAAAAAGAGTAGTTTCGTTGATCACAGTGTAGCTAAAAGGTTGTTAACTAGGCTGGTAATCATAGCCAGTGAGTTTATTGCTATTTGAATATTCAGTAACAGGTTTCTAACCTCGAATTTAATTACCATCAGAAGTGTCTTATTCAAGTGTTAAAGACCAAGTATCTGTGATTTCAGGACATAATTCTTTGAGAAGGTACACACCTTTCATCACATGTAATTTTTACCAGCTGATTTTTATAGCACTTAATGTTATTCCATTTCAATCCATTTTTCTTCTTCTTTTGCTGTGTGAGTCATCTTGCTGAACTCTGCAGAGTATAATGTAATATCCTCGGCACCTAATAAGCTGGCAGATATATTTCCATTTAAATGTAGATGCTATGGAAAATTTAACTGAATTAAGCTATAATGCTTCACTTATTTTTAAGTGGTCCATGTTAGATTAATGAAGGAATCTTTTCAGTTCATTTTTATATTTTGGAAATATAATACTTTGATAGGATACTTTGGTAGGATAAATTATAACAGGTGTAAGACTGCAATTTAAATATGTAGGGATAATGAAGAAACAGTATCACAGCCAATTAGGAAGGTGAACAAGCTTTTGAATGTCATTATGCTTTGTTGTTTCTGTTGTGAAAATGAGGGACATTAAATTAATTGTTTATTAATGTCAGTTACTTTGGATGGTAAATAAAGACAAATTTTCTTTAGATATCATCTCATTTATTTCCCTTAATTAACAATGAAGGGATAGGTTGCCAAATATTAGACATTAATAATTTGGTGCAGTAAAGGGAAAAAAATACCATGTTCGTAATTCTGGAATTGAGGATGTGTTATATATTTACATTAAATAAAGCTGTAAATTCTAAAGGAGCAATACATTAGACAGTTTATATTTGGCTTTTTAAAAATTATACTTTTAAGTTCTGGGATCATGTGCAGAACGTGCGGGATTGTTACATAGGTATACATGTGCCATGGTGGTTTGCCGCAGCTGTCAACATGACGTCTACGTTAGGTATTTCTCCTAATTCTATCCCTCTCCAATCCCCTGACTCCTGAACAGACCCCATTGTGTGGTGTTCTCCTCCCTGTGCCCATATGTTCTCATTGTTCAGCTCCCACTTATAAATGAGAACATGTGGCGATGGTTTTCTGTTCCTGTGTTAGTTTACTGAGAATAATGCTTTCCAGCTTCATCCATGTCCCTGCGTAGGACATGAACTCATCCTTTTTCATGGCTGCATATTATTACATGGTGTACATGTGCCACATTTTCTTTATTCAGTCTATCATTGATGGGCATTTGGGTTGGTTCCAAGTCTTTGCTATTGTGAACAGTGCTGTAGTAAACATATGTGTGCATGTGTCCTTATAGTAGAATGACTTGTAATCCTTTGGGTTACAAACCCAATAATGGAATTGCTGGATCAAATGGTATTTCTGGTTCTAGATCCTTGAGTAATCACCACACTGTCTTCCACAACGGTTGAACTAATTTACACTCCCACCACAGTACAAAATCTTATTTTTCTACATCCTCTCCAGCATCTCTTGTTTCTTGGCTTTTTAATCATTGCCATTCCAAGTAGCATGAGATGGTATCTCATTGCGGTTTTGATTTGCATTTCTCTAATGACCAGTGATGATGAACTTTTTTTCATATGTTTGTTGGCTGCATAAATGTCTTCTTTTGAAAAGTGTCTGTTCATATCCTTCACCCACTTTTTGATGGGGTTGTTTGATTTTTTTTTTCTTGTAAATTTCTTTGGGTTTCTTGTAGATTATGAATATTAGCCCCTTGTCAGATGGATAGGTAGCAAACATTTTCTCCCATTCTGTAGGTTGCCTGTTCATGCTGTTGATAGTTTCTTTTGCTGTGCAGAAGTTCTTTAGTTTACTTAGGTCCCATTTGTCACTTGACTTCTGTTGCCATTGCTTTTGGTATTTTAGTCATGAAGTCTTTTCCCCTGCCTATGTCCTGAATGGTATTGCCTAGGTTTTCTTCTAGGGTTTTTATGGTTTAGGCCTTATGTTTAAGTTTTTAATTCATCTTGGGTTAATTTTTGTATACAGTGTAAGGAAGGGGTCCAGTTTTAGTTTTCTGCGTATTGCTAGCCAGTTTTCCCAACACCATTTATTAAATAGGGAATCCTTTCCCCATTGCTTGTTTTTATCAGGTTTGTCAAAGATGAGATAGTTGTAGATGTGTGATGTTATTTTGGAGGCCTCTGTTCTGTTCCCTTGGCCCATATATCTATTTTGATACCAGTATCATGATGTTTTGGGTACTGTAGCCTTGTTGTTTAGTTTGAAGTTAGGTAGCATGATGGCTGCAGCTTTGTCCTTTTTGCTTAGGATTGTCTTGGCTATACGGGCTCTTGTTTGATTTCGTATAAATTTAGTCTTTTTCTAATTCTGTGAAGAAAGTTAATGGTAGCTTGATGGGGATAGCATTGAATGTATAAATTACTTTGGGCATTATGGCCATTTTCACGATATTGATTCTTCCTATCCATTAGCATGGATTTTTTTTCATTTGTTTGTGTCCTAATTTCCTTGAGCAGTGGTTTGTAGTTCACCTTTAAGAGGTCCTTCCCATCCCTTATAAGTTGTACTCCTAGGTATTTTATTTATTTTGTAGCAATTGTGAATGGGAGTTCACTCATGATTTGGCTGTCTATTATTGGTGTATAGGAATTCTTGTGATTTTTGCACATTGACTTAGTATCCTGAGACTTTGCTGAAGTTGCTGATCAGCTCAAGGAGTTTTGGAGCTGAGATGATGGGGTTTTCTAAATATTCAATCATGTCATCTGGAAACACAGTCAGTTTGACTTCCTCTCTTCTTACTTGAATACCCTTTATTTCTTTCTCTCGCCTGATTGCCCGGGCCAGAACTTCCAATACCAAGTTGAATAGGAGTGGTGAGAGAGGAAGGTTATCCTTGTCTTGTGCCGGTTTTCAAAGAGAATGCTTCCAGCTTTTGCCCATTCAAGATGATATTGGCTGTGGGTTTGTCATGAATAGTTGTTACTGTTTTGAGATATCTTCTGTCAATACCTAGTTTATTGAGAGTTTTTAGCATAAATGGCTGTTGAATTTTATTGAAGGTTTTTTTCTGCATCTGTTGAGATAATCATGTGTTTTTTGTCATTGGTTCTAATTGATGAATTATGTTCATTGGTTTTTGTATGTTGAACCAGCCTTGCATCGGAGGGATGAAGCCAACTTGATCGTGGTAGATAAGATTTTCGATGTGCTGCTGGATTTGGTCTGCCAGTATCTTATTGAGGATTTTTGCATCAATGTTCATCAGGGATATTGGCCTGAAATTATCTTTTTTGTTGTTGTTGTGTCAATGCCAGGTTTTCGTATCAGGATGATGCTGGCCTCATGAAATGAGTTAGGGGAGAGTCCCTCTTTTTCTGTTGTTTGGGTTAGTTTTAGAAGGAAAGGTGCTAGCTCCTCTTTGTATGTCTAGTAGAATTCAGCAGTGAATCTGAGATTTCCTCTTCTCTTTAGAGCTGGCAGGCAGGAACATTTATGTCTGCTGAAAGTGTGCCCACAACTGCCCTTTCCCCAGGTGCTCTGTCTCTGGGAGATGGGAGTTTTATCTATAAACCTCTGACTGGGGCTGCTGCCTTTCTTTCAGAGACGCCCTGCCCAGAGAGGAGGAATCTAGACAGGAAGTCTGGATGCGGTGGCTTTGCAGAGCTTTGGTAGGCTCCGCATGGTTTGAACTTCTTGGAGTCTCTGTTTACACTGTGAGGGGGAAACTGCCTACTCAAGCCTCAGTAATGGCAGATGCCTCTCCTCCTACCAGGCTGGAGTGTCCCAGGTTGAGTTCAGACTGCTGTGCTGGCAGTGAGAATTTCAAGCCAGTGGGATCTTAGCTTTCTGGGCTCCATGGGGGTGGGATCTGCTGAGCTAGACCACTTTGCTCCCTGGCTTCAACCCTTTTTCCAGGGAAGTGAACCATTCTGTCTCGCAGGCATTCCAGATACCACTGGGGTGTGGAAAAGGAAAAGAACAACTCCTGCAGCTAGCTCGGTGTCTGCCCAAACGGCTGCCCAGTTTTGTGCCTGAAACCCAGGGCCATGGTGATCTAGGCACCCAGGGAATCTCTTGGTCTGTGGGTTGTGAAGACCATGGAAAAGTGTAGTATACGGGCCAGAATGCACTCTTCCTCATGTCACAGTCCCTCATGGCTTCCCTTGGCTAGGGAAGGGAGTTCCCTGACCCCTTATAATTCCCGAGTGAGCAACACCCCACCCTGCTTCAGCTCATTTTCCGTGGGCTGCATCCACTGTCTAATCAGTCCCAATGAGATGAGCTGGGTACCTTAGTTGGAAATGCAGAAATACCCACCTTCGGTGTTGATTTCACTGGGACCTGTAGACCAGAGTTTTTCCTATTCAGCCATCTTGCCAGCCATGCATACTTGACTTTTAAGTGATTAGGTTGATTGGGAGAAATGGTGATTTAATGCACAAGTTATTCATGTACACATTTTTAATTAGATTTATAAATGGAGATTTTCAAATATGTACACAAATAGGGAAAATAGTGTAATATACCATAATCCAGTGTTGACAGTTTTCAATATTTGTTGATCTTGTTGCTTCTGTCTTCTCACTTTTTTAGAAAGGAGGAAATAGGCTAGAACATTTTAAAGCGTATCTCAAACAGCGTATTATTTCTTGTGTATATGCATCTTTTACATATAAAGACTTTTAAAAATGAGTCTCCACTTTATAGTTTCTTTAGAAACATAAAAGATTAAAGATTAAAAAAAATAGAAGAGGGAAATAGCATAGCTATAGAAACAGCACTTTTAAATTTAATATATACAGTGATTTGTTATTTATAAAACATCTAATTTTTTAAAGTATGATACTTTATTACTTGCAAATTGTTTAATTTTTAAAAATTATTTTTGTGGGAAGACAGAATTGGATGGAGAAAGGCTATTTTTATTTTTGAATTGTGGTTACCTGTAATACTGTGATGAAAACAAAAATGCTCTGAGAGCATCTTCAGCTGGAAAATATGTATTACTACTTTCTGTAGTCCGTGTCAGCCACCAGTGTCTTCCAGCAGCACAGCAGGTAGTCGTTCCCCAGTGCTGTTATAAATCAGTAACCTCACTGCAGTGGCTTAAACCCATAGAATTGACAGATATGCCCTGGCGTTTCTCTTACATGCCATGACCATTCAAACTAGGGTGTCAACTTGGACTCAAAGTAAGCTGACTGAAAAATGGGCAGGATGTGATTAGCAGAAAAGTGAAATTGATGTCTCACTGATTAAATAATCTGGATAAAATTTACCAAGCAAAGTGTTCACTGTGGATCTGAACATGTAAAAATAATTTGAAAAGTAAAGGAAGGCGTCAGGGATGCTTGAACTGTTTCTAACAGGGCATATGCAAATCACCATGCCTACCATCTTCTGCCCGCCGGCCATAGGTCCTTTGTGTTCTCATCAGTCGAAAGAGGACTCAGGAAATGGAAGTAATTATTTTTTCCATGAGCAAAGAAGAGTTGACTTCATTGTATTATTTCTTGAAACTTGTCTGTTATTCTCATATTTTATTTATGTGGGAAAGAAGATATCTTCTAAGACATGCATGTTACAAGGAGTTGAGGTTATTTTTTTGTTTGCCTGTTGGCTTCTTTTTGTGTGTGTGATGGACTCTTGCTATTTTGCCTAGGCTGGTTTCAAACGCCTTGCCTCAAGCAGCCTTTCCTCTTCAGCCTTCTGAATAGCTGAGATTACAGGCATGTGCCATCACACTCACCCACCACACCCAGCTGAGTTGAGGTTGTTAAGCTACTTTTGAGAGTAGTTGTATTCTACAGTGAATAAAGATGAGTTTGCCCAAAAAGATTTTTTTTTCCTCAAGTAAAGCATTGACACTAAAAGGCTCCTCTTGACAACCTGTTTATAGCTATTCTCACAATGAAGTGTGGAGAATTAGATTAATTCCATTGAAATCATAAATGCACTGCAATCTGAGATTATCAGTTTAGATAAATACCACTGATGACCGTTGAATTATGCATACAAATATTATAGCATCCTTTATAATGTACTCATAAAGATAAATAATGATTATAACAATAAAGATTTAGAGCTGTGTGTGGTGGCTCATGCCTATAATCCTAGGCCAAGGTGGGAGGATCACTTGAGGCCAGAGGTCAAGAGCAGCCTGAGCAACATAGTGAGGCCCCATCTTTACTAACAAAACAAAACAAAACACTAAAATGTTATCCAGGTGTGTGATGTGTGCCTGTAGTTCCAGCTGCTTGGGAGGCTGAGGAGGGAGGATTGCTTAAGTCCTGGAGGTTGAGGCTGCAGTGAGTCGTGATTGCTCTGCTACACTCCAACCTGGGTGATGGAGCTGAGACTTTGTCTTAAAAAAAAAAAAAAAAAAAAAAGCCGGGCGTGGTGGCTCAAGCCTGTAATCCCAGCACTTTGGGAGGCCAAGGCGGGTGGATCACAAGGTCAAGAGATCGAGACCGTCCTTGTCAACATGGTAAAACCCCGTCTCTACTAAAAATATAAAAAATTAGCTGGGCATGGTGGTGCGTGCCTGTAATCCCAGCTACTCAGGAGGCTGGGGCAGGAGAATTGCCTGAACCCAGGAGGCGGAGGTTGCGGTGAGCCGAGGTCGCGCCATTGCACTCCAGCCTGGGTCACAAGAGCGAAACTCCGTCTCAAAAAAAAAAAAAAAAAAAAAAAGAACACTTATATTTCTATATTTTTCTCCATCTTGAAGGGAATATTTTCCAACTGGTTAATAAGAATAAGATATATCCTTAAATTAAACAGTATTAACCAGATTTTGAGATGCAATGTTAACCACATTTATTTCTCTTTAGGCTTCAGAAAAAGTCCAAGTTTAGATACAAATCCTTTGTTTCCTGGATAAGTTTCTCCATGTTTTTTTAGATATTTCTGCTCAAAACTCATACTGTCAGGAGGGTATCGATGGTATTATTCCAACTATAAGATGCATCAATATATTAATAAATTTTTAGTTTCAAATGTAGTATGACATATTTTACAAAAGTTTTTAAGTTCAGAAATAGTTTCTAAATTAATGATTGAAATATTTAAAATATATTATTTTTTCTTGAAAAAAGACTATATTTGTTAACTTTTTTAGATTTATACAAGTATTTGACTCAGATTTCTCACAAAATAGTCTTACATAATATCTTGAGGAAACATACATTGAATTGTGCTTTGTTTGTCTGTATGGTTTTAATCTTTTGTCTAATACAGTGATACAGTTTTTCACTTCATAGTTAGACTCTCTTAAATAACAAACTCTTTGAGAGTGTAGTTATGTGTAGTTCATACCTAAAATATGAAGCTGTTTTAGAAGTAGAATGTGATGTTTATGGTGCACAAGACTTGCTGACTAATGGTTGTTGGAAACTTTCCATTTGTCAGATTGTTATGTAGATGATCATATATTAAATCTAACTCAGAGGAGAGCAAAAGCCCAAGGAATCTAAAGAACATTTTTTTGGCTAATAGTGTGCTTTTAGGATTAAGAGCTGCTGTAAAGAATGCAGAAGCCTCATGTCATTAGCTGCAGCAGTGTGTGTGTGTGTGTGTGTGTGTGTGTGTGTGTGTGTCTGTGTGTGTGTGTCTCTCTCTCTCTCTTCTTGGGGGAATAGGGTCTTACTGCTTCACCTGAAGTCTGCATGCTTTTTGTTCCCTATTTTCTGCTAAAATTTCTCTTCGTTTCCTCACTTCCTCTCTTCCCTTTTGTTCCCTTTTCCTCTTGCTTCCCCTAGACTCAAAATGTTATACGAAGTTGGGTTTGTAGTTAGTGATTTACATGCAAACTTCTTGTTATTTTAATACAAAGCCCCAAAACTGTGACAGTGAGGATAATATAGCAAAAACAGTGAGGCCATTCCTAGTAATTGAAAGATTTTCATTGTGGGTGAGAATTTGTTAATGATGGTTGTGGTTTTTCCTTTTTTCAAAGGTGTTCTCATCATTTTGATAAGATGATATTTTACTATATTTAATAGAATTATGCTTAGATAAGATGATTTTTTCATTTGATTGGCCTGGTCCCTGTTTTTAGGTGGGCCTTTGAATCTGGGTTGATTTGAAACTACCTACTGCTGTCCTCTATACTGTCTGCAGAGACCTGAACCTGCAGATCAGGCATCCCCAAACTATGTATCCGGCCCCCCGCCGCACTTCAGGAAGGGGCACCTCTTTCATTGGTGGTCAGTGAGAGGAGCACAGCCTGTGGCAGCCCTCCAACGGTCTGAGGGACAGTGAACTGGCCCCCTGTGTAAAAAGTTTGGGGACGCCTGCTGTAGATAGTATAGAAGTCGTGTAGTAGCTAGGACCCATAAAGTGGTTATACAACCAAAGTTAAATTCAAGCCCCGACAGCTCCACTCACCAACCATAGACCATTGGTAAATTGACCTGTTTGTTAATTTATATTTTATCATCTATTGTTTGGGGATAATAAAAGGCCTATGGAACAGAATTTTAGGGTCTAATATATGTGAAGCTCTTAGAACAATGTATAGTACACATTATATAACAAGAAATGTTAGTTGTCATATGTTCAAAGACAAATTGTTGATGGAATCGAAACCTATATTGCAACACATGTTAATATATTTGGAGGCTGCTTTCATGTTTCAGAATCTTTAGTATTGTTTAAAATTATTTAATATTGAGTAAATTAACTTCTACAGTGACCTAAATTTCATCTGTGATCAGATCTATCATGCTAATCTGTTGTTTCTTAATAGGTTGAGCTATCAAATGGTAGGCACAAGGACAAGATACAGTAAATCTTCACTTACTGTCTTCCATAGGTTCTTGGAAGCTATGACTTGACATGAAATGGCATATAACAAAACCAATTGTTTTTCTTTTCAGTGTTATAACTAACCTTGAAGGAAACAGTGTTATTTGGGGACCTGCTATATATTGTTTTATGTAAAGTAACAGTTTCCAAGAACCTGTTGGTGATGTTAAGTGAGGACAAACTACATTGAGAATGTTTCAGGCCGTGTGGCTCATTCCTGTAATCCCAGTGCTTTGGGAGGCCAAGGCAGGAAGATTGCTTGAGGCCAGGAGATTGAGACCAGCCTGGGTACAATAGCAAGACCTCATCCCTACAAAAACAAAACAAAACAAAAAACCAATTAGCTAGGTGTGTTTCTAGCTACTTGGGAGGCTGAATTGGGAGGATCACTTGAGCCTAAAAATTGCAGGCTGAAATGAGGCATAATTGCACCACTATACTCCAACCTGAGTGATAAAGAAAGACCCTATCTCTATTTTTAAAAAATTAATATATGTTCTAGCTACTGAAGAGAGAGATAGTAATGTACTTCATAAATATTTCTGTTTTGCATGATTGCTAAATTCACATTTTTCTACCAAGAAACAGGTACAATATAATGCAAAAATGTGTTTTTAATGCCCTCTCTCTATATTTATTTAAGTAGGTAATGGTGTATTTCTACCTGATATTTATGTAATAGCTAGACAGATTTTTGCACAAATATTTTTAAATGTGCTTATGCCATTACTTTTTTCTTTGAAAGATTTTCTCTTTGAAATCTTCCAAGGCTTTTTACAATTCCAATAATATCAAGAAATCATACCCAAGATGCTACATTGCATCATTATTGAAACAGGAGTTTTAATTTGTATTCTTATTTTATTTTTCTATCCCTGCTGCCCGGGGTGGAGTACAATGGTGCAACCATGGCTCTCTGCAGCCTCAACCCATCATGCTTGAGCAAACCTACTATGGAAGACTCTCAAGTAGCTGGGACTACAGGCACACACCACCATGCCTAGTTGATTTTTGTGTATTTTTAGAGATCAGGTCTCAATATGTTGCTCAGGGTGGCCTCAAACTCCTGGGCTTAAGTGATTTTCCCTCCTCGACCTCTGTGAGATTACAGGTATGAGCTACCATGCCTGGCCTGAAGTTCAAAATGTATGTTTGTAGTAGGCTGATTACTCTATCAGCTACATTTTGATTTATAAAAGGATCATCCTGCCTGTTTAACATTACTAACTAGATTAGAAGCAATGGAAATTAAATTAAAAATTTGTTGTATAAAGTTACCACTGACATTTCTAATAATTAACCTTGGGTTTCTGTTGGCAAGTTGATAGACTCTGCACTGAAGCAGGAACTTCTATATAAATTTTAGCTCTCTGCTCTTAATGTGGTTATTTCTGAAAAACATTATCAAAGTTTTCTGCCAACCAATGATAATTAATATTGGGTAATTTCAGCATTTTCCCTTGCAGTAGAAACCACCTGTGGATATGTAGCAGGTTTTCTTGCAGGTTGAAATATTAAAACTATTTAAGACTTTCTTTAAAACTGTTTTGACTATGAGTTATATTTTTGACAAGATGTATTTTCCTTTCCTAGGGACGTTTCCAAATTGTTCAGAATTGTCTTTATTAAATTAAAGCACTTTTGTTTATGCATTTCAAATGTTCATGCCACTCACATTCTTCTAAGCACTGACTTAACACTTTTTTTTTTCTGAATGTTGATATGTTTTTGTTTGGCATTACACAGGCAGACTCTCAAAAATTTTCTAAATGACATCTACATTTAATAATTGCTGCTAATACTGTTGGAGAACCATGAGGCTGCAGTAGGCTTTTGTTTTGTTTTTGAGAAGTTTTCAAATTTGTTTTATTTTGGATTTTTTCTCCCTTTGGTTAAAGATTAAGATGAAGACTGGATCAGAAGATAGGTTAAACTTTCCTGCTTCTGTTCCATTGGAATGGGATGGACTAATTTTCTTGGGATAGACGGAGGTTACTTATGTAAGATGCTTATACTATAAGGCAGTTAAATACCTTCTAAGTAGATATAATTTATAAAAGTAAAACAGAACCTAGAACCACAAGACTGCTATTCATAGCCCAGATAAATTATATTAATTCTAAACCACAGAGATCTTCATAAAGATTGCTAGAATGAAGACTTTTATACCATTGCTCAGTAGTACATTGCAGATTGTATAACCTTGTGATGAAGAAATTTTCCTTCTCTGTTCGTCACTTACTGTTATGTTCTCTGTATTTGGAAATTCTCCTTTTGTTACAGAGTTGAAGTTTAAAGATGCATCATAAAGTATAAAAATAGGAAATGCCTACAGAATTTAACATTAACAGTTGTAGAACATATTGAATGCCTAAAATACAGTGTCTGAGTGATTAGAGGAAGAAGGTGGGATATTTTGAGAATTTGTCACTTTCCTTATCTTCCAAATTGCTTACCCCCATCTAACTGTTTCCCTGTATCTAAACTCAGAGTTTATGGTCATGTCTAAATGGGCATTAAGCCAGAGAGAATGGAGGGAATGAGAAAAGGGGAATCGAGAGAGAAACAGCATGAATGGAAAAACTTTCAAATTAATTGATTACTAGATGTAAACCTCTAAAGAGGTATTGAAAGAAGTTTTATGGCTTTTGTTTCATTATCCTTATCTTCAAAACCTTGGCTAAATGTGTCCAGAGTATTTTGAGCTCAGAGTATGGGCTCAAAAGGGCAATACTTCATGTACCTTAATACATTATGTTTAGCCTTTCATATTGGAGTTACTGCGTTTTCCCAGTATGTACTTTAATACAACTTTTACACATTTCCTATATTGGGTTTTTTAAAAGCACTTCTGTTTATGTATTTCAAATGTGTGTAGATCCACTACAAACTATCATAAGCCAATTCTAAGAATATCATTTTTTATTATGTTTTGTTTTTGTTAATAGCAAGTTCTTATACCTTAGTCTTGGAAAAACACACAGTTGAAACAAGAGGAGGGACAGCAATAAACTGGCCTTGCTTCATCTTGTTTTTAGACAAATCCAAGTGACAACAACCATGCATCTTTTCTCAAACTAAGATTTTATAATAGATGTTTTCATTATAACAAACTGTATATCTACATTTCATTTATGTAAAAGGCAGCTCTAAACTCTGACCACATTCAAAGTTACTTGTAACAAAGACCGGATTGTACGATGAACACATCTGGATTTGGGAAAATGTGTACAAATATGGCTGCATGTAAAGATAGCAGATGTTTATAGCCTTCTTTACTAGAACTGTGTCTAAGTATTTCAAGCAGGAAGAAGGAGTAGAAAAAGCTCACAGCATATTGAGCTAGTATGTGTTCTTACTTGGCTTAAAAAAAAAAAAGTAAAAATAAACTCTGTCCATGGGTGCACACTATTCTGTAAAGAAAAATTCCTATTTACAGGTAAAATTTTTTAAATTTTAGGACAACATAAAAATGTGAATATATTTTGATTGGTTACTTTTTGGAATATTACAACAGAATAGATAAATGTGTCTATGTCGTTTCCTGGAAAATCACTTATTAGAAAACTCATTTTGGTAACTAGTAATTCCATAGTTAGCAAAATTTTATTTTATATTTCTATATTCATATTTCTACAAAAATTGTTCTTAATTTAACTTGCAAATAATTCTTTTCATTCACATGTTAATTTCCACATCTGTGTCTATGAAATGTTTTTTAATTGTTCTGATTAAAAAATGTTACCCAGTTTAGCTTTGTAACGTAGAGTGAGAAAAGGCTACATACGATTTGTTCTCTAAAATGCTTAACTTACTTTCAAACTGATTAAATCAGCCAAGAGTTTGAAGGGTTTAGCTATTAGATGTCAGAAAATTGCTTGATTAACTTCTACTTCAGTTTTTCAACTGTTCTTTTGACATATTAACCTGCTTCAGTGCAGGGAACAAGTTTTTGAGGCTCGGGACATAGTAGGTACTTGGCGTATTTGTCAATTAATTTATAAACAAACTTAGTGTAACTAAGTAGGCATAACATACTCCTTAGTTACCCCAAGAAAGGTATATTTAGACTTGTTTAGTAAGCAGAGGTGGTAATGTTCATCCAAGTAAGCAAATACAAGTATGAAATAGTTTGCCTCTAAACCCACTTGGCACTGGAAAGAGCCAAATGGAAAACTAGCTGACCACTTTGATCCTGTCAGACAATGATTTATTTTTTAAGGCAAAGAAAATATTTTTCTTTCCTAAAATCGTAATGTGAAATATTAATATAACAGTACATTTTGAATCTGTGATAGAATCGTTGTTTCTTGCCATAATATTGTTAGGTCACATAACATTTTTTTTAAGGGACAAAAGCTGGAGAAATCATACATTGTGTTAGCAAGAAAAAATAGATAATGGAAGTAGGACTTTCCTGCCCCTTCCTTAAAGCTTCAGGTAATTTGAAGCATAAAGGAGAAAATGAAACTTTAAAAATCCCAAATCATTGAGAACAATGTGCTTTCTTAGAGGCTCTTTTTATTATAATAGCACTTATTTCCAAAAATCCTTCTGAATATGTATCCAAGGCAATTATACAGCATACATTTCTCTTTAATAATTCTCCAGTTTGAAGATATTTGTCATCAGTGGTAGAATAAAAATGGGAGTTGAATATGTTTCTTTCTGTTGCATTATCTTTTCTTTTTACACTGGTTGCCCTAGCAGGGACTATCTTTTCCTTGTTTTCCCTCACCTTTTAAATACAGTTTTTGAAGCCGGGCGCGGTGGCTCAAGCCTGTAATCCCAGCACTTTGGGAGGCCGAGGCGGGTGGATCACAAGGTCGAGAGATCGAGACCAACCTGGTCAACATGGTGAAACCCCGTCTCTACTAAAAATACAAAAAATTAGCTGGGCATGGTGGCACGTGCCTATAATCCCAGCTACTCAGGAGGCTGAGGCAGGAGAATTGCCTGAACCCAGGAGGCGGAGGTTGCGGTGAGCCGAGATCGCGCCATTGCACTCCAGCCTGGGTAACAAGAGCGAAACTCCGTCTCAAAAAATAAATAAATAAATAAATAAATAAATACAGTTTTTGTTATCTTTAGTATTTTATTCAACTTCGTTTTATATTTTGCTTTAGCATTCTAGTTACATAATACTACTTTATCTTGTATATCACTCTGTACTTATTAGAGTTTTTTCCATGTCTGCCAGTCACATCGCTTGAGGAATGATTATTAATTGAGAGGTAATGAGATTTTTCTTCTAGCTCATAACCAGTAGAAAGGAAGAGCTGCTTGATCCCATCTTTGGACTCAAGGAGCCCATGAGATAAAGGCTCTCTTGTAAGGTAGCATCAGGCTTTGGTTTTGACACAAGTTTACTGTACGTTTTCTATAATCTCCTTTCCTTACCTATTACAGAGAATACTTTTGTGCAAACTGCCTTGCTCTTGGCTGCTCAGATGAGCCTTATTTTCTGTAGTCTGTACCAGCTACTGCATTGGGTAGAACTTAGAATTCCACCTTAAAATGGGAATTCTTACAAAGTCCACCAAACCTATGAGGAGTTCATATTTGAGGATTTTCAAAAGCCCTGAAATTGCATGTAAGTCCACGAGTACAGTTTTCTGGAGAGTGAATCTGTAGCATACAGAGGTGTTTGTGTCATGCCTCACCACAGCTTAAGAGCTGTTTATAGGCATTGTACAGAGCCCAAGGGTATTCTGGAAATAGCAAAGATCTGAAAACCTTGGTTATAGAGAATTAGAGAATTACTGTTCAGTGAGTGTGGAATACATTGTATTAGACTGGATGAGCTGGTGTAAAGGAGTCATTGTAACAAAATCAGCTAAGGTTTGTTATGCCCGTGGAATAGTTGCCATAAAGCTAACTCCCAGGTGCTCCCTCCTGAGCCGTTTTTGTAGAAACATCTGGGCAGTTCTGCATTGTATTCATGCTGAGATGAGAGATGAATGTCTTTCAGAATGTGGACATGTTATGATACATTTCAGAATCCTTTTACCTTGAAAACTATGTTGCTGCCAGGTTAGAAAAATAATACATAGCAAAAATGACGAATGTGGAAGGGTGCATCTTTAATCTGTGATGAAGAGAAATTGATTTCACCTTCACTCACCTCAAATTCCTGTTCTGTGTACTGGACGTTAGCAAATTTGTATTGTACTCATAGCCCCTAAATAAATTCATACGTTAAAGGGAGTTTTAGATACATTACCTATTAGATTTGTTGTTCAGATTAAATGAGAAATTGGCTTTGCACCGTGTGTTAGTTATTTGGGTTATGAAGTAACAAACATTTTTATGTTACTTTTCAAAATGTAAATGATTTCTATTTGAATTATTACATTCTCGATATGCTTAGTATACAACAGAAGTTTGTAATGTTTTATTTTTAAGAAAAGTTACACTTTGGGAAGGGTGGTAGATGGAGATAGAATGTAGTAAACTGCCTAGAGGAAATGCTTTTCTTTTTCTGAGGAAAAGTATAATGATTGCAGTAGCCACCAATAGTTAGGCTTCTTATCTGCATATCAGGGCATTAATGTTTTTTGGCATATAAAATAACCCTTTATTATCAGAAGTTTTTGCTTCTGGGTTTTTGCCCGACTAGGGAGTTATAGAAAGATAACTGAAAATAAAATGTGTGCAGTTTGAAAAATATCCAAACTAAATTCATATTGGTTTTTAGGAATTACATTTGTAAAAAAAAAAAAATCACACCTGATTGTCCATTTAAAAACGATCAAACTACTTCAGGTGTGGGTTTAATGACAATACTGTAGAACAACATATCTTAGAAAAAGAAACTACAAGACAAACAGATTGCAGTAGGAATGTTTAACACCCTTTTAGGCAGCTTGTCATAGTGCTGGTTGGTGACCAAGTGAGACAGGCACTTAAGCAGGTCATTTCCAACATTCACTGGCAGGTGCAGATTTTATATGATGTTTGTGTTCCAACCTTTGATTTTAAAACTTTGAAATCTTAATTTACAGAGAACATTCTTGCCTGACAAAATAGACATTTTTTTGTATTGCTTTGAAATGTCTACTTTTATAAACCTATGCTGTCTGGAGTTTATATTTCCAAACTTTGTACCATTAGATAGGCTGTGGTTCTGTGTGGGCCAGTTGTTTGAGTATTGCTTGCAGATTTGATCCCTCAGTGGAAATGTTCCTATAAACCTTATTCAGATAATTATTATTTATTCTTTAAGTAAGAAAGATCAAATAACTGGTGTAATTTTCAGAATCATTTACACTTTTTGTGTAACACAAGAGAGATTATACATCCCTAGCAGAAATCTCAGGAAAAGAACCCTTTCCATTTGATAGCAATACTTAGTTTTGAGATCCGATTTGCATCTTTGCTGTAATTTGAAAGACAAATGGCTTAAAGTGCGTGTTTTTAAATGAAGTTTGAGATTTTTTTTAAATATGCCTTTAAAAAAATATATTCCTTCTTGTATTTAGGCCTCTCTTAGATTAAATCTTTGAGAGCCATTGCTCCCTTAAGTAAATAAGGTGCTTCTTTAATCCTCTTTGAGAGTGAGGAAAATGCCCACAGGGTATAGGGAAAGGAAGAGAACTGGTGCTCTCATATACTTCGTAATATTTTAGTTCTTTGATTTAAAAAAATCACAACTACTTGCTTTTCTTAGCAGCTACTTTCTTTTATCTAAACTAGACTTTAGATGTTAAAATCTTCATGGATTTTAATTATATCAAATCATGCTATTTCTGGATAATTAGTGATGGATAAATCTAATATATTAACTGAAGCATTCTATGCAGTACCTTTTTACATGTTGGGCAACTTTAACCCCAACTAATAAAGGAATAAATAATTTTAAATTTCATAAGTCATAAGATCTTTTCATTTTATATATAATCAAGTCAAATACTAATAGACTGATCCTTTCAAAAATAAAATTTTAAATGTGGCGCTTGTCTTTTAGAGTGATAAATTGAAGTGGTATAATCTGGAAAATGCATGATAGAATTTCTACCAAATGTTAATATTTATCTTCTGGGTCACCACCTGAAGACTAGTAGAACTGTGTCTAGAATTCTTGTCATGGGTTGTGTTAGTAAAACAGTAATAAAAGTGATAGAGTAGTTCACTATTTCATGTCCTGTGGCTGGTTATGGTCATCTGGCTAAAGTCTATCCCATATTAATCCCTTGAGTCAACAGTCGGAAACATTCAATGATGTACTTGAAATACTTTTAACATGTGGTATTTAGAATGTTTAGAATGTCAAAGGATCCTTTGTAATGATCTTCTCCTTGAGTAGTTCAAAAGATATTTTTAAAGTTACTTTTCAAAGAGCACAGTGTTTGAAGATTTTAGTAATATATAAATCTAGTAGAGTACTTTGGGGGAAAAAAAGCTCAGTTCTAAGAAAATAAAAATCATACCATACAGTGAGTGATATATTAGTCAAATAATCTATGAAAAATTCAAGAAAATAGAGCATGTGTTCATTTTTGGTTGAAAAACAAACTTTTTTTTTTTTTTATGAACAAGAGAATGCATTCAATACTGCCTTGGGAAACTATTACAGCCTTCTCTAATTGTGTTTTTCACATTTTATGTTCAAGTATAAATGACTAAAGAGATAGCATAACCTGTTCATATTTTTCATAGAACATATTAAAGCCTGTCTCCATGGCAACAGCTTTTAATTGGCAAATCCCATTCTGTCAGCACTCTCAAGTGGATTTTCCTTGGGTACATTGAATTGTTAGAAATGCTTCACAAAGTAAAAGTTAGATTTGGCATTATTCTTTGGCATGAAAGATTTTCATGGTCAAGGATTTATTTTATTAAATAATTTAACTATAGTATCTGTAGTAAGTTGCTGTACAGATGATACATGTATCTCAGCATCCTGTTGGTTTGTCAAGATATCTGCTTGAGAAGTGGTATAGACACTCAGGGCTTGGAAACTGAAAATAGCAACTTGGGTTATTTTACACAAGTAAAGTAGGCAAGTGCCTTACCTGGCAGGAAAAAAACAACAAAGTTTGAAAAAAAAAAAAAAAAGTAAAATCCTTTTAGGTAACATTTTAGACTTTTTAAAGCACCATATCTATAGTTTTTATTTCCTTGCTGACTTTAATAGTATAGATTGATTTGTTGCAAACATAGTTTGCAGCTTTCTTTCTCATAAATTTTATTTCTTGAATCAATGTGGTGCAGAATGTTGAAGCAGGTATTCGGTAAGTTGGATCTGGCTACTGCAGTGTTACAAAAATAGATTAAGTAAACAGACACAGCAGGCCAATGCAGCTTGAATTTTGAACCTTTCTGAGACCCAGTATAACTTTAATAGTCTATAGTTCTAAGAAGGAAAAAAACGAATTCCTTAGCTAATTTTAATATTATATAGTGAAGGAAAATCTACCTTATAGCCAAGAATCAGTTCTTGTATCTTTTGTAATTATTTTAGAGTGCTTTATCTGAAAGCTTCAATTTTTAAAGCTATTCCAGTCTGCTGTGTATTTTTTTTTTTTTTTGGTCTTTTCTATTTTTATATCACTGCAGTAGCATAACCCTGCACCAAGTACAAGACAGTATTGCAGTTCATGTTGAATGTAAAACTGTTATTAAAGGAAAGCTAACAAAGCAAATTCTTGGAAAGAAGGAAATTGTCTACAGTCAAGACTTAAAATATTAAAATCAAATTTGTCTTCCAAAAATTAAAATATGAAAGGACTAAATGAAACTGTGTTTTTCCGCCTCTTCAAAAGTCATGACTTCATGTAGTCAAGGAGCAAAATCTGATTAGTCATTCATTTTAATTATCTTTCACTGTTGCAGATATTCTGTAAAAGTGTTCCTTTTTCATATATCATCTTCGTCTATTAAAACTCTCCTTACTGTGTTTTTGGATTTTTGTCCTTTGCATCAAAAGTCACAGAAAGCTTTTATGGCTGAATAGTTCAGCCTTACCCCAAGGTAAGGTGCCATTGTATCTTTCTAATCCATATATTTACTGAGTAGTTATGACTCTTATATTTAAAAGAAATAAATTGTGTATATATATTTATAAATATAAGTGTGTGTACACACACATGCATATATGCTCCGTAGGTATATTTGTATTATTTCTAGTAGCCTAATAAAAGGATGAGATGGTATTATTAATAACTTAGATACTAAGAGTGGTAAGCCAGTTTACCAATGCTATTCTGTAAATTAATGAGGAAAGATAAAAGTAAAAATAAAGATTAGATGGCCTACAGCTCTCTCTAAAATAATCCATTCTCAGAACCACAGGCCTTGTGCATTGTTTTATGGGCTAACATGATTTCACTGGACCCTTGACATTCTTGCAGTTCAGATTTCTGGTTTTTAATATTCAGGAACTATCCCAAAGATTCATTACATGTAATCAATTATTTTTGGTCCTTGGGAGGAAATTTAAATCAGGTGCTCATCTAGTTGGCCACCCTCTTCATGATATCTTTATTGACTGTTCACATAAACCGTAACTATGGTAAAGAGGATGGAGTATTTGTCCATTTGGGAATTTACGGAGATCCATGGAATGGAACATAACATTAAAATATCTGGCTGTTTTCATACCAGTGCTTTACAAATAGGACTTGAGAAATAACTGAGAATAGTGTAATAAATGTTAGTAGTTACAGATTTTAGCTTTTCCACTTTTATTAACCCTAACCCAGGCCCATAGTTGAGTGGAACAGTATACGTCTGTCTCCGTTTTGCTCTCAATTTCTATGTGAAGTGCAGTTCTCTTGATTGTGAGTGCTTCGGACTCCCAGCTCTGACGTTTATCCACCTAGGTCCAATCTAAAGATTTGGACTTTGAAGAGAGATGACTAGGTACTCTATGGGAAAAGGGTACGATGGAAAGGGGCATAGAATTCTTGGGAAATGACCACCGATTCTGGTTCAGAGGCCTAGCAGTTGAAAGCTAGAGCTGGAAATGTGAAAGCTTTATTAATGGTATTCAGTAGGTTTCTGGCAGCACATCTGGTAGCCTGCATGTACATTATTTACACAGGTATTCAGGTAGATGAAGTGACTAAATGAATAAGTATCTTTGTCACACAGTGAATCATCTTCTAGCGTAAGAGCAAAGAAGGAAGATGAAGTGATGGAGGAACAGTTTCTGAGTTACTGGAAAATATGAATGTAGACATTATTAATAAAGATTAATAATAAACGTTTTCTGGTTTAGAACCTAATTCACTTTCTTTTAAGCAGTGTCCAAGTTAACATGAAATATTTCATAGACCTTGAATAGGAATCAAACTCTATACATATCCTTTTATACAGTCATATCTCTCTTAACGATTAGGATATGTTCTGAGAAATGCATTGTTAGGTGATTTTGTCATCATACAAACATCATAGAGTATACTTGCATACACGTAGATGGTATGGCCTCCTACATACCCAGGCTATATGATTATATAGCCTACTGCTTCTAGGCTACAAACCTGTACTGCATGTAACTGTACTGAATACCGAGGGCACTTGTATCTCAGTGATATTTGTGTATCGACATAGAAAAGGGACAGTAAAAATATGGCATGAAAGATTAAAAATTTCTACACGTGTGTAGTATACTTAAGATGACTGGAATTTGCAGGACTGGAAGTTGTGGATGAGGCACTGAGTGAGTAGTGAGTGAATGTGAAGGCCTCAGACATTACTATACATGACTGTAGGCTTCACAAACACTTCTAGGCTATACTAAATTTATGTATTTTTCTCTTCAACAGGTTAACCTTAATGTAACTTTTTAAAATTTATACACTTAAAAAAAAACTTATTGACTCTTTTGTAATAACAGTTTAAAATGCAAACAGATTGTACAGTTGTACAGAAACTTTTTATATCTTTACTATAAAGCTTTTCTCTATTTTTTTAAATTTGTAAACTTTTAAAAACTAA
Organism: Saimiri boliviensis; assembly: GCF_048565385.1. Lineage (NCBI taxonomy): Eukaryota > Metazoa > Chordata > Mammalia > Primates > Cebidae > Saimiri > Saimiri boliviensis. The sequence continues at coordinate 16,260,541 of NC_133457.1, forward strand.
GACATAAACATTTATATTAGGCCTACACATGGTCAGGATCGTTAATATCAGTGTTTTCTTCACTTCACATCTTGTCCCACTAGAAGGTCTTTAAGAATGGTAACACACACGGAGCTGTCATCTCCTGTAACAGTGCCTTCTTTTGGAATACCTCCTAAAGGTCCTGTTTTATAGTTAACTTTATTTTTTAATAATTAGAGTACATGCTAATGGTTTATGTATTTACTGTACTACATATAGTAGTATAGTAGTATTTATGTATTTATAATATACATAAAATACATAAAGTATAGTAAATACATGTAGTATAGTATAGTAAATACTATAAAGTATTTACTAAAATACTATAAAGTATTTACATAAAATACATAAAGTATAGTAAATACATGTATAGTATAGTAAATACTATAGTACATATAGTAAATACATAAACCAATAGCACATTTATTATCGCATATTTTGTACTGTACCTAATTGTATTGCTACACTTCTATATGACTGGTGGTGCAGATTTGTTTACATCAGCATCACTACAAACACATGAGTAATACATTGTTCCATAACGTCACTCAGTGATAAGAATTTTCAGCTCCATTATAATGTTATGGAACCATTGTGAAATATGCACTCTGTCATTGACTGAACTGTCATTACATAGTACATAACGGTATATGTATGGATGTTGATCTCTCTCTCTGTGCGTGTGTGTGTGTGTGTGTGTGTGTGTGTGCGCGCGCGCGCATGCGCACGCCTGCACACGCTGGTATAAGTGGGTTGTAGTCCCCTGGTGACTTAGGCTGAGCTAGTTTTTGAAAACGAAATGCCATGCCTTCTTTATTGTCATAGCAAATCAAAGTTAAATAGAAGTAGAACTGTTACTGGATTGGGACACTTGATGCAGGGAGGTCACAGGGCACAGGCAAGAATGCCCTTGCCCTGAAGACTGCAGAGTAGCAGAGCAGGAGCAGCACTTTGTGAAAAGACCCAGCTTAACCAGAGCAATATACAGAAGCTTTGAAATTCACTGTTGTGAGAGCAAGACTAGAAAACTCATTTAACAAATCCAGATAAACTTACAATAAGAACAACAGCTATACTCTACCTGTGTTCTCTAGGTGTTCAGTATTGACTAGACAATTTTCATTTAAATCCTCTTATATAACCTTATCAGGAAGACAGTATAGTTATTCCCATTTTATTAATGAGGAAACAGAGGTTTAGAGGATTAAAAAGGTACAAGGCCACAAGGCTGCTAAATGCAAAACTGGGATTGAACCTAAATAAATCTTTCTGTTTTTTGGCTGTTCCTACTATTAAGCACTCTCTCCTTTTTTACTTTTAAAGGAAGGTTGCAGCATAATATTATACATAAAGTCATAAAGTTGCCCTTTCTTGGATAAATTAAAACCTTACCTAAAATGAATAATGATTCTAAGTTTGAACCATGAAATCTTCATAGCAGGAAAGTATGTTATGTAACTGCTTAAACTTCTGTTCACAGATTTTTGACACTACCCTTCAAATTTCTGACCTCCTTTCTACATTATCATTTTTTTCTTACAGCTCCTCATACCTATAAACCTTCTTCCTTTTGACCTTGTTATTTGCATTTGAAAACTTGGTTCATAAAGCTTTCTTGAAAATCACATGGGAACAGTATTTCATATAGCTCCAGAAAACTTTTGGGACAAAGGCTGACTGACAGTGTTTGGGGGCTTAATTCTACATGCTTCCTTCTTCTCTGCGTTTAGTTCCTGCCTGACTTGTGCAGCATATTGCTAAACACATGACAGACATTATTGTAGTGATATTTCCTATAGAAAACACCTTGGTATAATTCAAGATGAATACATGAGAAGTGGAAAAGCAAATTTGATTAGTAAAGTGCTGACATCCCAGTTGGAAGCACTGAGAAGTACATTCAATTGCCTCTGGCTTGCTGAATCTGTTTGTCTAGCCCCTACCCACCCCCATCTCACAGGGCCAACAGGGAAGCACATTTTGAAAATTCTGATGAACGCATTCCAATTCTATTTTGGTGGGAAAGGCTGAGTTTGCAGGGAATTGGTAGTAAAGTATTGGCACTCTCTTTGTTTTTATAATATCAATAAATTGCAAGTGGTTGTTATTTCTTTTACTGAACATGGGTTACAAATACAGGGCTCATCATTAAATCCTGTCATTTTGTGCAAAAAAAAAAAAAGTATGCTTAAATTATGGAGAAGCAGTTGAAATTTATAAATAGTAAATAGTGGCATAAAAACTTCTTTTCTCTTTACATAGTAAAACATGAGCAGAAATTTCAGCAAGAAGTACCTGAAGATGGGTCTTATCATTTTTTAAATATAATCCCCTGCTTAGGTAATATTAGACATATATTAATGTGTATTTCACTTATTTCTATTAATACTTTTATTATCAATTTCAGACCTCATATCTGAGACAAAAATTCAGGGCTAAAATTCATATTAAAACCATTGGAGTGGTGTTAATGGGAGACAGAGTTCAACAAATTGAGCCTTTTGTACATATTTATATTTCATGTGCTTTTTAAAAACTCAAAAAATGAATGGAATGCTTTTGAAAATCAGCATACTTATCCTACTTCTGCGTCTTTGAATAAACTATTTCAGAAATTCTACTTTTTAAGCAGCAACAAGAAGTAAAACAAAACATTCAAAGCTTTAGTGTTGAGATTTTGAATAATATATGTCTGTTTTAACATTTATTCTTAACCTCTTTCTATTTTTGTCCTCCTTGGCAAAATTATGTAATAGCCTTAACTGGGTGAGCCATAATCTCCGGATGAGTAAGATATACACAAAGAAGGAAGATACATTACAAAAGCAACCTTTCAGAATATTCCTTGTTCTGGCAATACAAATATGTTCTTCTGAAAGGTAGCTACACCCACTTTTTTGCAGTAATGTCAAGGAAACTTTATATGAGATATAAAAATATTTCTGAGAAGTATTCTGAGTAGAAAATCCAAAAGACCTTCTTTTTTTGTTGTTTTTAACAGGAAAACATGCTTGTACAGATGGCTTGTTGAATTTTCTAGCTGTTAAAATGGTGTACATTTTGTTGCCTTGGATTGTAAGTGTTTAGAGTGCTGCTATCTTATTTGCTTCAAGGTACCCCTTAAAGGAGCCCAGAATCTCTTGCCCAGATACCTCCCATAGGAATGTACCAGAACTCCTTTATAGAAACATCTCTGTCCTTTTACCCAACCGTCCCTGATCTGTCTCCTTGACTTCTGTCATGCCGCACTGAAATCCCCTTTCCATGTGTATTTGTTTTCTGTTTAGCCCTGAACTGCTGGAAAACAGATACTGTATTCCCAATAAACTGGTAGTAGAAGGTGCTTGTGGCTATTGAATGGCTTTTAAATCTGGAATGTAGGTTAGAGATACAAATTAGCTTACAGCTACAATTTATCTTAGAGAATCTCTTATATCCAATACTAATCCCAGGTATCAGATAACTTTTAATGGGCATGATAATTTTAGGCCTTTCACTTTCTGAGATTTGAATCTACCCCAAAATAGCAGCAAAGAGCTAAACGTCTCTGGAACTGTACTGAACCACTGTGTGAGAAAGCCATTGACTTACCTTCTTAAGGGAATGAATGTTAGGGTGAAATATGATTCAGGTCTGAGAGAATATCGTTTGACCATTTATCCCAGCTTTATTTGTACCTCTTTTTGAGAGTGTTTCTCATGAAGTTACCTTCCATTGATGTCTTATGTAGTTAACTTTTTTTACCAATTGGAATTGCTTTTTGTATTTCTTTTTCTATACTGCATCATCCAGCATAACGATAAGCAAGTAGACATCTAATATATTTATTAATGGATAAATATAAGTAGAGTATTAACAACACTTTGTGGATGTAAGTTCCCCTCTTCGATGTGTGAGCAATAGTTGGCACAGTGAATTTGAGTGTAATGTAGCTCACCAATTCTTTGTAGAAGTTGTTTTCTCAAAAGTAGTTTATCACTTTTAGTAAGAGATAGGAAATTATTTTAAGTATTTTTTTCTGAGAACTCTACTGAAAAAATAGTGTCTAATTTATAAAGCTATTCCAGCAGTTACTGAGTAAGGAATTTAGTTATAAATCTCTTTTTATCCCTGACATTCAGTTCATCCTACATGGTTTGCCAAAACAAACCTACCACCTTAAAAACCAAGATTGTTGGATAGATTTTATTCACAATTTCATCCAAAGTGAAATTCAGCAATACAGCAGTAATATTTTGGGAGCAAAACTAAATTTTTCGAAAGGGTAACAGAGAACATTCTTTACAATTTGCAAAATAGCCATAGTCAATTAGTGTGAAATACATATTTTAACTAAATGTGTACTGTGAGGAAAGCTACAAGAAGTGTCTGACTATATTTATATACAGTGAGAAGAGTCTTCTACAGACTGTTTGCTTAATTGCTGTATTTTTAAACACCACTACCTATTTGAATTTCAGCTTGACACTGTTTTAGTTCTGAATGTAGCCTGCCAAATTTGTTTATACGGTACATACGCATCATACAGATGTCTCCGACACCTTAATTGTTCTGTGACCTTGTACACATTATTTAATTTCACAGGGTGTCTGAATCCTTGTCAGCGAAGTGGGGAGTAACAGTACTGGCGCTGCAGAATCCTTGACAGAATTATGTGAGATTTAGTTTTTCCTTTATTCTGTGGCATACTCCAGTCTAGGTGAAACAGGATCCCTGCCCTCACAGATCTTATTCCATAGTGCAGGAATTAGTTGATAAATAAACACATAAATAAGCAACATAATTACAGGGATGACAAGTACTATAGAGAAAATAAACAGGGGCAAGTGTCAGATGAAGCCTGACTCTGGGAGACCTTTAAATGGTTATTATGTCCACTACTCTTTTGGAAGAGCATAACCAATAAATGGTAATTTTCTCTCTTCATCATCTGTAGTTAATTTTCTCTCCTTTTATATAAGTATTATATTCATAGTCTATAAAACAAAAATATGGATAAGTAGTTTTTATCCTGTGAGAAACATTTTTAAAGTTTAAGATTTCATAACAGACACATTATTGCTTCAAGGTTAATGGAGCGACTAGTACATTTTCATTTTTTATAGGATAATAAAAATTATTTTAAGCTTTTTGTTCAGATGCAGGGTAACTATTGTACTGTTTGTACTGTTTATCAAATTGTTTTCCTAATTATTGTTTGTCTGTTTTTTTTTTTTTTTTTTTTTTTTTTTCTTCGAGACGGAGTTTCGCTCTTGTTACCAAGGCTGGAGCGCAATGGCGTGATCTCGGCTCACCGCAACCTCCGCCTCCCGGGTTCAGGCAATTCTCCTGCCTCAGCCTCCCGAGTAGCTGGGATTACAGGCACGTGCCACCATGCTCAGCTAATTTTTTGTATTTTTAGTAGAGACGGGGTTTCACCACGTTGACCAGGATGGTCTAGATCTCTTGACCTTGTGATCCACCCGCCTCGGCCTTCCAAAGTGCTGGGATTACAGGCTTGAGCCACCGCGCCCGGCTGTTTTTTCTTTTCAGTATTTTGGTGCTGTGTTTCACAAAAGATATTTGTGTGCTAGCTTACCTTGCTACCCCACTTGAACAATGTAGGCAGCTGTTTTGTGTTAGATTGTTAGATCCTATATAACCAGACAATCAGTCATTACTCTTGAATTCTCTTAATGAGTGCAGTCTTTCTGTGTCCTTAGGTTATCCTCACTGGGGAGTATCTTCCTGAAATTCAAGTAGGTCTCAGCAAGGGTATTTGGTGGATGCATTATCTTTGCTTATATTATAGATTTCTTAACCTAGCATTGACATTACTTTCACTTAACTCTTGCCATAACTCTCTGAACTTAACCTCTCCTGAACAAAGCCTTTACCCCAACCAGATTGCTCAGCCACTGTCTGTTGCCTACCCGAAATGTTCCCACTTGTGTGGTTTTAGTTACTGCTATTTTACTTATCAGATCCTTCTGGCTTTTTTAATTCCTGGGAAGTTAGCTGTTACAGAGCAGGGGTCCCCCCAACCTTGGGCTGCACAGCAGAAGGTGAGTGACTGGTGAGCGGCTGAAGCTTCATCTGTATTTATAGCTGCTCCCCATTGCTGGCATTACCACCTGAGTACTGCCTCCTGTCACATCAATGGCAGCAGCCTTAGATTCTCATAGGAGTGTGAACCCTATTGTGAACCGTGCATGCAAAGGATCTAGGTTGGATACTCTTTATGAGAATCTAATGCCTGATGATCTGTCACTGTCTCCTGTCACCCCCAGATAGGGCCATCTAGTTGTAGGTTCTTACCCTCATTGAGTCTGGTCTAGAGGAGGAAAACAAGCTCAGGGCTCCCACTGATTCTACATTATGGCGAGTGGTATAATTATTTTGTTATGTATTACAATATGATAATAGCAATAAAGGACATAATAAATGTAATGCACTTGAATCATCCCGAAACCATCCCTCACTCTGCCACCACCAGTCCATGGAAGAATTGTCTTCCGTGAAGCGGATTCCTGGTGCCAAAGAGGTTGGGGACCACTGTTATAGAAGACATAATCCTCAGACTTGGTATCAGACCTGATTTCCTGCTGTGTGACCTTAGGCAAGTCATTTCACCTCTCTGAGCTTTAATTTCCTCATTGGCCTAATGTAGTTAGTACCACTTAGTCATATTGTCATTTCAGGTTAACTGAATCTGCTTTTGAAAATGCTCCACTTCCAGTCTTTGTTTCCTGTACATTTTCCCCCTTGGTTTCACAGCACGCTTCATATTAACAATCATCTATTTTCTGTAATATATCCTATGTTAAGCTTTATTGCTACCCTACCTTGACCCTATTCCTCCTTTTCTTCTTTGCTTGTTTTGGTTTTGGTTTTTTGTAGGGTGTCAGATAACAGAGAGATAAATTAAGATTCTCCAAAAACTTAGGGGATTACCTTTTATTTTAATGAAAATAGTATATTTTCAGTTGCTTGAACAGTGTTTTATTTATGATAAATGATGTTCAATAAATGGTCTGTATGAATTAACAATTTTTTCCATGGTGGACCCATGGGGGCAGGGTGGGAGGAAGAGAGAGAGGGAGGGAGGGAGAGAGAGAAAGAATGAATGCATTAGAAAAGGGGTAAGGTGAGAGATTTTGAAAGACAGGTCTGGGATTATTATCCGGAAAATGGTAAAGTCTGTGTTGCCTCTTGCCTGGGCTGTTAACATAATTACTTAATTGGTCTCTCCTTTCCAGGCTCTTAACCACTTCAAGCCCTCTTACGTTCTTGTCTGAGGAATTCATGAAGTACCGCTTTGCTCATGTCCTTTCACCCCGTTCAGTGGCTCTTTCTGGCTTACGAAAGGAAGTAGGCAGTCTTTAATACAGTAGTTGAAACCTTTCCAAGCTAGACTTTTTTCAAACTCTTTTCAAACTCTCTTCCCACTGCTCTTACTACAGATTTATGACTCGTTATTGATGCCTCGATGTATGATATTTCTTCTACCGAGATAACTTTTCCAACTCTTCTTATATAAATTTTACTTGTTTTTTGAAGCTATTATCTGATACTTCTAAATGGAAATATTCTCATTGTCTTTAAAATGGCAAGAACTAATCTTATACTCCATTAATAGCTATTTATATGCATGTCCTGTTTCCCTTCTTAGGGTATGTTTCTAGTTCATTTTGTGTTTCCATTGTCCCGTAGCACAGAGCACATAAGAGGTATCACCGTACAGTAGGTGAATAAATACACAAATGAGCTATTCTGAAATTTGGTATAAAATATATTCTGAAATTTGATATAAAAAATATTTATTGGTATAAAATATATTCTGAAATTTGGTATAAAATATTTCCTTCCTTCCTTCCTTCCTTCCTCCCTCTTTTCTTCTTTCTTCCCTCTTCCTCCTCCTTTTGTCTCCTTCATTATTACATTTTTTTCTCCTAGCTTAGAAGACAATGAATTAATTATTCTGCTTTCTCTTTTGATTGTGTATCTACACATACTGTATTTCTGACCTAGATATCTAGGTCTTCTACAACAATTTCAGAAAGTAGGTATACTCTGGTATTATTCTGAGAAATGCAAGAGAGACTTTTATTTTATTTTATTTTATTTTATTTATTTTAATTTATTTTTTGAGACAGGCTCTTGCTCTGTCACCCAGGCTGGAGTGCAGTGGTGCAATCACGGCTCATTGCAGCCTCAACTTTTTGGGCTACAGATGTATTCCATCATACCCACCTAATCTTTTCTATTTTTTGTAGAGACGGGGTCTCACTATGTAGCCAAGGCTAGCCTTAAACTTCTGAGCTGAAGTAATATTCCCATCTCAGCCTCCCAAAGTGCTGGGATTACATGCATGACCCGCTGTGCCTAGCCATTCTTATTTCATTTTTGATGACTTCTAATGGGAGAAGCACATTATCAATTTTCATTTTCCATCTCTAATGTAGTGCAATCACTTATCTGAAAACAAGTGGGTATGACAAATTAAAGTTTTCCTTCGATCCCTAGATTATTTAGGCCACTTTCATTCTGGCTACCAAATGGTGGAATGCATGCTGACCCTGACATTACTTGTACTTCCTAACTTCCTAACTTAACATTGTTGGGACCTTGCATGAGATACTTAACCTCTGGGAACTGCAGTTTCCTGATTTGTAATATGAGGCTAATAAAAATACCTCATGGGATTGCCATGAGGATAAATGCTACATATTATTGTGAGTGTTAATGGTAGGCCTTGTAATTACCTTTGAACAGGAGACTAAGGAGAGGATTTTACTGATGGTAGTAATTGTCTTCCTAAACAAACAGCCTCAGTCCTGTTGAGACATCTTATCTCCTTACTTGAAAATTTGTAATATGCCACTTTACTTTTATCAACATTTACTGTAGTTATGAAAATTTTAACTTGAGCTTAGGCAACTTAAAATCGAGTTGTAAAATTGTCAGATTAACATAGGAACCTAATTGTCAGGTTAACGTTAACAAATGTGAACCAATATTGTCAGGTTAACATAGGAACTGCCTAAGACCTCTAGCCCTCAGTGGGTGATAATAAAACTAAGTACTGTAGAATCTAGTATTACTTATCTAATTTGCTATACATATCACTTAAAAATACATTCTTTTTTAAGTGTACTATGTATGTTGAGTATATTTTTAAAATAATAAAGGCTTTCACGGGTACATTGATGTTGTGGATCTTGTATCCCCCTCTTTACCCTTGAAATCTTTCTTTTCTTGCGAACAAGGTGTTTAGAAATAACCCTGTGATCATGAAGGTGTTGCTGGTCTTGAGACCCTGCCCAGGATGATATGCCCAAGAGAATAAAGGACAGTAGCTTTTTATGCCATCCCTTGTGCTTGAGTGCCCTTTCTCCCACTGCATATGAAAGGAGCTGTTTGGAAAATGGACAATTCCAACAGAAGTATCAGTTAACTTACAGATAACATTAGCAGTTATCTTGAAGCCACTGGCAAAAACTAAGTTTAAAAAACCCTGGAAAAGGTTGTGATTGATTGGTAAATGAGACCGTGTGTTAGTATATATACACCAACCCGTGGTTTTCAGAGTAGCCGTCATTAAAATCATCTGGGGAGCCTTTAATATACATTTATGCCTGGGACTCGGCCAAAAACATCTAAATAAGAATTTCTGGGAGTGGAGGCAGGATGTAGGAATTTTTAATTTATAATGTACAGTCATGGTCAAGGACCAGTGACTTAAGCCTTACAGTATTGTCAAGTGATGTGATAGCTGGGACTCCCAGAAATGCCCCTCTGTCTTTTATTCATTCTACAAACATTTATTTAAAATGCTTAGGTTGCCAAAATATGTAATTCCTAATCAAGAACAGTAGACAGGCTTGTAGAAATTACCTGTAATATAGCTTGGCAGGTTCTGAATTTACTGCTGTGAGTTTTTTCTACTTGGCAAGAAAGAAAGGAAAGGAAGAAGGGAGGGAAAGTGAAGGAAAATGTCCTCAGTAAGTGACGTTTGAAAAGGGTCACTTCTCATAATCAAATTTAACCTATTAAAATGATTTACTTTTAATATCAATTCCTTTTAAAAACAAATGCCCAGTTTCTTAATGGTAAGCGAAATGAACCTGAGTTGATTCTTACTTTGGGCTGAGGAAAGCTTTGTCACAGCTACTCTGGAAGCTACTGTTTCCTGGACACACTTTCACAAACGAAGGTACTGTTTGGGCAGGAAGTTTTGAGTACCTGCATGAGGTCATGTAGCTAGTGGGTAAGAGTATTACAGTTAATACAGTTCTCCTTGGTTCTTGGATATGCGTTCTTTCATTGGACTGTACTATACTATAGTCCTGTGAAAGAGGCTTCCTTTGGGTTAGTTCATTAAAAGAGATTCACTAGAGGCTTCGTTTGGGTTAATTCATTAAAGGAGATTTACCAGAGGCTTTGTTGGGTTAGTTCATTAAAGGAGGTTTTAACTTGATGGTGAGCTGGCAAACTCTGACAAAGGGAAGGCTGAAGGAGCAGGAGAAAAGGATGCTTTCAAGCATCTCTGGAGAAATGGACCTGGGTGATGGAACTGGGGGTTGCAAGGTACAAAACATGCTAGGAGAGTGAGAGCAGTCCAGTCTTTTTCATTTTCTGAGTATCAGACCATAATTGAGGCCCCTGTATATACTCCCTCATTTAATATTCACGTCATCTCTAGGCTGATATCTTACCTTCATTTTCATAGAAGAGGAAGTTACAATTCAATGGAGTTGAATAATTAATCCAAAGTCTCACTGCCAATAAGTATCAAAGTTAGGATTTGAACAAGCAACTTTCTAATTTCAGTTCATGGGAATTTTAACCATTGAGCTGGTACTGTTTTGTTCTTTCTATGTCAACTTCTGGGACTGTTTCCTATGCTTATCTCTAAGGCTTGTGTATATGAGACGCTTACAAGTTTGGGATACAGATACATAAAGTAGCCATATTTCTTACGTAGGTGGGTGCAGAGCCACAAATTCGTGTTTGGATAACAGTAGTAAGCAGTTACCTGAGAAAAGGAGCAAATGGTAGAAGACTAGTGGAGAGAAAAATATATTTGAATGAAGAAAAACATGGGGCTGTAACATGTCAGTTTATGGATGCTGAAGAAGATGCAAAAGGAATGTTTGAGAACTGCTTTATTGGACAGAATATCCTGCATTCTGGAATATAGTCAGGACTCATTCACTTGATAAACACTGATGGGGCTTTCTTGGCCTGATGTAGGCTGTGGGCATAAGCCTCCTTATGGAGTCTGTCACCAGGGAAGGAAGATGTGTAAACAGTACCTGGTATTAGGAGAGGAACATGTACAAAATATAAAGGAAGATGCAACAACTATCTTTAATAAAAGCCACCTTCTTTCAGCAGATGTAGAGAGTGTAAAAATCATAGATATATTCCTTTACTCACTTAATGCACCCAAGCAGAGTGTTTAGCAGATCCGGGCTTTCAGCCTAAATGTTGTTGGTATGATAGCAAGAAAAAAACATCATGTGACAACCGTCTGTGCTTTTCCCTCTCACGTTCACATTCTGGCTTGTTAAAAAAACAGTGTTGCCATGGCTGACACTCCTGTGAGGCCCAACATCTCCATACTTTTCATCTTAACTAAGCACTTAAGAATATGCACTGCAGCTTCTAATTGCCATTTAGAACAGAGCACCTCGTGATGACTAAGCTCTTTCAAGTATCTATGCTTAATGCGATGACTTCAGTACCCTTTTGCCATACAGACTCGTCTGTAGTACTTGGTACAAGTTCCATAGCTTATAGTTATCATCTGTTTTTTATTTATTTGTATGTTTTTTGTTAATATGGATCTTTTTCTGAAAAACTATTCAAGGATACTAGACACGTACTGTATATGAAATGTTTCTAAAAATTCGGAGACATTCCAATTTTATTCTCAGTGGTAATTTTTAGATAGTTTGTTGAGTCTTACTTTAGATATTTGTGGAACTGCCCTAGAAAACCAGTGGAATTCTCTAGGTGTGGGGGTGGAGTGCAGAGGAGGAGACAGGCTCAGATAACCAGTGTTGTGATACTGCTTTTTTGCTTCAAGAGATTTTCTTCACCCTTACTGCTTATGTTGCTGCAGTCAGCATCCAATAGAAACATGTTCTGGGTTCATGAGCCAATTGTCTTTCTGCTTGCTGCTGCCTCAAGTCTGAGAGAGCTGATGGCAGTGCACAATTTTAGCAAATTGTCATAGACAGGGGAGGGGGGTGGTGGGGGCAGGGAGAGGAGTGTTTTCCCCATGGGGACAGAGCCAGTGTCATTGAGCACATTTTGTTCAAGTACAAAGTTGATCTGTCTGAAGGAGACTGTGGTCAGCAGTGGTGAGGACCTTTATTGCCTCACTTTTTCTTCGTGCTCTGTCATTGTTTATGTGAAGCAGTAGCATTTAATGGCTGGACTTGAGGCAGAATTTGTGAGGTCAGAAAGTGACAGTATTTGTTTTTCAGTTAGGGAATCCCACAGGTTTATAAAGGAGTGCTAGTGAAAAATTGAGAAAAAGAAAGGGTCTTTGTGTTTGGCAAAGACAATGCAGAGCAGTGCAATATGTGATAATTTCTGCATGTAAATGGCAGCCAAATTTTAGACATCTGCTATAGTTTGGAAAATTATTTAAACACTAATTATATGCATAATATATGCTGTCCTATCTAGGAGGCTGAGTAGACTTTAAGGGAAGAGTTACAGTGGAAATATTGACATAGGATGTTGGAAACATATGATGTAATATTATACTTTGAAGTTTATCATGACTAAATAAATGTTGTTACTTTAGAGATGTAAAAACACACTTTACTTTCCTTATTTGTAAGGATATGTGGGATCTAGCAGGTACAAATATAACAAATGCTTCATGTAAATACAAAGGAATGATGTTATTATTCTCAAGCTGACTTTACCAAAATGTTTTACCTCTCTGATTTCCTTTAGTTACTTTTGTATTTCTCAATAAAGATTTGCCCCTTAAAACATACCATCCTATATTACTAACATTTAAATTTTGAATTTTATGTGTGTGTACATATATATGTATGTGTATATACACATATATAACTTCATTATAATAGCTTTTTAATTATTTTATATCCAAATATATATAACTATATATAAGTTTTTCATTATTTGTGTTATATCCAAATTGAAGAGGCATGTCAGTGAAACATACAGATAATCCAAGAACCTCTTGCTTCACTAGGTTTATTATTGAAGTGGATAATATGAAGCAATATTTTAACTTCTTTGGTGTTCTTTTTTGAAAAAATGCTGTTGATCCTGTAAGACAGGTTCCTCTGAGGAAAAAAAAAAAAAAAAGAATGACAAATTACAATTTACAAAAGCATCTAAATTTTTTCCATTACCCTTTGGAAATGCTATGTGGATTAGTCTTCTCCAAAATTAGTTGCTTACATTATGAAATATCATTTCCTTTGCAGAACTCAAAAGAGTTGAAGACTTCCATTTGGTTCTGACCTAGAGTAATCTGTTTCTAGTGTTAGCAGTCAATGATTAAACAAAAACAAAACATACTTACAGATGATCAGATGTGATACACTTGGTACAAATGCATATCCCAACGGTAATGATTAGGAGCAACAACTTTGTAGTTAAACTGCCTGGGTTCAGTCATTTATTTTGTCTGTACTTAAGTGTTATAAAAAAAACTGAAATGTTACAAATAAGCCTTCCCAGTAATGTTGAGAGAGGATGAAGGGAATTAACATTTGTGGTGTTGAAAACAGTGCCTGGAATAGAAGAAGCACTATGTAAGTTTTATTATTCCTGTGTTGCAATAAAAATATACCTTTTGGTTTTTAATCAGTATTTCATGGAGAGAAGGAGAGATTTAAAGATGGAGAATTTTTGCTTTGTAAATGAACTAGGAACTAGTCTTAAATTAGACTGTTGAAGCAGTCTGTAAAGATCTGCTTAAACAAGTCTTTCCAAATATTGTTAGAAGAAAAATTGGATGTATTTGACTTAAGAAGTTTACCTCCCTTTGATCCTCAGGAAAGCTATAGAAATTGAATAGAGACAGTCATACTGTAAATCTACCTAATAATGGTACAATGATAAATTGGATACTATTTGTAACACATTTTGTGTTTCTCCACTGAAAGGTATGCTGTACAAATAGAGCAGTAAAATTTATCTTGAAAATGTTAGGGCTTTTAATTATTAGGCAAGATTGAAGAATGTCTGATTTTTGTGTCATAAAACTTCAAAAGTGTTTTAGCTACAAACAGTTTAGAAATATGATAGTTGCTGTACCAAAAAAAATAATGAAGCAATTTAAAAAATAATAGAAACTTAGTGATCTGGCATTTCCAGCTTCATGATGCTATAAGAAAAGCAGCCAGCAAATGTTGGACTGTTTAATGATGTTGGCACCTACCAAATGTCACTAGGCTTTCACAAGGTCATAGAGACTCTGGTTTGACTCAGTGATGGCGATCAAATCTGTCTTTGGAGACTGTGAAGACTATGGAATAGTGGCAGACAATATGTGCAGTTAAACCCTGCATAGCATTAACCTCAGCAGTAGTGATGAACTTTTCTTAGATTCTCTGGTTTAGAGGAGGCCATAGGTATGAGACAAAAGGTGAGACTCTCTTCTTACAGCATCCCATCACAAGCGACTCTAAATAGAAGAGCTTCTCATATATGTTTAAAGGATTACGTTTTCTTCAGATGACTGCTAGCTAAAATTGTGTGCTGATATAACTGTTACTGCAACAGTTGTATGTGTATCTGATCTCTCAGAGGCAAAAGCTGCTGGAGAAAAAAGTGGTATTTTTGTCAGAAGACTATGTGTGTGATTCGTTGCCTTTTTCACTTTCTCTACCCCTCAGTGGCAGCCACTTTGACTCTCATGCATTACGTAACATTTTCTAGAGGTGTAGAGTTTCAGTTATGCCATTTTCAAGATGATTAATGGGAATTGTGCAATTAAAGCTCTTAAGTTCTCGGGAAAAAAGTCATAGTATCCCAATGTTTGAGTGAGAATGTGTTGATATTACGTCAATAGTGAGGATATTTTGGGATATCATAAATGTCGCTATTGGTTTCAGTGTCTGAGAATCTTCATCATTAAACTTAGGAATGTTCTACAAAATAGTATCTAGAACACTTATTGAATACTGGAGAGAATTGTTTAAATAGCTAGAAAAGTCTAACCTAAAATTCCATTTGAGATTAGATTATACATTGATGGAAAAATGTTTAATGCCTATTAAATAGAATTTACTACATTATTTTATGTTCTTTCAGGCCATGGTAAAGTTACAGATTTAAACTCAATAGGCTGTATGTGTGTATTTTTTTTCTTTTATTGGCAATCTCAATAATTGTTAAGCCACTGTGTGTGTGTGTGTGTGTGTGTGTGTGTGTGTGTGTGTACTTTTTACAGAATCAGGAAGGGAAAAATCTAAATTTGTTTCATATTGTGTTTCATTTGAAAACATGTTTTATATCTGTGGTAAATTTAAAGAAACTGAGATTATTTCAACAGAAATATGTTTATTATTGTTTTGTTTGTCTCACTGGTGAAAAAAAAAATCTCCCAGCTCTTGTGGTTGAATTGAGCTCCATACATTTGCTATTATGCTGATTGGATGAATAAATAGCAATTTATATCTAGAAAGTTAAGTGTTAAATATTGATTAGGATTGCTGTAGCTACTTTATGTTAAATTTAAAAGACTAGCTACTACCTGCCTAGCAGCATTAGAGAATTGCCTTATTTTTTCACCTTCTGTGGGGATGCTAGGCATTTGTTACTGGTGTTACCTGAAAGAAAATGAGGAGATCAAAACAGTAGAAGTTGTGTTTTGTTTGAAGAATAGCTTCTTGTCTTTAAGATGATAAAACTATAAAGTAAGTATAAGGGTGCTATGATAGTAAACATAGAAAATTATTTAACAAAAAATCCTGTTTACTTATTTAGGTTAAAGAGTTGTGAATATTTGAGAATTAAAAAGCAAATAGAAAAAATTAGTGTTGCTGTAATAGCAAGACATGGAATCAACCCAAATGCTCATCAGTGATAGACTGGATAAAGAAAATATGGTATATATTCACCATGGAATACTGTGCAACCATAAAGAGAAACACAGTTATGTCCTTTGCAGGGACATGAATGGAGCTCAAAGCCATTTTCCTCAGCAAACTAATGCAGGAACAGAAACTAAACACCACATGTTCCCACTTATAAGTGGGAGCTGAACAATGAAAACACATAGACACAAGGAGGGGAACAACATATACTGGAGTTTGCTGGGGAGTGCAAGGCAAGAGATTGAGGGAGGTTAGGAGAGCACTAGGAAAAACAGCTAGTGCATGCTAGGGTTAATACCTAGGTGGTGGATTAGTAGGTACAGCAAACCACCGTGGCACATGTTTACCTGTGTAACAAACCTGCACACGTACCCCAGAACTCCAGAACATAAAATAAAACAACAAAAAAATAGTGTTAATATGAAAATATATTTCCTCTATAGTTTACCATATGATTTAAATATAGTAGATATATGGCATTTACTTATTAACAGGATATATGCTATGTATATTTACTCTATGGTATAGTATACTACTTGGAAAACAAATAAATAATAGCATCAAAATAGTGAAATCTCCCTAGAGACTTTTCTCAGAAAAAAACGAACATAATGTACCTGTTCTAAACTACTTTAAAATTTTTAGGTTTTATTTTATAGGGCTATAAAACTTCTTAAGAGTTTATTCAAATAAAACATGAAATATAAATTATGTCATATATCCTAGGTTTTTGAATTTGTAACACAACCAAAATCTGTTTGTAATACATCACTGCTGTTACAAATAGGTGCATAATTGAAGTGAGTATATAATTGTGTATTTATGCATAATTATACACTGGTATATTTGGTATTTTATTTTGATAAATTCTGGTATAACTGGTTGTAATAAAATCTGGTATACCAGATGCTGGTATAAATGGTATTTTGTTATGATATTCCAGGCAGACGAACACAGCGCCCCATTAAATTCCATTAGGTGTCAAGTGGTGGTTTACACCACCACTCTCAACAAAAGATGATGCTGTCCTCCTGCTTTCCCACCAAGACATTTATCAATATCTGGAGACATTTTGGTTTATCGGAACTGAGGGTAGGGGTAACGTAGGTGTTTAGTGATTGTAAGTTAAGGATGCCGCTAAACATCGTGCAATGCACAGAACAGCTCCCACAACAAAAATATATCTAGCCCAAAATATCAGTAGTGTTGAGGTTGAGAAATTGTTAGCATCTTTTTAGGATGTGTGTGCTCTTGTAAGCTAACCGAAGTCCTTTATGGAAACAAGTGAGTTATCAGGAAATATACATTTAAGAGCAACAATATACTTTGTGTTAGATGCAGTTATTTTCAGTAATTACAAAAGCCAGTAAACTGTGATTCTTAGAGTGAATCAAAGTTACATCTGTCAAAGTGAAAACAAAACCCTGAAGTATATATGTGTGTATGCATGTTTGTATGCATGTGAAATATAATTTTCTCTTAAAATCATTCACCTTATAGGCTACCATTAATTTTCTAATACTAGATACTTGTACTTTTTAAATAAATGTTTTATATATGTATGTGTGTTTTTGTGTATGTGTGTGTGTTTATTCACCCAAGCTTTAGAAATGATAACCAAAAGCATGGCAGAGCCATAAAAAACATTTTTGCAAGTGTAAAATGGTATGGTTTCTGGCCAATATCTGAGCAATAAATACCCTGAAACTGCTTCAGAAACATTTGAATATATCAGCTATTGAAAAAAGAAATATCAGTTTTAACAATTGAAATAAATTATTATAGTTTGAAGAATCTCACCAGAAAACCATAATGAAAATTGGAAAAGACTTATGAATATAAGCTAGTAGGCCTGTACTCTTTCCATTGCTCCTTTATTTCCAGGGTCTACCTAAATAGAACTTGGTAATTGTAATCCTGCCACATAGTTACCATTTGGCAGCTTAATAGAGTCTGACTTCATAAATCACAATATTCCTTTTATCTTAAGTAGAAGACATATAATTAAAAATGGAAATTTTTTTTCATTTAAGATGTTGACTTTTTTTTAAAATTAAGTCCGACCAACTTTTAATCGTTTTGTTCTCACTTAGCTAGTTCATGAATGCATAGCTAGGAAATAGCTTTCTCATATTTCTAACTTACCATATCTAGTTTCATTCACTTTTATTCTTATTCGACTAGCTGTTAATTACCTAGATTCCATCATATTTTTAAATTTATATCTTACTATATATATCACATATGCAGTTTATATACTATATTTGCACATATATAACATAAAAGTACACTCTATTAAACTTTAATGTTTACAAATGAACCATACATTTATTTTGAGGGTTAAACACTTAATCTAAATGTGTATTTTCCTTTATTATAGCCAAAAAAAAAAAAATCACGGCAGTTTGAAAGACTAGTGAGACAAATCCTCAAATTCACAATTGAACAACTTACAACTTCAGAAATTACTTGATGAATTTATTTATTGAATGACTGTTACTGGTCACATATAGGTTTTTAAGACTACAGGGGGTAAATTTTGCCTTTGTTTGTACAGATTACTTTTAATTGAAAAGCATAGAAAAATTATTACAAAAAGAACTTGGTGGAGACCAGTATTTTATTAACTTTCCTCCTTTCCCTTAAAATATATACGATACATATTGCAATGATGTCTTTGGAATCTTTGTTGAATTAATTCTATTTTAAAAGCCTCCTTGAGTGGAGCCTAAGGGATCTGTTAGGCTGGGGCAAAAGTTTTGCTTTTAATGGCAAAAACCACAATACTTTCCCCCAATCTAATACTATGTAGGCTCTATGGAATGGCCTGCTAGGCAACTGGATAACTCTCCAAAAATAAGATTTCAGTATAGTCAACAGAAGCAAGGCACAGAAACATAACATTATAAGAAATGTGTTACAATGACACTTTTTCTTGGTGGATGTAGCAAATATACAATGATGATTAAGAGCCAAGTTTGTATTACATTATTGATGATTGATATGCATTGCCACTTGATTTTGCTACCTGTATTATTTTTAGAGCTTTTAGCAGATATGCTACTAAATTGAGCAGCTGCTGCTTGTTATTAGCTTGAGAACTTACAAGAGGAAAATAACTAATATTTATTGGCTGCCTATTATGCCAGGTGCCATTTGTGAGGATGGCCTGTAGTCTTACTAACCCTCATACATCACCAATGATAATAGATGTCATTGATACTATTATATAGAAAAGATGTGACCACTCAGAGAATTACACTAACTTCCACAAGGTCACACAGCAAATAAGTATCATAGCTACAATTTGAACAAAGCTATATTTGATAAAATTATACAGTTATTGCAATAGTTGGAGCTATCTCTACCCATCAAAACTGAAGACAAAGATCTTTTATGTTTTGCATTAACCTAGCAGCCCAATTTAACGTATATTTAAGTGAAATTTCTAAATGATTTAGAGTAGTAGCTCCAATATAAAAGTCTGTATATGTGAACTCCAGATACTGATGAATTTCTGTTTTTAGACTTTTAAACTATATTGTCATTGTATAGATTTTAGGATGCCAAAAACATTGAATGTCCATACAAACCTCCTTTCGTTCCTGGTGAAACTTAAAAACTTCCTTCTGTTTTCTTCTTTAACTGTGTCTAGCTTTATCATGTATTTAAATGACTGGTCTCTTAATAAAAGCATCATTAGGTCAGTACAAGTTAGAACCAAGATTTGGTCTTATATTTAGTTTTTTTCTGTTATATCTGTTGTCTCTAGAATAGAGTTAGAACACAATTCATCTTGAGGCATTTAGTAAGAATAAACATTCATTCATTCTGTGAATGTTTACTGAGGTATGATGCTACTAAGGACTCGGAGATGGATGAAGCTGGCAACATACCAGTGTAATATTTACCTTAACTCTCAAAGGAAGGTATGCTCCTGGTGGTTTTAGGCAATTCTAATGGAGGATGTTTATTCTAACTTATTTTTGACCTTTTTATTTGTCAAACCATAATCATTCAGCAGCAGTAAGCATTAAACATGTTTTGAACTTCCTGAGAAGCAAAGTTTAATATCATTTGAAAACCTGTGTCACTGCCACAATGTAAATTTATCTAATAAATTTATTCACAGTTTATCTAATATATTATTCTGTTGTCTTTTCCACACGTTAAATAAAAATTTATATGGCTTTGCACAATTGTATTTTGTAGTGTTTTCTGCGACGGCAGAATCATCTGGAATGCTTGTTAAAATGTCAATTTCTGGATCCTCACAGCTCTCTGTGAGAGAGGCTTGGTAGTTTGTGTACTTTTTCCACCAAATATCAGTTGATTCTTGGGAACACAGATTTTTGAAAGTGAGGGCTCAACACAATCCAAACAAGCTGGGCATAGAAAGGGACCATAGGTAAGAAAAGTAAAACAGCGTTTTTCCTGAGTAGATGTCAGAAATTCATAATGAAGATCAAAGGTCTGAGCTTGTTGTAAAAGTTTTGAGATGCACTGATGCAGAATGTATAGCAAACATGTAATTTCTCTCCATTATTTCAGTCCAGGCTGTATTCATTGGCAGGATGGTCTGAGTGGTGTATATTTAAGAAAGGTACTGGAATGAAGTGCTTAGGAAGACCAGAGTTAGTGTTGGAAGGTCTGGTTGATGGCCCAGGACTATCTGTGACTATTTATTAAACTATAGAAACTGACGTGAGTGAATTGACAGGAAGTGAATTCTCGGGACGACTATAACCCCGCTTATCTGCATTTAAAGAACTCTAGTTTTAGTAAGAAATACGATGTGGAGATAATTGAGAACAAGAATTTATCTTACGGCCAAATTATTCTTGTATTGAAAAAGCAGGCTCTTTTTTCTAGGAGACTTCGACTGAATATCCCTGAAATTAGACCATGTGCCATCCAGGAGTTTATTTATTTTTGCCAGTCCTCGTCTATAGTTTATCCTGTAATTCTAAGGTTGTTTTTGGTTGTTTTGCATCAGGATGCTTTTAAGCTAATAACCTGCTCATGATCCCAACATAGACCAAGCATGGTGATTTTATATGGAATAAATTTAATATGTATGTTACTTTGTGAGCCTACCAATAGCCGTAACTAATAGATGTTTAAACAATGGTCTTCATACCAATGTTTTATTTTTCTTTTGTTTGATACACAATTTACATTGTGGTGGCAGTGATACAGGTTTTCTAATAACTCTGTACTAGCTAGAGAACCTGAGGCTTACAGAAGTTTCTTATGCAGTTCATGCAGTTGATGAGTGAGAGAGCAAGGCCTCTGTCCCGGCTCATGAGACCTGTAGGTCCTTGCTAGCCACTGTCCTCCACTGCCTACGGATTTCAAGTATTACATAAAGCTTGTAAAAATAACAAGCAGTATCCTATGATTCTAGCCCAGTGTAGAGACATTCCTAAAAACTTCATACAAAAGGAACCAAAACTGATCATTTAAATTAGAATTATGACAGATTTTATCATAAGCATAAACATCAGAGTCAATTTATAGTATAAAGTTAAATTATACCAAATTGGCTTTTTTAGAATGTGAATGATGGCTTCAATTAATCTTTTCTTCTACTGTTTGTAAACAGTCTTAGTTAGATTTATTGGTGAAGGAAGTTGTCAAGGTGGTTGATGAGATCTGCTACTGTCGATATGATTTGAAAATATATTGAAATAATATGGGTAGAGTGCTTCACACCATATTGCACATTACAGACTTTAATGAATATTTTTATTAAAAGAATTATCCAAAAGGAAGCTATATTTATACTTATAATTTTATAGTAACTTTTTTTTTGAGGTGAGATCTCTTTTATCCAGGCTGGTCTCAAACTCCTGGGCTCAGGGGATCTCTTGCCTCAGCCTCCGAAAGTGCTAAGATTACTAAACACATATGATTTCTCTCCATTATTTCAGTCTAGGCTATGTTCATTGGTAGGATGGTCTGGGTGGTATATATGCAAGGAAGGTACTAGAATGAATTGCTTAGGACAGAGTACAGAGGTAGTGCACCACCATTCCTGGCTTATAGCAACTTACTTTGTTTCTCCATTTTATAAAATTTTTGGAGGGTAAATATATCCATTTCTTCTTGTTTCATCGTTTTTGTGAAATGGAGAAGACTAGGTTTAATCTTTGAAAAGTTAAAGGTTACATTTTTCACCAATATTTCATTATACATATTAATCTCTTTGTAAACAGTGGGAACGCATGAGCGTTTTCTTTTTCTTAATAGCAAATTCTTAATGCATGGGCTAGAAAAGCCTAGTAGTAATTTTAATTTGATTTGTTATTAGATATTTGTAAAGGTGTTTTACTGAAGATGCAGTGTGCCTTCAGTCCTCTAAGTTCATTTCCTAAGATTTTAGTATGAGTAAAAATAAATTATAAAACTCTGATTCGTAAATCATTAAATTTAACCAGGAAGATATTATGGCAGGAGCCTGATATTCTTTATATGATATTCTATGTTTTTGTATTACTCTAGCAGTTTGTAGATTTTTAAACTTAAATCTGGAAATATTAATGCTAATATCATTAAAATAATTGGAAGATTTTAAACTTTAAGCTTCTAAACTCTTTAAGCTTTTAAACTTTTTCAAATGTCTCAATCTCTCATATTGATAATGCATTTTGGTGAATTCATTACTTGTTCTAAATGTATGATAAAATGATATGGACGATGCATTGTGTGGAAAACCCATGATACATTCAAGTGTCATTTTTTATTTTTTATTTTTTATTTTTTTTTCTACCAGTAGTTTTAAAATTTGTAATGTGCTTATTATTAAGTCTGAGTATAGGAGTATAGTGTGTAAAGACTCCCATTTTATGCACCTCGGAGTTTAGAAGTAATCATTATTAACAGTTTAGTAATACATACACATGTGTGCTTCCAATTAATGGAAACCATTCAAGTAGATGGTTTGCATTATAATTTTTTTCATAATTTGCTGATTTTATTCTTTTTTAAGATAATGTTTGCTGCTTTTGTTTTCCTAGGGTCGTTGCTCCAGGGAGAACTGCAAATATCTTCATCCACCCCCACATTTAAAAACACAGTTGGAGATAAATGGACGCAATAACTTGATTCAGCAGAAGAACATGGCCATGTTGGCCCAGCAAATGCAACTAGCCAATGCCATGATGCCTGGTGCCCCATTACAACCCGTGGTAAGCATGTTTTCAGTCTTCGTTCATTAAGTTTGTAATTCAAAGTGCTCAGTTTTAGTGCTGAAGCTATTATTGAACTAGATCAAATGAACACAGGCAACAATTTCAGTTGCCTTAGCATTTTCTAGCAAAATTAAATGTCAGTCAAATGCTGGAACAATTTATACTTTGTGTAGGTACTCATCTTCTGGCTAAATCGTGTGGACATTTACATTATAGCATTTTTTTTTCCATCTAAATTTTTCTTCAGAATAAATCCTAAGACTAGCAGGTGTTACAATGGTCTGTGTTAACAGTGATCTTCTAACTTACCAGTGTAATCATTACACATTTTCAGCTACCTTTAGAGGTAATAATGATATAAAATTAGTATCTATAGTCTTTAATTTTGAGGATATTTTTCCCTTTCCTTTCTCCTTGAAAAAAATCTGTAAAGTTCTTTTTCTTGAAAAGGCACCTTTCTTATTCTTCTGTAATTTAAGTTGAAATTATTTCATAGCTATAAGTGCTAGGAAAATTCTGAAAATAACAAATCAATATCATGGACTTGAAAGTCTCATCAAGGAGAATTAATCAGGAGAGGCTGAAACTCTGAGGGCTTAAAAAAGGAGCTAAAGTTGATAATCTGGGTGGTTATAGATATTTAATGTTTGCTGAGCAGAATATATGGGTGACTCTTGCTTTGAAAAACACATTTTTATTTAACTGGATTTCTGGAGTGTGTGTGTAATACATGACTTTAGTAAAATCTCTGTCGATACTTATTCATCAAAATGTAAGAGATTAATGTAACAATTAGTGTTAAGTTGAAAAAGGTGCTTTGATGTTAATTGTGATATAGTAATTCTGCATTTAAATTTAAATGCATGTTGAAATTTGCAATGATCAGAATATATCTGTGAATAATAATTTATGTCACTAGGTTATATGCAGTATTATGGGGTCATGGGAATATGAAAACCCATGTTTTTCTGGTATGCTAACTGTAGCATGTGTTAATTTTTTTCCAAAAATATTTTAAAACCTGAATTTAATAAAATTATTATTTTTTAGAACTTAATGCAACAGTCATTCCAAAAAAGAGTAGGGGATTGCATTTCAAGGTGGGAGGGATCTCCATAGTACATGGGCAGTGATACCAGTGATCAATTTTATACAGTTGAAATTTGAGACTCAGTTAAAAATGTGATAGTTAAAGTTGTTTTTGTGACAACTACTAGTTTCATATGGCTGTATTGGGATAGCATGAAGATTTTCATTTAGTTAAAAAAATAGCTATAATCATTCTCTAACAGAACATGTAGAACAAAAGTCTCATTTGCACTTGGCTGTCACTTACAGTTTCAAAATCTGTTAAGTCTTTGGTGTACCTCTCTGCGATCAGGAGCACCTCTGAGGTCAGCAAGTGCAGGTCCCAGATTGAAGAGGAGAACACTGGCTACCCCCATTACCTGACCTAGTCCTTGAGTCTGACTCTCAAGTCCATTCTGGGGTTTCATATGTGCAATCCTGGGACAAACTGACAAATATGTTGTTTATGTAATCACTAAATCACAGATTTCTGAAACCGTCAGAACAGTCATCACATTTTCTGATGCTTTTGTTAGAAAAATTATCTGCTTAGACAAAGATTATTTTTATTAGTTGTGAGCACATTCAGGCTTTATGTTAATTTTTCTTCACATGACTAGATTTGAATGTGGAATTACCTTTCTGCTAAAGGCATCCTGAGATCATTTTCTAAAAATACACTTTATTCAGAGTTGTGACTTTGTAATAAGCATATAAATCATTTTAATTATTCAATTTTAAGGCATTTTGGACTTTCCTAACTGTAGAGAAAGCTTTAATACAGGAAATTTCCTTTCAAAACCTTACCTGTGACTTTTTTATTTTTTTTGTAGTCAACTCTGTTTTGTTGAGGATAATGACATGGAGATTCAGAAATGAATGGAAAGGTCATAATCAGCTGCTTACTGGGAGTTTAATGTGGACCTTAACATAGGGACTGTAACAGGAATAGATGAAGCCAGGTGACTAATAGGAAAAGGGTTGCCACTCAAAGAGAATGGTCACTAACTACTACAGATGAGTGTCTGAAGATATGGCATTAACTTGGATCCAATCCAGGTATTGGTCATATCAAAGAAGATAATACTATGAGTAGATCCATAGCAACAGGAGTATTAAGAGCATCTGAGCAGTGACAAAACTTTTAGTCAAATAGATGACAGCATCTAACTTCTCTAGGGCCAGTCAGTTTGGCTCCCAAACCTTGGAGGAAGAGGAATGGGAGAGGGAGAGAGCAAGGTCTAAGCAAACTTGGAAGCATCTAGTATTGTGCCTGGGCATATGGCAGAGATCAATAATTACTTGATGAGCATAAGAACAAATGAAGGAGTTTCCCAAACACCATAAAGACAGGAAAGTTTGAACTGGGTGCAGAACATTCAAATTCAGGAAATACAGAGAACACCGCTGAGATACTCCTTGAGAAGAGCAAACCCAAGACACATAATAGTGAGATTCACCAAGGTTGAAATGAAAGAAAAAAATGTTAAAGGTAGCCAGAGAGAAAGGTCGGGTTACCCACAAAGGGAAGCCCATCAGACTAATAGAAAATCTGTCGGCAGAAACCATGCAAGCCAGAAGAAAGTGGAGGATGATATTCAACATTCTTAAAGGAAAGAATTTTCAACCCAGAATTTCATAGCCAGTCAAACTAAGTTTCATAAGTGTAGGAGAAATAAAATCCTTTACAGACTGGCAAATGCTGAGGGATTTTGTAACTATCAGACCTGTCTTACAAGAGCTCCTGAAGGAAGCACTGAACATGGAAAGGAAAAACTGGTACCAGCCACTGAAAAAACATACCAAAATGTAAAGACCATCAACACATAAAGAAACTGCATCAACTAATGGACAGAATGACCAGCTAGCATCATAATGATAGGATCAAATACATAAATAACAATTTAACCTTTAAAGTATGGGCTAAATATCTTAATTAGAAGACACAGACTGACAAATTGGATACATTCAAGACCCATTGGTGTGCTGTATTCAGGAGAGCCATCTCATGTGCAAAGACACACATAGGCTCAAAATAAATGGATGGAGGAAGATTTACCAAGTAAATGAAAAGCAAAAATAGGAGGGTTTGCAGTCCTAGTCTCGGATAAAACAGACTTTAAACCAACAAAGATCAAAAAAGACAAAGAAGAGCATTACATAATGGTAAAAGGATCAATGCAACAAGAAGAGCTAAGTATCCTAAATACATACACACCGAATACAGGAGCACCCAGATTCATAAAGCAAATTCTTGGAGACCTACAAAGAGACTTAGACTCACACATAATAATAGTTGGAGACTTTAACACCCTACTGTCAATATTAGACAGATCAACGAGACAGAAATTAACAAAGATATTCAGGACTTGAACTCACCTCTGGACCAAGTGGACCTAATAGACATCTACAGAACTCTCCACCTCAAATCAATAGAATATGCATTCTTCTCAGCACCACACAACATTGAATTCTAAAATTGACTCCGTAATTGCAAATAAAACACTCAGCAAATGCAAAAGAATAGAAATCATAACAAACAGCCTCTCAGACCACCGTGTAATCAAATTAGAACTGAGAATTAAGAAACTCACTCAAAACCATATAACCAACATGGAAACTGAACAACCTACTCCTGAATGAATACTGGGTAAATAACGAAATTAAGGCAGAAATAAATCAATTCTTTGAAACCAATGAGAAAAAGGACACAACTTGCCAGAATCCCTGGGACACAGCTAAAGTAGTGTTGAGAGGGAAATTTATAGCACTAAATGTCCATGTGAGAAAGCAGGAAAGATCTAAAACTGACACCCTAACATCACAATTAAAAGAACGAGAGAAGTGAGAACAAACAAATTCAAAAGCTAGCAAAAGACAAGAAATAACTAAGATGAGAACAGAACTGAAGGAGACAGACACTAAAAATCCTTCAAAAATCAATGAATTCAGGAGCTGGTTTTTTGAAAAGTTTAACAAAATAGACTGCTAGCCAGACAAAGGAAGAAGAAAAGAGAGAAGAATCAAATAGACACAATGTAAATGGGGTATCACCACTGATCCCACAGAAATACAAACTACCATCAGAGAATACTCAACACCTCTATACAAATAAACTAGAAAATGTAGAAGAAATGGGTAATTTCCTGGATATATACACCCTCCCAAGACTAAACCAGGAAGAAGTCAAATCCCTGAATAGATCAATAACAAGTTCTGAAATTGAGACAGTAATTAATAGCCAACCAACCAAAAAAAGCCCAGGACCAGATGGATTCACAGCCAAATTCTAACAGAAATACAAAGAGGAGCTGGTTACCATTCCTTCTGAAACAATTCCAAACAATAGAAAAGAGGGATTCCTCCCTAACTCATTTCATGAGGCCAGCATCATCCTGATACCAAAACCTGGCAGAGACACAGCAAAAAGAGAAAATTTCAGGCCAGTATCCCTGATGAACATTGATGCAAAAATCCTCAATAAAATACTGGCAAACTGAATTCAGAGCACATTAAAAAGCTTATGAACCACTATCAAGATGTCAGCTTCATTCCTGGGATGCAAGGCTGCCTCAATATATGCAAATCAATAAACGTAACCCATCACATAAACAGAACCAATGACAAAAGACACATGATTAACTCAATAGATACAGAAAAGGCCATTGATAAAATTCAACACCCCTTGATGCTAAAAGCTCAATAAACTAGATATTGATGGAACGTATCTCAAAATAAGAGCTATTTATGACAAACCCACAGCCAATATAATACTGAATGGGCAAAAGCTGGAAGCATTCCCTTTGAAAACTAGCACAAGATGAGGAAGCCCTCTCTCACCAGTCCTATTCAACATAGTATTGGAAGTTCTAGCCAGAGCAATCGGGCAAGAGAAAGAAAGGGTATTCAGATAGTAAAAGAGGAAGTCAAATTGCCTCTACTTGCAGATGACATGATTGTATATTTAGAAAACCCCATTGTCTCAGCCCCAAAACTTAAGCTTATAACCAACTTCAGCAAAGTCTCAGGATACAAAATCAATGTGCAAAAATTGCAAGCATTCCTATAACCAATAATAGACAAATGGAGAGCCAAATCATGAGTGAACTCCCATTCGCAACTGCTACAGAGAGCATAAAATACCTAGGAATATAATTTACAAGGGATTTGAAGGACCTCTTCTAAGAGAACTGCAAACCACTGCTGAAGGAAATAAGAGAGGACACAAACAAATGGGAAGAACATTCCATGTTCGTGGATAGGAATAATCAATATTGTGAAAATGGCCATACTGCCCAAAGTAATTTATACATTCAGTGCTATCCCTATGAAGCTACCATTGACTTTCTTCACAGAATTAGAAAAAACTACTTTAAATTTCATATGGAACCAAAAAAGAGTCCATATAGCCAAGGCAAACTTAAGCAAAAAGAACTAGAAAAGCAAAAAGATTTAGCTTTAAATTTCATATGGAACCAAAAAAGAGCCCATATAGCCAAGACAATCCTAAGCAAAAAGAACAAAGCTGAAAGCATCACGCTATGTGACTTCAAACTATACTACAAGGTTAAAGTAACTAAAACAGCATAGTACTAGTTCTAACTCAGATATATAGATGAACAGAACAGAAGAGGCCTCAGAAATAACACCATACATCTACAACCATCTGATCTTTGACAAACCTGACAAAAACCAGCAATGGGGAAAGGATTCCCTATTTAGTAAGTAGTGTTGGGAAAACTGGCTAGCCACGTGCAGAAAGCTGAAACTGGACCCCCTTCCTTAAACCTTATACTTACACCTTATACAAAAATTAACTCGAGAGATTAAAGACTTAAACGTAAAACCTAAAACCATAAAAACCCTTGAAGAAAACCTAAACTAAACTGTTGAGGACATAGACATGGGCAAAACTTGGTTTTTGCCCATGGTTCTTCGTGACTAAAACACCAAAAGCAACGGCAACAAAAAACAAAATTGACAAATGTGATCTAATTAAACTAAAAGCTTCTGCACATCAAAAAGAAAAAAAGTAGCAAAAGATTAAACAGGCAACCTACAGAATGGGAGAAAAATTTTACCATCTATCTATCTGACAAAGGCCTAATATCCAGAATCTACAAAAAGCTTAAACAAATTTACAAGGAAAAAAATCAAACAACCCTGTCAAAAAGTGAGCGAAGGAGATGAACAAACACTTTCGTGAGACGACATTTACGTAGCCAACAAACATGAAAAAAAGCTCATCATCACTGGTCATTAGAGAAATGCAAATTGAAACCTCAATGTGATATCATCTCACACCAGTTAGAATAGTGATCATTAAAAAGTGAGGAAACAACAGGTGCTGGAGAGGATGTGGAGAAACAGGAACACTTTTACACTGTTGGTGAGAGTGTAAATTATTTCAACCATTGTGGAAGACAGTGTGGCGATTCCTCAAGGATCTAGAAATAGAAATACCATTTGACCCAGCAATCCATTACTGGGTATATACCCAAAAGATTACATATCATTCTACTGTAAAGACACGTGCACACATATATTTATTGTGGCACTGTTCACAATAGCAAATACCTGGACCCAACCCAAATGCCCATCCATGATAGACTGGATAAGGAAAATACGGCACATAGATGCCATGGAATATGATGCAGCGATAAGAAAGAATGAGTTCATGTCCTTAGCAGGGACATGGATGAAGCTAGAAACCGTCATCTGCAGCAAACTAACACAGAAACAGAAAACCAAACACCGCATGTTCTCACTCGTAAGTGGAAGTTGAACAACGAGAACATAATGGGCACAGGGAGGGGAACATCACACACTGGGGCCTGTTGGGGGTTGGAGGGCAAGGGGAGGGATAGCATTAGGAGAAATGCCTAATAGATGATGGGTTGATGGGTGCCACAAACCACCATAGCATATGTATACCCATATAAGAAACCTGCACATTCTATACTGTATCCCAGAATTTAAGTAATAATAAAAACATAATAATACTCAAATAATAAAACTTATGAATTCTTTTTTAAAATTATTATTTTTACTTTGCCACATACTATCTGGTGCAAATTTTATCTAATGAAAAATTGCTACATAATTTAACCAAAAATAGGCAGTATATCGTAGCTTATAACTTGGAGGCCTTTGATTTCTTTAGTTCATCCCAACAGTGTTTTTCAGAAATTCTGTTGTTTCCAGACTCTCTTCATTGCCATCAAAGAGCTCTGCATAAGCAGTGGTTATAAAGAGCTTTGCATGAAGTCTGAAGTTTCTCTAGTAATGGCCTCATTTGCCTTTACCTGTGAACCCAAAGGTTAGCCTTAGCTATCCATAATTTCTGATGGCAGCGGTTCTTCAGCTATACAACCTAGCTGTCTCAAGGTACATAATTTGTGTAGAAATCCTGTGCATTTAATGAATTTGAAAATAGCCTAGGAATAGAGAAATTCAGTTTCTGGTTTTACCTAAGGTCTCAAGAGTTTCTTTCCTGCTTCTGTCACCTAGCTAGACTTTGCTGTGACGTCATGTTGTAAGCATTTGTTGCCAGTCAAATGCAGAATGCTTTGAAGTCATCATTTGTCACACTTCAGGAACACTCAGAATTCTTAAATTGTTTTTTGGTTCTTTACTTTCCATTTTATCCAGGTAATGGTTGAGAGAAGGCCACTTTACCCTGAGTGTTTCTGGTAAAATGCTTCCATGTCAGTTTCTCTGAGTAGTCTTTCATTCATCCATCCTGCGTTCTTTTTTTTTTTTGGAGACAGAGTCTTGTTCCACCACCAGGCACCAGGCTGGAGTGCAGTGGCGAGATCTCTGCTCACTGCAGCCTCTGCCTCCTGGGTTCAAGCAATTCTCCTACCTCAGCCTCCCGAGTAACTGGGACTACAGGTGCATGTCACCACACCCAGCTAATTTTTGTATTTTTAATAGAGATGGGGTTTCACCATGTTGGCCAGGATGGTCTCGATCGATCTCTTGACCTTGTGATCCGCCCGCTGCGGCCTCCCAAAGTGCTGGGATTACAGACGTAAGCCACCGCGCCCGGCCCCTGCTGTTCTTACTGCTTGTTTCCATCAAGGGGCCTATGAGTCCTCAAGCAGCCTGAGCAAATGGGCCCTGGATTTTAGGAACTAGGCCCTTTCTATTAAAAGGGCTGGAGTGAGTGTTCTTTATTTAAATGTTTGTTATTTCAGTAAAACTCTATTAAGGATAAAGTGAAACTAAGAGTAAAAGAGGTACTCATTTGATTTATCCAGTCACAAGTCAGTCTAGGAGCAGAGTTATAACAGTATCTCTTATTTTATTCCAGTCATTTGCTACTTAATTTTTATTTTTATTTTTTGAGAGAGGGTCTCACTTTTGTCACGCAGACTAGAGCGCAGTGGTACAGTCATAGCATACTGTAAACTCATACTCCTAGGCTCAAGTGATTCTCCTGCCTTAGCCTCACAAAGTGCTGGGATCACAGGCCAGACTCACTGTGCCACTGTGCCTGGCCCTGCTTTCTTAGAAAAAAAGAACTTTATAATATGACTTCGTTGATAACTCCTGTTAGCTTTTGGCACTGTTTATATTCAAAATAGTTCACTGACTATAATTACAGGGTTATGCCTACCTGGAAACATGCTTTCATATACCTTGATTGTGTACGGTTTTTTTAAAAAGGCACTTTATATTTTATTGCTTTATATACATAGATAAAATCTAGAAAATTATGACTTAAAATTTGTGCTCTGTGAATTTCAGCTGATATTGATTACATAGTATGTATTACATATACTCCCCCATTTTAAAAAAGAATCTCAAACATTGCAGAACAAGCAGTGTTCACGTGGTGTTTTAAAATATATATCAGCCCCTATGATATTTGCACCGTTACAGCATGGTAACTACATTACTGAAACTTAGAAAGCTTATTATAAAAAACTGCAAAACAAAAAGAAAAAATAAACCTTGGACAGGTGTATTAGAGATAGCAATTATTAAATTTTGAGGTAAAGAAAGAAAATAACATTTATCACTTTTATTTAACATTCAAGTATCTATTCTAAAGAATATTTAACGTGTTTGCTTATTTCTATGGCAGAGAAAAGCAGTTAGCAAATCCATTAGTATATATGTTAAGTAAATGTTTATAGAGGATCTGTATAGATGCCAAACACAGGATTTATATAACGTGATCAAGACATAAGGCAAAAGTCTGCCGTCTAGGAGCCTCCAGTCTTACTAGACTAGAGGAGATATTCAAGTAAACACAGGCAGTGGTAAATGCTGCATTTGGGTAATTAGGAGTTCGTGGGAACAGAGGGTAAGAAAATCCCCTTCATAGTTAGAGATGTGGATGTATCAGGATAAACTTACTTAAAGAGTTCTAATTCTTGAAGCACAATTAGGAATTAAACAGATCGGCTTGGCACGGGTAGCAGTCAGTGTGGAGGATAAACCATGTTTAAAGGAAAAGAACCATAAGGGAACATGTATCCTTGGAGACCTTACTTACATTCAGAAAAGTATACCTATATTTATAGAAAACCACATAGTATGTGGAACTGGAATCACCTAGGAGCTTTCAAAAAATACTGCTGTCTGCATACCTTTCCCCCAAAGATTCTGAAGAGTGAGGAATGGCCAGGGCATTCACAGTGTAAAAGTCTTCCAGGTGATTTTAATGGACACCTTGTTCATTGCGGGAAAACCACTTTTTCAGAACCACTTGGAATCGGACACACCTGTGGTGACATCCTAGCACTCCATTCACTCATTTGTGACTATAGAAACATAATCTTTGTGAGCCTTTTTTTTATCTGCAAAAATGGGGCTAATACCCACTTGAGAAGGCTGCACTTCACTCATTCATTCATTCATTCATTCAAGTACTAATTCAGCAAGTGTTTATTGCGTGCCTTTTTGTGCCAGGCATTGTTCCAGGCTCTGGAGATTTAGGGAACTAAACAGATCTCTTCTGATCTCTATCCCTCAAAAACTAAAGAAAAAAAATTACTAAGGGAATTCATACTCTACTGTTGTAAGGATTAAATACAATAGCACAGATAAAGCACTCAGCAAGATGCTAGCACATAATAAATATGAAATTACTTGTAATAATCATGTTTGCAAAGCTAATTAGGGTCATAATATGAAATTAAGTAACACTTTCATTTATAATGAATTCTGATTACCTTAATGGAATTAGAATGTCTGATTTAAAACAAGTAATTAACCCATAAACAGCACCAGAATTAGTAAGTTTGTACTTTGTTTTTCTCTGGTGAGGGTATTCATTGGCAAAAGGCAATCATAAACCAAACTGTCTTACGTCTTTCAGGAACAGAGCTACCTACAAATCATTATCACAAGATTATAATCAGTATCAAATACACCAATTACCTCGTTAAATGTTATCATTCAGATAAAACAGGATGCCACTTGATAATACCATTGCATGAATATCCGTCTTTGAGATTCCTCTGAACCCCTGCAGGATAGCTTTTGGAAGAGAAAACTGGCAGTGGCGCAAGTCAAGTACTTTCCTAATCTGATCAGGGCACCTTCTCGTGGGGCTAGCAGTGACCTACCTTCAACAAGGTGCTTTTGAAAATACAATATAACTAAAGTGATGTAACAAATTTACAAAAATTTAAAACAAATGAGAGAATGTGGTGTGTGCGTGTGTGTCTGTCTTTTGGAATCAAGTTTCAAAGTATAAAGCTATTGTTATTGATTGTCTGCCTATTCAGCAAATAGCTGTACTTATCGAAAGAGGGAACAATTAGAGATAATGCTTGCTGAATAGTTGATGTTTCACATTTTTAAAAGCTCCTACAGACTTTACTTGGGGGATAGTGCCCTAAAATTGTTCAGATTTGAATTTGCTCTGCTGAATTAAAGTGAAAGATCAATTCTCTTGATGACTCTATAGAAACAACACAGGAAAGATTATTGCCAGTTATTAAAAGCAGTATTTTTATATAATAAAGGTATTATTTTGTCTGTAATGTGCAACAGCTGCATCATATGCATTTTTAGATTTCCAGTGTATTTTATTTGATGAGATTTAAGAGAGCTGAGTTTTATTAGACTCTGGTCTCATTTTATTAAAATGAAAATGCTTTTTCTTCCCAAAAAAAGTTTTTAAATTTGACCTTTGCTTTTTAAGTAATTATAGTAGATTATGTACAGTAACATAAACTTCTCAACAACTTTCTGGAGTATACAGTAAAAATGCACTATCTGGAAATACATGATAATTAATAGTAAAAGAATACAAAGAAGAATGATAATGAATGGCTTCCGTTGTCCGTTTGGTAAACTAGTCTCTTAGTCCCCTGACATAGACTTCTAGTCTTTTATGCTAAATATCTTATAATTCTTAAATGAACTAATATAGAAATTAGGGTGCTGGTCTGGCTGGATTTTCATATGCAGTCTGACTGTGTAACAAAGTACAAGTTTAGCCTGAATATCCTTGAATAGAAATCCAAGTTCAACATATATTTACTATACAATCAATCCTTGTCCTGCTGCCACCTTGGCAAAGAGTGGACAGTGGTGCAGCATTAAGTCAGCTGCTGCTCAGGGAAGTGCTGGTAGATGGAGACTGCCCTGGGCTCTAGTTTCTGACAGCTTGTTGATTGTTAAGATTTGGAATGCACAGATAGTTCTTGTTGTCTGCATGTTGCTGCTTCGTGTTGGGAGGGTTTGGGGATTAGAGTCGTTACTTGAGGCCACTTCATCAGGCAAGAGCCATTGACCTGGCAGAGCAGTTAACTGGCATTCAGACCAACATGTTCAGAGGCATAATTATTTTAAATTGAAATGGTGTAATCTGTATAGTATTGTTTCTTCTCCTCAGTGAATCACAGTATGTTTTACATATTCTGTTTTTTTCATATTTTTGTTAGTAAAAATGTATAGCTTAAATGCAAAGAGTTTGTTCCCAAGCAGTTTTTGAGGTCAACAAAAGAGTGCATTCCTTAAGACAGGCCTTCTCAACATTGACAAAATTGACTTTTGGAGCTGAATAATTCCTTGTTGTGAGGGGCTGTCTTGTATGTTGTAGGACACTTAACAGCATCCCTGGCTTCCATCCATTAAATTCAATGGTTCCCCTCCAGCTATGACAACCAAAAATGTCTTCAGACTTTGCCAGGTGTCTCCTGAGAGGTAGAATAATTCAGTTGAAAACCACTGCCCTAAGAAAAAGAGAATACTTGAAATTCATTTTATATTTCTAAATATAGAATGAATCAGGGCCATAGTAAATAAAGGAAATAAAAATAAAAATATATAAAAATACATTTTTTAACGTATTTCTTGTGTACTATAAGAATTACTTCTGTAATGTATACCTTATATTGCAAAAAGTTTTACTACAAAGATCTTTTAAATACTATATATATTCAGGGATCATCTAATTTCTTATTCCTATCAGATGATAGAATTAGCTATTAATACATTGTAATGTCTCTTTTATTCTAAAAAATGTTTTATAATTCCATTCGTTACTCCTGAGTAAAGAAAATAAAATTGTTAAATATTACCTTAAAGAACAGCATCCATTTTGCCTACAAACTTTGTGTTTTGGAAACATACATTGTTACACAAAGCATTAAACTTCAAGAATTGAAACCCTATTAGGAAGTTAAAAATGTACTATCAATAAGGTATGAAATTGTTGTGTTCTGTTATGCTTTAAACACTAGAAAAACAAATTGTTAGTTTTCAGGTAAATTAGTGTTATTTAAGAGCAGTTATAGTTTATGATATGCTAGTTTGCATATCAACAAATAGGAACAATCCTTATATATTCATGAAAGCATTTCTGGAAGAAATTCTGTCTTGAAGCAGTTTATTCAGTTCTGCCACATGTATTTCCTTGAGCAATCATGTAGCATTTCTTGAGTAGCAGTTCTACTTCGGACTTCACATTTTAGACTTGTTTGCCCCTAGTAAGGTATGATAGGCTGGTGGAACATTATAATTTCCCCCATAAAAATCTGCATCACGTAAGTATACCAAACACTTTATCTTACGTGCTCAAAAGGCAAGGCGTCATCATCACCTTTCACATAACCCATGAGATTTATTTACAGTTTACATTGACCGTAAAGCTCTTTTATCCCCTGGGAGTTCTACTTTATTTATTCCAAATAATAGGACGCTTGCAACCTATTAACAGTTGTAAACAGATCTTTCAAGTACATCTGACATCACAATTACAAAATGTATTTCTTAGATAGGTATATAGAATTAAATCAGGACAAAGATGGAGGGTAGGTGACCACAGGAAGTTTCTGCATAATATATCTATTTTTTAAAAATGGCAAGTATTATAGACCCCCAGCTTCAAAATTCCAGTGAATAATTTGATATTTCACCTATTATATTTTAGAAAAACATTGATTTGATGAATGCTTATTTAATAAAACAGCTTTATCCTAAATGATAGTAAATTAACACAGGACTAAAGGGAAGGAGGGAAGGAAGGAAATGGATAAATGGATGGAGGACAAATGTATAATTAAGAATATCAACTTTGAGCCGAGACCTGCATATTAAATTTTGCTTTTATTTTATTTTTCAGCCAATGTTTTCAGTTGCACCAAGCTTAGCCACCAATGCATCAGCAGCCTTTAATCCCTATCTGGGACCTGTTTCTCCAAGCCTGGTCCCAGCAGAGATCTTGCCGACTGCACCAATGTTGGTAACAGGGAATCCGGGTGTCCCTGTACCTGCAGCTGCTGCAGCTGCTGCACAGAAATTAATGCGAACAGACAGACTTGAGGTAGGAATGACTAGTTGGTGTCTTTATGTACTACATTGTAATTCTCAAAGTGTGTTTTTTTGTTTGTGTGTTTCCATGGCCAAAAAGTTGTAAAAATTTTTACACAGAGATTTTGGTGTAGTGTGTGGAGTATTTTACTAGAGTATAGATACGCCGTATTTGATTAATGTAATGTTTATAAAGGCTACAACATCCATGTTTAGAACAGTCAATAAGAGCTTGGACCCTAAAGGCAGATTGCCTCGTTACGTCACTGTGTCTCAATTTCCTCATCTTTAAAGTGGCACTTAAGCAGTCAGGGAAATACCTGGCGCATAGCAAATGCCTCCTGAATGTTTGTTGTTGTTGCAGCTATCAAGAATAACAAATATTATCAATCCCCTAAAAATTGTTCTCATAAAGATGTAACAAATATTAGTGTCTATAAAACATTTGACAATTTATTAATGCGAGTTTCCTCATCAGCTGTACAACATTTTGGTTGAAGTAGAAAGGCAATTTTGTTTATGAAGTGTGTTCTCATACAAGTTTTTTGCATAATCCTCTAAGTTCTAGAGTAAAGGATGATCAGATGCATGGGCTCTGCTGTTGGCAGGTGAAAAGGAAATTAAAGTTATAAATATTATTTCACAGTGGTGGTTCACAATTTCAGCATGACTGTGAATTAATGAATTTGGTAAACTGTAGATGTAGAGAAAAAGTGGTAACATCAAATGTACATTGAAGGTACAGACCTGCCATTGAACCCACCTAGGGAACAAAATGACCTTTTCCTCTTTTCTCTGGTGAGGATGAGGTGATTTTTTTTTTTTTTAACTTTTATTTTAGGTTCAGAGGTACATGTGCAGGTTTTTATATAGTAAACTTTGTATCATGGGAGTTTGGTGTAGAGATTATTTTATCACTGAGGTAACAAGCACAATACCTAATAGGTACTTTTTCAGATCCTCTCCCGTCTCCCACTGTCTATCCTCAAGTAGGCCCTAATGTCCGTTGTTTCCCTCTTTGTGTCAATGAGTTCTCATCATTTAGCTCCCACTTACAAGTGAGAACATGTGGTGTTTGGTTTCCTGTTCCTGCATTAGTTTGCTTAGGGTAATGGCCTCCAGCTCAATCTATGTTGCTGCAAAGGACATGATCTCATTCTTTTGTATGGCTGCATAGTATTCCGTGATGTATATGCACCAAATTTTCTTTATCCAGTCTGCCATTGATGGGCACTTAGGTTGATTCCATGTTTTTGCTACTGTGAATAGTGCTGCAGTGAATATGCATATGTGTATGTCTTTATGGTAGAATGATTTATATTTCTTTGGGTATATACTCAGTAATGAGATTGCTGGATTGAATGGTATTTCTGTTTTTAGGTCTTAGAGGAATCACCACACTGTCTTCCACAGTGGCTGAATTAATTTGTACTTCCACCAGCAGAGTATAATTTTTTCTTTTTCTTTGCAACCTGCCAGCACCTATTATTTTTTGACTTTTTAATAATAGACATTTTAACTGATGTGAAGTGGTATCTCATTGTGATTTTGATTTGCATTTCTCTAATGATTAGTGATAAAGGGCATTTTTCATATGCTTGTTGGCCACATATATATCTTTCTTTAAAAGATGTCTTTTTGTGTCCTTCACCCACTTTTTCATAGGATTGTTTGTTTTTTGCTCATAAATTTAAGTTCCTTACAGATTCTAGATATTAAACCTTTGTGGGATGTATAGTTTGTAAGTATTTTCTCCCATGCTGTAGGTTGTTGGTTATCTCTCTCTCTGCTGATAGTTTCCTTTTGCCTGTGCAGAAGCTCTTTAGTTTAATTAGATACCATTTTTCTATTTTTTGTTTTTGTTGCAATTGCTTTTGGCATCTTTGTCGTGAAATCTTTGCCAGATCCTGTATCTAGAATGGTATTTCCTAGGTTATCTTCCAGAGTTTTTATAGTTTTTGGCTTTTACATTTAAGCCTTTAATCCATCTTGAGTTGATTTTTGTAAATGGTGTAAGGAAGGGGTCCAGTTTGAATCTTCTGCATATGGCTAGCCAGTTACCCCAGCACCATTTATCG
Source organism: Saimiri boliviensis (assembly GCF_048565385.1). Taxonomy (NCBI): domain Eukaryota; kingdom Metazoa; phylum Chordata; class Mammalia; order Primates; family Cebidae; genus Saimiri; species Saimiri boliviensis. The sequence goes on from NC_133457.1 coordinate 16,299,757, forward strand.
AATAGGAAGTCCTTTCCTTATTGCTTGTTACTGTCAACCTTGTTGAAAATCAAATGGTGGTAGATGTGCTGCAGTGTTTTTTGGGCTCTCTATTCTGTTCCATTGGTCTATGTGTCTTTTTTTGTATCAGTACCATGCTGTTTGGGTTACTGTAGCCTTGTAGTATAGTTTGAAGTCAGGTAATGTGGTGCCTTCAGCTTTGTTATTTTTGCTTAAGGTTGCCTTGGCTATTTAGGCTCTCTTTTTTTTTTTTTATTCCATATGAATTTTTAAATAGTTTTTTTCTAATTCTGCAAAGAATGTCATTGATAGTTTGACAGGAATAACATTGAGTGTATAGCTTGCTTTAAGCAGTATGGCCATTTTAATGTTACTGATTCTTCCTATCTGTGATCATGGAATGTTTTTCAATTTGTGTGTGTCATCCATCATTTCTTTGAGGAGTGTTTTGCCATTCTTTCTTAGAGAGTTTCATCTCCCTTATTGGCCATTATTCCTAAGTATTTTATTCTTTTTGTGGCAATTATGAATGGGAATGCACTCCTGATTTTGCTCTTGGCTTGGATGTTGTTGGTTTATAGGAATGCTACTGATTTTTATACATTGATTTTGTATCCTAAAACTGCTGAAGGTGTTTATCAGATCAGGGAGCTTTTGGGCAGAGACTATGGGGCTTTCTAAATAAAGAAACAAGTTGTCTGCAAACTTGTTCTTGCTGAGGGGATACACCTGATACATCTGGATTTTTGAGTGGTTTGTGGTTATACAACTGTACTTGCTTATTAATTAACTAATGCTGTTTGCAGATGGAATAAGAGGAAATTCAAAACATTTTAAATATCTTAAATTATTGGATGCTCAGCATGTGAAGCAATTTTATTCCCCCGGCCTTTCTAAAGCAAACCCTGAGGTTTTTTTTGTTTGTTTGTTTTTGAGACAGAGTCTCGCTCTGTTACCAGGCTGGAGTGCAGTGGCACGATCTTGACTCATGGCACCCTCCACCTCCCAGGTTCAAGTGGTTCTCCTGCCTCAGCCTCTGGAATAGCTGGGGCTACAGGCATGTGCCACCAAGCCCAGCTAATTTTTGTATTTTTAGTAGAGATGGTGTTTCACCATGTTGGCCAGAATGGTCTCAATCTCTTGACCTTGTGATCCACCCACCTCGGCCTCCCAAAGAGCTGGGATTACAGGCGTGTGCCACCATACCTGGCCAACCTTGAGTTCTTAATGAATAATTGTTGATTGATTAATGGGAACCAAATATGCAATCTGATTTGAACTTTAATGAATTATTAATAGATGACATTCAAAAAGCTGGTTATAAGTCTTCTAAACCAGTCCTCCCACATTCACAATTTTAGGTAGTTTGTTACTGGTTATATTTTATAGTGCTTAGTTGAAATGAAGACTTTTTTGTCTTTGGGGGTTTTTCTTTTTGTGAGGAGCTACTTAGCATATTTTGTGTTTTCTTTTGCTGTAGTCAGAACAAATGGATACCACTACATCAACTGTCATTTCTCTTTTATCTGAATTCTGCTTATCTAAATGCTTGATTGTAGTGCAGCTTCCTATCTTATTCTTGTTAACAAGATCTGATCCAGTGTCACAGTTACCACCTGTTAGGACACTGGAGCATGAAGCTCAGAGGCACATCTTCCTGCTCTGTGCTTGTGATTTTAGACAACCCTATCTGCAGGTTATTTCCTCGAATGCTAATTGTGTGATACGTTGAAGTCTAAAAGACATGGCAATAAATGCACACATTAATTAATTGGCCAAATGCTCCGTCATTTGGCATTTAAATATATACTTTTTCCTTGTAGAATTGTGAAGCATATTTTTGAATTTTGAGTTCTTTCTCAGGTGAAAAGTTTTCTGAATCAGTTAAAATATTGGCCAGTTCTTGCCACTTCTTTCTTTTTACTGCAACTTGTTAGACAGTAAAGAAATTTAAAATACTGTAGATTGTCAGCCTTCTGCTTCTTACATAATTGCTTAAAACTGACATCTCTACAGCAGCCAGTGTGATACTACAAAAAAAATGTTAAATTGGAAAACAGGAATTCAAGAATTACTGCATGTGATGTTGCTAATTAGGTGAGTCAGCTTGGATCAGGATTCTTTTATTCTCTTGGCTTCATATTCCTTACTTGTAAAATTTGGGGGTTGCACCAGATAATCTCTTAAGGTCACTTCCAATTGGAACATTCTAGGGACATTTAGGTCATTTTCTTGTTTCAACATTGATACCAACCACAAGCTACTGAAATGTTTTTTTGTTTTTTGTTTTTGTTTGTTTGTTTGTTTTGGAGATGGAGTCTCACTCTGTCGCCCAGGCTAGAGTGCAGTGGTGCAATCTCGGCTCACTGCATCCTCCGTCTCCCAGGTTCAAGCGATTCTCCTGCCTCAGCCTCCCAAGTAGCTGAGATTACAGGTGCCCGCCATCACACCCAGCTAATTTTTTGTATTTTTGGTAGAGATGGCATTTCACTGTGTTTGCCAGGATGGTCTCTATCTTCTGACTCATGGTCCACCCTCCTCGGCCTCCCAAAGTGCTAGAATTAAAGGCATAAGCCACCATGCCCAGCTGAAATGTTTATTTTTTTAAATTATGTAAATATATCTAGAAGCATATATTACATATATCACATGTGCACCCAACATGAGATTTATATCAATATTCATATTATCCTTTCTTTACTGGCTATCTTTTAAAAGACTTGGTTGCCAAGTACTTTCTGTACTCCAAAATTCATACTTTTTTTTTTTGAGATGGAGTCTCCCTCTGTTGCCTAGGCTGCAGTGCAGTGGCGCAATCTTGGTTCACTACAACCTTCCCACCCAGGTTCAAGCAATTCTCCTGCCTCAGCCTCCTGAGTAGCTGAGATTAAAAATTTGTACCACCATACCTGGCTCATTTTTGTATTTTCAGTGAAGATAGGGTTTCACCATTTTCGTCAGGCTGGTCTCAAACTCCTGGCCTCAAGTGGTCCACCTGCCTTGGCCTCCCAAAGTGCTGAAATTATAGATGTGAGCCACCACGTTCAGCCTTACAATTCAAACTTCTCTTAAATAGCAGTCTGAAATGTGTCTTTTAAAAGTCCATTTTGTGGCCAGGCACAGTGGCTCATACCTGTAATCCTAGCACTTTGGGAGGCCAAGGTGGGCAGATCATGAAGTCAGGTGTTTGAGAGCAGCCTGGCCAATATGGTGAAACCCCGTCTCTACTAAAAATACAAAAATTAGCCAGGCATGATGGCACGCCTATAGTCCCAGCTACTAGGGAGGCTGAGGCAGAAGAATCACTTGAATCTGGAAGGCAGAGGTTGCAGTGAGCCGAGATCACACCACTGCACTCCAGCCTGGGCGACAAGGTGAGACTGTCTCAAAAAAAAGAAAAAAGAAATTCATTTTGTGACCTTGGATTGCCTTTTAATATAATTTCTAAGCAGCAATTTCTTTCCATTATTATGTTAAGAAATTATTTGAATCTATAGATTCTAGAAAAGACTGATTTTTTTTTTTTAAGCCACATCCTGCTTTATTACAAAGTTAGTAATTGGAGAAATCATTGTTTGACTTACTTTCAAGATGCACAGTAAATTTTTATGATGCAAAAAGAATTTATGAATGCATTCATTCTGTCATTTACTCAGCAATATTCAGTGGAAAAACTATATTTAGCTTCAACTTTTCATCATTTATTTAATGTATTTGTAAATGATGTAGTTTTTTGTCAACCTTAATTAAAAATCTGTCTCCTCCAATAAGTTGATGAGAACACTGTGCACAGCATAGTGAAATACTTTAGGTAAACAATCATGACTATTAAGGTAATTTATATTACATAGGAGTAATCAAATAAAAACCAGGGGCCACATATTTCAGACACTGATGAAAACATTAGAGTGACATTTGGTTAACTGCATCATTTTTACATTAGCAGTCTATATGAGCAAAACATGAGTATCCAGGAGAGGTGGACAAATGACTTGGTTTCTGATAGTTCCAGTTGGCATTTGTTTGTATTAAAATAAATTATTCTTGGCCGAAAGTGTTATTCTATGAGGTAATCATTATGTGAGTTTCTAATTTGGGCCACTAATTCTTATATGTTTCCATTACTTACAGAGAAGAGTCTAGTAACTCTTTTCATATAGGAGGAAAAACACATAATACCACTTGACTACACAAAAAAGAATATTTAAAGCTAAATGAGGATTAGAATGACAGTGAAAAGCATGCCTAGGTTGGGATGTATTTAGGTGTTTAGTGGATTTAACATGATGTCATAAAAAGACTTTCTGTTCAGAAAAAAATTCGAAAAAAGATGCTTTTAATAATGTACAAAAGGCTTATTGGTAGGATTATTTTGATTTTGCATTTTTGTAGAGGATGTTTGGCTACTGCTTGTGTGATTTTTTTTTTTTAACTATCTCCAGAAAATTGCCAAGAAACCTTACAAGTTTTGCACAGAGGCTTATATAGGTTGTTTTTTAAAATCTGTGATAAACTTTAGAGTGACTCTTAAAAATGTAGTCACATCTTCATTTAAACAATTTAATATACTACGGCTCTGTCAATTATTAATCTCTGTGATTAGAGTTTTTATGTGGTGATTGTAGAATTGTAAATTGCTTAAAATAGAATAATTGCTAGATTAAGCACAGTGGTTCACACCTGCAGTGCCAGCTGCTTGAGAGACTTAGGTGGGAGGATCACTTGAGCCAGGGAGGTTGAGGCTGCAGTGAACTGAGAATGCGCCACTGCACTCCAGCCTGGATAACAGAGGGACACCCTGTCTCAAATAATAATAATAATAAAATAATTGCTAACTTGGTGTACTGACGAGCTTCTTTCAAAGTTGTGTCTATTTTCCTGTCCTGTTGGGTTTGCACAGTCATTCATGGGAATGAATAAATGACAGTGTGGAAGTGGGTTTAATGGTTCTGTTGTTTGTCATTCCTATTTAGATTTTATTTTATGTGTTCATGTGAGATCAAGTGGTAGATTCTTAGTTCCGTTACCTATGGAAGTATGCTTATGTTTTCTGCCCTGAATAGTAATGATGGAGTCTGCCTTTTAGACTTAAAAGAATGCTCACATTTGATCCTTACAGAAATACTATGAGGTAGCCAAAGTAGGTGTCCTTTTCTTCATTTTTTTAAAGAAGAAAAATGGATCAAATATGTGCAACTATTGAATAACCAACTATATTAGTCTATTTTCATGCTGCTAACAAATATACCCAAGACTGGGCAATTCACAAAAAGAAAATGGTTTCTTGGACTTAACAGTTCCATGTGGCTTGGGAGGCCTCACAATCATGGCAGAAGGTGAAAAGCACATTTCACATGTTGATAGACAAAAAATAAAAAAAGATTGCACAGGGACATTAAAAACCATCAGGTCTCATGAGACTTACTCAGTATTACAAGAACAGCACAGGAAAGATCTGCCCCCTGATTCAGTTACCTCCCACAACATGTAGGAATTCAAGATTTGATTTGCATGGGGACACAGTCAAACCATATCACCAGCTGAAACTAGAAATCACATCATCCAATATTTATCCAAGGATTTTAATTGTATAATAAATTGACTATAGTTATTTATCTAATTACCAGAATTATAAGGATTACTAAAGTAGAGATTTTAATCCTTTTAAAATGAAAATACAGATAATTCCTTCACATTAAATTATAAATGCATGATTAACAATGCAGTAGATACTTTGATCAAAGTGATTGATCGAAGTGATTATCCAAAGTGATTATCCAGGATTACTCTGTAAAGTAATATATTTTAAAAATTAGCTTGTTAGTTACCACTTAAAGTCCATGCTGCTTATTGGTGAATAACATGTAGCTATATGTCTTTGAATATGTTTGTTAATATTGGTCATGAACTATTAAATTGACTTTTCAAGACATGAAAATGGACAGAGTCCCAGTTTCTTGTTATAATTAACTTTTTGTCCCTCCCTTTGACTCTGATTTTCCAAAGATGGCTGAGTTAATTATACAAATATAGTGAACACAAAACATATTACTTCAAAGAGATATCTCCTTAAAGAACATGGAAATGACTCTCCAGTTTTGAATAAATTCAAATATTGACATTAATCTCCTTGGAATTCCAGTGCTTTAACTTGCAGAGAATTGTTGAATGTAGTATTATTTATAAAATTATATTATTTTGACCATTTTGAAATATGTTTTCATGTATTAAAAAATAAGAGATCAAATGACATAATTATTTATATTATCCAGATTTGTATGGTGTGTTATAAGCTATGCATTATTTTATTTGGTATTTATGACCTTTTAAATAGATGTTCATAGTGTTTTCATTGTGAAGAGTCCATAGCTAGTAAAGTGATAAGAACTGGAACTCTCAGTTTCTGACTCCAAACCCTATTGTCAGTCCACTGTATCTCTGCTATTTAGCTAACAAAAGAAGGTTTATTTAGAATTAATTTACATTTTCTTGGGAAATTTTTCTGATTATGTTTTCTTTTGATTGTTTAAAGTATATAATTATTCCATAGATGTTTTCTGGAAATAAAATTTAGAATTTAAATGTTTTCAGTTAATATCTTCATTTACAGATCTTGCCTTAGTACTTGTAAAGGGCTCATATTGAATCACATTATATGTGTAGCTAAATAGATTTTATTATCTTACTTTAGGTTTGAAAACCATTTATCAAACTTTTTTTTTTTTTGAAGACGGAGTCTTTCTCTGTTGCCCAAGCCAGAATGCAGTGGCGGGGTCTTGGCTTACTGCAACCTCTGCCCCCCGGGTTCAAGCGATTCTCGTGCTCAGCCTCCTGAGTAGCTAGGATTACATGCTCCCGCCACGATGTCCAGCTAGTTTTTGTATTTTTAGTAGAGATGGGGTTTCACCATGTTTACCAGGCTGGTCTCGAACTCCTGACCTCAAGTGATTCACCTACTTCAGCCTCTCAAAGTGCCAGTATTACAAGCATGAGCTACCGTGCCTGATTATAAAATATTTTTATAATTGACCCAGTAATTAGGTCACATATAAATGCCATTTCTGCACATTTATCTGTCAAAAATAATCAAAAAAAAAACTATAATCATGAATATATTATTTGAATATTTGTAATATGGAAATACTGGAAAATATATATCCTCCAAAAGAGTTACCTGTATTATGTACACTATTTGATTAAATTTGATGCAGCTATCAAAAGTGATCACGCTGAAAATTATTTAGCAAAATAAGAAAATGCTTATGCTGCATTGTTGAGCAAAAAAGGTCACCAAATAATAGCTATCAACTATTTTTAAAAATGTGTGTATACAGAAGACTGGATGAGAAGAGAAAAATGAACCACAATGTTGTTAGAATTTTCAGATTTAACTTTACCTTCTGTGTTTCAAATTCTCTGTGTGTTCTTATCCTGATTTTAACGATAAGTTTAAATTTGTTGAAATTTTGTTTGTCAGTTATAATTTGCTAATGTAACAATATGTCTAAGAGATTTCTTTTGGGGATTAACATAGTCTAAAGTCTCCCTGAGTTTATCAGAGAAACCAGACCAAACCCATATTGAGCAACCAAGGGATAGATCCCATTTTATTGATGGTGTCTATTAAGGAAAATATGTTTTAAAAGCGTGGGGAAGTTCATGTTCCCATAGGTACCCCACACTTCAGATGCACATCTAATGGCTGGTAAACTTCCAGTCCCTCTGGCCTGTAACTCTCACCAGCACAAGTTTTCACAAGAGATAAAGGAAGAGTAATGTGAGAGTAGCTATTACAGTGTATTTATTTTGTCCCATTTCTTATGTCAGGAGAAACCTTAACCTGCAAAAAAATAAAAATATGAAAGAGTCAAACATGCATATTATGCAAAAGAGGTTGATTAAGTTCTTTTACCCTCAGAAAAGGTTGGTTTTAGGACACAGTCTAAGGTAATTCTTAGTAATTAACTCTGCCTAAGTATTTTTTAGAGTTCTTCCTAAATGCGTCTCACGGGAGAGTAAAGAACGTAAAATTATAGTAAACCAAATCTTAACCTGTAGAACTCCCCCCAAAACACACACACTCAAATACACACAGAACCTAAAAATAGACTAACTTCAGGTCTTTTTTCTTGTTAATGTGGCAAAGAGTACACAAAATTGGAAAAATAGAATGTTAGTTCCCTGCTGCTGATTCATTTTGAGCATATTCAAGAAAGGAGGAATTATTGAGGAGTGAACAGCAGCCATAAGAGATCACTTATAGACCTTCTGCAAGTTTCCTGTTTGGTGATTCCTACATTGACATAGATTTGCTTAAACAGAAAAGTAGCCCTGTTGTTTATGCAGTAGTATATGTTTGGCATGCACACGCACGCACATGCGTGTGCACACACACACACACACCGTTTTATCGTTATTTAATGTAGGTACATCACTCTTCCTGAGTATAGTGATGAGCCTCACGTACAGTAAGTTTTTTTTTTGTTTGTTTGTTTGTTTTTGTTTTGAGACGGAGTTTCGCTCTTGTTACCCAGGCTGGAGTGCAATGGCGCGGTCTCGGCTCACTGCAACCTCCGCCTCCTGGGCTCAGGCAATTCTCCTGCCTCAGCCTCCTAAGTAGCTGGGATTACAGGCACGCGCCACCACGCCCAGCTAGTTTTTTGTATTTTTAGTAGAGACGGGGTTTCACCATGTTGACCAGGATGGTCTCGATCTCTTGACCTCGTGATCCACCCGCCTCGGCCTCCCAAAGTGCTGGGATTACAGGCTTGAGCCACCGCGCCCGGCCCTACAGTAAGTTTTGATTAGGTACTGGGTACTGTTTTAGCAAGCTCCATAGCTGATTCTAAAGTTCAGCCGGAGAAGAGGATGATTATTCTGGGTAACAGCTTGATCATTTTTGCTTTATAAGTTATAAATCTTGGTTATACTTTTATACTTTTTTCTTCTATTCAATAAGATAAATACACTAATGAAAAACCAGAATAACGAATAAATTTTTAAGTCATTTTTGTATTTGTGCTAACTGTGTGTGGTGATGAATGACATTGGCTCATTGTATGTATTTGGAACACAAAACTTTAGCTAGCTTGAGGTTTCCAAGTAGTGCAAGATATCATTTATAATGTTCTTTTTAAAAATGTAGTGTGGTACAAATTATAGTATCTCCTTTAAGAAGCACTTTCCTCAGTAATAGGGTATGAATATAATGGGGGGGAAACACCCAGATTTAAATGCAATCATTTTATTTCTACAAATTCAAGAAAACCTTTGCTTCGTAAGTCATAGCAGAGTTATAGTTTCTCTTTCTTGCTTAACTTCAAAATAAAGTGCTGCTTTTAGTATTTGTGAAAGGATACTTCAACAATTAAAAACTGTTTCCTTGAAGCTTGAAGAGCATGAAGTATTAAAAGGACATTCTGTGTTTTAGATGGCCCTCTTGTGGTAAAAGGGTCAAACTATCCCGAATGAAGACCGCTTTTAAATAGTAAGAGTCAAAATCGCGCAGATGAATGAGAAATAATCAGTTTTTTCTTTTTCCTTAAGAGCTCCATGGCAAAATCAACAGAATTAGCAAATACTAAACAAACAGACAATAACAAAACCAATATTTTTTTTACTGGTTGATATAGCTACCAAGTGAATCTCTAAAGAGATAAAAAAATAACTCCTCAAAACATTTTCATAAAAAGCTATCATTTTTTATTTTTTGTATATTTCACTTGGAAATAATTTTATATTTACAGAAAAGTTGCACAAATGGAGCCAAGAGTTTCTAGCTACCCTTCACTGAGCTAAATAGTAATATCATATATAACTGTGGAATCTCATAAGACCAGAAAAAATAGCATTGATATACTGCTGTTTAGCTAATCTACAGACTTTAATAAATTTTACCAGTTGTCCTCCCAATGTTCTTTCTCTGACTCCAAGCTCCTCCAGTTTGTGATAGTATCTCAATCTGTCTTGCATGACCTTGAGACTTTGGAAGAGTACTAGTCGGTTATTATATAAAGTATCTTTCCATTCACTTCGTCTGATGTTTCCTCTTGATTAAATTCAGGCAGTAATACAACTACTGTGATTGTGTGTCCTTCTCATTGTATCATATCAGTAGGTACACAATGTCATTATGTCTCATTGGTGATGTTAATTTTGATCACTCGGTTAAAGTGATGTCTGTCATGTTTCTTTACTTTGAAGTTACTGTTTTTCCCTTTGCAATTAATAAGTATGTCAACACCACTTCAGATTGTATTTTTACCATAATTAATGTTATAAATGCATTTTCTTTCTTATGGACATTTATACTGAAATGGAGTTATAATTTGTAACTAATCTAGGAAAGGCTAAAGTTACATTGTTGCATTGTTTGAAAATCATTTTCCCCCTTTCATCTATAGCCTTCTATCCTTGTCTTGCACTTAAAGTCTCTAAAGTCTTCAGAAAGCTTCTACTTGTTCATGTTGACTAAACCTCATGTACTTAATGACCTCATAGGTATGTCGAGAGTACCAGCGTGGCAATTGCAACAGAGGAGAAAATGATTGTCGGTTTGCTCATCCTGCTGACAGCACAATGATTGACACCAATGACAACACAGTCACTGTGTGTATGGATTACATCAAAGGGAGATGCTCTCGGGAAAAGTGCAAATACTTTCATCCCCCTGCACATTTGCAAGCCAAGATCAAGGCTGCCCAATACCAGGTCAACCAGGCTGCAGCTGCACAGGCTGCAGCCACCGCAGCTGCCATGGTGAGTAGAAACATCAGCTCTCTCCTTGTTAGCAGTCAGAAAAGCAAAGTGAGCAACTATATCTGACTACAAGCTATTCATTTATTAAGCTTTTGAAAAAAAAAAAATTGCTGAAGATATGTTTGTTCAGGTATCCCAGACAACATATAAAGAAGTTACTTTCACAGAAGTGAGGGTGACTCCTCAAATGGTTTAGATTGCTCCTACTCTTGGCCTAACTCTTACTCTGTCTTATTCTGGATGTAGGGTTTCTGAAATCTCTGCTTTGTAAAGAACCACCTGTCTCCTTTTCAATTTAACGATATTGCCATTTTCGGTCTTCTTATTTCTGTGTGCCATCTAATCAGCCATTGTTTTCCTTTGGTGTGTTCTTTTGCACATCAAGGCTCTTCTTTACATATATCTTGCTTTTAACAATAACATGATCTGGAACTATTTAGAAGAATTGTTTCAACAAAATTGTTCTTAAAATTAGCTACAGGATTTTGAACAGTACACTATCTAGATTGTCGGAAATAATATTGTGGCATAAACATAATAGTAAAATTAGAGAAGCCTGACTATGCCATTATATAGAAAGGAGAGAGACAGTAGTACTCAAGGAGTTAAAAATTAGATCATTAAGAATAGCTGCTAAACTATATTCTCAAGGTAAATTTTAATGTGATCTAATAGCTGATTTTAATGAGCCCATTCTTTGTTCTTTGCTTAGCTGTTTTAATGTAGTCATTTTTTACCCAAATACATGACTTAAATCAACGAAATATTCATTTTAAAGGTCACTGTGTAGTATTTCATAACACAGTGAAATAGTCATGAGAGAGATCTTTTCTGTGTTTGTTTATGGATACTTGAGCAAAAATACAGAAGGCAGACTCTCTCCTCCTCTCTTCCTTTCACTCTTTTTTTTCTCTTAGAGTATCTTGTTTGTAATTAACTACAAAGAGGAGTTTATCCTCCCAATAACAACTCAGTAGTGCCTTTATTGTGCATGCTTAGTCTTGTTATTCGTTGTATATGGCATTCCGATGATTTGTTTTTTTATTTGTTTTTTCTCACCTACCCAAAAATGCACTGCTGCCCCCATGATGCACCTCTGCTTGCTGTTTATGTTAATGCGCTTGAACCCCACTGGCCCATTGCCATCATGTGCTCGCTGCCTGCTAATTAAGACTCAGTCGGCTGTCAAATCACTGAAGCGACCCCTCGAGGCAACCTTTGACCTGGTACTATGACCTTTCACCTTTTAGCTTGGCATGTAGCTTTATTGTAGATACAAGTTTTTTTTTTTTAATCAACTTTAAAATATATATCCTTTTTTCTGTTATAGAGTTGTAAAGTACAATGAAAAAACTGAGTGTGGTTTCCTGACAAAATTAGTAGAAAGACTATAATCTAAGTACATAGATGGATATCCAGTGAAAGATTCTGAAAGCCCAGCAGCCCACATTCAGTTTAACTACATTGTAGAATGTTCTAAAGAAATAGTTGGAGGACGTAAAGAGTGTATTTTTGAATGTATATTTATGTACCTGTTTGGTTAGCATGGCTTTAGTGGTAGAGTTATTTACATTTTAGTATTTATAGTTCAGTATTTAAGAAAAAATAATTGCATGCTCTGGGACATTTGCATGTCTAGGTAGATCTGGGGGGAGGAGCAGAGTGGGGTTAGTTTTTATTTTATCTGTTTCAGTCACTCTGTACAATTAACTATTAACATTGCTTATACTTGTCAATCCTCATGGAGCTCGCAGTGCGGCTTTTCTTCTTTTCCCAAATCAGTGGCTTCTCACAGAAAGCCTGAAGCATTATGGGACATAAAGCACTTTAACTCATTATAACATGTGCTCTCGTACTAGTGAGATTTTGGTTTGGACAAAAATAATGCTTCCTTTAAAGCTTTTATCTTGCTTTTTTTTTTTTTTTTCCTTAATTTTTTGTTCATTGATTTTTTTTTCCCTCGGGTAGTTAAGTGCTCTGCTGCTTGCTTGCTCATGCTTCCTAACAATTTTAGCCTTCGACTGATTTTTCTTTTTTCTTTTTCTCTTTTTACTGGTATTTGTTTTTTATACTCATTCACTAAACAGGGAATTCCTCAAGCTGTACTTCCCCCATTACCAAAGAGGCCTGCTCTTGAAAAAACCAACGGTGCCACCGCAGTCTTTAACACTGGTATTTTCCAATACCAACAGGCTCTAGCCAACATGCAGTTACAACAGCATACAGCGTTTCTCCCACCAGGTAAGGGGTGGGGTTTCTTAATAAATTAATCTGACAATCCACAGAGAGTCCTACTGTTAGAGCAGATAAACCACACCCCAAGTTCGTTTGTATTTATAGATGAGGTGTCAGGTAAGGTGCTCAATGATGGAAACTTATCTAAGGTATCTCATGTGGTTTTCCTTAAAAACTAAAGATTTTAGCTTAATGAAATATGGTTTAAGGATCAGTGGTATTTTATATATTTATTTGTGTTTGTGTAATTTGGAAATGAAATATGGTTCTCTTTTTTTTCTCCTTCCTCAACATTGTTTATGTCTGTCAAGCTATTTTATACTTTCTTGCTGTAAGACCCCTTTGCCTTCATTATTCCATAGAATTAATTTAAATAATATGAAATGACACTTTGTTTTGATTTTTACTTTTCAGCCATTTTGTTTATAAGATCAAGAATGTAAAAAAACTTTGTGTTCTAGAGCTCTTAAAACGGGCTCTTATTGACATCAATCAGTACCTTGCTTAAAATTATTACTGTTTCTAAGCTAATATTGAAATAGCCCTAAGGCCTCAGCAATGTTTACATTTATTATGGAGTTCTCCATTTGTGGTTTCAGCTCATTTTCAATTTGGTAATGTATACATAATCTGGAATTATTCACACAGATTTCAAAGATTAAAACACAGACTAGCTACTCATTTAATTGCCTGGAAATTTACTCTTTTTATTCACTTTGAATTTATTTCAGAAAATACATATAAACTAATTATTATCTGGAATTTTACTAACCAGAAACATTAATCTCACTTTTCTCTTTATCACTTCACCCTTATTTCCAGAATACCATGATTTTAGAGATCTATTTAATAAAATTATTTTATTAATTAAATTAATGAGCAGATATATATGTCAAAAATCCAGCTCCCAATTTTATATTCAACTATATTGGCAGTATTTACAGTGTATTAGGTTCATAATGCTATAACAGAATGCAAATTTATTTTTGATTCATGAACAAAATAGTAAATTACATCTATGAGTTTTTACTACCAACCATAACATTTTATACAGTGCATCTTTGAAAATCAGCCATCCATATGTAGAATAAATATGAAGTAACATTTAATTAAGTAGGATATTCCACTAGCTGAAATAGCCAGTGCCCCAGACACATGTATAAAATGATATTTGTACTTGTGAAATAGTATCTATCAAGTTACAGTTTGTCCATATTGGAACAAAAATCAAATCATTTTGACCTGTAGTGTATTTGCTGCATTCTGAGGGAAAACTCACACTTCTCTTACATTTTGTAATATTATAACTTTCTTCTCAACATCTGTAGTTTTTCAGAAATTTTCAGACATTAATCTTCTTGATCTTGTGCAAGCTGCTGTGTCCCTAGATTTTCGCTGCTCCCAACAAACAATCCATTAGTTTTTCTGTAGTCAGACGAGCAGACAAGGTTTCAAGGGATTATATGTAACTATCATAATCTCTTTGAAGAAATTAAAACTTATTTTTCCAGTTTATTTTATTGGCTGAAACATTACCATGAGAAATGACAGTCTCGGCTAGACCAATGGTAGTGAGTTATCTCAACTGATTGTTCACAGTCAGTTACAGATTGAACTCTACTCACTCCCCTCTTCTTGCTACCGCAGTTGGCTAGTCTTTAAAAAAAATGATAGTTTCTCTACTAAAGTCTAAAAAAACAAATCTATGCTATTTGAAGAAAGCTGAAATAATCTATTTTATCAAATAGGTTTCACATTAGTTTTTTCAATATTCAAATAACTATAGTTTTTTTTTCTAAATAAGAATAAACATCAGTTGTATGGTACGATGACCCTTATTTGTGATACTAGTATCTCCCTAGAATAGTTTTTTTGTCTGTGGATAGAACCAAAGATGATAGGTAAAGGTCAAATTAGGAAAATAATAAACTCATTCATAAATCAGAATCATACTTGTCTCTCTGTTCTAGGTTAAGCACTGCTAATTTAAACAAAATCTGCATTAATTGAAATATGCTGAAAATATTAAGATATATTATTTATTGCAATGCATTTTGCATCAGAGATATTCCCTTCTTGATCAATATTTCTCAAATATAAGCCAGGCACAGTGGCTCCCTCACCTGTAATACCAGCACTCTGGGAGGTGTCTCACTTGAGGTCAGAAGTTTTAGACCAGCCTGGCCACCAACATGGTGAAACCTTGTCCCTACTAAAAAGGCAAAAACAAGCCCGACATGGTGGCACATGCCTGTAATCCCAGCTACTCGGGTGCCTGAGGCAGGAGAATCACTTGAACCCAGAAGGCAGAGGTTGCAGAAAACTGAGATCATGCCACTGCACTTCAGCCTGGGTGACAGAGCAAGACTCATCTCCAATAAATAAATAAATAAATAAAAGTATCTATGTATATATATACACACACGTGCACGCACACCTACATACACATACATATATTGCTCAAATATAATCAATATAATAGTAACATAAAATAACATTTATTTGCAACTTAGTTTTAATGGCCTGAAGCAGCAGGTTGACCTTTATTAATCACATAATCAGAAGTAGGTAGTGACCATGATTTACAAATATTTTCATTATCTAATATGTACCTGTGTGCAAAAAAATTGACCCTATGGCATGAAAAGGTTAAAATGAATAAATCATCGTTATTTCTGCCCCACCACTTTATCAGACAGTCAGAAAGGAAAAAAGTCTAATGCAGGGAATGTAAATGCAAAAGCCTCAGGGTTCAGGCAGGAAACACAAGTGAAGCAAGAAACAAATTGGGAGCTATGGGATCTGGGAGGCACAGGAGAGCACAGGCTCAGTCTAAAGAGTATTGTCAATGTGCAGGCTTTGCCTTTCTCGCCTCAGAGGATTGTCTGCCTGGGCAGGTTGTACCTGGTGTACTACAAACCCTTTGTAGCACCATTTACATCATACTCTATGTCCCGGGGGCCGCATGCGGCCCCCTGAGGCCATTTATCCGGCCCCCCGCCGCACTTCAGGAAGGGGCACCTCTTTCATTGGTGGTCAGTGAGAGGAGCACAGTATGAGGCGGCCCTCCAACGGTCTGAGGGACAGTGAACTGGCCCCCTGTGTAAAAAGTTTGGGGATGCCTGGTCTATGTAAACCACAGTTGATTATGTATATACCTTTTAGGGTTGGTTATACAAACCCGCACAACCTAACACAGTAGCCCTGATGTACAGTGTTGCTGTGTCTTATGATTTTTTTTCCCCAGATATTCTGGACATCTGTGTGCTTATATGTGAAATTTCTCAATATTTAAATTTCTGCAATTCAGATTTTTAAAAACACCCTTTGAGAACTAAAGGAAATCTTAACTACAAATTCATATATGATCTCATGTCTAATATCTGGGAGAAAAGGAATTTCATTTTCCAAAGTTTGGTTGTTCTGCAGACAAATAATACAGAAGAATTATATGATCAAGGAATTAGATAGTATCATAATATAATAATTTGGAAGGTATACTCTGAAGATTTTATTGGGACTGGGAAGAAAATAGAATTATTTTTTCACAGCTCAAATTTTAGAGATCTGTAGTCTGTTGCTTCAATGATAATGATGATACATAGATCTATTTTATTCAAATTACAGTGAAACATGGTTAGCTAGATTCTTAAAGCAGGTGACTGCATATACGGAGTAGGTTGTTGGCAAAAGATCAGGGTGCAGTGACAAACCAGCCAGCTAGCTAAGAAAAATTACTACATACTTTAAGAACATAATTGGATTTACTATGGACATGACATTCCCCATCTAACCATCATTCAGCCATCTGTCCATTCATCCTCCTGTCATGCTGTCCACCCATCTTCTTTCCTCTCTTTATCCTTGTTTCCTTCCTCCCGTCCTCTGTCCTTCTGTTTTCCATCCATCTGTTCATCCACCATTTATGTATCCACCCATATTTTCATTCATTCAGTAATAAATATTGATTGTATGCCACATAGTATACCGGTATTTATGTGAAGGATTGTAAACTCATGGCCCAAGGGTAGAATCTAGTATCTAGAAATATTTTTGTTTGTTTAAGAGTGTTTACATGAAAACAGTGTAAATCCTTTAGCTAGGACACATACTGTACCCTTTGGTTCCAATCCCTGCAGTTCCCTATTACCTTAGGCCAAGTTGTTTCACACATTTTGTCCAAAAGAGCTACTTTTTATTGAATGGTTGCTCTGGTTCTATGCTACACTGAGTGCTTTGTGCACATTATCTCATTTTTTTTTTTACAACACCCAAAAGGTTGGCATTAATATTTTCATTTTACCAATGAGTAATTTGAAGCCTAATGAGGTACAGTGATTTGTCCCAAGTTAAATGGCTTTTATACAGTTTAGATTTAAGTATAACTTGAAGTCAGGTCAGGCTAACCTGGGTTAGTCTCCCACTATCTATGAGCTTATTACATGAACACCTTAAAAATGATTTGGGAGAGTGGAAGTAGCCCTTACTGATCACCTAACTCCATGGTGTTTTACACCTTCCACCTCATTTAAAGAGTATTAGGTTAAATTCATACTGAAGTTATGTTTTTTTTTTTTCAAATTTAGATATATACTTGTTTTAACCTTCCCCTTTCAGGACTAGATTCATTATTTGTAGATATTATGCATAATATAGAATCTATTTATGTTACGGGTATGAATTTTCACTCACGAAATTAGGGCGTATAAGAAATACCACTTTCCCTTATATAACTTTTTTTCTTGAAATTAAATTAAGTCTAGCTCTGATCTCTAATCTCGATCTCCCTGGGTTGAGAGAAATAACAGGCATTACTGGGAATCCAGGACTCCATCCCCCAGCTGCTGTCTCTCCTGACCTTACTTTGAGTGAGGTCTTGTACAGTCTGGTATTCTCAGACAGGCTATGCATCCTTCATTCTTCAGTCTTCAGTCACCACTGCTCACTGCTGGTAAGATCATTGCCTATGCTTACAAGAGCTCTTGAAGGCAGGTACTCCAAGGGTTCTGTGCTTGCCTTGGTATATAAGCTTCCTTGTCCAATGTACTGCAGGCCCCTGTGCCCTTGAGGACCTGCGCCTGTAGGGCTGTTGTCAAAGAACAGCTACCTACCCAGGTACCTGTGAAACTGCACACTGCCTACCACTTCAATCTTGAGGCATTTTTTCCTCTGCCCTACATCACCATTTTTTCCTACTTACCATCTTCAGAAGCACACCTTTCGTCTCCCTCTCTAACATATCTCCCTCAATCAGGGTTGGCTTATGAGTTGTAACAGTTCTAAAAATACGTTTGCTTTAAACAAATTCTGCTTTGCCTTGTATTACAACCCCACCAAGAATAAGGCAACCAAAGGCCAGGAGACTTTCTTAGGTGGTGGTGTGTAGGTATAGGGTGGGGATAGGTGGAGTTGTGTTTATAGAAAGAAGAGAAACAAAGAGATTTGTCATATTTAGTATCATTAATAAATATAGTAATTCATAATTATGTTTTATAATAAAAATTTTAAAAGTACTGTTTGTTTGGATACCAATTTTGAGAATAATCCAACTGATAGTTAACTTGTAGTCTTAAAATGATATACACTATTTTTAGTAGATCTTAATCAGCTTAACACTTATAATCAACCTAAATAGGCCTGAAGTATTACATCAAAATTCTGACTTCCAACTAAATCTTTATTACAATTCTTTTTCCTCTCTTCTACTTATTTCCCTTCTACTTCAAGTAATTTTAACTATGCATACATGTTATTTGTAAGTTTTTATCCTAGTTTTTCCTACATTTTCATACATATCAATTAAAATTTTTGATTTAAAAAATTGTGCAATTAAAATAACACTTTTTTTAGAAATACACCATTCTGCTCTGCAAATATCTTTGTAGGGAAAATTGGAAATGGACAAATACATTCACTTAAATTTTGCTTTATGCTGCAAATTGAGGAAAAATTTAAATTGGCCATTTGCACATTATTATTAGTAAATCAACCCATGTAAAGATGGAAATTATGGTCATTTCAAAAGTGATTTCTGTTTCTGGTAAGTGGGTCCTACAGCATTGTATTCTCATATTTGTGAGTTACTGCACCCCGGCTAGTATTATCATTGCTGCCTATGTTTATTTGCTGCAAATCCCTCTCAAAACTGTGTGCATTGGTTATAATAGTAATGAGGAAGATAACTCAAAACTAAAATTCAAATCATAAAAGCTTTAGAGTTTTAGAGAGATAGTATAAGGTTAACTCATTTTCAGCATGTGCAGGCTTAATTATGCATGGGATGAAATACAGTAGGCAAATCTCAGCATAATAATAAATAATTGAAATATATAACCTGTACAGTATTTAAACTGGCTTTAATATTCCTTAATTATCACATTATTCTTTTTCATTTGTCATTTCTTTTCCAATTCTCTCACCCTACCATTAAGACAGTAATGATTTTATAAGATGTAGATCTAGTATTAAGTTTTGCTTGTTCTACTGTCTCAAATTATTATAACTTCTTTGTTATTACTGGCTTGTTTCTGTTTGTCTTTCACAAGTCTTTGACTCAGTAGTAGTAGCAGCAAATGACAGGGATCTTCAAGTGTCATAATGCTTGTCAATATAATATTATTCTACCTGATACGATGTGTCCCCAGATTCATTACAGAGTTTAAACATTGATCACTGTGCCCACAGTCTAATTGTGATAACAAACTAATTGCAGCTGTTACAGGGATGCGAGTTAAGTAATCCATGTTTCAGTTGAGTTTCTCAATGGCAGCTTTATTTTATAGGGCCATCTCTGACAAGATTTATTTGGCAGATACTTTTCTAACAAATGTTCATCCCAGATGCTGCTAGTATTTAAACAGGATATGCCAAGTTTTAGATAGAACTATAAAATCCTTTGATATTTTAAAACTTAGAATTCTAAAATAATCCCATAGAAAGAACAGTAGTTCTGCATACAGGAAAGTGCCCCGTACTTGGTAAAATAAGTTAAATTTTCAATATTTACATGTCACAGAGAACAAGGACTATCTATAGATGCACCATTTATTTTTGCTTTTCATGGTTGAACAATTGTCAGCATCAGTGCTAACACCCCATATGTGATGTATGCATCTTCACTATCTCCCACTCAAGGTTTTTATTGAAGTCTAATTAGCAGTTTCTTATGTGTGAAATTTTGTTGAACATTTGCTACTCGCAGAAGTCTTGAAGGTCTAAACCAGCAATGAAAACCACTCTGATTTCCTAGATAACATGAAGTAAAGCAATTTGATACTTATAAGAAATTATATTCCCTCTTAATGCTTTTCCTAGATTTTAATTTCAAACTAAGGAAATGCAGAAATTTCACTTTTTTATGTGTAATTTATTGCTTGGTATCCCTCCAAATACAAATTCTGTATGAATAATCACAACCCCTTCCATGTCTATATGGTTGCTGCTACAATGAACAGCAAAATAAAACAAAAGGAATAAAATAAATGTTGGGTTTCATTATATTTTTAAGTCAGTTTTGTACATTGAGTTATTTAGTATTTAATAATAAATAATATATTTAATAAGTTAGTATGTGCTTGATATAAAGAAAATATTAAGGCATTCATAAGTTAAAGTCAGAAATAGCAAAGCAACCAGATGGTTAGTAATCAGATTAAAACAAAACAGATTATAATAGTATTTTTAAAATAATGAAGTGGATTTAAATTACTTCCAAAATACTTTTGCTTATAGACAACAATTAAGAGAAACAAAGTGTACCAGCACACAGTTAAACTGGCTTTTATTCTTCACTTGAGACTAGTTCTAATTGATCACTGTGCTGTTGTATGATTTGATTGTGCTGACAGTTACATGCCACTGTTCCCATAATAACAATTTTTCTTCTTTGTTCAAATGAATTTTCTAATTACACGTGTGATGGGATGTTTTAATTCTTTTCCCTTTTCAAATCCACCTTCCTGTTGCAATGCATGATGGGCAGGCTCAATATTGTGCATGACACCCGCTACAAGTGTTGGTAGGTGCCAGCTTTGTTTCTTGATTATCTTAAACCTATGATGTACCTCACAGCCCCTCAAAATCCACTGCTAAGTTTAACTTATATCTATTGGGTAAGTCCATTTCCCTTTTACTAACACCTGTCAATTAAATGCCATTTTCTATTTAATTGACATGGACTCACATAAATGTTTTCTTTACACACAACAGTTTCCTTTAGTCACCTTTGGTGGATTTTGATTGGACTATGAGTTCTGGTGTGTAAAAAAAAAAAATTTGTTTCATAAAAGTAATATACTGTATATTTTTATAATGGTAAATGAGAAAAAAAATAGTTTCATTCAAACAGTTAACTGTATATATTAAGTAAATACTTGTACTTTGACTTAGATTTTAAATGTCTGACTATGAACACTATATAAAATTCTTGTTTTTGACTTAGCAAATTAAGCCTGTTTGTGTCAATTTTCTTGATTTGATGGTAACAAGCTTTTTCCCCCCTTTTTTTTCTCTTTCATCCCTCCTCCCCTTCTCTCCTTGGAATGTTGTCCTGCTTTGCGCTGTGATTGCATGTCACTCGCTGGTGATGATGTCCTGTCACATGGCTTATTGCTGTGATAAATACCATGCCCAATTATCTCTTCCATGTTGCCATGGTTTCCATATTGCTACACTCTTCTGTATGTTCGCTTATATGATTTTCCCTCCGAAAGTTCCCATGGTGCACGGTGCTACGCCAGCCACTGTGTCCGCAGCAACAACATCTGCCACAAGTGTTCCCTTCGCTGCAACAGCCACAGCCAACCAGGTTTGCTAATTTACAGCTTTGTTTCTTAAAAAACAACTCTAATAGGGCTCAATCCAACAGCCCTTACGCACGTGGATTTCCCATTGAGGTCAGTGGGAATCGTGTGTACGTGAGGGCTGTAGAGGGTGCTTTAATAAGCATGGGGTTTCAAAGATACCTCTTGTTGGCCTACACATTCTCTCTATGATGAGCAGCAGAATGCTTTTATGCCATTTGTAAGTGCTCCAAAGTTGTCGCAGCTCCATTTCTGAAGCTACTAAAATGATATTTACACAAGCAATTCTCATTGGTTTCAACCAATTGTGCAGGTATTTTGACCAATCAAAAATAGAGACCATTTTAAGGTTTTTATTTAAAACATTTGATATATACAGTTCTCAATATAAATGCATTTGATATTTCTCAGTTCTTGCCCAAATGACTAATAGAAAGTAAAATATTTAAATGTATCACATATGCCACAAATGACCACTCTTGTAAATAGTTTGTTATAAATTCATTATAATCTGAATCATATAATAAGCTGATTCAAAATAAGTCCTTTGTATACAGCATTTCTAAGCTTTTATTCTGAATGCTTTCAGTGAAAAAAAAAATTCTAAGTGCTCTTATTTCTACAATTACCCGGCATAAATGTTGGAGATTTATGAAGAAAAAAAAAAGAAATTAAGTATGACAAATTGACATTCTGTATTCCGTGCAAGTTACAGAGTAACAATTATGTGAGATGCTTTTAAGTGAAAGGGATTTGTTTCATAAATTTAAATCTTATGATATACAGTAATAACTTTAAAATTAAATGATTTAAAATATTTAAAATTTAAAAATTGACATTCACCCAGCGTTTTCTGACTCTACTTAAAAATATTTTCAGAAAATACTGGTTGATTTCAAGTTTTATTTATATGAAGTAGATTTGGGCTTCAATAGAGTTGACAGTGTAAGAAAAAGCCACATTTCAGATAATCCATAGATGAAGATTAAATGTAGCCAAATTAATCTCAAAAGAATCAGTATCAGATAAGAATCAACATGTTCCCCCTTGGGAAGGGAAGACCAATTGAGACATCAATTTGTTGTTATTGCTGTGAGGAGTAGCCACCCTTGTTCCACAATACATCATCCACTGTTGATGAAGAATGTTCAGCTATTAGTATAACCATTAAAAACTTTCAAAATCAAAATACAAAAAAATGAATGTCAAGTTTCAGTGAAGCTTTAAACACTTCTTGGCAAAGAATCATTAATTTCTCAGAAGCTTCTCAGAATAGCCCTGGATTTACGTGAACACATCAGACTCATTTACAAGAATGCTTGATTGTGCATATGTGGCATGTTAGTAAGTAATTTTTGGTAGAACTGTCGTGATGGACTCAATACAATCCATCTACAGTTATAAATCAATGATAAAGAACTCTCATGCGTATACCATATATGACTGTAGAATTGCTGGTGTAAGCAGAACTATAGCAGAGCAAATTTCAACATGCCCTTGGCCACCTGGGTTGTAGGGGACACTTTACTTTTTGCATTGTGCTGTGACCATTTCATGCATAATCTTGGGTCTTCATACTATTTGACAACCAAAAGAAAGAAAAGGGAATGGATATATATATACACACATATATTATATCTACATATACATACATATGTATATGCCTACAGTACATTAGCAATGCTGGAAATAGCTGATGCCACAAAATGCAGCCTGCATGCATGCAGAAGTTTATAGCTGGCCCTTCATCTGCATTGATTGGTGTTGAAGGTCCTTGGTATGTTTCGACAGCCCCATCCTTGATGCTTCTACACTGTTGGGTGCAACATCCTGTCCTGCAGCAGCAGGAAAAATGGTATGAGAAGCTTCATTATGCTTGGAGCACATTTTCGTGCCATTTGCCAATGCTGTAAAATTGTGTAAAAATGTCAGCTGAGAACTGAAAATAAAACAGGGACATATTAATATACACGCCAGACTGTGGATTGTACTATGTTGAATTAAGCCTAAGATGTCTAAATTGAAAAAAACAACAAAATGCCTTTGTGTATGTGATCTCATTATTCTCCCAACAACATTGCTGAAATGGGATTAGTGTCATTTTATAGAAGATGGTTGAGCATAGCGCAATGAGTTGCTTTGCTCAGGGTCACACAGCCATTAAGTAGATCTCTTGGGGTAGGACCCACGCCTTCAGTCCTCCGACACTCTGAATCTGTTGTGCTGCCTCTCTCAGGTTAGCAGCCATTAATTTTGGGTTGAAGAATCAAGCTACAAATTTGAAGTTCTTAACTTTGGGGACTATTGAAATAAGTCAACACTGTGTTGGTTTCTTATTGTATTTTCTCTCAAGTTATCTTGCCCATTTAAAATACAATAAAAGGTACCATCAGGATTCAGAAATATGTTCTGAAGTAAACCTATGCTCTTACCTAGTTCTTTTTAATGACTGCTTTATAATGCTTACCTTGTATTTTTAATTTGGAAAAAAAAGTTAGACACCCGAATTTGAATGAAAATGTTAGAAATTTGGTTGCACAAAAATAGGCGAGACGTTTCCTTATCTAATTTCAGGGTGATTACTAAGTAACTGAAACCACAGGGGTGTGTGTGTGTGTGTGTGTGTGTAGGCCAACAAAAAGGGCTTCTTTCAATTACTGCTCTGCATGAATTTTTGATAGTTTTACTTATTTCCTAAAAACTGGTAACATTTATAGAGTAGCATTTAACATGAAGATTTTAAAAAGTTAGTTGCTACTTTGGCATTTAAGTTTACATTAACTTACTGTTATGTTGACCGGATAAGGACTATCACTTCACAGCTGAATTTCACTTTTCTTTAAAAGTTTAATATTAAAATGTTGTCATCTCTTGATTGTTGGCTTGCTTGCATGGATCATTCATTAAATAATTTTTTATTTGCTAGATACCCATAATATCTGCCGAACATCTGACTAGCCACAAGTATGTTACCCAGATGTAGAATTTTCATCACTAAACAGTAAGTTCATTATGAAATATATAGTTGCATATTTGTGGTGGTTTTTTTTTAAAGATAGCAATTGTATAGTGCACTTAAAATTTTGTAAAATCTCTGAGAAAATATTTATATATAGGTCACAGTTTTATTTTAAATGGATTGTGAGGACATAGTTATAACAAATATGTTAATATCACTTAAATGTACAAAACACCAAGAGAAAGTAATTTTTTTAAATTTCAGATTAGAAATAAACACAAACCTAAAGAAAACATGTGACCAAAAAGTAATTAGAGAGTATAGATCAAGGGTTGGCAAACTTTCTTGCAGGGTCAGACAGTAAGTATTTTTGCTGTGTGGGCCATATGGTTTCTGTTGCAGCTACTCTACTCTGCCGTTGTATCATTAAAGCAGCCAGAGACCACATGTAAATAAATGGGTGTGGCTGTGTTCCAATAAAACTGTATTTACAAAAACAGGCAGTAGATCACATTTGGCCCACAGGCAGTAGTTTGGCTGAGTCCTGGTGTCGATCATCACTTACTATTTTTTTTTTTATTCTTTGGCTAAACCTTAAATGAGACTATGTACTCATTTCATCCCATGCATCACCATACACAGGGGCATTAGAATATAATGAGTTTGGCTAAGCATGGTGGCTCATGATTGCAATACAAGCACTTTGGGAGGCTGAGGTGGGTGGATTGGTTGAGCCCAGGTGTTTGAGACTATCCTGGGCAACATGGTGAAACCCTGTCCTACAGAAAATACAAAAGAAAATCAGCTAGGTGTGGTGGCACGTTCCTATAGTTCCAGCTACTATGGAGGCTAAGGTGGGAGGATCAGTTGAGCCCAGGAGGTGAGGCTACAATGAGCCATGATTGCACCATGCTGTACTCCAGCCTGGCAACAGAGCAAGACCTGTCTCAAAAAAAAAAAAAAAAAATGTAATGAGTCTGACTTGAAAGAAATATGTATACATCACATATGTGTACACACAAATCTCCATATTCATATGAATCTTAGGTGCTTTAGTTACCTCAGAAGATTATATAATTCTGAATGGTTTAAAAGTCTTGTATTTTGTCTTTAAAAAGTCTCGTATTTTGCCTTTAAAATACTGTCTTAAATACTTACAAAGGTGCCCATTTTTCATCCATAGGAGTATGTTTTGTCCAGTAGGCATGTATTCAAGTTATAGCATGTGCTCAGATGCTTGTTAGGTACTGATTTTTGTATTTAGAGAGAGACATTACATTTAAAACTGAAATTGGTTAAGATGGGTGACCATTTTCTGTTGCTTCCTTTCATTTATTTATTTGTTTATTAACATATTTACAAATGAGTTTTTGGTGCTACTTTGTGTTAGTTATCATGGCAAGGAGATAAAGATGAATAGACAATAAGATAAAGATGTAAGGAATGTCAAGATAATGCATTAAAATAAGAGAGGTTTGGAGCAAAGATGAAGGAGCAGCTATTCCCAACAGGATCTGCAAACAATGGAATTTGGATAATGAAGGTGATGTTCTAAAAAGAATGAAGGTGTAAAGGCCTTGTAGAAGAAGGACAGTGTGCCAAGTCAGGAGACAATGGTGGCCGAGAACCAACTCAGAAACTCTTGTGATGATAAAAGCTGACCAAAGTCAGAGCCCATGCAAAAGGAGGATAGGCAGAATTCGAGAGCCCCTTAAGAAAGAAATTATAGACTCAGTCAGAGAAGTACTCCAAAGACATGCTGCAATCACAAATTGTTAAAATTTATTTTTGTCTATTTCGTAAGCCTTCTCAAAGCAGTTCTGATAAAAAGATTCATGATTCTGAACAATAGCCACATTTTTAGAAGAAGCAGCGTTACTTTGTAGTGTTGTAGGTCTAGAAGAAAGTTTATTTGACATGCTAAAAAAATCTGGGTTTCAAGCTCTTATAGTCAATTAGGTGTGTTTGGTATGTATATATTTAACTGTATTCTATTTCTTAGCAATAATCCAGGTTGAAAAAAGATTCCCACAGTAATTAGCAAACCAGTAGGTTTGTCTGTATCGAAGCTCAAGCTCTTAGTGTTCTGTTCATTTAACAAATGATTGTTCATCTTCATAAGGAGTCGCAACGTTTAAACTGGTTTTAAGTCACTAGATGGTGATTGCTTTCATTTTCAAGGTTGTATTTTGAAGCTTACTTTTAATATATGTAAAGATTCCCTGATGGGAACAAATTTCATGTAAAAACGAACTGTTAATTCACAAGTACATTGTACTATCTATTAAAACTTAATTCATAAGTGATAATTCCATAATTCATAAAGGATTTTTATTTTCTTAGCTTTAGGAGAAAAAAGCTTGACAAACTGAATTATCCAAAGCCATCACTTAAAGTATCATTATTTTTTTTTTTCAAACATGTACTCTGCTAATCAAGCACCCAAATAGAATCTTGTTTAATAGAATGTATTACATGAATTTTCCTTTTGCAGACCAGACCTTTGCCCTTGAAACCTTATTAAACTTCAGAAAAGAAGTTTAAATTTTGCCTTACAACAGTGATGCTACAAAAGATCTTGATATATTATGCCCCTTGATTCTGCAAAAGTATTTTATACTTTGAGCTTAGGATTGGTAAAATTTTTAGCACATTCTACAGTTTTATTAGATTGTACATGTTATTTCATTCATATAGAGATGATAGACAAATTTTGATCAGCCTGCACTTGTGAAATGGTTTTTGTTTTTATATGAAGATATAACTTGTGCATATACTGGTTAATCAGAAAGAAAATTTTCATGTTAAATGTATATTAGAAATTGCTTTTAGATATTATCTGTTTTAACAAATATTATCTCTTTTTCCCTTGTAGATCATGCTAAAGAGGAAAGGACAGTGTGCTTGGTTAGAGTAAAGGACGAGGTCATTAGCCATATTGTATATATCGTCAAGCAACACACACAAAAGTCCCTCAGCCACAAGACATCCACATATTGCATGTTAACCAGAAGAAAAGACAACATGGAAATCCACTGCACACTGTTGCCTATACACTTTGTACATTTAATTGATATTTGTGCTGAGGTGATATTCCTGTCCGAAAGAACAACATTGTCTTTCTTTTCTAGCACAGAGTTATGCATTAAAAGATGCATACCTAATTAGTTTCCTATATATTCATGCCATCTTGAAAAGACAGACTATGGTGTAACCATGATTCTATTATGTATTGGTA
Organism: Saimiri boliviensis; assembly: GCF_048565385.1. Lineage (NCBI taxonomy): Eukaryota > Metazoa > Chordata > Mammalia > Primates > Cebidae > Saimiri > Saimiri boliviensis. The sequence goes on from NC_133457.1 coordinate 16,327,748, forward strand.
CGTCTGTAGACCAAGATATAATTTTTTAAAAATAAGTTTATTTCTTTCAAGGTTTACAAATAACAAAGGTGCACCTTGTATTTAAAATTGCCATTATAGGTGAGAGCGTGCATGCACAGTCATTTTTGTTTAAGAGTAATATTTTTAATGTAATAGATTGTAACACGTGGTGAGGGAGGGATCTGACAGAGATGAATGTGCCAAGCAAAACCACAACTGTGTATATTTTAAAGCACATCATGGCTTTAAGTACCATGTTGTTAAGGATTCTCATGAAGTGCCATAGACTGTACATCAAATTAGAGTATTATTTCTTCAGTGTTACTGTTTTCAGAGCCACATTTTGTTGCATATTTGCTAGTTCTAATCAGTCAAAGGGCACCATTCTTTTTGTTTGTTTGTTTGTTTTGAAACCAAAGCTGTCTCAGAAATGGCCAATTTAACTTTACAGTAACAATAGACAGCACAACACAAACTCTCAATAAAGATAAACTCACACATACTGGATATATATATAATAGATATATGTAAAATTATTTTAAAGCATTGTAGTTAATATTTATGCATACTATACTGTATAACATGTTATTCAAAAGGGATTGCCATTTCTGAGACACAATAACAAAAAAAAAATGTTTGAGGAAATTATTTTGCTTCTATTTATAGCCTTTGTCAAAAGTCAAAAGACTATAAATGCTTTGCAGAAATGGTTTCACATTTGCTTAAATGCTTCATCACAGTCACATTCAAAATAGTGACTCTAAACAAAGAAGAAAGCAGTACTGTCATCAGATGCATGATCAACCAAAACACGAAAATGGGAAATGTTTAATTAACCTAGTAATTGGGTGGGTTAAGTACATGGGTGAATTTTATATGTGATTTTTTTTGTTTTGTTTTGTTTTGTTCAGATTAACTGCTTATAGCCTTAGAAAGCCTTTACAAAATTTTAAAAAAATAGATGTGCATTCAGTTTTTAAGAATGGATTCATCCAAAGGAATTCCTTTTTTTGAGGTTTGGATGTTGCAGCTAGTAAAGGATATTTTTGCTCTGTTCAGCAGTTCTAAAAATTGCTGAAGTAGGGGCCAGGTCACTGGTAGTTATAGTATGGAATGGGAGAAGTGAAAGTTCAGTTATAGAACTTTCCATACTTCCAAGTTTACTGCAAGTTTTTATGCTTGAGAGAGATGCTTTCTAATATAAGACTGATGTGTTGATTTTACTGATTGTACTGTACATCTATTAAAGCCTTAGATTATTACATTACGGGTTGGAACCCATACCAATGTAATTTCAATCGTGTTAAGAAAGTAATGGTGACTTCACATGTTATTGTAGTTAGTTACATTATAGAATATTACTTATTTTTCTTGTTAAAATGTAGTTTTTCATTTCCTACATTTATTAGATTTTCATTTTCTATTAACAATTGAATACCATTTCAGTTTATAGACTATTGTTTTATTAGATTTTACGGATGAATTTTTCAAAATACAAAAAAAGTAGTGTTTCCTTCATAACATACTCAGTTTTGAATTACATGTAGTGTCATATGAATATTCGTATTGTTAACTAAATGATTTATATTTTACTGATTTAATATTACAGTGTAAGAATGTCAGTCATTGTTAGTTCTTGTCTAGTTTTCATTAAAAGAACAAAGATCTTTTATATGGATATCTTATAAATATATAATCACTGCTAAGTAAGAAGTTAAGTTGTTGCTATCGCAACAATCCTGGCAGACAATTGAGTAATATTTTGATGATTTATTTTGTTTGTAATTAGTTATTATAAGAAGATCTAGATCCTAGATATTAGAATAAAATTTATTTTCTACTGTATCCATTTCAAATGTTAAAATATTGTTTAATATTTTTGAAATCCCTGAATATCAGGCCTTGTTATAAATAAGCTGCATCATCAATAAATAGAACAAGGGACTTTTTGTTGATAATCCAAATACTCAAAGTTTACGTAATGAAAATTATAGCGTGTGTGCAAACTCTTGAGGGTTGATTATGCTGCAATTTAGCATGTTGGGACGTCTAGAGAGAAGGTTGACTTTTTGCACTTCTGTATATAGTCAAAAGAGAGAAACCTGTATAATAGTAAGATCTTATTTTGAATAAAAACGTCTATAATTACAAGGAGTTTTGTTAAGGCGAATACAATGACAGACTGAGCAAAATTGCTTGCAAAAGTGGCACAGAGTTAGCACTCCATACCCCTTCAGACATGTTGCTTTGCTTTCTTGTGGACAGCTTGTAGTTTGCCAGGATTTTTTCAGCTGGAAAGATACGCCGTCCTTTCAAACCCTCATGACTGACAAAAACTCCATGGGGCCAAATCTGCCTGAAGATCATTACCAAAAATAGCAGGTTCTTCTACCATTAAGGTGAAATCATGGATCAGATATTCCTTACATTTTTCAAAACTACTGCATGTTTAAAACTTCAACAAAAAAAAGAAAGAACTATACTAAGAACATATATTATTCAGATCAGTTTCTGCCAATTTCAGTGGTTTATTCACAAAAAAAAAATCTTCAAAACAAATATTGACTTTCACAAAATTTAAATCATAAACAGGCAAACCAAACAGCACACTGTAGCTATAGTTGTTATGTGATTGTTTTTTAATTGCTGTAGGATCCTGTTCTTTCAGCAGGTGAAAAATAAAACGCAGTTCAAATTTCACGGTTTTAATTTTCAACTCAGAAACACTCAAAAATGCAAAATATGATAATGGGCACTTGTTAAATGAATTAGTGTATCCAGCCTTCACTCCAGCTGGTTAATAATGTTGCACTTATCAGCAACCCTGCCACTTTCATCTGCTGAAAGGACAAATGTGCTTGGTTTTACTATTATGTAATCACAACTTACTTTCTGCTTGTAGTTGCTTAAAATTATGTATTTTGTCTTGGGCTGCAATTTGTTTTATGCTTATTTTATTATTACTGCAGTAGTTGACTTTGCTGTATGGAAAAATAAAGTGAAATTGCCCTAATAAAACTTCTCTTTCTTAAGTATATTTGTGTATCTGAGATTGAATACTAAATTATTTTTGCGTATTTCATGTATTCATGCATATGTATCTTTACAAACATATTGATGTATAAATTTGTTATCTGGTTTTAACTGATTGCAACTGCAAGGAAGGCATTTGTTGTCTTTCTCACTAATTATCCTTTGATACTGAGAGGGAGCATCTACATCAGGATATATTGCCATCCTGTACCCAATGTTTTCTGAAAATCTTGCCTTCCCCTGTCTGACACTTTAAGTGCTGATTGAAATCATTATAGGTGTCGGGGTGAAAATCTCAAAAAAAAAAAAAAATCAATTATAGATCACAGACTTTCTATTAAAGAATTGTTATTTGCCTGACTGCTGCCATCAGTTGACTAGCACTGGAAATCAGGCAATCCAAGAGAGATGATGGCACTGTATTTAGACGGACAAAAGAATTTATGCATATGACCTACGAGCCAGGCCATGATATTACTCCTGAGGTGTGTGTGTGTATGTGAATTTCTTAAATGGGATTAAAAATTTGAAGTAGGACCTGGCATCACATATAAGCTTTGGAGTTTCTACAGACAGCCAGTGAATACCAAAGTTTCAACGTGAAGAACATGCATATTTTGTCATTTGGTACTACTTTATGCTGACTGCCATTTGGTATTTGGTCAAGGGTTGCAAATGCTCATTTTTAGGTTGATGCCTTTTTTCCTAAAATGTATTGTAATAAAAATAAGTGCATTATTCATAATCAGTACAGTTCTGTTACTGGTTGAGTTCTAAAGGACAATTCTGTTATTTTCAGAAGGTCCAACTGTTCTGGGTGACACTTGTCAAAAAGAAAAGGTGATGCCTGGAGGTGATTATCTAAAGCAGGAGTTCACAGCCCTTTTTGAGTAATATCAAGGCATCCGGTTCTTTCCAGTTAGTGATAATATTTTGGAAATATTTTCATTGGAAAAAAATACAGTAACCAAAAGCACTTGTAACTTTCACAGTACTTTAAATGAAACTGTATTTTGTTAATTACAACAGCATATATATGCATCTGAAAAATTATTTCAGAAGGAGTTAGTATTACAAAGCCCACTAGGGGTCCTCAGCTCGCAGAATGAGACCCTGTGTTAGAAGTCATTGATTTTTTCATTTGGAGAATAAAGTCATTTGCTAGAGCTATTACTTCATCACAGACCCTTGGTACTCATGGAATTTAAACTTCGGAATGACACTAAAGGTCAGTGATGCAGCAATCTGTCATTTTACTGAGGCATACAGCTGCTTTCATACAAGAACTAGCCACTAAAGCAATGGGCAGACATTGCAGTGGTTGAGGAGGGGCTCAAGAAAGCATCAGTACTTTTAAAAGATCCTCCAGATAATTGGTTCCTATCTGCAGGAATTCTGATTTAATGACTGGAGGAAAGCACTGGGTTAATACATATAAAGAGCTTAGAAAGGTGCTTGGTTTATAGCATTTAATTGATACATGTTAACTATGTTTGCTATTTTATCCATTTTAAAAAATTGCTTATTCTTCAGCTTTTTATCCTAGTTCTTGGATTACACATCCCTTTCAAAATAGCCAGGTACACACTATCTCTATTCATTTGTATTATCTGTAATTCTGTCTTTTCCTGTTTAGCAATGAAACTATCTTGTAATTTACCACCACAACAGGTCCTGCAGTGGCTTCATTTGTAGTATTTCAAAAACAGAATCAGTACGTTTTTATTAACTCCGAAAAAAAAATTTTTCTGTAGTTCTTATTCCAATTTGATATAGTCACAGACAGCAGCCCGTTTAGACCCAATATGAAAGTAAGTATTTAGGCATATCTAAGCTTAACTCTTTGAATCCCCCTTTAAATACTTTAACTGTGTTCAAGATAAAATAATAGAATGAATGCCTCATCATGAAAATGGTACCATTAAATATTTTAAATATTTTTATTTATTAAAATAATACTAGTAACATTTGAGTGGCACTAGTATATTTCTATAAGGTATTTTGTCAGGTTTATTTTGAATGCTTAAATTAGTACTATCTCAATAAACAGAATCTAGTTGTATACTGTACCTGATGCTAGGCTTTGAGATGCAAGGATCAATGGCAAGAACCTCACAGTGCAATGACTAAAACAAAATATATAGAATATGTAATTCCATCTGAATAGACACTGATCTAGTATCTCCCTCCTCCCTCACTAGTTCCAACCTCTTTATACCGCAAAATAATTTAGAATAAAATTAAATAAAAACTACACTCTCGGCCAGGTGCGGTAGCTTATGCCTGTAATTCCAGCACTTTGGGAGGCCAAGGCGGGCAGATCATGAGGCTGAGAGATCGAGACCATCCTGGCCAACATGGTGAAACCCCGTCTCTACTAAAAAATACAAAAATTAGCTGGGTGTGGTTGCAGGTGCCTGTAGTCCCAGCAACTAGGGAGGCTGAGGCAGGAGAATTGCTTGAACCCGGGAGGTGGAGATTGCAGTAGGCTGAGATTGGGCCACTGCACTCCAGCCTGGTGCCTGGTGACAGGGCAAGACTCTGTCTCAAAAAAACACAAACACTACGCTCTCCTCTGGATATAATGATATGACTACCCTATGCAACAATCTTGCATGTTCTTCACTTATACCCCAAAACCTAAAATGCAATAATTAAAAAAAAAAAAAACCTTTTTAAAAAAGTTCCAAGGGTTAAGCAACTTGTGTGATCTCTTAAAAAAAAAAAAAAAAAAAAAAAAAAAAAAAAAAAAAAAAAAAAAAAAAAAAAAAAAAGACTACCCTACTTATCGTGTTACTCTTTTTTCCTTAAAAAGTAACTTGCATATTGAAAAAATATTTTTGAATAAGCATGTTCATTGCAACACTTTTATAATGGCAAAATTCTGATCTCAGGAAATGATTCAATACTTCAGAAATAGTTAAGTATTATAGAGTGTTATATATTTTAAAATGTTATATATCATAGAGTTATATATTTAAAAATGATTTAATCACATAGGAAAGTAATTTTAGTGGTAAGATAATAGGAGATTTTATTTTCACTTTTTGGAGATTTCTAGTTTGTTTAGTAAATATACATTGCATTTTAAATTTCTGTATTTTTTTTAAAAAAAAATTGGATTATTTATATTTTTTCTTAGATCATTTCCTGGTTTAGGTGAGTCAGCTTGTCATCTTCAGAATGTGAAGACATCCTACAAAGCTTCCACTTTACCTATCCTTCTTAGTTGAGAGATTATAGAAAATATCTTGCCAAATCAGTAAATATGTATGTTGTTTTAATAAAAAATAGCAAAAGGATATTAAAACTCCTTTTTTTTTTTTTCCTCGCTGTTGCTGAGGCTGGAATGCAGTGGCACGATCTTGGCTCAATGCACCCTCCACCTCTGGGGTTCAAGTGATTCTCCTGCCTCAGCCTTCTGGGTAGCTGGGATTACAGGCATGTGCAATCATGCCTGGCTAATTTTTGTATTTTTAGTAGAGATGGGGTTTCACCATGTTGTTCAGGCTGGTCTCTAACTGCTGACCTCAGGCTGGTCTCTATGACCTCATGATCTGCCTGCCTTAGCCTCCCAAAGTGCTGGGATTACAGGCTTAAGCTACCACACCCGGCCTTAACTTTTTTTTTTTTTTTTTTTTTTTTTTTTTTTTTTTTTTTTTTGAGACAGGGCCTTGCTCTATTGTCCAGGCTGGAGTGCAGTGGCATAAACATGGCTAACTGTAGTCTCAACCATCTGGACTTAAGCAATCCTCCCACCTCAGCCTCCCAAGTAGCTGAGACTACAGGCCTGCACCACCATACCTGGCTAATTCTTTTAAATTTTTGCAGAGATGGGGTCTTCCTGTTTGCCCAGGTGGGTCTTGAACTCCTGGGCTCCAGCAATCCACCTTGGCCTCTCAAAGTGCTGGGATTACAAGCATGAGCCACTGTGCCTGGCTGCTCCTTTTTTAAAAATTTTGCTTTAAGTTCTGGGATACATGTGCAGAATGTGCAGGTTTGTTATCTAGGTACATGTGCAGTGGTGATTTGCTCCACCTATCAACCCATCATCTGTTTTAAGCCCCATGTGCATTAGGTATTTGTTCTAATACTCTCCCCCTCCTGTTGCCCCACAACCCCTGAGAGGCCCCTGTGTGTGATGTCCCCCTACCCCGTGCCTATGTGTTCTCCTTAATATGACTACTGATTACTCAATTCCCGCTTATTAATACATGCAGTATTTGATTTTCTGTTCCTGTTAGTTTGCTGAGAATGATGGATTCCAGCTTCATCCATGTCCCTGCAAATCTTAACCTTTGGTCTTAATTCTCTAAAAATGTAACTAGTTTCCATGTGATTAAGTCAGTCTTCTGTCTGTATTTTTAAAATAAATTTCTATTTTAAATTAATTAAACTTTTTGTTTTTAGGATTATCTCATCACCTAACTCTCTAAAAAATACTGAATCACCAGAATCAGTTATTATCTATTATAATTTTATCAAAAGAAGATAACTGTGTGCAAAATGGGAAGATTTGCTAACAGGGTAACTATAATGGCATGGGAGATGAGAGTAACATGTGCTCCAAGAAGGTGACATTTGAGCAGAGACCTTGTTAAAGTAAAGGTGGCATAACTACCTCAGGGCTTACACTTTCCAGCCATCTTTGCTGTTGGATACTGACTCATCCTTCTTGCCAAATTAAATGCCACTGGATCCAGAAGTATTCTTTTCCCTTCTTACACTATGAAGCATTATTTCTTGCTTTATTTTTTCATGATGTATTGCTTTTAACTGTATTTCCTTACTCATTTTGTTCTGATATTTCAAATTGTTGTTTACAATTTGGAATTGCTCCAAAGACAGGTACATTCTTGATCAGAGGAACCAGTCATACTCATGTTTATGAAGCACCTAGAGCCTAGCATCAAGTTTTTATTTAGTAGGAACTGGCTGATTGTTTGTATACTTGAATTTTAATTAAATCTGTCCTCTAGCCTTGATGGAAAATGCAGATGAGGAATATTCTCTCACGCTCTACTTTTCAGATTGTGAAAAACAATGTACACACCATATCTGGAAAGGCCGTTTGATTCATTGCCTTCCATTCTTTGTAAAATAGTCGGGAAAAGTGAAGTGGTATTTTCCAGCCCATACTCTCCACCAACCCCCAAAACCCCATACTATACCAGCAAATATAGTAATTTAGAATGTGTTTAATTAAAATTTCCCTCTCTTGAATACAAAGATGTGATTACCTAACTCACTGTCTATGGAGAAAAGGATGTGGGAAGGAATATTCTGGTATGTGTGATATACATTATGAACATTTTCTTACAAAGCATCTGTGGTGAAAGAGAACATACCTTCATGTTCTCTTTGCATCCTTTAAAATACTTCTAATTCCGAACTTGTAAATCTCTTGCCTTGCATTCAGATGCCTTTCCTTACCATCTGCTGAACTGTTTTTATTTATATTTTGGTTTCTTTCCCTCGGCACCTCAAACCTGTACTAATTAGCATCAACAGCAGAGCATAGGAGGAGCATAAGCCATTCACTTGTGAACAAGAGAGAAGAATTGCAGTGGACATTGATTCGTACAGAATATATGCTTACAGTCGAATGCTTTTTAACATATTTATCTTGTTTTAATTAGTTGTGTGTATTTTTCTTTCATCCTGTCCCTTTATATTTTTTCATAGGACTCTAAGCTCTGATCTTTATTTAGGCTGTCTTAGCTCCCAGGAGAACCCTCATTATGAAAATGTGTATTGAACAATTACTTCATTAGATAAGGGGGTCTGAGAAGCCACTCTATTCTCCTACAGTTTTCCCACTTGTTTGCAGCTAATTATCAATCCCTGAATTTTAAACATGAATTTTAGACATGAGTTTTAACATTCATAGTTAATGAGAATTTAAAACTTTGAGAAGCCACTCTATTCTACAATTTCCCACTTGTTTGCAGCTAATTATCAATCCCTGAATTTTAAACCTGAACTTTAGAAGTGAGTTTTAAAATTCATAATAAGAATTTAAAACTTTAAGGAGATTTTATTGGAAAAGTGACTTAAATACATATTAGTTTATTTCCTTCTTTTCTCCCTTCATCCCTCTTCCACCCCTCTTTTCACTCATATTTTTTTCTGTTCTTCCCATAAGAAGTTACAGAAAGCTAATCTGCCAAGCACTGTGGTAGAGAGATCAATCCAAATAAGTCTGTCCTCAATCAATCCAATGAAGAGTAGGCAAGATATATGTGTCAACAACTAGTTAAAATACAAACTGATAATTGATATGCTAAAAAGACTATGCCTAGTGTTATGGGAAAAGAGAAAGGCCATTGATTCCTAAGGAGCAATGGAAGAGAAGGAGCCCAGAAGACAGGTCTATGGCTGTTGGAACACAAATTTCCCCAAATTCACAGTTTTTCCACTGATTTTCAGTGTCATGCAACTTTCTAAAAGCATTATGTTCATAAGGGTAAGGAGAATATTACTATCTGCCTTCTATAATTGCACAGTAACCAGACCTTAAGTTGATTGAGACAAAATGTAATAATCACCTGCATTTTGGTCCCACAAACTTTAATGATACTTTAACTTGAATTGATGGGATGTGTTGGTATAACGTTGATATCTTTTGAAATTTGAAATTCTTTCATTTGCTCTTATCCAGTTCTTACCCACCATATGCATATGTATATGATGGAAATATATAAGAAAAATTATTGAAATACTTGCCTCAATTGCATTTTTTCAAGACTCCAAAAGATAAAATCAGTGTATTAGTTTGTTAGTCTTGTTTCAAAGATGAATAGATAAGGATAGACAAACTAGTTCTTCACAAAATTCAGACCTCAGTTTAGTATTTTTTTTAGACAGTCTTGCTCTGTTACCCAGGCTGGAGTGCAGTGGTGCCATCTTGGCTCATTGCAACCACCTCCTGCGTTATAGCAATTCTCCTACCTCATACTCCCAGATAGCTAGAACTACAGGTGTGTGCCACCACATCCAGCTAATTTTTTGTATGTTTAGTAGAGATGGGGTTTCACCATGTTAGCCAGACTGGTCTCAAACTCCTGACTTCAGGTGATCCACCCACCTCGGCCTCCCAAAGTTCTGGAATTACAAGTGTGAGCCACTGCACTAGTTATTAGTATTACCATTTTAAAAGTTTTCCTCCAGAGTTACTATCAGTAAAAAACAGACTGATTCTAATTTATGTTGTTTTCCTTCTCTTGCTCGCCCTCTGGTGGAGCTTCCTGTAATCCTAAAATGACCAAAACAGCAATGACGGCTTAACTGGTATCATCTCCCAAAATACAAATAACTTTCCCTCTAATGATTCAAAACACTTGAACAAACTAATCAATTATTTTTTATTTTAAGGGTTTCTAAAAATAGTAAATTAATAAATTACTAGAGCGTAACACTGGATTTTACAATAAAAATCTACTGATTACTTTGAGCTGAGTATGTGTTAGCACTAGACATAAGGCGATGAAACGAATAAGGTAATGTTCCTGCTCTGATGGAGGCTGTGGTTGGTTACCTTGGGGAGAAAGGCACAAAGGCGGTAGCATGTAAGACCTAGGAGTATTGAGGGAATAGGGTGTTTGGTGGGGTCTGGCACTAAATCTAGCTTGAGGTGATGTGAGAAGTTCTCCTGGAGGAGGTGCCAACCAGATGAGCAGCTGTACTTAGGAAAAGAGGAGGGAGGGTTATCCCAGGCAGAGGAGGCCAACTTACTAAGGCACAGTGGAAACAAATGAATGGAAGGCATCAACAAATTTGGTATCATTATCACATAAAATGAGAGGCTGAGAGGGCCAAATAAAGGCACTGATGGCATAGACTGGTATGAGATCATGGAGATCTGATGGGCCTCAATAAAGAGTTTTTACTTTCAGGAGGCAGTTATGGACAGATGGATTATTCTTGTTGCTGACACAGGATTTGTGAAGGTAAATTTGCAGGCAAGGAAACCAACTATTGGTTAAGAGGCAACATGGTGGCAAATTGGGATAATAAGTAGAGGGGCAGTATTACTTAGGGCCCTCTAAGAAGTAGAGGCCAAGATGGATAAAAAAAAAATGCAAGAGACTTAGTGTGGAGGGAGCCAGAGAAATTAAAAGGGGATGTCAAACCATCCTATAGACTTGACACCTGTGAAGGAAAGGGCACTATGGGAGAAACATTTTCAAACTGCAGCACAATTCCAGGAAAGCTTCAGCCAGGTCAACAATCTCCAAGCCAAAATAGCTCATTAAAGGAATCCTGATTTTTCCTGCTTTGGGTCTGCATTAATAGGAGTAGGTATTTGCAACACAACAACAAAAGGCAAATAAATTGAATTTATGAAGACTTTCTGGAAATATGTTTTTAAAAAGACTGACACCCCTTTAGGAAAAGGGGCAAGGGGCTTATGCAGGTACTTTATAAAAGAGTATATTCAACACAAGTTAAAAACCAAATGAAATGCCTCTACTCACTCCACCTCAGTTGCCAAGATGAGAAAGTAACGATATCAGATGTTAGCAAAGATGTGAAGTAAATGAAATGCTATACACTGCTGGGTAGAGTTCAAATTGGTAAAACCACATTATAAAATTTTTTGGCGTTGCTGAAGATCTATGACTGTGAGCTAGCAAATCCATTCTTAGATTTATATCCAACAGAAATGCCTGCATATGAACCAAAATACTTAAACAAAAATGCTTATTAAAGCATTAGACTTATCGCAAACAACCCAAAAGTTCACCAGTAATACATTTGCTCAAAAAATGGTTTTATGTGCATACAAATCAGAGCAAAATGCAAAACTAAACTATAGTATTTAAAAATGTGTACTCAGGGGTTAACCAGTAAAAAGGAGCAAGGATGTGGAGTGTAATACCAAAGGGGCAATGAGGGTTTTTTGAAGCATGTTGGCAATGTTCTATTTCTTTATCTGAGTGATGGTTACATGAGTGCTGACCTTTCCATAATACATTAAGCTGCACATTTCTATGTGGTATACTTTTTCTGTTTACTTGTTATATTTTACAATATATATTTTTTAAAGATAAATATTTTCCCCAAAACAATAACTTGTAAAATAAATTTGGAAGAAAATATTAATATTTCCTAACATGTAAGACTTATGCTAGGAAACTAGGAGGTAAATTTTACAGATATCCATTGAAAATATACAATTTTTCTCTGAAAAAAATGAAACAAAATAATTCTCTAAGTTGCAGAATTCTACTGAAAAGTTTCAGTAAATGAAAGATTAGTGTAGAAAGGAATATTTTACATTAGATTATACTTAAAATTTATATGTAACCAAGTGTAGGAAAGTGTATTTTTCTTTAGTTTGACTATTCTTCAAATACCTAATTTGTGAGACAGCAGAAAGTAAACTTAGAAGAATGAACAGAATAATACAAATCACAGCAACAAATCATTTGTCAAAACTGTGTTCTCCATATCCATGAAAAGTGAGGCCTCCAACTAACTTAATTTTTTCTGTAATCCAGAGAACAATAATCATGCTCTTTATGAAACATGGGGTGAAATTAAATTCTTCTTATTCAGAGATATGTATAATGTTTTCCTTTAAAAATATCAAATAGAACCCAAGATGGCCAACTAGGAACAGCTCAGGATTGCAGCTCCCAGTGAAAGCGCAGCGGGTGAGTGGACGCCACATTTCCAGATGGACTTTTTTTTGCCCAAAGACCAGGAGATTCCCAGGCGGAGGAGCCCTGTGGGTCACCAACGTGGCTGTTTTGGCCAGCTTTGCCGGTGCCCTGGCATGGTGGTTCTCCATACAAAATACACTGGTCCGGGTGCCCTTTCAGCTGGCGATTGGAGCCCTGGGAAGGCAGATTGCCCATTTATCTGATTTAAAAAGGAACTGAAACAGGGAGCCAGGCCAGGAGATTCCTGGGCAAAAAAACCGCCACGAATCTCAGCACCACTGTTTCAGCTGGGGCAGTCAGACATCGCAATGGAAATCACACAGATCCTGGCGCCTTTTCAATAGGTGACTAGAACACCTGGGAGAGAGTCAACTATTCAACAACAACAACAACAACAACAACAACAAAAACAGACTCTGAGTCAGGGAGTCAGGTGATCAGGCTCTGCTGGACCCACCCCACACAAAAAACAACAAAAACAGCAACTGAAAACACTCTGGATTGAGAGTTTCACAGCAAGCAGAGCTGAACCCAGGACTGTCCAGCTCTGTGGGAGGGGCATCCGCCATTACCGAGACACTCCACCACTACGGAGTTAGTTCGCCATCGCTGAGGCAGCCCGCTGTTGCCAAGGCAACCTGCCATTACAGAGAGAGCCTGCCATTACAGAGGCAGGCCACCATTGTTGAGACAGTTCTAACTACATACATATAAACAGGACTGCAGGGAAGATCACATGGCAGCTGAGCGGAGCCCACAGCAGCTCAGCAAAGCCTCTGCAGGCAGACAGTGACTAGCATGTCAACACGCTGAGCAGGGCAGCCCTGAAAAAAATAGGCAGCAGCACAACAGAAACTCATAAATAAAGCCCCAACTCCCTGGGACAGAGTACCTGGGGAAAAAAAAAAAAAAAAGGAGTTCATGTGTTCTGCTGCAGCAGACCTAAAAGTACCTGCTCAGCAACTCTGAATGAACGATGGAGCTCACAGCTCAGCACTTGAGCTCCTATAAAGGACACACTGTCTCCTCAAGCAGCTCCCAGACCCCTGTATATCCAGAGACACCTCCTAAAGGAGAGAACAGACTGACATTTGGCAGGTATCCTTCTGGGACAAAGATAGCAGCAGAAGAAACTGGTAGCAACCCTTACTGTTCTGCGGCTGCTGCAGGTGATCCCCAGGCAAGCAGGGCCTGGAGTGGACCTCAGTAGTCCTACAGCAGAGGGGCCAGACTGTTAGAAGGAAAACTAAAAAACAGAAATAACATCATCATCCACAAATTGGAAGTTCACTCAGAGACCCAATCTGAAAGTCAGCAAATACAAAGACAAGTGGATAAATCCACAAACATGGGAAGAAACCAGCACAAAACGGATGAAAACATCTGAAACCAGAACACCTCTCCTCCTGAAAGGGATCACAACTCCTCACCAGCAAGGGAACAAGGCTGGATGGAGAATGAGTGATGAAATGACAGAATCAGACTTCAGAAGGTGGGTAATAAGAAACTTCTGTGAGCTAAAACAACATGTTCTAACCCAATGCAAAGAAACTAAGAACCTTGAGAAAAGACTTGATGAAATGCTAATGAGAATGGACAACATAGAGAGGAATATAAGTGAATTGATAGAGGTGAAAAACACAACATGAGAACTTTGCGAAGCATGCACAAGTTTCAACAGCCGAATTGACCAAACAGAAGAAAAGATATCAGAGGTCAAAGATCAACTCAATGAAATAAAATCAGAAGGCAAGAATAGAGAAAAAAGAGTAAAAAGGAATGAGCAAAGTCTCCAAGAAATGTGGGACTATGTAAAAAGACCTAATCTACGTTTGATAGGTGTACGAGAATGTGACAAAGAGAATGAATCCAAGCTGGAAAATACTCTTCAGGATATTTTCCAGGAAAACTTCCCCAGTCTAGCAATGCAGGCCAATATTCAAGTCCAGGAAATACAGAGAACACCACAAAGATATTCCTTAACAAGAGCAACCCCAAGGCACATAATTGTCAGATTCACCAGAGTTGAAATGAAGGAGCAAATGCTAAGGGCAGCCAGAGAGAAATGTTGGGTTACCCGCAAAGGGAAGCCCATCAGATTCACAGCAGATCTCTCAGCAGAAACCCTACAAGCCAGAAGAGAGTGGGAGCCAATATTCAACATCCTTAAAGAAAAGAACTTTCAACCCAGAATCACATATCTAGCCAAACTAAGCTTCATAAGTGAAGGAAAAATAAAATCCTTTGCAAACAAGCAAGTACTCAGATTTCATCACCACCAAACCTGCTTTACAAGAGCTCCTGAAAGAGACTCTACACATACAAAGGAACAACCAGTACCAGCCACTCCAAAAACATGCCAAATGGTAAAGTGCATCAACACAATGAAGAATCTGCATCAATGGGCAAAACAGCCAGCTAGCACCAAAATGGCAGGATCAAATTCACACATAACAATATTAACCCTAAATGTAAATGGACTAAATGCCCCAATCAAAAGACACAGATTGGCAAATGGGATAAAAAGTCAAAACCCATCGGTGTGCTGTATCCAGGAAACCCATCTCACATGCAAAGATACACAAAGGCTCAAAATAAAGGGATGGAGGAAGATTTACCAAACAAATGAAGAGCAAAAAAAAAGCAGGAGGTGCAATTCTTGTCTCTGATAAAATAGACGTTAAAACAACAAAGATCAAAAGAGACAAAGTACATTACATAATGGTAAAAGGATTAATGCAACAAGAAAAGCTAATGATCCTAAATATATACGCACCCAATACAGGAGCACCCAGATACAGAAGGCAAGTTCTTAATGACTTACAAAGAGACTTAGACTCTCACACAATAATAGTGGGAGACTTTAACACCCCATTGTCATTATTAGACAGATTAACAAGACAGAAAATTAACAAAGATATCCAGGACCTGAACTCAGACCAGGAACAAGCAAACCTAATAGACATTTATAGAACTCTCCACCCCAAATCTACAGAATATACATTCTTCTCAGCACCACATCACATCTACTCTAAAACTGACCACATAATTGGAAGCAAATCACTCCTCAGTAAATGCGAAAGAATGGAAATCATAACAAACAGTCTCTCAGGCCACAGTGCAATCGAGTTAGAGCTCAGAATGCAGAAACTAACTCAGAACCACACAGCTTCATGGAAAATGAACAACTGGCTCTTGCATGTTGACTGGATAAACAATGAAATGAAGGCAGAAATTAAGATGTTCTTTGAAACCAACGAGAACAAAGACACAACATACCAGAATCTCTGGGACACGTTTAAAGCAGTCTCTAGAGGAAAATATATAGCAATTAAGTGCCCACATGAGAAGGAAGGAGATAGAAAATTGACACCCTATCATCAAAATTGAAAGAGCTAGAGGAGCAAGATCAAAAAAACTCAAAACCTAGCAGAAGACAAGAAATAACTAAGATCAGAGCAGAACGGAAGGAGACAGAGACACAAAAAAACCCTTCAAAAAAATAAATAAATCCAGGAGCTGGATTTTCGAAAAGATCAACAAAATAGACAGACCACTAGCCATATTAATAAAAAAGAAGAGAGAATAACCAAATTGATGCAATAAAAAACGATAAAGGGGATATCACCACAGATTCCACAGAAATTCAAACCATCATCAGAGATTATTACAAAAAACTCTATGCACATAAACTAGTAAACCTGGAAGAAATGGATAAATTCCTGGATACTTGCCTCCTTTCAAGCCTAAACCAAAAAGAAGTCAAAACCCTGAATAGACCAATAACAAGGTCTGAAGTTGAGGCAGCAATTAAGAGCTTACTGCCCCAAAAAAAGCCCAAGTCCAGATGGGTTCACAGCCAAATTCTACCAGACATACAAAGAGGAGCTGGTACCATTCCTTCTGAAACTATTCCAAATAATTCAAAAAGAGGGAATCCTTCCCAAATCATTTTATGAGACCAACATCATCCTGATACCAAAACCCGACAGAGACTCAACAAGAACAGAAAACTTCAGGCCAATATCCACAATGAACATAGATGCAAAAATCTTCAATAAAATACTGGCAAGCCGATTGCAACAGCACATCAAAAAGCTTATCCACCATGATCAAGTAGGCTTCATCCCAGGGATGCAAGGCTGGTTCAAAATACACAAGTCTATAAACGTAATTCACCACATAAACAGAACCAAAGACAAACACCACATGATTATCTCAATTGATGCAGAGAAGGCCTTTGACAAAATTCAACAGCCTTTTATGCTAAAAACTCTCAATAAACTAGGTATTGACGGAACGTATCTCAAAATAATAAAAGCTATTTACAACAAACCAACAGCCAATATCATACTGAATGGGCAAAAACTGGAAGCATTCCCTTTGAAATCTAGCACTAGACAAGGATGCCCTCTCTCACCACTCCTATTCAATATAGTACTGGAAGTTCTAGCCAGAGCAATCAGGCAAGAAAAAGAAATAAAGGGGATTCAAATAGGAAAGGAGGAAGTCAAATGGTCTCTATTTGCAGACAACATGATTGTATATCTAGAAGACCCCATTGTCTCAGCCAAAAATCTCCTGAAACAGATAAGCAACTTCAGCAAAGTCCCAGGATACAAAATCAATGTGCAAAAATCACAAGCATTCCTACACACCAATAACAGACTTAAAGAGAGCCAAATCAAGAACGAACTGCCATTCACAATTGAAACAAAAAGAATAAAATACCTAGGAATACAACTAACAAGAAACGTAAAGAACCTCTTCAAGGAGAAGTACAAGCCACTGCTCAACGAAATAAGAGAGGATACAAACAGATGGAGAAACATTCCATGTTCATGGTTAGGAAGAATCAATATCGTAAAAATGGCCATACTGCCCAAAGTAATTTACAGATTCTACACTATCCTCATCAAGCTACCAATGACCTTCTTCAAAGAATTGGAAAAAAAACACCTTAAACTTCATATGGAACCAATAGAGAGCCCACATAGCCAAGTGAATTCTAAGCAAAAAGAACAAAGCAGGAGGCATCACACTACTGGACTTCAAACTATACTACAAGGCTACAGTAATTAAAACAGCATGGTACTGGTATCAAAACAGAGATATCGACCAATGGAATAGAACAGAGGCCTCGAAGGAAACACAACATATCTACAACCATCCGATCTTTGACAAACCTGACAAAAACAAGCAATGGGGAAAGGATTCCCTGTTTAATAAACGGTGTTGGGAAAACTGGCTAGCCATGTGCAGAAAGCAGAAACTGGATCCCTTCCTGACACCTTACACTGAAATTAACTCCAGATGGATTACAGACTTAAACATAAGACCTAACACCATAAACCCTAGAAGAAAATCTAGGCAAAACCATTCAGGACATAGGCGTAGGCAAGACTTGATGACCAAAACACCAAAAGCATTGGCAACAAAAGCCAAAATAGACAAATGAGACCTAATCAAACTCCACAGCTTCTGCATGGCAAAAGAAACAGTCATTAGAGTGAATCGGCAACCAACAGAATGGGAAAATTTTTTGCGGTCTACCCATCAAACAAAGGGCTGACATCCAAAATTTACGAAGAACTAAAACAGATTTACAAGAAAAAAACAAGCCCATTCAAAAGTGGGCAAAGGATATGAACAGACACTTTACAAAAGAAGACATACATGAGGCCAACAAACATATGAAAAAATGCTAATCATCACTGGTCATTAGAGAAATGCAAATCAAAACTACATTGAGATACCATCTCACGCCAGTTAGAATGGCGATCATTAAAAAATCTAGAGACAACAGATGCTGGAGAGGATGTGGAGAAATAGGAACACTTTTACACTGTTGGTGGGAGTGTAAATTAGTTCAACCATTGTGGAAGACAGTGTGGCAATTCCTCAAGGACCTAGAAACAGAAATTCCATTAGAACCAGCAATCCCATTACTGGGTATATATCCAAAGGATTATAAATCATTCTACTATAAGGACATATGCACATGAATGTTCATTGCAGCACTGTTTACAATAGCAAAGACCTGGAACCAACCCAAATGCCCATCGATGATAGACTGGACAGGCAAAATGTGGCACATATACACCATGGAATATTATGCAGTCATCAAAAACGATGAGTTCGTGTCCTTTGTAGGGACATGGATGAACCTGGAAACCATCATTCTCAGCAAACTGACACAAGAGCAGAAAATCAAACACTGCATGTTCTCACTCATAGGCAGGTGTTGAACACTGAGAACACATGGACACAGGGAGGGAAGCACTATACACTGGGGTCTGTTGGGAGGAAATAAGGGAGGGACAGCGGGGCGTGGGGAGTTGGGGAGAGATAGCATGGAGAGAAATGCCAGATATAGCTGAAGGGGAGGAAGGCAGCAAATCACACTGCCATGTGTGTACCTATATAACTATCTTGCATGTTCTTCACATGTACCCCAAAACCTTAAATACAATTAAAAAAATAAAAATTTAAAGAAATAAACTCTGTTATAAAATATATATATATATCAAAAACACTTATTTGGACCACATGCTAAGGCTTCTGTATATAACAATTGGTAATTTATAGTAAAAAAAAAAAAAAAAAAAAAAAAAAAAAAAAAAAAAAAAAAAAAAAAAACTTGTGGCCATGTTTATCTCTAAAAATTTGTTTGCCAAGATTATAGTCTCAATAAAAGAAATGTTTCTTCTTGTTCCTTTGCACTTTTTTTCTGCTTAACCAACTGCAGAAACTTGGGCAATGTGCATTTCCAGCAGATGTCAGTGTTGTCGTTTGATGTAATCTAGATATTCTTCCAAGCCATGAAGATGACCAGAGTACAGTGCAGACTCTTGTGAAATGTGAAAAGGCATTCCGGAGAATTCCATTCTTTGGGGGGATATTTTCTTAAGAAATGCATTGTTATAGGTTAGGAAATAGACGTGGATGTCTTCTGCAGTATTCTCCCATCTCTTTGAGATTTTATTTGTTCTGGTTATACATTAATTACCTGCATTTATTCTTCGTCTTGCTCCAAAAAGTATATTCACTACCTATTACTGTCCCTGAATTTCTTCACAAAACCAAGTGTTTTTTTGGCTTGAAGAATTTCAGTGTGTTTATACAAGAAATTGTATTTAGCATTTACTGGGTATCAAAGAAATAGAACAGTCTAGTTGCCCTAAAGAAATTCTTATAATGATAGAGTTGAGTTCTGTCACAAGGCACTAATAATACACAGAAGAAATAAATGTAAGGCATTTAGTGTGGTGTGTGGCACATAGTAAATCCTCAGAATGTTAGCTATTATTAATAGCTATTTTAGCTCATTAGGAATAATAAAGAAACATATTTAAAAAGTTGGCACTGAGTAGAGGTACTCAGATTTTAATTGGGAAATAAGTGAATTGATTAATTTTTTTCTACCAGTAACTCACTAAGGTTTTGTTTGTATGAAAACTGCTCTATCGCTTAGAAAAGAGAACATGTCAAAACAGCCATTTCAAACAGTTGTCCCTTCTGTGCGTCATGCTGGTTAGTTTATATTATGTTCACATATTATTAATGAAGGACCAACTCAGGTTCATGAGTATCTAAGAGAGAGAAGGGCTTAAAGAGCAAAATTTGAGAAAAACCTTCAATCCAATAACAATTGGGCTAGTTTCCTGTCATCTTGTTCCTGTGCACCTTTTTTTTTTTTTTTTTTTGAGACGGAGTTTCGCTCTTGTTGCCCAGGCTGGAGTGCAATGGCGCGATCTCGGCTCACCGCAACCTCCGCCTCCTGGGTTCAGGCAATTCTCCTGCCTCAGCCTCCTGAGTAGCTGGGATTACAGGCACACGCCACCATGCCCAGCTAATTTTCAGTATTTTTAGTAGAGACGGGGTTTCACCATGTTGACCAGGATGGTCTCGATCTCTTGACCTCGTGATCCACCCGCCTCGGCCTCCCAAAGTGCTGGGATTACAGGCTTGAGCCACCGCGCCCGGCCTCCTGTGTACTTTTTAAAAAATTTTTATTTATTTATTTGTTTTAGATGGAGTCTCACTCTGTCCCCCAGAGTAATCTTGGCTCACTGTAGTCTCTGCCTCCCAGGTTCTATAGATTCTCCCGCCTCAGCCTCCCAGGTAGCTGGGATTACAGGTGCATGCCACTATGTTTGGCTAATTTTTGTATTTTTAGCAGAGACAGAATTTCACCATATTGGTCAGGCTGGTCTCGAACTTCTGACCTCAGGTGATCCACCCACCTCAACCTCCCAAAGTGCTGGGATTATAGGCATGAGCCACCATGCCCGGCGTTTTTTTTTTTTTTTTTTTTTTTTTTTTTTCCATTTTAACCAATTGTAAGAACTGTGGGCAATATACATTTACAACGCTGGGCACATTCCCAACAATAGAGCTCAAGCGAAGAAAATAAGGGAAGACTTTGTCAACACGAGCCTAGACGCCAAAATCACACTTGGAAAGACAGATCACCCAGTAGTCCTGCTTCCCCTCTTCTGAAGAATACTGACTTCTTTCCCAAGAAAAGCTGAGAATAAAATGCTTTGGTTCAGGGAGAGAATGGGAATGATATCTTTAGCTTTCAAGTTTACTGACAATGAGCTCTCCCTCATTGTTAAGCAGGCCAATTATGGGGATTTATTAACATTGGGTTGACTGTATAGCAGTATTTATATTTATTTCACTGAAGTGATGTTATTCAGAAAATATAATGGCATATAAGAGGAACAACAAGGCTTAGAGAAGAAAATCAATTTAGAGCAACTGAGTAGATGTGTCTTACTTTGATTTTCCAGACTACCAAAGTACAAAGATTGACTGAGTTTAATTACTCACAGGAAGAGAGAAATATATCACTTTCTCAAAGCCAAATTTTTATAAGAAGGAAATTTTGTTAAATGAGGTTTTAGATAGGGGCCAGGGAGTTATGTAATTAGGAATATTCTTGCCGGGCGCGGTGGCTCAAGCCTGTAACCCCAGCACTTTGGGAGGCCAAGACGGGTGGATCACAAGGTCAAGAGATCAAGACCATCCTGGTCAACATGGTGAAACCCCGTCTCTACTAAAAATACAAAAAAATTAGCTGGGCATGGTGGTGCGTGCCTGTAATCCCAGCTACTCAGGAGGCTGAGGCAGGAGAATTGCCTGAACCCAGGAGGCGGAGGTTGCAGTGAGCCGAGATCGCGCCATTGCACTCCAGCCTGGGCAACAAGAGCGAAACTCCGTCTCAAAAAAAAAAAAAAGAATATTCTCAACAATTTTGCAGTAATGTTTCTGTCAGTCTTATGTATATTTGATATATAAGGTGATTCTACACAAGTTTTAAACACAACTTTAAATACTTAGATTAGAATTCTTGTTTTTCATAATGAGAGTATATCCTCTTTACTTCTCCTTTTGACTACATACCATCTCCTAGCTATATGAACTTGAATGAGTTACTACCTATGTGTCTTGTACATTCATTTATGTGCAAAATGGAGACTAATATTAGGGATTTTATGGTTGGAAAGGTTTGTATTAATATCTTTAGTGTTATCATGGAAAAACAGAGATGAGGTCCTTTTGGAAATTTTCTAAATTGTTTTTATTTAGTACTTACCTGGATAATCTGGTGACTACATGCCTTGGTATTGATTATTTTGTGTGACATCTCACAGATGTTCCCTAGATTTCTTTTATCTGAATATCTACCTCTCTAGCAAGATTAAAGAAGTTTTCTTGAATTATTCCCTCAAATATTTTCCAGGTGGTTTACTTTTTCTCCTGTCTTGGAAATGCCAATAACTCACAAATTTGGTTGCTTTATGTAATTTCATATTTCTTGAAGACTTTGCTTATTTCTTAAAACTTCTTTTTATTTTTGTGTGACTTAGTTTAAAAAACTGATCTAACTCTGAAATTTTTCCTCTGCTTCGTGTAGTCTATTGATAAAGCTTTCAGTGGCACTTTGAAATTGCTTAAGTGAGTTTCTTAATTCCAAATGTTCTGATTTCTTTTTAAGATGTTTATTCCTTCCTTCATTTTCCGGATTGCTTTAGAAGTTTATTTGTGTTAATTTTCAACCTGATCAAGGATGTCATTGAGCTTTTTTGCAATCCATGCTTTGAATTCTTCATCTGTCATTTCTGAGTTTCCCTTTTGGTTAGGAACCATTGCTAAAGAGCAGAGCAATTCACATTTTTATTCTTCATGGTGCCAGAATACTTATGCTCTTTCCTTCTCATCTGGACATGCTGGCACTTGTAATTTTTGTAATTGTTTTTGTGTGGGTAGGATTTTTTCTTTTTCATTCTTCCTGTATAATGTTGTTATTATTATTATTATTATTATTATATTATTTTTATCTTCCCTTTCCCTCCCTCCCCCTCTTAGGAGTTGTGACTGTAGAGAAAGCTGGGTAGGGTCTTATAGCATTGCTTCCATAGACTTACATACTTCTTTTAGCAATTTTTGTATTGGACTGTGGAGTACAACCTACAGGCCTGCAGATTGCTCTTACAGGTAAGAGCTGGCTGTGGCCAAGGTGGCTATGTATATACTTGATCCTTGTTTAGTGGCAGAAACTCTCCGTTGATTCATGCAATAAGCTGATTTGTCAAATTTATAGTTGTCTGATCTCCCTGCTCAGTACTGGGTGGGGCGTAAAAGGGGCAGAGCTGAAATGGGAAGGTCCATCTACAGACCCTCTGATGTCAGGAATAGACACCAGTGCCAAGGGAGAATCCAGTGAGAACCCACCAAGTCCCTAGAGGTGTGCCTAGATGCAAAGCTGGGAAACCACCTTGGCTCTAAGAGAGATCAGGTATGGCCTAAATTACTAATCCAGGAGAGTAAGTGCTCCAGATGCCTGGAGATCTGCCCGAGCATAGAGCAGAGAGGAGACCCCTGCACCAAGATCTCTGCACAGGAGGGGTGAGGTAACTCGGGCTGCTGAACTAGGCAAGCAGCTGCTCTGAATACCTGGAAATCTCCCTCAGCATATAGCAGAGAGGTCCCCACTGCACATGGATCTTTGCACAGTAAAGACGGGGTGGCTCAGGCTGCTGATCTAGGTGAGCTGGTGCTCAGAATGCCCGGAGATCTGCCTGGACATGGAGTAGCGAGAACTCCATTACAACATGGAAATCATTTTATTTAAATTCTCACAACTGACTTATTGAGACAGGTATTTTTTATCTCTACAAGGGAAATGAAAAAAACTCAGGAACAGAGAGAACATGTACCTTGCCAAATATACCATTAATAATTAAGCAATAATTCAAAATAGGTATTTCTGACTCTAGAGTTCTTAAGAAGATCTTGAATTCTCAAGGCAAAACTCATGAATGGAAATAAGAGATCTGAGTAATATTTTTCTGAAGTCCATGTTTAAAATTCACATTGAGTGAACATAGCTAAAAAGTCATTTTGAAAATTAAGGAGCTTCTGAGAAAGAGAGAATCACTTTTAAAACAGTGTCTAATACATAAGCTTTTCTCTTTCTTTTAAACATTGGTGAGGTTTAAAATCCTGCCCATAGTTGCAGGGTACAAAATAGAGTCTCAGGTGACTGTGAAAGGCATAGATATAGACTAACATAAGTTCCTGCATTGACATGGCTCTAGTCAGAATCAAATCAAGGACAGAAATAGACAGATGAGATAAAACCAAATGCTGATGAAGTCTATACATGAACTTGGCACTGTTAGAGATGGAAAGCCTGAGTATTACTTCTGTCAATTCTGGCACAAGGTAATTAGGCTGGTAAGGGCAAAGTATTATGATCAGATGCACCGGATGGCATTTAATCACATGATGATTAAGAAAAGAGGCATATGGTTTTCATGAGGTGTTAGGTGAGAATATTCAGGGAAGTTATATGTTTAATACATGCCATTCAATAAAGGAACATTCCAACCATTTGGAATGTGGTTTCTTTAGAAAAGATGAAGTTTCAGGCTGGGCATGGTGGCTCACACCTGTAATCCCAGCACTTTAGGATGCCAACATCAGCACTTTAGGGTGACCTCACCTGAGGTCAAGAGTTTGAGAACAGCCTGGCAAACATGGTGAAACCCTGTCTCTACTGAAAACAAGAAAAATTAGCCAGATGTGGTGGTGAACACCCATAATCCCAGCTACTTGGGAGGCTGAGGCAGGAGAATTGCTTGAACCTGGGAAGCAGAAGTTGCAGTGGGCCGAGATCATGCCACTACACTACAGCTTGCGTGACAAGACCAAAACTCCATGTCAAAAAAAGACAAAGAAAAAAAAGAAAGGAATGAAAGAAAACATGAAGTTTCAGAAGGGGCTTTGTTGGGTCATTCTATTTCTAGACAAGGTTCTGAGGTTGAGGTCCTTGGATACACTATCCAAATTAAATCATGATCTCTTAGAGAAATAATTGTCCCTTCTAAAATATAATAAAATTCAACCAGCTCCCTTAGGAGTGGTTAACATCTCATTGCTATATCAATGTTCAGCAGAAGCACAAGGAAGAATTACATTCAGGAAATTATTCTGACAGATTATAGTTTGAGGTCTCGTTAAAGGTTATTAAGGGTTATGTCCTCCAGATGATTTTTCCATCACAGTAGGAACAGATACACCAAACAGCCTGAGTGAGAATGAGCACTGCCATTTTAATTAGCTGAGAAGTGGATTATGAAAACCCAAACAAGGCCACTTGCAGTGACTCATGCCTATAATCCTAGCACTTTAGGAGGCCAAAGCAGGAGAATCGCTTGAGGCCAATAGTTAGATTCCAGCCATGGCAACACAATAAGACCACATCTCTTAATTTTTTTTTTTTTTAATTAGCCAGGCTTGGTGGTGCACACCTGTAGTCCCAGCTACTCAGGAGGCTTAGGCAGAGGATTTCTCAAGCCCAGAAGGTGAAGGTTGCAGTGAAATATGATCACCCCACTGCACTCCAGCCTGGACAACAGAGCAAATCTCTGCCTCTAAAAAACAAAAATTTTAATTTTAAAATGAAAAAACCCAAACAATAATATAATCAATATTCAATAGAGGCAGTGCAAAACATTTTTAAATGATAAAATCTTCATATCATTAAAAAATAGGTTGCCTCAAATATTTCTAGTTAACACACTTTTTCTCTCCACTTACCCCAAATTTTCATCCCACCATCTCTAAGTGAATGAAGACAAGGTAATTCTGTTGTGGCACATTTTAGAAATTACACTGTTATTGAAGATAAGAAATGCATTAACTTTCGTTGTACCAAGAGAAAAGTTATGATTACCCAAGAAAGACCAAATGGCTTATAATCCACTTGCAGAAGCCAAAAGAATGTCAAAATAGAAATGTGTTTCACTGGGAATCTCCTTAAACAAAATCATGAAATAAGCAACAATTCATATTATAATGGATTCTACAAAACAAATTAACTTTGAAAGAAGTATTGACATCATATAATTGTGCCTATAATACTAGAGTAAAGCATAAAAATCCACTAGCGATAGCCACTTTGAAGTTAGAGCCTATAGATAATGAACAGAAACAAAAATCAAGACTGTAGCTAATTGTTTTAAGAGACAGGAGCTAAAGAATAGAGAAGAGTACTTTGCAGGGGGATAATTAGACTTATGGGAGTCAGAATTCAATCTTGTTAATGGTATGAGGCTTTTTATTCTTTTCCCCAATCAATTATTTAAGCCTATTTCAGGAATTTACACAATGAATGCAGTCAAGGTACAGAGATTTTGGAGGACATGAAATTGTCCAGAGATGCACTAAGAGTAATTTAGTCCACACTGGCAAGTTTCCAATGCGTGAGTACTTGTAAAAGTTTTAAAATGGATTTTTTTGTTCCAACTAAAAATCTTTGGAAGACTTACATATTTTAGTGACTTTCAAGACGGATAGAACCTAGCAAATCATCTGGAGACATTTGACACACTACATAGCCATCAAATCTTGGAAACCAAACACAAACATACCAACTATATATTAAGCCCCTGTTACATACCAAGCACCTCTGCTAGATAATTGATAGCAATCTAATTAATCAACAAGAAAATTCTTTGCAATAGTCATGGTGCCATCTTTTCTTGGCATATTAGGTACTAATTAAAATTAACGTTATGAGGATAATGTGGCATCATGGTAAGGATTAGGAAAAAAAGGAGAAAAGCGTGATATAAATTGTATATAGATAGACTGGTTAAGGTTAAATGAAAAAGAGATGACCAGGAAAAAATGATTGCTAGAAAATACAATATGTTAATAATTGTGTTAGAATTATGGAATATGAGATCATTATTCATCTGAAAAATTATTTATTATTTCAATATTATATATTGTAAAAACCAATTTCATTAAAATAGTATGAGTGATTATGGTAGGAGGCGACTATCTTCAATTCTATATAATATTGGCAGTTTGTAGAATAATTTAAAATTTCTGACTTTAGAACATAATTTTTAAATTATGGTGGTTTTTATGTGAACAAAACCACCAAAAAACAAGAACCAAGTGCTACAATTCATCCTAACAGGCATTTATGCTTATTGTTTTTAGAAGTATTTTCAGTCAAATAAATACGTTCTCAATATGAGTCAAATACATGATACAGGACTAATTATATTGCATAATTCATTCAGTAGGTTAAAATTTACTCCAGTTAATATCTTTAATTTCATATGTCCATGGACATTGCTAATTTATTTTTTCAAAGTTTTGGCATAATCTCTTCTCTTGGGGAAGTTCCTTTAGAGGATTAGTCACAATATGAATATTGCTCTATTCTTGCTAAAAAAACAAAAACAAAAACAAACAAACAAAAAAACTTTAAAAAGAGTATAGGGAAAAGTACACAGTCAACCATTACAGCAAGTAGCCAGAGAAGACGGAGCTTCTTTATAGTAACAGAGGAAGCTTGAGACGACAGCAGAGAAAACAATCTACCCAGTGAAATTTAACATTCACTAAGTGTTGCATGCAAGTGCTAAATTTGGTGGACAGAAGAAAAGATGAGCAAGACACAGGTTTTGGTGTCAACCTAAATTACAAACAGACTCTAAAAAGAAATTATATTTGGCCAGATACAGTGGCTCATGCCTGCAATCCTAGCACTTTGGGAGGCTGAGGTGGGCGGATCACATGAAGTCAAGAGTTCGAGACCAGCCTGTCCAACATGGTGAAATCCCATCCCTACTAAAAATATGAAAAATTGGCCAGGCGTGACGGCACATACACCTGTAGTCCCAGCTACTTCAAAGGCTAGGGCAGGAGAATCACTTGAACCTGGGAAGTGGAGGTTGCAGTTAGCCGAGATGGTGCTACTGTACTCCAGCCTGGGCAACAGAGTGAGACTCTGTCTCTAAATAAATAAATAAATATTATGTTTATTTAGAAATAGAGTGTTGCAATGGGAATATACATGCTACAGCAAACTTTGTGCTTATTCAAGTAAGTAAAGGAAAACAAATCTTTCTAAAGAAGAAAATGAAGAGGAGTACATAACTGTTTTGAAATAATTACTCTTGGCTACAAAGATCAATAACAAGGGTGACACCAGTCCAAAGTTGGACAGGCAGTTGCTGAATAGATGTTCTTGCCGAAGTATATATACGTATATATATTTCTTTAAGTATAAAGTATACTTCTTCTACATATATATAAATATGTAAGATTGCAATGGCCTTTGTATAAGGTCTTCGTGGAATCTTTTTCTTTATCAGGTATACAAGCAGGAATTTCTTAATATTAGTGACTTCATTTCGATTCTAAAAATTTTCACCCTAGCAACAAGCATGTACTTTAATAAGGAAGAGAATACATATGAAAACAATGGTAAATATATACAAATCACTAAATTATTTCTTTCAGTTATGCTGAGCCAAAATTCTACAGAAGTGTTTTTTGCAAAGGCCATTTTTATCATTTTGTATTTATTCCTAAATACATAAACAATGTTTGTGCTCATTGTAACAAATCTGGTAAAAGGGGAAGATGATGAACAAAATTACCCACAGATTCTGGCAGTGAACAAAATAGAATAAGAACATTATAGCTATCTTTCCCATTGGCTACAACCAAACACCCTGGACAAAATACCCAAGATAAACAAGCAACTACTCTGAAAATTAATAAATTAATTGGGAAAGACCAAACTTGATAGACAATCTTTATTGGGTGAGTTTCCCAGTGAATTCTCTCCTCTTTTATCTTTGTGATTTGGTCCAAGGGCAGCTCCAGCTTCTGGGCAATTGGTTCAGGTAGCAAATTTCAGAAATAGTCTTTCTGGCTGGAAGAACAGGAAAGGGCTACTCTTGCTTCAATGGCAGCCTAGATTGTGCATAACTGTGCAGCAGCAAAAGTGGCTAAAATGCCAAAAAACAAAACAAGGAGCATCTTTCAAGACAGGGAACTAGGAAAAGGGAGCCCTGGGGGAGTCAGAAAATAGGGGAAAACGTGCAGAAAGGAGAGAGGGAAAATAGGAATGCCTTAATTCTATATATGAACTGACAAAAGTCCTGGGCTCAATCCTGAACTGTTCATATGCGGGATAGACCAAGAGCAGCATAGCAATGGCTTTTAAAATTCAATTGACATTGGAAAGCTCCCCATGCAAGCTAAGACAGAACTCCCACTTTGAACCTAACTAGGTTAATTGCCTGCTGAAACAGCCACGACAAGAGCAGAAAAGCCAACATTCTCCAGTTTATTGTCATAGGACTTAGAGCCTTACAACATACTATCAAAATGTCCGGGATATAATCCCCAAATACTCACTGTACAAAGAACCAGGACACCCTGAGAAACTCTCAAGTGAAAAACCACCAAAAGATCAACAGAATCCCTGAGATAAACCAGATGTCAGTCAGAGAATAACTATGTAATAATAGTTCAGTCATTTGGAGTTCATTGAGACTTGTTCACAGCCTAGCATATGATCTATGTTGGTGACTGTTCCAAGTGTGCTGAAGAAAAATGTTCTTTGTATTTGTCAGTTTAGGGTTCTAAGTTCCCACTGACTGCCATCTTTCTGGATTATTGATCTCACTTTCTTCTTTCTTTGCATGTCTAGCCAATATTTGGATACTGAACACTATATATAATATACTGTAGCAACTCTGGATTCTCTAGTGTTCTTCTGGGTATTTTTCTTTATAATAGCTGGCTAATTTTCCTGGATTCAAACTGTATCCTCACTCTTTCCTGTGGAGTGCAGCAGCTGATAACTGCTTATTGCTCAGAGCATCCAGCTGCTGTTTTTCTTAGCCTTATCCACTAAGAATCTCCACTGTGACTGCATGGCAATCAGCTGAAGACTCAGGCAAAATGTATGTTTACATTGTTTAGCTTGCACATCATGGTTACTCTGCTGCTGGAGAGTTCCCCTTAAATTTACAGATGCTCTACTAGCTTCAGGCTCTTTTCTGTGCTATTTCAAACTAGTAAATGTTTAGGTTTTCCTTGCTAGGTTGAAGTATGAGTTGGGAAATACACCTAGCTAAAAAAAATAAATAAAAAATAAAGCAGCAAACTCACAATCTCTTCTGGTGAATATGTCACTAAAGACTATATGACTCGTTGGCCTGTATTTGCCAGACGCACAGGGCTCTGCTTTGCACATTTGTAATTTACCACTCAGTTGGGAGATTTCTGCAGAACTTAACATGCAGATTTTGGTTCTCACCCCTTCTGTATTTCTCTTGCTCACAGGATTTCCCTTTCAAATATTCAGCTACTCCCCTGGTACTGAGTTATTTCCCCTGCATCTTTGACTTGGTTAGGTGGCTTTTTCTCTTTTTTACAGGTGTTCTTAATGAGAATATCCAGTCATTTCCTAACCTTTGTAAACACAGTTTTTTAAGCATAAAATTTCCTCTGGCTTTTGTTTGTACTTGATATACTTCCTACTACTTCTAAATAGTTATTTTTTAAAATAGTATGTTTAAATGTTGTGTAACTTTTATTTGTGAGGTTTATGATTTCACTTTGCTACCACTATCAGAATTCCACCCAACACCCTCCCAGGTCTTCGATCTGCACTCCCTTCATGGGCAAGTTTTCATAGCTGCCTTTGTTATTGCCTGCTGTAATGCTTTTGAAGCTTTAAGTCTAAATAATCATTTTTAAATGATTCACTGTCCAATAAGTCTTGGAAAGGCCATCTCTCTAGAAGTCAGTAGATCTGCATTTTACTTTTATTTAAATTGAGCAAGTTGTTACTTGACTGCCTGGTATCATTGCTTTCTCTCCTAAAACTTAAGGAATTGGATGAGATATTCAATGACTTATCTGATAAAGTTTCTTTTTCCCATGGCTAAGTCAGTAAACAAGACTTCTACTAATTTATAGGCATAGTGATTGTCTAAGCTAAGTTTTCCTTCTGTTTCCATTTTCCCAGAAGAGAAACTACTGGTCAACCGAGATGTCCCCAGGCGTTGAATGGAGCATTTTATCCATCTGTTGCTCTCTACATCCTGTTCTCAGTTTCAGTGCCAAAATGGTCACCAGCACATTACTCTTGAGGTGATTTTGCAATGTGCTCTAGTTTCCCAACCAGTGTGTCTCATTTTTCTTGCCTAGATTTGCTGTCAGTTTTCTCCATTTCCTAGTATCTCTGCTATCCCTCAACTCTAATTTCCAATTCTTTCTCAGGATTTTAATATCAGGTTGCATTGTTTCTAAATAAAAGAAAAACTATAACTGTCTATTTTGGCCCAGAGTATTTTTACTCTCTGCACAATTCAAAAGATGAATGCTGAGCTGTATTTTCTCTGCCAAATGACAAAGTCAACAAAACAAGAAACGCGTCAAGAAAGCGTCAGGTGTTAGCAAGAGATGGAAAATAACAAGTTGAACAAAGTGTAGGAAGAATTCTACCACAAATGAATACCTCACAAACTATGAATAATAGCTTTTGTTATCTTAATTTTTATGTCAAATGTATGGACAAAGTAATATTTATCTTAAGTCTAGCATGCTTACACTATAGCTGTTATATTTTTCATTTTTTATTTATCAAAAATGTTTAAGTAACTACCATCTGCCATGGAGCAGTGAAGAAAACAAAGTGTTTCTCACCCATTGTTGCCCCCACAAGTCATAGAAAGATGAAAAGGGCTAGTTAGAGTTGACAGTGATCACGGGATTCAGAAGTTAGATAAGGCTTCTAAACAAGACAGCAAAACTGAGTAATTCAGGGATAAACTTCTTTTTAACATGACAATATGAATGATGAAATAGAAAAGGGAAGATGAGAGAATGTTAAATGATTTGTTTTGCTATTCTTCCACTAAATTAACCAAATTGTTTCTAATTAAATTTATTAAAATCCTGTTACATTTCAAAACAAATACCTGCTCATTTTGACAATTCAAACAAGTTTGAAATTACCTTTCACAGTTATATTTAAAAAAACAATTGCTTTGATGTTGCATTATTAGGGAATCAACATCTAATATATTTTCCTTTATTAAATGCACAGCCAGAATATATTAAAATATATTAATCTAGTTAATACAAAATTGATGTACCACATATTTTAAAACTTGTTCACTTGAGTTTATTTGGAATAAACATCGAGATTAATATGTATAAATTTTAGAAATATACAATTACATTTTGTATGAATTTTATAATCAATTTATGAAAGAATTGAGAATATTTATTTAGGAATCTTCCTACATATCTTAAAGCAAATGATATCTTTCAAAGTAGTTAACTGAAAATTTTATTAAAAATTGATCTTCTGCTAGCATTTGTTCTGTAATACTTTGATTTTGGAGATGCTGAATTTCTAAAGCTGGATTTTAAAATTAGAAAATTAAGTCTCTCATAGATTATATAGATATGCCTTGAATCATAGATTGTTTATGTGAACATGGAATTTAATATGAAATATGAGAACACTAGAATTTTTAAAGGATGGGTTGCTTATTTGCTAGTTTATGAGTATTAGGATAGAGATAAGTGGAATCTAAGTCTGTCTTTAAAAATCCTTTATCATCCAATTCTTTTATTTTGCTGGTGGGGATGCAAAGGAGAGATGATAATTTCTTGGTAGTAAGAAAAGGTAGAAAGTTGTAAAAAGAGAAGTATATTTTTGGTAAGAAAATTAGGCTTTTTTAAAATAAGAGAATATGTGTAGGTGATATTTACATAAATGTTCATATTTTGGTCAAGTAAACTTTGATGTTTCTAAACTATCTTTACTATTATCAATAATATGTAATAAACTATCTTAATATTGGTTATATGGACATTAAACAGATATGATGACTATGTTACCACAATTTGAAGGTCTTGTGCACCCAGATTTATACATAATTGTAAATATTATCTATCTTAGTAAAATGCTTAACAGAAATTGCTTTTTTAAAAATACATGCTTTATCCATGGAATAATTTTGGCCTTTAAAAAGCACATATATATGCTTTACTTATCTTTCAATGTTTACATCCCAGTATTTTCTGAACAGTGATAAAAATTCTTGCTGTCAAAAATTCTTGCAGACCAGGAACATGCATTTGTTTCCTATGCCTGCTAAGACCTCGCTTAAAGTAAAGGTAAGATGTGTGATTAAGAATAAACTCATAATAGAAAAGAAGAATTGTGGAGGTTAAGCTATGGGAGGATGTCATCATGAAAGGGAAATTTCACTAAATTTCTCCAAAACAGGAAGAGGATGAAAAATCACAGTTGGAGGAAACAAAGTAAACAAACAGAAACTTGAGGTAGCTTTTGTTCTTAGTGAGCTGTTACCAAAATTTACTCCCATAAAATAAACTCTAGACAAATCTCTAAGGAAACTGAGCAGAGCTTTAGAATAGAGCTAATCTCCACGTAGATTTTATTTTGTCATTTGGCAATGTATTAACCAGGAAATTCAGTGTCACACTAATTCAGTTTGCTGACCTCCACACCCACTTGCCTTGCTCAAGTCAGAATTTCCACTCCAGGGACATCTGTGTAAAAAAAAACAGCTTTATATATATAAACGCACACCATGTACCAAAATTTTTAAAAGGATAGCTCTTTGAAATATCTTCTGATTATTGTACTGGTTTATGGAAATGTAGAGGTCAATTTTAGTAATGTGTATCTTCCCAGAAAAGTAATGTTTTAAAATATAGGTAGATGTAGTTTAATCAAGTAGTCAGTTTTGGTTATTTAAATTTTCTTTGTATCTGTGGTTATTTCCCCATCTTTAAAAATTTTTTAAATTTTTTTATTTGTAATTTTTGTGGGTCCATAGTAGGATGATATGGTTTGGATTTGCGTTCCCACCCAAATCTCATATCAAATTTTGATCCCCAGTGTTGGAGGAGGAGCCTGGTGGGAGGTGATTGGATCATGGGGACAGATTTTTCCCTTGCTCTTCTTGTGTTAGTGAGTGAGGTCTCATGAGATCTGGTTGTTTACAAGTGTGTAGCACCTCCTCCCTCATTCTCTTTCTCCTGCTCTCCCACCATGTAAGACGTGCCTGCTTTCTCTTCACCTTCCTCCATGATTTTTCTGCGGCCTCCCCACCCAAGCCAGTCTTCCTGTATAGCCTGTGGAATTGTGAGTCATTTAAATCTCTTTTCTTTACAAATTATCCAGTCTCTTGTAGTTCTTTTATTTATTAAGGGTTTTTTTGAGATGAAGTCTCCCTCTGTCTTCCAGGCTAGAGTGCAGTAGCACAATCTCAGCTCACTGAAACCTCCACCTCCTGGGTTCAAGTGATTCTCCTGCCCTCAGCCTCCTGAGTAGCTGGGATTACAGGTGCACACCAACATGTCTGGCTAATTTTTGTATTTTTATTGAATATGAACTCTGATGAATATGTGTAAGGGAAAAAGCATAGGAACTGGAGTCAGTAACTTATATTCTAGCCCCATCTTTGCTATAAGACCTGGTTCAGGTCAATCAAGCTCTATGGCACTAGGTTGGAGTTGAACTAAATGAGTTCAAAACTCTACTAAGTAAGCAGCAATATTATGTTATCCTTGATTTTCTGTCTCAGGAATAGGAATATATTTATGCACTTCCAATACTCCTCACGGTCAGTTGCATCATCTGTGATATATATATATATAGAGATGTAATCATATCTATATATGGAGAGATATATGATCTATAGATAGATAGATAGATTAGATAGATAGATAGATAGATAGACAGACAGATAGATATAGGCTGTGTAAAAAAAACAGCTTTATAGATAGTCTTTATAGACAGCTTTATAGATATTCTCTTACTGAGGAAGGAAAGAGAAAAAATATATTTTTTCTTTAATGCTATACAGTGAAGTTTTGTCATATTCTCATATATATATATATATAGAGAGAGAGAGTTTTGCCATATTCTCTCTCTCTATATATATATATATGAGAATATGGCCAAACTTGTCACTTAACCGCAGCAGGGCTGGCTTTGATCTAGTCAGTTACAAGAGTGTATTTTAAGCCCCATTATGATTGGGATTCTCTTACTAAGGAAGGAAAGAGTGAATACTCTCATTACCATACTTAGAAATTACTCTTCTAATCTTCATAGTGCAGGATTAATTCAGGGTCGTTATAACAATCTGAGAGTTCTAAACAACTAAATTTTTAGCAATCAATGAAGTCATTATGTCTAAGATTTAAAGTCTTTTTCCCCCTTCTTGCCAATCATTTGTATTTTTTTCTTAATTGGCTGCTATTTTCAATCAAGTACAATTGCTTTAAAGTGAAGTTAGAGTCACATTCCACTGATTAGAGTTGTCTTCTAATGATTAATGAACCAGTCTGAAATTCACACTGAGCTTATTTGGAACATGATAGCATCATTCAGTAATGAACTTCTGAGAGATTATTTATTTCCCGTTGCCATATTTCTAATCAAGTGCTCATATGCATAATGAATGCTTCAAGAGAAATCAGTTTTTGTCTTGTTTACAAGAAGAGTCATTTTAATGGCAAACCATAAGCATGTTGAGATAAATCGTAGAGTCAAACCCGAAAATGAATTAAAATATTTTAAGAATTCATAAGCCAGTAAAATATCTTTAAAATTCTAACAAAATCACATTAACCCAGATCTGTAAGACCTTGGAATTCATTTAGTTCAACCTACAGTCTAATGTCATGAATATAACAACCAGCAGGTGGTTCTCTAACATCTTGTGGACACCTTTGGAAGTTGAAAACTTATTACTTCTTGTCAGTCCCTTCCAGATGGCACCAATGTTAGAACATTCCTTTATTAAGCAAAGCCACAAAATTTACTTTCCCCATCATCATCTTTAATTTTTTGTCCTCTACAATGCCAGATGCCAGATGTGCTAGGTATTTATTTAGCAAAATAAGTTGCCATCAATACTAACAGCCATATTATGACGAAGTTTCATTTTGGTAAAGGATAGTAAATGGGGTAAAAAGATTACCAAAGAGCTAAACACATAAGGAAAAGAGGATTAAGAGTGACAGATTTGGGAGGGGCAGGGAAGTCTACATTGACAGGCAAAATTTGACAGAGACCTGAGGGAAGTGAGGGTCCTATCTATGCAGATATTTTGCTCTCTGCACACACTTTGGGCAGAGAAAAGAGAAAGTGAAGAGGCCATGGGGGAGGAAGGGAGTTTGGCTGGGTGTGTTTGAGGAATACCAAGAAGACTAGAGTTAGCAGAGCAGAGTGAATGAAGAGAATCTGGTAGGTGATTAAGATAGAGAGACAGGAGAACCAATCCAAGATGGCCGACTAGGAACAGCTCAGGATTGCAGCTCCCAGTGAAAGCGCAGTGGGTGAATGGACACAGCATTTTCAGATGCATTTTTATTGCCCAAAGACCAGGAGATTCCCAGGCAGAGGAGCCCCATGAGTCGCCAGCACGGCTGTTTTGGCTGGTGCAGCTGTTTTGGCCAACGCAGCTATTTTGGCTGGTGCCCTGGCACAGCAGTTCTCCACACAAAATACACTGGTCCAGGTGCCCTTTTAGCTGGCGATTGGAGCCCCGGGAAGGCAGATCACCCATTCATCTGATTTAAAAGGGGACTGAAACAGGGAGCCAGGCCAGGATATTCCTGGGCAAAAAAAACCCGCCACAAATCTCAGCTCCGCTGTTTCAGCCAGCACAGTGAGTCACCACACGGGAAATCGCACAGATCCCAGCACCTTTTTAACAGGTGACTGGAACACCTGGGAGAGAGTCAACCATTCAACAACAACAACAAAAAAAAACAGACTGAGTCAGGGAGTCAGGTGATCAGGCTCGGCTGGTCCCACCCCAACACACACACACACAAACAGCAATTGAAAACGCTCTGGGTTGAGAGTTTCACAGCTAGCACAGCTGAACCTGGGAGGATCCAGCTCTGTGGGGGAGGGGCATCCGCCATTACTGAGACACTACACCTCTATGGAGGTAGTCAGCCATTGCTGAGGCAGCCCGCCGTTGCCGAGGCAACCTGCCATTACAGAGAGAGTCTGCCATTACAGAGGTGGGTCACCATTGCCCAGGCAGTTCTAACTACACACATATAAACAGGACTGCAGGGAAGATCACACGGCAGCTGGGTGGAGCCCACAGCAGCTCAGCAAAGCCTCTGCAGGCAGACAGTGAGTAGGCTGCCTCCTTGCTAGGCAGGGCAGCCCAGAAAAAAAGGCGGCAGCACAATGGAAACTCAGAAATAAAGCCTCAACTCCCTGGGACGGAGCACCTGGGGGAAAAAAAAAAAAAAAAAAAAAGGAGTTTATGAGTTCTGCTGCAGCAGACCTAAACATACCTGACCAGCAACTCTAAATGAACAATGAAGATCACAGCTCAGGACGTGACCTTCTATCAAGGACAGACTGTCTCCTCAAGCGGCTCCCTGACCCTGTATATCCAAAGAGTCACCTCCTAAAGGAGAGAACAGACTGACATTTGGCGGGTATCCTTCTGGGACAAAGATAGCAGAAGAAGAAACTGGTAGCAACCCTTACTGTTCTGCGGCTGCTGCAGGTGATCCCCAGGCAAGCAGGGCCTGAAGAGGACCTCAGCAGTCCTACAGCAGAGGGGCCAGACTGTTAGAAGGAAAACTAAAAAACAGAAATAACATCATCAGCCACAAACTGGAAGTTCACTCAGAGACCCAATCTGAAAGTCAGCAAATACAAAGACAAGTGGATAAATCCACAAACATGGGAAGAAACCAGCACAAAACGGATGAAAACATCTGAAACCAGAACACCTCTCCTCCTGAAAGGGATCACAACTCCTCACCAGCAAGGGAACAAGGCTGGATGGAGAATGAGTGTGATGAAATGACAGAATCAGACTTCAGAAGGTGGGTAATATGAAACTTCTGTGAGCTAAAAGAACATGTTCTAACACAAAGCAAAGAAACTAAGAACTTTGAAAAAAGATTTGATGAAATGCTAATGAGAATGGACAACATAGAGAGGAATATAAGTGAATTGATGGAGCTGAAAAACACAACACGAGAACTTCGCGAAGCATGCACAAGTTTCAATAGTCGAATTGATCAAGCAGAAGAAAGGATATCAGAGGTCAAAGATCAACTCCATGAAATAAAATCAGAAGGCAAGAATAGAGAAAAAAGGGTAAAAAGGAATGAACAAAGTCTCCAAGAAATGTGGGACTACGTGAAAAGACCTAATCTACATTTGATAGGTGTATGTGAATGTGACAAAAAGGATGAATCCAAGCTGGAAAATACTCTTCAGTATATTATCCAGGAAAACTTCCCCAACCTAGCAAGGCAGGCCAATATTCAAGTACAGGAAATACAGAGAACACCACAAAGATATTCCTCAAAAAGAGCAATCCCAAGGCACATAATAATCAGATTCACCAGGGTTGAAATGAAGGAGCAAATGCTAAGGGCAGCAAGAGAGAAATGTTGGGTTACCCGCAAAGGGAAGCCCATCAGACTCACAGCAGATCTCTCAGCAGAAACCCTACAAGCCAGAAGAGAGTGGGAGCCAATATTCAACATCCTTAAAGAAAAGAACTTGCAACCCAGAATCGCATATCTAGCCAAACTAAGCTTCATAAGTGAAGGAAAAATAAAATCCTTTGCAAACAAGCAAGTACTCAGATTTCATCACCACCAGGACTGCTTTACAAGAGCTCCTGAAAGAGACTCTACACATACAAAGGAACAACCAGTACCACCCACTCCAAAAACATCCCAAATGGTGAAGAGCATCAACACAATCAAGAATCTGCATCAACTAACAGACAAAACAGCCAGCTAGCATCAAAATGGCAGGATCAAATTCACTCATAACAATATTAACCCGAAGTGTAAATACACTAAATGCCCCAATCAAAAGACACAGATTGGCAAATGGGATAAAAAGTCAAAACTCATTGGTGTGCTGTATCCAGGAAACTCATCTCACATGCAAGGATACACAAAGGCTCAATATAAAGGGATGGAGGAAGATTTACCAAGCAAATGAAGAGCAAAAAAAAAAAAAAAAAAAAAAAAAGCAGGAGTTGCAATTCTTGTCTCTGATAAAATAGACATTAAAGCAACAAAGATCAAAAGAGACAAAGAAGGGCATGACATAATGGTAAAAGGATCAATGCAACAAGAAGAGCTAACGATACTAAATATATACACACCCAATACAGGAGCACCCAGATACAGAAGGCAAGTTCTTAATGACTTACAAAGAGACTTAGACTCTCACACAATAATAGTGGGAGACTTTAACACCCCCTTGTCAATATTAGACAGATCAACAAGACAGAAAATTAACAAGGATATCCAGGACTTGAACTCAGACCTGAAACAAGCAAACCTAATAGACATTTACAGAACTCTCCACCCCAAATCCACAGAATACACATTCTTCTCAGTACCACCTCATACCTACTCTAAAATTCACCACATAATTGGAAGTAAATCACTCCTCAGCAAATGCAAAAGAATGGAAATCATAACAAACAGTCTCTCAGACCACAGTGCAATCGAGTTAGAACTCAGAATGCAGAAACTAACTCAGAACTGCACAGCTTCATGGAAACTGAGCAACTGGCTCCTGAACGTTGACTGGATAAACAATGAAATGAAGGCAGAAATAAAGATGTTCTTCGCAACCAATGAGAAAAAAGACACAACATACCAGAATCTCTGGGACACATTTAAAGCAGTCTCTAGAGGAAAATATATAGCAATAAGTGCCCACATGAGAAGCAAGGAGAGATCGAAAATTGACACCCTATAATCAAAATTGAAAAAGCTAGAGGAGCAAGATCAAAAAAACTCAAAACCTAGCAGAAGACAAGAAATAACTAAGATCAAAGCAGAACTGAAGGAGACAGAGACACAAAAAACTCTTCAAAAAATCAATATATCCAGGAGCTGGTTTTTCCAAAAGATCAACAAAATAGACAGACCACTAGCCATATTAATAAAAAAGAAGAGAGAATAACCAAATTGATGCAATAAAAAACGACAAAGGGGATATCACCACAGATTCCACAGAAATTCAAACCATCATCAGAGATTATTACAAACAACTCTATGCACATAAACTAGTAAAACTGGAAGAAATGGACAAATTCCTGGATACTTGCCTCCTCCCAAGCCTAAACCAAAAAGAAGTCAAAACCCTGAATAGACCAATAACAAGGTCTGAAGTTGAGGCAGCAATTAAGAGCTTACTGCCCAAAAAAAGCCCAAGTCCAGATGGGTTCACAGCCAAATTCTACCAGACATACAAAGAGGAGCTGGTACCATTCCTTCTGAAACTATTCCAAATAATTCAAAAAGAGGGAATCCTTCCCAAATCATTTTATGAGACCAACATCATCCTGATACCAAAACCCGACAGAGACTCAACAAGAACAGAAAACTTCAGGCCAATATCCACAATGAACATAGATGCAAAAATCTTCAATAAAATACTGGCAAGCCAATTGCAACAGCACATCAAAAAGCTTATCCACCAATTGCAACAGCACATCAAAAAGCTTATCCACCATGATCAAGCAGGCTTCATCCCAGGGATGCAAGGCTGTTTCAAAATACACAAGTCTATAAACGTAATTCACCACATAAACAGAACCAAAGACAAACACCACATGATTATCTCAATTGATGCAGAGAAGGCCTTTGACAAAATTCAACAGCCTTTTATGCTAAAAACTCTCAATAAACTAGGTATTGATGGAACGTATCTCAAAATAATAAAAGCTATTTACAACAAACCAACAGCCAATATCATACTGAATGGGCAAAAACTGGAAGCATTCCCTTTGAAATCTGGCACTAGACAAGGATGCCCTCTCTCACCACTCCTATTCAATATAGTACTGGAAGTTCTAGCCAGAGCAATCAGGCAAGAAAAAGAAGGGGTCCAGGTGCAGTGGCTTACGTGTATAATCCCAGCACTTAGGGAGGCTGGGGTGGGTGGATCACGAGGTCAAGAGATCAAGACCATCCTGGTAAACATGGTGAAACCCCGTCTCTACTAAAATTACAAAAAATTAGCTGGGCATGGTAGCACATGCCTATAGTCCCAGCTACTCGGGAGGCTGAGGCAGGAGAACTGCTTGAACCCAGGAGGTGGAGGTTGCGGTCATGCCGCAACCGAGATCATGCCATTGCACTCCAGCCTGGGTAACCAGAGCAAAACTTCGTGTCAAAAAAAAAAAAAAAAAAAAAAAAAAAAAGGAAATAAAGGATATTCAAATAGGAAAGGAGGAAGTCAAATGGTCTCTATTTGCAGATGACATGATTGTATATCTAGAAGACCCCATGGTCTCAGCCCAAAATCTCCTGAAACTGATAAGCAACTTCAGCAAAGTCCCAGGATACAAAATCAATGTGCAAAAATCACAAGCATTCCTACACACCAATAACAGACTTAAAGAGAGCCAAATCAATAATGAACTGCCATGGACAATTGCAACAAAAAGAACAAAATATCTAGGAATACAACTAACAAGGAATGTAAAGGACCTCTTCAAGGAGAACTACAAGCCACTG
This sequence comes from Saimiri boliviensis, assembly GCF_048565385.1. Lineage (NCBI taxonomy): Eukaryota > Metazoa > Chordata > Mammalia > Primates > Cebidae > Saimiri > Saimiri boliviensis. Next base: position 16,369,381 of record NC_133457.1, read on the forward strand.
CTCAATAAAATAAGAGAGGACACAAATAGATGGAGAAACATTACATGTTCATGGTTAGGAAGAATCAGTATTGTGAAAATGACCATACTGCCCAAAGTAATTTACAGAGTCTACACTATCCCCATCAAGCTACCAATGACCTTCTTCACAGAACTGGAAAAAAACACCTTAAAATTCATAGGGAACCAAAAGAGAGCCCACATAGCCAAGTCAATTCTAAGCAAAAAGAACAAAGCGAGAGGCATCACACTACTGGACTTCAAACTATACTACAAGGCTACAGTAATCAAAACAGCATGGTACTGGTACCAATACAGAGATATAGACCAATGGAACAGAACAGAGGCCTCGAAGGAAACACAACATATCTACAATCATCCGATCTTTGACAAACCTGACAAAAACAAGCAATGGGGAAAGGATTCCCTGTTTAATAAATGGTGTTGGGAAAACTGGCTAGCCATGTGCAGAAAGCAGAAACTGGAACCCTTCCTGACACCTTACACTAAAATTAACTCCAGATGGATTAAAGACTTAAACACAAGACCTAACACCATAAAAACCCTAGAAGAAAATCTAGGCAAAACCATTCAGGACATAGGCATAGGCAGACTTGATGACCAAAACACCAAAAGCATTGGCAACAAAAGCCAAAATAGACAAATGGGACCTAATCAAACTCCACAGCTTCTGCATGGCAAAAGAAACAGTCACTAGAGTGAATCGGCAACCAACAGAATGGGAGAAAATTTTTGCAGTCTACCCATCTGACAAAGGGCTGATAGCCAGAATTTACAAAGAACTAAAACAGATCTACAAGAAGAAAACAAACAAGCCCATTCAAAAGTGGGCAAAGGATATGAACAGACACTTTACAAAAGAAGACATACATGAGGCCAACAAACATATGAAAAAATGCTAATCATCACTGGTCATTAGAGAAATGCAAATCAAAACTACATTGAGATACCATCTCACGCCAGTTAGAATGGCGATCATTAAAAAATCTAGAGACAATAGATGCTGGAGAGGATGTGGAGAAATAGGAACACTTTTACACTGTTGGTGGATTAGTTCAACCACTGTGGAAGACAGTGTGGCAATTCCTCAAGGACCTAGAAATAGAAATTCCATTAGACCCAGCAATCCCATTACTGGGTATATATCCAAAGGATTATAAATCATTCTACTATAAGGACATATGCACATGAATGTTCATTGCAGCACTGTTTACAATAGCAAAGACCTGGAACCAACCCAAATGCCCATCGATGATAGACTGGACAGCGAAAATGTGGCACATATACACCATGGAATATTATGCAGTCATCAAAAATGATGAGTTCGTGTCCTTTGTAGGGACATGGATGAACCTGGAAACCATCATTCTCAGCAAACTGACACAAGAGCAGAAAATCAAACACCACATGTTCTTACTCATATGTGGGTGTTGAACAATGAGAACACATGGACACAGGGAGGGGAGCGCTACACACTGGGGTCTGTTGGGGGGAAATAAGGGAGGAACAGCGGGGGGTGGGTAGTTGGGGAGAGATAGCATGGAGAGAAATGCCAGATATAGGTGAAGGGGAGGAAGGCAGCAAATCACACTGCCATGTGTGTACCTATGCAACAATCTTGCATGCTCTTCACATGTACCCCCAAACCTAAAACGCAATAAAAAAAAGAGAGAGACAGTGAGGGGGGCTGTGAAGAGGACATGAAGTGTTTGGAAGGTTTTCAACAAAGGAGTGACATGATGTTTCTTAGATTTAAAAGAATATCTTATTTAAAAGGACATCTTATCAAAATTTATATTTAAACAAAACAGAAAAAAATTAACCAAATAACACTTCAGTTGCAAAAATACCTCAAAACATGGTAGATTCATTATTTTTACAAGGTAAAAATTTCATAAAAGACACGAAGATCAAACTCTCAAAGCTTTTTTTCAGATCATCATCTGTCATTCAAATGCTTCATTTATGAACACGTTGCTTTTCATTTCAAAAAGTTGAAATTTCTATGGTTAAGATTATCCTCTCATTTAAAAGTCTCTCCCCCAACTTCCTGTGTCTTTCAGTATTATTTTTTAAAATACAAATAAATGGTCTTTTGATAAATTCAGTTTGTTCACTTGACTATTTATAAACCAGCAAACTTTAAGAGAGAGAATGTTTCTCTTTAAAACATTTAAACCTGCTGATTGAATTTTCCTAACTTTTGTTATATATTTACTAATATTGATTTTAATTGTTTTGGAAATGTGGGAAGAAAAACATGAACAATAAATAAGACATATGCCAGAAAACTCATTAATTGCTTACAAAAAAAAAAAAAAAAAAACAATACATTTGACCACAGAAACACCTATTTATTGGCTATCTAGAAATTGCTGACCCTCATTTATTTTGTTCCTTTAGAATTTCAACCATCAGTTTCTTTCATTTTGTTAAGTAAAACTATATCCTAAAAGAGAAAGTAAGCAATATTATTATGTTTAGATTATTTTAAAGTGAAATACTCTTGATTTCAAATAATGTTTCATGAAAAGAAAATGGAAGATTGTTTTTGTAATCTTAGTTTTAATTACTGAGGTGATCTTTAATGTATTGGAGATAAATTTCAAGTTTAAACTATCTGTCTGAAAGTTCATTGTAGAGGGTTTTTATTTGAGTTTTCTTTGCCAAAAAAAAAGAAAAAGAAAAAAATATGACATAAATTAAAAACAATTTAGTTGGCTGGGCATGGAGGCTCATCCCTGTAATCCCAGCACTTTGGGAGACTGAGGTGGGTGGATCATGAGGTCAGGGGTTCAAGACCAGCCTGGCAAACATAATACAACCCTGTCTCTACTAAAAATATACAAAAAAATTAGCCAGGCATGATGGTAGGCACCTGCAATTCCAGCTACTTGGGAGACTGAGGCAGAAGAATCACTTGAGCCTGGGAGGCAGATGTTTCAGTAAGCTGAGGTTGTGCCACTGCACTCCAGCCCGGGTGACAGTGGCTGTCTCAAAAAAAAACAAAGAACGGTTTAGTGGATCTATGATGTTATGCATTGTTTAAATGGTCTTACAAATGATTATGTCAGCTAGGTTCTTTTTTGTTTTCTTGACTCAAATTGTAAAATAGGAAACATTTATTAGTTTCTTTATTCTAATCTATTCAGTGGCCTAGAATGGTTCTATATGCCCCCTCAAAAACCAGTGCACAAGTAGGTGCTGAATTTAGTTTTCTTTTTTTTTTTTTTTTTTTTTTTTTTGAGACTGAGTCTCGCTCTGTTGCCAGGCTGGAGTGCAGTGGCACGATCTCAGCTCACTGCAACAGCGGCCTCCTGGTTCAAGTGATTTTCCTGCCTCAGCCTCCCAAGTAACTGGGACTGCAGGCCCGTGCCAACACGCCCAGCTCATTTTTGTATTTTTAGTAGAGACGGGTTTCACCATGTTGACCAGGATGATCTCTATCTCTTAACCTCATGATCTGCCCTCCTTGGCCTCCCAAAGTGCTGGGATTACAGGGGTGAGCCACTGTGCCTGGCCTGAATTCACTTGTGTGGTTCCAAATGGGAGAACTGAGAGCCATATGTGAATATAACAGATGGGCATATTTCAGCATAATGGCAAGAAGAACCTTCAAGCAATTACAATTGTACAAAATTCAAGTGAGCAGTGAATTACCACTCCTTGCTATGCTTAGCTATCATTGGTGAGAAATTTTGTAGACAGAATTAAAGCATTAGGGAGTAAAGTTAATGTCTCATTCTAATTCTATGATTCTCTAATTTAAATGAATAGTTGTGACCACTTGTTTGAATATCTCCCACCTTCAATTAAATTAGAAATGTTTAAAATTTAAATTAGAAAATTTTAACATTGAAGCAGTAAAACCAAGTTGCCCAATTTTATTCCTCTCAGTATTACAAAATCTACTCACAGCTGGAACCTACTGATGGTTTGAATCGCCCTTTGAGTTACTGGTTGCCACAGGAGGATCTGCCTTAAGGTTGCTCTGAGAATTAAGCCCTGCTAGGCTTTCTCCACAGTAGCTTTTCTGGTTGTCCCATGGCCATGAGTAGTAGGCAATATAATGACCTTTTAAAGATGTCCATGTCTTAATCTGTGGAATCTGTGAATATGTTATTTTTCATACAAAAGGGACTTTTGCAGATGAGATTAATGTTAACTAACTTGAGATGGAGACATTATCTGTGTGGGCCCAGTGTTACTATGCAAGTCCTTAAAAGCTGAGAATATTTTCCAACTACTGTCAGAGATGTGAGAATGAGAGAAAGGTTAGAGAGATATGATAATGTCATCTGTGAAGCTGGTCTGTGGTGGGGGGTGGGGATGGGCATGAGCCAAAGAATGTGGGCAGCTCTAGAAGTTAGAAAAAGCAAGGACAGGGATTCTCTCCTAGAGCCTCCAGCAAAGAAAGCAGCCCTGCTGGCATCTTCCTTTGAGCTCAGTGAGCCCAGTGAGTGGTGTCTAACTTCTGACCTACAGAAATGTTTGATTACAAATTTGTGCTTTTTTTTTTTTTTTTTTTTTTGGTGTGTGGTTATTTGTGAAGGAGGCAATAGAAAACTAATAAAACATCCGTAAATCCACCTGGCTTTACTTCTTACAAAAGAGGCTATGAGAACACCTGCCAGTGTGCATAATCCTCAGAGCATGCAGCAGCCCTCTCCTGCAGGAACCATGTACTTGGACTGTGTCACTGGCCTTCTATTGTGTAAATCTGGGTATCTCTACACAACTACAAGGCATATATAAGCCGAGGATTTGTACTAGATTTCTGAATGGTGACTCTGGGGAACATCTATATCCAAGAGGGCTTTTTGAATTATCGACTTAAATATATGATCTTCAAAATTGTTTTGATCTAGTATATGCAGTATTATTATTACATTTTAATTTTTTAAAAACTTTTCATTGATCAAGACCCAGAACAAATACTAGTGACATGTTGCTGAGAAGCCAGATGTGACAGTAATGGCGTGCAGATCTGTTTCAGCCAAAAGGACCTTAGGCACATTCACAAAGCAAAATAATTTACTTTTTATGACTTCCCACTTTTTCTTCTGTGTCTTTCATTATCTCTGGGTTATCTTACAGCCCAATATAAATCTTGCCATTGCATAAAATTAACATTACTCTAAAATTATTCCATTTCTCACTCTCTTTCTTCCTTTCCTTAAGATTGAAATTACTACCTCAAAGTGTTTATCTTTAGCAGGTAGGAAATCATCAGATCGAAGTAATTCCTGTTAGCAGGTGAAGGTCTTAACCAGTGTAATGGGAGGCTAGTTGAACCAAGTAAAACTAATCAGTGGACTGAGCAGGGACTTATTTTTAAAGGAGGGGACTTGAAAAGGGATGTGTTTATTACAGGCCTTTAGCTCCTCTATGCAATCAAGTAGGCATTGAATGTCTACTAATGTTCATGATGGAATATTGAAGGCTGAGTTCAAAGACCTTGGGATTAAACAATGCTGAGTTCAGGCTCTAGCATTTAAGGCTATGACCATAGCTGTGATCAAGTTTCTACTTCCTCATCTGAGAAATAAAGATAACGACCATGCTAAACTGAGGTTTACTGCGAAGTTGAAGTGAAGGTACACATGTCACACACCTAGCACAGTACCTGGTGTAGAGTAAGGACTCGACAAACATGACCAATTAATTATTCTCTGTCTCAGGCTCAGGATAAGACATTGTGGAAAGGCACAGAAACCAAGATGACACAACTCTGAACCCCACAGAGATTTCTCCCACCCTATAGATGTTTCCTGCCTGTGAACAGGCATCAGAAAAGCAGCAGCTCTGACTTTTACAAAGTAGTTAATTCATACAAACCTGGAATTTTCAAACAATTTTTTATCAACAGCAATAAAGCCCATTACTTAAATCCTTGTGTATACATGATTTTTTAATGTATTGCTTTGGAATTCTCACAGTTCTAGCTGGGTGTAGCGACTCAAACCCGTGATCCCAACACTTTGGGAGGCCGAGGTGGGAGGATAGCTTGAGGCTGGGAGTTTGAGACCAGACTGCTCAATATAATGAGACTCTCTATATATATGTATATAGACTCACTATATATGTAGTGAGTCTCTCTCTTTCTCTATGTCAGTATATATATATATATATATATATATATATATATATATAGAGAGAGAGAGAGAGAGAGAGAGAGAGAGGCATGTACCTGTAGTCTCAGCTACTAGGGAGGCATGAGCTACTAGGGGGGAAGATCCCTTGAGCCCAGGAGGTCAAGGTTGCAATAATCCATGATTGTACCACTGCACTCCAGCTTCTGTGACAGAGTGAGGCCCTGTTTTCAGAAAACAAAGGAACAAACCAAGAATTCTCACAGTTCAATCAGGAAGAAATGCAAAGGAGAAAATCCACAATAAATCATAGAATTATTTTTCCCTTAATTGTACACAATGAATAACTAAATGAAGAAAAGATTGTCTTTAAAAACATATCATGGCAGAGTGGGGAGAAAAGGAATATATATTTTAGAATATATTTCTACAGCTTCCTCTGGAATTCCAACTTTGCTCAGGATACTTTTGTTACTGCTATAAAACAGAGAGGCAGTCCTGAGTGAAGGCGACGACATCAAGACTGATTTGGTGAATACAATAATTATTAATAACTCCATTTTGTGGGCTAAAAAAACTAAACCAAACAAAAACTAAAAAAAAAAAAAAGCCCTCAATTTTAATTTTAGAATCCAAAAAAGATGAACCATAGCATGAACTGTTAGACGCAGTAAAATAATTCAAAAAGGGCCTTCTTGGTATTTCAGAAAAGAGGAATTGAGATTTTTTTTTTTAAAGTTAAATTTAAGAAAAAGCCTCATTATAATAAAAGCTGGTTTTCTTTTTAAGAGATACCATTCAGAATTGATTACCTTCTTTTACATGATACAACATTAGATATGATTGACAAGCATGCCAAAGGCTTCATTCTTCTAGCTGATTATCAACTGTTCTTCCTGGGAGCCAATTTCAATGAGTTGTTATATTTTGAAGTGTTGTCACGGATTCACTGGAAGGAACTAGAAATGTTAGTTCCTTATGTCTGCAACTCCTGTAGGAATTCCATGTCTGAGTATTTCAAGTTTAATAGTATAATTTCAAAGAAATTTTTAGAACTGTGTGGAGAAATGGAGCAGAGTTGCCAGAATTAAATATTTATAGGAAAGCTACAGAACACCAGAACAGCGCTTCCTATAGTCAATCATATTTAACTGCCTGTTATTGTGAAATGATATATGTTGTTGCAAACAGTGAACTGAATACTTGACTAGCACATAAAAGTCAAATTAATAATAGAGTTATTAATACTTTTCTGAGAAGAAATTGAGTAAGTATTCCTTGTAGCATGAAAGGATAAATCTAATTCTTAGAAAACCTACTTTCCACTGAAGGGAAGGTGTAAGTATTTATACATTTAAAGTTAATCAGGCTGGGTGCATTGGCTCATGCCTCTAATTCTAGCTCTTTGAGAGGTGAGGTGCATGGATTGCTTGAGCCCAGGGGTTCAAGACCAGCCTGGGCAACATGGTGGATACCTTGTCTCTACAAAAAGTACAAAAAAAAAAAAATTAGCTGGGTGTGGTGGTGTGCACCTGCAGTCCCAGCTACTCCAGAGACTGGGGTGAGAGAATCACTTGAGCCTGCGAGGGCAAGGCTGAAGTGAGCTGTGACCGCCCACTGTGCTCCAGGCTGGGCAACAGAGCAAGATGCTGTCTTAAAAAATAAAGAAAGAAACAATAAAGCTAATCCTTCCTGGGACATACGAGTCTATAAAAATATCACAAACTAAGGATGTCTAATTTGCCTAGAATATTGTTACCTTTGTAGGAGTAACACTTGACAATTACTTGGGATGGTGTCTGGCGCACAGTAGATGGTCAATAAATGTTAACTATATCATCATTTAGAAATGGTATTTGGGACTGCATGCATTGGCTCATGCCTGTAATCTCAGTACTTTAGGAGGCTGAGGGCCTTGATTTCAAGAGTTTGAGAACAGTCTGGCCAACATGGTGAAACCTGTCTCTACCAAAAATACAAAAATTTCGCCGTGTGTGGTGGCAGGTGCCTGTAGTCCCAGCTACACAGGTGACTGAGGCATGGAATCACTTGAAGGCAGAGGTGGGGATTGCAGTGAGCCAAGATTGTGCCACTGCGCTCCAGCCTGAATAAGCAGAGGAAGACTCCATCTCAAAAAATAATAATAAAAAAAGAAATACTTTTGGTTGTGAGTTAGAAAGATCTAAAAATAAGTGGCTTAAAAATACATTAACGTTTTGCTTATGTACCACGGAGTCCAGAAGTAGGCTGTTCAAGGTTGGTAGTATATCGACTATATTATATTCTCGAACTCTCAGAACACTTCTGTTTCCTTCTTTGCCATTCTGCTTAGAAATTTACATCCTCAGAACCACCTCATGTTCACAAGATGGCTGCCCGGAGTCTGTTTATCATATACAGGTGCAAAAAAGGAAAATAAAAGAAAGGTGGTTCTGCAAAGGGATGAATGCCATCTGGATACACACACACACACACACACACACACACACACACACACAGAGAGAGAGAGAGAGAGAGAGAGAGAGAGAAAGGTTTCCGGAGCCCTACCCAACAACTTTTGCCCAAATATCATTAACCTAAACTCAGTCACATGCCTTCCTTATTCTTTAAGATGAAAATAATACATTTTAGCTGAATGCACTGCTAAACACAATGAAATCAAATTTCTGTTGTTAAGAAAGAAGGGAAAATTATACATTGGTGTTATGTGGGAAATTTAAAGAAAAGAAAGAAGGAAGGGAAAACTGGATGTGGGGAGGGAACTCGCAATCTTTCCCATTGTTATAATTGTGATTATGCTTATTTTGAAGTTCACAAATAAACTCATTCTTTTTCAGAGGCTTGCTTCTCTGTGTGACTAAAACATTTCCCTTTCAGCAATGTGCTGGAGAAGCCACTTATACCAACTTGCAGGAACCAATTTAGAAATTCTCAAGAATTCTGTAAGTCAGTAATGAAACACAGCCATTATTTTTAAAATAAATACTATAAATGGAATTAAATAAATTATATTAGAAAGAAAGGATAGTAAATACCTAGAACAGATGACTTCCTAATTTTTTTACTACAATTTACTGTTATCTGTGCTGTTGAGATGATGTACAACTATGGTATCTGCATGGTGAAAATACTATGTGAGAGAAACCTATATAATGGTGTCTACTGTACCTCTCTTCCCAACTCTGCATTCAGTGACATCACTTGTGTGGCTCACAACTGGCCATATAGGGAATATTTACATCATAGAAGTTGACAAACACTAAAATGAGGGCCCTTTTCTCTGAAGAATAGGTCGTAAAAATCTACCATCAGTCTTCTGCCTTATAATATTTACAAATACATTTTTAATAGTTTGCTGTATTAATGGTGGCCAGTATAGAGATCAGAGTAGGGATAAATTAAATTTAGTCACTCCTATTTATAGATTTTGCATTTATTTCACTAGCAAAATCACATACAGAAGGTTAACTAGTGAATACATTAAGAGGGAAGGAACTGTTTTTCTTCTATTCATGTCTTGCAACAACTCTCATGAGACCACCAACACCACCAGCCAGATATTTCAGCTCTGAGCTCAAGAAATGAATCTTTTGTGACTAACTCCTTGGGGAAATAGGAAAGGAGAGGAACTGCTACATGTTTTCCCCTAAGGACTGATAAATTTGTTATGTCTCGTTAAGCTTGGAGCACTCATCAGAAAAGAAAAAGGTACTTAAAAAAAAACAAAACACCATTCTCCCTCATCGCCTCTTTCACTGCCACTCTTTGAGGCGTAAATAAATGACACATTTGGAGAAAATAAATGTGAGGTTAAGCAAAAAATAAATGAGACAATGTAGTGAGAATCATTTAAAAGAGTGATTTATAACTCCTCTTCTGTATCTAGTATTTAAATTAAGCATATTAAATTAAAATTAATTTTTTTTCACCTGGAGTACTTTTCTTTTCATTATCTACAATTGTGTGTGAACTTCCTGCTCCACTCTCTGGAGTATGAGATGGTGCTAGAGAGATTTATAGGAGAAAGTAGTTTAACAAACATACTGTTTTGGTGAGGCTACGGGGAAGAAAGAGCTCTTCATTGCTGAGGGAAGCATGAATTAGTATGACTTCTATGAAGAAAAATTTGGCAACATTTATCAAAACTGTAAATGCATATAGCTTTTGACCCAGTAATTCTACTTTTGGAAATATACTCTCCCGATGTACTCGTACATATACGAAATGATATAGGCTCAATTTTATTCTTTGTAATATTTTTGCATAATAGCTAATGGTTAGAATAAATGCAAAATCCATAAATAGGAGTGACTAAATAACCTAAAATTTATTTTTACAGTGGAGTCTTATATGGCTGTAAAAAAATAATCCTAGAAACTATATAGTGAAAAAAACCCAAGAGTTAGAACAGTATGTATAATATGCCTTTTGTGAAAAATAAAATAAAATAAATCTATATTTATATCCCCTTGAATATGCATTACTCTGAAAAGATCCATAAAATCTAAAAATAGAGATTTCTATGTAGAAAGGAAGCAGGTTCTGGCTAGATGAGGGACAAGGTTGGAAGGAAAAGAACATTTTTTACTTTTAACTTTTATAGCTATTCATTTTTTGAGCCATGTGAATGTATTATGCTCTTACAAATACCTTAAAGTTTAAATATATAGCTTGCAATACTTAAAGAGAAACTTCCCCTCCATCAACAGAGATGCTATTTAGTGTGGTTTAATAAGGAGTTCTAGCTGTGAGATGGCTCACTCACTCAAAGATGTAAGAGAGGAGAATTTAATGATGTGCCAATTTAAGGAAACCAACAGAAGAGAGTGAAGCACTGAGGGATTAGCAAGAGCAGGATGCCAGAGCCACCATTAGTCCAGAAGGGAAAAGGAATGGAGCGGTCATGGAGGTGCTGCAGAGACAACAGCTTTGGACCGAATGCAGCTTCTGCCAGGACGGTGAGGCAATAAGGAGCAGAACAAATCAATACCCCATACTTTCTGTCCTCCCACCCATGATCTCCAGCTAGTGACACACAGAAGCCAGACAGCAGGAAGCCCGGAGTGTACTGTAGATAGTGGTCATCTTCCTGAGGGACAAAGGAAGGCAGAGAATATGGGGGATGGATCTAGACAATGAAGGAAAAATAACCAGTGCAGGATATTAGGATGGCAATTTGTATCCGGAATGTGTATGTATGTCCATACATATGGGTATGTGCTATACCAATTGGTTAAAATGGCCCGTATATATTGGTCCCAATGTTTACTTCTTCACAGCAGACTAGGACATCCTGCCACTGCCCAGCACCAAACTAAAATGTTTACACATCGATTGCTTTAAAGCGATTGCCAAAGTAAATATATTTTTTAGCCATTTAAACAGCCTACTTTGAATACTCCATGAAACTACACCAAATATCTACCAGCCAAAGATGAGACAAACCCTAGAGTTATAAAAAGATCCCAAACCCCTGCTCCTCCTTGCAACTCTGACCCAGAGATTCTCCTCCTTGCTGCTGAAGGACATCACCCTGACATGTACGCCTCCTCTCTGATTCCTCTCTAGTTGAGGGTTTCCTTGTCCCCTTGACCTCTACCTCTCTAGGTAGTGGCCACATCCAGTTGTTTCTGGCATGTCTGCTGTCACCAGAAAGTTCTCCTCTCTTAACAACCTGTCAAAGTATTACTACAACTCAATGAAGGTCTTTAGGTACTACTGCCACCTCGTGGTCATGTTTTTTTCTTGATCAGTCCTCAAATCTTCCATTTTGTAACTGTTTGATTCAGTTGACACAAGTGAGTAGCTGGTATTCAGATAGATTTTCATAAATTATTTCATTTAGTTCTTAAGATAAGCCTATAGATTAAGTTCTGTTATTCCTACTCAAAAGCTAACTGGCTTGTCCAAGGTCTGAAGGCCAAATCCAAACCCTTCCTCCATACCATACATAAGACTCTTATTCAATCCTCCAAACACTCTCATTTTCTCTACCTCTCCATTGTTGTCTAGTGCACAATATTTATTATATTTTGCAATATGATATTGGAAAGCGGGGCATTAGAGTGCTATGTTCAAAAGTTCATTTGATGGCCAGAGGTTAGCAGATTCATGAAAAAAAAAAAGCAACCTAAAGATTTTCTGGATCTTCTGTTTTTAGTAAAGTTACATAACTGACTTTTTCAAAAATCTCCCACTCAAAAACTTTTTACATACGTTGGGCAAAATATAATAACCTTATTTTTAAATGCAAAGCTTGATTCATAAGATGTAGAAGGACATCTTCAAGGAATGAGAAACAAAGCATGCTATCATAACACCTGACATCATCCTTAATGAGTATATCTTCAAATCTCTATGTCCCAACACCTTGGCTTTCTGCAGCTCCACATAGGACGGGAAATGAGGTCTTAGTCACTCAAAAATGGAGATTTTGAAAAGGGGATCCATATATACCTAAGAACCAAAAAAGATCACATTCTCAAAGAATAATAGACTTGTAAAAATCTGCTCACCAGTAAAGAGAAACAATAAGGAAAGCAATCACTCTTGGTGCAGCCTCTGAGTTAATCTTGGGGGTTGGGATTCATTCTTCACTTACCTGCAATGTATAATGAACCCCACACCAGACAATTAACTTTATGTGGTTCTAAACTGATAGTAACTCCAAACACCTGGTAGAAGCAAAAGCAAATATTCTCTAAAGGGATGCCCAGTCATCAGAGACCTCATTGAATTCCCACTAATGAAGTTAGTCATTTAAGTAAGTTCACAATCCAAAATTACAAAGCACAGAAGGCATAAGGCCACAATGAGTAAGAGCCAGTAAAACCGAGAAAAATCCAAATTTGACCCTCAAGGGCTGTTCAAATTATTGAGTGTAGAATGACAAGCACACAAACATACATCCATGATTATTGAATAGAGAAGAATATATTGTGATTTTAAGATTCTCAAAATCTTTGCTGAGAATGGCATTGCAATTCTTGATTTGTTACAGAAAGGATAAGGAGATTTTGTGATTTACTATTCTGGTGACTAATTGGAATTTGCTTTTTAAAACACATAAGGGAGGGGAAAATGTTTATAAAATAAATGGAAGTCTTATTTGAAACTGAAATTATAATACTAACCCTGAGAAAAAGTTTTAGTAATTTGAGAAATAGCAACCTTAAATCTGGTCTCATGGCTTAACTAGCATTATTTTCTCTGTCAGTAAAATGAAAATTTTAAACCAGTCTATGGGTAAGAGATAAAATATTTTTTCTCTTCTTTTATGTTTCCTTTCACAGGTTTGAAAAAGAAGATTCTGCTATTCTTGAGAATTTTGTTATTTATCATAGTGGGAAGCTGCTAAGTTTCCAAGTAAAAACATAAACCTAGATCTATCATGTTAATATGGAATCATTTCCCAGGTACATTATTAAGTGAAAAAATTGAAGATACAGAGCAGTGTCTAAATGTCTTATTTGCACAAAAAATGTACATATTATACTTATTTATATGTGAATAGACTACTCTTGCAGGACTATTAAATGAATAGACTACTCTTGCAGGACTATTAAAAAAAGATATTTGTTTGCAGGAAGATGCTCGTGAATTTGGAGATCTGAAGGAGTAAAACTGACCATTTTGAACATTACTTGTTACTTCAATTTTAGAAACCTAGTTAATAAAAAATAGACAAATTATCTCACTAACCAGCAGATACCTTCTTTAGTTAATGATTATGCATTATTTACCATTAATTTAGGCAATGCAATATCTAATCTGCATGCTGTATCAGGCAGCTTGACTATGTTTGCTTAGGTCTATCTTCTGGCCTCCAGTTTTTTAGCTTTATGAAGTTGGTCAAGTCATTTGACCTGTCATTGCCTCAGTTTTGTCTTCTATTTAATGGCCAAAATGATAAAATTGTTGGGGAGGGGCAGGGGGGTGGGGAGGTGGGAGGAGATAGCATGGGGAGAAATGACAGATACAGGTGAGGGGACGGAAGGCAGCAAACCACACTGCCATGTGTGTACCTATGCAACAATCTTGCATGTTCATCACATGTACCCCAAAACCTAAAATGCAATAAAAAATAAATAAAAATTAAATAAGCTAATCCAGATAAAATGCTTTACACGGTACCTGATGAATGGAAAAAACTTAGTGAACGTTAGCTCTAATCATTATTTCAACTTGCTGATAATTTTCCAGTTCCTAGATTTCAAACACACCCATGTACTTGAAAGTTCAAAAATAGTCACTAAAGTGGACAGAAAGTTTTAATACATTGTAGGACGCTATTATTTGACAATTATTACAAATTCACTTTGAAAATTTATTTTGTCAGGCTTATTTTGAAGATGACAGAACCACACTGAACTATCAGAATAATATCAATATTGTTGTTAACATAAATGTTTGATCTTCAGGCTATATGAAATCTGATGAGCACCTGCACAGAAAAATTACACTTCACAGTTTGCCAAATAGTTCATATGAGTATTAGGAAGTGCATTCTGTAAATAAGAAAATAAAATATGCACTTGGTTTAGGAAATCATATCATTATTCCATTTGAAATAACAAATGACTGAAATCCTTCAGTAATATCAGTTGAGAGAAAGCTTGGCTTCCAGAGAATTCTAACTTATTATTTTACAAGGACAAATATGATTAATTATCAAACAGACAAAAATACCAGACTTCACTGATGACAATAATTTCTTCCCAAAAGGCTGATTTATATCTGAGGCCAAATTGTAACAGAATGATCAGTTTATAATTTCTTCTGAGCCCAGGGAGTTGGGTGATTTTTAGCTATATGACGTGGAGAACACACTTTGACTTTCCTTGACTATTCAATAGAGCTAGCAATCTATGGATCAATTTTTTTTCTAGGGTTTTTGTTGTTGTTTTACCATTTACTGTTAGTTAAAAAGTATTTATTTTGCACATGTTAATGACATTTACTTTGCTTTAGGTGAGGCATGCTGATAAGCTCAGGTATTTCCTATTATTATTTCCTTGCTATAGGAATCAAGGTATGGGATAACTGGGTCTTTTGCTCAGGGTTTCACCAGGTAAAATAAAGGTTCATGTTGAACCTGCAATCTCATCTGATTCAGGGAAATTGCCTTCCAAGCTCACTGATTGTTGGCAGAATTAATTTACTTACGGTTGTAGGAGTGAGGGCCACAACTCCTAAAGGCCTATCATTACTAGCCATGAGGACTTCTCCACAAGATGGTGGTTTGATTCTTCCAGGCCATCAGGGGAGCATCTGCTACTGCCTGTAATATCTCTCTCTGGTCTGTTATAACAGAGTTTTATCACACAATCTAAACAAAGGACTGGCTACCCTGTATATTTATAAATGCCACCTACACTCAAAGCGTGGGTGGGGATTATACAGGATTGTACAAGGAGAATGGGAATTTCAGGGGCCATCTTAAAATCCTGCCTGCCACACCGACTATTTACTGCTAATTAAGAAGGTGAGAGGCAGAAAGGAATGCATTTGATTTGAACTGTGATTGCACTGAAGCAAAACATCAATCTAAATTATGGTATGCCCAGCTGTTGTTGCCTCCAAGTTGCTTTTCTACTAAAATTTGGTCTTTCAATGGTGGTAAAATATGGCTTTAAAATTGGATTTGCAAAATCAGAATTGAGGGGTGCCATGAATATACATGGGAGAGAAAATTATGCTCATGGGTTCTAGAATCATGCCTCTTTTTTTTTAAGGAAGAAAACATGGCTTGTTGTTGTATTAGGTCATTCTTGCATTCCTGTAAATAAACACCTGAGATGGGATAATTTACAAGAAAGGGGGTTTAATTGGCTCATGGTTCTGCAGGGTATACAGGTAGCACAGCACCAGCCTCTACCTCAAGGGAGGCCTCAGGAGATTTGCAACCATGGAAGAAGGCATAGGGGTAGCAAGTGTCTCACATGGAAAGAGAGGGAGCAAGAGAGAGGTGGGGCAGGAAGTGCCATACACTTAAACAGATCTCACAAGAACTCACTCATTATTTCAAGGACAGCACCACGCCTTGAGGGATCTACCCCCATGACCTAAACACCTCCCACCAGGACCTAGGGATCACATTTCAACATGATATTTGGGTAGGGACAAATATCCAAATTATATCAGTTGTCTACATAAATTCTTTTCATCAGGATGCAGATTAACAAATTATAACTGTGGGTAAGCAATAATAAGATTTGAGAGTTTAAGTGCCCATTATATGTTGTGCTTTACATACATTATTTCCTCCACTCTTTCCTATAAGAAAATTGAAGCTCAATTAATGTTAATAATGAATACATTCTAAAAAGTTAGTAAATGCCAATTTCTTGCTCAATATCCACAGCTAGTAAGTCTTAGAGCTAGGGTTTCAAATCTAGTTCTATTTGAGTTGAAGTATATTCCCTAAGTGCTACACTGTTATTCAAATTAGGAGCTCCAGAAAAGTCTGCAAAGCTTTTCCACAAACATTTATTGAGGGCATAGTATTTTCCAGGCACTGTTCTAACCTCAAGAGATATAATGTGGAACAGATAGACACGAGTTCTACCTTCCAGAATAAGGGTTCAAATTTCTGCCAGTGTCTGAGATATAAAATTTTCTTGTATCAAACAAGTAGACCTGTGTTATTAGTATTATTAATAATACTAATTAGTATTGTTAGTAATACTGTTCTATATTGGATATACTCAATTTGCTTGGATTTCTGATATAGCCACAATACATTTAAATAATTTTTTTCTAACGATAATAGAATACTATGAGATTTTTATTTGCTATTACTATAATGAAGGGAGTAAGACACTCTGAATGTGTGCATGTGTGTACCTGTGCTTTGGTTTGAGAAAAAAATTATTGAAAAATTAGCATTAACCATCACAGAATTGAAAACTAGTAAACCTTGAATTATAACTTGGATTGTTCTTATGTAGTGTGGGCCTTTGGGTTTGAACAAGGTTACCCAGTTGCCAGAGTATGTGCTCTGGACATGAACAGAGGGACACTCACTAAATATACAAACATATAAATAAATAGGAGAGAATGAGATTGGGGGTGGGGAAAGAGAGAGAGAGAGAGCATGAGACATTGAGATGAGTTAGCTTTAAAAGATTTATTCAAAATTATGAAAGCTGAAAATGTAGAAATAAATCCAATTTTAATATCTAAGCACATGCAAGTTTTATAGTCACAAGCTGCATAATGAAGTTTTGGTCAATAATGGACCACATGTATAACAGTGGTCCAAATATTATAATATTGTATTTTTACTACATCTTTTCTATGTTTCAATATGTTTAGATACACAAATACTATTGAGTTATGAGTGCCTACATTATTCAATACAATAACCTGTGGTATAGGTTTGTACCCTAGGAGCAACAGGCTATACCATAATGCCTAGGTGTGTAGGAGGCTATACTATCTAGGTTTGCGTAAGTATACTGCATGATGTTCACACAATGACAAAATTGTCTAAAGATAACGTTTCTTAGAACCTATGCCGGTCATTAACTATTGCATGACTGTAACTATTTTTATTTTGAGTTATATGAAAGGAGAAAATCAAATGTAGCATAATGTTTTGTTATTTGGGTCTTCTAGAAACCTTCATCTGATTGATCTTATTTTGAATCTACTATTTAACATGTTTGTTTTACTACAGAAAGACTTTTGAAATAAACTGAAGCACACACCATTTCAATAGTACATAAATAACATGTTAAACAACTTCTATGAATTACAGAGAGATAACTATTGCCACCTAATGTTGGCAATGCAAACTGCAGTAGCTTTTTTACTAAACATCAGCAACTTTTACAGCACATAGAACAAATATGGTATCAATTTAATATGCAAATTACCCTAAAATAAAATAATGTTAATGATAAACATGGAAACACGTATGTTAGAGCGAAATAAAAATTAGAAATGAGTTATAAAAGAATTTGAAATGAATAAGAATTATAAATTCTTATTAATATTAGAATGCGCTATTATATAATAATAGGACTTTAGAAAACTTTATGGCTTATGTTCATACCTGACATTAATGACAGTCTGATGAACTTTTTCATGATAGTATTTCTGTTATGATAAAAGCATAATATAAAATGAGAAAAAGTTTTATGACTTCATTTAGGTTTTTTTAATTGTGCTGGAAAAATTACTAACTATACAAGGATAATTGCTTTGAGTTTCCCACGAAATAAAATCTAAATATTTGATAATGTCTTCGTAATCATTTTGTGTTCAGGTGTTTAGATTACTTCAAACTTTCATTTTTTTCTTGAGAAGAATATTTTAAATGTTTAGTTAAAACATATGTGTATGTTTGTATATATATAGTTTATTATATGATTTAAGATGAATTACTGCAATGTCAAAGTTACATCAGTTAATCAGTGCAATGACCTAATGGGGATGTGATAATCCCTGAAAAGTCAGCAGAGATAGTGTCCTACCTAATGAGATTTCTAGGTTGCTCAGATTACTGCACTGTCATATTGCCCACAATTCCACTGTGTGTTAATTTCAAGTCATTGTGTCTCCAGTTAAAGTGAGTTTCTTTTTATGATGACTGACTATATGATGTCTTCCATCATGTGTTTGTGTTTGTTGTGCCTTGTTGACACCAGTGCTCTTTGGAAGGGAAAGGACAGAGGATTCTGCCGAGTGGTCACTGGGAAAAGCTAGTCCTGACTATGAGGAATGGCGGGATAGTGCAAGAGGGGATATGCCTTGTATGAGGCCTCTTTCATTCTGGCACTGAATTTCTAAGGGAACTCAGTGAAAGAAGAAATTTTGAGGGCAAAATTGACCTAGAGAAACGGTTTGGGCCTTGTAGTGTGGGCCTTTGGGTTTGAACAAGGTTACCCAGTTGCCAGAGTATGTGCTCTGGACATGAACAGAGGGACACTCACTAAATATACAAACATACAAATAAATAGGAGAGAATGAGATTGGGGGGTGGGGAAAGAGAGAGAGAGAGAGCATGAGACATTGAGATGAGTTAGCTTTAAAAGATTTATTCAAAATTATGAAAGCTGAAAATTTAGAAATAAACCCAATTTTAATATCTAAGCACATGCCTTCTAAGCTATGTTAGTGGTAAATGTCTGGGATTTAGAATCAGAAGACCTCTATATATTGGGTCTATAACCCTTACTAAATCATCAATTAATTTTTCAAGCCTTGGTTTATTGTTTACTTATTTATAAAATGGGCATGAAAATGCTTGTCTAAAACATGGACAATTGCTTACTCACATTATAACTAATTCTTCCCCTAAATTGCTACAAACTAGTCTATAATTAGACTATATATTGCTAGAATGTGTCTCAGCTAATTATATCCCACTGGCTTTGGTGAGGCCATATTTTATGATGTGGCGAGAAAGACATTTTTTAAGGCACAAACTTGCTCAAGAGAGGAAGATATTGCCATTTACATCACATAAGTGAGCAGTGACATTGGAGGATAAATTTTCTAATACATAAAAAGCTGGAAAGGCACTTCATTCATAGTTTTAAATCTTTTAAACCAAGAATATATCTGTAGAAGAAACCACTAGTATTCACCAAATACCCATTATCTCTTTTCTATTTCCTACCTGCTTTTAGTTATGGTGGGTCCAACATGTGACTAGTTCTCTAGTAAATGGACTATCTGAAGAAGTTACATGTGTTCCTTCATATGAAGAAAATTAAGAACCAGTGTGATTCTGATATTTTTCTCCTCTCCTGCCACAGAGACTTTGTGTATTCCAGATGATATAAAAAGGCCAATATAATATAACATAATATAAATACAGTATAATATAATGTCAATGTATAATATGTTATACAAAATTCAATATAACATACTATATATTTTATAATACTATATAATATTAATTGCATATATTTAATATGTTATATGCAGTTATACATCATTTAATATATAATCATGTTATGTAATAGCCAAATAAGAAGACTGACGGAGTCACATTGAACCATGATTGGGACATAAGACAGGGCTAAATGTCCCTGAGACTTTGAATTTTTTTTTTTTTTTTTTTTTGACAGCTAGTTAGTCAGCTTAATTATTCTGACTAGCATAATACTTTAGGGTCAAAACAAAAAATTTGGCAAATATTTCATAATCTCTTGTTTGTTCCCTGATGATTGGAAACCATATTAGACTATGGGAAATATTTTATTAAAGGAAGTTAACAGGTAGAAGAGATTTAATCTTTGCTTAGAGAACACGATATTCTAATGAAGCCAATTATCATAATGTAATTGGAGTATTTGTTCTGGAGGTCATGAACTTTCCATGTCTTAATGATATCTGGGCCTAAAAACTCATTTCTGGTTGTTTTTTTTTTTTTTTTAATAGATACTACTTTACAATTTTTTCATCTGTAGGTCCAAGGGAAAATAGTCTGGCAAATATAAGGGTGGGCTGGTAGACTGGACATCCAGAATTCTGTCAACTAGCTGAAGTTGGATGCAGGGGCTACTCAAGAAAAGGAATACTGTCATCAAGACTTTGAGTTCCCTGTCACATATAGTCAGAATCTTTAACTTCTTTTCCGAGTTGGTTTCTTATCAAGTTAAATAGAATTTTTTTCTGTACCTATATTCTCTCTACCAGGCACATATTACCTATTTGAATCTAGATACATTTTGATAATCTTTGATGGTTTTTATTCTATATACCAATGCTGCTAATCATGTTTGTGCACCTGAACAAAACAATTTCTCATTTCAGATAGAGGTAGTTGTTTTTCTGTGGGCAATTTTGCATGTCTGGGAAAGAAATATGTTATGCTGAAGAAAAATATTCCCATTATTTATACTTGGGTTATGGATGTTGGTGCCCAGAAAAGCGTAGGTCTCATATATATTTGCTGTGTAGGTGAATGTAGGAATAAATGAATGAAAAACAGAATGAATGAATAAATCATGAATGGGAACACATGAAATCAATCAGGGAAATTTTCATGAATTAATTGTAAGGCATATAGTCATAGATACAATATATTTATTCATGCCTTGTTTATTGAAATTACTAGGAAATATATAACTGGCAAGATAGATTTTAAATGTAAACCTTATATTTTTCTATTTAATTTATTTTTACATATTTAATGTGCTTTGTACTGTTATAAAAAATGTAAATCTTATATTTTTCTATTTAATTTATTTTTACATATTTAATGTGCTTTGTGCTTTGTGCTATTTTATCCTCTAACTTGTTGCTACTTGATTACAGGAAGACTTTTGTACTTTCTTAATTGATTTTATAAGCAACCAAACACAGGCATATCTCAGAGATATTGTGGGTTTGGCTCTAGGCTACTGCAATAAAGTAAGTCACATGAATATTTTGGTTTCCCAGTGTACACAAGAAAATGTTTATACTATACTGTAGTCTATTAGGTATGCAATAGCGTTGTGTCTAAAAAACAATGTATATAGCTTGATTTAAAAATGCATTATTGCTAAAAGATGCTAGCAATCATCTAAGACTTCAGCAAGTCATCATCACCTTCTGCTGGTGAAAGTTTGTGTTCCATGTCGATGGCTGATGACTTGATCCCCTTGATGCCAGCCCTTTCTTTATTCCTTCAGTGGACTCAAACTATGCTATAGGGCTAAATAATTATGCCATAAATTGGAGGGTAAAAGCAAGGTTAGGGCTATCATTCAGGACTATCATGAGAATTAAATGAGTAAATACATAAAGAAACTAAGAATAGTGGCTGGCCAAGAGTAGACAATAAACAAATGTAAATGATGATGATGAAGACAATCATTACAATTCAGAGAAAACCTGTACTGAATTTTTATTTACTCCATTCATCTATCTGCTCTGATGCCAATACCACGTATTTTATCATACTTTTAAAATGAAAATGACTATCTGATCATAGTTCTTCTGCATCATTTTCTTAACGAATTTTCCTATATATTTTAAATTCTTCTTCCAGGTGAACTTTAGAATTGTTTATGTTAAGTGCCAAAGAAAGTCCTGATGAGAATTAAAATGATATATAATGCATAAATTTGAGAATTAACATGAACATATTATTGGTTTCTCTTCCTAGACTATGGCTATATCTCCATATATTCATGCATTGTATTAGTCTTTTCAGGAGATTCATTGTAATATTATTCTCACACATTTCTAATCACATTTATTCATGAGTTTTACATTTTTGTTGCTATTGTGAAATTATCTATAATATCCTAAATGGTTACTATTTTGCTTTACAAATGCTTTTGAATTTATGCATTTATTGTGTGCTTCTGCCATCTTACTAAATTTTCTAATTACTTCTCAGTTAAAGTTTATAAAACCTGAAAAAATAAAACAATAAAATATGAGTCATAAGTATTCTGAGAGAATCTGTCTTCGCAGAAAATACCATGTTTTTTTTTCCTAAACAATTTAAGAAACAGAACAGAATTCAAGAAAATAGCTAAATACAGGATTGTAATACTGACTTGCTTTTTTTCTGTAAGTAGATACCATCTGTTTTTTAAAAATAGTCTTTGATTTAGTAAGTATATACATGCATACATAAAATTTTTATTATTGTCATTAATACCTTATTGTTTTATAAAAGCATGATCATTCTAAGCTCATTTTTGGCAGATTTTCATTCCTTGTTGAAATGCTATTCCAGTAACCCTTTTAGAAAAAGTATAACTTAGAATAATTTGTTCCTATTGAATTCATAGTGGCTTCATTGAATATCATTTCCTTTGCTAAATTAAACAATTTGCTCTAAAATTTTACCTAGAGTTGTTCTTAGACTAACCGGATGTATTTTGTGGCATATACTTTTTCTTCCTCTTAAAAACTGGTTGAGTCTGGTTTTTGTCTGTCTGGTAGCTTAGCTAGGCTTCATGATTATTGGCAGCTGCTCAACAATGTCATCTGCAAGTTCCCTCAGCTCCTGGGATGTAATGAATCTGAAACAGGAGACTTAAACAAATTACAAGTTGATTGGTGATATCTGATGATGTCTTCGTCTGTTTTGGCCTTCATCTCTCTCTTACTAATGTTTTTTCTTCCCAGATTTCTAGCCTAAGAATGATTTTATTTGGCAGAGAGAATGAAAAAAGCAAAGAATTGAACAGTTCATTATTCACTCTTATATATTCTCATTATACTTTCCTACTTCCAAGCAAGCTCTTTCTTGTTCGTCATTTGAACATACCTATTCATTTTATGTACGTTATATGCTTTTTAAACCTCAAATTTCCCTGGCTTATCTTACATGTCTGGTGCCTGTATTGACTTAAATTACTCGTTTATTTAGTGGCTGAGCTCATTATATAACCACTTGTGCACTCGTTTCAAATTCATTATGGACCCTTTCCTTTTCTATAGATTAGAAGCATTTGAGCCTATGTAAATTAAATTTTCACATGGATATCAACCTTCTCAAATTGCCACTCCTTTTAAAGTCTCAGACTATGTTATTACATCTACTTATTTTCTGAACCTTTGTTATTTGCCATCCTAAGAATTAGATTTTACTTTTGGACTTGAATGACACCATATTAGTATATCCTGGAACTGCCTTTCCCAATGTCCAACCAAAATACAAACAAAATCAGAGAAAAAAGGAAAATGTGCATATGCACACACACAGACACACATAAAAATACACTAGAATTAACAGTCAATTGATTGAATAAGTCTATTAAAAATTAAATTCATTGACTACAATGTTGAGTGAGCTTATAGAAATGTGCTTTTGGCCTGAAACAGTGTTAGCCTATTCACAAGAAAGTAGATTGAAATGAATCTCTACACCTGACTCCATTAAAAAATGCAGTGACTATGCCAGGCACAGTGGCTCATGCCTGTAATCCCAGAACTTTGGGAGGCCGAGGCAGGTGGATCAATTGAGATCATTAGTTCGAGCCTGGCCAACATGGTGAAACGCTGTCTCTACTAAAAATACAAAAATAATTAGTTGGGCATGGTGGCATGTACCTGATACAAAGCCAAAGATATCACAGAGAAAGAAAACAAATATCCTTCATGAACATAGATACAAAATTCTTTAATAACTTTAATAAGGTCAATTCAACAACATATAAAACTTATTTTAAAAGATTATATATACCATGCCCAAATTGGATTTATCCCAGAAATGTAAGATTGTCTTTATATTTGAAAATCAGTTAATGTAATACACACATCATATTATAAAATGAAGGAAAAAGTACGTCATCTCAAAGATGCAGAAAAAGCATTTGATAAAACCCAACATTTATAATAAAAATTCTCAGCAAACTAGAAAAATCTTCATTCTGATAAAGGGCTTCTTCCAAAAATTTAACAAAAGTACAATAATTATACATTGCATTTTATAAACCATTCTTGAAAGAAATTAAAGAAAATTTAAAATAGAGAGGCAGTCCGTAATCATGGACTGCAGAACTCAATATTATTAGGATGACAATTTTCCTCAAATTAATCTGTAGATTTAACACAGTATTTATCAAAATCCAAGCAGGATTTTGTGTAGAAATTGACAGGTTTCTCCTAAAATGTATATAGAAATGCAAAGGATCTAGAATAATCAAAACAATTTTGAAAAAGGAAGAACAAATTTTACTACTCAATTTTAAAACATTGTATAATAATGGAGACAGTGCGGTATTGTATAAAGAGAGGTATATAGATAAATGGAATGGAATTAAGAGTTTGAAATAATTGCTTATGATTTTGACAAAGATATTAAACAATGTAAGAGTAAAAAGATAGTCTTTTCAACAAGTGGTACTGGGACAAGCGGATGTCCATATTAAAAAATATTTAAAAAATAAATTTAGATTATGTCACACCACACACAAATTTTATCTCAAAATGGATCAAAGATACAATCTACCACCTAAAACTATAAAACTTCTTCAATAAAAGATAGGAGAAAAGTCCTCATGTTCTTGGTGTAGGCAGAGTTCTTAGACATAATCATAACAGTGAGGGCCATAAAAAAAGTATGATAAATTTAACTTCCTTAAAATTAAAAGTTTTTTTACTTCAAAAGAAACTATTAAGAAAATAAAAAGACAAGTCAGAAGCTGGAAAAAATTTGCATATTATATATTTAGCAAAGGTCTTATATCCAGAATAGAAAAAAACTCTTACGACTTGATCATAAAAAATAAATAACCCAATTAAAATGAGACAGAAAACACTCACAGCTAAAGAGAGAAAAAAAAAAAAAAACAAAAAAACAAAAAACAAAAAACAAAAAAAAAAAAACACCAAGAAAACCAAGTAACCTAATTTAAAAATGGGCAAAGGATATGATTAGACATTTTTCCAGTGAAGATATTCAAATGGCCAATAAGCACATGAAAAGATGCCTAACATCATTAACCAACAGGAAACTTGAAATTAAAAGCACAACATATCAGTGCACATCCACTAGAATCTCTTTTGAGAAGATTATAGTTTGGTTGGAAAAGACAAATAAATACTATCTGTTACAGTTACTCTCAAGGAAATCTAAATAAGGTTTAGTTAGACATAAAAAGGCCATGTAAGGAAAACTGCAGCAATAGATAGGCTGGATACCCCTCACTAGACTTTCTATGATGTTTTGATCCCAGCTTTTTTAAGAAAGTCTCTTCCCCATCAATGGTCCTATTAACAAATCTATTAATAAATTGCAAAGGACCTCACTTCACTTTTCTTTATTGCCTTTGAATAAAGTTTCTTCAAACTTTTATCTCTTGGGGGTCTACTTTAGATATTTTTATTGCTTTTAATTCATACATCCAGCCATTCACTTATTCCTCCATTCATTCATTTAGTCACATAATCAGTAAATGCTTATTGAGCATCTCTTATCACCAGCACTGTTCTAGGCACTTGGCAATCAAAAGTGAAAAAAATAATGGTCAAATACGATTGCCCTAATAGTGCTTAAATTACCAGTACAGGAAGGTGTGAATTCTTTATCTATGGGAAGAAGTGCACATGGTTTTTCTTGCATTCGTGCCCATCATTATTTCTCTTTCACCTATTCTTTGTTATATTCTAAAATGTATGTCTGTTAACCTTGATGTTAAATTCATCGTGCCTATGCTTCATAACATTTGATTATTTACTTTAGTTTTTTTCATTGTTCTCCATCAGATCTATGAAATTTTTCCCAGACAGCTGAAGTGTGTCTCTCAAACTCCAAATTCCCTGTTATCACCTTTTTCATAAATAAGGAATCAAAGCTTGCACTGAGCAGTAACCAGAGTTAGTTATCTCAGCAGGAAGACAAATATAGCTGCTTCCCTACAGGTGGCAGGGACAAGACTCCTGAATCCACACCTAACGCTGCTGCTTAGGGACTCTCCTTTCTGTTGACCTTGGCACTCTTTGGCCCTATTCTCAACATCTCTCACTTCTCTGAGTGAGCTTATGGGGACTCAATCTGATTAAAACAAGCCACAAGCATCTTTAATTACCAGTTGTTACCACCACTGGCTAATGTACCCAGAAACTATCAGAATGCTTAAAATGTTTAAAATAGAAAAAATGAAGACACAAAAATTATCCTGTATCATTTACTCTATTACTTCACAACAGACCTGATTTTTAAAAAATTTAGAAGTTGCTTCTCTTTTTGAGGTTAATAAATTTCATTAATTTATCAAAGGAAATTTAAGTATAGAAAAACATGAATATTTTAACTGTAATTTTCTTATTTTAGTATGTATATGAGTGTTTTCTACTTTTTTCTCTACTTTTACATACAAATATTAACCTGTACCTGAAAGCCACTCTTAGAAATAGATAAAGGGCCGGGCCCAGTTGCTCACACCTGTAATCCCATCACTTTGGGAGGCCAAGGTGAAAGGATCCTTTGAGCCTGGGCAACATAGGGAGAGCTCATCTCTATTGCAAAAAAAAAAAAAAAAAAAAAAAATTAACTGGATCTGTGGCACGTGCCTGTGGTCCCAGCTACTCAGGAGGGTGCCGTGAGAGGATGATTTGAACCTGGGAGATCAAGGCTGCAGTGAGCCATAACAGTGACATTGCACTCCAGCCTGGGTGACAGAATAAGACCCTGTCTCAAAAAAGGAAAGAAAATAGATGGGGGGACAAATATTTACTAACTCCCTATATTAATTAGTAATTGGATGTAGTAACTCTATCCTCATAATGCCATTAAAATGTAGATATGCAGGCTCAAATGTGATCATAAATTTATTCAGGATTATAGAATTATTAAACAGGAAAGGAAGGCTTCATTCTCATATCTCTTTGACAACAACAAATCTTCATTATATTTCCATTGTGCCATCCTATATTTAAACGTAAGAAGTAGTGCTTACAATTAGAAGAGCCCCTGAATTTACACTAAAAGTTAACCAAGCATAGTAAGTATGGCTACATTTTAGTTCTAAATTCATCCTTGGTAAAATCTCATCATTGGAAGAAGTTGAAGAAAAGTGAGATTCATAAGTTTTTGTGTTCAGAAGCAGTGAATTTTTTTTCTCCTGCCTCATAAGTCAATTTAACACATGTACAAATGTTTTTAGGTACACTGAAAATACATCTTATAGACTGCCACTTTGGGAGAAATATTCACCTTACATTTTGAGTGAAAGAACTAGATTTAAAATTCTCTTCACTACAATTTTAGAGACTCCTACAATTTTAAAAACTTTGTCTTCATTTCCCTAAGTCATTGTGCTATAATTTCAATAGTGTCTCCCTGGCTTTTGCTATCAATGGAACAAAGAGTCTTTCAAGAAACTAACCAATGAAGCAAAAAATTACTGGTCTTAATATTTTGGTTCATTTTTCTCAACAAATATTTCATTTATGCTTATTGTTGATTGCTTCCTCTAAATCTAGTCAAAAAGAGGGCAGATGATCCTGTTCATTTTGATGAGAATGCATCTGCCACTTAAAATTTTCAACCCTATTAATGAATGGTCATATTTGGTTGGATTTTGGTCTTAGAATACAAAGAAATACACCAGCCATAATACTGTTGAAAAATGTCAAAATATGTCTAAAAGCAAACAAGATGCCGTTGCAGGCCTTCTCTGCAGCCAGGTAAGGACAGGACTCTGCCTGTGTAGTGCCTCCAGGGAGCTTCCCTCCACACCTGCCCAAACGAAGCTGCAGAGCTTGGGTGTGAAAGGCTGAAACAAAGCTGCATCTTCAGCAGCACTGACTGCAGCCTGTAGGGACAGAGTCGTAATTTTGTCTAATCACTTCCCCCCAGTCTTATTTCTTAAGAGACAGGGTCTTTCTATGTTGCCCTGGCAGGTATCCATGAGACCAAGAGGTCTCAAAAGGATCCTCCCACCTCAGCTTTCTAAGTAACTGAGATTATAGGTGCAGACCATGGCACTTGGCATCCAGACCCCCTTTCAAAATGTAAGTCAGATAACAAAACTCATCTTACTAGAATTCAAACCCAAATCCCCCATTACTTTGCCCCTAGCTACATCTCGGATCTCATCTCCCACTCCCTTTCCACTTCTTACTAGTTCACACCACTCACAAACACACAAGGTATACTCCTGTCTCAATGACTTTGCAATTTCTACATTCCGTGCTGGGAATTCTTTTCTTCAGCCATGGCCACTCAGTTCACTCCTAAAGTTTCCTCAGTTCTCTATTGACATGTCGCCTTGTTAGAGAGGTCTTTCTCACGATATGAAATTAAGACCTTCTCTCCTCCCATTATTTTGTTGAAATCCCTTGTGTTATTTTTTATACCCTTTAATCACTACTTTGCACATGATGTATTGTTTATTGTCTCTTTGCCACGACCAGAACTAAAAACTCCAGGAAGAGTGAATAAAATAGTCTTATTACTGATTTTCCTAGAACTATATCCCTGGCACACAGCACAATCTCAGAAAGGACTGGTTAAATAGTTAAATGAAATCAACAGATTTATTTTCTTTTTGACTTAAAACATCAAAAGTGATCAACAGAATGGCCTAATTGCTTTAATGACCAGAAAATGTAGGTGAATGATAGAGAGGTCAGTGAATAGAAAATGTAGAAGAGAATTTTAGAAAGGGACTTGGCTAAGTCTTAACATGAAACCCATGATTTGGGTTAAACCAAGAAGAGAATGAACTCCAGAATCATGTTACGATCACTACATCCGTTTTTAATGTCACCCAATGTGTGTCATTTTACTTCTATTGGTCTCCTGTTTCCTCTTCTGAAAAGTTTTAAGCTTTATAAACTTCAAGTTAAACTCATACCATCTCCTCCATAAAAGGAAACAGAAGCAATACTAATATGCTCTGATTAATATTAGAAAACCCTGTTTAGATTATTTGTGGCTGGGCGCGGTGGCTCACGTCTGTAATCCCAGCACTTTGGGAGGCCAAGGCGGGTGGATCACGAGGTCGAGAGATCGAGACCATCCTGGTCAACATGGTGAAACTCTGTCTCTACTAAAAATACAAAAAATTAGCTGGGCATGGTGGCACGTGCCTGTAATCCCAGCTACTCAGGAGGCTGAGGCAGGAGAATTGCCTGAACCCAGGAGGCGGAGGTTGCGGTGAGCCAAGATCGCGCCATTGCACTCCAGCCTGGGTAACAAGAGCGAAACTCCATCTCAAAAAAAGAAAAAAAAAAAAAAAGGAAGATTATTTGTGTGTATGTGCTGCTTTCTAATAACTTTTCAACATAGAAAATGTTTGATGAGATAAAGCTAGAACAATCTGATCTGATACTTGGGGCTTTATAACTCTCATACATTTTTGTTCAGGAAAAAAGGAATGATGAGTTAGCTGAGTATAATGATGTGAAAGATAGAATGTGGTGATGGCATACTATTGTTCACTTAAATCTCTCTGAAAATTGTACTCCCTTTATTTTGTGCATGTATGAGGCCAAAAATATGCCTGCAAATATAAGCAACTTCTTATCCTGATCTAGGATATTTTTATGAATAAGATAGCTATGTTCTGACTTGCTGTTTTATTTTCATTGTGCCGAACCTAGGGTTTTTCAGTCTTCCTTTATGCTAGAACAAACACATGACTTTAGAGGTTTTATTTTTAAAGGCCAATATACATAAAAAATTAATTCATTTTCTCATAAAATATAACATATATTTCATGTTCATGTATGTCCCTTGTTCTTTATCATGTGATACATTATCAAAATATCTAGGTAAGGTTGCCAGGAGCTTAGCAAATAAATGATAATTTGCATTATTTTTTCCCCTAGAGTCAAGCTATTGTCACAGACATATCTGTTAATTTCTATAATTTAAACTACATATATTTGTTTGATATAACCTCCTCAATTTGATTCACAAGAGTGTATTTCAAGGTATTATGATTGGATTCATGCAGTGACCACAGGGAGGGCAGGTAAGGGCAGAATTTTACCTCCGATTTCTCTAGAGATAACAATAAAGTGAATTATAATTGAGTTCCACAAAACATGAAGAAAGACAAATTTAGTTTTCAGATGTGCCTAAATGCATTATGCTTAGAGTTCAGTGCCTTTTTAACATTTTCTTTCTAAATAAGAAAATTACATTCTTTGAATTTTTGAAGATTGGATGTGTTGGTAATGCCCTGGCCACTTCTGTCACCAAATCATTTTTTATTGCTTAATTTGTCACTACTGTAAGGAAACTACCTTTACAACCAAAGTATTTAAGTTACAACCTGAACACCAACTGGATATTCAGTAATCCTACTCGGGTACTGCTGTGTTAATTGAATATTTTCCCTATTATTGCAAATCTTGGGGGGTTTTGTATCCTTGTAATATATATTGATTAAGTGCTAAAGCATAGAAATTAAACTTAGTTTCTGACTTCTTTTTAATTAAGAAAACATATATGTCTGTAGTTATAAGTATTCTTATAATTTTTTAAAAAATAATCAAATTATTGGCAGAAATTAAGTGTGTTTGAAATAGTAATAGAATGAAAAGGATTGATAGAATGAGCATTCCATGATTCTGTGAAATCTAGCTACCTTTATCATCCAATCCTTTTAAATAACTTTCCTCTTGCCAAAACAAGAGAAAATTACTTTATTTCATTCTCAATTTCTTTCTAGAAATGCACTTCTACTGTAGAAGAAAACAGTACATAGATAATATAATTGTGTCCTAAAGCATTTAATAAATAGTTCATTATTTGCCCAGCTTAGTAATCAGTTCTAATACCCAGTCTTAATTTGGCCTTTCCAGTTGTTTTGATGTGTTTCATCAATTTGGCTGCAAAATATTTTCTAATAGTAGTAATACTATTAGAACTATTAATGTATTATTCAATTCTTTGCATATTTATTGTAGAGTACACATGGCCAATAAATCCTGAAAAAGCACCTTGCCTATAAGTTAAGTGCTTTTATATTTCCATTTTACAGAGAAGAAAACCAAACTTAAAAAGTCAAAAACATAAAGCCAGTAAGCGGGGAAGCAGAATTTTAATGCAAATCTGTCTTGCTCTAAGCCCATGCTTATAATCATTTGTTGTTTATTACTTAGAGAAGGGAAATTACATGTATTGATTCCTTAATTCCTATCACATGCTATGCAGGGTGAATTGCATATGTTATTTATTCCTTACCACAGCAATATAAATAATATTTAATAATTCTATTGTGTAGGTGGATAATCTTTGTTCCAGAAATCTGAGTTCTCTCAGAACTAGACATAAAACTTTAAGAAACATATGTAAGCTTCCCAAGAATTAGCATCTGGCTAGTGACTCTCTAAGCAATGATATACTCCACCTACAAAGCTTAAAATATCTTATCTGAGAGATTCACCAGCAGGTACTGCCATTGCACATAACACTCCACCATGATCCAGCACTGATGTCTTGTGCAGACTCCCTCCTGGGAAGAAAATATAACTGATGGTTATGCCTTTTGCCTTGCCTGAATGTCAGACTCTGATTTCAGTAAAGCCCTGCAAGGCCCTCCCTTTTGACCTGTAGGCTCTGGAGAATACATAAATCTTTCCTCTATGAAGGTTTCAGATACTTGAGCAACATTATTTACAAGTTAACTTTCAGCTTTACTTCTGTGATCATATGCTGATTCTCCATAGAAGCACGGTTGCTTTAATTAAGTTGATATTTGAAGTGGACGTTGGCAATAACATCTCACTAAAGAGGTCCTCTTGTATACTGACTTAATTTAACCCCAGCTGAAGAAACAAAATGAAAGAGCAGGTAAAAGAATTCTCAAAGTTCAACATCCCTAAAGGCAAATTGGCAGAAATGCCTGTTCAGAGAAGACAAAATCATGAGATTTATGCTCAATAGCTTTTTTCTTTTTCTGCTTCTGTGGGGCTGAAGACATGATTTAGCAGATCTAAGAACTGGGAACTAAAAGTAAATAGTTCATCTTTCTCCTCTCAGAGAAAGTCTTATGCTGCAGAAGAAGGATGAGATGAGGAGGAAAAGCCAAGATAAACATGCGCGATTGATCTGAATGCCTAGCTGTGCAGAATTTTTAAAATATTTCTGGGCATATTTGTATATATGAGAGAGGACACAAGAGGAGAGAAAAAAGCTGGAAATGCAGTGAAAGGCAGAAAAAAAAAAAAAAAATCCCAGCGAAGCAAGTCTGAATAAAAGTCCTAGAAATTATAGACAGCATAAAAAGCTTAAGAGAAGTTATGTTTCCCTCTTGAGAATAAAACATGAAAATGAGTGGAGCTATGGATAGAATTTATGATTCCATTAGTGATAGTTTCAAGCATGGAAAATGGTGCTTAAGAATCTGGAGGTGGGATGGAGAAAGATTGGCAAACTGTGTCCTCGTTGTTCAAGTAATGTTACTGAGGCATCGCTGCCACCTAGTGGCCAAGACCAACTTTAATGCTAGCTATTCCTGTTGCAGGGGTGAGTTCCAATATTTTTTAAAAAGAATATATGAAGAAACAGTAAGTCTCTGCCATTGCTTCTCCAATAACCTCTAATTTGTGTTGTTTCCCAAGTCTATTATAATTGTAGGTGCTTGTACTTATCTCAGTAGGTGCTTATCTCTTATGGAAAAGAATAGAAAATTACTTCATCGGGATTGTAGTTTAGTGACACATCATTGTATTTTTCCATTTAGAAGGATTGGCTCATCCTTAATTTTTTTAATTTAAATATTTAATTGGCAGTCCTATATAGAAGGCTAAGCACTCAATTTTTCTTACAAGATATTCGACAACCAACTGGCAGAATTTAACTGTTTTCCCCTCACAGCATGATTTGACATGATGTTTTCTCACAACTACTGTGTGCTAAAAGGGTCAGCCAAATAACTCTACATACAGTCCCAAGCTCTGAAGAAATTGTAGCATCAGGAGGGATGTAAAGAAGATGTAGAGAAAAAGAGTAAAACGGAGCATCTTGCAACTTAGATCTTTGCTGCCTTAGTCTCAAAGCCTTGGAATTCAACAAAACCACAGATCTATAGAGCTATTGATTATATTTATAACAAGCTATCTCTATAGTTTCTTTTCACTATTGTTAATCATATTGCAGAATATCTGCCTTCTCAGTGTTAATGAATAAAATCACCACATTTTGTGGAAAAGCCTGGAATTAAATAAACTTCAAATAACCCACCTATGCTTCTGCCATATGGCACTGGGAGGCAGAGGCACAGACCCCGACTCTGAACACATTCAGTTCTTTTCCTTCCTAGTAAGTCATTCATCCAGTTAATCCATAATGACAGTGTCTGCTTTCTGAACTCTGGCAATCCAACACAACCACAGCATAGGCAACTACAAAATAGATACGGTTTTAAATTGACACCTCTGCTTCCTTCTGTCAGAAAAGTCCTCATTTATTTTACTCTATGTTCTTTTAACAGTTCTATTTTAAGTTTTTCACCTAGTCTTCTTTTTCTCTCTGAATAAATGGAAAAAGTGTTTAGTTGTCAAGGGGAAAGGAAAGTATGGATGAAGAAGCGATGTTCAGGACTATGTGCTCCTTAGATTATTCCTGATTAAAGTGGATGTTGCTAGTAACGCCATACTGCTGACTTCCAGACACTGCAAGTGTCCTCTATTAGCCAACTCAAATGCAGAAGGGTCCCCCCAGAAGAACATTAATATGAATACATCTTTGGAAGACAGAATTTTTAAGGGGAATAAAAGTAAACTGTTAGATCAGATGCAGTATGTCCAAGGGCTTTACTCCTCTGTTCTCTCACTTTATCTAGTCCGTCTACCATGTAAGGGATGCCCCAAACCCGTCAGCCATACACCAGCTTGCCACCTTCACAGAGCTTGCCTTATTTTTTATGTTTATTGTGATTTTTTAAAATCCTTTTTCTTTAAATTCACTTTTACTTAGCTTCATTCTAGGTAATAAAACAGCAGAAATGACAATTTTGATGTTTTTAAAAATAGTTCCCATTAAAAAATATATAACTATTAAAGTTAAAAAAAAAAAAAAAAAAAAAAAAAAAAAAAGGTCTACTACTCAAAAGCCAAAACCTGAAAGCTGAAGAGCAGAAAATAAAAAATGGTATCTTTCGCCGGGCGCGGTGGCTCAAGCCTGTAATCCCAGCACTTTGGGAGGCCGAGGCGGGTGGATCACGAGGTCAAGAGATCAAGACCATCCTGGTCAGCAAGGTGAAACCCCGTCTCTACTAAAAATACAAAAAGTTAGCTGGGCATGGTGGTGCGTGCCTGTAATCCCAGCTACTCAGGAGGCTGAGGCAGGAGAATTGCCTGAACCCAGGAGGCGGAGGTTGCGGTGAGCCGAGATCGCGCCATTGCACTCCAGCCTGGGTAACAAGAGCGAAACTCCGCCTCAAAAAAAAAAAAAAAAAAAAAAAGGGTATCTTTCTATAACATGCTTGGTATATCTTTCTCCTCTCTCTCTCTCTCACATACCTACTCAAACACATAATGGCAACTGACATTTGAGAGTATATTGATCTAAATGTTTAAGAAACAGATATTGAGAGAAGTAATGTAAAAAATATAGTCATTTAAAGAATTGAAAGAAACTTTATATGAAATTTGTACAATGGAATTACAAGGACAAGACTTAACCTCCTGCTATAAACACAGAAAACTGGATGATATATCTAAAATAAACTATTTTTAGGCTTTAGGCAATAGGCAGCCCAGGACTATTATCCCTGAGGAAAGGGAAACAATGGTGTGAGCCCTACAACCTCCCTAGCTTCCTGCCTAGAGGCAATTTCTGTGCCAAGGTCACATGGAAGGGGAAATCAAACAGAATCTAGCAGTCCTAGGGAGTTGAGGAAAGAAACTGAAGTTCAAAGACGCTGAGTTCCTTTGAAGCTGTAGGACAGAGTTGCAGAAAAGAGAGAACTGTAAAACAAAACAAAAACCTAGCTGCAGATTTGTTACTGGAATCACCTTGAGTCTTTGTTGAGTACTAGACAGTGCATATAGGGGTAAAACTCCATGAACTCAAAGAGAAACCTAGGATTTGTAAGCAGAATAATTTCTAGAGCTCACAAAAGTCAGGGTGTCATTTAAGCAACAATCAATCAGCATGAAGAGTCCTCAGTAATCACCTGAGGACATTCAGTACAGACTCCAAATGATCACGTCTTGGTGAAATTATCCCAGAAGTAAAGGCTACTTAAAACCATCCCTGGCCAGGTACAGTGGCTCACACCTGTAATCTCAGCACTTTGGGAGGCTGAAGGTGGATTGCTTGAGCCCAGGAGTTCAAACCAACCTGGGCAAGAAACGCCATCTCTACAAAAAAATACACAGGGCATGATAGCACAAAACTGTAATCCCAGCTACGGGGAGGCTGAGGTGGGAAAATCACTTGAGCCCAGGAGGTCCAAGCTGTAGTGAGCGGTGATTGTGCCACTGCACTCCAGCCAGGGTGACAGAGGAAGACCCTATTTCAAAAACAAAACAAAGTAACAACAACAGCAACAAACCCAGCCTTAAGACAGCTTCAAAACAAGACTCAAAGCAATCAAACCGATCTGCAACTTAACTGTCAAAACGCTCATTAAAGACAAGAAAATCCAGACACTTAACAATATAACAATCACAATGTCCAACATTCAATAGCAAATCACTGGGCATGACAAGAAGCAGTAAAATGGGACCCTTAACTGGGAGGAAAAGTATTTTTAAAACATAAACATCACAAGTAGAGAAGTGAAAAAATAAAAGGAACTCAAGTACCCTCACACACATACATCACTTTGATTTTTATACCAATTAATTAAGGAATGACACAATATTATTTAACCCTGTGTTATAGATGAGAAAACCAAATCGTGAGTATTGTAAGTAAACTGTCAAAAAGAGAGAAGCCCCATAGTTTTGAGAGTCAAACTAGAACCCAAGTCTCTTGAATCATTAATGTTCTTCAGTAGATGGTAGCATGAATCATAGTTAAAGGAGGTTACTGTGGATAGTAGTGGACTATGGTAAATTTTCTTAGATTATCATAAGGCAAAATTAGCAAGAAAAGCTGTGCATGTGTAAGTGTATGCCTGTGTGTATACACGTGTGGTGTACCTGTGTGTACATGCCTAAAGGCTATGCTGTACAGATTGTATAATTCCACACAATAATTACTCTTACTATCATAAAGTTCATTTTACAGTGCTCAGAT
Organism: Saimiri boliviensis; assembly: GCF_048565385.1. NCBI lineage: Eukaryota > Metazoa > Chordata > Mammalia > Primates > Cebidae > Saimiri > Saimiri boliviensis. Next base: position 16,406,103 of record NC_133457.1, read on the forward strand.
CTTAATATAGTTACCATTATAAAAATGACATTTCTGATGGAATGAGGACTAACTCTTCCCCAATTCTAAAAGCAGAGCTCCAAAACATTACCCTAAGGACGTAACTGGAGAAAAAAGGAGGAAATTAATTTTACAACTAAAAGCCACTTTTATGTGGTGAGGTCAACGTAACTCAGGAAAGAGTTTAAAAACTGAACTTACATAACTTTTGTTACTGGAAATTTCTAAAAAACAATTTGTCTTGAAAACTTCTAACTTTTCTCAGAGGAAGAAGGCTGACTAGAAGATGTGTGATGGACTCTTTAATTCTAATGTTCCAGATTAGATAACTTTCCTTAGTCACTGTGAATACATTTGAGTGTTATATCTTCTGGAAGGGATATAAATTTCAGAGTGTTAAAATATTCTCTTTTTGTGCTGTCCTCTGAAAAATTTAGGAGCTTACTATCATTTTTGAGTTATGTTACAGTCAAAGCACAGGAATTAGAAATGGCCAGGGATATGCCAAAGTCAATACAAGACCTCACTAATATGAACACTTGGATGAATACAAACCTATGCTTCCTTATGAGTGTACTGTAAAGACATATGTATGCAATTACTTATGTATAATAGTTTTTAAATGTATATAAATACAATTAGATATGCATATATATATGCAATCGTGCATGTGTGATATGCACACACATATAATATGCTTGAGAAACACTGAATAGAAACACAATATTCTTTCTTAAAGATTCACAATGCCTATTAACATATTAAAGGTTTTGCAAAATTGTGCAATAACTTTTCATGCACTGGCAAACACCACTCAGAGATTGGAATCTTGTTTTGAAACTGTTAATATCTTGCAGAGATATTATTCTCTTGAAATCCAGTCTGGGAAATTATGTTAAAAATGCTTGCTTCAAAGCTTTGGTGCTGAAATCAGACTTCTTGAATGTAAACACAACCTTATAGCTTATTAATTATTCGCTCTTGTTGAGATTCAGTTTCTTACACAAAAAAATAGAATAATGATATCTATCTCAAATATTTTGTGTCAGATTTTAAATCGCAAACCTTATTCAAAACACTATCTGGTACAGAGTAAATTTTCAATAAATATTAGTCATATTTTTTATAATTTGATTAAATAGATGAAATTATGGAGAAAAGCTATCTTCATTAAAAATAGTGGGTTGTTACTGCAAGATAGCTTTGAGAAAACCCAGAGTAAAAGGGAACATGATGTTCAACATTCAAAAGAAGATATATGGGCCAGGCACAGTGGCTCTCGCCTGTAATCCCAGCACTTTGGGAGGCCAAGGTGGCAGAACCACCTGAGGTCAGGAGTTCGAGACCAGCATGGTCAATATGGTAAAACCCTGTCTTTACTAAAAACACAAACATTAGCCAGGCAGGGTGGCATGCAACCATAATCCCAGATACTCAGGAGGCTGAGGCAAGAGAATTGCTTGAACCTGGGAGGCAGAGGTTGCAGCGAGCCGAGATTGTGCCATTGCACTCCAGCCTGGGAGACAGAGCAACATTCCATCTCAAAAAAAAAAAAAAAAAAAAAAAAAAAAAAAAGGTATATGAGATATTTTCATTCAATTGACACCCTTTACACCCAAAGTAGGAGCACAAAATATCTCAATATAGTGCCTCTCCCAGTTTCAAGAGGATCATTATTAGCCTTTTTAGGCAGATAGAGATTTCTCTATTAAATGAAGCCAGAAAAAGCTTATCACTTTAAATGGAAATAATAACTGATCCCGAAGCAGTAAACAAATAGGATAGTTTGCAATGTCTGTTTCATTTAAATTTAGATGTTTTTAAAATTTAAAATCCTGCTTTAAGTTTCTCCCAAAATTATTTTTACACTAAGAAGTAGAGTGGATCTAACGGTTGACAATGCTTTTCACTGAACTCTTTTGACTTTAGTTGACATTGGTAATTATCACCCCAAAAAATAATGACTTGAATATTTGAGGTCTCAACTTGATATATGGCAGCAATTCACATTGAAGGAAATTTCAGGACATTATTCTTTTAAGAACAAAATCAAAATTTTCAGAGAAGTTTGTTGCATCTTCATCTATAGAATGTCACTCAAACATGAGCAGCTAGAGTGTTATTTGCCAGAAAAATTTTGAATTGGACTTTCTGCCTAAGAATTAGTTTGTTCTTAGAAGAGTCGTCTCTTACAGAGCAAAATTAGTTTGCTCTCAGAAGAGCCAGACAAATCTAAGTTTGAGTTAAGCTCCCTGACTTTCAAATTCTGTAGATTTGAGCAAGATAGTTTCCCATTCTGTGACTTGTTTTGCTTATAAGAGAAATTATGCCACCTGTTCTATGAGGTTGCAGAGGTAAGAAATAAATGAGACCACACATGGAAAGCACCTAGAAGAGGGCCTAGTAAGGTTTAAGTACCAAAAGATGATAATTACAGCTCTATCTATAAGCTAGCAACAAAAAATTAAACATTTGTAAGTTAAAGCATATTACAAAACAAATTCTTTAAAAATCATTTCATGACATTTTATTTATTCCTTGTCATTGCCTAAATAAGATGGGAAAATAAAATCCCCATTCCCCAAATGTCTTTGCTTGCCATTCCCCAAATAAGTAACCCCCCCACCCACCTAATTCTACTTGGCTAGCTCCAATACTCCTTCCTTTGGAAGTTTTCTCTACTCCTAGCTCTGGTTGAGTTCATTTATGTTATCCTCTGGATCTGTGTGGGACTTATTTGGACTGATTATTCAATTTATCCTGTACTTGTCCTGTCATCGATCTTTTAATATCCATGTAGTCCTAGCTGGAAAGAGAAGGTGTTTACAAGGATCCTTTCTCAGGTCATTGCCATACCTCAGAACTCAAATGGCCACTGAAACTGTATTATGTGCAGTTTCTTATTCTGGAAGCCAGGGCACAAATTTCACACAACTTGTTATACTAAATATCAAAAATGTTATCTATGTAATCTTGGATTACTGCATGGTTTTTCTGAACATCTACTTAGTCTGATTTACAGACTCTTAGAGGAGAGTGATACAATAAAAGCAGGCTACAACCCATTTCTATATCATTGGGCAAAAAGTGATAGGCTGTCTAGCAATGAAGTGACATTAAAATAACTAGGCCTGGTGTGGCGGCTCATGCCTGTAATCCCAGCACTTTAGGAGGCTGAGGCAGATGGATCATGAGGTCAGGAGATGGAGACCATCCTGGCCAACATGGTGAAACCCCCTCTTTACTAAAAATGAAAAAAAAAAAAATTAGCTGGGTGTGGCAGTGCACAACTATAGTTCCAGCTACTAGGGAGGCTGAGGCAGGAGAATCACTTGAACCCAAGAGGCAGAGGTTGCAGTGAGCTGAGATCGTGTCACTGCACTCCAGCCTGGTGACAGAATGAGACTCCATCTCAGGAAAATAAAAATAAAAATAAAAAATAACCATGGGTGGGTGTAGTGGCCCATAACTAAATCCCAGAACTTTGGGAATCTGAGGTGGTAGGTTTCCTTGAGACCAGGAATTTGAGACCAGCCTGGGCAATATGGCAAGACCCCATCTCTAAAAAAAAAAAAAAAAAAAGAAGAATAAAGGAAAATAAAAACAACCACTACCTACAGTTAAAAAATGCATTTAACATTTCAGACTCCTCCCCTTTCTCTTCTTTCTCTCTCTCTCTCTCTCTCTCTCTCTCTCACACACACACACACACACAGACATGTACACAAATAACTAAAACAAAATTTTCACAATACTTTAAGATGAGTGAGGAACTTCTTCTACTCCAATTCTGTTCTATTTTATTCCATTTTATCTTTTTCATGCTGGTTATGGCATACTAAATTAATTTAGCATATTCCCAGAAAATTAGGGAGAGTTTAACAGCACATGAAACATCATATAACTCTTCCACAAATTTTGCAGACCTTTGTTGTATAAAATATTTCACAAGTGCTCTATTTTGGTACTAGTTTTCTCAGCAAAATTCTTGAATGTTGCAATGTTAAAAAAAAAATCAGATTGCATTAAAAAAAGGTATCTAAGAAGCTGTTTCTTTAGATGAGAAATGCTATGCATCAAAGTCATAGTTTTCCAAATTCATGATGCTAGCTTCTAATCTTATCCATGATTAGTATCACGATGGCCACCAGACATCTCCCACACACATTACACCAGTTATAAATTTGTTTTTACAATGAACAGTCACTTCATAAACATGATGCATGAAAGATACACTTCCTGTGCTGTTCTCCAGACAGCTGGAGAGGAAAAGTCAAATCCTTTATACAAAGTGTCCTTGTTGTCTGTACATATGGTCTGTAGTTTCCAGACAGACTGTCACCCTAGAAGTTGGCAATGAGGTACAAGAAGATGTCAGCTTTTGCTTGAAGTTAAATGAAGTTCACCACTCGGAGAAACAGTCCAGCCCCTAACTGGGTTCTTATGTGGGCTCACTAAAGATGAGACAACAGTATCTGCCCAACTTCAATGGAGCAAATGTAATTTTAATTCAAGAAAAGACTAGATGCATTTAACTAGATAGTATCAACAAAGGTACTGGAGGAAGATAATGAGTGAAAAGGATTCATTTCTTAAACAGGACTCTAGACTCTATATAAGTAGCATGATGCCTTTGCAGCTCTATTATTTCAGGGAAAATGTGAAAAGCCGCCTTTACCTTTGTCTGATGATATTCTCCATTGTAAGAGCCTAATTCTCTTTGTTATGGATGCAGCCGTCTGATAGAACAGTTCTCAGTGTAGATGGTTTCTAATGCATGTGTTCCTTATGGAAAGAGGATTCTAACTCCTTGGCAGTTCTCTATCAATATAAATTAATGCAATTGAATCTTGGCTAATAAAGTGAAGACCACTGATGTTTAAAGTAGGTAAAAAACTTTAAGAGCATTTCAACCTCTTTCTTTCACAAATTTGGAAATTAAGAACCAGAGGGTGACGTGACTTTCCAAAGCTTTGGATTAAAAGTTTATCTAGGTTGAAATGTCTCCCAAGTCGATTACTCCAAAGTAAATGGAAACATTTAACAGTCCTCCTACATTTGATTATTCTAGTTACACTGGGGAAAACTGCCATTTCTGAGCATGCAAATCTGAGACTTTCTCCTCCAGCAGAATACCATCAAAGGGGCACAATTTGAGGGGGCAGAGAAATCTGACTCTAAACTCAGCTTTGTGGTATCAGGCAATTTTGATGATTTATTTAAACTTTTCATTTTCTTATCTTGGCATATAAATACCATATGAATTACACCTAACCCACAGAATTAGTGTAATGATTTAATAAGTACCTACTAAAATGTTAGTTGTTATTGAAATGTGATTTTATTGTCTCTTATGTCTGAACTCCCTATAAATGTAACACCAAAACTGAACTTCTGTCCCTATTTTGAAGTCCAGGCCTTGGACACGGGTAGCACTAAATTGTGTGCTGCAATGATTGTCAGACAGTGGCCCCCAAAGAGTACTGGCATCATTACCTGGGAGGCTGTTAGAAATGAAAATTATCAGGTTCCATCCCAAACCTCCTGACTCAGACATGCTAAGGATGAAGACCAGAAATCTGTGTTTTATAAAACCCTCCAAGGAATTCTGATATATGCTAATACTTGAGAGCCATTAGTTTACTGGATTCAGATGAAGTAGAGATGGAAATTGGCAAAAGGTAGTGTGACTGAGTCAGAGGACTCAACTTGAAAGCATCTTCCAATACAAGAAGACTGGACATGCATTAGAGAAACAGCTGTGAGGCAAAACGTCAGTCACAAGGGGCAGGGGTGGAATGGGTGTGGGGACAAGACAGGGTGAAGTGCTCTAAGTCAGGAGATATTCCATCTCTAATGCACCTCAAGATAGAATGGAAAGTTCCCTTTAGGTAAGTGGAGAAGATGATTTTATGGGCTGTGAGCCCAGAAACTGCAGTATTCCAATTCACCTTAAGTCTATTAATTCTATTAAATTCTAACGTACCATAAACAATTTCCACACAAAACACCTATTTTGGGTAAATCATAGATCCTCTTAGACTGAAGGGTGACACTAATAGGCTTTTATGACTTAGCAAACATAACCCATAGTAATTTCTTTCTAATTCTTATGATCATCATTTCAATGAAGTATTCTTAGAAAGTTACCTTGAGTTTCTCAGTTCAGTAGCAGAAGCAGAAACACCATTCTTTGGCCTGGTTTAGCCCTCGACACTTAGCTGAAAATGTAGCAACTACAATGGTCAGCAGAGATTTAGCATCTGAAGAAAAATTCTCAAAGGAGGCCATAACTGCACCCAAATTGTATCCACTGGAAGACAGATCAATCTCTCTACTTGACAGTGACATTTGTCATATTTATTTTCAAACTCCTTCCTCACATTCTGCTATCTGTGCACATGTGCAGACGCCACAAGTCAATGTAAGAGGTTCATCCCTCTGTGTTCTGTACAACACCAGAGGGTTAATCTATTGAAGTCCCCGGCTTAGGAATATAAAATCTTTAATCTCTTGCAGATGAAATTTAGTCTCAACTCCTCTGTCCTCTTTCAAAGACTGGAATCTGTCTTGGACATCAGGTTACCTGCCTGACTTCTTTTCAGCATAGTCCCTGGACCCAGCTGCCTGAGAGCCCATACATTTCCACTGGCTCCTTGTCTCATGTCTGTCCTTTACTTCTGCCTTTCTTTTCCGCTTAAAGTACTCTCTAGCCCAACCAAGTTACCACCTTGATTTCCTTTAATTAATTAACTCATTCAAACAATAAATATTATTATGTGCATACTTAGCATCACCACCTAGAAGTTACTGAGGACTGGGGAAGTCCTGTTTCTGCCCTCACCTTGGCTCACAACCTAGAGGTAATAGACAAGGTGACAGACATTTCCAACATGGTGTGAATAGTTTATAAGCTTCTAGAGGACAGGAACTCTGTTCTGTTTACAGATATCATTCATGACCTGTTGCACACCCAAGATGCCCACATAACTAGAGTTTATACTGCAATGATACTGAATTGAAATGAGGTTTAAAAACGGTGAAATCTTGTTTGAAGTTGTTCTTTTGGGGGGGATGAATAGCAAAAAAAAGTGGAATATCCAAGGAAAGAATGCCTTTTCTGAGGCATTTTACAATTAAGTGAATAGAATACAAAGGAGATAAAAAGAAAATGAGAAAGCATTTGTGGGCTGAGTCAAAAGAACCTCAAATGAGAGGTTCTCAGGCAGGAACAAGAATTCCCAGAAAGCCTGGCAAAAAAACAGCCTGTCGAGTCATTCTTTTTGGTTTAGAGTGCCTGGCATTTGATGCAACCACTGCTGCCCCTTGCCCCATTCCTTTTGAAGAAATCTCTCTACTTCACCTCACCTCACCCTATGACAGAAAATCTTTGACCTCCCATTTGCTTCCACAATTGCTGAAAATACTCAGTTTCTCCTAGAACAATCACAGCTTGATGATATCTTCATTTGCATGTTGTTGACCAGATGGTAGAAAATACATTTTGCATTGTGACTATTGTTATATTAAAAGTTCTTACCTTTTGTGACCATAAAAATGGGTACGAGGAGAGAGATACAAGATGGCTGATTACTAGCAGCTTAGGATTGTAGCTCCCAGTAAAAGCGCAGAGAACGAGAGGACGCCACACTTTCAGACGAATTTTTGTTGCTCACAGACCAGGAGATTCCCAGCGGAGGAGCCCCACAGGTTGCCAACGTGACTCTGGCTTTGCCGGCACCCCGGTGCGGCGGTTCTTGGCACAGAGTAAACGGGACTGGGTCCCCTTTTGGTCGATGTTCGGAGCTCCAGGAAGGCAGAGTTGCCTATTCAGCTGATTGAAAAAGAGACTCAAGAAGGAAGCCAGACCAGAGACTCCCGGGCAGAAAAGCACCACGAATCTTAACGCTGCTGTTTTGGCCTGCACGTGGCTTGCTCTGGGAATCAACAAGTTGGGCGTCCACTCAGATACCTAATTTGAAAGTCAGTAATTACAAAGACGACAGGTGGATAAATTTACAATGATGGGAAGAAACCAATATAAAAAGGCTGAGAATACCCAAAATCAGAATGCCTCTCCCTCTACAGGAGATCACAGTTCCTCATCAACTAGGGAACAAGGCCTGATGGAGAATAAGTGCGTTCCATTAACAGATTTAGGCTTCAGAAGGTGGATAATAAGAATCTCCTGTGAGTTAAAAGAACAGCGCGGTGGCTCAAACCTGTAACCCCAGCACTTTGGGAGGCCGAGGCGGATGGATCACGAGGTCAAGAGATCGAGACCATCCTGGTCAACATGGTGAAACCCCGTCTCTACTAAAAAAAATACAAAAAATTAGCTGGGCATGGTGGCGCATGCCTGTAATCCCAGCTACTCAGGAGGCTGAGGCAGAAGAATTGCCTGAACCCAGGAGGCAGAGGTTGCCGTGAGCCAAGATCTCACCATTGCACTCCAGCCTGAGTAACAAGAGCGAAACTCCGTTCCAAAAAAAAAAAAAAAAAAAAAAAATAGTAACAAAGACTAAAAGAAACAAAGAAGGACATTACATAATGGTAAAAGGATCAATGCAACAACAGGAGTCAATGATCATAAATATATATGCACCCAATATAGGAACACCCAGATACATAAGACAAGTTTTTAATGACTTATAAAGAGACTTGGACTCTCGCACAATAATAGTGGGAGACTTTGACACCACATTGTTAATATTCGACCGATCAACGAGATAGAAAATTAACAGGGATATCTATGATTTGAACTCAGATCTGGAACAAGTAAACTCGGTGAATATTTATAGAATTCTTCACCACAGGTCCACAGAACATACATTTTTCTCAGTATCATATTACACCTATTTTGAAAGTAACCACATAATTGGAAGTAAATCACTCTTCAACATTTGCATGGCATTTCACAGACTTAAATGAAATATTGGTTGGTGGCTGTTTGTTATTTTCTTCCCTTATTCCTACCTGTCTCCGCTGTTAAGCACAATTATCGGCATAAAAATAAAAAAGGTTTTTTTGTTGTTTTTTTTTAAATTTTTTTAATTGCATTTTAGGTATTGGGTTACATGTGAAGAACATGCAAGACTGTTGCATAGGTACACACATGGCAGTGTGATTTGCTGCCTTCCTTCCCCTCACCTATATCTCTCATTTCTCCCCATGCTATCTCTCCCCACCTCCCCACCCCATCCCTCCCCCATTTCCCCCCAACTGACCCCAGTGTGTAGTGCTCCCCTCCCTGTGTCCATGTGTTCTCATTGTTCAACACCCACCTATGAGTGAGAACATGCAGTGTTTGATTTTCTGCTCTTGTGTCAGTTTGCTGAGAATGATGGTTTCCAGGTTCATCCATGTCCCTACAAAAGACACGAACTCATCGTTTTTGATGGCTGCATTATATTCCATGGTGTATATGTGCCACATTTTCCCTGTCCAGTCTATCATCGATGGGCATTTGGGTTGGTTCCAGATCTTTGCTATTGTAAACAGTGCTGCAATACCTATTTTTAGTTTGCATTACAGCCTGGGCAATAGAGCAAGACTCCTGTTCTCTCTCCCCCTTTCTCTCTCTTTCTTTCAAAACAAAAACAAAAACAAAAAACTCTGCCTTTCAATTGATGTTTTTAGTTCATTTACATTTATGTAATTATTGATATAGTTGGGCTTAAGTCTATCATTTTGCTGTGGTTTTCAATTTGTCTCCTTTTTTTTTTCTGTCTTCTTTTGGATGGGCCAAGTATTATTTTATTGTTCCATTTCATATTTCCTGTTAGCTTCTTAGCTATAGCTCTTTGTATTATGTTTTAAATTAGTGGTTTCTCTAGGCATAATATATGTCCATTATTTTAGTTTTCCTTGAATTAATACTAAACAATGTTACAAATAACGTAAGAAACTTGTAACGGTATAATAATTTACCTCTTTCCTATCCTTTTTGCCACTGTTATATATCATATATTTTACTTCTATGTATAAATTCCACAATACATTGTTATTATTTTTGCTTTAACCAGTTGCTTTTGAAAAATAAAATATAAAAGAAAAAGAAAAAAAAAGGGTACTAAAATATCCAGACTTTAAAAATCAATGGCACAAAGCACATCCAATTGAAAAGGAAACAAATTATTTCCTGTATGCTCTTTGTTATGGGATCAAATTTATTTTTTCTGTGAATCTTCAGATTAAATAATTTTCAGGGTATACTGCAAGGATATACTTGAATCTGCTACATCTACCTATATAGTTTACAAAGTAGTCCAAGTAGATGATGGTAGCATTAGTACTATGGATTGTCCTGATGCAAATTATTTAAATCACATCAAATTTTCTGAATCAAATGAACTTGGAAAATTTTCTTTAGCACACAGTTAGCAAAGATAATTTTCTTTTGAGATGGGTTCTGACTCTGTCACCCAGGTTTGAGTGTGGTGGCTTAATCACGGCTCACTGTAGCCTCAACCCCCTCAGGTCAGGTGATACTCCTGCCTTAGTCTGCTGAGTAGCTGGGACCCAAGGAGCACACCACCATGCCTGGCTCATTTTTCTATTATTATCTATAGAGATGGGGTCTCGCTGTTTTGCCCAGGCTAGTCAAAGCTGATTTTTAAAAAATATAAAATGTAGGCTGGAGTTTTTAGATAAGCTTGAATAGTGGGTTTTAGACTTACATGAAGATACCGCTTTGCTTTGGAAATGCTGCTCTTATAAAAAGGCAGAGCAGGTGAAGTGTGTACGGTGGACAAAAGATGAGGAGACCCATGTCTCTGGGATTCTCTTCTGCTAATAGCATGGCCTCAAATTTTACTGTGGAGACTGAACTCTTGATCTAAATACCTGCTGAAAGGCATAGACAGCTGGCCAGAGTAATTCTAATTTTTTACTGGCCATTTATAGTCTCTGTTGAAAGAAAGATCTATCACTGATACATTATAGGGAATAAAGAGAGCAGATATTAATTATAAGCTTTCTATATACAAGGCATTTTTCATTTATATTCCTTAGTCTTTACAAAAACTACGAACTCTACTGGGTTGCAGCACTGGCTGCCACTAGCTTATAGAATTCCTCTGTGCAAGCTAGGGAAAGCTCTTGAATGCGGAAAGAAAACATCATAAAGCACATGGCTTGGTGAGGGACTGCAGGCTTGATTTTTGCCCCACATCATATTTTTGTGCAATACACAAATTTTGCAACTGCTCATGGTGCTTTGGAAGTAGGTATTATTATTTTAGGTGAGAAAATGAAGGCTCATAGGGCTATGTATTCTTCCCAAGGATAGATAACAAGTGAGGCAATCAGAATTTGAACTTTGGCCAATTTGACTCTGAACTTGTAATTTATTTCTTCATCTGTAAAATTAGAATAAAATGGTATTTTTGTTGTACAATTGTCATGAGGGGTTGAGTAAGGAGATTTATATAAAGCATTTCACACTGTATCTGTATCTAGTATGCTATATTGTATTATACTAAAATCCCCTCCACACATATATGGAGTGGCAAGGATTAACAGCTGGTTTCATAACATTTCCTCTGGTTTTGGAGACACTTAAGGATTTGACTCTTGGTCTAACCTCCCTGCAGCATTAACTCAAGAACTTGTTTAAGAGTTTTTGCCATATCCGAGGTAAATGAGAATTAGCCTATTGACTATGTTCTGGATGAAGCTCTTCTTACCTTACCATTGAAATGCAGTCATGAGGAACTTACTTGCATTTGAGTGGGGAAGAAGGGTCATAATTCATTAGGTATGAAGGGTGAGGAGACCATTCATCTGTTGTCTTCCTTGAGTTGAGGTAGTCTGCATGTACTCGGCCTGCCTCCTATGACCACCATGTGTTCCAAATGTAAAGCAACTGGGACATCAGAAACTGTGACCAGGAATAATGAATCCTCCACTGTGCTGTTATTGCACATGCTTGGTTGTTTCCTGTCTTATCTTAAGGCCAAAAATACTTAGGGCTGGGTGAAGCTTACTTTGCCTTGTGAGTTTGATGTTGATCTGAACCCAAGACTGCAGTTTCCAGTACAGCCATGTAGGTGGTGCACTGCACTATCCGGTAGAGTAGAGATCTGGAGAAAACAAGAGAGAACATCTCTGAGGAAAGAGTTAGGTCCTAAGGCAAACTAGGAAATGCCCAGTTTCAAGAAAATGGAAGAATGAAGAACAGGGGGAATCCTAACGAGAAATTACTTGGTGCCTCTGCTTTGCCGTAAGTCGACATTTTGCCCGGCAGCCCCAGTAAAAAGACCACACTTGGCATGATGGCTGGGTCCCAATTGCCAATTTAAGTCCTCGTATTGCAGTCTTAAGAGCCAGAGAGAGACATAAGGCAATATTTCTTGTCTGCTTACTCTGTGCCGTAAGTTGTCCTTGGTACAATCTCTTATAATAACCAAAACTCTAAAGCCAGATGAGTGATATTATTCCCATTTTACAGGTGAAGGAGATAAAGCTCAAAGGCCAAAAAAAAAAAAAAAAAAAAAAAAAAAAGAAAAGAAAAGAAAAAGTCAAGACAGGCTGGGGGAGGTGGTAAAGTTGGCGCTTAAACCTGGGTTTACTGTTGCTGAAGTCCTTGCTCTTCCTACTGTGCCACGTTTCTTCAAAAATATTAATAGTATTAACTTTTGCTGATGGTGTATTTTAGCCAAAATATCTATATCCATTTGTGGATACATTTATTGAGCACTTCATAAGTGTTAGGCATTACACTTTTAAAAATCTTGTTTCATTTAATGTTCATGACACACCTGGGAGGTAGATCCCGTTATTGCTTTTCACAGATAAGGAAACTGACTCACAGAGGTTCATTATGCTGCTCAAGATCACACACTATGAAATCACACAGCTATTCAGTGATACAGCCATATATACAAAAGAAGGATCTAAAATTCCAGCTCAATTGGAGTGTGAATTCCTCTAGAGCAGGAATCACATCTCAATATGCGTGTGGCCACGTGCAGTGGTTCAGGCCTATAATCCCAGAACTTTGGGAGGCCGAGGCACAGGGTCACTTGAGGTCAGGAGTTTGAGATCAGCCTGGCCAACCCCATCTCCATTAATAATACAAAAATCAGCTGGGCATGGTAGCATACACCTGTAATCCTAGCTACTTGGGAGACTGAGGCAGGAGAATCGCTTGAATCTGGGAGGAGAATGTTGCCATGAGCCAAGATCATGCCACTGGACTCCAGCCTGGGCAACAGAGTGAAACTATGTCTTGGAAAAAAAAAAAAAAAAAAAAAAGATAGTGACAACTCAATGAAATTTATCCTCTCAGAATCTGGTTATCCATCTCTTCTCAGGGAGATATAGTTTAAAAATTGGACTAGATCACTATTTGTAACAGAAAAAAAACTGGAAATAACCCAAATGCCCATCAGTAAAGAATGCATTGAATAAATTAGGTAGGTTCAAATAATGAAACAGCATACAATCTTAATTAAATGAGGAGTATTTCCCTATATTTTTATAAAGCTATTACTAAGATGTATTAATTGAAATTTTTTTGAAAGCAAGTTCTACAAGAGTGTACATAGCACACTACTTTTTGTGCAACAAATACGTATGCTTATATTGCTTTAATTATTTAGGTGTATTTACTTATGCTTTCAACACACACACACACACACACACACACATACACACACTTACACTAGGTTTTGCTTTAATATGTATTTAAAATCTAACAGACATGTTACCTATGAAGAAGGGCAGTAGGGTCAGGAATGGAAACTTGATTTTTCTAAAACTGGAAACAAGGTTGGATATACCTTGTTTCATGGTTTCATTTTGAAACCATGCCTATATTTAACACAACTTTAAAAGTAAGATTAAAAAACAGTAATTTTCAAAACCTGAAACAAGTGAACCAATCTATGTATCATATAGGTGACAATGACATGGAGGAGATTCATTTTAATTGGCTTTAATTCAATATATTTTGACCACACATTCTAAGGATAAAAAACAAAACCACCAAGAAATTTAAAATATATTCAGTAGGTTATTACTGAAAATATTGCTATTGTTATTTTGAAACTATTATGTGTGTGTATATGTGTATAATAAAAAATTATGTTAATGTTTTCATGAATCAAGATATGTTCAGAAGAAGAGAAAAGAGATATAAATATAAAAACCAAGAATGTAAAAACACTGGTAGCTTTCATTGCAATTGGTGAAAATATCAGCATGAACTTAGGAACGATGTTTATTTTTCTAACAAAGTATATATACTATTTTATCACTTGTTCCACTAAAAACAAAGAAGCAATGAATACCAGGAAATAATGAATACTCCTGGTGCCCAGGCTGTGGTTTAAATATATATATATATATATATATATATATATATATATATATATATTTCCCATTAAAGGAAATAATACTCCTTAAAAAACTGCTGATTCGAGGTCTGGAACAAGAAATGGACAAGATGAATTTTGGAACATATTGTTGTGGCTGAAAGCAAAGAAACTATCAAAGGAAACTGCATGGTGTCAAAAGACAGGAACAGACTTGAAGGGACTCCCCTGGCCAAAGTTGGGAGAACTTAAGAATCAAAAAAGAAAAATAATTGCAATGAATTGAACATGTTAAATGAAAACATTTAAAAATCAAGACTATGTTGGTATTTAAAATAAAAACTCAGTGGAAACTTTTGGAGCTTCTTAGAATAGTAACAAATTACCCTCAAAATTTATAGCTAAGGAAAGAAACTCAAACATCTATCCTGCTGCAAGAACCAAAATTTAAAGCAAATAGTTGATGAAGTTCTCTCAGCCGGGAATGGTGGCTCACATCTGTAATCCCAGCACTTTGGGAGGCTGAAGTGGGCGGATCACCTAAGGTTGGGAGCTTGAGACCAGCCTGACCAACATGGAGAAACCCCGTCTCTACTAAAAATACAAAATTAGCCAGGGATGGTGGCGCATGCCTGTAATCCCAGATACTCGGGAGGCTGAGGCAGGAGAATTGCTCAAACCTGGGAGGTGGAGGTTGCAGTGAGCCAAAATCACGCCACTGCACTCCATCCTGGGCAACAAGAGTGAAACCCTGTCTCAAAAAAAGGAAAAAAGAAAAGTTCTCCCTGATAAAAGAAGGATAATAATGGGCTTGAAAAAAAATCCCATGTTGAAATTTTTAATGAAGTAATAAATTTGGGCAATTATCATTGATGATGGCTGTAACCATTAGATGAGCAATTAGTGGGGAGGGATTTGTAGTACATATGTGAGACTGGGACCATCTGAACCCTGTCATCAATCTAGACATTACAGAAAGTGTGATATCCAGGCACTACATTCTTTCTTAATGTGATATAATGGGACGTATAAACCACCAACACCCCACCAAGTTTCCGAATAATTAAGATGAATTTTAAGAAAGTAGGAAAGACAAAGAAGCATGTTGAAAGACACCATGAAGATCATGGTCAACCTAATCTTGAATGTGAGAAATTATGAGCCAAATGACTCAGTCTTCTCAGCAAATATTGGCATAAAAAAGAGGGGAAAGTATTATTGACTATAAGAAATTTAAGAGATGTATCAATGAAAACGCAATATTTGGTCTGATTTGTTTTCTGATTCTAACAGAAAAATTATAAAACACATTTCTGATCATTGAAGAAAATTGAACACAGCTATGTATTAACTATTAATAAATTATCTGTTAATTTTATTAGATGTGATAAGTGCTGTAATCATGCTAACAATCACTGCTGATGAGATATACATACTAAAGAATCTATTAGTAAAATAATATGCTAACTGGAATTCAAAATTCTCTGAAAAAATAAAAGTTTGGAAGCAGAAAAAGAGATGAAGCAAGAATAGCAAAAAATGAATAGCTGTTGAAGCTGGGTGAAGAGGCATATGATTCATTGAACTTCATTTCCTACTTCAGGGAGTGTCTGAAATTTTCTGTAAGAAATAGTTTCAAATGTGAAATGCAAATATGAAAATAAGGTGGGCTGGTTCCTTATCCAAGCCTATTCTGAAAACTCGGAAACGCCAGGGAGGGTCACAGTGTTAAACTGAGGCCCACTGCAGGTGATCAACATCCCTGTGGCACCTGGGCACTGCCTACACCAGGCGTCCCCAAACTATGGCCTGCAGGCTGCATGCGGCCCCCTGAGGCAATTTATCCGGCCCCCCGCCGCACTTCAGGAAGGGGCACCTCTTTCATTGGCGGTCAGTGAGAGGAGCACAGTATGTGGCCGCCCTCCAACAGTCTGAGGGACAGTGAACTCGCCCCCTGTGTAAAAAGTCTGGGGACGCCTGGCCTACACACTAGCTTGTGGCATGTAAGAAGACTTTGGAGACCAGAAATCACCTGCAAACTGGAGACAGGTTAAGAAGGGCTCTTAGCCCCAACTGATACTGGAGGATCTCAAACTTTACAATGCAAAAAGTTATTAAATCAGCAACATTTATATTGGTCACAAGTTTGTTTTATGTATCATTGATGGTATTCCTAAAATATGTGGTTAATCATTTTTGAAAATTGTATGTTATATAGATCTATTTTATATAATTTAATTCAATTCAGTTTAACAAACATTAATAAGCTCCAAGTGATCAAGGTACCATGGGGGTGGGAGTCAGGGTTGGGGAGTAACAAATATTAGAAAGAAAAAACATCCTGCTCTGCCTTTTTGGTAAAATGTGACATAAGTGATAAGAGAAGGACATGAACAAATAAAAGCATTTTAGATCACTGAAGGGAACGTAAGACCACGGTATCAGCCTTCATGGAACACTGCATACCTACCACAGACAGGCACATTTAAGTCCTCTGTTCTCTAATTCTGATGCTAGAGTTCTGATTCCATTTATAAGCCATCATCTCATCTCATCTTATCCTCTATGTAGTATATGAAAGTCTCTGAAATAGGTTGGTACCTTTGGACCATTAAAATAAATGTAGTAGGCTGGGCACGGTGGCTCATGCCTGTAATTTCACCAATTTGGGAGGCCAAAGTGGGCAGATGATGGGGTCAGAAGATCGAGACCATCCTGGCTAACATGGTAAAAACCCATCTCTACTAAAAATACAAAAACTTAGCTGGGCATGGTGGCGGGTGCCTGTAGTCCCAGCTACTCGGGAGGCTGAGGCAGGAGAATCACTTGAACCTGGGAGGCGGAGGTTGCAGTGAGCTGAGACTGCATCACTGCACTCCCAGCCTGGGAGACAGAGCAAGACTCCATCTCAAAATAAATAAATAAATGTAGTAAATGGAAACATAAAAGTGCTCTCATAGGAATTGTGTTTTGCTATGCTGTATATGCATGTGCAGGAATGTTAAAATGTTAACATGTCTTTGCACGACTGTAATCATCATTAGTAAAATGCTATTTTCCAATTCTACTCTTATACATTCATTCATTTAACAAATACATTTAAGTACCTCTGTCTAGACATGACAGATAAGGAAGTGGATGTGGGAGAAAAGGTCTTTGCTTTTATGGGTTCATGTTTAGATATCTGGAAATTAAACCAACATGTAAGCACAACTATTTCAAATAAATAATAAGCAGAAGGAGATATGGGGTTGGGAGGAATGAGCATTATTAGAATAGTCTGAAGAGGCCTCTCTTGGGAAATTACATTTGAGCCGAGTCCAAAATGAAATGGAGGCAGCCATGTGAACAGGTTAGAAGAGAGTGTTCCAGGCAGAGGGCACAACAACTGTAAAACCTCTGAGAAGAAAAGCAGCTTAGGATACTCAAAGAAAAAAAGAAAACCATAATGCTAGAAGCAAACGGCGCTGCGAGATGAGTGGTATGACATGAGGTTAGAGAGAAAGTCAAGGCCATGTGGAAGGAGTAATCGTGCATCCTGGTTTGCTTATGAGGTTCAGTCTCGGTTTGTACCTGTTGTCCTCTTTTTCACTGATAGGGCTCCTTTGATCTCCCCCTCCTAGAGGGGAATGTAAGGCCGGTTGCCTCGCCGGGAGGCCAGACACACCCACCTCTGCATTCAGCACCTGACTCTGCGCCCTGGCACCTGGCTCTGCACTCGGCACCTAGCTCTGCCGCATGGCTCCCCTGGAAGGCTCTTGCACTGGAAAACCCGCCCCGTCCCAATCCCGCTCCCCCGGACCCAGTCAGAGCCCCCAGCTGTTGCTCGTTCCTCCTAGCCATGAAAACCCCACGCCCCAGGAAGTCAGCGCGGCTTCTCTGGCCCCCTTTCCCCGGACCATAGAACCTCACCCAGGAGCTGAATAAATTGGCATTTAATTTTCTTATACTGGCCTCAGTTTCCCCATTTTATACTCGGCAATAAACCTTACAGGGAATAGAAATGATACACTACTGACACTTTGGATCCTATTCTAAGTTCGTGGGAAGCCATAAGGTGATTTTAAGCTAAAGAAAGACAAGATGTGATTGAAGTATCTTTTGAAAGAGTACTGTAATATTTTATGCAAAATCTCAACTGGTTTTTCCCTGTTTACAATAACTAATACTGAAGATGGTTACTGTTAGTTTACTGGATCAACAGAGGTGATTTCCCCGGCCTCCACTCCAATTTTTTTTCCACATGACCACATAACCACATAAGTCAAATAAACATATACTGGACACAAATATATACCCATCTACTATTCTCTATGTCAAGGCAGTGGAAGAATATAGAAATGTGTAATATTTTATAAATGTCCTTTTACTAAATGTTACTAATTATTCCCTTACATATATAGTATTAAGTCAACAGCTCATTCATCTTCAGGGAACATATCAAATATACTGTTTAGGTAGCATGAAGGCACAGGGCTAAGAACATTAAGAGGAAGGCTCCTTGAATTCTGGCTGTTTGGAATAATTTGTTTAAACATGTTAGGTTTCAGTTTCATCAACTACAAAATGCAAGTTTAGAGATTTTTATTTCTTTCAAGGTAGGAGTGTCAATAATGACTTGAAAATAGAACTAAAATAATGCAGAGGAGAGAGTGAAAGTGAGGGGGATGGTGAGAAACAAACTAGGAGGAGAATGGGGAGGGAAGAGAGAGACGGGGAGGGGGAGGAGAAGGAGAGAGAAAAAAGAGGAAGAGGAGGAGGAAGAGAGGAAAAGGAAATGGGAAGAGGGAAGAAAGAAGAAGGGAACAGAGAAGGAGAGAGGAAGTGGGAAAAGGAAGAAAGGAGAGTTAAGAAGGAAGAGGGAGGACAGGAAAATGAAGTAGGAAAAGGAAAGACGGGAAAGGAACAAGGGAAAAGAGGAGCCCAGGAAGAAAATTAAGATTGAGGAAGCAAATCAGTCAGTTTTTGCTGCAAGCAACAGAAATCAATTTGGTTTATTTAAGCAGAATTATTATTTATCCCCAAGTGGGCCAGATAATTGGCTTGGAGACTTTCACCAAGAACCAAGCTGAACTTTGTATTGCCCAACATAAAGCCTAGTAGGGCAGGTCTCAGAGACACCGATGCTACTGTTTCTAGGCACAGATCTCGAGGCTTATACTGTGGATAGTCATGGTGCCAGATGCTGACAGGAGCTCTTGCCCTCCTAACCCGAAGGATAGGTCTTTGCATCATCAGTTCTCAAATCCACATCGGTCAAGAGAGAATCTAATTGACAAAACCAAAGACACATGCCTGTGTCCTCACTTCAAACAATTTTCCTAGACTTTTTATGGAAAGAGGTCACTGCCTCCCACCAATACACATAAGCTAGAAAATTCCTCACACAAAAAAAGCAAGATGTATGCTGGGCAAATAAAAAGAATGATACGTGTTCATTATAAGAAGAACAGAGTGCATTTAGTGATAAATTAGCTTTGCAGTAAAAATATGTTACTATGAAAATGGTAACATAAGCTAGGTAAAGTGGCTTATGTCTGTAATCCCAGCACTTTGGGAGGCTGAGATGGGGGGACTGCTTGATCCCAAGTATGAGACCAGCGTCGGCAACATAGTGTGATTCTGTCTCTATAAAAATTTTTACAAATTAGGTGGGTGTGGTGCCACACATATGTAGTCCCAGCTACTCATCTACTTGGGAGGCTGAGGTGGGTCGATTGCTTGATCCCAAAAGGTTGAGGGTACAGTGAGCTAGGATCATGGCGCTGCACTCCAGCCTGGGTGACAAAGTGAGACCCTGTTTCTAATAATAATAATTTTTTAAAATAGTAAGTTAAGAAAGAAACAGAAAGAGAGAGAGAAGGAAGGAGAGAAAGAAAGAAAAAAGAGAGAAAGAAAGAGAGAAAAATGGTAACATAATTGATCTACGGTTAAGTGAATAAAGTATAATATATTTCTCTGTTCTGATCATTCCAAGGAATCTTTTAGTCTGGTGTCACGGAGAGAATGGAGACCAGCAATCTCTTTCCTACACAGCAAGATGGAAGAAACCAAAGATTCGAGCTCCTTCTCTCAAAGGTAGCTTTTCACAAAGCAAGTCCTAAGTCTCAAGTTAGGAAGTGAAAGTGTCATGGCTCTCTGACGCTGGCTAAAATTTTAAGTTTCTTGTCCTTGAAGAGAAACAGGAAGCACACTTCCTTATCAGCTAAAACAGAATGAGTTCTTTTAGCAAGGCCCCACCCGCTGAGAGTGAACTTTGCACTGCCCAAATATGTGTGTGGGGCTCATTTGTGCTCTAATTGAATCCTTTACAGCAACACAGCTGGAAAACTCAGATCTCACTTCCTTGATATTCGACAGTCTGCAGTTCATTTTTACCAAGCCAAAAAGTGACTTGTGGAGGGAAAAACAACATTTAAAAGGAAACAAAACCAGAGCAACTATCTGACATTATGGCACACCAAGTTAGTCACTGTATTCCTGCTGCTCACAATAATTTCTCTGGACCTAAAACTCAACTTCTTTTAAGATAATTTATAATCATGGAAACCACACAGATCTCTGAGTTCAGGGAGCCACAGCGAGACCACATCCTTTGTTTTCATTTCTCAGCTCCAAGTATCTTAAGCTGCTTGTTGTGCCTGGATTCAAGATGTACAAATCATCCAGAGTGGCTGGGTTGTGTAAGAATGTTTTAACTGGCATGGTGCCTGCTCTATCAATACACATGGCTTAACTATTTTTTGATAAACCAAATAATCATCCTACATGGCTCTCCCTGAAACCGTAACTGTCTCTGAGATGGCAGAAGAAGACTTACTTGCAAAGGTGGTATGTTTGAGAGTCACCTAAAGATTGAGTTTTACAGGAGCTGGTTCCCTAACTTTAGCACCCTGGGAGAAACTTCATGTAAAGAACAGATCAGCATCATCTGTCTTGCCTTCCTCTCCAACAACAGATTGGGCAGGACCCATGGATTAGCCTTTTCCTGCCTCCAGCACAGCTGTTCTCATTCAGACACAAATTTGAGCTGTTGCTTCTGCACTGAGCTCAGCATAGTTGCCTGACAATCTTAACAGA